>NC_037093.1:35825466-37075049 GCF_002994745.2 Rosa chinensis | reverse complement strand
TTTCAACTTGTCGCAACATTCTAGTGGCAACATAGTTGGAAGCCGTTTTACACACTGCACAGCTAAAACCGCTTTATCGGCTGCTTACTTTTCGCCACTCCAAAGAGGGCAATCATCAAATTCTCAACCTACAAAGATAACCAGAAAAGCCTACAATTATTCATTTGGAGACTGAAGACCAGAAAAGCATTCACCAATGCATTACGAAAATGAAAACTAGAAAAGCACCTCATCATAGATATTGCATTGGTAAATCAACATATTTGCAAATATATCACCTCTCAACAAGAAACTTGGGCTTATCCGGTAACGTTTTTAAAAATAATTTTTCAAAAACTGATTTTGAAAACGAAAACAAGATTGTATTTTTGAGATCCGAAAATGTGTCCGGTAGTTTATTCTGAGAACAATTTTCCAAAACGAGAACGGCAAAAACGCATCCGGTACTACCGTACGAAAAATACAAAAAACAATGAAAATGTATTCGATTGTAGTATTTTTAAAATCTCAATTTTCAATATTTAGTGTAGAACTCAATTTTATTATAATTTTTATAGCACAAGTAGGTGATGGAGGGAGAGAGCAAAGAGAGAGGATGGAGACTAGAGATGAGAGAGACTTGAGAAGAAGAGAGCGACGTGAGAATATGAAAGAGAGCACGTTCTTTTTTTCTTGTCCTCTTTGTTTTGGAAAACATATGTCCGTGCTTTCTCAAATATGAGTATGAAAACGTATATTTGTCGTTTTCCTGTTTTACGAGTAAAATATTTTCAAGCCATTTTCATTTTATAAAATGAAAAAGATGACTTGAAAACGTTACTAAACGCCAGCAAATTTTCAGTTTCCAATGAAGCAGCATTAAAATGGAAAAAGGTGGCTTTCGCTTCCCCTGCAATTCCTTGGGCAAAAACATTTTACTAGATCCCATAAAAAAGAATTGGAATTAGACACTACACAGCTAAAACCGCTTTATCGGCATACATGAATGACTACAGAAATAAACCAACACTTACCTCCGGACCAAACAGCAATACATTAGACTGGGGGCACCAGCAACTTGAAGAAAAATGATAGAGTTTTGGTTGCAAAAGATGCCACAGGGACAAATCCCCCACGACATCTTTCGGTCCACAAAGCTCCACTAATAAAACACAACAAGACCATCAGCATCATAGCTATCGCATCGCAAACAAAACAGAACAACTAGCAGAACAGATTACCTATCTCGTGCCATCTCACAATGGGATATTTGTTAATCCATTTATTACAAATAAACAGCATAAAGAATGGATCCAGATTCTTCAACATGCGAGGAAGATTCCCCTTGGTATCACGAAGGATGTCAACGCTGCCAAAAATAAAATAAAAAACACACATTAAGACACACATCACAAGAAAGAACAGCACAAGAAAAGCTCACAACATTAAGAAAAATATCACTAACAATCTCACTTGCATAGCACCACTCTACCATAAAAATAAAAAATAAAAAATAAATCTCATGAGAAACAAATGCATCAATTAAGATAATTAAAATAGTTGGAAGCCGTTTTAAAATCCACGTGTCCACGAGAATTTTAATTATGTCTTCATAAATTAATTGATGCTTGCATTCACCAAAGCATTACGAAAATCCATGCATTAATTTATTTTTATTTTCTTTTGTCATTTACTTTTAGTTGGTTTTATGCCATTAGTAAGTTTCAACTTGTCGCAACATTCTAGTGGCAACATAGTTGGAAGCCGTTTTACACACTACACAGCTAAAACCGCTTTATCGGCTGCTTACTTTTCGTCACCCCAAAGAGGGCAATCATCAAATTCTCAACCTACAAAGATAACCAGAAAAGCCTACAATTATACATTTGGAGACTGAAGACTAGAAAAGCATTCACCAAAGCATTATGAAAATGAAAACTAGAAAAGCACTTCATCATAGATATTGCATTGGTACATCAACATATTTGCAAATATATCACATCTCAACAAGAAACTTGGGCTTGTCCGGTAACGTTTTTAAAAATAATTTTTCAAAAACCGATTTTGAAAATAAAAATTAGAAAACAAGATTGTATTTTTGAGATCCGAAAATGTGTCCGGTAGTTTATTCTGAGAACAATTTTCTAAAACGAGAACGGCAAAAATGCATCCGGTACTACAATACGAAAAATACAAAAAACAATGAAAATGTATTCGGTTGTAGTCTTTTTAAAATCTCAATATTCAATATTTAGTGTAGAACTCAACTTTATTATAATTTTTATATTACAAGTAGGTGATGGAGGGAGAGAGCAAAGAGAGAAGATGGCGACTAGAGATGAGAGAGACCTGAGAAGAAGAGAGCGACGTGAGAATATGAAAGAGAGCACGTTCTTTTTTTTCTTGTTCTCTTTGTTTTCGAAAACATATGTCCGTGCTTTCTGAAATATGAGTATGAAAACGTGAAAAAGTATATTTGTCGTTTTCCTGTTTTACGAATAAAATAAAAAATTATTTTCAATTTTTATTTTCTGCATTTTTAAAAACAGACCAACGAATGCATTTTCAAACCATTTTCAATTTATAAAATGAAAAAGATGACTTGAAAACGTTACCGAACGCCAGCACATTTTTAGTTTCCAATGAAGCAACATTAAAATGGAAAAAGGTGGCTTTCGCTTCCCCCGCAATTCCTTGGGCGAACAACATTTTACAAGATCCCTTAAAAAAGAATCGGAATTAGACACTACACAGCTAAAACCGCTTTATTGGCATACATGAATGGCTGCAGAAATAAACCAACACTTACCTCCGGACCAAACAGCAATAGATTAGACTAGGGGCACCGGCAACTTGAAGAAAGACGATAGAGTTTTGGTTGCAAAAGATGCCACAGGGACATATCCCCCACGACATCTTTCAGTCCACAAAGCTCGACTAATAAAACACAACAAGACCATCAGCATCATAGCTATCACATCGCAAACAAAACAGAACAACTAGCAGAACAGATTACCTATCTCGTGCCATCTCACAATGGGATATTTGTTCATCCATTCATTACAAATAAATAGCATAAAGAATGGGTCCAGATTCTTCAACATGCGAGGAAGATTCCCCTTACTATCACGGAGGATGTCAATGCTGCCAAAAATAAAATAAAAAACACACATTAAGACACAGATCACTAACCATCTCACTTGCATAGCACCACTCTGCCATAAAAAAATAATAATAACAAATAAAAAATTCTCATGAGAAACAAATGCATCAAAATAATTAAAATAGTTGGAAGCCGTTTTAAAATCCACGTGTCCGCGAGAATTTTAATTATGTCTTGATGAACTTATTGATGCATGGATTTTAAAATCCTAATGGCAACATAATTAAAATTCTCATGTCATCGGATTTATTTTTCCGGTGGCAACATAGTTAGAGGCCGTTTTAGCTTTCTTTTATGTTACCGTATGGGCCCCTCTTGTTGGGAAGCATTCATGCTCTAAAGGCAGGAAAGCAACAATCATGATGTTCAATTCTATTTGAAGGCTCGACTTGATATATTGAATGGGAAAACTCATTTAGTACTTTTGACATAGTCATAATGACTACAAAATTAAATTAGAGTGAGGTTTCTGATTTTTGTTTTGCTATGTATTCTATAACTTTTATGTGTTTAAAAGCGAACATGCGAATGAAAGTGTATTGCTATATGTGGGAAGCTTATATTTACGGGTCACTAAGTGTATCATTGATAAATGAAGTTAGGGTGATTCTAGTTGGACCTCCAAATTTGATATTTGGACCTCTCCTACTTATTAAACCTCTAATTTACTTTTTTAAATACTTAAAAGGCTAAGTACACCTCCTTAATTTTACCAAAACACCCTTGAACAATTAAATCTATATCTCAACAATTTGTTACTTTTTTTTTCTTTTCTTTTTTTATCTATATCAATTCAATCACCAAGAATTTTGTGAGAATCTATCTACATCTTTAGTGTACTTTCGTTTCTACTTAAAAAAATAATTCTCTTATTTTGTCATAGTATATGCTCTTAATTACTATTGATTTTTTTTTTTATTATTCATGTAATTTATTGTTGCTTGTCGTAGGTTTGTTTTGCTAGGGAAATTTTATGAATTAATGTTTTTTACATTAGGAAATTGAATGCAAATATTTTGCATGCAAGGAAATGTATTGATTGAAAATACTCAAAATAGATCTTTTTATTTGCTAGAAAATGTACTCATTAAAGTTTGCTTCATTCGTCAATGTTTTCATTTCTCTTTCCACCCAAATGTCCATAAATTTCTGTGTCTGCCACTAGTCTCTCGTGGTGCTGATAGCAAAGTCAAGAAGCTTAAGAAGCCTTAAAGCTTCTGATACGGGTTCCCCCTGGAGTAGTAGATGTGACCTGGTAAGCTGGACGTTTGTTTCGGCCTCGTCTGAGAAATTATATATGTATTTTAGCGCGCCTTTGAAGTCGAAGGGTTTGTGAGGACGGTAACCTGGGGTTACTCCGGCTGTGCTTTTAGCTTGATATGCATCTCTTGTATCGCAGGATTTATATATGCCTTTTCTATTGGTGTGTGCAGTGCATACGGTGTTTCTATTTCGTATTTCAATCTGAATATGCACCACGCCACCATGGTTTTAATCCCATGCATTTGTTAAGTATACTAGCTAGACTACATTAACGTCATGCCTGCTACAAGTCTATAAGAGAGAGAGTAAATAAAAGTGATATGTATAGCTTTAGTACACAAATGAAACCTATTGCTTTCTTTTCCTAATCCTGTGAATTGCTATCAGTACAATAGTGACGAGAAGGGCTGAACCTGCAATGATCAAAGGAGTGGACAGCAACTTGGACTTTTCTGACGCAGCAGGCTTCTTCTCTGGAGTTGATTTCTCACACACATCTTTTCCTTTCCGCATTTCAGAAGATTCACCCTTGTCAAGTACTTCCTTCTTCTCTGGCGTCGCTTTTGGCATTTCGTTCGCGTTGGGGGGTCTCGATTCTGGTCTGATTTCTTCAATTTCTTGTGATGGTTTAGCAACTTGATGAGTTGCTTCAGTGCTTTTATCATTCTTGACTCCTCCATGTGTTTTTTCCTTGATTCTTTTTTTAGCATCCTCTCTCTGTTTCTCAATTCTATCAGCTTTTTTTGTCTTTGCAATCTTTCTTTCTTCACTTTCTTCACTTTCTTCTGACTCCATCCCTCCACCTTTAGTTTCTCTTCGATCATTGGTCTGCAAATCTTGATCATCTAATTCAACTTCTTTCGTGTACTCTTCTTTATCTACCTCTTTTCCTTCAGCCTGAGGGTTCTTATCCATTTTCATTTTCTCACTGATTTTTTCAGGAACCTCATCACTTGCAGCTTCTGTCATCTGTGGTTGCCCTATGATCACCTCTTCTTCTTTCAGTTCCTCAACCCCAGCACCAACAAATCCTTTCACCACTTTTGGCATGAAGATTCTGAGAGTCGAGTCTTGTTCATTAATCTTGGCCTTGATTCGACTCAAAACCACTCCATCTGGGATCCGAAAGACTTTTCTGAATCCCCTTGTCTCCCCTTCTTTCTTGTTCATTGACCATCCTGACATCACCTTCTCTTGAACTGGCTTCTCCACAGCAACGCCTAGCTGAGTCTCGTCTTCATTTATGTCAATATTGACATGCTCTTTTCTACAACCTGAAGTTACCCGAAAAACTTTCATAAAAACCAAAAAAATACTCACACACACACACAGAGTAATGAAAATGATATTGACCTTCAAGATGGGCAGTGAGGATGTACGCGCTTTCTGTTTCGGTGGATATGAAAACAGGACCAGATTTCTCCTTCGCAATCCGAAAATCAGAAGAGGAAGTATGATCATCTGCATTTTTGGTGATCTCGAGTCCTAATTCAAGATCCATTTCTGGATTTAGGGGACTAGGAATCACCTTAGAAACTCCTGATTTTACTTTCTAAACGGGTAGGAGAATGCGCAAATGTGTGAGTATTAAGTCTATAAAGTCCATAATGATGATCTTTTTCCCTTTTAGCATATCAACAAAGCACAAATTCATTGCTTCTTGATATGATATTCTGTAAGGTCTGTTCGAAACTTACAATAGTAAAAGTCCGTTGCTTTCGGTAACAATATTGTTTGCCTTGGCGGGAAGCCAATTGCTTTATTTGATTCCAAAACATAAATCCAACTTAAGAGTGTTGGTCCATGGGAATACGAAAAAGAAAATGAAAATCAGACGCACCTGCAAGAAGTTACCGAGTTTGGAAAATTATTGATTAACAAATTATATGGGCCACAAAAGACCTTAATACAAACTCTACTTCTGTCACAGCATAATCATTTCATTATATGATGATAATGGCATTCCATGTGTTTTAGTTTTCAGAAGTTCATATCAACACAGTTTATGGAATTTCTCATACATGCTGTGATAGAAGTTGGATAGCACTAAAGTCTAAAGACACAATGCCCACCAATCATTCAGCCACGGACCCACATTGGGTGGTTCAGATTCCAATCTTTTGCTTGAAATTTATTTTGGTATTAAATGGAAAAAAAATGCTTTTCTAAATTTTGTTTTGAGTACCACTATGCAAGGATTACTTCCTAAGCCAACAAGTAATTGGTCTTGTGACTTTCAAATTTTAGATTCATCCAAAAACACAAGAGCAGGATAAAGCAAGCAGAAAAGAAAAGATAGCTATTGATTGCATAACAAAGGATCAAAAGTGCTAATGATTTCCAAAGTAGGGACTAAGAGCATCTCCAATACATGGTATAATCATCACTCTTAAAGTTACTTTAGACTCAAAACCACAGTCTGGTGCACATTAACCTAATCAGATGTACCTACACATATTACAGACCATCTCTCTCTCTCTCTCTCTCACACACACACACACACAACAATTTTACAGCATCAAGAGAACCACACTAAATAGAGCCATTTGCGCAGCAAATAACCCCACCAACACCTGCAGTCACAATACAAAGGAAACCCAATTAACGACCCATCAAAACTAGAAGTGAAAAGAAAAGGAAGGCCATATTTAAGTCTTTCGTTATACAAAAATGCAGCCTAGTATAGTATTGAAGCATATGTGTACGCATACTTCACACTGATACTAAATAGAGCACATTTTGTGACCACCTCTTACTAGTAAGTTATTTACTACATCAAGTATTATGACTAACTGTTGATTAAGACAAACTCACACATCATATGATCAGAAATTGTGCTTACCTTTCATTTCAAGGAAATCAAGAAAAGCACACTTCATAATACTCAAGTCTATGAACAAGAACTATTAACCAGATATATACTTGCACGAATGATGCATAAGCAGACAGAGCAATGCAATGTAAATGGAAAGAGGGAAAATTGGGGTACCTGTCCCTGGTGGCCAGATGTTGGTATAGGGCGAATTGTAGCAGAATCAACTTCACCAGTAGGCAAAGGAACAGCAGGGTTGCTGTTGATAAATGGCATGCCAGCACCTTTATTTGGAATTAAAGAGCCGACACTTGGCCCTGGACTTGGCGATAAGGAAGCTTGGTGAGGTTGGAAAGGCCATGGATATGTTGGAGAAGATGACACTACACCACCACCACTGCCACTGCCACCAGAACCTGTCTTGGAACTGGGCTCTGGGGCTGCCACTGGAGCCATTGCTGTTAAAGCAACTTTTATGGCAAGCTTTTGTGTGTCTTGGCATGTATTGAGCAGAGAACCGTTGTTGAAGGAGAAGTAGAAGAAACCGGGCCGTGATGGGTGCCACTTGAGAAGTTAAGAAAAGTTTGGTTAGAAAACTCAAAATTTTGACAAACTTACGGCATACCCAGATAGGACTACTTGATTCAAGCACAATTCCTTGAAAACCCAAGTCCAAAAGCAGTGCTGAGATCCATTTAGTTAGAAAGTTCAAATTTTTTGGACATAGATGACATACTTATATAAAGCACAAATCTGAAATCTTTTAATATAAAGTATCTTAAACAGCACTTAATTTTCAACTTAGACATCTGAAATCTTTGAGCCAGTCATCACATCCTAGATGGGAGTTACTTCAGCAGAATTTCTTCAAAACCCAAGTTCAAAAGCATCACTTATCTAGTAATTTAAGATGAACTTGGTTAAAACGCTCAAATCTTCTAGTCAATTATGATATACCCAGATAGAAACTACTTATTTGAAGCACAACCCAAGTTCAAAACAACCACTTGATTGGTAATGCAAGAAGGACAGGTAAAATCATTGAGCCAATAATCATGTCCTTGATATACTTTTTTAGGGACTTTCCCTTGAAAACCCAAGTTCAAAGTGTCAAAGACAGAGTTAGTTGAGCTATTTCTCAAGAATTCAAATGAAAGCAGAGTCAATTTACTGTCTACTATATAGAAGTCAGATAAACATGTTGTGTGAGTCTCTGTCTATCTCAGGGAAAGAGATGCCATACCGTATAGGAGGTGGAATCGGGTTTATTAAGAAGTGTGGCTCGAGTGAAATTGCAGACATTGAAGGCTCTTTGGTTCTGGAAAATGTAGAGGTTGTAGTGATACTTGTGCTTGAAAACTGAAATGTTCAAGACAAATTGTCAGTATTAGTCTATACGAAACCCAAGTAACTATGAATCATTTAAAAATAAAGAAAATGTTGGATTGCAATGAAGTTTCAGGAACTTACTGATGGAGTCTCCAACGTGAACAGTAGGGTTCTTCCACTCTGAAACTCCATCCACTAGTATTGTGGTGGAGTGAGAATGCTGGAAGAGTAAAGGGAGCAAACAGAGGAAGAAGAACATGGAGAACTTCATGAAGACTTGAAGAGCTTCTCTTTTGTTTTGGTGAATGCAAAAGATAAAGATGGTTTAGATTACAGACAGGCTTTAGTCCTTTTATGTAGCTTTTCTTTTTCTCTCTGGGTCACTGAGAAAGCAAAGAGTGTGTTTGAAAAATGTGAGAAAGGGAGGGGGAAGAGAGAGAGTGTGTGTGTGGTAAAGAGAGACTGTTAAAATGTCAGGAGTGCTTGGCTTTTTCATGGGAAGGGTTTGAATGGATGACAGACATGAATATTGGAGATTGTTCTTGTTATTTTATTTTACACAGTAAAAAGTTGGAATCATTTTGTTTGGGGAGAAAATTTACTCCTTAAAGAACAAACATATTTAAGGAAAAGAGATGATTAAAATATAAAAACAAAATGATGAGTGGCTATGAATCTGTGATTGTTGATGATGGGGTTTATAATTCTAAAATGATTACTTCTTTGATTATCAATCTGCAGGCTCTGTTTTTAACCAAATAATGCAGTGTCTTGGGAGAAGAGTGCAGATCACTTTGTTTTAATCTAACCAAAAAAAATAATCTCTCCCTTATGAAATCTTTCTGAAATTCTTTTTCTTTTTATTGAAACTATAACTAATAAGAACTATTAAATGGGTTCATACTTTGATGCATAAATGAATAAAATCTTTAAAATCTCTTCCCTTTTCCCTGTTCTTGTTATCTGTATTATAAATTTGTATCTTCTTTTTCCCGTTTTCTTCTCCATATAAAGAGTGCAGAGTAGACTACACTATTGAGAGCTGAGAATCCTCTGCCCTGTGGCAAATATATCAGAGCTATGCTATGGAGAATTATTAATGCTCTAGAGCGTTATTGTTGACTATAAATGAGCTGCTAGATTTAATCAATGGTATGAGAAACTTAGGCATTCCAGATAAATTTTTTTTTTTTTGTTGATAAAATAGATAATTTCATTCATTTATTTTTGACCAGAAGTCACGTACATCAAATGTTGTCTTACACTAAAATCATAAATGGTATAAGCTACTAGGTAACCATCACTGTTAACACATTCGCTCACTTATTGAGCCTAACCACAAGGAAGAAAATCATCCCCACCAATTTCCCATGAAGTAGTAACCTAACCGCCTAGAGACCTCAATTGGTGTACAACTAGAGAAACTAAGATGAAAGTAGTAGAAGACTCAACTTCTAGTATTAGGCAAGGAAACCTGGAAAAGCCTAAAGCTTTCCCTTGCCCTTGTCACTAGGGCTGAGATCAATACCAATAACTGCAGGGTAAGAGAGTCGTAAAGCAGCGACATTCAGCTTCTTGCTATTGTTCCTACTCCCAAGTAGTGTGCCCGACTTCTTCTTCAACATCACCAGAGTGACATCCATCCAGGTACAAAGGAGGTGAGCCTTGAAGGTCATATGGTTGACCGGTCGGCAGGTCAGAGGTTGGGAAGAAAAGATTTGGAAGACCGACGAACAGGGCCACCACCAATTCTCCCCAGATCAGGAGCACTAGCTCCCTCTGCAAGCGCAAGGGAGGCAGCATAGCTAGTGGTGATAGCATCAATGGAGGCCATGTGGCTGAGTGAGGGTTGAGGGTGAGAGACGTAGAGAAGAAAGCTAGGAGAAGAGGAGGCGAGGGTGCCGTAGAGAGCTAGGGTGAGAGAGAAAATCTCTCCTAAGGTTTTAAACATTGACCATGGTGTGAAAGTTATTCCAGATAAAATTGTTGTTGTCGGTTTTTTTAGAATAATGAATTAATGATTCACAAAAGGAAAAAGAGCAAAAAAAAGACCATCCATTCCATACGATAACCTTACATCACCGCCGACTCTACAATCACTTGATTAGTGATTTTGCATCACTGGTTGATTGATGATCTCATCAACCGACTGGTGACCTCACTAGTCACCAACCTACTAACTATCTCACTAATCGACCGATTTGTGATCCATCAATCCACTGACCAACGACCTCGCCAGTTGGAAACCTCACTAACCTACTAACAAATTCCACCACCACCACAACGACTCCACAATCACCTGACTGATCGACAATTTATCAATTGACTGACCAAAAACCTTACTAATGTACCAGCTAACTCACTAATCAACCGATTTGCGACCGCCAATCGACTGATCAACAACCTCACCGATCAGAAACCATACTGACCAACTATTAAATTTCACCACCACCTCAACAACCACTCCACAATAACCTAACTGATAGACAATTTGCCAATTGACAAACCAAAAACCTTACCAACGTACCGGCTGTCTCATCAATCAACTGATCGACCGACCAACAACCTTGCCAATCAGAAACCTCACTGACCAACTAACAAATCCCACCACCACCTCATCAATGACTTCATAATCACCTAACTGATCGAATATCTGCCGATTGACGGACAAAAAACCTCATCGATTGATATCCTTACTGATTGATTGACAAATTTCACAATTATCTGACAAAACAGTGATCTCACCTACCGAACAATAATCTACCGATTGACCAACCGACAAGTTTGTTAGTCGTCAACCTCACCAACCAACTCACCAATTCCACCATCTCACAGCAACTCCACAATCACCTGACAGATCGATGATCTCACTTACCAACCGACAATTTGCCGATTAACCTCGGCAGTCGACAACCTCACCGATTGACTGACAATGACTAATACCACCACCTCACAATGACTCCACAACCACCTGACCAGTGATCCGACCAACCGACACACGATCACAAACTCTACCACCACCTTATGACCACTCTATAACAGCCTGACCATCACTATCGCCAATCGACCGACTATATTACTCAATCAGCGATACCACTGACCAATGGTAGACCTCACCGACCGACAAAAAATTGTTTCACAAAATACCACCACCTCCTGAGCTGCTATTCCATTCTCAAATTAAGTTGTCAAATACAATTTCATAGTTTTTTATTTTTAGAATTTATTTTCAAAAAAATTTATCAAATACATTCTCAAATATGTTATTTTCAATTCACGAAACAATTCTCTAAAAATTATTATGTGAAACATTACCAAACAGGCGTTAGCAATGCTTACAGTTATGACTTACATCTTAAGAGTAAGAATCGTTAGCAATGTTCATGAAACAATTCTCTAAAAATCATTATGTGAAACATTACAAATTCTCTGAAAATTTTGCAGTTACGACATTTACATCTTGAGACTAAAAATTGAACAATCAGATTCTCAAAAGGTCAAAATACAATCAAAAAATAAGCCTCTATTATGAATATTTTCATAATAGGGGGTCCTAGACTCCTGGGTGCTGTCTTAGCTAAAACTTATGGGTCCTCAAATGTTATTCTCAAATTAAACAAAAGAAAAAATTAAGTCAAAACTAGAGTCGGAACTTCCTCCTCCTTATTAACTTCACGTGCGACGCATGGCAATAGTGTCTGGTCTCTAGTCTCAGGTCTAGATAGTACAAATATTGGTGACCATGACTAAGTAAAAATTTGTTTAAATATTGATTTGGGTTATTGCTTCAAGCACATTGTATCACAATGGCAATGCATAGGAACTAGAGAGTGGCGCGAAGCTAGAGAGCAACCTCAAATTTGATTTGTGTTTTGTCGAGGAGGGGTAGGGTAGTGGTCCAACTATTGATTTTATGATTTTATCCAAAGGACATAAAGACATAGAAGACTAGTACTACAAGGCACTCGGGCATGGACTAAAGGACAAACAAAACAGCCTTATGGACTTGGAAACGATAAAAGAGTGGCATCTTTTTCACAGACACAACCTAGACGATGAGTCCAGTACAATGACCAACTCTGCTCTCAAGTCATTATTTCCTCTCAGGTCATTTGCGTGTCTAACTCACTCACGAGACTCTTCTTCTGTTTTATGTTTATTGCACATGCACATTTAGGGCTCCTATACCCCATACTGTCCCATACTCTTGGGCATCATTTGTTTCACAGATTTTAAGCTTGAGAAAGGAAAAGTGCTTACTTTCCTGTGTATGGTAAGTGCAAGGTCCTCTTGCAAGGGAAAATAGAAAGGAAAATAAATCATTCCATTCTCTGAAGGAACCATTTTCTCTCTCATTTCCTAGCATTTATTACATTTTTCTAACATTTATTACACTATTTATATGGCTAAAATAATTTTATAAAAAAATAAATACTAATTTTCTTCAATTATACAATTAGTTATTGATTCCATTCCTTACTACTACCAAACACATTAGTAGGAATCTTAAGGGTCTTTCTAAATGTACCTAGGGATGGCAATGGGGCGGGTTGGGGATGGGATCACAAGACTATCCCCATCCCCGGGATCATTCTCTACCCCCATCCCCACCCCAACCCCTAATAAAAATATATTGGGGATTCCTGGTCCTCATCCCCACTCGGGACTAAGCCTCCAAACTAGCCATAAATCCCCAATAAGAATTTAATAAATAAAATAATTTTTTCTCATATTGCATTTTTTAAAATCAAAATCTACAACAAATAAATTTAAAACATGATTAAATTGATAAATCATAATTCCATGAGTGCAAAAGTCAAAATACCATTAAAATAAAGGTGTAGCCAATAAAATAAAGTAGTAAATATATATATTTGTGATTTATATTATAAAAAATAAATTAAAATATATATAGGTTAAATATATGTATATATTATTGGGGCAGGTTTGGGGATGTGGATCACAATATCATCCCCGCCCCATCCCCAATCTTAGATAGCTGGGATTAGGGATCACCATCCCCATTCCCCATTTGTCCCCAAATTCTCCCCCCATTAGGGGCGGGTATCCAATGGAGCTCCACCCCGCTGGAGATTTTTGCCATCCCTAAATGTACCCAGCAAATATCTAAGTGTACCCAGCAAACTTTTTATACTAGCAAATTTTCCGATAATACCCTTATTTCAAACCCAGCAAAACTTCATCGAGATGAAGATTAATAAACCCAGCAAACTCTTCTGTTCTAAAACGAAGAAGACCAATCCTATATCCCGAAAAATATATTTTACTACACAATTCAAAGTCCGGCAAATATCCCGGAAATATATTTTCCGGCGGAAAGAAGACCTCTTTATATGGGTTTCTGACTTGGTGGGTTGGTTTTGTTTTGTTGTGGCAGTAACTCTCTGGCGTCGCTGACGAGAGGGACTGGACCAAAGGTTGTGAGAGGAGACCCTGCCCAACAGTCTCCTCATCATACCCCAAAGGTTTCATCGCACCATCATCATTTCACTCCCACCATCAGCGTCAGTGACAGTGCCCTCAAGTTCACCCATGTCCTCTACAACCTCTCTCCTGCTGGTAACACACATCCATCAATTCCTCTGTTTCTGTGTTCTTTGTTTTCGAGTAAAGAAACCAACCGATTTTTGGATACTGATAATGTGTATTGAAATGATTTTGTAATGGAAAGGGTTTTTAGTGATTTTATTGTTTATTGATGTCTTGGCTATGGTGGGTTGTATCTAGTGCAGAGCTATATGAGCAGGCAATAAATAACGAAAAGGGGTTGTTCGTTACGTCAACAGGTGCATTAGCAACACTTTCTAGAGCCAAGACAAGTCGGTCTCCAAGAGATAAACGCGTCGTCAAGGGTGAGACCATAGAAGAGGAGCTTTGGTGGGGAAGGTAAATCACTCACGTACAACCCAGTAGAGGAGCTTTGGTTGTCTCTTTTGTCTAATATTTGTAACTTTCAACTTGTTTTTTGATGTTAAAATTGGGGATTTTGAGGTTTTTGAAAGACCCAATTGGAGATAGTCGAGTAATTATATCAACTCTAATGTGTTGTTGAGTTTTTGTGCTTATGGTATTGGTGATTTGACTGCTGCATTTGTAATTCTTCATCTTTGCTGTGTTTAATTAAACATATGGGTATTATTGGAAAATTGCTGGGTGTAAAAAATTTGCTAGGTCTACTTAGATATTTACTGAATACATTTAGAAAGACCCAATCTTAATTTCTCTTCCTGATGGAAATACAACGAAACAACTTTCTTAAGAAATCCATTCCATCAAAAAATATAAAAAAAATCATTCCACGAACCAAACGAGGCCTTAGGGCAAACTACGCTTACCAAACTATTTGGTCACAACTTGCCCTAAGAGCTTGTACCCGCTGTCTATGAGAGCTGGAATTAAACTAGTAATAATATTATTATATGAAATTTGGCAAATTTGATTCAATAGGAATTCTCCTCTAGGGGCTGCAATGCAGTCTCCTTAAATATAAAGGAATGAGAAGAGCAGTGACCATCTTATATTTAGCTCAAAAGCTGTGATAAAATAATTAACTTTGCTTCACCTTCACATCATTAGTGGGGAAAAAGAGGTTTCAATTCCCTGCAAACCAACTACATACAAAAGAAGGCTCTGTTACCTCTTATCTCCCTCGATCTACACCATCTCTTTCTTCAAATATAAGGAATTGCCCTTCATCACACGTGGCAACTTCTTACATCTTTCTTTCGATGGAAAAACACAATAGCTCTTTCTAAAATGATATTCATCAGGTGGATTTATCTAACTTAAAAATAAGATCAAATGTCTCTACTTTTTCATCCCTAGGTCTTAAACCAAAGTCTGTTTTACGCATAACACCTCAATCATATCTCTACCATTGCAGTGAGCGAACTCTGCGGAGGACACGTGATGGTCTTCTCTTCTCCACAACAGGAATAATATTTTCCATGAGCTGCAGCATCAATACATAATAAAGTCAATTTCATAATAAATGACCGCAATTTTTCCAAAAGAAAAAACTCCCTCTATCTTTCACTGAGTTTTCATCTATCTCCCTCATATGCACAGCTAGAAACTAATCAACAATCATTGGTAAAAGTCACATGTCAAATCATGAATTTGCCCAAACTATTCTTGTCTTCTTCTTCCGTTATAAACTATAAATACACGGACACTTTATTAGAAGAGATCACAAAAAGAATTACATTCAACCCACTTGATTATGATCCACTGCTGATCCATTAATCTTCACTATTTTCCACTTCTACATTTTCATGAGAAAACAAAAGAAAAAAACCCACAAGTTTCTCAGAGTACATAAAAACAGCATGAAATCTCAAAGCATGCATGTGCAATAGTTGTAACCGAATTTCTTGTGTAATCATAGTTCATACAAGCAAACTTGGACAAAAGCCTACAATAAACCTATGGAAATCATTTTTCATCATTACAAAGATTCATCATGGTAATTATCTTGACTGCTCTAAAGAGTCTAAATCCAAAGCTTAGATAACCTAAAAGACCACGAGTGAATGCAAATCTGTTTATTGTGCAGTCCTATTTATCATGGTGAAATACACCTACTGACTATTGTAACTACCCACACATTGTTTATGTTCTTTCAATCATGAAAAGGGTCATAAAACTATCTGTTGTATTCATAAGAACTTAAGAATCATATCCCTATAACACAAATTGCATCCCCACCATCAAAAAGCAAATATCTAATGTGACATGTATTTGCCTAAAGTCGGTTAGATGATACTTGAGCTGAAACCAACAAGGCAACATCACTTGACACGCTTAAATTTAATTGAAAAGGCTCTCTTGCTACAAGTGAACAATGAAACAAATATGCAAGGTTTTCTCCATGAAAAAAGTCCCCTCACGAATAACTGTCTTCTATCAAAAGAAATTTCCAGCAGTCATAATGCATTACGCTGTCTGTTTGCCATCATAAGAAAAGTACCATGCTAGATAGCTTATATTGTACTCCTTAAATGGATTTTTCTTATTAGAAAAACAAAAAAACAAAATATTGTACTCCACAAACATATTTACAGGACTACATTTTTGAGTTGCCTTTTAAGAGTTTGTATTGGACTATCGTGATTAAATTGATTTCACTCTATTTCTAAGTTCTTCTAGGGATCAGATTGTCAGATGACTTGGTAGACTGTTGTGGAATCCAAAATAACATGAATCATTTGAACAAAACACATTACTTGGCAAGCCAAACGTTTTGTTTTGAGACAAACAATTGGAACTATGCTGAAAAAATTAAAATCTACTGATTCAAAATGGTTTGAAAAGCAGGATAGCCTTAAGGCATAGAACTACAAAATGAATGAAAAGATATTGAAGACAAACCAAAGCCTCGACCAACAAAACACTACAAGATTATACTCTACTCTATTTCTAAATATTATTCTATGCTCGCAAACATAGTTCAAAAAGTGGAGCTCACATTGTATATTCACTGGTTATTTCTTTTCCTTTACTTTTTTGGCTGCTTCATGAAATAATCATAACGTTTCATTATCATTTTCAGCTTAATAACGGTTGTCTGCCGCATACTATACCCAAATAAATGACCATTAGCCTAAAGAGCATTTCCCATTGAAATGCAGCCCCTTGCCAAATTAATAAATTCCTGGCATAAGCAAAACAAGTACCTGTTTAAGTCTTTCCTCGGTCCTCTCAGCCTGCAAAAGAAAATCTTTTGTTAGACAACGAAAGAAACAATAAATGTTACGGAAACAAAAGAGAGCATGTGAAAGACAGGCAACTATCAAGCCATTGTTTTCACTGTAAGTTTGGTGGCATATGTTGTGTGAATTCTACTTAGATAGTTTGTGTTGAGCTTTTGTAGGGGATCTTGGCTCTGTGTGCACTGCAATTTGTCATTCTTAATTATTTTCCATCTTTCAAAGAAAAAAGGAAAGAGGTAAGACATAGACAAGAAAGTACAACCTCTTAATATCAACTTGAAAAGCAAATACAACAATATCAAATTGCTAAATAGTCAAGAGCGGGCAGCGATTTTCGCGCACTACATTTCCCCATCTGCTCTCCCTTTTTATCCTTATTCTTTTTTTCTATTTTCAATATGTTTCATTGCAGGATGTCTCATTTTTTCCCTCATACATATTTGCTGAGCTACTTCTAATTACCAAGTAGCATTGGTGGCTGACGAGAGGACAAAGCTGTAGGTCGTCCTGGCTTAGCTGGAACTTCATATCTGAATGACAGAAATACGTGAAATGGGTTTCCTTATAGAAAGCATGCACAATTTTTGACTTTTTTTTGGCTAAATTACAAAAACCCTACCAGAGTATCACACGTGGTGCACTCAACCGTCTGAGCTTTTGTTTTCTGGGTACTTAACCATGTGACAAGTAACACTCTCACATAATGTCACACACACCTTCAGCCAAATTAATGACATGGCACATACAAGCACCTTCATACCCATATTTTTGAAGGCGTTTTCATATTTTCAGGGGTGCTTTATGTGAGGTCAAGGCTTTGTCGTTCCAAAGGAGGCAAAGGACTTCAATTCCAAAGGGGTAACATCTTCCAGTTGCATCTGATTCTTATCTAATTCTCATTTCAGAATCTAAATCTCAACTCTCAATAAATAGCAACATGAACTCTACTCGCAAATCCCCAAGCCTCTGCTTTTAAAATTTATTGTGCAATACTGCAACTTACAAAACATCCCATTCTTCAAATTGGAACTTGCAGTCATGAGTATATTATGATTCTTCCTTTCATTGTTTATCAACTCTCTCAAACCCAGCATCTTTGATTCTCCATTATCTATTTCATTCTTTCAAGCATCTTATTGTTTCTATATAGGATTAACCTCCCAATCTTTTGTTTGTTCGAACTTTTCATATGCTTTCTTCATGTTTTCTCAATCTTGAAATCCCATATCCCTCTTTCTAAATATTTCTTCTTCAAATTTAAATCTGGTTCTTTTCTTCTCTCTGATTCGAAAAGGATAAAGAAAATAATACCAATCAAATACACCACAGCTACGACTCCAAGAAAACATCCTGTTTACTTTTTAAATCCACCTTTGTATCCATAGATATTGAACTTTATCGCCTCTTCCAAATTTCTTTTCTTTTGGCAAGAAACTTCTTTCAATTCAAACCATTACTTTCCTTAGCTCGGACTTCTAACCAAAGTCCGAAGTTCTTCCCCTTTTGAACAACCAACCCTTTACCCACATAAGGCACCCGCTGAATATACAAAAATGCCCTGAAAAGTAGGGGCAGGTGGTCTTAGTTATGCGCTGCATCATTCATTTTAATGGAGAACGTCACAGAAGTAGCAATAGAGTGGAGTGTACAGATGGTTAAGTTCAAGGTGTGTGATGAACTGATAGTTATATAAAAAATAAAAGAAAAAGAGTGAGCTGACTTGATTTTGCTCCCATACAACTCTTGATGACTTGGGAAATAACTTTACTGGGAGAGTTCACTGAAGATTCAAAATTAATTACGAACAAGTTAGGGTCTCCGTTCATATGCAGCCATACTGACCATATATAAGTCTGTAATGGGATGAAAGGAGGCAGGGTCACGATATTTGCTTGAAGTAGGACCCTCACTATTGCCTATCATCACCATTTGTCTATTACTGCCTAGTTCACTCAGGGTCAGACCCCACTAGTCCTAAGCATATAATTTTTTATTATGTTCCTAGTGTTTCATCTCACAGTAGTGATCTGATCAACCGTTGTCTGAGGTTGAAATAAGTGAATAAAAGGATTCAAAGAAACTAGTAGTGAAAAGAATGAGAAAAAAAAAGTAGATGAGATCTAGATATTACTATTATCAACATTGTTTGGACAACCAAAATCCAAGCAACACTGATAAGAAAATTCATGTATCCAACCTACATTTCTAGTAGTAGACTATTGTGAACCGGCAAAGAGCTGGCATATTAGAAAATGAGACAAATGATGAGAACTAGTAGTGGACTATTTTTAACTGACAAAAACCTATCCTAAATCTTAACCCAATTCCCCACCCTCCCCCACTCGGTAACACAAACATTAGAATTTGGCATTCAACTATTCTAATTCATCCCAATACTGAATGTGACTAAAAGATTACTAATTGTGTTGTTGAAGCATAAAGTTCTGGCCATTACAATAGAAAGCACATTTCACAAGTACAAGACGAGAACATATCAAAATAACACAATTGAAGAGCAACTGCATTTTTCATTACCTTCTCTTGCAAAAGCCGCTCGTTCTCCTCCTCTAATCTAACCGCCATCGACTCCAATTCAATTTGGTAAGCCTAAAATCAGAAGAAAACACAGAATCAGTCCACACAGATATTCGAAATTCAAACTCACAAAACACCATAAGTTGACCAATCAAACCTGCTTCCTCTCTCTGGACCGTGCCGCCGACTCCCGATTCTTGATCATCCTCCTCTGCCTCTGCTGTGCAGCCTTATCCATTGGCTCCAAAACAGCCCTGGCTCTCTTCCCTCTCCCCCTCCCTCCTCCACTCGCCGCCACCTCAGCACCATTTCCGAATCCAACTATGGATCCCTCAACCTTTTCAATCTTCTCAATCGACTGGAACGGGCTCAGTGCGATCTGATCGAACCCAAACATCCCTCCGCTCAGTCCTCCGCTCAACCTCTCCGTCTCCGGCGGCGGCACAAGGTGTAAATCCTTAATGTCGTTATCTTCCACCGCGCCGGCCCGAGCCAGAAAGTCCTCGAGCGTCATCAATTCATCGGGGACCTCTTCTTTACACTCCTTCCGGCTCACGCCGGACACAATCTCCTGCCAGACCTCATCGACCGTCCTCGGCCTCGGCGGCGGCGAGCTGACGCTGGCGGCGGAGTTGATTTCCAAGCCGGCGGTGTCGATCAGGTTTATTTGCGCTTCGAGCTCCGAGGTGGTAAGGCTGTTGTTGTAGAAGAGGCCGTCGACGGTCATCGAGCCGAGCTGGACCGGCGTGGGATGAATGTAGCCGCCGCCGGCGGTGGTGGTGTTTAGGGTTTGGTTGGCGGCGGCGGCGGCGGAGGAGGAGGAGGAGGGTGGTTTGGGTTTTGTGGAATTGGAGGAGGGGCGTCGGGAGAGATCGGAGTTGCGGGAATTTGACGACGACGAGATCAGCTTCGACGACGCCATGTTTTCCGGCGAAGCCAAAATGGCGTCAACTGTGTAGGGTTTGGGTTTTACTGTTGTGTTGGGATCAGCAATGTGGGGGGAGCGGTTTTGAGTTTCGAGTTTTCCAGTTTGTTTATTCGTACTCAACTTTCACAGAGAGAGTTGCATTTTAGTGATTTTACGATTTGCTAGTATTGCTCTGGACCTACCCATATTAAGGAGGAACCCACCAATTAATGATAGTCTTTTCGAGTTTTTGTTTTTTTTTGCGATTAAGGAGATGACCTGGAGTTTCCCTTGCACCAAATTTTGACTAATTGAGAATAGATGTGACCAAAAGAGGACAAAAAAACATTGAGGGTAGGAAAAGTACTCCTCAAGTATTTTACAAATGATGCACGGGAGTGTATTCCATGCACCGTCAGTGCATGGGTACTTATAATATGAATGGATGTAATTTTTTTGATATTAAAATATATAAATTAGTGAATTAGATGAGTGGCTGTTATTTTTTTAGAGATTAAAATAACCTACAATGCACTTGCACTGTCGGTGCATACAATCCTCTCCAATGATATGCACTAGCACTAGATATAAAGAAAATAAAAAATTACTCATAAGTGTCATTTTGAAATTTTAATTAGTCATAAGGTCACATGACTTTTTTTGTCATCATAAGGCCACTTAACATCATCTTTTTTTGTGTTATACCAATTTTGTCCTCAAATCTCTCTCTCTCTCTCTCTCTCTCTCTCTCTCTCTCTCTCTCTCTCTCTCTCTCTCTCTCTCTCAATTTTTGCTGGAAGAACCAAGCGTCTCCGCCGGTGCACCAGTCGTCACGTCTACATCTCTGCCGGCGCACCGTCTCGTCTCTGCGCAACTAAGAATCATTTCTAGGCAATGATCTCGAAGCCCGATGAAGGTTGTGGCAGTGATGCGCCCTTAATCTCAACAAACCTTCGCTCAATATCTTCGACAACTATTTGATTGTCTTCTCTCCGCTGAACACACTTGATGCGATTGAATTTATGATCCACTATGTGATTAGCTTTTCCATTATGATTAGACTTGATGCGATTGAATTTATGATCCACTATGTGATTAGCTTTTCCATTATGATTGCATTTTTCATTGTTCATAGGCTTTATTTGCATAAACTATCCGTTGGTTTAGAATATCATTTTAATTTCTTTCATCAGAGAAGAAAAAGTTAGTTTAGTTTCGAAATCAATGATGAGTTGTAATTGAGGGGTTCATTGCTATATTTTTTGGTGGATCATGACTATCACAGGTTTCCCACTAAACAAAACAAGGAGCTTTTGTATCAACATTTGCCTATCATCATTATCGTCACACTATGAGGTCTTATGGCAATAATATAATGCACTATCTATTATGTGTAGATTGTCTTCTAGTTCAGTGGGTCATATAAGACATACCATTGCCATAAGAGATTCTTGGACCAGCTCGGGATTCTTTGCTATATTGGTGGTACGTTATATTTATATTGTACCCTTGGAACTTTATTGAGTTACTCTGTGATATGTCTCTGAAAATCGTCTATTTTTTTCATCTATTATGATGGGGTGGGATTGTGTGATTTAAGAAAAATCTTAAGTCGTTATCCGCTTTAACTTCTCAAAATCAAGGATTATGTATCTTAAAAAAAGAGTTGATGACATACAACCCTTTGATGCCACTGGTTTTTTTTTAGTTTGAATAGACCGTAGAGCAGGGCTGGCCTTGAGGGCTGCCACCTGAGGCAACCGCCTCAGGCCACCGGCTCCCGGGGGCCTCCGGAGTGTGTGTGTGTGTGTGTGTGTATTATTGTTTGCTCTAATAAACCAGAAAACGCTTGTTGCTCTAGCGGAAGGGGAGACAAACCGCATCCACCTTCACCAAGATTTGAATCACGCCTAACTCACTTCTCAAAAAATTTTCAATCAATTAAGGGATTTAAGTGGGGCCCAATTTCTTTCAGTTTTTTAACCATTTGTTTTTTTTAAATCACTTAAGGCAAAAATTTTGTTAGACCCGTAGCCCAGCCCCCTTTTTCTTTTTTTTTACCTTTTCCTTTTCCATATAAACCTTTCCTTTCCTTTATTTTCCTTCTCCATATGGAAAACTAACGCAATTAAACCCTATGTATTGATTGTGTATGCATAGAAAATTTCTCACATCAAACAAGATCGATTCTTTTGTATTGTTATTAATTTCATATTTACTTTTATTCAAAATACATGATTTTATACTGTTATTTGGCGCAAAAAAAAAATATATAGACATATATATAGGAGGCCACATTTTAATTCTTTGCCTCAAGCTGTTAGAATCTCAGGACCGGCCCTGCCGTAGAGTGTTCACGAATTAATTTTGATTGATTTCAAGTCAGTAGCTCTTTGTAATTGTTATAGTGGTTTTTCAATACAGTGATAGTAGTTTTTCTATTCCTATGTTAGTATCTTTTCAAGTTGAGGTCAATACATTTTGATTGATTTCAAGTCAGTAGCTCTCCATAATTGTTATAAAGGCTTTTCAACACAGTGATAGTAGCTTTCTTTGGCTACGTTAGTATATTTTCAAGCTGATGTCAGTAGCTATTATATTTTTGTTTTGATTGATTTCAAATCAATAGCTTTCTATAATTGTTATAAGTGATTTTTTAACATAGTGATAGTAACTTGTATGCCTATTTTTGTATCTTTTCAACCTGATGTTTATAGTTTTTTGTTTTCATTTTGATTGATTTCAAGTTGTGTTATGTTAATAGCTTATCAAATTGGAAAAGCATGATTTTAAATGAAATTAAATTTTCTTCTTATTATGATTTTATATCTCTAGCATTTCTTGTTGGAATTTGTGTTACACTATCAACATGTATGATAAGCTTGTTTTGTGCAATCAGTATTTATGTCAGTAACTTTTTATTATTGGTCCAATAGCTTTAGGGTTGAAAATCATGTATGAAAAGCATGATTTTAAATGAAATTAAATTTTCTTCTTATTATGATTTTATATCTCTAGCATTTCTTGTTGGAATTTGTGTTACACTATCAACATGTATGATAAGCTTGTTTTGTGCAATCAGTATTTATGTCAGTAACTTTTTATTACTGGTCCAATAGCTTTATACATGTGTTATAGTAGTTTTCTGTACCTATGTCAGTAGCTTTTTATTATTAGTCTAGTAACTTTGAACATGGTTTATACATAATAGCTTTTTATTACTAGCCCAGTAGCTTTGTACATGTGTTATAGTAGTTTTCTATACCTATGTCAGTAGCGTTTTAGATTGCTTATTTTTTATTATCTAGTTGATAAAGAGTGCCACTTTTGAGGCGCAGCAGTACATTGCTATTTTTAGTTTTTATTTTAAATACTAATATTTTGTTATATCTTTGTTCTTGCAGAATTCGTTTGCATTTGTAATAGTAGATTTCGAAAAACATGTGAATTTTGGATATTGAAGCCTCCATTGATCAAGAGATCATTCGGCCAACCAAGAAATGTTGAAATAAAGTCTCGTGTTGAAGGTGGCAAAATTATGCATATGGGTTTAGAGTATCACCATTGAAAAAATGATAATAGCATTACAACATTGACAGTAGCTTTGTACAACTATTGTAATAGATTTTCACAGCTATGGTAGTTGCTTTTTACAACTATGAAAGTAGTTTTTTACATAGTTATATCATTGTTTGAACCCTGCATACTTTTCCTATTATTGAATATGTTTTTATTTCTCGATTGCAGTAGTATTTTTATCTTAGTTGTTTTCTTTACATTTCCATAGCTTTGTTAGTCTCTAAAAATAGCTTTCTCAATCTCTGAGAGTAGCTTTTGTTCTACTTAGTAATAGTTTTTGTTCTGCTTGGTTAATTCTTTTGACGTTGATGAGAGTAACATTTGGTGATAGTGAGTGTTATTGTTACTGGTGAGAGTAGTTTTTTGGTGCGGGTGACAGTAGTATTTGTTGTTTGTGATAATAGTTTTTCGTATTGGTGATAGTAGCTTTTGTTGCTGGTTATAGTAGCTTTTGTTACCTCGCCGGAGGTTGCCGGAAATCTCACCAGAGTAGCTTTTGTTGGTAGTGTCAATTGTTACACCCCATATCTGAGATACCCTTTTTACTGAGTTGCATGAAATTCCTTATGGTTACCGTTCGCGGTTATAATTTTAACATTTAGGGGGTGGTTAAAAAATTGACTTTTTGTGAGTTAATAATTTGAGAAAATTTCCTTCATGAAAGTTGTAGAGGGCGTTAAACCAAGCACGTGCATATGTGGTACGTAAAAATCGGAGTTCGTATGCAAAAGTTATGAGTGAATTACGAAAAGTACTGTTCATGGTAAAATTTGAATATATATGGAAAGTTACCCGGGTAGGTTTCCAAAACCGGAAACCCACCCCTCTTTCTCTCTCCGGAAGTGGTTGCCGGCGCGTGGTCCCCACGCGCCGCCACTGTAGGTAGCGCGTGGTGGTGCGTAGAGCTGTGTTTTAATTGCAGTTTTAATCCCATATACTCTATATCGATTGTAGAATGTAATGTATGAAGTTTGGTGGAAATTGGAGGAATTACGAATTGTGTTTAATTGATTAATTAACGATTTATGTGAATTCGATCGCCGGAATTCTTTCGAATTCACTCTAGAATTTATTTATCGATGAATGAATATGGATGGAGTATTAATGATGGAAATTGTAGGGGGTTGAGGAGTCGGATGTTAGGAAGGGGGATGTATTGAATTTCCAATTATAAGTATCGTAAAGTTAAAGTTCCGTCCTGTTAATTATATATTTATGATTGTTATTCGTACAGGACGAGAGGAGTCTCCATACGAGGAGAATCACGAGCGACGTCAGGATTGACCGCATATTGTGAGTGGACCTTTGATTTTAATTGATGCATGCAAATTAAATTCCGCAAGTTTTAAGTTATTGATTTATCAACTTAATTATCGAGCTTTTTTTTTTTTGGTTTGGATTATTGAATGTTTTATTGGTTTGAACTTTTGAATTAAGATTCGTTATGCTCGATTTGAGGATTTGGTTTTATGCGGTTTCGGAAATTTATACTATTGATTTTATATTTATATTCAGCTCTTTGAGCTTTTTATGAGATTTACGAAATAAGAATTCGAGGAAGCAAAACTTTATACTTCTTTATACCCTACTTATATTGGAACTTGAGATGATCTTGGCGTGCGGGGTCACGTCTTTATACACTTGGATTCTTATTTCGTGAGATATGTGGGGAAACTATACAGATTTATTGGCTTTCGACGATCTTCTTCCTCACCATACGCGGGTCATGTGCTCAGGTCTCCTCCTCACTTACTTTGTGTTTGTGAGTGGCAGTTGAGGTAGCTTTCTCCTCCTCACGTGGGTGGTAGTCGAGGTGATATTCTCCTCCTCGCACAATCTATGTGTGAGTGGTAGTTGAGGTTATTAGTTCTCCTCCTCGCACAACCTATGTGTGAGTGGCAGTTGAGGGTAGGTTGAGCCCGAGGGGCTCCATTCCCGTATGGTGAACCCATTTTTTTTTCCCCATATTCTTTGTTGTTGTTCTTGACTAGCGGGGCTAGTCGGGTTTTCTTATTTGTTGCATGCATCGGGAGTTTTATGGATATAAATGTGGAAAAGTATAAAACCCTTTTCTTTCAATTATTTATTTTTGTCCACTCACGCTAACGTTTTTATATACTTTTCCCTGGGCCCTTCGGTTTCAAATGCCCAGATTGCAGTATTGTTGCTCGGTGTACGAGTGTGAGCCATAGTGACCGCACCTGCTTCCGCCATCACCTTCTGTAGGTTACCTGTTTAACCTACTGCACTCCTTGTCTATTTATATTCCTAGAATGCTCTGATTACTAAGGGATATGTAACCCAAACTTGTATGAATTATATTTGAGGTCGATGACCTAACTTTGGTGATTGTAGTAACTTTTACCTTTTGGAGATTATGTATGATGTTATTAACTTTGAGATGGGTTTGGTTGAATTTGGGAGCAGGGTGGCTCCAGGAGTTATGGTTGGATGATTAGAAGTGAATTTTGGTTTTTCGCAAGATTTTGGGTTATCCATTTTTAAGGGAGGTTATGCCGAAATTTTTGGTAAATCTCCTTTAAAGGTGGGTCCCGCAGGGCCACTTCGGATTCCAGGGTGGAATTCGGGGTGGGTCTTTTCAGTCAATAGCTTTTGTTGGTAACAGTAGCTTTTGTTGCTGGTGACAGTAGCCTTTGTGACCTCACCGGAGGTTGCCGAAAATCTCACAAGAGTAGCTTTTGTTGCTGGCAACAGTAGCTTTTGATGTTAGTGACAGTAGCTTTTGTGGCGACCGGAGTTCGCAGGAAGTTGGCCGAGGTCAATCGGAGACCGGCCGGAGTTGACCGGAGACCTCGCCGGAGAGGAGAGATAGAATGATTGTTGACTTTTTACTCAAGTGGCATTTATGTAAATATGTTGGTTTTTATATCCAAAATTTAATAACCTTTTTAATCTAGTGGCCTTATGAGGGAAAAAAAAATAGTTGGTGGCCTTATGGCTAAAAAAACATTTAAATATACACTTATATGTAATTAACTAGGCCTGGGACTTTAGCACCGAGAACCGGTAGAACCGGATCGAATCGAACTGGAACCGGCCGTTTGG
Organism: Rosa chinensis; assembly: GCF_002994745.2. Lineage (NCBI taxonomy): Eukaryota > Viridiplantae > Streptophyta > Magnoliopsida > Rosales > Rosaceae > Rosa > Rosa chinensis. The sequence continues at coordinate 37,047,684 of NC_037093.1, read as the reverse complement.
TTCGGTTTTTCGTATTAAAAACATGTTATTTTTAAGAGCCGAACCGTTTTCATGTGTCCGGTTCGGTTCCGGTTCTCTTGTTTTTGAACATATCAGAACCGTAGGAACCGAGATATGTAGGCTTAGGCAAATAAAAGTCCATATATTCAACTAATTCAAGCCCTATTGCCCTAAGCCCAGGCCTGTTTCATTTGTAACTCGACCTAATGTTCCATGACTTCGATGAAACACGTCCTCAGTTCCTCCCTCGGTCCTCAACTTGACAGCTCCTGCTCCTCAGTTCGATCATCCCTAATTCCCGATTTAGCTTTCGAAGTCAAAATTGTTCTCCCCCAATTCAAAAACGCAAAACTCAAATCATCCCAATTCATCTTTGCTTCCAAATCCTAAATCCCAAATCCAAACCATCCTAGTTCATCTTCATCCCAAATCATCAGCATATGGCTTCGAATTCGATTTCTTTGAATTCAAGTACCCGTATTTCTGGAGATGGAACTTTGAAGATCATCAGTTGATTGACTTGATTCAGTATATTTGTTCTGTGCTGCGGTCTGTAACCTCAAGATCAGTTCATCAATTTATTACTTCATTAAGTTTATTCATTTGTATACGTTCTGTTACTTTTTGTATATAACTATATGTGGATTATGTGCTGTGCTGCAGTCTTGAGTAGCTGAGAAACTATAAAACTCTCAAAGATTGTTGTTCTGTATAGGAACCGAAAACAGGTCAAAACCGAACCGAACTGAACGGTTCGGTCCCAGAACGGTTCCTAATATAAATAACATCGTAACCGAACCGGAAAAAGCTTAACAGTTCCGGTTCCGGTTCCTAAAAGAAATGACTTTTTCAGAACCGATCCCAGGCCTATAATTAACCCAAAAATAGAAAAAAAGATTGAAGTAACTTTAATTTAATTATTGGATTCTTGACCCAAAGCACCAAAATCAGCCAAAATTGTTCAACTTAGCCCAACAACAAATTTTTATTCTCACTTACCCTGTTTAAATCAAAATGACAATTTTACCCTTAACCAAATTGTTTATTCCCTCGATCTCTCTCCTCTTTCAGTTCTCGCTTTCTCTCATCCCTCTCCGATTTCAGATTGCTCTCTCTCTCTCTCTCTCTCTCTCTCTCTCTCTCTCTCTCTCCCCCCCCCCATCCCGGTTAAGGCCATAGGAGCAGGGTACTTGCCGGAGGCTCCGATGATTTCCACCTGAAATTGGCGCATGCATCGATGCTGGAAATTTGACTGTTTGATTTTTGCAGCCGTCGCACAAGACCTTCATCATCAAGAAGAAGCTGGGGAAGAAGATGAAGCATAACAGGCCCATCCCTCACTGGATACGCATAAGGATCCTCTACTTTCTACTCATAGTTTTTACAGCTTCATAATTTTCATCCTCTTATTAGTAGCTCCTTTTTGCTGGTTAGCGTAGGAGATTTCCCTTTCTGGAGGCAGATCGAATAATGCTAAGGTTTGGATGAAAGATAAACTCAGATGAATAATGCAAACCTTTCGTTGGTATCTAGGATTTTGGGTATGTTAAAAGCTTTGGGTTAGTGGCTTTTGATTAAAAAAAGTCACGTTCTTACCTTTTGAATTCATTGAAAGCTTTGCTTGGCTCTCTATGTGGAAAAGTCAAAATCTTATCCAACAAAGGACATACAAGAAAACAAGTCAAAGTTGAACAGTCATGGCCAACATGACCTTTTTTTCTTTTTCTTTTTTTGTGATACTATGTTTTTTTTAGTGTGGGATTGTGGAATAATAGTCTTTTTGCACTTTTTTTTTAAAAAAAAATTTTGATTGAGCTTTGTACTAAGTAAATCAATATATAGGTGAATATATAATGCAGATGTGATGCTAAAAATACTGAATTATAAATTAAAAGTTGTTTATTGCCTCTCAAAGAGGTCTATGGGGGGCAATAGACGTCTATTGGAGGGAAATAGACGTTTTGAATTGATATAATCTCTTCGTTTTTTTTTTTAATCAAATTTTTATTTGTCTAATTTTAGGAAAATTAGTTCATCTTTCGGTGACCGAAAGTTCTATTGGGAGGCAATAGAGATTTATTGCTGAGGTTGGGGGGCAATAGACATCTATTGTGGGCAATAAACCTTTCCGGCGACCTATGAAGTCTCCGACAATCTCTTTGGGGACCTCCGACGGTTGGTAACCGGAATCGGGGCGATCGGTGATCGGAATCCAGCGGCCAATGACGGGGCTTCGGCGAAGTCTCCTATGGTTTCTCTCTCTTCCATTCTCTCTCTCTCTCTATCTCTCTAAGTAAAAAATGGGTGAGGGTAAAATAGTCTCAAAAATAAACAAAAAACAAAAACTTAATGGGGTATTGGGGAAGACTTCCTTAGAGTGTTTTGGGTAAGAAGAAATTAAAAAAACTTAATGGGGTAAGTGGGAAATAAACCTCTAGAAATGGGGTAAATGGACAAAAACCTTTAATTATTAGGTAGTTGAGTTCAATTATAGAGAATAAGAACACCTAAAATCTTGTTCATGTGGAAGAGGAGGAATGGAGAGATTTGTGACGATTCTTTCCACATGCTTATTAGTCATTGCAAAGTCATTTTAGAGGCTTATGATGAATGAAGAATTAATTGCTCGGATTAGAGCCAATTTTGTCAAGACTTATAATATTTCTAGGCTCTATTGGAAAAACCTTCTGTAAATTATTACGAAGTCTGCATTTTGATGGTACTAAGGCTACTGTTTCTGGGAAAATTGGGGTTGGAGGTGCTATCAGGGACCATAATGGTTCTTGGATTTCTGGGTTTCAAATAAACTTAGGCGTTGGAATAATTTTGGAAGTTGAAGCTTGGGGTTTCTATTATGGTTTAAACCTAGTTCAAAGCTGCAACATATCAAATCGTAAAATTGAAACAAATTGTTAGTATATGAAGTTGTAATTGTTGGCATTCCTTTATACAAAACTCAGTGAGTCCTAGTTTAATCTCAATACGAATTGGAGATAAGTCTTGCTCTAACACTAGCTAACAAGCAAAACGACCCACAAAGCTTCCACATGAATAAGATGGGCAAGTGAATTGGCTTGTGCCATCGAGACTTTACCCATAACAAACTCATCTTTTTTCTTAGGTACTAGAACTCCCACACTACCAACATTTGAGTCCCCACTAAAAGCGCCATCCATTGTCAGACTATACATACTAGCCATAAGGTGATTTCTTCTGAGGACCTCACTCACTAACTTGATTTGGGGGTTTCTTGTTCACTTAAACATTATGATCATACCACATGTACATACCTCTAGTATTACTATGTCACCAATCATAAGTGATACCCTCTTAGTGGGCCCACAAGACATGGTGGGATCCGACCATGACATGCATCTTGTAGGACGATACCTATGCTACCTCGTCATGGTGGAAGCCGGCCAAAGACCTTGTCGGAAGGTCACCCTTCAACCCTCACCAATATGCTTCATGATAAGCATTTGTGAACTAGAATAGCCATAGCTTACATGGGAGAAAATGTAAGTGAAAGGGCCTCTCTTACCTATAAAATAGGACTCCTTCCTTCTTAGACATCTGTCTCTAATAATTGTATTTACTTGGGCCGCAAGGTCCAAACATATAGTGAAACATTCAAGTTGACATAATCTCCCCAAAACGGGAGGTGAACCTATCCATCTTGTGTCAGCACTATCAATTACTCTCTACCTCGCTTCTATCTAGATCTCTCGATCTGGGCAGAAACATCACCAATGAGTATGAGCTGGGGATATTTTCTCATTCCAAAGATTATCAATTTGAACTTTATTTCCACATAAACCATAACATGCAGAACCAAAAGCTTAGGAATGTAACCACTTGGAGGTTGACAAACTCATCCAATAACCATTCTTATAAAGAGGAAGCTTAAGACTTAAAGACATGCTAAAACTCAAGGAAGCAACCTCCTTGACCCAACAAACAAGTGAGATATAGTTTTTGGGCAATTATGATAGAAAAAGCAAGCACCCAGAACATATAAATGTAGGAAAAACTTCATGGTATGCCTTCTACATGCACAAATTCACCTTACCTGGAAACTTAGACTTCCAAATGACATTCATTGTATATGGAGATGAGGAAGAAGAGTTGGAGGCTGAGTTCGCTTCAATAAGACAATAACCAAGATAATTTGATCACAAGCTTACATTATAAGCACTATGGACAAAAAAGATATAATTTCGATCATAATGTCATACTAACAATTCCTTTAAGCAACTACAAACTTAATTGAATGGAAAGAATAACATGACCATGACAACATCAAAAGATAGAGTTCAATATATAAGTATACGCCATATAAATAACGGGATCAATCAGTTGGGAAACCAAACATAGGGTTGTTGAAGTCCGTAGATGAAGCAAAAGTCAAAAAATATAAGGGTGGGGCATGGCTCTCAAATTCAACCGACTTACCATTCCCAATCTACCACCTACAAAAAAAAAATGTATTTACCGTGCATGTACAATAATCCTCCAAGTAAAGGATAGTAAGACACCCAATGAAGAAGCTACCGGCTAAATTACACATTACTCTTTTCAAAATTAATTGAATTATTAAATAAACTAGAAGGGTCCACACCTTATGTGTGTGGGGAGATATGAAGTATTGGAAAATTTATTTCCTTCATGTTTATAGATATTTGATTTGTTTTTATTTTATTTCCGTTTATCTTCTATTTTATGTATTGATATTATTGTCCTTGTTAATTAATTTTATTTTAAGTTTATTAATATATTCATGGCTATAATCATTAAAAAAATTCAATTATAGAGAGCTGATTCTCTTCTCTTAATGATAGTAAGGAGAAATAATAGTATTTTCTAACACTACTCTATATAGAAGAGGAAAAATCATACCCCAGCAACGTCTCTCTCTCTCTCTCTCTCTGAGCGGAGGCGAAACTAGGGCTCTCGAAAGGTTTGTCTACATTCGTTCGACCGCACGTCTGTGGACGCTGTCGTCGGACGGGATCTATTGCACAGCAATCAAAGGTCCCTCCATCGGGGTTTTCTTGCTCCAAACACGGTTGTTCGCGGTGGCGGGGTGGGTGATGCTCAGTTCTGGCAGGATGAAGTGGTGGGTCGGATGGGTTGTGGAGGCCGGATCCGAGAGTGTTCTTTTCAATCTGGTTGCATGAGGATGGTGAATGCGAGTTGATCTACTTTTGTTTGGGGAGGGGAATATTTCCAATTCCGATCGAGGTATGGCGACTTGCAGATCAACGTCTAGGGACAACTGGATTGGTGGAGCGGTGGCCGGCGGCGATCTGTTGCGGTTTTCAATCTATTTCGGTGATTTCTCTAATGCCGGTAGAGGACCTTTGCAAGTGGTGGCCGGACGCAAGGGAGGGTTCGATGCAGGCGGGCGCAATCCGTCTCGGGCGGGGGTGACTCGGTTTAGTTGGCAGCGGCCCAATGCTTGTGTTGGATCAGAACTGGGCTGGGCCCAAAACTGTGGCTGTGATATCCTTGTCTCTTGGGATTGTGCTTGGGTTTGGGCCCATTGTTTGGGTCCGGCCCAGGCTATTTTATCTTTTTTAATTTTTATGTTGCTAAGTTGTCTAGTTGGCTGCGCTTTATGCGAGCAATAAAACCCTACATTTGTTGTGTAGGACTAGTCGGGCTCTGTGCCTGTGTATGCACTCTACGTGCCTTGTCTGCTCTAGGTTGGCGGCGAGTTATTTGCTTCGTCAAATGGGCGCTGCCGCCTAGTGGCAGGATGAAACTAAGTGTCGTCGGATTTACTTTTCGGCGGCAACATAGGAGGAAAGTTGTGCTAAAGCTGGTAATTATACTATGTTGTAATCGGGTTACATATCGAGTTATCTTTCCGATATGTCACTGCTATTTTAAAGTAAATGGAGTAGCTAATTGTGCACTTTTTGCTAGTTGGTGCTTGTTAGAATACAAGTCTCCTGCAGAGATTTCTAATATTATTTTGGAAAATACTCTAGATGCTTATTGTAATCATGGGTATAGGCTCAATGTCCCCCCCTTGTATTCGACAGTTTCATTAATCAAGGCTTGAGGGCAGTTGCACCAGCCCTTTATTAAAAAAAAAAAAAGGAGAAATAATAGTATTCAACAATTTCCTCATTTGGGAGGTCATAAATTCGAGCCCCATTAAGGGTGGGGAGAGACTGTAGGTGGGTTAAAAAAAAAAAACATAGGTATTAATCGATTAGGCAGAACCTTTTCGCAATTGTTATAAAAAACACTAGCCTGCAAAGCATGTGTAAAATTTCAAGATAAAAAAAATACTAAAAATTATTATAAAAAAAAACAGTAGGAAGTTATATGATAGTGGATAGTTATTTGAATAATCCACTCCCCGTAGATAATTGCAGATAATGGGTAGTTATCTACAAATAAAGTGGATTGTAATTTCCTATTTTTCCATTTTTATCCAATTTTTTCTTGTTTCAATATATATATATTTTTTTAAAGGGGTTTGGAACCCAGCCTAGCTGGGGGGCTCAGCCCCACGCCCGGTTCCATTTATTATATTAATATTAGAGTTTTGCATCAGGGGGGGACATAAAACCTAAACCTCGAGCTACATAGAAACAATTACATTGATCCTCATACAGAATATCCTGAATACTTTGATGATGTTAAAAGTTGGGCTTTGTTTTTTTTTTAATATTTCTAGGTAATTACAATGAGAGTTTCTATTGGGACCTCCAAATTTGCTCACTTGACCTCACTCTATTATGAATTATTAAATGACATATATAGCCTACTATAAAATAACTATTAAGGACAATAATTATACCAAAAAAATATTATATTTATTTTATGTAGACTTTCCAATTCAATAATATTAGATAGTATTTCTTGTTATTTTCCTTATCTATTTTCATTTTCCAATTTCACTACATACTCATTAAAGCATTCATATATATTTAATAAGAATTAAAAATATGATTAAGATCATGTGACATAAAAATGTATGATATATATGTTGAACGCATATTGATGAGGGAAAACAAAATAAACCCTCTTATGATTTATGACCTAAATCTAAGTCAATCCATTATATTTGCAACAAAAAAAAAATTTAATAATTAATCATGTGATACAAAAATACAAAAACATTAAAAAACGAATGATTTTTTTTTTTTGAGAATAAAAACAAATGATTTCTTCATATATATTTTTCTGCACAGCTAAAATAGAGAAAAAAATTATTAAAAAAAAAACATAATAGTTCATGACATTTTCTTATTGATTAGACATTAATTTTTGAAACTCAAGTTTGATTAAGAAATGTATATTTAGTTAAGATTTATAAAGTGATTAAATCATTGAAATGACTAAATTTTTTATTTTAAAGATAATAATTTGTTTGCAAATTACATGAGTGAGGTTATTTGAGGAACTTTAGTGAAGTTTAGTGAGTAAATTTAGTATTTTTTTTTAAAGAAGTGGAATTAGAGCTAACTCAGTGCTCTTACCTGAATTTATTGATAAAGAAACAAAAGGTACATAGCAAGGGGGGCTATGCCAATACCTTGCCATAAGAAAATACAAGCTAAACAAGTACAACTGAATGTAACAATTACTAGTACAGGGGAAAAACAACTGAAGAAAACAATTACAATAAATAAAGGAAAAACTAATCAACTACCTAAAACGGTAGTTAGTGAATGATGTGAAATCACGTCCATAGTAAATTTAATATTTGAAAATTTGATAAGAGGTGTAAAAAGCATAGAGGTCAAGTAAGTAAATTTGGAGGTTCCAATAGAAAAACTCTATTACAATAGTATATAGGGAAAATGATCATTTACCTAATGTTGAGGTTAATTAACCCCACTTACCCAAACACTCTAAGAGATCATTTCCCTAATATCCAATTAATTATTATTTTTTTATTCTTTTTTATTTATTTTTGGGACAATTTTGTCCTCTCCTTCTTTGTCACTTAGAGAGAAAAGTGATCGGAGACCTTACCGGACTCCGGTGACCAGTTACTGGACTCCGGTGACCAGTTACTGGACTTCGGTGACCAGTTGCTGGACTTTGGTGACCAGTGGTCGGCTACGGACTCTTGTGACTGGACTCCAGCGACCGGTGACCGAAATCCCGAATCTGGCTACCGGACCGGTGACTGGATTCCGGCGTCTGATTTTATTACCTCCAATAATACCCAGTAATCATATTATTGCCCTCCAATAATCATATTATTGCCCCCCAATAAACATATTATTGCTCCCCAATAACAAGTTTATTGGGGATCAATAATTAGTGAAAATGAAGATGTTTTGAATTTTGAAAGCTTTCGGAGGTTTATCCAAATAAATAATTTTATTATTGCCCCCCAATAATCCTATTATTGCCCCAATAAACATTTTATTGCCCCTAAGTAATCTTATTATTGCCTTCCAATAATCTTATTATTGCTCTCCAATAATCATATTATTGCTCTCAACTGAATTGCATAAACTCCCAAAACCAAAATGAATACACTACGGACACAATTGATCAATTTATATGTTCAATTGTCCACGTTCGCTTTTTTTTTTCTTCCTCATTCTCGGATCTCAAAGTATACCAAAAAAAAAAGTGCTCTGGGCACCCACCAAAGTGTGAGACCGGCTGTTTTTTTCTCCAGTGCTTCCCTGGCGGCGGTTTGGAGGTCGTGACTGGATTGGGCAGCTGAAGATGCGACCGAGTTGGGTTGGAGAACGGGCCGGTAATTGGCTTATCTCAGGCCGGGAGACTGGAGTGGGATTGTGTTCGTCTTTCTCGGTTGGAAGGAATGGTCGGGGCGTGGTTGTGTAAGGGGAGCAGAGTCGAATTGGGCTGGGATCGGAATCGGATCCCCGTTGAGGCTGAGTTGTGGCAATGGGCGTTGGATCGGTGGTTTGGGTGACGACGACGCTCGGAGGTTCAATTCGGATCTGGATGCAGTGCTCCGATCTTGGGGCTGGCTTGGGGTGGGACCCATGACAGTTGAGATCGTCTCTGATGGCGGTGGAGACTTGATGGAGGTGTTGGCCCGAAACAGGTGGTGGGGCGCCGGAGCTGCCATGGCAGAGAGAGAGAGGACCGTGCAGATCGGAGGGATGAGAGAGAGAGAGAGAGAGAGAGAGAGAGAGAGAGAGAGAGAGAGAGAGAGAGAGAGAGAGAGAGAGAGAGAGAGAGAGAGAGAGAGAGAGAGAGAGATATGAGTGTAATTTATAAATTAAAATGAGGGTAATACTGTCAATAGGTGTTAGATTGGGTAAATGAGTTTGAAAAACTCTTAGTGGAGTAAGTGGGCAATTTTTAAGCTGAAATTGGGTAAGTGGTCACAACCCCTAGTATATATTACTAGTTCACACAAAAAAAGAGAGTATACATAATAGAGGGCACTGAGACAAACTAACATAAGAAATCTGAATAAGATTTTTTACCTTAGGATCACACAAGTAAAAGTTATCTGACATAAAACACTCAGCGAGCGATAAAGAAAGACATCCAAGTACGTGTTCATCAAGCTTCAATAATAAACTTCAATGAAATCCCACCAACTCTAGATTTAACATGGTCAAGGCCAAACCTGAGATTTTCAGACCTGAAACGAACTTTAAAAGTTGGGACCTCTAATCATAGTATGCATTCAATTTTTTATATTTTTTTGGAAGAATTTTCTGAAACTAAATCTATAAACTCAAAAATCCAACAATAAAATAGTAAACAAAAATTAATACTCAAATAAAGCTAAAGATGTTACAACCCATAATTTAGAAGATTTAAGAACTATAAAAATAAGCTAAGTGCATTTCTAGTAGAGTTACTAAGTGAGAGTTAAATATAGGGCATCTCCAACATAATAGGGCATCTCCAACATAATAGCTAAATTCAATTTTTAGCTATATATAACTATTTTTGAATCAAAATTCAACTCCAACAGACTAGTACGTTATAGCAGTTAAATTTAACTTTAGCCAAAATGGGTAACTATATTTAGCTGATGAATCATGTATAGCTAAAATAAAAGTTATATTTCTCTTTTCTCCTTTGTCTGCATGTCAGTTTACCATTCGATAAAACATAATATATCGCTTATAAATATCTACTATTGCTGGAGCACATTGTTAAATCAATAGCCGTGTTTTTCCTTAGAATAGCGAGGTTGTTCTTGCTTGCTTAGGCTTGCTATCCAGCGAGCGTCCCTTTAGACTTTAATGAGTTTAGTATTGGCTTAGATAGGTTCTCCGGATTTCATCAGATTCTTATGTAAGTGCATGTTAGACTCTGGCCTGTATTCATGGTTTTTTTTTTTGTTACAAGCGGGACCTAAAAGGCCCAAACAAAAACAAAGAAAAAGCTAAGAGGAGACAGTTCTCCTAGTTCTAGTTACAAAAGCAAGATCATCAAGAAAGGTTTCAGAAGCATGGATAGGAGGATCCAAAAAAGTGATGAGACCAGGCTCATGATCAATGCTGCATCTAGCCAAAGCATCCGCTGTCATATTACACTCACGAAAGATGTGCATAAGCTGGACATTCTGCATAGTGGCCATAAAGTTGTTGCATCCAGCAAGCAGAGATCCAAGGGGGTGAGTAGAAAGGTTTTGCTGCTGCACAAGCTGAACAAGAACAGCAGAATCAGATTCAATTTCAAGCTTGGGGATGTGCAGGCTTGAGGCTAACTTTAAACCATAAAAAAGTCCCCAGGCTTCAGCCTCCAAAATCTCACCAACCCCTAAGTTGATTTGGAAGCCAATCACCCAATTTCCAGTGTGGTCTCTGATGACTCCACCAGCCCCAATCTTACCAGAAGCATAACTTCGAGTGCCATCCACATTTAGCTTGTAAAAGTTTTCTGGAGGTTTCTTCCAGCACAGACTGATGGGGCTGTACATATTGGAACTGCTTGTCTTGTAAATGGCATTTTTCCACTCCACAGCATAATCCCATATAAGTTTATCAGGGCATGTAGGCATAGTAAAAGACACATCAAAGACTTGCTTATTCCTCCATTTCCAGATGAACCAACAGATAAAAACAAAAATATTGCACCACTTGATGTTATTCTTGACAAAGGCATGACAATGAAGTTGAGCAAAAATCCAATTGTTCCAATCCAGGGAGAAAGAGTTAAGGATAGTACCAGGTTTAATAAAGCATTTCCAGATGGCCATGGATCTAGGGCAATCTCTAATAAAATCATGGCTTTGATATCTAATAAAATCAAATCCTTTTCAAAAAAAAAGAAAGAAAAAAGCCGTATTTCACAACTTTAGCTATGTTTAACTAAAAAGTAACTTCTACTGTTGAAGATTCTATAACTTTTGGTAAATGGGTAGCTATTTACATTGTTATATTTATATCTCCTATCTTTTTGCCCTTTATCCAGACAACAATTTTTTATTTGAGAAGATATTTAAAATAATTAATATTTCTGGAGAAAAATTATTAAATCTTTGGCTATATTTTAGTTTCTTAGTTATTTTAACTTAAAGTTGAAGATGCCCAAAAGACATTCTACAGTAAAAGTTAAATTAATAATAACAAATTAATTTTCTAAATATTAAAACTGGAATGACAGATAAAAATGAAAGATTTATTTTTCTTTAACCTTGTGGTAATTGTATTGTTGTATATAATGCATATAGACTTTTCTTTATACAGAGAACATGTTATTATCGCCGTGTCCGCACTTCAAAAAGAGATACGATCGTGTTCTCTACATGTCTCTCAATATTTGACAACAATTAATGCTTGCAAAAGCAATAAAGCAGATGATCATTCCCCTTCCTTGGTTGTATGTATGATGAAATTATCTCATATTTTCGTGAGATTCCAAGTTCTTACTTCATTCATACTTATAGTCAGGTCGCTATTGTGGCCCACAAATTAGCTAGCTTACCTAGCTACACTCTTTCTAAATCACGCGTTTTCATTTGGGTTAGTGTGCCCCCTACATTTATTTTAGGATTAAATTCAGTTTACTCTCCTAAGATTTAGAGGTAACTTCATGTTAGTCCATTTCCTCTCAATTTAATCAGTTTATCTCCCGAGGTGTTCAATTTTCCTCAATCGTGTCCAATGTCTAATTCTCCGTCCAATTCTTCAGTTAACTCTGATATTTTAGGGGCTAAAATGGTCATTTCATAATTTTTTTAAAATAAAAAAAAGAGAAAGAAAACACAAAACCTCACCCCCCCCCTCCGTTCCCCTTTCTCTCTCTCTCGGCTCTTCTTCTTTCTGATCTTCTTCTTCTCCTTCTCCTTCTCATAGCAGTAACATAGAAACCAAAGACCCATCTCTGATTTCTTCTCAATTTTCACATTCGTCTCCCCAAAATCAAATCTTTTGGAATCACCCATTTCACAATGTCTACCGGAATCGTGACCCAGTTCAAGGAAGCCGGCCAATCGACGATGGCGGCGCACCAGCTGTGGTCCAAATTCACCGACTCGACCGCCCCCAGCCTCCCTTCAAGCCTCTTCGACGCCTCGACCCGAGTCTTCCAGAACTTGACCCGGTTCTTCTTCTTCACATGCCTAAACCAACAATTTATCGACGAGGTGGGAGCCGACGAAGCCGGCGCCACCGGTGACGACACTCCTGAGCCCGCGCCTTGCCGAGGCAGGCAGGAACCTTGCCGGTGGAGAAGGAGCCTCCAAGGTCCCTCCCTCTCTCTTTCTATCCAAATGTAATTGCAATTTCGAATGTCAGGACCTGTTTGGTTCATCAGAAAATTAAAAATGGATTAAATCAGTGACTAGATTCTTGTTTAGCTGATTAGTATGGATGATTTTAGTCGTGGTTGGATCAATAATCATTGAGTAAGCTTGTAATGTTTTCGCAGGTTACGTCGGTTTTCTGGAAGGAGAATGAGCTTGATTCGCCGGGACATGCAGACTTTGGTGGGGAAGGTCTGCTAGCACAGACCAAGTTTGTGCTTAAAATACGGGATGCGTCCTATTCTTCTTCTAAACAAAGTAGATTGGCCTGCAGGTACTTATTCTCGTCTTCAATTTGCAAATTAAACAATTGCATGAATAATATGATAGTGGAAAGACTAATTAAGGAAAACATGTAGTAGACCCGTTTACCCAAATCATTGTAGCTCCAGCATGCTGGGTGAATTCCTTGAGTTGAAGAATTGTTTTGAGTTGTGTGAGAAGATGAAGATTAATGGGGTTGTTCATAACATGCGTACTTATACTTGTTTAATCAGTGGCTGTTGCATCGATGAAAATATAGTGCCTTGAACCTGTTCGATGAAATGCGTGAGAGAGGAATGGCCTGCAATGTGGTCACAGACAATATCCTAATTGGTGGGTTGTGTCGAGAAATGAAGGTTTGGGAAGACGACATATACAATTGTAATTGATGCCTTGGTTCGATCCAATGACATTGGGAAGAGCTTTTCATGTTTTTTTTTTTTTTTGAAGTACATGTTTCTCTTCCTTTATATTGAGAAAATTGAAAATAAATATTACTTTTTTTTCCTTTTTTTTTTGTTCATTTAGGTTTGACAAGGGGTATTATAGAAATTTCACAATTTTGTATCCTGCCACGTCATCACTTGACAGAAGAATTGGACGGAGAATGAGACATTGGACACGGTTGAAGAAAATTGAACAGCTCGGGGGTAAACTGATTAAATTAAGAGGACATATGGACTAACATGAAGTTACCCCTGAACCTCAGGGGGGTAAACTGAATTTAATTCTTTATTTTATATTGATGTATTGTTTAAAGACATCCCTTCTTGTTTTTTTAGTAAACAATTAATATTACAATTAAGAATGTATAACAACTAGTCTATCACTTTAAAGCAATTACTAATGCTAATAAATCAATTTGTACCAGGCAAGGAAAACTATTCTAATTAAGGACATTTATACTATTTAACAAAAGTTTCTTTCGGTTCACTAAACAACATGTATATATTTAGATGTATATATTTTTTATTTTGAAGAAAAAATTGATTTCAATATGAAAAAGTATAGCCCACTGGGTATGTTTGATATGGTTGTGCTTTTAAAAAAAGTTGGCTTCTGCTTGTTTCTGGGAATAAGTAGCTGAAAAGCAAAGCAACGGAGTGTTTTGGTAAATTCAAAACTGGCTTGTGTTTTTTGTTTGTGGAATGACCAATTTGGACATGAAAGATTATTTTATCTGGACTGTTTGATAATACAATATTGTTGTTCAAATGCTCTTGTTATCATTTTTTTATCTTTATTATGTCCTTATAAATTTTTGTTAATTTTTAATTTTTATTAATCATGGTGACCATATGATTAATATTGGACATTTTTAAAAATAATTTATACAAATATCTTAGTAACATTAATAACAATTGGTTTCTGAATAGCATCAAGTAACCACAAAAAAAATCATAACATATTCAAATGTCCATTATTACGCACATTCATCAAACTTTGAGTAAGATTCATTGAATAATTGAGCAAGATTTGTAACAGTGAATGGTACTGGGTGTCCTTATGGAATGTTTGTATGTGTCGTTCTGGCCGTTCTATTAATGGAATTTAGTTGAACTCAAAAAAAAAAAAATCAAACTTTGAGTAATATTATTTCTTATTGTTTCCATTTCTTGTGCACCATGACTATGATATTCTTCTTCTACATCATCATCCATCTCTATCCCACAACTTGACCCATCACCTTCTCTTTCTTCACTACGGACAAATATTGTGGATGTCTCCGTATATACTTATGAAGTGTCATGGTGGCAATGACAATCTTCATTTACTTCTCAAATGAAATTCCTTGCATGTCCTTTAAAATCTTCCGCTTTTTTCTTTTCAAAAGTGGAACTGTCTTCACTGTCAAAAGTACCCCAAGCTTTAGTAACAATGGAAGAAAAATGAATGCAAACATATCAATCGGAGAAAGCAAGGACACAGCTACAGTTGAAACAATAGTTTATCAGCCAAATAGGACACCAAACGTTGAAGCTAGCATGCAAACATGATAACCAAGAAGCAACCTCACTATACCTTTAGCCATTTACATGATAGCTATTTACATGATGCAAACATGATAGCTATTTACATGATGCAAACAAGAGTGATGACATTTGCAGATTGGAAATTGTATGAAGAAAGGGCAGCTTTCTTGAACATTATCAAGAGAACTGCAGAATGAAGGAACAAGCATAACCATACATGTTATATAGCTTCGAATAATTAGTGACCATTGCATAGAAAAGTAGATAGGATAAACTAGTGACAAACTTAGATGACATAGCACTGAGAAAGCAATGCTAAAACCCCATAAAAGAAAAACAAGTATAAGATCGTAAATCAGCAAGTATAAGTCTCCTCCATCATTTGTGCCCTTGATCCCATCAATTCATCCACTATAAAATCTTTTTATCTTCCCAGACCCCTATCCCCACCAGTCCACCACATTATCTCTTCAAAGAAACACAAGTTAACCAAAAAAATCACATCTCTGTGCGTATAAATCATATTACACATTATGTCCTAATCTTTTCTCATTCACTCCCATAGTTTTACAATCTGGTCCTGAACCTAAATAACAGTCTTTAACTCAAATAAGCATACATTACATATAAATTGTAATACAATGCCGGACCTCCTTCGCGTAATTGTAACATTAATGATCACATAAATACTCATACTTCAGAATTATTGAAACTATTTCCTCTACCAAAAACAAAAACCAAAGCAGATAACTGATATTACTTAACTGCACAGTGGCAGCCTAGATTTAAGACCATTTAAAAGAGATATAAGGTCATAACTCATAACTGTAGTTGCAAATACTAAGGCCAAGACCAATAACAAACTAAGCAACTGGCAGGAGCAAATCCTAATATTGCCGCACAGAGAGTGTAAATTCCAATATACAATTCTGAATCTAAACAAGTGAAATAAAAACAACAAGATCAGTACAGAGAGTGAGAACATAACCATCATGTTGAGATCAATACCCAAAACTAGAAGGCAACATTTCTCAAAATAAACACTCCTCGATTCCAACTTTACATGTACCTAGTAACCTAACAAAAACTATTTTTGCATTCATGGAATGAGAACCGAGGAGTGTTTATTGCTGCCCTTTACATGTACCTATTAACCTAACAAAAACGTAGAGATAGAGTGAGCCATATCCCTTTTTCCCATGATCATTGTGAATGAACCAAAATCACAGTTCCAACTTAAATATCTAGTTAGATGGGTGGATACCAATTTCAGAATCTCAACATCTCAAACATTTTAAAGCATCACAGGAACCAAGCCCCGAGTTCTAAAATAACCCGAAAACAGCTTGAAGTTTTAGTCTTTTGTGTCTGTGCTAGAAGTAGAAACAAAAGGAATAAGCTTTACCTTGCTTATCTCTGAGAAGTCAGATTTAGTTTATGTCTCTGTGAAGGATGTAAAAGTGCAAAGCTTTCTCTTGAAGATACTGATTTGATCTCCAAAACCAGGAGAAGGAATGACAACCAAGGAGTGTTTGTTGCTGCCCAAAACCAGAAAAGATATGTTAGTGAAGCCAAACCTGCAAAGCTAGTCCTACTAATTCAAGTAGTGGAAGCACCAGAAGAACATGAATAATGGCATTCCAAAAGGTTGGGAACAATGGAAACGAAGTAATCACAAAAATTAGACAACCATATTTATAGAAGTTAAACATTATGTCGAATAGTTACAATTTTCAGCTCAGATTTTTAGTAGCAAAAGTGGTGATATTAGAGGACATTTTGGTCTCACCCGTTTGGTCTGTCAATGGACTTAATGATGATGCATATATATCCGTCATTGCAACTAGCATATCTTTGACCTTTGCCGCCCTCTCTTTAACAGTTTGCACATCAAAATGCAACATCCTACAACAAATATGTAAAATAACCATATACATGCTCACAACATATGCACACAATCATAAAAGGGATTAAGGCTTACCTTCAGCAATTACTGGCATGGATTCCATCTTATGCAACTGCAAACACGAACACTGAATATAGCCTTCTGTTACTTACCAACTTGCTTCTCAATGGACAGAACAATATGCAAAACGTCGGTAGTAATCAGGGACCAATTCATCTGTATATATAGGTGACTTAAACCTCAAGAAGCTTCCCATTAAAGCTATCCATATCGGTTTAGGTTTCCTAGTTAGATTCTTAATGTATCACAACTTGTAGCCTTCCTTGTAGACTAAGCAATAGATTACTATCCTTAATGAATTGATACACTATTCATTAAGTCACTAGTATTGATTTACTGTTTGTATCCATGTTAAACTAGGATTGATATTAAGCTAATCATCAATTACTTTATGATGATATGTGTTATGTCCATATTTGATCTTACAATCTCCCCTTTGGACTCACACATATCATGCTCGATGATTTGCACCAGAGAACATCAAAACCTACTTAACTTACTGAAGTGCGCGCCAGATAACAAACTTAAATCGAAAATCCATTCCAACATGGTCAGATCACAGTTACTTATGCAGAGCAAGAAACAGTATACATTTTAACAAAAATGCAGAGTTTCAAAACCACAAACACAAGCTCCTGCAATCCACATATGTCAAACCAGAAGTGATACAATATATGTTAATGTGTATCAACAAGTAAACATATATTAGGTCCTACTTTATGTTTCTAAAACCAAAAACTCAAGCAAATTTACTGAACACTGATGGCTTAAAGATATTGCTTGAACCTTAACATCATGCTTCACATGATTTAAGCCATCTGATAGCAAGTATAACTTTAAACACAAAATCGATAATTTTCAGAACATTCAACAAAAACTGCAGTAATAACCAAAATCTGAAAATACCTCAAAATTTATTAATAATAAAATCTGTCATTACAAACAAGTTGTGATAAACAAAATAAAAGATCACAACTAAAACACAAGAACTCAAAAAACCTTAGAATTTTAAATGCTCCAACTGGACTAACTCTCTACTGAACCTAAGCATCTAAATTAGCTAAAATTCCAATGCTTGCTGTATGTTTCTGGAATGCTGCTACTGACAATGCCTTGGTGAAAGGATCTGCTAGCTGTGAATTTGTGTCAATACTCAAAACAGCTATTTCACCATGCTTTACTCTTTCTCTAACACTGTAATACTTTAGATCAATATGCTTGGAATTATTTGACCTTTTACTGTTCTTGCTAAAGAAAACTGCAGCCTCATTGTCACAATAAATCACAAGTGTTCCAGCCACAATGTGACTCAATACTTTGGTCTGCATGAGAAAATTCCTAATCCAAAGTCCTTCACACACAGTTTCATATACTGCAATAAATTCAGCTTGCATAGTAGAAGTTGAAACAAGTGTTTGTTTCATGGTTTTCCAAGCAATAGCACCTCCTGCAAGCATGAACACATATCCACAAGTCGACTTCTTGGAGTCTGGATAATTCCCTGCAAAATCCGAGTCTGAGAATCCTATGAGTTTCAGATCCTCCACTTGCCTATAAACTAGCATATGGCTTTTAGTTCTCTGCAGGTATCTCAACACTTTCTTCCCAGCTACCCAATGTTCATAGCCTGGATTAGATTGGAATCTTGACAAAATCCCTACTGCAAAAGACAAGTCTGGCCTAGTGCAGACTTGCGCATACATGAGACTTCCTACAAGTCTGGCATAAGGCTTTGACTCCATATTTTCCTTTTCAACATTACTATTGGGACTTTGCTTCTTGGTTAACTTATCTCCTTTGGACATGGGAACTTCTCCAGCTGCACACTTCTCCATACCAAACCTCTTTAAAACTTTGGTAATATAATTGTGTTGAGACAAACCAAGTAGTCTCTGTGCCCTATCTCTTTTAATCTCAATACCTAGTACATAGGATGCTTCTCCTAAGTCTTTCATGTCAAAATTCATTGACAGAAAACTCTTAGTATCTTTAAGCAATTTAATGTTACTGCTAGCCAAAAGTATATCATCCACATAGAGTACCAGAAAAATAAAATTGTTCCCAACTGTCTTCAAATAAACACACTCATCAACAAGATTTTCTGTTAATCCAAAAGTAGAAATCACAGAATCAAATTTCTTGTACCACTGTCTAGAAGCTTGTTTTAGGCCATAAATTGATTTTCTTAATTTGCACACTAAGTTTTCACTTCCAGCTCGCACAAAACCTTCTGGTTGCCTCATATAAATCACTTCATCTAGTTCACCATTCAAGAAAGCTGTTTTAACATCCATCTGGTGCAGCTCCATATCAAAATGAGCCACCAAAGCCATGATTATCCTAAACGAGTCTTTTGTAGAAACTGGAGAAAAAGTCTCAGTAAAATCAATGCCCTCCTTCTGTGTAAAACCTTTGGCAACTAATCTTGCTTTATGTCTCTCTACATTGCCATTTGCATCTCTTTTGGTTTTGAAAACCCATTTACAACCTATAGGCTTCTGGTTGGGGTCAGGTTCAACTAATTCCCAAACTGTATTTTGACTCATGGAATTAATTTCTGCTTCCATTGCTTGCTGCCATTGATGAGATTCATTACTTTCAATGGCCTGATTAAATGTAGTTGGATCATTGTCCTCTGTACAGTCCATTTCAATTTCTGCTTCTTGCAGATAAACAATGTAGTCACTCTCTTCCCCCCCATAAGTTGGTTTTCTTGCTCTCTGTGATCTTCTAGGTTGAGCCACTGGATGATTTTGAGGTTCAGTTACTTGACCAGTTACGTGGTCAGTTACTTGGTCAGTGACATGGGCAGTGACATGGTCAGTGACATGGGCAGTGACTTGACCAGGTACAGTTACTTGGGTAGTTACATGGTCAGTGACATGGTCAGTTACTTGGCCAGTTACTCGACCAGGTACAGTTACTTGGTCAGTGACATGGTCAGTTACGTGACCAGTGACATGATCAGTTACATCTTGTTCTAAAGGCAATGCTACACTTATATTCTCATCTGACACAATTTCCTCAAAATCTGAGGTTAAATCCTCAAGGTTTGTATTGTGAACTTTTTCACTTAGAAACTTTACTTGATGTGTTTCAAAAATTCTAGGTGAATGATGAGCAGAATATAATTTATAGCCTTTAGATTTATCTGGATAACCTATAAAATAGCAACTAACAGTTTTGGGGTCAAGTTTATTCAAGCTTGGATTATAAATCCTAGCTTCTGCATGACATCCCCAAACATGACAGTGATGAAGACTAGGTTTCCTGCCACACCAAAGCTCAAAAGCAGTATTTTCTATGGCTTTGCTAGGTGTTCTGTTGCAAATATAATTTGCAGTTTTTAAAGCCTCACCCCACAGAAATTTAGGCAAACCAGTTGTACACATCATGCATCTAACCATGTTCAAAAGAGTCCTATTCTTTCTCTCTGCAACACCATTCTGTTGTGGATTATAGGGTGTTGTGTATTGAGCTTTAATTCCATTGTCTTGCAAAAACAAGGCAAATGGACCCTTTTGTTGGCCGGATTCAGTGTACTTTCCATAGAACTCTCCCCCTCTATCTGACCTTACTGTTTTGATTTTCTTTTCTAGTTGATTTTCTACCTCAGACTTAAAGATTTGAAAGGCTTTCAATGCTTGTGCCTTTTCTGAAAGTAGATAAATATAACTGTATCTAGAAAAGTCATCAATGAATGTGATAAAATACACATTCCCACAGATAGTTTGATGCCTAAATGGTCCACATATATCAGTGTGTATGAGTTCTAATAAATTTTGGCTTCTATATGCAGTCTTCTTTCTAGTATTAGTTATTTTTCCCTTAAAGCATTCAACACAGTCTGTTAGATCAGAAAAATCAAGTTCATTTAGGATGTTGTTTTTCACCAAAATTTTCAGTCTCTCTTTTGAAACATGGCCGAGTCTTCTATGCCATAAAAATGCAGACTTTTCATTTAGTTTGGTTCTTTTAACACCTGTTAAAGTGCTAGTACTGTTTGTGTTATCTTCAACAAGTAAAATTTCTTGTTGAGCCATTGAACAACTTAACTGTAAATAATCATTCGAGATAACACCAGAACCAATTTGAACAGAATTTTTAGAAATAAGAATTCCATTACTATCAATAACAAGTCTACAACCAGATTTTACTAAAAGAGAAACTGAAACCAAATTCCTTCTCATGGAAGGTACATAAAAAACATTATCCAAAACTAACAATTTTCCTAATCCTAGATCGAGCTTTAAGGTTCCAATAGCCTTGACTGCCACTCTCATGCCATTGCCTACACACAGGTTCACTTCATCACTTTTTGGGATTCTCCTCCTTATGAATCCCTGCAAAGAATTAGTAATATGAATAGGTGAGCCTGAATCTATCCACCAAGACTGTGGTTCAACATTTATAAGATTAATTTCTAAAGAAAAAACTGTATTAGAAAAAATCTTACCCTTTTTGGCTAACCAATTTTTATAGCCAGTGCAGTCCTTTTTCATGTGTCCTACTCTTTTGCAAAAGTAGCACTTGAACCTAAATGGCCTATTTTCCTTGGCCACTGCAGCTGTTGAACTCTTAGTTATGGCTTTGATAGGCTTGAGCTTATTTTGGGGCTTTTTCCTTTTAGGCTTCTCAATGAGGTTAATGGTTGTAGCAGGTTCCTTTTCTTCCTTGATCCTAGATTCTTCATCCACACAGATGGATATAAGTTCATCTAGAGTCCAGTTTCCCTTTTGAGAGTTGTAACTGGTCCTAAGATGACTAAAACTGTTAGGCGAGGAATGTAGTGCATAATGCACTACCTGCTCATCCCTAACCCCCATCAAGAGCTCCCTGAGTCTGCCATTTATATTGATCATCTTCATAATATGCTCTCTAACTCCCCCTGAACCCATGTACTTCAAATCATGAAACTCCTTGGTTAGCCTAGCAGCTTCTGCCTTTTCACTTTCTTTAAACTTAGCACCTATGAGTTCCAAAAAATCTGATGCTAGCTCAGGTTCTTCTATACTTCCCCTGACAGTCTTGGACATAGAGGTACGAATGAGATTCTTAGCCATTCTATTGGATCTATGCCACTTCTTGTAAAGGTCAGTTTCTTTCTTGGTGCTCTTTTCATTCAACTCTATAGGCTTATCCTCAGTAAAGCAATAGTCTATATTCTCATGCATTCCCATATAGTTTTCTACAGAATCTAGCCAAGCTCTATAGTTGGTTCCAGTTAGCATCAAGACACTGTTCAAGTTCATGTAAGAGTTACCTAAGGAGCAAAACAAAAATTCGTGTGAGTTCTCAATTTGTAAAGAAAATAACTTTAAGTTTTCTGTGTTTTATTTAGCTTTAAGCAACCAAAACAAGAACATACAGAAAACCTAAACAATCCATACTTGCATTCATATCAGTCCATAACCAAAAATAATGTTAAGCAACACTTTTGAGCAGAAGCATAACATCCTGGAGTTCTTTATCAATATACCATGTTCAATGAAAACAAGTTATCCAAAGAAATTTATCCACATCTTTAGACAGAAGAAAAATTTCTAAGTATCCGTATTTATTTTCATCAAGCACGCATATTGCTGTTTTGTATTCTAAAACCATACTTGACCACTTCTTTGGAAGATAAAACTGAGGCATAGTTTTAAAACACAAAACACAATTTCAGTTTTGTTATTCGATCAGTTACTTGATTAGTTACCTGACCAGTTACTTGGTCAGTGACCTGGCCAGTTACATGGTCAGTGACCTGGCCAGTTACATGGTCAGTGACCTGGCCAGTTACATGGTCAGTGACCTGGCCAGTTACATGGTCAGTGACCTGACCAGTTACATGGTCAGTGACCTGACCAGTTACTTGGTCAGTGACCCGACCAGTTACATGGTCAGTGACCTGACTAGTTGGTCAGTTACCTGATCATCGTTTTCTGCCAACATCAATGAAGAATGCTTTGTGCATCATAATCACTTATGCCAACAGAAAACCACAAAACCCATGAGCTTTTAACTTTATATTCTACCCAGATTCATCCTTGTAAGAAAATTAAGCTCTCGTATCTGTCAATTTTAATAATGTGTAAACAAAATCTGGGAGATTTTTGTTCTTCATGCAATTTTTACACAATCACAGATACAATACCATATCATCAATTAATTCATCATGCATATTCAAGCACAATCAAAATTGTTTCGATTCCAAGAAACCACAGAACAATCAAGAAATTGTAAATTTCATCCGGTCACCATCTACTCTAACCTAACGCACGCCGGGAATGCAACTAGTGTTCTTGAGCACAATCAAAATTCAATTATCATGCTATGAATCGAAATCAATTTCACAGAAAAACCTGTTTTTGCTTTTTCCCCAATTTGCTGCTAAAAATCACAGCGGAAGCGTGAACTTGATATTTAACCAGATGCAGCAATTGACTTAAGTAACTTACCTTGATCAGTTACATGACCAGTTACATGGTCAGTTACCTGATCAGTGACTTGGTCCGTAAAGCAAAAACCCTTTTTTTTTTTTTTTTTTTTTTTTTTTGTGTTTGTTTTGCAAAACCCTAAAACGATTTTGATACTTGTGAGCCTATGCTCTGATACCAATTGTAAAATAACCATATACATGCTCACAACATATGCACACAATCATAAAAGGGATTAAGGCTTACCTTCAGCAATTACTGGCATGGATTCCATCTTATGCAACTGCAAACACGAACACTGAATATAGCCTTCTGTTACTTACCAACTTGCTTCTCAATGGACAGAACAATATGCAAAACGTCGGTAGTAATCAGGGACCAATTCATCTGTATATATAGGTGACTTAAACCTCAAGAAGCTTCCCATTAAAGCTATCCATATCGGTTTAGGTTTCCTAGTTAGATTCTTAATGTATCACAACTTGTAGCCTTCCTTGTAGACTAAGCAATAGATTACTATCCTTAATGAATTGATACACTATTCATTAAGTCACTAGTATTGATTTACTGTTTGTATCCATGTTAAACTAGGATTGATATTAAGCTAATCATCAATTACTTTATGATGATAT
Source organism: Rosa chinensis (assembly GCF_002994745.2). NCBI lineage: Eukaryota > Viridiplantae > Streptophyta > Magnoliopsida > Rosales > Rosaceae > Rosa > Rosa chinensis. The sequence continues at coordinate 37,023,706 of NC_037093.1, read as the reverse complement.
GTGTTATGTCCATATTTGATCTTACAAAATATGGCTGAAAATTGCGCAATTTATACCTAGGATCCATAATCAACACAACCAAAAATAACTAATTAATATCATCAGTCTTGCCAAAGTATTTTTGGAACTTATTTCTAATCCTCACTGCCATTTGAGCCATAATCCTCTCGATTCACTTCCATCAGCCATCTCAGGGCTCACAAACAAGACACTAATGATATTAGTCTATTGTAATAATATCATGAAAGCCTTTGGGCAGTAGGCTTCATTGATGCATTTATCCCCATTGTAACATAAAAAATAAAAAATAAAAAATAATAATAAAAAAACCTCTTTCAAACTTCACAAAAATTTATGCCATTTCCCAATCTGCATCATCGGGTGACCCAACCCTCTTCCTACAAGTTTTAGACTTTGAATCCTCTGCATTTCTAAATCTTCCTCAACTAGTTGATCATCCTCATCGAAGTAGGAGTAATATATATGTTTGCTCTTCCTCTTCTGCTAACCTCTCAAAAGCTTTTCTTAACTCGATTGTTTCTCCAACATTGAAAAGGTGGAGTTCCACCTAGTCGGAACATCAAGAATATAGACTTTCTTGCAGTTACGCATCTCATTTTCAACACACAACTTGAAATCATCGAGCCTAGATGGAGAAGACCTAACATACCTGCTCATTGCATTTCTAATACAAGAACTTGTCCAAAATAAAACCGGATCTGACTATAAGGTTTAAAATATGAGCTAGGCACCTCACATGTAAATGCTGACCTCCCGAAACAAGGGGAACGGTCCAATTCAGCATTTTCTTCCTAAAATACTCCACTGCACCCTTATTGCCTACAACATTATCTACTGAAATGGTCAACTACATGGTTACCATTAAAGGATCGCATTACGGGACACACTAATTTGGTGTACACATTCTTTAGTACAAGGAAGACTAGAAGACGCTGTTTTTAAAAAGATGGTCTCATAAGTGAAGTTGGTTTAACATGATGTTAATAATCTCACCTGCAAGCTTTAGTTCAAGCGCGATGTATCATTGATGCATAAATTACAAATGACACATAATTGGAGAAGATAGAAAAAGCTTAAAAGAAGGTTACACGCAGAACTCTCAGAGCTCGTATCTATTATAGGTAAATGAACTGTACAATGATTTCCACTACTGTTGTCCATCTCCTAATTCACGCCTAACATGTCAATCTTAAGATACAATGGCGAATTCCTTCTGCTGCACAGGCACCAATACAGCTAACTTCAGTTGGCGAAGCTGGCATAACTTTGCCAGATTGTTGTACACTCTGACCTTTGCAACATTATTATCTAATAAGATGACATGAGCTATGCTAAAAGCTTCACCTTTCTCAACTGCAAATTGCAACTCATTCATTGATATTTCAAACCAATCTTTTCTTGCAGATTTCGTTGCTTTCACTTCAATGTACTCCTTATTGTTCTCCCCCAGCACTATGTCATAGGGTAGCCCTGTTTCATTGTGCTCATTAACCCACTTGACTGCTGACTTGCCGCCTTTCTCAACAAAATATTTAAAAGCAACAAGCTCTCCAAGTCTCCCGGTCATAATTGCTTGTGTAGCATTGGGTGTGCCATATCTAAGCTGCTCTCTCTTGCCAACACTGGATGAGCCCAACTCTGGAGGGTCGGAAACAAGACCAAGATTGATGGGATCAAATTCAATATGTGAGGCAAAGTCAGAGTCATTGAAATGCTCCCCACGATGTTCTAGCAAATCATTATTGTCTGGCAAAGCTAAAGATGCAGTTGCTGAATAATCTTCCAACGTCCAATTAGCATCCACAGAACTGTGAGCCAAATTATCTATTTGTCCAACAATTCCTTCAGAATCATCATCCACCTTATTTTGTAAGGCGCCATAGGGCTGTAAAACTGTTGGCTGTGTCTTAAAACCATGTGCACGAGCATACGCAAACCCTGGTGCAGTTTTCCAATCAACAGGCGGCCAGTTTTCTGCTTTCCTTTTGGGTTTCCAACTGTTTTGTTCATTTGCTTCCATTGAAGTATTACTTGTCTGGAGTGATTCATCATCCTTAGTCAATGAGTGCAAAGAAGAAAGGGACCAAACACATTCCCCATCAGGAAGCTTCGGCACCTTTTGGCTATTGAGGATAAATAACTCTATCTGCTCCTCGTTCGAACCTGATTTTTCCATGGTTGTGATGATATGAAGGAAATTCGCCAAGTGCAGTTCAGGATTTCCATTAAAAAACAAACGAGAAAGTTCCATAAATAATGTGTGAGAATCTGATTCTCGGGTTGTATACAACATGCTACCCTGTATTGAAATGAATAAAGGAACAAGGTTATGAGAGAAATCTATCAAAATCATAAACCAGTTGCAAAGAACATTTGATAGATTTGATTAAAAGGAGAAGAGTCTGCACATTTGGACAATACATTTCATATTACCTTTTTCTTTTTCTTTTTTAACAAACAAAGTAGGATTTTGGATGATGCATGTTATATAACTGACATGATATGTTATAAAGTGCTAATTCCCCGTAGTTTAGCATGCTGTATAAACATATTTTGGTTCCGATAAACCTCTAAATCAGTTCGCAATACACTAAAAGCAGTAACGTATAGACATGAGTGTGCATAATACGCATTCAACATACCTTCAGAAGACAACTACATGCAACCCGCTTCTTAGATTCACTTCCAGCAACTTTTATAACATTTCGATAGTACAGCTCTTCAACAACTACTACTTGCAAACAATTTAGGATATCAAATCCTGACTGCTTGAGTTGAGAATATTTATCTGGGTGTAGACTATGCAAGTAGCGCTGTGCATATGGAAGAGCTGAATTTACCAATGCAGCTTCATTGCTACTGTCTTGCAGGCCATAATATATTGCCTCACGAGTCACAACCTGCATATAAATGCAAGAAGAAGAAGGGTGATTCAAGTGTTAAAAGGACCTTTCATTTAGATTACAGGATTATATATTACACAATGTTGTATGGCAAAAATATGCATGGGAAATCAATGATTATTATGACTTATTGAAGTTAAACGGTTTTCTTAAATCATGTCTCCCACTGCACACATGCGTGAAACCACACACCTGGGTATAGCACATATCTTACCTGTGACAGAGCAGGAATCCCTAAAGTTTGCATGAGGTTCGACACTTTCGTACGTAGTATCTCTTCATTGTCCTTGGTCAATTGCCCAAAGTATAAAAAATCAATACCATCCAAATGCTTAAACTGCTTGCTTAATTTCTTCTCATCACACCAGCATACAAGACCGAAGGATGGATGTAAAGAAACCCACTTATCATGTACAGTAGGAAGCACCATGCATTCCATCTTCTTAAGAGAATCTCTAATGTAAACAATATCCTCAGAGCTCATTCCTGACTTCAGTCCATCAGTCCACTTAAGAAAGACTTGGAAAACCTGAGACAAGGAACACTTGGGTTATCCTGCAACTAACATTAGTTTTAATATTCTTCTATATTTGATTACTTACGGCATTAGCTGCTTGTGAAGGCAGAGCAACCTTTGATAAATGCAGCAAAATCTGTAGGTAGCTACGGAGAGGAGGGGTCTCAGGTACTCCACATCCATCAACAAAGAAGTCATGAAGGCCAGGATAAAAGTTGCACAATGTCTTATTCAAGGGGCCATGAGTAACACCTGTTGGGCTGCACTGAGGATGTATCTGCTTGATTTGGTCCACGAAGGAAGTCGAATCATACCAATATACTTCCTCAGGGGACAAAAATGTACCAGACACCACATCCTCATGCCTTGAGCTAGATGCATATGGAACAAAAATAGAAGGTTTGGAATGGAACTCCTCTAAAACTCTTGGCTTCGAAGTGGCCATTTCGTTCCAGATTAATGTGTAAAATTTGAACATTTGCGCTATGCTGGAAGACGTAAAATTCAGTGCCAAAATGTCAGCATCGTGCAAAACTAAACAAATAAAAGATAAAATGCAAATAAAGATTCGAGTTTCATTTGGTATCAGAAGGATAATGCTCAACGTAAGAAGATGCACTTAAATTGAGGTTTCTTTTATGTAATTCTTGGGCTTGATGGTAATAATGGTAACAATATCAAATGGCATACATTATTGAAACAAAAACTAAATCACCAAAGATCCTTCATCCAAATATTCTGTTATTGTCTTCATACAAATTACAGATCACGAAAGTTCTTTCATACTAACCCAACACTCTAGTCCTCAACAGCAAAGATAAAAATATTGTGGCCAGACCCAAACCACAACGAACAAGTGAGAAACTTAACCCAAATACCTGATATAAAAGCTAACAGAAAGTATTTGCACTGCAGATCAAATTGTTCAAAAGCTTTTTATTTTTATTTTTTTTTATACCCAGAACCAGAAATACCGGTCCCGCTTGTGGAGTCGGGCTAAAAACTGGGGCCACTTGGCGAACTTTAGGAGACAGTAAACTCTAGTAATTAGCAAGGTAGATAGCATGAGGAGATTTGGATTTTGGACCCCACACCACATGGAAGAAAATCACGGGCCTGATCAGTCCTATTAAACCCTCACCAGAACTTGCAAAGGTTCTTATCGTATGCATAGCTTAATACTTTGTGCGGATATAAAAAAAAAGACAGACATGAATTCTTTGTTCTGTGAGCAATAAATATATTGCCGAACCCCAATAAATTAGGATATGATATCCAATCTAAAAAAGAGAAGCTAATAAAAGCACTTCAAAATAAATGAGGAAGATCACTATAGGGAAAAGCATACCTGGCCCTGAATGGGTTATCACACCTCCATAGTTTCAATACCTCTAGACCATCGTCAAGAGAAACTAATGTCTTGAACCCCATAGCACTTGCAAAATTTCCACTCCCTATCTGTTTCCAAAAAAAAAAATGCACAGCATGAAAGATTGCTTTAAAAGGAGATATGATACTATCATACACCTTAAACTGTAATTCATGAGTAAACTGGATAAGCACAATAACAAGTAATCTATTGTCATAGAGTAGGAGGCTAAAGATAAAAAAACACTTGAATTATTGAAAAAGATACAAAATTTCTACCAGTGAAATCAATTAGGACAGAATTTGATATAAGAAAGATACAGCCATCTCCAGATTGTGTTAATGTATAACTATCATTACTCTAAAGATGATAAATTACCACAAAAAGAGGAGTAGAGGACACTAAAAGAATGCAGAAAGGGACCAAATAACTAACGGATTCTTAAAGGTTGGCCATAAAGACTTCTGGGCAGCATGTATCAAAAGGGAACATACCGCAAGTCCTTGCCTCTGAGATGTAGGGATTTGTGTTAAAAAAAAAAAAAATTAAAAGCTACAACTTCACATCTTGTTTTTCTATTGAACACATCCAATTTTACACTAGAAAAATTATGTTTAAATACTAGAGCAATAAGTATCATTTATAGTATCATAACAAATACAATTAAAAAATTTATAGCTTTCTCGATAAAGAATTGTGCACACACACACACACAATAAGGGATCACTTTTTTTGTCTAAGTTGAGGGACTGCATATGTGGCCCACTCCAGCCCGTACAATGTTTAGGTCTCTCTCTGTACCAACATCAGCCGAATCCGAAATAAGGTATCTAGTTGGAACCAAGCAAACACCCAAATGGTGTCCAATGTCCAATACTAACAGTTGATTATCATAATGAAAGCTATTTGCAAAATTATTTTTAATTTAACTGATGTTTTACAGAGATCTATGAGCCTAGAACTTGGACAGTTATTATCATGGAAACAGAATTGCATGGTGAGTCCCACATGTAATCTTTCAAATTGTGCAATTTAAGGGACCCTTATGTGATAGATATATAGATAAACAGACAAGTAACATGCATGTACTGCTAAAGCATAGCACATAAACTACTGTATATGCCAAAATTAAGCTCCACTAGCTCCATTTTTTTTTTCGTTTCCGCATATTTCAAACTGTAATGGGGTACATCAGGAATACCATGACCTTAGATCTCTTGCAAAGAGGAGAGTAGAGAATACAGGACAGGAGACTGAATTGAGGACATATTCACATATGCTAATTCTCATAAAGTCCCAATCCAACAACTCTGTGTTGGGAAGTATGGCTAAACAACTTAAGAAACAATAAAGCGGGAAGTAATTTAAGATGGAAATATTTCAAACGAACCTTTGGAACAGAAAATGGAGCAGATGGACCAAGAACCGAGCGCACTGCATCACAGTCGTGGAATAAATCTCTAGGATAGTGAAGTGCATCATCCATTGTTGATACTACCCATTGTGCATCACAGATGCTGCTTATAAATGAAGATTTAAAAGGCTTTTTCTCCACTACATCTTTAGAAGCGCAGTAGCCTGTAGCTTTTTCAAGATAGCATTCATCCCATAAACTATCAAGCACCTGTAAAAGATATTCACAGCCTTTTTTGTTGCCAGTTCTGGTCAACAGGGACAATAAACTGACCAATTCAGGGGACTCCCAATCTGTGACATTTGATCCAAGAGAAACCAAGTCCTTACATGTATCATTAAATCCTTTTTCAATGTGAACTACTTTCACGAAATCCACAATGCCAATTTGCTGGAAAAATTCCCTCCACTTCGTTAGTCCACATTGGAATGACTTTGTAACTGGATGCTTCAAATAGGAGATGTCAACCTCATGCCACATCATATCCACCATATTTATCAACTTATTTATGGCGATAGGATTTCCATATTCCTTACTGAAATGAATAGATATCTCAGCAGGTCGTTTAAAGCCATGATTTGTTAGTATATAAGCTTTATTTCGTAATTCTGACATTATGTATTCCTTTTCACCATGACAATCGGAGCAGGTCGACTGTAGGTGAACCATTACAAAGCAGAGATATTCGGTCATCAAATTCTTATCCCTAGCTGCATTTCTGTTATCAGATATAGCGGGCAAGATGTGTACCTTGACAATTTCATGCGCGGACAACTGCTGGACACCAATTCTACGAAGCATACGTATTTGTTTGTCAATTGTAGTCACATCCATGGATGACATATCTACACATGATGTTGAAAGGAAGGCAGGGCTTACGATACGAAGATTAGCATACAAGTTAGGAAAAGACTCAAGTCCATGCTGACCTTCAAACCCAGTGCTCAAGGCATCAAAATGTAACCAAATTGGGTCTTTGTCTACTGCACCATATGTACCATCTGAAAGAGGAATGAATGGAATTTTTCGGAGTTCTTCTATCAAATCCATTCCAAGTCCAGAGTCAAATGATGTTTCCACAGAAGCATTGAATGACATTGCATACAGTTCACTTAGCCAAGAGGTCAACCAACCCAGTCCCATTGATGTGAGGCCATTTTGCAAACGACATAAGGAGTCCATAACTTGAAGCAGAACTTTGGGTCCATAGTCTGCAATGCCGAGTGCTCTTGCAAGTGAATCAGGCAGAACTATATTTTTATCCAACAACCCAAGGCCAAGATGCTCCCGAAGTAAACTATCAGGCAGAAGCAATCGGGCCTGCTCATTCCAACCTCTTAGGACCTTGCAAGGAGGAACCCACTCGTTATTTCCTCCTTCCAGGAGTAAGCAATTTGACATCCGTAATTTAGAAATGATTAATCGAGGAAGAGAAGAAAAAAACCCATGCACTTCCCCAACAAGTGGAACAAATGACATATAAGCTGCCACTCCTCTCCCGGGGTTCTCTCTAAAGCAGGGAAGAGAACAAAAAGACCTCTCAGCATTGACAAATAAACCAGGAAATTCTGATAATAGCCACTGGTTCCAGGGACTATCTCCATCCACTTCCTCTCTAGATGAAGGAAGAACAAAATCACCCTGAACAATAAACTTCAGGCCATAGGTTCTTAGAGGAAGAAATGCAAAAGCAGGCTGTTGCTCTAGATCTGGTCCATAATCACCATTATCTAATTCCTTCAATGTAAATGCTATGGAGATTTCTGTTGTTTGTACATCACTACGTATAAAATCCGCTTGCAATTTCTGAGATACTAAGAACCATGTCATTTTCTCTTTCCCATGTGAAACCTTTACTATACCATCTCCCACAGTTTCTTTTCTCATGACAGTCAGTGAATTATCAAGCAAGTTTCTAAACTTTATACATTGGAGGCGGTGAAGGAAGAGTAATAAAGATGGATGAAGATCTGAAAACATATTTATAATGCTTTTCATGACAGATCCATCTGAAAACTTCAATCTGAAAGGAAGAACAATACAAGTGTTCCAGAAGTTACTGTCCTGTTGATCACTGTCACTAGAAGTCAGCCTACTTAACATGTCAATGTTGCAAGGAGGTACTACTGTTGGCAGAAGAAAACCAATCTGACCCTGACTTATATCAAACTTGATATGGAATCCATTGGAATGAATTTCTGGAGCATCTGTGACCTGCAGAAAACGTACATGTATTAAGGAAAGTAGTACAACAGGAAATTGGCTTTCTTAGTTTGAACACCAGATTACAGAGGCCCCTTCAACCTATATAACAAGTTTCTAACCAAAAGATCTCTCTTTTAGGATCAATGTATTACTTTGGGTATTTCTATTTGCACCCTTAGAGTCTCACCACACCCAATGAATAAGATAAAAACATGAGACAAATATCACCAGGGAAAGACATCTCCAACTACTATCAATAATCTGAGTAAGAAACATATTGCTGAGATTGAGCTTTTCCCCAGCAACATTTTCAACAATTACTCCATAGTGCAGGTGATCAGAGAAAAATAAAAATTAAGAGAATAAACTGATTAGCTGATGGACCATGACAGGAAACAAAATATTTTGTATGACATGTTCTGTTCCATCTCTCCCTTCTTTTGTCTCATATCTGGACCAAACAATATTTGAACCATAAAGTAAAAACTTAAGACTGTAGAGGGGGATCCCAAAATAACCATGTATCCAGTAGAGGAGATCTTTAAAACAGGAAATAGGTCCTATAACAGCGTGCATGCATGCTGGGATAGAGTAATTTTTGGGGTGTCCCTCTGTTCTAAACCAGTTTGTGAGATTGGACTACCACTGTCAGTTAATTTCTTTCTTCCATTCTGCAGATTGGGACTGTGGCTTTGGTTTTGAATCTCATATATGTATAGAAGTGATCTCCTTTTCATGCTATGTAAGATATGATTTGGTTATTAATAAAAAAAAAAAAAAAATTGGGGGAGGGGGGGGGGGGGGGGGGGGGGGGGGATTTAACAAGAATTAATATGCAATCAGAAAAACTAGTAATTTTAGTGACCTACCCGAAACACAGATTTGAAACCAATGCCCTTCCGCCCAATATAGCCAGCATTAGATCCTTTCTTGGTTGAACTTCCAACATCACAAAGTGCTCTAATGTTCTCGGCAGAGAAGCCTTGCTCATTATTTAAAACAATAATACCCGAGTCTTGAAGAATGAATGTTAAAGTTGGTTCTACATATGTTGGGTATGTATTATCATCTGCATTTTGAACCTGAACAACAAAGAAGAATAAATATGTATGGAATTGAATATAAAGCATCAAAAGGTTATCAGTCAGAGGCTTATTTTCAACTGTAGACTCAACTATAGTGTCAAATACAAGATCGTATAAATCCAAAATAATATAGACTTTAGAGTATTAAAAAGATCATGAAACAATCGTGCAATACATACTATAAACAAAAATTTGGTAAGAGTCCTGCCCAAGGGTGTTACAATAACATTGATGATTCCCCACCCCAGGGACAACTTTATCCCTGCACCAGGGAATCATGTTGATCCCTTTTGATGGAACTAGAAAGGAATCAGGGTTTGATCAAATTTGCTAACAGGATCACCCAAGGGTGTTAATAAATTTTTTTGACCACAGCAGTAACATTGGGAATTTCTTTTGTAGCCCAAGATAAATGAAAGAAGAGCAAAACAAACAAGGAAACAAAACTGTCCTATATGGTTACGTTCATCATTATTGTAGATAACTGCACAAAGCACAATAAAGAGTAAAAAATAAAAAAGTGGTCTTACCAGCTCAAGAAGAAAATGTGAATCCTGAGAATACAATTCCTGTGAAAGACAATGTAGAGCTCTCCCTAAGCGAGCATGATGCTTCTTCAACATGATACTTTCAGAGGTCGTTTGGCTTGAATGAAGACCAAATTCATCTCTTCTGATTGACTCAATCACCTGGGATGCATCTTCATATTCATTAATTTTGGCAGAATGTTGTGTGTAACCACAGCCAGCTCTCTCGTCAGAGATTTCCGCACCACCAATTTTCAGAGAGACATCAGTACATCCAACTTCCTGCACATCTTCCACAACAGATCCAGCCATGCTCGCTCCAGAAGTCAAAAACTTATCTGAAACATCTTGCAAGGGCTTTGAACCTGACCCCATTTCATATCCAACAGCATTGGAACATGAGGCCCCAGATATGAATGACTGACCCGTACCATTGGAAAGAAATGTGTAGTAATCATTAATCCACTCAACTATACCAAGAGACAAACCAACTTCATGAAGCATGATACGTTGCTCTGATTGGCTGCACTCACTCAATATGGCCGAAGCAGCATGTTTGACAACAGACTGCATTCCCGAAAGCAATACATCAGCAGCAAAACCACGAAATTCTGCAGGTAAATACCCAAGACATTCAAGGACAAATCTTGATATAATGGGTTTTCCAATATCTGTCTTGTGTAAGTCTCTGTTTGATAGTTTACCAGCTGCAATTTCACCAATCATTTGTTGTCCAGACAACGCTTTTCCATAATTAAGAGAATTCTTATTGTCATGTACTACCATGTCATCTATAAAATTTTTCAAAATGACTTCAAATGCATGTTGCATGTGGATTTTCAAAAGAGGCACAGGGACATGTTTTTCTCCCCCAACTAGTGAAAACAGAGATAACAATTTCACTGCTGTTTGGAAAGAGGATCCTTGAAGGGCAGCTTCCACGAAGGAATCTACAGTAGCTGATTGGTCTAACCGAAAGACTTTTCCATCTTTGGTCACCAAACACAACAATTCATCTGTGTTAACTTCATTTAATAACCATGGTACAAGAGGACCAAGTGAAGGAGCAAACAAAAGGTCCCAGTGTGACCATAAGTTTAAGTCAGACATCATTGGAGCCCTAGCTAAGACTTTAATTGCATCCTTGGATGTAACATGGGTTTTTGCTTTCTGGCCAGTGTCAGAACTCAATGACATGCTTTTCAATAGGACGTTCTCATAATGTACTAATGAGTCTATCGCATAGCTAGTGCCATGTAATGCCATTGAGAACAGAACACATTTGGAAATCACAGCATTTTTATGCTTTCCTACTATGCTTAAAAAATCTTCTACTGAACCATTTTCAATAGTTTTGAAACTAACCAATGGGAATTGCTTCCTAAGCAGCAACAGAATGTCCTGTTTTGTGATATTTTCATCCTCCCATAAACTATTTAAAGCTTGAGATAGTAAAACAACCAAATGGTGCTGGAGCATGCAAACTTCCAAAGGGCACTTCTCAATTACATCATCAGTCAGGAACTTGCACAGGTCTTGTGGAAGTAGACCAGCATAATTTTCTAAGAACCTTAAAAACTCTCCATGACCAAGCGATCTAAATTCCTTGACAGAAAATTCTTCCACTAACCACAGTTCACAACTGTAAAGCTTTGTCAAGAAGGTACATATTTTCTCCTGAAGTGATTTACCATTGCCATGTACACCTCGATCAATCTCAAAATACATTGTAAGTTTCCTGATTATGTCCTCAACAGAAACACCTGTGAAATTTAATTACAAAATACTATAAGGTTTACAAATCTACTGAAAGAACACATATAAAAAGGGGTGCCAATGTAAAAGAGGAAAGGGCTTTGTGAATATCTCTTCTTTTTTTTTCTTTTTTTCTTTTTTTTGACAAGAAACAGCTTTTTATTACTGAAAAGGGTCTGAATATCTATTAATAAAATGGGCACCATAATGATCATTTGCGAGGCTAACCTGCTATTGAATCCATTTACAATAATCAAACAGACATCTCTGTATTCATGAACATCAATAAATAAAAAAAGGAAAAAAAAAAAAAAAAAAAAACCTCTGAGACAGAGAATTGACCAAATATGAGTGCCAACCCTCTATTAAATAATATGGCAAGTGAACTCCAGCAGCTTCAGACAACCAATAGTCAATTTACTCTTTAAACCATAAATCTAGTTACCAGCTAAACTAATTAGGAAAGTTCATCATTGGTGTTGATTCAACAATAATCACCAACAACTAGCCTCGCCAGCAATATGGTAAGGATTCTGGATAGGGAAAGGGCTACTTCCAATGTAATACAGCCTTCTGCCATTGAACCATACCAGAATTGACTGAACTAGAGAACAAAACTGGTAGTGCTAAAAATATTCGTTGAGCTAATTTTCAACTAGCAAATAGTCAAAATACTAAAGATGATGTCATGTCCTAGATGGACATACTTTATGTTATTTTCCTTTCTACCTAAAGGGTACATAATGTATAATTTTTCAAAACACTATCTGATAGTGTACATAAGGCTTAGTTAGCTGTTAAAATATTATTTGATTTCTAGGATTCAAATCTTCTCAACAGTGGATCTACAAATAAAGAAGACATCTCGTTTTCCTTACTCATACAGGCAGTCCTAACCCATGAACTTTTATGAAGGACACGTAACTTTTGCAAAACAAGACAATTACCTTGATCAAGCAGTGGCTCTTACTTCCAAACACTAAACACTACAAATATTAATGGGATAACTGACATTTCATATACCATCCAAAGATATACTTTCAGCTGCTCACTTATTCAACATTCAGTTATCTAATCAGGGTTAGTAGAAAAAAATAAATAAATAAATAAAGAATAACCAAAAGAAAAAGAAAGAAAAAAAACAATGATGTTTTATCAAAGAAAATAGAAGATGAACGAAAAATGCAAACGAGACAATACATCACCACCCTTTAAGTAGAATGCCAACTTTTCAAAGCAGCATTACTTAGATTATATGTGCTCTTCAGACATCAGGACTAAACATTTAGGAGAAACCTATATGATGGAGGTGGAGGAATCTCTGTAACAGAAAGCGTGGACTCTTCAGGAGAGGAATCTCTGTAACACATGTTACTAGAAACTGTGGTATTTTCACTAACTAAATCTAATGCAAGGAGATACATTGGACTCTTTAGGAGAATTATCATGTGATTTGTATGTTATGCTCTTATACTTCAGCATTTCAGGCAGATTAGGGGAGCAAAGGCTCCACATGGAGTGCAAGTTTTGACATGGGAAAGTTTATATGTGTAAGGTAATCCAAAGTGGGTATTATGCATGCCTTTTCTCATTAAAGTATTTTGTGCAAAGCAGGAATGTAAAGTGGACAAGATTTTGTTTTATTTAATAAAATCTAGTTCTAGTCAAAAGAAATGAAAAGCCAACACGACTCACTCTGCCTGTGGTCTACAGCGTGTTCAGGAATGACTGGTGCATCCTTGGTACTTTTCACATCTTTAATACTTGGTTCAACATCTATGTTCACATATTCAGGACAGTTATCCGGAAAAATGTCAGTTAACTGACCAACAGTTTGGAATGTATCATACATGCTATCCCACAATCCGGATTTGATAGATGAGACCTGCAACATGGAAGCAACAACTTCAGCTAAGTGACCATATATAGTTCCATAACAGTAATGAAGCATTGCACCCATGTAGTCACAGTAAAATCTATATATTTTAGAGACAAGAGTATTGCAGAAGTTAAATAATTTGTTCATAATATAACAATCAACCATCAATAGCGATAAAACTAATCAGTAGTCTTTCAATAAGAATATTTAACTTTCCTTTATACAGTAGAACTAGATGGCAAAGCAAACTAACAGGAAAAATAGCTAAGAAACTGAACACTTTTTGTATTTTGCCGCATAAACCAAACAACCATTTGAAGCTATTACTGATCGAGGATTTATGCTAAAAGCCACCAAAAAATTTCATCAATTTCATTAAAGATCATATTCTTTTGAACCTGTTTGGCACAGATGGAGACATCAAGGGAATTAATTATATAAAGGTTCAGTTGAAAGTTACCCTGAAGGAGTAAAGTACAGGATACTTGAATGTATCCAGTGGCAAAATTAAAATGAAAGCATGTGGATAAACGAGGATTTTGTAAAGCGATATACATACACGCATGACATAAGCCATATTGTTATTCAAACTTTAACAACTTCTTGAACAAAACAGTTAAACATCCGCAAAATAATGTTATATTACTTGAACAATAAACCGATAAATGGAACACAATGACTTACAGCAACATTTAACAATCCAATTAATGGATCCAAAGAAAACATTGACCTGATTTCCTTTTTCTTCTGAGCTTCTATGTTATTAAGCTGCAGTAATCTATCAAGTACCTACAAGAAACAGAAGGTATTTTCTAAGAACCCATTATTTTTAGAAACAAATATAAATAATAAAACAGTAGCTAAAAAGTTAACACTAAACTAATTTGACATGTACTTATTCTTGTGAGAAATATCAGCAAATACCTCCAATTCTTCCCAAAATGATTTCCCTTTTTAAGTAGCCTTCCCATAAACCCATTATATCAAAACTTCTACTCAGAAAATGAGGCAAACTTTCTAGCATTATGTTTCTTCAAAAAAGTGATTTGGTCAAATTCAATATTACTTTTATTTCAATAGAAATTTCATTGGAAATTCTAAATAGCAGTCACAGTATGTGGAAATGTAAAGTTTGTGTATTCTTGTACGACAATTTCGACCACATGATGTAGCAGTCAACCATTGTCATGTGGTCTCTCTAGCACTATCCAATGGTAAGTGCTACATTCATGTGCTTTGAATGTAGTACACAAAAAAATTTTGCTGTCTTCAGCATTATTCTCTCTTTCCTAGTTAACAGAAAACAAAAATTAATTTCATAATGGATACAAAATTATATACAGGTGTTACTACACTGTAAATGCAATCTTATGGTCAGCTGTACATATAATAACAACAGGATGAACATACCTCAGCCACAGTTTTCTGCCGACATGCCTCCTTCCAAGTTGTAATGAAGGTCTTTAAACAGCTATCAGTAATTGAGAGATCATTTTCATCCAAATTGTTAACCTCATTGGTTTTCCAGCCATGCTCTGTTCGAGGAGCATTTTCTCCCGTCTTATCTCTCTTACGCAATTTGGTGGGCACTGAGATTGGACTGTTTACATCTTCAGAGTTTCTTTTCTTTTTAGCTGACTGATTACTCTCACCAAGCTTTTGGGAGCAACTAGCTGGGGAATGCTGGTTCAATCCTAGCCGTTTCTTCTCTTCTAATTCAGAAGGGTAAGGACATCTGCTAGCTCGATCAGAAGTTGTAACAGATTTTGATAATAAGTTAACCTGATTGCCTGTCGAATGGTCATTAACTTCATCATCTTCTTCATATGAATTATCATCACTACTGTCAGCCTCCGAGTCTTTTGAAGAATCAAACCTAATGTGCTTGCCACAAAACTTCTGTACGGAGGAAAATGATTCAACACGCTGAGAAATGTCGTTGAAACGTTCGTCTAGCTGCCTTTTCAATGAGAAGTAACGCTTATTGTTACCTTTCTTAGATGTTTGCTTAAGAACCTGTTCAGTTTTCTTCACATCCCGGATAGCAGAAATATGCATCCTATGATCATAAAAATTTGCTTTAATGAGCGGCATTGTAAGTTTGCATAATTTCATAGGTATAAATATGTATTGTGTGCCTGTCTGTATTGAAACGGACAGTTCAATTTACTTGAATACAAAATATTGTTAAGTAATCTTGGCCCATTGAAAACTAAATTATGATTGAAAAAGTTGCCTAATTGAAAACTAACACCTGTACCCTTTCTGCCTGCTCATAAGAGAAGCTACCCTTATAACCCAACAACCATAACATAGAATATTAACTGCTAATGTTACGGTGAATCTTTAAAGAAATATGATGCAACACCGGTAAAAAGGTATCTAACAAACCAGCTCATATTAATCATTCCTGTGTATCAAAATGTAGAAACAAATAATTGTGACATACCCCATGCTCTGAATTCGTATTCCAAGATCTTCCTTGCTTGCAACTGATCGCTTCTTTACAATGAAATCTAAAAATTCTTCAATCTTAATTTCTTTATTCTTGCAGGTATCCATGTACTCAGAGAGTAAAGATATTATCTCATCGCTAGTAATCTTATAAACTTCATTAGTATCAGGCTTCACTGAGTAATAATGCAAAACAAGTGGGTGTCGCACCAAAGGGCCCAACCCTAGCTCTTCAAACTTCTCGATGCCCTCATTCTTGCAGACTGCTACTTCCAGATCGTATAATGAAGAAATTCTTCGAACCGCAACAAAACACTGAATAAATGCATTTATCTATATCCCAACAGAAAATACGTAATTAGAGGCAGGATTTAATCAAGAGAGACAAAAAATTTAACCAGGTATATTATTCTTCATTGCCACGTAAACAGAGAAATCATATAGCATGCTCCTCGTGATTGCTTCTATTATGACAATGGCCAATTACTCATTCCCCCTAAGCAACTAATCATAGGTGAATCCAGAAGACAAACAACACCGGACTCGCATAATCACAGAAAGTCTAGCTCTCATTCAAGTCGAGAATTATTATCGAAAACCACATGAGTATCTAGTGTAAATGAATTCACTACATTCCTACCGAGTATTTTAGTTACAAAAGCGAAACGTTTCTCTCTTATCTTGTATATCAATTACAATTTTTTTCCATACAATTGTTGCAACCACACAAAGCATTTACCAGATTAACAAAGAAAATCGGAAATGGAATTTCCATTACCTTGCCTTCAGTGAACATGAGGCGGTGTAGAGACGGCACCTGCTGCATCTGAAACCCCAGAGAGCTCCAGCCATCAATTTGGAGCATCAGAAGCGCCGACTGCGAGACCTTCCACGCCGAGACGCTGTCGCCGGCGGCAACAAGGTCCGACCGAGCCTTCGCCACGGCGCGGTCGACTTTCTCCAGCAGCTCTTTGGAGTTACCCTGAGGCGGCGGAGGCCGAAACGGCGAATTCGAGAACAGCTGGGGAACGAAGCTAGGGTTTTGCGGTGGGAGATTGCTGGGGGAGAAGTTTCGGAAGGCATGGTGGGGCGTAAAGGCAGGGTTTATAGGGTAGATGTATGGAGAGTTGGGGTTTTGGAGTGAGAAATTAGAGTTTAGAGGCTGTGCAAGCGGCGGTGGCTGACCCCATGCGCCGCCGGAGGAGCGAGAAGGACGTCCGTACATGGCGGCAAGGGACTCTACCCTTGCTTAATTTGGCGCCAACTCCTTATTCCGGTGCGCTTCGTTTTATGTTCTTATGTTGGGCAATTTGGCCTGTCTTTCTCCGTAGGGTTTAGGGGGACTTTTTTTTGTTGTTTTATTCTGAGGGTTTTAGAGGACTTTAGGGTTTAGGCGTCTAGCTTTACACGCCTAAACCCAAAAATAAATTCATATTTGGTTTATTCTTTTTTATTTTACGAGAATATTTGAGTAGTTAAAAAAGGGAAAGAAAAATGAGATGGCTGAGAATTGAGTTAGAATTATGATAGGAGGGTGCAGTCCAACATCTCATACTCGATCGAATTAAACTGATCTGATCAACAAGTGAAAGAGTCCATGAACCCAGAGAAAACCCTGACCAGAGGCTCAAGATGCCCAACACCTATTATTGAACTCTCTATCGATGAATGATCACCACTCTAGGGTTAGCAAGTCTGTATGTCTCTCCTTCTGTAGAGGATCTCTAGCAGTTTCTAAAGGAAACATGTATTGAACTTAAAATGATTTGCCATAGTACATGAGTTGATCATTGTGGAGGATTTTTCTTTAAGTTTGTGACATAAGCACTTAAGCACATGAGTGAGAAAAACTTTCATATGCAATATGCTAAAGCAACACGAGTTTAAAGATACTCATATGTAGGAATTTTAACTTACTGTGACTGAACATTGGTCCTCTTATACACGTTATACGTATCAAGCCAACTACTTGTTATAGCAAATTGCCACTTTATAAATTGAGTTAATTTGATTAAGTGCAAAAGCTAGACCCTATACATCAATTTTTTTGTTAATTGCAGTCCAATGATTCAACTGTGACCACAGATTTATTTCTTTTTCTATCTTGTTGACTCAACCCTCATTAATTTTTCTTTTTACATGACTAATATGCCCTTATTGAATGTCTTTGCACATAAAAGTCAAAAATTAATATGATTAAAATTAGCAATCTTATTAGTAATTTAAAGAGGTTTTTGAATATAAGTCCAATTTTATTCCACCATAATGGATGCAATCCATAGGTAATTTTATCATCAATCTAGGTCCATTGACTTTTGTCATTATATTTTCATGTCCATTGTGCCCCTTGAGTTAAATATAGAAACAAATTAATTGCCTTTAAGCATTAATTTATTCATTTTTTTTTTCAATTTGAATTTTGAACCCATGATGAACCTGCAATAATTCAAAATATAATTAGTACTATAAAATTAGTAAATAGAGATGGGAAATCAACCTAACTGGAAGGTGCAAAAAAAAAGTTCATCAAAACATTCTAGCTAAAAGATATGTAGAATCTAAGTAAGAGATATAAATTTAAGGATTTCTTTTAGTGTAGGTATACCATAAGTAAGAGATATACGATTACAAATTAATGTTCTTTGATTACTTAATTGAGACATGTACCTAAGTAAGAGATATAAATTTACGAATTAGTTTTCTTCTATTGTAGGTATATATAATTAAGATACATATGGTGAGAAAAACCACATATATATGAGCCGACGACTTAGTAACAAGTCTGCCATACTGTCATCAAATCGAACCTAGTTCACTTTGATTTTGAGGAGAGTCTGTTGTTGCTGATTATGCTTGGTGTCGTCGCTTTTGATGTAGCCTTGCTTCATTTGTTCAATGCAAGCGTCATTATCCTCATAAATGGTTGTAGACTCATTTGTTAGACTTCAAACTTTATAAGTGCTTCGAACATGCATAATTATGAATCCAATCCATAAACATTCACTAACTGCTTTGTGAAGAGCAATAATTTTTGCATGGTTCGAAAATATAGCGACAATGGTCTGTTTTGTAGACCTCCAAGATATCGCAGTCTTATCCATGATGAACACATAATTAGTTTGAGAATGACCTTTGTGTGGGTCAGAGAGATACCCAGCATCAGCAAAACCTTCCAAAACACTAATGTTGTTTTGGGATAGAGATAGAGAAGGAATGCCAGTGTTGGAGGTGTTTCTAGTGTATGACGGGTCCAAATCTATCATCTCTCTGTAGGGATAGAACAAGCTCATATCAATTGTACATCTCAAGTATCGAAAGATATCTTTTACACCAGTCCAATGGCGTTGCGTTGGCGCAGAGCTATATCTAGCTAACAAGTTCACCACAAATGAGAAGTCAGGTCTTGTGCATTGGGGTAAGTACAATAATGCGCCTATTGTACTTAAGTAGGGCACTTCTGGCTCTAGCACATCTTCGTCATCACCCTTCGGATGAAGAGAATCATTTTTAGGATCAAAACTACAGACGATCATGGGTGTGCTTGAAGGCTTGACCTTGTCAAACAGCCTCAACATCTATCAACACGATACTCAAGTTTCAAACCGAGACATAATCGTGTTCTCTCAAGATCCATCATTTCAAACTTGGATTTCAAGTGTTTAACGGTTTCCCTTAACTCTTTAAGGGCTTCCAATGAAGACCATGTCCAACATGAACCGCAATAGAATCTGGAACTTATCATGAAAACACACGGGCATATCCTTTCCCAATCAAGTAGTCACTTTAGTGAGCGTTTCAACCTCATTGCAAACATGCTTTGTGATCTAGAGCCACTTGACTTGGGTAAATGAAGTTCACCATGAACCTTCATGTATATTCCGTATCTGGATCCCCATAGAGATATGTAGTGACCACATTCATAAGCTGCATGTTTAGTTATTTGGAAACTACCAAACTGACAGGGTAGTGGAGTGTAATGACATCCATTACGAGAGAATGTCTCATCGTAGTTGATTCCAGTGCGTTTTGTGAGAATCCTTGCACCATAAGGCGAGATTACCATCTTCTTTTCTCATCAAGCTTTCTAATGAAGACCCATTAGTCAACAGGTTTTATGTAAGAGGTGTTGGCACCTGTGGCTCGAAAAACCTTCCTCTTCGTTAGAGAATCTAACTTAACCTAGATCGCATCTTTCTATTTAGGCCAAATTTCTCTACGTTGGCATTCATTCATCAATGGAGCATGGTTCGATATCATTGGACTCAACAAACTCATGCACAATGAAATACGCAACTACATCATCAATCATGATGGAGTTTCTATCCCACGTCTCATGTACACTGGTGTAATTATCAGAGAGCTCTATATTCTCAAGAATAGGTTATGACGTTGAGGCGTCCCCCAATGATAACCATAATCTGGAAGGTTCTCATGAGACGGATTTTGAGTGTGGATGATCAAAGGATTGAGTTATATATAACAAAGTATCCTTCGAACCCACGGGCCTCCCATGCATCCTAGCTGGGGCCATGGCCTGTAACACCAGAGTGCCACTCTCTATGGTGTTGGTGTCATGCCTACCTCTATGTAGGGTAGCGTTTCGTCCTCTCGTAGGGACGTCCATCTTTGCAGGCATGTTTGCAATAGATATATATGATCTCGTCACTTTAGCGGGGATTAAGATGAGACATAGTGGGGATATACCATGACAATTCCTGTCGTTCCTGCTGAATATCCGTGTTCTTATTTCCCTCTAACGACGGGAAGACTGTTTCATCAAAGTGACAATCCACAAATCTAGCGATAAGGAGATCGCCTTGCAAAGGCATTAAGTGGCAGACAATTTGTTGGAGTCTCAAATCCAACTTAGTTGCCCATTCGTCTGTAAAGACTCATCACAGCGCAATTGGCACATAACTGACACACTTAAATATGCGTAAGTACGAGATACGTGTACCCAGTCACTAGCTGTAACGCAGAGATTGTTTGAGTGGCGGTGGGCTTTGACGAATTAGTATAGTTGCATGCCATATTGCATTACCCCAAGCAGATATAGGGAGATTAGTGCGCATTGCCAATGTCCGGCATACCATCGTAGTTGTCTTTGTGAGACCATTTGGGTGTGTATATGGGAATATGATATCTAACATCAGTCCCAGTGATATGCAATAATCATCGAAAGTCTTCGATGTAAACTCTCTAGCATTGTCAAGTCCGATTGACTGAATGGGATGATCCGGGGAGTGAGCCCGTTGTCATATGATATGTGCTAGAAGTGTAGTATAAGCAGCATGACAAGTAGATAATGACACAACACGTGACCAGCATGTTTGCTTGTCAACCAACTTCATGAAATATTTAAACGTCCGCAAGTTGGTTGAATCAATCCACATAATCCCCTCAGATTCTATGTAAGAACAGAATGAGTATTTTTGTATCCTTTGCATAGGACGGTCTCGGTCCTAATTTCCATAAGGAACAGAATTTGTAAAATGAGCGAGGGGCTCTGGAAGCAACTAATGAGGATTTTGGTTGGACCGTACCTGAGCGTCTGAAGCGTTATTTGAAGCAAAATTTGCGACTACATCATCAATCATGATGGAGGAATTAAAGAAACTTAACAGGGTAAGTGGGATAAATGACCCTAGAATTTGGGTAAATTGACAAAAACTCAAAGGAAGAAACCCGCGGCATCGCGCAGGCCAATTTGTTGGTCTAATCCAAGGTTTCAAATTTATCTGAAACTGCCGAAATTTCCATAATTTTCAATTAATGAGACGAAATTCATATGCTATATCAATTCCGTCAGGTGTTTCCCAAAATTTTCCATACATTTTCGTGAAATTCTTATTTTCCGATATATCTATACACACAAAATATATTTAAAAATTCAAACCAAAATTTTGTCCGAAATTTATATGTCACTGACAATGAATTTTTTACTTCAAACTTTCATAGAAAAATATGAAATTTTGATTTTTTTTTTTTTTTTTTTGCAATCAATTTGAATACAACAAAAAACCTTTTTGGCTTTTATCTGCTACAGAGTTGAATGCTCCAACCACAATATGATTCCCTTTTTGCTTCGTCTCAAATGTTGTATGCTTCATACAATGAAACACTATTTTGGGTAATTCCACAATATCAGATATATAGATTACATGTGGGAAGAGATCAACAGATGTACAATACCCATGTAATGAAGTACTAAAATCATTTCCAAAATTCATGTACTTAGGAGCAGTATTGTATGATTCTAAATGGAAGCACTTCAACCAGCTAGATCAAACCACATCATAGTAGATTTTATATTCCTTTTGTTGTACTTGTTCAATTTCATTCATGGGGTTTTGGTATTATGTCCCTCCCCCCTGGGGCCCAGCTCTGTTGTAATTTTTTAATTATTAGTGAAAAAAGGGTGATGACCAAGCCTTTCATTGGGTTCCAGCCATAAAAAAAAAAAGTAAATTATACTCACATTATCAATATAGAGTACGTTTATATATAATTACACTGTTCAAAACAGTAGGTCAAGTTAACTGGAACCTCCCCCTCCAACATGTTCTCACTGACACTGAGATATCGCAGTCAAGATTTAGGACAAGTGATAAACTTGGTATGAAATGTTGCAAGAGAGGCTGTTGATTTGAAGGTTGATGTACCTAAGAAAGGAGAGGCTTCATGAAAGGTAATATAGTGCCATGCAAATCATGGCCTTGTAGATTCAAGACTACTACGTACTATTTGATGCCTTCTGCCGCAAGTAATTCCATGCCAACTTAAAAGATTCATTCTATGGTTTCAAGAAGTCATGTAGATCGTGGCTATGAGTTCTTTGAATCCGAGTTAAGCCACATGATCCATATCATTTGCGAGTTTGAGACACTAGCAGGAAAGAAGTTCATAAGAAGGATAAGGGTGATCACATGACCAGGGACGTAGCTATGCCTAGGGCTACTTGGGCTGTAGCCCAAGGGAAAATTTGGGCCAAAAGCTGCCAAATAGGGGTATAGCCCAAATATAAAAAAATATATATACTAATACTTTAGGTCGACATACGCTCAGACCCAAGACCATAGGGCGCAGCCGCTTCAGCCTTCCAACCGCAAGTCTGCGACTCCTTCAGTTCTTCAGCCTCTTAGCCCCACCAGTCCGTCATCGAACCACCTCCACCACTCCACGCAGCCAAGCCTGAGCCACCTCCACGGCCACCAAGCCACCTCCACTGCGACTCCTTCAATCCTTTGCTACTGCTAGTATGCTACTCTGCTTCCCAGAATCCTAGGTAAAAACCAATGTATTCGTACCCTTTAATGAATAGAAGGAATTAATGATCGATTACCCATGTCTTTGACTCTTTGTTTTTTATCGTTTCTATGGGTTTTGGACTTTTAGTTGATCTAAGATTTCTACTTGGTGGGTGTTGATGGGTTTGATTGTTTTATCACTTCATGATGTTTGATTGTTTGGTTTCACTGATTTGGTTTACAGAATGAATAGATTACCAAAGGTTTCTTTCTAATGCCTGCGTACATAGATGAATATAATGAAATATTGATTACATATATATAAAAACAGAGATTTTGACATAACATACAGGTATGTCAATATGTTAGGTTAATAATTGCGTTACTGATTTCCATCTTGCTTGTCAATTGTCATGTTTGTGGGAAGTTCTTGTAGAGTGATAACATTTGTCAAAGTAATAATATTCTATAGATTTCCATCTTGCTTGTCAATTGTTATGTTTGCCATCTATACTATGCTGTGTGCCTATGTCTATTTTGTTGATTTGATTTATATTGAAATGTATGTGTATATATTATAGGTATTGAACAAAATGACGGATCGCTGAAAAACCAAGCGGTACAAAAATATTCTTTCATAGTGGACCTCGGAGGGTACGATTCAGTTAGATTTATGCTTGTAATTTTTAATTTACGGGGTTTTAGTTTTAGGTTACCACCCCCCCCCCCCCCCCCAATTGTATGTTTTTAATAATAAAGGCATGAGAATGAGTCTCCCACTGGGTTCCAAACCTAAAAAAAAAAAAAAAGAGTTCTTCGCAAAAGTTTTGTATAGGTAAAATTAGCTTGACCCTCCTAGGATTCCTGGCTATGTCCCTGACATGACAGCATATGAACCAAAATGGACATAAGCAGAGTACATGAAGCTCCATTGTAAATACCTCGAGCCAAAGCCTCTCTCCTGACCTCCCAAGTACTAGCATTTAAGAACCCGTCCGGCAGCGACTCGTTAGCGGCAAGGCGAACCCAAACCGACCTCAAGCCGCCATCGGAGGAGTAGAAATTTCTTCAAACCCTAGACCAAGGGATCCGGGTTTTTTGGAGCTCTAGAGAGAAAAGCACGTATGTAATGTGTTCCAATTTATGAGATAACTAAATCTCTAACAAACTTTTTAATTTTTCAGAATGTTGTTAGACATATTCATATATCTCACCCTCTTAATAAAGTGAAATTTCATATTATTTAGTGATGATGTCTCTAATTTTGATGGTTGATCATATCCCCTAATTGTATCATGAGTCTCTGTCGGTGTGGAAAAATTCAATCGAAAATTTCCTTACCTACTTCTCTTTGGCTGGAGTGAGAGCGAAAGTTTCACGATCAAGAAAATGACTATGCATCTTCGGAATATGAATTGGTGTTTGACAAATAAAGTTTGAAAAAAGGGGGTATCTACAACTTCAATGCTCAAGTTACTAATAGTTTGAGCTGTAGTAAGTGTATATGGGATTGATTGCTTACTTCAAATGTTCACTTTACCAAGTATTTGTAGGGAGCAGATATCTTGACTAATGCGCGTAGGGGTGTGCAAAGTCTGCAAGTCATGCATTAGCGGATCCACTACACTCAATATTCAAATTTCTCCAAAACTGCCGACATTTCTGTAATTTTGAAGCACCGAAACGAAATTCATATGTTATATCATTTCCGTCAGGATTTTCCCAAAGTTTTTCAAAATTTTCCATATATTTATGCGAAATTCTTAATTTCCGAATAATCTACACACACAAAATATATTTAAAAATTCACACCGAAATTTTGTCCTAAATTTTTCTGAAATTTCTGTGAAATTCACCGACAATAAATTTTTTACTTCATACTTTCATATAGAAAATATGAAATTTTGATCTCTTTTTTTTTTTGGGCAATCAAGTTGAATACAACAAAAAATCTTGTTGCTTTTATGTGCTACAAAGTTGAATGCTCCAACCACAACATGATTTCCTTTTTGCTTTGTCTCAAATGTCATATACTTCATACAATGAAACACCATATTGGATAATTCCACAATATCCGATATATGGATTATATGTGGAAAGAGATCAACACACATATAATACCCATGTGATGAAGTACAAAAATCATTTCCAAAATTCATGTACTTGGAAACAATATTATATGATATTAAATGGAAGCAGTTCAACCAGCTAGATCGAACCGCATCATAATAGCTTTTATATTCCTTTTGTTGTACTTGTTCATTTTCATTCACGGGGTTTTGGTATTACGTGCTCCGTCCAGTCTTGTTGTAATTTTTTAATTATTATGAAAAGGGAAAATGATCATTTACTCAATTTTGGGGTTAATTAACCACACTTACCCAAACACTGTAAGAGATTGCCCACTTACCCAATATTTAGTATATATTTTTCCCTAATACCCAATTAAGTATTTTTTTTATTACTTTTTATTTATTTTTGGGACAATTTTGCCCTCTCCTTCTTTGTCACTTAGAGAGAGAAGTCATCGGAGACCTTGCCGGACTCTGGTGACCAGTGGCTGAACGTGGACTCCGGCGACCGGTGACGGGAATCCGGAAACCTGAATCCTGCTACCGTACTGGTGACAGGATTCCGGCTTCCGATTTTATCGCCCATTAATAATACCCAATAATCATATTATTGCCCCCCCCAATAAACATATTATTTCCCCCCAATAACAAGTTTATTGGGGATCAATAATTAATGAAAAATGAAGATGTTTTTAATTTTGAAAGCTTTAGGAGGTTTATCCAGATAAATAATCTTATTATTGCTCCAATAAACATTTTATTGCCCCTCAATAATCTTATTATTGCCCAACCAAATCATAATAAAAAAGGATTAATTTCAGTTTACCCCCCGAGGTTTGGGGGTGTCATCATTTCACCCCCCCCCCCCCCGACTCTCAATTTAACTTATTTACCCCTTGAACTTTCCAATTTTTGTCTTCCGTTCCCAATGTCTCATTTTCCGTCCAAATTAGACGTTAAGTCTGATAATGGGTCTCACTTTGAGGGCTAAAATGGTCATTTCAAGACAAAAAAAATAGGATTAATTTCATTTTCTCCACCTACTGATCTGGGCCATTGATTTCACTTTAAAGGGAGGGGGACCAGATCAGATCGATCTAGAAGACGCGAGAGAAGCTTGAAGCTTCTAACCCGAAAACGCGTCGCCGACCCGAGGAAGAAATCCAACCAAAACGCCGTCCTCCGGCCACCTCTCCGAGGCGGACCACTGGCAATAGCCTCGTCTCACCGTCGCCTACGTCCCTACGGTCTCGGATCATACATGCATCAATAGTGAACGGAGAATCGACGACTGGAAGCTCTGAGACTTCTCCGGTGATTTCCGCAAGTCCCGGCGACTCCGGCCACCTTTTGGGCTGCATTTGGTATGAAATCTCATCTCCTCGTCATATTCTACAAGCTTGTACAATTAGATTTTGAATTTGATCGAGTTTTGAAAATTTCGTTTATGGGTTCCTCTCAACTTCGACGCCATCACTGACGCCGGCAACTTCCCCGGCCTTTCTGGGCTTGGTTTCTGGTTCAACTGCTTCTCTGGACGAGGCCTAACTTCGATTGAGAGCTAAAGTCTAGAAATTTCTAGGTGGGTGTTGTTGAATCCTCAGTTCATCGTCATTCAAGTTTCTGGAAAACGTTTGGTTCCGAGATCGAAATAAGGTGAGTTGAGTTGCATATGGTTTTGGTGAATTTCGACTGTTGTTACATTGTTAATGAACTGAGTTGGTTGGTTTGGTTGAAATCAGATTATCTTGGTTTTGTGTGAGTTGAGTTTAATTTTGAGGTAGTTGGAATTGTGAGGAATCTGTTATGGGTATCGCCATTTTGGACTGAAATTGGTTGCTATGTTGTGTGCTTGCTGTGAATCAGAACCTTGCTGAGATTGGTGAATTAGATTGTTGTTATTCCAGTGAATTGGTAAAAGATGTGAATAGGTAAATGGGTTGTTTGTGTATGCTGTTAATTGTTAATAAGTAAGGGAAGGAAAATAACATATTGGGTCGCCTTAGTAAATTCGGGTGCACCTAATATGTTTGAAATTTAAGTCGTTGCTTGATTTATTTCGACATAGTCGTTGGGGGGGTAAACTGAAATTAATCATATTTATTGGACTTAACGTCCAATTTGGACGGAAAATAAGACATTGGGCACGGAAGACAAAAATTGGAAAGTTCAGGGGGTAAAAAGTGAAATTGAGAGTCGGGGGGGGGGGGGGGGGGTTAAATGATGACACCCCCAAACCTCAGGGGGTAAACTGAAATTAATCCATAAAAAAAACAATCACTACTGGCAAAATTCCCTTCCATTCTCAGAGTTCACAGTTTACCTCAAAAAATAAAATAAAATGAAATTTAACCACCCAGAAAATGCTATGGGTAGCAAAGAGTAAAAGGAAAATTGGATATGATCTTCAACAATATCCGATTCGATCTTTTTGATCTTCATCATCAATGGATTGCAGGCCTTTGGAAATAACGGTGTTCAGCGCAAATGATATCAAGGACGTGAACATGTTCTCCAAGATGGACGTCTATGTCGTTGTCTCCGTCTCCAGTAACAGCGACAAGAAGCAAAAGCTCCGCACCCCCGTCCACAAAGATGTCGGCACCAACCCCAAATGGAACCACACCCTCAAGTTCACCCTGGACAACTCCGCCCTCGACTGCCTCCAAATCAAAATCAAGCTCATCTGTGACCGCTCCTTCGGCGAGACCAAGATCGGAATGGTCGTCATTCCGGTCAAGGACCTCCTGCAAAATGAGAAGAACGACAAGCACGTGATCTATCCGGTCATCACTGCCAAGGAGAGACCCAAAGGCAACGAGATAAGAACGACGACGGCGACGAAGCCGCAGATGATGGAGGCCTAGGGCTCAACGATGGAGTAGCCGGCGGTGATGGCCGAGAAGTCGCCAAGGAGGCTGTTGCCAGATCGACAACGGTGGTCTGGGTGAGGAGGCGGATGTGAGAGAGAGAGACAGAGAGAGAGAGAGAGAGAGAGAGAGAGAGAGAGAGAGAGAGAGAGAGAGAAGTGTAATTTATTAATTAAAATGCAA
The DNA here is from genome assembly GCF_002994745.2 of Rosa chinensis. Classification (NCBI taxonomy): domain Eukaryota; kingdom Viridiplantae; phylum Streptophyta; class Magnoliopsida; order Rosales; family Rosaceae; genus Rosa; species Rosa chinensis. Next base: position 36,995,205 of record NC_037093.1, on the reverse strand, counting down.
AACTGTCAATAAATGTTAAATTGGATAAATGAGAGTAAAAAACTCTTAGTGGAGTAAGTGGGCAATTTTTAGGCTCAAATTGTGTAAATGGTCAGTATCCCTTATGAAAAAGGGGTGATGGCCAAGCCTCCCACTGGGTTCCAGGCATAAAAAAAAAAAAAAAAGTAAATCACATTTACATTATCAATATACAACACATTTATAATTATACATAGATAAAAACACCAGTTTAGCAACCTACTACAGTACTAGTTAATTACTCGTCCATATTAGATATCACAATTCTATTATAAATTTATAATTTTAGAGAGGTTACATTGTAAGTAGGTTTATTATAGGTTAGTTTAGTCTATGTAAAAGTTTCATTCAAAAATATCATTTTATAAATGCAAGTAATGTTATTTCTTTATTTTTAACCGAAATTTTTACCGAAATCGAAACTTTCTCCGAAATTTTCTTAAATTTAAAGTACCGAAATCAAAACCGAAACTGAAATTTGATTCCTTGGTCTAATCTATATTAGAAAGAGAAAATATTTCAAACAGTACCCGAACTAAGGCCGACTCCTAACTTCAGTACCTGACTATGCAACACTATCACTTTGGTACCCCAAGTTTGAAGCTCGACCCAAGAATGGTACACGCCGTCCATCACAGCATTAAGTCTTTGCTACGTGGCAAACCATGAGGGCCCTCAAAATATGCCACGTGGTTAGCTAGTTAACGCCGTGATGGACGACGTGTACCATTCTTGGGTCGGACTTCAAACTTGGGGTACCAAAGTGATAGTTTTGCATAGTTGGATACTGAAGTTAAGAATGAGCCTTAGTTCGAGTACTGTTTGTAACATTTTCTCTATTAGAAATTTGTAATCAATTAATTAAATTAAAGGCGGTGAGAGGCGGCTGGGTGGGTGGCGCCTAGGCCTGTAGCTCTTCCTTGTCCAATGTTTGGTGTTGTATACGGCACGTAAACGGAGAGTGATTGATACTACTAAAAGATAATTATAATGGTCATTCCACAAAGATAATTGATTATCAATTAGTCTTAGGAACTTGGATGCTTCATGATTAACTTTGAAATTATGTAAGGTGATTACGAATAGTTTAGACTCAAAAGTTTAATATAAACGCTGGGCTGGTCTTAATCTAAGATTTTTGTGGCTACACTCTTTTCTTTGAATATTGGAAACATATAAGTTTGTTTAAGTTGAGGAAGGAGACTGTTACTTGCCGAGCTTGCTCACGTGTATAATAGGATGTGGATTATATCCAAAGGTTTTTGGCATGGTAGGTTCTATTAATATATGCAGCTAGCCCCAGCAGGAGGTTGGGACTTGGGGACTGTATATAAAGTAGTCCTATATATGTTTGTCTCAGACCCAAAAAAAAAAAAAAAAATATATATATATATATATATATATGTTTGTCTCGTAGCTGCAGCGCAGTTTCTCGGGTCAGAACATGTGCTTTCAGATTGTTCTCTAGGGTTAATGTTCTTAACTGAATAGTAGCTGATAAACTTATGAGAGAATTGTGTGTGTATAATATATATATATATATATATATATTTATTTATTAATTCAATCAATATATTGAAAATGATTCTACAGTTAGCAACAGATTCATAAATTTTTCTTCTCTATTAGATGAGAATAAGAAGGCATACTGGCGAATAGGTATAAATTTTTCTTGCGATAATGAATATATTCTTGCGTAAAATGGCATACTGGCGCCTATTCGTATTCTTGTCTTTTGAATATACTCAGTTTTAAGTATTCCATATGCCTATGTGCTTTTGCATAATGATTTTAAGCTGTTTTATCACTTACTATAAATTTAATTAGAAATAATTGCTGACATTCACATGCTAAATGATTCTGAGTATTATTCAATTAAGTTGGGCGCAGTTTCAATTGTAATTAGGAGAGAGATATATAAGATATAAATTATTATTATATGTCGATTTGATGTCATGATGATCGATATCGATCATCATGATCTTCCAAGAAGTATGGTAGAATAAATCAGGAATTGAAACTAATGACCAGTACACTAATGTTATTGGTTCAAGTCAACTTTAATTTCCACTAGTTTTTCCTCTTCATTCGAATTGATATGTTGACCATGTCATATCACCATTTGAGTGTCTCATCCAAACATCCTCTTGGAAATAAGATCATCTCACCTAAAACTTATGACTCTCCAAAATCCAAATGATGCTTTTAAATTTCTAGGAACCTCGAGACTCAGAGCACAAGGTCAACTATTGCTTTCTCCCAAGTCTATCAACATGAAACTAGGCATCGACCCCGCGCGATGTTGTGGGTATGTTACATGTCTAACTATAGCAATTATAAACGTTTGGAATATTATATAAATAACTAAATATCTTTTACAAATTCTAAAAATTGGTATGCTAACCAGATATGCACACTTAGTGTTTCATCTATGGTGGAATGATATTATAACAATTTAAAAATGACTTTACTGAAAGGTCATAATTGTTAACTCTACATTAGTGTTTCATCGATAGTGGAATGATATATATTATAACAATCTAAGGTAAACTAAATATATTACCTTACTGAAGGGTATGCTATGGGGAAAAAAAACCACCAGAAGTAATTAATCATACCAAGACCATATTGGGAACATACAACTAGAGGATTGATCTAGGAGAAAAGATACGTACGGAAGATAAGATGATAGTAGTGCATATAAAGCATTTAAGAGCATCTTCCATGGTAGCCAAATGGTTTTAGCCTACCAAAAACAGAATATTCTTTCTAATATGCTTTTTTGGCCTACCAACAAAAAGCAGTGCTGCCACCGTATGCCAAATTCCGTAAGCCAAAAATCAAATATCATCACATCCAACGGCTATAATTTGAAAATGACAAAAAAAAGGGCTAGTTTTTTATGTGTATTTCAATAATTGTTAGTTTCGTTGTTTTACTTTATGTTGTTGTTTATGTTTTAGTATTTCACATTCTAGTACTCTTTTTCTCAACTCAGAATATATTTCCGAGTATGGTTTTGACGAGGCTATCAATAAAACTAGTCGTTTTAGTTAAATAAAAATAAGTATATCATAAAAATTAATGATTACACATTTATTTTAAAAATTCTAAACATATCAAATATTGGGCTCATATTGAAGATCTCAACAAGATATTTATAATGATGTAATTTTAATATTTAGAAACATTATAAATAACCCATGTATAGAGGAAAAATGATTCATCTTAAGGGTTTTTATCCATTTACCCCATTTCTAGGGATTTTTTTCTCACTAACCCCATTAAGTTTTTTTAATTCCCTCTTACCCAATACACTCTAAGAGAGTCTTCCCTAATACCCCATTAAGATTTTTTTTTGTTTTTAATTTTTTTAAATACCATTTTACCCCTCATCCATTTGCTACTTAGAGAGAGAGAAAATGGAAGAGAGAGAAACCATAGGAGACTTCGCCGGAGCCCGGTACCGGTCGCCTGAATCCGGTCACCGGCCGCCGGAATCCGGTCACCGGCCGCCTGATTCCAGTCACCGGCCGCCGCCCACCGGAAAGGTGTATTGCCCCAATAGACATCTATTGCCCCCCAAATAGAAGGGCAATAGATGTCTATTGCCCCCCAATAGACGTTTATCAGCCATGTATTACCCCCAATAGACGTTTAGGGAAGACCAATAGACGTCTATTGCCCCCCAATAGATCTTTATGTAGCCGAAATGATAACTAATCTTCCTAAAATTAGACAAAATAAAATTGAGTACATAAAAAAAAATGAAGATATTATATCAATTTAAAAACGTCTATTGCCCTCCAATAGACTTGTATTGCCCCCCAACAGACATTAAAAAAAAATTTCCCTTCTGTCCCATTACTTTAAAAAAATTAAAAAAATCTGATTTGGGCACCCAGAAAATGATCCGGGCACCCATCGTTGCACCTTCCTTCGTCGGTTTTTCTCGGTTGCAGATTCTCAGCGCTCAGATGTCTGAATATTAGATCGAAACCCTCAGTTGCAGACCCTCAGTTGTTGTTGTGCGGAGACCGGGTTGTCGGAATATGCCGGATCGTCGGAATCTGCAAGAGAGAGAGAGAAGTCGTGCTGGAGATAGAGCGGAGAGAAACGATGATGTTCAGATCGAGATCCGAGTTCGCCACCGGCGAGGTAGCTCTGACCAGAGCTTCTTCGTCGTCTTCAGGCAAGCCGGTGCTTTTCGTCTGTGATTCAGGCAAGCCGGAGCTTCTTCGTTGTCTTCAGGTAGCTCCAACCGGAGCTTCAGGCATGATGCCGGAGTTCAACGCTGCAGCGGGCGGAGAGAGAGAGAGAATTGTGTCGGGGACGAGGGGGTGAAGAGAGAGAGATGAGTGTGATAAAATGTAATTTTTTAATTAGGCCAAGGCTAAAATTGTCATTTTGCTTCAAATTTAAATTGTGTTAGTGAGAACAAAAATTTGTTGTTGGGATAAGTGAGACAAATTTAGCTGATTTTGGGGCTTTGGGTCAAGGACCATTTTCTTAAATGTAAAATTCATGTTCTTAAAGAAACAAAAAAAAAAGTCAGCAGAGCCCACCATTTGGCTTACCAAATCTGAGCCCAAATTTGAGAAGGCCAAATTTTTTTCTTGGTCCATGGGAAATAGCTTATGGTGGGAGCATGTTTTAGGCTGTAAATGAGATTATAGCCTATGGTGGGAGATGCCCTAAGCATGGTCAAAAAATCCAATCTGGGAGGAAGAGAGAGTAAATGGCAGAGTTGTAAAAAAATTTAACATGGGAGGCAGAAGGAGGAAGAAAAGTTCAGTGGCAGAGCTGTAAAATTTATTAAAATGGCTAAATATTGGTTACTACCTCGTACTTTAGGTCCAAAATCGATTCAGTCCCTGAATTTCTAATTTCATAAAAAACACTCATACGCTATAAGTTTTCATCTAATAGATCATTCCGTTAGATCTCTATCAAAGTTGAATGTTAACCCGTTGATGTGTCAACTCGGTGGGGCCCATTTCAAAGGTAAACTTTTCATTATAACCCTGACTTGAGATTGACCTAAACAAAAAAATAATAACTTACTTGATTCCTTCCCTATTTTTTTGTTCCCATCTTTTTTTTTTTTTTATGCAAATTCAAAAGCTCTATATTTCCATTAGCAAAGAGTCTTCTGTGGACCAAGGTCCACCTGCACCAAGCCGTTACGGTGCGCCTGACCGACACGTGCGGTCACCTAACCGCGTCTGATTTTTGATGGGTACAGTCGAGATACACATGGGAGGCATGTGATAGCAATACAACCCTATAGCCTATCTCAAATCTCAGATGTATCGATCCCTCTCTCTGTCATCGTTCTCAGTGTCTCTCCACCCCCGAATCAGAGGAGGTGATTGAGGTTGCGAGTTCCGGCAGCGATCGGAGGCACCTGATCGATAAGCTTCTCCTTCTCATCGTCATCTCGCTCATCGTTATCCTTGACCCCCCAATTTGATTCACCTCCCCGATTCAGAAATTAGAAGGTCTTGATACATTGGGGTTTCGAATAAGTCATTGGATTGGCGGCGGCGTCGTATTGGGTTTTGGGTAAGCCACTTTACTTGACTCTCTCAATTGCTAGGTGTTCATATATTGGGGTTTCCAATTAGGTCTGTGATTCATCAAGCAGGATAGATTTTTGTAATTGCTGAATAGGTTTTGCGGTTCATCAATGATTTTTGATTCATCAACCAGAATAGATGAGCTTGAGCAGTGGTATTGTAAATGCTGACTGGGTTTTGTGATTATTTCTTAAACCCCCGACTTCTTCAGGATCGGATTTTGATTGTTTATGTTCTCGGGGTTTGAATCTGGATTGCTTATTCAATTTGTTGCTGTAATTGTTTGTTTGGTGCAAAAATGTGAGAAATTTACTGCTATCCACTGCCAAGGTTAATGGGTTTGTGGAAACAATTGTAGGTCTGAAATTTTCAGTTGCCAAATTATTGAGGAACCTAGTGGAATGTTGAATTCAATTTACTATGAGGGAATTTGGTAGCTTCCGCTCACATATCTTATAGTCAGTCATTCTAATATAAACTGGACTTAAGTATGAGCCTCCTAGGAATCCAATTTTCAAACACAGATTTTAACTATGGGAAAACCACTTTGTTAAGCTAGCTTGTTTTACAACCATGCATTATTTGGTTTTATGGTAGGCTGGATTAAGTAGGGTGATGCTTCTGTTTCTTAATAGAATGCAATGCATTACCATTTTTTGAAGACAAACATAGGTAGTTTGTCTTCATGCGAAGCTGGTTATATTCACCACCAAATGGTCAATTGGTTTGTTATCTAACATTACTTATGCTTATACTAGGCTGGTTTGTATGAAATCCCTCTTGAACTTTAGTTCAATTGATTATGATCTAGTCAATTCAGCCTGAAAGATTGACCTTTTGTGCTGGGCCCATTTATCATTGATGCCAGTTAATGTGTAAATATTTGTGTTTGCAGGTGACTGTTTCGAGCAAGAAGCTTGATTTCCTGCTGGGACTAAACGTTAAGAACTGCTATGCTTATTTTGACCCTGCAGTCCTCAGATCAAACCGACCAATTGTCCAACTGTGTCTGTGAGTTAATTTCTCCTTAGTTTCATTCAGCAAAGCAGGAACCCTTGTCTGAAATTATTAAATTTTGCTCCTACCATCACTTGGTTTATGATTGATTTTTTTTTCTTATATTGCTTTTGCAGGAAACTAAGTTGCACAGGAAAGGCCCAAATCGAACGTGGATTCAGCTCTAGATAGAGTACGTGTGAGTGAAGTCTCTCCTTTTGTTAGATTGAAACGTGTTGTTTGTTTTCATTGATAGGAATTCTCTGCAAATGATTTATAATCAGTTCACGGAAAATGATTAGATATTGATTAAATGGAAAATGATGATACATTGATTATAGTTGAGTTATTAGCTGTACTGGGAGTATGACTCTTTCTTCATTGTGAACGCTTTTTGTAGTTATTAACTTTGAAATGTGACCAAGTTAATCTCATTGCCATATGAAAATGAGCGATGGTAATTTTGTGGTCAACTTATTCATTCATTTTCTTTAAAGCTTACTTTAGTATACTTACATTTAGGAGCTATATATTGTTCCTTTTTATATGATCGTAGAGTCGTTTTAGTTCCTCTTACATTGCAAACCCTTGTTTCCTAATGTGGCTGAGGTTTGGGCTCATGCTGGCCGATGTTGTTAGGTGTTTTTGCAGTGTTCAGGGTCCAAAAAACACTAGACACTGAGACGTGTGTTGGGGTTTGATTTTGGTCGGTTAACTTGGTAAGGAAAAGGGGGTATTATGACAGCAATTGACTGTAGTTAATAAATGGGTATTTTTTTAAGGTGTGCGAATAGTACTTTGTGATGTGAAGACTGTTAACTGGACCTATCTTCGAATAATGTTGAATATCCACTGATTTTGGTTCTTTCTACGTGTATTTAAAAATGAATGCGCTACTGCTGAACAGACCTTTTGAACTTCTGTATCAAAATGAAAATGTCGTATTAGTATTGTCTGAATATGCAACTGCCGAACAGACCATATGAACTTCTGTAAGAAATAGAACTTCCCGTAAGTGTTATATGGCTGAATAGGCAACTGCCGAATATACTATTTAAACTTGTGTATATTTATGCTGAATGGAAAAGATGTCATATCAATTTGTAGTGTTGTTTGTGTGCGTAAGCTGAAGCATCATTGAATGGGTTGATTACGGGGACTGATTTATGACATGCAGGTGATGTGGAGAAATATGACTGCAAAAAAGGTGTACCAGAAAGAAGATAATACCAGGGATACTGCAAGGAAGTTGAAAACCGAACGAGTTGTGGGATATCGTAATTGTGTGTAAGTATTTTGATAGTAGGGAACTAATGCTATTGCAATGAGTTGATTTTGTGCGTTTTAATCGAAACCAATAAACTGGTGACTATACTGTAATTTTGATATATGTTGTGATCTAAACATAGGAAAACCGTGGTCAAGGAGCATAGGGCAAAACGGAGAAGATTGAAGGTACATAAATTATTGGAGGACAGTAAGAAGTTATTTTGACCGTATGTTTTTTTGTTTGTACAACTGATCTGTACCCCATCTTCATAGCTACTAATAAAATGAATTCATTTACAGAAGACGGAGGCATTCAATCTGAAAAGCAGTTTGAAAGACAATGATGAAGGTCATTTGGGTGTTTGTAAGATGGAGGAGAAAGGATTAGAAGAGAATATGCATCCAATTCCCAAGTCAAATAGTTGGGACTGTGTAAGAGAAGATGTTGAAGAATTGAAGTCCCATATGGAAAGACTACAGTCGACCGTTTCATGTATTGTATCCAATATAGGAGCCATTGGAAGACAATTATTTGATGCGGAACGTTCAATGGTGGTTAGCAAAGGCGCTAGCATCGAAGCAATTGTAACAGAGGTATTGAGAGTGATTGGTTCAAATGGAACCAAAGGATGTAAGGGCTACAAAAAAGCTGAAGCACGCATACATTATTTTAGTAATGAAACGTTCCATAACGATGGGAAAACAAAGGTAATGGAGAGCAATGTATGTTGGCAACGACTTTCATAAATACACCGATGTTTAATTTATATGTATTCTTTGGTTAGATGATATAAATTTTTAAAATAATAGCATCCTTAATCTTGGGGTAGATGGTTTATCTGAATATATGAAACTTGGGTGCGTGTTGATAAGCTGATTTTTGTCCCAGGTACATGAAAGAGAAGAAATTGGTATTTGCGGAAAGGAGAAGGCGGGACATGAACAGAAACTGGAAACTTTTTCATGGGTTGAAAAAGTTTCTAGAAAGGAATCTAATATGTTGGCTTACTTGATCAGAAATAGTGGAATTGGTGAAGAGGAATGGAGGTAAATATCGTCCACTTCATAGTAACTTAATATCTAAAACAAAGGCGTCGGCGTTCGACCATATAACCTACCATATAACCATTATCCAATTGTTTGAGAAATCATATGTGGTAAATCTTTTAATAATGTGTCGATGTGTTAATTTTTTTCTTAATAATGACGGCGGATTATGGTACATATACTATATTGTCTGTCAAGAAATGCTGTATTAGTTATGAAGGGGTGACATAAATGGTCAATATTTATACCGATCATCATCACTGTTATAAAACCCTGAAAGCCATTGCATTATGTTTCATCATTTATGACTATTTTGTTTGTCATATTCAACTCTGGTATTTGGTTTTGTTGAAATGAAGTCTGGCATCTAACATTTTGTGCCAACACAGGGACGATGTTGCCAAGTTTGGTGATTTTATGCTGTCACTTGGGGAAATACAGTGTCTATCACCAAATGTTCCACTGTTGTCCAATATATGAATAATTTCATTGTTTATCATTTGATTCACTGATGTCGAATAATACAGCATTTGAACAGAACTGCTCAATTTATGCCCCATGATTAGGTCATTAATATATGGGCAGCATACCTGAATGAAAATCAGTTAGAGAACTGGTTTCTCCCCACATCATTTGCGGTATGTAACGTTTATAGGAATGCAGTGGCAAATCTACAATGTTACCAATGTCTGATATTGTATTGATTTTGGATGTTTACTTTCATGATACAGCTGACAGCAAACCGTCTTAATGCAGGGCTTGATGCGAAGGCTTTGGTGGCTTTAACAATTCGAACATGTCGGCTGCGGCGGTTTTATAAGCGACTTAATAAATGCTCCAAGGTATGAGTTGTGTCCAATCATACGAATGTTTTTATTATAGTATGCTAATCTTATTTTGTTTTACCTCAATTGTGTAGATATTCATACCTATGGAGGACCAACATGCTGGACACTGGTTTCTTTTGGTGATGAACCTTGTCCAGCGAAGAGGTACATTGTGGGATAGCTTGCCGGATGTTGGAGGTTTAGAAAGGCGAATGAAGCTGGCAACAACAAGCGTAAGTTATATTGGTTATATGTAAATAACCCATCAAATTTTCTGCTGTACACAATTGTTGTATCCTTAAATTTGTAATGCAAGTTTTGGTTGCAAGCAGATTAATTTGTTGCAGCGTGTTTTTGAGAACGACATGACAAGATCAAGTGATGTACAATACCATTTTCCCTCATTTGAGTTGAGGGTTGGCCCAAGCAACCCCACCCACGGGAATACTAATGAAAGTGGGATATACGTCATACGTCATATGCAGCACCCTATGACGAATTGGTTTGAAGAGGTAGGGAGTTGATAAAATTGTTAATCTGAATGCGTTATGTTTCTGCTATTCTGATTCAATGTTAATATCATATGGAAAATGCAACATTTGCTGACCCTTTATTATTAAAATTGATAGTTTGTTGCTGAGGATCATAGGGAAAGTTTGTGCATTGAGACTGTGAAGCACCCCAGCAATGAAGTCCTTAAGAAAGTTAAAGCTGCAGTTGAATCGTTCTGCAGTCAAATGGAACCAAATTGATGTTTGTAACAATCCCCCCCCCCCCCCCCCCATTTACATGAAAGCATCCGCGATGGCCCCGTTATGCTTCAGACCAAATTAGACAACACCGGGAAGGTGAGGAATCCCCCCATTCCGACGGGCCGAAAGTTTCGAAGCCATCGAAAGAGGAGAGATCGTGCTTGAAAACTCACTTCCGATCATTTTATTATGTATTCATATTGAATAACTCTTTCGTGTTTATGTACTCGAGGTTGTTTTATGAGTCCCCCGACACCAATACTTTTGATATGAAACTATATTCTATACATCTGTTTGCATCGAAGCACAATGATTGGGTTGTTGGCTGATGTTTATAACAATATACTTGGTTTGTATAAAGGAGCTGCGTGCATGTTTAGCGATTAATCACTATCGTTTTGAAGTAACTGTACACCATTACTTGACATGTGATGTGTTACAGTGTTTTGCCGATAAATATTCATTTGGTTTTTGATTTGTAGTTAAGATTTTGTGGTTTGAACAAGACGTTTGGTTTTTTTAAATTAAATTAGCTCGTACTTGTCAATTGTCCCTTGTTTTTCATTGGATGTAGTGTGGTTGAAAGTGTTATTAGTGTTAGGTTTCCTCATTATAAATTTAATTTCTGATGCATGTCATTAGTAACAACGAATCCTATGCTATATGTTAAATATAAGGGTAAATTCCTCCTATGGTACCTGAGGTATTGCTACTTGGACAGTTTGATACCTGATGTATTAAAGGGGACAGTTTGGTACTTGAAGTTAGACTCCGTTTGACACTTTGGTACTTCTGTTAATTTTTCTGTTAAATGTAAGGATAAAATTGACATTTAGAATATATGTATAAAAACATAATAAAAAAACATGAGTTTGTGGGTTGATTTTCTTCATAATTTTATAGGTATGAATTAATGCTTATGGGTTATGTTGAAGGTGAAATATTCGAATTTTATGTTTAAGAAATATAGTAATCATATAGTGAACACCCATGAGAGTACTCCATTGAAACTAGTCTCGTACAACTAAATTTTTTTAAACATAAAATTCAATTATGTCAACTTTAACATAACCCAAAAACATTAATTCATTTTCATTTTCTCCTAAATGACCCAAAAAATGATGAGGACCTAAAATAATACCAAATAATATCATTGCATTGTGTTTATGAAGAGGAGGAAAAATCCAAGTTTTGGAGGAAAAATAAGTGGATTCATAGAGAATAGTACAAAAAAAATATTTGATTATTATATTTCTTTAACATAAAATTCGAATATTTCACCTTCAACATAACTCATAAACATTAATTCATACCTATAAAATTATGAAGAACGGCAATCAACCCACAAACTCATGTTTTTTTAGTATGTTTTTATACATATATTCTAAACGTCAATTTTATCCTTACAAGGCCCTAATATCTATAAGACTGAAAGCCCTACAAGGCCGATTCAATACATTCATTTCAAATTTATAATTTTTTTTTTTTAAATTTTATTTTAAAATTTTTTCTTTTCGATTAGACGATTAGAGACTTAGCGTGCTCAACAAAACCCCATTTTCCGTAGCGTTTATGACTTTTTCACTAATTTCCCAAACTCTTCCCAACTTTCCATTACCTTAGGCACCTCATGAGCGATATTTGTACTTGTTTTAGTTTCCCTTGAAAGCCTATACCCAAAATCACCAGCTCCAAGTTCGACGCTGTCAATCGTCATAGGGTTGGAGAACTATAACCCTAATTTCCTTAAACCCATCAGCAAATCACCTTATGTCGTCTGATAATCTATGTGCATGCCTCATCCGCTTCCACCCGCCACTCCTCAACTATTGGATTTGTAAGTGAAGGGATACGGGTGTGTTGGTCTTAACGTTGGTTTGTTTAGTTAACAGTGGATTGAAGGTAGGAGCCGACAAAAAATCACAACTTAAATAAGAAGGGCAGGGGCAGGGGCGGGGCGGATCTAGCCATATTTGGGTTGGGCTGAAGCCACACCAACATTTTTGGGCCCCAAAAATAATTAGGTTTTATAAGTTGATCAATATATATATATAAATTTTGTTTTGTTTTTTTTTAAATGGTTCTTTCCTCTAAAAACCCGCCGAAGCCCTAAGCTCGAACACACCAACCTAGCTGCACTCAACTGCGCCATTTCTGACTCTCTCCGTGACTCCGGCTTGATGTCTCGGCCGTTTATGAGTCTCTCCGTCCCCGACTCTCCGGTCTCCCACTGGAAAGTCTCCGTCTCCGAGTTCCAGGTATCTCTTTCCCAGTCTCCGTCCCCGTCTCCGCCTCCTCCTCTTCCTCTTATTCTCTTCCTGTAACGCCCCCAAACCGCACCTCACCAGCTTGGGCACGTCACAGTGCCGCGGGGCTCTAAAATATAAACCGAAAGCTCGATTCACATTCTAGAGGACCGCTAGGCATTTTGTTAGAAAACTTTTTGCCACACACAGCGGAAGCTATCGATATTTTTGAGGTGAAAAACTTGAGTTGCTGGAATCTATTTCACTCATCCAGTACTTGGATAAGGATCACACGAGGTATGAATTTCAATGAAAGAGAATTCAACTAACTTTGACACGATGCTAAATAACCACAAGTTCCGAAACACGGAGTTCGAGAACTGGAAATCAGAATAAAGCTCAGAAGGTGGTTTACCAAACTTGTTCTGCACACCCAGCTCCGTCCGCCGTTGTCCCGTCACCAGTGCACAGTACCTGCATCCATACTGTTGTAGGGGGTGAGCTTTCGTCCTCGCTGCTCAACAGGAACTCTACCTCCACTAAACTCAAAACCAATAAACAAACATTTGGGCTGCCCAGTATGAAAACATATTTAAACCAAATATTTAAAAGAACGACAAACTTTAATGTTTTTCAACTTGAAATGATGCTTAAATAAATACGGCGCCAAAACCAAGTATTACCTGATGGCCGGTCCCATAGACCCACTACACGACCTTACCTCAAATTAATTTATCACCAGGTAAGCGTAGCGAGAGCGTCCACTACCTAGCTACACACACGTACCGGGCCCGTTATTACGATCGGAATACCCAGACGACCGGCGTAACTAACCCTCCGGAGGTTAAGGGGATCGAACCCAAGGAAGTCAGAGCCACCCTTCGCTCTCAGGCCATCACACATTTTCTCACGGATTGGTTAGTATGCATTGCATTTTACATAACCAACCCATACCACTTATCATGCATCACATTAATAAAATATAAAAGAAAATCACCAACCGAGGAGAGTCCTGAATCCCTACCTGGATTCCGATGCTTTCTCTCACGTACTCCGAGAGTTGCGAACCTTCTGTTCCTCGGGCAACTGGAGTCCTAGATTCCGACATTTCGATCGTTAATAATCTAATGAACAATTATATGAAATATCGACGATTAATAAATCGTCTAAACCAACTGTTCCTGGTTGGACCAGTAGTTGACCAAGGTTTGACCAACCTTTCCTGATTTGACCAGGATTGACCGTTTTTACCATTGTTTGACCAACGTCTGACCAATTGTAATAGGTTCGATAATTAACCCAAATTACCGAACATTTTACTTAAATCACGATATCGACCACATATATTAGGTGCACCCAAATTTTATCAAGGCCACCCAATATATACACATTTCTTTTCTTTACTCACTAACATTTTTACAAAATGCTTATGCAAACCAATGTTATAACAAATTCCCAACTTCATGAACAAATGAATTCGAGTATCCTTAACAATTTCGTCACATAGTAATTCGTCGGAAGTTACTATGGACACCCAATATTATTTTAGGCCATTTTCCACATCATAATTCCAATTTTAGTAATGATACTTGAACTGGCCTTGAACACAGATGTAACAAGAACACCATTTGACACACTGCCACAATACAATCTTTATAATCACAGTCCATTCAAAACGACACACAGCCCATTCTGCACACGCAATCAAGCTTATACAACATTCAACCAAACTGTCGAAGAGTACAGAAAAGCAGGATTTCAATCTCAATCAAGCCCAACCAACTCAGTTCACTAACTCTGGATTACCATAACAAGAACAAAACTTTAACACATGGTTCGAATTATACCTTCAAGAACTACTTGAATCGAGCTCAGTTTTACACTCTTACTGTCGAAACTGGCCGATGATGAACTAGTGAGTTTCGATGCAAACGACGCAGCAAGCTTCACAATTTCTCCTCTGCAAGTGTAGTGACGACTGAAACCAAGCCCAGAAGCGTTGGAGCAGTCGTCGGCGGCATCCACGACGTCGAACCCGAAACCAACCCAGAAACCAGTTTGTCAAAACTTGATTTAATCGAAAATCTAATTACAAAGGCTTGTTAAGCACGACGAGGAGGTGAGGTTTCATACCATAGGTGGCCCAAACGGTGCCGGAAATCGCAGAAATTCACCGGAGCAGTCAAGTCTCCTCACCGTCGATTCTCCCTCCTCGCCGAGTGCATGGGCGATCCGAGACCGCAGACGTGACGACGATGAATAGAGGAAGACATCGGTGGTCGTGCGTCGTCGATCGGTGGCCGGACGGCGTCACTCCGGTCGGGTCACATGATCGGGTCGCCAAGTCTCAAGAACGGGTCGACCTCTCTCAATCTCTCTCGATGTTTCTGATGCAATCTGGTCCCTTCCACAGGATTTATAGTCCAAACAGATCAAATCCAACGGTAGAGATCAAACGGTGGAGTCAACGGACGGCCCAGATTGGTCCACGACATTTTCTATTTTCTTAAATGATTTCCAAAATGTCAAAACTTTGAAAAATCATAACAAATAGGTCGGGTATCCGAAAAATCTCCCGAAAAGTCTCACGAACTCGTCGTGTCGTGTACTTTATCATCCAATCCTTAAATCGAGGATTTCACTTTATGAAATTTCTGAAAATTTTCTCGAGCATCTTAACATTTATCGAGACCGTAAATAAATAACTTGTTGAACGATCTCAATTTAAGCTCGATAAATTTTCCGGGGCCCACACTTCCTATCTTCTTCAGTCTCTTAATCTGATTAAATCATGAATCACCCATTTGAAATTGAAATTCAATTCCTCATACTAATGAAATTGTATGTATGAATGTATCCTGATAATCTGATTATGTTGGTCCGGCCCAGGTTGGACCTACTATCATGGTCAGGTGGCCAGCAGAATGTAGATGACTAGATCGGGAAAATCTATCCCATTTATCTGCTATGATGCTTCATTGCTTCGGTCAATCTCGACCAGACGACCTCAATAAAAATTGAAATCGTCAGTTATTTATTTTTCTATAATTGTAATTGTTCAATGTTGAATTGTTGATGTGTTGATGATATATATATATATATATATATATATTGTGGTATTGCCGATTTACCGAATATATTTACAATGAGATTGGCTGTTAATCTGAAAGTTGAAAGCTTCAAAGTTGAATGCTTTCCTGGGTAACTTAAGCTGCCTTAATTTGCAGGCTTGCTGCCTTATTGTTCTTCTTCTTAATTTGCAGGCTTGGTGATTGCTGCCGTAGGGGGGACAGCCCAGAGTATGCAAAGGGGAAGGGAATGTAGTTAGAATGAAAAAAACACTTAGGAGAAGGAAGAAGAATTGTTGAGGAAACAAAGCAGAGGCCTGTCTATACAGATTTGTAGCTGTGAGAAACCGAGAAAGGAGTACATCCTGGTTAAGTACTTGGTCACCCTGTATATCAATATTGAAAGTGAAGCTGTTTCGTCATGCCGAGACGTAAGCAAAAAGCTCAACGTATTCGCAGTTCGACCTCAGGTCCGACTGGTCAAAACACTGGAGGTCGAAGCCGTGTTGGAAGACACCAAAGGATACCCGTCATACCACCAATAACCCGCCCGGCGGATTCACTCAGTCATGGTGTTAAAGCTCACAAGCCAGAGCACAGGAATCCTTCGGCACCTATTGTGCATGTTGATCCTGATATCCATTTGTCATCGAAGGTACCGACTAAATTTGTTTAAACTCACTCGAACATAGAAATTCTATGATGGTGTTCCATGCAACTGAACCTTGTAGGTTGAATATGTTTGTTAAATTTGTATTATTCAACGTAGTCAAATATGAAAATCTCACTATCATTTTGTGACTGTGGTGAAGGTCGTTAAGATGGTCCTAACACATACGGGTACTATTGTCAGTAACGATGCTGCCCATTTTGTATCATTTTCGGTCAACTTATTCATAGTTTAAATTGTTATATTTTACCTATTAACTGTCTTCGCATGTTAGTATTCACTACCCTAACACATGTCCATTGTGATGCAGGAGTTTTCTGGTGAAGTAAAGGGATGTGGAAGTAATAGGTTTTGTGCGCATTGGTATGCTAGGTTGCCTCAAAATGTGAAGGATAAGATTGTGGCAGCTAGTTTTGGAGAATTTGTGAAATGCCTAGTATCAACCGGAAGGCGTGACCGTAAATTGCTGATTGCGTTGGCGGAGAAATGGTGGGATACGACTCACACCTTCCATTTTGACAACATAGGGGAAATGACCATGACGCCCAAGGATTTCAGTGCAATAATAGGAATTCCTGTTAGTGGAAAACCACTTGAGTATGACATGGATGCACACAGGAAGAAGGCACATCTTTTGCAGTTATGTGGAAAAAGACTTGCTGACCTTGCAAACCAATCTGTAAAGTACACGCAGGGGAAATGACCATGACGCCCAAGGATTTCAGTGCAATAATAGGAATTCCTGTTAGTGGAAAACCACTTGAGTATGACATGGATGCACACAGGAAGAAGGCACATCTTTTGCAGTTATGTGGAAAAAGACTTGCTGACCTTGCAAACCAATCTGTAAAGTACACGCAGGTACGCGATGCTCATTTGGACTGGGTGTTAAAAACCCCGGGTGACGAGGATAAGATGGTCAGAGTCTTCCTTCTATGTTTGTTGGGTTCAACTTTGTTTGCCGGAAGGACAAACACCATCAATCTTTGGTTCCTTCCTAGTTTGAAGGTCATTAGTGAAATTGGGACGTACAATTGGGGTGGGCAAGCACTGTCCTCTCTCTACCTCCATATGGATTCACTTAGTCGTGCAAAGATCTAGAGCATTGCTGGATTCTGGCGAGCTTGGGAGGTATCCCCGCATTATTACAAAAATATAAATGAATTTCATAAACTTGTTCAAAACTAGGGCTCCATACATGTGCACACATTACGTCATTGTGCTTGTTAATTATATATGTTGATCATGTCATGTGACTATTTAGTTGATACCTATGTTGCAGATATGGGCTTGCGAGTACTTGAAACCGTTGGCTCTGTTACATCCTTTGGGCTGAGATGACCAGTGGCCTCGGGCAACTCGTTGGTTTGGTGCAAAGGATGTCCGAGAGTGCGCTCAAAGCTTGAACGATTTCAGAGTCACTCTGAGGTCCCTTACTACCGATCAGGTATAGCAATGCGTAGGTGATTTACAGTTTTATCATCTTATGTAATAGCATGACAGTTGATGTTTGTTTTATTTATAGATTGTCAGAGACCCTTGGGTGACCTCTGACGCATCCACCCCGCATTACGTCCTATCTAGCATTCCAGCAACGAAGCTAAAGATTTTACTCGAAGGGCCAGCTGGTTACGCTTGGTACTTGGGGGAAAGAGTTTCCATTTAGAGCCTTAACACCACTTCCCCCCGCGTACCAAGACTACCACCTAGATCTATGCTGTGTGATTATCGCCCTCGTACTGAAGATATTTCTCTTGGTGTCATTGGTTGGGATGCAAATCAATTCTTACTGGATGAGGATGCTGACTATGACAAATACCGGAATGACTATCTGGTTTATAAGCACCATACCATCCGTACCGATGAGGTTTGTATCTATATTTCTTCACAATTAAGGCTTCTTTGATAATATGTATTAATTCGTGTAATGTTTTAGTCACCGTAACTGTTTAGGTCGAAAACCAAGAACACCACCCCAATGAAGAATCCATGGAGAACATTAACCGTTCAATACCTCATCAAGATGCAAGTTCAGACGCCATCGGTAGCATTACAATGCCTCCACGCACCATAACTGTTGTCGGGTGGAAGAGTGGCGATTGCGAGGTTTTGGAGATTCCTAGGGGTTGAAAACCCCTACCCTTCCCTTGCCATCATCACCTAAATACGTAAGTCGCTTCCACATTGATACCTTTGGCTGCAATAGTGAAATAAACAGTGACATCACAACCAAAGTTATATGCCTTATTTCAGTCTGTTCCTTTTTAAGGTTTTGGCTGTATACTTTAAAGTCCATTATTTATCAGTCACTTTATGCAGTATCAGTCTTGTTTTTGACTGACCTAATATATAACGAATGATAAATCCATCCTCCTTTCTAGGTGCATGCATCACAAGCGTTCGAGTTGCTGGACATAATAGCTGGTCAAACATCCCTTATATTCAAGTTGTGCATGGATGGCAATCGCGAGTACCAAAGAACCTTGGAGGTGCATAATTTAATCACATCAACAATTTATAATATTACCTCTACTCTTATATTATACATGACTACACTAGAGGTTGACATACCCTTAATTTCTTTTGCAGGAGCAAATTGCTGCCAGCAATATCATTGCTCCCGAGCATCGGACCGCTGGTCGTTCCTCCGTTTCTTTAAGCCCCCTTCGGGTATAAGAACATGTTTTATGGCTATTGAATGTAATTTGACTTTCTCCATTTCATATGACATATAATTCTGTGATAATTTAACCAAACCATCTTTAATTATGACATGTTTTTAGTTAATTTCAATTAATCGCATACCAACATGTTTCCAGCTTGATGATGCGGATGACATAGGTGATGTCCATGCAACTAACACCGAAGAGTGTCAGCATGAGGCTGATGGTGCAAATTTAAGTCCGACCGATAACACTCAACCTCGCAAAAAACCAAGGACGGTTCGGTAATATATTGCATAATGGTAGTTGGTAATATATTTAGCATTGCGTGCTGACTCGGCAGTTTATCTCGGTATTTTTGAACGATTGTATGATATGCCCTTCAAGTATGGCCTGGCAATTGATTTTGTACAAGTTACATTTGTAACATGAACTCCCTGTGTCCTGTTCGGGAGTTGCCCAGTCAGCCATGCATCTTTTGGAACTTACGTTTTCAAACGGAAGTTCAGTTAGTCTGTTTGGAAGTTCCGTTTCCAAACAGAAGTTCAGTTAGACTGTTCGGCATTTTCGTTTTAATCATGTAATGTCTTTTGGAATTTGCACAATATAATGGTAGTTCAGAGGGCCTGTTCGGCAGTTTCGTGGTCCGATATTCATACTGTCGCTTACTGTGTTTAGTTAGATAAGTTGCTATTGATCGAGACTGGGTTATGCTTCATATTCCAATATATGGATCTAAAATTGACATTGATGGTAACACATATAACCAAATGCATAGATGTTATTCCTTTTCTATTTTCCTTCAATCACACTACAATCGAAATCATTTTGTTCATTCATTTGCATAATTGTGAGACGGAAAAACACTCATCAAACTGCAGTGAAGTCAACTTGTAATAGCATCAACACACTAGTCATTATAACATTTCCGTTTACAGCACCATTTCAAACAACGACCAACAAATTTGAATGGGCAACTCCTAGCATATGAACTCATATATAAATACAACATCCATCCATAATACAAATATCAGCATAGTTGTACCGAATATTTCACTTTACAAAAAACTTTGCTTACACATTGGCCTGTACTTGATGTCACAAAATCATTAAAAACGAGAGTTTTGGCTAGCGCTTAGCATGCAGGGTGATCTCAGCCCATCGGGAATACCACAAAAATATTGGTTCAAAACATTCATATGTTTTATCGTCTCCCCCTGTACATTATTAGGCATGCGGTGCTTTTGTTCGGCATCTTAAAATCAAATATTATGAGTATCAATGCAGGGTGCCTAGTTCAATGACACGGCAACCATTTCCATTGAAACCCATTACCCTAATTCGGTTTCCCCACTCCTCCTTCATTCATTTCGTATAACTGCAGAATTGGTAGTTGCTCAAGATTGTGCAAGCATTCCACCATCATTTCCTCCAAATTCTCGACCTCGTTTCGGTTGTTCCCTATACATTCCATAACAAGGGAAGCTCTGTGGTCTTCTGACATATACTGCATGTGAATTTGATTTCAGTGACTCAAATTTTCATAGAATAACAAATAACATGCGCAATTTAGCCACAGTCATGTGCCCATTACCTTCTTTGCCCAATCACGACCACAGTTCTGCATATTCTGTATTAGAAAAACCCCACAGTCCACAACTCCCTCCTGCCTGGGACTTGCAATGGGATCCACCATTGTAAAGTCTTTGAACACCAGTGCACGCTGAATACCTGCTCCTACAATTTCATTCTTAAAAACCGCGTCCAACATGACCAACTGCAACATAGGAGAAGAAAATATGCCGGGTCAACTTCCATATCCTTCGTGTCATACATACTAAGCATAATGACTGCATTCAATGACTACTCTGCCCTACATGACAACAGAGATCGGGTACCAGAAGTATCCACAGACATCTATTTCCATATAGTTTCAATATATCTCATTCAATTACAATTTCACATACCGCATTAGTAGCCCATTGTTCCCTCCTTGCTTCTGTATCTTTTTCAGGGTAGCTGTCAACTTCTCAACAGTTTTAGCCTTAGGTTTAACCACCAACATATACCAATGTCCAATCCCAGCCAGATCACGCAATGGAATGAATATCTGCACATTATCCTCTTGTTTTTAGTAGTGCAATGGTAGACCTTCATCGATGTTAATAACCGATGAACCATATCTTTTAGTCTCTCCAATTGATTAACAAACAAGTTTCCATACCTTTGTGCATTCCTTCAATGTAGGAGCTAAATCATTCAGTCTACATACGCTTCTAATACGCTCCTCCCATCCAATGTACCCAGTTGAGACATCGAAATTGGTTGCGCCACCCTAATAAAGATAAAAATGCAACTCCGACAGTTATCATTGCATATCTATTCAGCCGGGGCCGGGGAAATTCATGTGCTGACATATACTAAAACTATGGGACAAAGTCGTTTACCCCAAAGTATGTGTTGAAGTACCAAACATGGCCTTTTGGCTCATTCAGGTACGTAGCAAACATGTTTATAACCTACACCAACCACACTTTCATAACACAACCTTCCAAACTCGTTTAATGCCATATTTCAATAAAAATGAAATGATCTTTACTTACATGGCTACAAACTAGTCCATCTGGTGCAAGAGAAGCTTCAAGGTCGTCCCAATTTACGCTACCATAGCCATACCTTGCAACAGTAGCGTTATCGTACCTGTGAAGAACATGGAATACCAAATATCACGTCACTATATATGTAATTTATTAACTTTCTTACATTTGAACACATATCTTTCACAGTTTTCTTGACACACCGTGCCATCTTTGTAGTTAGTGGCCGCGGCATAAACACAAACTTCAACATTTCTATGACCGTGTCAGATGTATCCCGGTTTACCATGAACGGCCCTGCCAAAACACCTTCCTTTTTCCTGTTTATGGTTACCCTCTGCCTTCCATTGAGGAAATTTGCTGCAACCCTTGACGGTGACTTGGGGAATAATTTCCGAACATATCTCTTCGATATTACTGTTTTCGGCCTCCGAGTTTTATCTTTCGTCCTTCTATGCGCTGCCTTGGGAGGCCCTCTCGAGCTTACTGATACTGCTGATCGCTCTGAAACCTGCGGCTCTCCCTTACCTTCCGTACATAGATCATGTGGCTGCTTCAAATATTTTGATTCAGCAACATATATAATGAACAAATACAGTTGTGCATATTAGAAAATATGAATTTTGGATTTTTATTTCTTACCTGCGTTCTTGTCCCATCCCGACGTTCGCCTTTGTTGACATACAAGAACTTCAATGAGTAACTCCCCGAACCTTCCTCGCGTTCCCTTCCATGATTGAAGTGTGTTGATTCTACACCTTTATCACGTTGCTGTGAGCTCGATATGTTTCTGTTTTTGTTCTTTTCCTGATCAAACTTGTTCCCACCTCCATCATTTAGTCGACTCACCACCTGTGATACAATGTGTTCAATTCTCTCCATATCATGTACACCAACCAACCTACTCATCCTGTCAACGGTTTCCTTCATGGTAGCTATCTCTGGCATTATAACCACAATAGCTTTCTCCAGCTTAACAAAACCCATTTTCAGCTGTTCAACTTCCTCCTCAACTGCCATCGCCTCCCCACCTCTTTCCCACTTATCGGTCCCTTCCCTTTCAGCAACATTCGCTCCATGTATCGTTATCCTCGATACCTTCGTCGGTACCCAAACTTCGTGGTTAGAAGAGTATACCCCTCCATGATCCTCCACCCACTTTAACAGTTTAAATACCTGATCATCTCCCCATTGACACACTGGTCTTGCATTCTTGTCCACCCATCCGTACATTTTGTTAACCGAATCAAAGTAGAACACTTGCAGGAATAACATACACCCGGATAATGCAGCAGCTTTGCCTGATTTGAACATCAACACACCCATGATCAACTTCTGATAAGCATAGGTCGCCCAATTCTGGGAATTTATATAGGACGTATCCATAAGAGCAAACAACAATGCAGACTCTACTTCTTCGCCTCCTACTGGACACAACAGCGTTGCCATGGCATAAAGGATGAAACCCATCACGAACAAATTGTCAGCTCCCTTTCTTTCAACCACAATCTCCCTCAATGTTGCTATTGTGATAGCATCTCCTCCCCCCGCCAAACGTAGTTTCAACCTGTTTACGAGATCTTCATCACTCTTCTCACTCAACTCTATATCACTTCCACCATCGTTGATTCCCATTATCCGAGCAAAGTCCTTTGCCGAAATGACATGCTCCTTTCCATGTATGATAACAAGTTCATTCAACGGATTCAACCCCTCCACCATTAGTTGGCAGACTTTCGGGTGCAATGTGGGAGACCCTATCATCTGTATTGACCCAAATCCAATCTCGCAAATTGCCACCACTTTCTTAATAGACATTTCTCGTACCGTATCGTTAAACAACTGTGGACTTAGTACTTTGGTCTTCCTAACCAACCCATCCTCGCCCTTAACCGATATTTCATCATTTCCTTCTAAGTTATAGGTTTCTTTGGAAGATCCCCCCGCTTTTCTTTTAGTTCCCTGCATTGTCGCAACATATACGGTCAATTAAACACTTTTACCTGGTGGGAAAAAAAAAATTAATCATAAAATTTACCGTTGTCATTTATTGTTGAGTAGCCCCAACATACCTTGCTAAATTCACCGAATCTCATTATGCCCCTGCCTGAATGATTGCTGACATATGAAATTCCATTCCGTTATTGTCAATCATTGCCTTCCAATTCAACAATGTCATAAAAAAAACATGTAATCATAGTGGTCTTTTATTTAAGAAGTTTTACATTTTGTTCAACCTAGTAGGGGGGGCAATGAACCTACTATAACAAAACCATTCTATGATATATCACAACCTACAGGCCCAGCTGTACTTGAAGCTTTCATTTACAACTTCTTATGGGCCACCTACACTATATGTGGTTTACGTTTTGGAATCCAATAACTTCCACTTATCACTCGTTGTCCTTTCCTGTTTCCCTCAAATGCTATAATACGGTGACCTTCGTTTTCAATCATTTTGTTCTCCTCCTCATTCATTTCGATGTGGGAACAGTTAACAACCACCCTATGGCATAAATAGGATAACACCAAAAACAGTCAACTTCTTCTTTACTTCTCTCATCTTAACTCATGTCTGCTTAACTCCCAATATTAGTCCAACTCAACTTATCCATGTCTTTAATATATATCAACAAATAGATTTTAATATACAAGAACTCAATAAAGATAGGAGCTTTATGGTTGAGCATGCCAATAAACGAATAAAAGATACCCATTAGTTCGGTCCTTGAAGACAAACCCTCACCTTCTTTGATGCCGACAATCCACGTATTGAACCCACCACTACCGACAATACTTGGCCTATAATAGCTGCGCTGCCTTCCTTATCTTCTTCAGACCAGACCAGCCGAGCCCGTGACTGACCTTTCAGCTCAATGACCAGGTTAATATTGATAGGCTGTGAATGAAAGATGAAAGAGAATGCTGCTCCTTATCCCTTCCGTTCAATGTATGTGGGTGACAGCTATCCCTTCTATTATTATCACTTCCCTAGTTGCATTAATAAAATACAGTTTTCAGAATTGGTTTATTCAGCCCAGGTTGGTGTTGAACTTGTGAAAGACAATTAGCCCATATACTTTGACCGCCCACTTTGGCCATAACTAAATGTTATGATATGTGTTACTGAATACTCAGACCAATACATGTTATTTAATCAACTACATATAGCAAATAGATATATCCTATGGAACATGCCATATCTTGTCACGTAGGTCATATCTTCTTAAGGATTAAATATACTGTTGACGATGTGATATCGTTAGGAGGAGGTCATATTTTGTAACGTAAGGCATATCTTGCACTTGAGGAAATATGACTCTAACAATGACGCATCGCTTGGACGAAGATATATATTGTCCAATAGGCGATATCTTGTAGATAGGACATGAAAGAGTTGTTTAGGAAGCGATATCCTTTGGAGAATGAAATATCTAGTGAAGGACGACATTTGTTGTGAAGATAGCACATATGTCCTTGACAATCCGGTATCATTTGCATCAGAGAATTTCCTGTCGAGGACACCATACCTTGTCATCAAATAAATAATTTTTTGGGAAGCGATATCCTTTGGAGAATTAAATATGTAGTGAATTGCGTCATTTGTTGTGAAGTAGGAAATATGTCCTTGACAATGCGGTATCCTTTGGATGAGAGAATTTCCTATACAGGAGGCGATATCTTGTGATGGAGGAAATAATCTTTTAGAAAGCGGTATCCTTTGGAAGAGCAAATATGTAGTGAAGGACGGCATTTGTTATGAAGGTACCACATATGTCCTTGACAATCAGGTATCATTTGCATGAGGGAATTTCCTGTCGAGGACGCCATATCTAGTCATCAAATAAATAATCGTTTAGGAAGCGATATCCTTTCGAGAATGAAATATGTAGTGAATTGCGTCATTTGTTGTGAAGGAGGAAATATGTCCTTGACAAGCAAGATTTCTTTGGATGATTGAAT
Source organism: Rosa chinensis (assembly GCF_002994745.2). Lineage (NCBI taxonomy): Eukaryota > Viridiplantae > Streptophyta > Magnoliopsida > Rosales > Rosaceae > Rosa > Rosa chinensis. The sequence continues at coordinate 36,969,510 of NC_037093.1, read as the reverse complement.
TTCCTGTAGAGGATGCGATATCTTGTGATGGAGGAAATATCTAATAGCCGATGTGCAAAATATACTGTTCAGGAATTGAAGTTCATAGCCAGGAATAATGTACTAAATCGTGTTCATTATAATTAATTTCATATGGGATGGCCATCTTAAACTGTGGTTTTTTTTCAAAAGTTCAAACTATACTAAATTGTACGTTCCCCGTTACATTGTATAGCGTAAACGCATATTCCAAACAACAACAATGATCACATTTATTTAGGTTTCAACCACACTATGCTTACATACTGGAACTATATACAGAGTTTTTATATAACAATTTCTTATTACAAACATTTATCACACGCCCTCCTTCTTTGTCGATCTCTAACCTCGCCGCGGAGTTTTGCGAATGATAGGCTTATGTGGGGATCCATTACAGTCGGAATCACTGTCGGGGACTACCATGTCCATTAGCGGGTTGGAGGCATGGGGATGAATGGCCAAACTCCCTTCTCCAGTTTCCGCGGCTAGTCCTAAAACAATTTCTTTTATACTGGACTTATCTTCTGTAATATCCATTGCAGGTTCATTGCCAATCCCGCCACCACTCATCAGAGTAATTTCCTTACCACTCATTGTTTAAGTGCTTCTAGTATACAATGTTGTTCATGTATCATGGTTGTGTATAGATGCTTATATACTACATTTATTAATGTGGCCGGCTGACGCGTACATACAAGTGTCTCTCATTGCTCCTCTTCATCCACAAAATTGGATATTCACTTACCCAAACTGTTTGGTCCGTGGTCATCATCCCTGCCAAAACTGCAAAAGTAAATAGAGTAAAGCTAGCATTCATGTACATCTAGTTTTCCTATGCCACAATCATTTAGATGCCTCTTCCAAATATGGCAGCACTGTATACACGGACTATGTAGCCTCAGTTATCTTCAATAATGGATGCACATTACATGACATAGATTTGACTTTGTAGTGACTGCATCAACAGCAATATAAAACTATGAGTGTTTTTGTTGATGTATTTTTTTATCCTCAACCCTTTTTCGGCAATTCTTAATCGGATTTATGATTTTTTAGATTTGACAGATTTTTTTTCAGATGCGTGGAAATTTTGGTTTTTTTTTTTGGAGTCGTCGACGTCGGGTTTTCTAACCCGATATGTTTCACACACAACAAGGTTACGCCAGTGAAACTTAAGTTAGTCTTCTTTGCACAATACAGTATGATAAGAGGAACATTTGTATGATATTCTCATAAGAACACCAATTGTTCGTCTTTGAAATGGATCTTGGAATGGTATATGATCACCTTTAAATGGCCGATAATGCATTTATTGAAATGGTGAGGTCTTCAGACTTAAATGTATATGCACAGGTCGGGTTCATGGCTAGTTATTGAATGTACACAACAGTTTAGTCAGTAGTTAATAACAAATGACTAGGTTTTGCAGCAAAGGACAATCCTTTAAATACATCGGTAATATTTTAGGGTTGGATTTTGTAGTATGAGGAAATTTTCTTGCCCTTATTATGTGAGATCAGAAATTTATGGGATTCTGCAGTTGAATCTATCAGAATGAATAGACATGTCTCTGCATTGATATACATAGCCATGTTAGCTAACAGTTGACCAAAATAAGGACAAGATATGGCTGCCAAATAATGAATGACTACTCACTTAATTTGTACATATTGAATTACAAGTCACTTTCTCCAACACCCACCCGTGTTCTACAGATTCCCTTGATTGCATTCCTTCTCCATTCTGACCTCTTCGTAAAGTTGGTGCAATGGTTCAAAATATAAATTTACTTGTTTCCACTAAAGTCCCCAATAATAGATTCTTCAAAAGGTGCCACTGCCTATGAATATCCTCACATTACATTAACAATTTGCTAAACTCTTCCATTGCCTCCATTCCATAAACAATTGTCTCTACTCTTCAAAAACAGAGGTTCGAAGGAGGAATATTGAATCACTTTCAGGTTCGAAGTTTGGCTTACATCATCCTTATTGAAATCCTTTTTCTGTACTTAGTCTTTACGATTAATAGAATGGAAATGTCTATATCGTAAGTTAATGTAATTGGATATCATTGTGCAGGGAAGATGACATTGAACAACAACAACCCTGCGAGGAGTTACGAGTTGCCTATGTTCTATGCCAGCATCGACAACAGTAATGACACTGCACACCCAGTAAGTTAATGGACATATAGAACATGAATATTATTTTACATATCCCTATTTTAATTAGAACACTTCCACGATTAATTCCTATGCTATGTTTGGCAGATAATTCCAAGAGAGTTCAGGAAGGCAAACTTGTTTTATGACAAGTCAAATATAGCTTTGCTGAGTCTAAATGGGTTCCCTCAGTGGGCTTGGGAGTGTGAGGTTGTTCATTTTGAGAACAACTTATTGTTCGGTACACACTTTTATAAGTTTTGTGGTGCTGTTAGTGATGGAAACAGAAACATCCATCTAGTTTTCAACTACGAAGGTATTCCCATGCGGTTCACGGTGACAAGATTTGATTGTAATGGGCATATGCTGTGATCCCCACCAAACCTATATTCATACAAGGGACCTCCCCTCATTTACGAGGGTTTGGAACATCTAAAGGAAGAGTGGTTCTGCATTAACACACTTGTAATAGAGGACCACATGGTAAGCAAAGAGTCTATATATGTGAAATAAAATTCATCATGACCAACTACATATGAATTTTGACAATTCGTACATTACAGTATGCATATATAACCGTAGGTTGACGAATACTGTTTTTGCACTGTCTTACAGTTTGTTTGTTATCTATATTTATGTATATTTCAAATCAACATGAAGGATCGTATTTTATGTAGGACTTGCCCATGGGTAGATTTGTGGAAAAAATGGTAGCAAATGGCCTACCGGCCACATATACTCTGTTACTTGAAACCCACCCATCAATGAGTTGGAACGTTACAGTGGGTTACAATATGGACAATACCGTCGGTCTCCAGCAAGGGTGGCTACCATTTGCATATGCAATCGGACTGGATGGCTGTCAATGTATTTGCTTCAAGTTACATCAAGATGGGGAAACCATGTCTGTATTGATTTTCAATGCATACACCGGTGCAGTGACATTGCCTGATTTTGAAGGGGCGGGACCTCCTAACGCGATTCCGTTGCTAACCCCAGCCAGGGTTCACACGTCAATTGAGATGCCCGGCACTAGTAATGAGGCTGCAATTGATGATGACTTTAACGACGACGAAGTTTGGCAAGGGTTTGGAAAACTTAGTTCGACCGAAAGCCTAAAAGATTTTCCCAAATTCACATGCCTGATGTCCTCTACCTTCGGGGTTAGTCATCCTGTTGTTATGTGAACCAACATCATGAAACATGTGCAAACATCAGTATATTGTGATATGATTATTCTTCAATATTGGTTTAAGTCGACATATTATATTTACTAAAGTTAACTGCCTTATAATGTCACTAAAATTGAAACGCTATCGGTTTTGCAGAAGATGCCCCCGCAATTTGTCCGTCAAGAAAAACTGAAGGCGAAGTGGTACACACTACAATCCATGGAGGGAACTGCCATGAAGGTATTTTTCAAGAAAGTCGGCAAGACACTACATCTAACAACACGGTACATGAAGTTCTTGAGGGTATTTGACATTGATCCCGATCAAATAATGTGCATGTATCTTGTCGGGCCGGATCATTTTATTTTCCACCCCACTAATTAACTTAAGTAACGGCTTTCTGTGTTATGTCTAGATGGGAATGGCGAGTAGTGATGAATATATCTCAAGCATGAGAATTATCTATTTAGGCTTTATTATGAAATGACGTATATCCCTTGTTATAATATAGATGTAATATGTTTTTATCACATATCCCTATTATCTTATGCAGATAAGTCAGTTTTCATTTCATTCACTAAATATTTGTTGAATTTGTTATTGCTCAAATTTATATGTTTTATGCTATAGTGATGTTAAGATGCCACCCAGGAATCATTCTCCTCCAACAACTGCAAACCGTGTTTTTGCCGACATAAGTGAAGTGTCGGTCATTAAATGGAAGTGGGTCGGTCTCATAAAATGGAAAACAAAGTTTTCAGTTAAGCAAATTGATGCGTAATTAAATATGAAAAGAACATCCTCAAAACAAATGATGAAGGAAATTTATATACAAAATATGTGATTGACTTCGATGGACAATTGAAAAACGCTGAAGATGGGAAGTAATTGTCATTCAGAAGTATGGGCGACAATATGGAGGCCAAAAATATAAAACCAACTATGCAAGAAGAGCAATGTCATGTAAGCGGAAAATCAATCACATAGCATATATAAATAGAATATATACAGTTGTGGTTGAAAGAGTATGAGTTTCATGTAAAGAATGGGTGATGCTACCATAAAGCAGTAGTAGCAACAACAAACTTCATAACAAATTACGGGAGAAAAAGACTTGCATCTTGGCTTGGTGGATTTGCAAGGAATATACGATGGAGATGGGGATGACAAAAGCTGCAGATAGGTGGCTTAACAAAACCAACCGTGGTCATAGATGAGGTGGCCATAGTTGGAATATACTGCTCTTTGACGCAAGAGGTTTACGAAATGAAATGAAAATACAGTGGCTCCTAGAGGGTTAATATTCGGCCTGCAATAGCTTTACTAGCTTAGGAGCTCTGCAATGTTTTGTCCTCATCATCCCTGCCATATACCATTGAGAAAGCAAACAAAGGAATCTCACTTTAAATTTTATATTTAGGAGCAAAGAGTCCAAGTAGGGGTTGCCTATGAAAGGAAAAGTGGTACTAGTTTTCCAGATTGTCATCTGTGCAAGTACAGAGGTTGACAAAAAACCATTCCATGGTGACTAAGTTGGGATGCCTTTTGCTGATATCAAGATGGTTGAAAACACATACAATAGTTGCATTGTTGAAAACACACCCGTCGGGTAGCTAGGAGGAACAAAATTATGTGACAGGACATGGATAAGATTATGAGATCAAGTGCTACACATATATAAAATTGAGAAATATGAAACAAGTGGAGGCCATGTGAGCTATAGGCAAGTGCTGATCAGGCCCCTACAAGTTTACATCCATTGGAAGTTCCATTTGACAAGAAAGTTGTCATATGATTATGCTGCATTTGAAGATTGGACATGGATGATGGTGGAAAAACAAATATGTTAAAGCAAATAAATGTGATGGTGCAAATACTCGTCCCAACTATGCATTCCTATAAAAAAAATAAGGAGGATTTGAACAAGCATGATCTGTAGGCGGCCAAATTGCTGCTTAAGCTAATATGGAATGAATTTCACTTTATTGTAATGTAACGCTCTCATCATTTCAGCATATTGGACAAGAGATGGGTTCTTTTAGAGGAAATATCTTCCCAAATCAGATGTGGGATCCTTGGACGAATATTGTTGCTCTTCCACAATATATGGCCTCCTTTACAAGATAGTGCATTGGCCCTAAACAGGAAATAGGGTCGACGATAGTTGATTTCAGCATCTAGGAAGGAAGGATGAGTGCAGCGGATATAGGTAAAACAGGGTCTACGCTGGAAACCTATTAGTTCTCGTCGACGTTATATATACTCGTCGACAACATATTTCGTTTATTGACAAAATATTGCATGCTCGACATGAATGGCTTCATTTTTAATAAATTTCCTCCTCCACAACATAGGTGGACACGGATGATAGTTTAGTTTATTGTATGAGTTTCATATAAAAAGATGCATGAATCGATGTGTTGATCACATGAATGTGTGTTATGTTATATTGATGGTCAAGTTTGACTAATGAGACACATAGGTAGTTGCTATATATATATATATATATATATCTCTATAGATATATATATATATAGATATATATCTATCTATATATATATGTGTCTTCTAACTAAACAATTTGCCACAAAGCTGCAAATTTCTAGATATCCTCTCATCCAACAACGCAAACCACCATTGCTAGCTACATTCAAGAAGGTCAGTGAACTGTAAATTTCACAAATAACATTTGATGTGGGTGAGCTCATGTAGTTATTAAATTGAGCTAATGTCATTGTTTCCTTTACACAATCATGCAGCACACACCATCTATGGAGATGCTACCCTACTTCTTATTAAAGATTGATCAACCACAAACCATTGAGCTTCCCAACAATGCAATGAAGGTACATGTCATTCCGATCTTTGTTGTCAATAACATAAATGTTTAGTGGACAGAGGACAGTTTTAAAAACTGAGCTCCCATAATCAATAACAGTATCGTGTTTTATGTGAACAAAACTCCTCAACCGCAACATTGACACTGATGGGGCTGCGTAATCACGTTTGGCATGTTGGAATTGTTCACATGGGGGACGAAAAGTACTTTGGAGCAGGGTGAAAAAAATTTGTAAAAGATGTTCGCAATGGACAAGTTTCTTTGGAGTTAGTAGTCCTGTACGAGGGGAATATTGGATTCACAATCACACGCTTTACGCAAAGTGGGAGCATGATGGTCGATTTACCTATGTTACCGAGTGGTCACCTTGCTGTTTCTGTGGGCCATCTTGAAGATTTGGAAGCAGCTTTCTTATACCGCATGGCAGAAGAACCGGAGGATGAAGTGGTACGTAAGAAGACCTTGGAAAATAAACTTGATAGTATGGATTTGAAGTTAATTAAAGTCTCGAAACTGTAATGAAATTGTCCGTGGGAGATCCTTCCCATAATTTCGTAATACATACTGTTAAGGAGATTTATTCACCAAGTTTACAGTTGGTAAATGTAAATAATTTCATTGACCTCACTAAGGATCTTGTTTATTAACCACAGGACGTTCCTAGAGGCAATATGTACGACACTTTGCGGAATCATCTACCAGCTGCGGTTTTCATATTGGTGCTCACTAACAATCCTGAAATGGTAAGTACGTTAGCCATAAGGCAGCAGGAGAGCCAAATCTATTTGTCCGACGGATGGTATGGCTTTATGGATGCTGCAGGGATAGACCAACACCATACAGTCATGTTCACTTTGGGACAAGACGGTGAAATGTTTGCCCTTGCATTCGACAAAAAAGATCAATTAATTGCAGGAATTGCAGATGGAGATGATTGGGATGAGGATATTCCAGTGTAATGTATTGAACGGTTAAGTGAAGTTCAATTTATGACGTTTGTACTAAAAATTATGTAAGTTTTTAATGTACTTGTATTTTGGGTTCAGCAAAAGGCGTCGGCCTGAAGGTAATAGGTGTATTATGTGTGAATAGGAGACCTATTTCACGAACACCAATTATTTTGCTGAATTTGAATGCCATGGTTGTTTTTGGATACTGAGCTCATATTAGGGCACATACAGAGTGGAAGGGTTTATATGGCAGGGGTTATGTGATGAAACATTTAATTGGCTTAATGACATCATAAACGGACTTCCATATAGAAATGATTTTTTAATAAATACCCTATTCAATCCAAATGGTGAAGTTATGCTCCTGAGTAGTTTAGTTGTAGGTTGACAAGATTCTTGGGACCCCAAATGCATTGCTTGTTATATTTGATACGACGTACATCACGACCCATAAATCCATTAAACTAATATTCCCTACATTTGATGAGGGAAATAGGTGGAAGGCTGAGAAAGGACACAGGTTGATGTCATCGCTTGTTTGGCTTTATAAATGCAAGAGACCTATAGCCTTCTGCAAATTGGATTGACATAGTGATTTTTCAGAGATTATTGTGAGGTCCAAGCGAGTTTAGCAGCTCCTTCTGCAGGTGTGCATGTAATAGGATTGTATGGTCATTGGATTAGAATTGCAGTGAAGGAGGGGAAGGTGTAAGACTGTTCATTCAAAGATCTGTCAGTACGAATGGAATCATCATCTACAATAATGTCTACAACAGGTAATTAGAATCCATCAAATTCTACGAGTGTCCTATACAAATGTTCTTTATATGTTGCTTGATGGGAGATATCTTCAATTCATAGGAATGATCTCCCATTTCAAACTTGATAGCAGATTTACATAAACACAAATTAACCAACAAAACTAAATGTCAAAAAGCAATTACTGAATGGGGATGAAATCCAAATAAGTTCTCGTTGGGGTAGGGTTGGTATCATATAGTAAATTATGATTCAAACATACAGCTTAAACGTTAGTAGGTACAGTATTGTTATATAATATATGTGGCGTTGGTTGACAGTAGGATTTTGTAGGCGAAAAGCCGGTGGAAATGAAATGGAGCACAATTGCAGATATTATCAAAATCATCAACGCTGTACAAGGGCTAGCTTTAACAAAGATCCCTGATTGGTTTCCACTAACCTACGGGGAAGGGTGGATCTATGATGCATGGTCATATTATCCGTATGTAAATTGTAAGGGGAGAGTGTGAGAGGGCAGACATGTGGTAGGAGACGGTGAACCTATAAAACATATTGAACATTTTCTGACCGACTATATTCCATCTATAACGGAGTTTCAAAACTGGAGTGACGAGAGGAGAGCAAGGTACATATATAATAAGGTGAGTAATGGAGACGAGCTGAAGACCATCAAGGAAGAAGTCGACAACGGGAACGATGAAGAACGCGGTGATCATACTGTGCGAGAAGATGCCAAGAACGTCATAAATATGTCAAATTGGACAGCGTCGGCAAATGTGTGCAGTTCCCCTCTTATTGAGGTTCCACCGCCAATTTGCACGTGTGGTGGACATATGGTCCATATCCGGACAGGAGAAGGAACCGAGTATCGAAAGGCATTTTGGATATGCAACGCCTCACTGGTTGTAAGATTATTCAATTTTCACTCTCCATATTGAAAAAGTATGTTTCATATCATAATTTACAGTACTATATGGGTTTTGGTTCAACGTAGGCCGCAAGCAACCGAGCATTTGAAGGAGTGCGGTGCCGCACTCGTATATCAGTAGACAAACTCCATGTTGGTGGGAATCCGGATGAGGAAATTAAAATAGATATGGTAATTATGATATTACTATGCCTTATTTGTTCAATGTTATTACAAATTTACAATGGTGTGCGTACTTGTTTATGCATTTGACGTATGGGTTGTAGGATATGGTGAAAAGTGCAGCTCATAAATACAATAGTGTGCCGTATGAAGGACCCATTTGAAACATATGTGGGATGCAAATGTGATCATACATATCTAGAGGAATATCCAAACACTACGGCAGACCATACTGGTTTTGCGGGGGGAGCGAGGTAATGTTTGCATAATCATTAGTTATGGTAGTATATATCGAGTAATGGCAAGTTGAACCGTGAAACTTGGTGGTTTGATATATTTCAAATATCTTATGGTGGTCAGGTTGCTTGCCATGGGGGAGGATTCATATGGGTAGATAAATGCAACGTGGCATTTGCAGTTAATGAGTGATAACCAATCTATCTCAATATTTGATGAATTCACACACAAGGACTGGGAATGATCTTTCGGAGTAACATTTAAGTATTTGTGTTGTTGCGTTTTCAGTATGCAGTAGGATAACTTCAATATATCGAGTTTTACAATTAGTTGACATTGTTTAATGAACGGTTACCGGATGGTTGGTGAATAATATGACCTTCTGACATTTTGTTTCTAATCCGCTATTTTAATTGTCCAGTGCAAATTTCCACTGCAACCGTACAATCACATCTGTCAACTACGACTAAATCACAATTAAACAGATAAGAAACTGCCAAACAGGGAATGATAATTTCCAAATGACGAATGAAACTTCCATACGGGTGGTTGACACTTCCGGAAAGTGGTAATGCAATTCAGAAATTACCGAACAGGCCTTTATAACTGCCGAAAGTCGAATGCAACTTCCATGTAAGATGAGTATCAATCTTTCAATCAGCTTCGCATATGGTTTGGGAAAAATAATGCTTACTTTCGATAGAACACCAAAAAAAAATGAATTAAAAAAAAACAAGGATCCAAAATTCAACACCTGACAGCAGCTTCATGCCATAGGTTTATCTCAGACGATGTGGCCAAATGGTGACTATATCCACAAAAATATATATGTTCAACGTACAAGCATATGGGAAAGTAAACGTGATGGTTTCCCATAAAATTAATAAAAAGCACTTTCAATTGCAGGAGATGCATTATAGTGAAATAATCGGTTACATTCAATGTACATATAAAACATATCCAACAAAAAATTAACCGAGGTAGTTCATTAAGAAACTATGAGGCTTGGCAAAATATTAAAATATTTAAAAATCAAAACGCAAACTAGTGCGCACATACCGATGTTTTGCCGACAAACTTGCTGTCACCATGACCCTTGGGGTTAACCGATGCTGGAACTTTCATGTCATCTGGAGGTGGACATAGAGGGTATTATGTTGTCATAACCCCCAAAAAAGGCAAAATCCCGGGCTTCTTCATTGTGGTGCAGCAAATTATTAGTATTATGGCTACTACCAGTAGTCTCATATTCCTCCTCTCCGCGACAAGTGTGGTCAGCGGAGGAATCAAATAGCACATTGTCACGATGTGATTTGCCCCATCCTTTCGGATCATTAATGGCCTTCTCGCATGTTCGCATATTGTGGCCCGGTTGGTGACATTTACCACATTTAATAGCTCCTTTGGTAAGCCCTGCTTTGCCTTCATCGACAACAGTGGGGGGATTTGCTCGAGTAATTTTGGATCTGCATATGGTAGGATCCTTCACAACATTCTCGTGAAGTCCGTAAAGACTGTTATGTGTTGTATCAACCTGGTCTTCATGAACTGGATATCTCCTCGCCCTAATAGACATACGCCTCATGGATTCAATAGTTTCATAGTAACCGTCTTCGAAAAATGACGCCCTGAAACAAGTATGTGTACATTCTGCCATCATCTCACAGTACCTTGCTAGGCAAAGGGAATGGTCGGGGATCTCACCATTGGTAGGTAGGGTTTTCACATTTGTAGTCGTCGCATCTTTAGTCCACCTGTTTGTCACCAAAGAATCTGGAAACGCTGTTATCTGCTTCACTTTCATCACAGCAAATATATGACAGCAAGGAATTCCATCCGACTCAAACAGCTTGCACATGCAACTCAGTGTGGGGTTGTCATTGCTGTTCATAAATGTAATGTTCCACTTCCTGTGCGGTTTACCGTACTGCGTAAGAGTAACTATTGAGGATCTCAAAGCAGGAAAAAGAAACTCATCTTGCACGAAAAAACGGGATTCAAACTTAATTTGATCCTGTATCAGAAGGAAAATGTCATGTGTAAATTTTTCCCCAATTTGTTCTTGCAATAAACGCATGTGGTCGCCAATAACCGGACTTGCGTTGATAGAAACGAAATCATCAAACAACACCCTTTCCCGTATTCTATCCATTGTCTTATCCAACCGAGGTAACACCTCATAAAGCCTCATATGTTTACCCATTCTAGTCTTCAGATCACGATGCATTTGTTCACATCTCTGTGTGGAATGAACACCAGTAAAGAAATCTTCCCTGAAGAAGGCCTCAGCCCATCGCTCTCGCTTGTTGAACATGTCGATAACCCAATGGTTGTCTTGTAGACCAGCCATGGCAACTACGTAGTTCCAATAAGATTCCCACTCAGAAACTAACAACCCAGCGTATATCAAATGGAAGAAGTCTCTTTGAACATTGACATCATGAATTTTACCAATAACATTCTTCGAAAGTGCCATACACAAAGTCGATATCTAGCCTCCGGTATAACCTCCACAATGGCATTTCTCATAGTGTCATCCTGGTCGATAATGACAGAAATCGGTTTCTTCCCGTCCATAGACGAAATGAAGGTTGATACCACCCAATTGAAAGTCTCTTCGGTCTCATCCACCAACAAAGCGCAACCAAACAAAACCGTAGCTCAATGATTGTTAACTCCCACAAAAACGACTAATGGCTTTCCATACATATTTGTCTTGTAAGTGCTATCCATTATCAGAATGTCGCCAAAGTTGTTGTAGTCAACAAGACACTTTGAGTCTCTCCAGAAAAGATTTGCCAGCCGCCCTTCTTGATCAACACAAAAGTAACAGTAAAAATGGGGATCATGGGACGCTTTCAGATTCATGAAGCTAATGCCAACTTGAGCGTCATCGTCAACCAATAGTTCTCTCCTTTCGGAATCTTGGTGGTTGTACAAATCCTTTAGTTTGAAGCCAACATATGTATATCCCCCAGCTTGGTCAACCAATAAGTCATAAGCGCGGCAAGTCAGAACGGAAACTTTTTTCAAAGAACTAACTTGTGCATATGCATGTTCTCCAACCATCCTGTTAGATCTCAGAAAATGAACCATTTCCTTAGGAACAAGAACATGGTTGTGGTCGGTATCAAACTGTATCTTGCACCGAATGACAGTTAGGCGTGCTGGACAACCGCATCTAGTAACCTTCCTCTTAATTGCAGGTTGTACATTGTTGGTGACTTGAGAGGGGGCACTCCCGTACACTTTTGTATGCTTATTTGGATTGTTAACCGTATGCCACCCCTCCTTAGAACAACAAAGTGATCTTCTTAAAATATCACCATCACGGTCCTTGTCAGATTTGCTTTTCCTTACGGAAAAACCCTTTGCAATTGAGTGGTATGCATAAAATCTCTCAACGTCATCAACTGAACGAAACAAAATTCCGTTGAAATCTGAAAATTGTAGGTCTTCATACTTCTTTCCCTTGTAACGTAGACAATCTGTGGATTCATCCGGCCCAAATGTGAATGTCTCCCCTTTTGGTTCATCACTTGATAAACCATCCTCCTTATTAGAAATGCGGCCGGATTGATGGTATTGTGCCTCACTAAAGCGCAAACCATGCTGCTCCGTGTCACTGTCCATTTCCAAGACTAACCTGTAATTGGAATGGATGAATTACGGTTTTGTTACATAATAAGAATAATAAAGCGCCGACTTGTTGTAACAATTTTAACAAAACACACATGACGAAGGATATCGATGTTAATTATTAGTTTCAATTCATCATATGAACCCTAGAGCGTGATTACATAATCATTGGGGTGGCATGAAAACGATCAAAGAAATACTAGCTATGCAAGGAAGTGCGCTTTATGAGGATGACTGACAGTGAAATATGTTGGGGTTTGTTTCACAGCAGGTGATTTCAAATTCGTCTGTTCATTCTGTTAGAGCTAAAGCAAGTTCACAAATAAAATGAAGATAGCACAATAAGTATCACATCGTCACAATATCCACCAATTATGGTCAAAAGCATCCTACAGTACTACTTAAATTCTAGTTAAGCAGATGAAATCAAATGACAAAGAAAGAGAAGACAAAACACTGCTAATACGAACCTAATTAATAGCATTACAATACCAACTCCCATATCCAAACTCTCATACAATTATCCGATTATGAAGTAAAATAACACCCAAAATAACCACATAGCTGACACAGATATGCGTTAAGCCTCACACCAATTTTGATAAACCTACTTAAACCTACTTCCATAACAAGTTATTAACATTTAATAAGGTGATCAAGGGGATTGGGTCGGCCTTGTGTGCTAGTTCAGGTAAGAAGCACCACAATAGCAATATAAATAAATGAAATCATATGTAATTTCAATAACAAATTAGTTTGCCAGAATACTCTTTAAAGTCCGAACATAGGCACAGTTACTTTATAAACAAAGTAGTTCAGACCTAAAAATCAATGCAAAATAAATAATAAGATACATTCTAAAGTTCTTGCATTAGATGCTTTGTAAAGATATTACTACAGTCATAATCATAGGAAATACTATCATCCTTTGCACCTAAATCATAGTACTAAACTTCCACCAAAACTATAGTAAACTAATTTAAACCAAACAGTATTGCCCCACAGCAACATCCAAATTATAGTCATGCAACTACTATGTCTAAACCGAGTTGCATAGTAGGTATATGCTGAATAAGGAACTGCCAAACAGGGAATTTGATGTTCCATTTCAATTTGCAACTTCCATAACTAATTTTGTGTTGACTAGGCAACCGCCGAACAGAGCATTTTAAGTTCCGTATCAACATGTAACTTCCATAACTAAATACAACGTGAATAGGCAACCGCTCAAAGGTATGTTCCGTGTAATGGAACTTCCCGGCAAATGACAGCTGATGATTCCCTTGAGAGCATATCATAGTTTGTACCGTAGTGGTAACACATGTTTTAACCAGAACTGCCGAACTCGGTTATGAGCACTAGCTTTGATGGTATTGGTATATGATGTTTTCCCTATTTGCTCCCACTGGAAAAAATAAATAAATAAATAAATACCAAAAAACAAAAAAGCAAAGTATGCACTTATTAATGAGAAAACTATCCAAGAATTAATGACTATATATAAACCAAAAACAATGTCCAAACTGGACTGAAATAAACAATTACAGATTCAAAGGTAATCACCAAGTAGAAAACTGCAAAAATAGATAAACATAAAAGAGAGCTATTAATACCTCATACCACACTTTTCAAACAGTACATGGAAAGAAAATGGTGGGGGTCTGGTATTAAGTTAAACCAGATTTGTTTGGTACGTTAGGAAGATAATCATGTAGTGAATAGAAGCTATGTCATACATTACAGATACTCGGTTTATGAGTCAATTACCCAACATACAAAAAAAAATTTCAATTTGTTTTTGTTTCAACATCTGGTTGGCAACCTTATATACTTTTTACTGACATTGAATTACTGGTACTTTTCACAAATATCATTTAATTTCATTTTCAGGTTGGAAGCACAAAAAACTCGTAATAACGACCATGTCAACTAAATGAATATACTTCCATACTGGAGGAGTTGGTAATGACCCATGACATTAAGTAACATACATGAATGACATCACCTGTTTGGTATAATTACAAACATAATCTAACTCAAATCATAATCGATTGATTCTTGCTATTGTTGATACTGAATCAGTACTACTATTTATATTATCATTATCATTTGTACTACAACCAATAGTAATAGTACAGAATGAGAAAAGCAAAAGCAATATCGGTGCCTATGAGTATTACACTGATTATATTACTTCCAACAGTTGTAGATGTGTTACACAACCTAACAGATACTTATAACAAACCCCTTAACATAATGTAAAACGCAGGTATAAACCTGTGGAAACAGGCAATCTGAATGTGGCTGCATGCTGTCAAGCTAAAGCTATTAAACTCCGATATCTTTTAGCCGTGTAAGAAATATAGTAGCACAGATAGGAATGATAGCAAAAACTAAACAAGAAGACAAAAAAGAAAAATGGTAAACAAAAAATGGGGATCACGCAACAAATATAAGTGGGGGGATTTGCTATAAGCGAGAGTTACATATCTTCTGAGAGAATGAATTTCTAAACTATGGATGGATAATAATGCAGAACAGAAGAATGGATTTTGAATGAATTGTGGGAATAAGATTACCACAATGTTTCAATGTATGAGAACGTGGAATAGTTAGCTTTCATCTCTATTCCAGGAAATGGTACTCAACTTTTGAGATCCGCCAACTCCCACCCAACTGAAACTGAAACAGGTTTTGTTAGTAACTTCAGGTTATGGATTGACAGTATTGGTTTTGCATGCAGGACAATCTTTGGGGACGATGAAGCACCATAACGGCATATAAACTGTTGTATAACAGTGATGCTGTATTTTTATATCAGGCAAGGTCTTACCATATATAAGTATGAAGCACATCTGAGTTCAGATACAATATTCTACCATTCCTCACTTGGCATATCGTACATCATATGATAGTGGTAGCAGCCAATCTGCTATCCTACAAGAGGGTGAGCAAAAACAGTGGTCAACTCTACCATAATCAGATAAGAATGATAAGCCAAAGGAGGCATAGATTCAAACAAATGAAAAAATAATTCCCACACAACACATTTCTCAATCCTTATTATGTGAACATAGATTATACCTCAGTAAAGGATAAATGCAAGATTGAATTACGAGTACAGGTAGGTATATAATTTATGAACAGCCTTGCGTTTGCAGACTCTAGAACCGTAGAATTGAAAGACAAATCAAGACACATTCAAAGACATGGTCGTTGTTCAACATACAAGAACACAGACTGAACTGTATTAAAAAAAACTGTTTGCTTACTACAGGTTTTGTCCAAATACAATTTTTGTCCCACCCCTTTTCAGCGTGAATCCTGTGTGCACTACTTTCATGAAAAGATCGAGATTTTTGGTCTGAAATCTACCAATATTGTTTTCCTTCCTTTCCAGAATTTAGTTTACCCACATTCATCACCAACACCTAGATTCATATATGTTAAAAAACCTATGACACCATAAAGAAAAAGCTATTGGGTACTATGATAGATAAAGTGCAGGAACAAAGGAACAAAAATAATCAAATTTTTAAAGTATACCTTCGTCCAGCAGAAGGTATAGTAAACAGGAACGATTTCTGAACAGCAATGCTTTTGCAGACGATAGAACCATAGAAAAGAAAGTAAAATCAATGCCCATTCATGCATATGGACAAATTCCAACACAGTCGAAGAAAATTAATTTCTTACTGAAACTATTGCCTTTGTTTGGAGGAGACACCAACTGATCTTCTTCTGTCAAACGGAAACAATATGCAGGATACGTTCAGATCGAAATTAACAAAAATGCTAAGTCCATTTCAAAATACCCAAAAACCCAACACCCAAATGGACTTCCTTAGAAAACCCTAATTCCCAAATTCACTTCGCTATACAACTGTAATACCAAATTCGACTTCAATATGTACAGCCTAACTCCAAATAAACGTGACACCTTACCTTCGATCAATGGCGGAAGTCGTTAATTGAGAGAGAGACACCGACACAGATATGCGTTGTAATATATGGTGGTGCTGACAGTGTAACTTTGTCGGCCCGATGAGAGTACAATGGAGATCTTCGATCTGTCGGTGTTTCTTCTTGATGAGAGTATTTCTGCTTCAATGTGCTGGGTGAGAATGAACGATCCTTGCTGGGGTGAGAGGCGCCAGAAGAGGAGACTAATCTTTTTTTCGTTTTTCACGGGATACGAAACTACATAGGATGTTTTTTTTTTTTAATGAACTACACAGGGTGGTTTCGAATGTTTGGATAGAAAAAGGTTAATTTTACTGTTTGGATATTTGTACGTTTTCACCCCAGCAAATTTTTTTTTTAAATCAATCGATCAATGATTGTTATTTATCACAGGCCAGAATAGGCTGTTACATACCATTCCGCTGCCATTTAAGGTCATAAACAACCAAGAAGATAGTGGTCGTATCTACATGGTACATATAAATAGACATACTCATTTATACAGTCAAATTCATAGAGGTAGCGGTTCCCTCCATTACTACTACGCCAACAGTAAATTAATATGTTGACTGTGTGTTGTTGATAGGAAAAAGACACAATTTTTAAAAATTAAGTCTCATTAACTCAGAGTTGTCTGATGAGTGACGTGTGATTTAATTTCGATAGTAGCGGGTTGCGCAGTTACCAGATATTTTTAACCCCAAATTCATTGAATGCCAACTAATGTTCTCTAACATCTTCATTGGCTATATGGAATTTAGTACAACTCTAAATAACAAAAAGGATGTCGATATATAATTTCTAGGGTTACTCCTGACGCCAACCATTAGATGTGAAACATATATTATTTCAGGCGTCAGATCCAAAAATAATTTCATTTTGCCACGGTTAGTAGTTCGATCTGCTAGGTCAACCAAATGTGGAATAATACCGCAATATGTATCAACTCCACGGTATAAAAAAAATATTAGAATATAATATTTCACAGAAAGCTTCATAGGGAAAAGGCGTCATTGTATCTTACACATTCCGATAGTTATCAGTCAGATGTGTCACGTACATTTTTTTTGGCATGGAGTAAATAATTCACAAAAAGCCGTCGTATATAGGATGTCCATCGCGTCGGTCAAATGGTTAAGGGTTAATAACCGTATCTCCGTTCACTACAACCTTCAAACGGCAACACCGTCACCGAATCGTAAACTTGAGCATCATTCCACCATATGTGCCAAGCACCTTATTTTAGGGTTCGGTTCCAAAAGCACGATATTTTAGGAATCCACTCAAAAATTGAGAAAAATTCGTCATCGTTAGGACGGCGATCGGCTCGGTCAAAGGACTAGGGTTTAATAACCCTATTTTTCCCCCTAAACAACGTTCCAAGGGCAAGGATTTGATCGGATCGTGCACTTGAGGATCCTTCCGCCCGATTTCCCAAGCACGATATTTTAGGAATCCACTCAAAAATTGAGAAAAATTCGTCATCGTTGGGACGGCGATCGGCTCGGTCAAAGGACTAGGGTTTAATAACCCTATTTTTCCCCCTAAACAACCTTCCAAGGGAAAGGATTTGATCGGATCGTGCACTTGAGGATCCTTCCGCCCGATTTCCCAAGCACGATATTTTAGGAATCCACTCAAAAATTGAGAAAAATTCGTCATCGTTGGGACGGCGATCGGCTCGGTCAAAGGACTAGGGTTTAATAACCCTATTTTTCCCCTAAACAACCTTCCAAGGGCAAGGATTTGATCGGATCGTGCACTTGAGGATCCTTCTGTCCGATTTCCCAAGCATGATATTTTAGGAATCCACTCAAAAATTGAGAAAAATTCGTCATCGTTCGGACAGTGATCGGCTCCGTCAAAGGACTAGGGTTTAATAACCCTATTTTTCCCCTAAACAAAGTTCCAAGGGCAACGATTTGATCGGATCATGCACTTGAGAATCCTTCCACCCGATTTCCCAAGCATGATATTTTAGGAATCCACTCGAAAATTGAGAAAAATTCGTCATCGTTTGGACGTCGATCAGCTCGGTCAAAGGACTAGGGTTTAATAACCCTATTTTTCCCCTAAACAACGTTACAAGGGCAAGGATTTGATCGGATGGTGCACTTGAGGATCCTTCCGCCCGATTTCCCAAGCACGATATTTTAGGAATCCACTCAAAAATTGAGAAAAATTCGTCATCGTTGGGACGGCGAACGGCTCGGTCAAAGGACTAGGGTTTAATAACCCTATTTTCCCCCTAAACAACCTTCCAAGGGCAAGGATTTGATCGGATCGTGCACTTGAGGATCCTTCCGTCTGATTTCCCAAGCACGATATTTTAGGAATCCACTCAAAAATTGAGAAAAATTCGTCATCGTTCGGACGGCGATCGGCTTGGTCAAAGGACTAGGGTTTAATAACCCTATTTTTCCCCTAAACAACCTTCCAAGGGTAAGGATTTGATCGGATCTTGCACTTGAGGATCGTTCCGCCCGATTTCCCAAGCACGACATTTTAGGAATCCACTCAAAAATTGAGAAAAATTCGTCATTCTTCGGATGTCGATCGACTCGGTCAAAGGACTAGGGTTTAATAACCCTATTTTTCCCCTAAACAACGTTACAAGGGCAAGGATTTGATCGGATCGTGCACTTGAGGATCCTTCCGCCCGATTTCCCAAGCACGATATTTTAGGAATCCACTAAAAAAATTGCGAAAAATTAGTCATCGTTGGGACGGCGATCGGCTGGGTCAAAGGACTAGGGTTTAATAACCCTATTTTTTCCCTAAACAACCTTCCAAGGGCAAGGATTTGATCGGATCGTGCACTTGAGGATCCTTCTGTCCAATTTCCCAAGCATGATATTTTAGGAATCCACTCAAAAATTGCGAAAAATTCGTCATCCTTCGGACGTTGATCGGCTGGGTCAAAGGACTAGGGTTTAATAACCCTATTTTCCCCCTAAACAACCTTCCAAGGGCAAGGATTTGATCGGATCGTGCTCTTGAGGATCTTTCCGTCCGATTTCCCAAGTACGATATTTTAGGAATCCACTCAAACATTGAGAAAAATTCGTCATCGTTCGGACGTCGATCGGCTCGGTCAAAGGACTAGGGTTTAATAACCCTATTTTTCCCCTAAACAACCTTCCAAGGGCAAGGATTTGATCGGATCGTGCACTTGAGGATCCTTCCGCCCGATTTCTCAAGCATGATATTTTAGGAATCCACTCAAAAATTGAGAAAAATTCGTCATCCTTCGGCCGTCGATCGGCTCGGTCAAAGGACTAGGGTTTAATAACCCTATTTTTCCCCTAAACAACGTTACAAGGGCAAGGATTTGATCGGATCGTGCACTTGAGGATCCTTCTGCCCGATTTCCCAAGCATGATATTTTAGGAATCCACTCAAAAATTGAGAAAAATTCGTCATCCTTCGGACGTCGATCGGCTCGGTCAAAGGACTAGGGTTTAATAACCCTATTTTTCCCCTAAACAACGTTACAAGGGCAAGGGTTTGATCGGATCGTGCACTTGAGGATCCTTCCGTCCGATTTCCCAAGGACAATATTCTAGGAATCCACTCAAAAATTGAGAAAAATTCGTCATCGCCAAGGACTACGGTTTAATAACCCTATTTTCTGCCTACACAACCTTCCAAGGGCAAGGAGTTGATCGGATCGTGTACTTAAGAATCCTTCCGTCAGACGTCCCAAGTACAATATTTTAGCATCGCAGTCGAAAATTAGGTAAAATCCCTCATCGGTAGGATGTCGATCGGTGATACGCTAAAAGCAAGCGCGCAATTTAACTCTGCATGTAGTTGTTAGTATAGAATAAGTAGGGATCGTTCTAGCCGGGGATTGAGGGTACACCTGTAATTGCAAAAACAAATAAAGAATTAATAAAAGTAAAAAGTATAATATTTACAATAATAAAATAAAGGATATATACAAAATAACAAAATAAGGGGGGTTTTAACATTAGGGTTTCGAAAATTAAAATAAATAAAAGAAAGAAAATATAAAAACACATGTACAAGAATGGAACGTAAGAAACAAAGATCAAAACCAATTCCGTGTAATCAAATTCGATTCAAACTCTATAATTGATCATCCAAGTCATGAGAAAGAAGTTGATCATGTAAAACATTTGAAGCAAATGATTTTCCATTTTTTACTTTCCTTGCTAATTAATCTAAGTGAAAGCACCTAGATCAATCTTATCAAACATGCAATCAAAGTCTAGAAAGTTAGCCAATCATAACATGTTCAACGCAATACACATAGAGAAAGGCTATCAACTTAAGTGAACAACTTAGTATGAAAAAGTTCATCTAATTGCAATCCTTTTCAATTAAACTCGATTCTTGTGCAAAACCTTTACTACTTTTGATTCAAGTTTACAAAACTATTAGGTGAATCACAAACTTAAATCTAGCATCAATTACATGCATATATCCTAAGTTGGCCACCAAAGAACATAAACATATAAAAGTTTTCTGTAAATCAAATTTAATTGAACAATCTCACAAAAGCAACTTAGAATCACAATTATAGGAATTGAAAATTCATTCAATCATAAGAAATTCAGAATTAAACTTTGTTCAAATATTATTGTCAACTAGAAACAATTCCAACGAAATCAAACAAGGTTACAAAGAAAGAGGTTGAATTACACCATGAGATGGAGATGAGGATGGAGGGTTGATGTTTGGATGCTTGAATCTTGGAAGCAAGTCTTCAAGGTGGAGGATAGATGATGATGCTCACGGCTCCTTCTTCTTCTTCCTCCTTGCTTAAAACCGTGGATTGCACTAGAGGGTGGAGAGAGAGCTTGACGATATGGAGAGAATTTTCTGAATTATGGGGTGTGTCTTGTGGTGTAGCATAGGAGGGGTTTATATAGGGGAAGGCAAGGCTTAGGGGTGTAAATGAGCCGAGCCGGAGCGAATACCAAAGTGATCATGTTCGGCTCATTTGTTTTTTATCGAGCTCGAGCCGGGCTAAAGCTTGAATTTTTTTTTCCATGCTCAAGCTCGGCTCGGCTTGAATATTTTTCTTAGGCCCGAGCTAGGCTCGGCTCGGCTTGATTTATTGGACGAGCTCGAGCTTGAATAGGCTCGGCTTGGCTCATTTGACTTTAAATTTAAAAAATAAAAAAGATAGAAAAAATTTAAATTAATAATCCAAATTTGATGTCTGACCATCATACAAATCCCTTTTGTTGTCTAGAATAAACTCAAAATGATGAATCCAACTCAAAATTGCACTTAAACTAATTAAATAAGAATGGGGCCAACTCAGATTCTCTTCCAATTGAAAAGGAATGTAATAAAAAGAATTGAAGAATTGAGATTAGAATAATTATATGAATAATTATATTTTTATAGTATAAATTTCATTAGTCGAGCTTTAACAAACGAGCCGAGTTTTAACAAGCTCGAGCTACTCATGGAAAATACAAGCTACTCACGAGCTAGACGAGCCGAATATATCCTTGCTCAAGCTCGGCTCATTTTTTGGCCGAGCTTAATATTGTGCTCAAGCTCGGCTCATTTATCTTACGAACACGAGCCGAACGAGCTAAAATCGAGCCGAATACGAGTCGAACACAAGCTGTATCGAGCTTACTTACAGCCCTAGCAAGGCTTCATGAATTTAATTTCTAAGGAATTTTCTGGTTGCACCACACAGCTCCAACCAATGAATTAATGCCACGTCAGCTCTGCCATGTCATTCAACCAATCAAAAAGCTCCAAAATAAATCCATAATCTTTCCAAATATATTATTGCTGATTTTCCCAAGATTTAATCTGATTTTTCTCTTAATTTTCGGCCAAAAGAATCTTAAGTGAAAATAAGAATGAATCTGGACTTGTTTTGGACCTTTTCTCCCTTAAATCTCTCCATGGCTTTATCCTTAATGTCCTCCCCTTGATTTTCTCTTGATTTTCACATTAAAATTGCATATTTTATTCTCTAATTTCAGCCAACATATCTTGAGGGAATTGAGGAACGAATCTGGACTTGTTTTGAATCTTTTCTTCCTTAAAATTCTCCCTTGATATTCTCCACGTAATCTCCTTGATTTTCCATGCAAAAATCAGATTTAATCTCCCAAAATATCTCCCACGTCATCATGTTGTCTCCTAATGCCTTCAGGTTTCCTAGCCTCATTAGGATTCCTGCATTGACTGGGATTCCTAGTCGGACTAGGAAAACTCAATTTCTTCATTTCAGCTCCATTTATTCCAAGGTACCTAGAAAATAGAAACTTTTATTAAAATTACTAAAAATAGAAACTTTCTAAAGATGGAAACTTTCCTAAACAAGAAGGATTTATTTAAGGAAATAACTAAGTAAATATAAGGAAATAACAATTAAAACGTCACATTAAAATGCTCATATCAATCGGCTGGGTCAAACGACTAGGGGTTAATATCCCTATTTTTTGCCTATACAACCTTTCCAAGGGCAAGGGGTTGATCGGATCGTGCACTTGAGAATCCTTCTATCAGACGTACCAAGTACAATATTTTAGGATCGCAGTCGAAAATTCGGTAAAATCCGTCATCGGTAGGATGTCGATCGGCTGGGTCAAACGACTAGGGGTTAATAACCCTATTTTTTGCCTACACAACCTTCCAAGGGCAAGGAGTTGATCGGATCGTGCACTTGAGAATCCTTCCGTCAGACGTCCCAAGTACAATATTTTAGGATCGCAATCGAAAATTCGGTAAAATCCGTCATCGGTAGGATGTCGATCGGCTGGGTCAAATGATTAGGGGTTAATAACCCTATTTTTTGCCTACACAACCTTCCAAGGGCAAGGATTTGATAGGATCGTGCACATGAGAATCCTTCCGTCAGACGTCCCAAGTACAATATTTTATGATTCCATGGAAAAATTCGGCAAAATCTGTCGACGGTAGGATGTCGATCGGATGGATCAAACGACTAGGGGTTAATAACCCTGTTTTTTCCCTACACAACCTTCCAAGGGCAAGGATTTGATAGGAACGTACACTTGAGAATCCTTTCGTCAGTCGTCCCAAGTACAATATTTTAGGATTCCATTCCAAAATTCGGATAAATCCGTCATCGTTAGGATGTCGATCGGCTCAGTCAAACGACTTAGTTTTAATAACCCTCTTTTTTTCACTACACGCTTCAAAGAGCAAGGTTAAAGTTGGATCTTGAGATTAAGATACCATCCGTTAGATTTCCCAAGTACATCATTTTAGGCTTTAGGTAAAAAATTTGGAAAATTCCATAATAGTTATTACGTCGATCCGCTTGGTCAACCGACCAAGTTTTTTTTTGCTTATTTCTATCAACTCGCACTTCGAATGGCTAGACCGTTGACGAGTAAAAGTTTTGTGACACAATATTAAAGTACACGTCACGTCGAGTTTCTCCGAATTTTTATGAATTTTTCCCGACCCCAGAGCTATTTATTACAAATTTTTGAAGTTTTAGAATTAAAAAAAATTATTTCTGTATTATATTATTAAAAACATATCAGTTATTTATTAGAAATTTTTTTTTTTTCAGAGGTTCGATCTGGACCGTAGGCTCTGTAGCTTTTGATCTACACAGTTAATAGAAATTTAATATATATATATATATATATATATATATATATATATATATACAGATCCTATCCAGAGCGGAGCTTTGCTTTGAAATTAACGTGTGAAGTTCAAGTTTTGGGTCACTTTTCGGTCGCATATCCACATCTCGACCGTTCAGTTTTTAGGTACTAGTGTATAGATCATCTCTGCAAATTTTTAGCCAAAATGATGATCGTTAAGGCATTGATAACTTCCTTAAAGCTAGTACGGTTCAGGTTGACAGATTCAGTCCGTCCATTGGTTTAAGCGAGTTAGATACCTTAACGATCATCAATTTGGCTGAAAATTTGCAGAGATGATCTATACACTAGTACCTAAAAACTGAACGGTCGAGATGTGGATATGCGACCGAAAAGTGACTCAAAACTCGAACTTCACACGTTAATTTTCAAAGCGGAGCTCCGCTCTGGATAGGATCTGTATATATATATATATATATATATATATATATATATATATATATATATGTCGACGTCGCCTCCAAATACCCAGAACTTCGCCGTCTACAACAGCACCACCGCCAACGTCGACGTTGTAGGCTAGGATTTTGGGGTGGTGCTTGTGGAGCCC
Source organism: Rosa chinensis (assembly GCF_002994745.2). NCBI lineage: Eukaryota > Viridiplantae > Streptophyta > Magnoliopsida > Rosales > Rosaceae > Rosa > Rosa chinensis. The sequence goes on along the minus strand of NC_037093.1, from coordinate 36,944,477 downwards.
GAGCGCCGCCGTCGCATATGACCTTCACGGTGGCAGAGCAGTTCTCATGTTTGCCCATCGGGGGTTTCGGGGTTGGCTTGTTGAAATCGCCGACTATGGAATCGATGAAGGGTTCGCCCTAATGGGGCTCCGGTTGGGTGGTGGATCGGTTGTCCGGTTGACCTGTGGATGTCATCTCCTGCGCGTCGGTGGTCTCCGTTGTGCAGGTGGTTTGGGGTTTAATGGAGGGAGGACGGAAGGAACCCCGTCGAGGTCGAACTCGGGGAACAGTCAAAAACCCGACAGTTGCAGATCAGTGGTCCCACGCCGTCATATTTCTTCTTCACTCGCCTGAAAACCGCTCGTTCTCTTCACGCGCCGGATTTAACCGTGGTCCACCTGGACCCTAGTCCATATTAGAATTTTTGTTCCACTAGACAATTCTGCTGAGCATGATATCTAAAGATCCAAATAATATGCAACCAGACTATACTAGATTTCATGGGTATATTTCGCAGAGCCATTAGCACCGAAAAAGAAGCTCAGAGTAGGATTTGGCCCATGCCTTCATCACAAAGGGGTTATTCACACCGAGGCAGAGAATTTTGTCAACACCCTTCGATTTAAGCTCATATGTATTCTCAATATATCTAGGAACATGCTTCAAACTGAAAGTGTGGTTGAAGGCATTGGGGACTCCGACGATCTTCTGGCCAGCGGTGATGGAGTGAATGTTGACCGTTTGCATATGGTCTGGGTCGTCGAAGTAGGATAAAATACCATTTGGAATCGAATCGCCGAAGGCAATCAGGGCCTTGGTAGCTTCTAATTGATGGTGGTGAGATTAACGGCATTAAAAGACGGCGGAGGACGAGTGGCGATTAATAGCGTTACGGCGTTACCTAATGGAACCTGGCCTTGGGCTTGGTTGGATGAATGCCGGCGAGGTCGGTAGCTGTGGTGGTGTAGCTGGTAGAGCTCCGATTGACGAAGAATTAAAAGAGTAGTTCCCAAATCTGTTTCTCTCTCATCAAGTGTAAATCTAGGTCCATTCTTTTCTTCTCCTCTGTCTGGATTAGATTCAAGAACATGAAAATTTGTTGGTTTCTTTTTTGTTTGGTATTTTGGCGTTTTGGTTAATCTGGGTTCAAGAGCATGAGCAATTGCAAGAATTAAGAACATGAACATGAACATGAACATAAACAATTGCTTGGGAATTAATCTTTTGTTTCCTTTTTGGCTATTTTGGGAACAATCTCCTTTCTTTTCTCTTCCTCCGTAATGTCATCTCTGAAAAAAAAAATTCTTCTCTTTTCTCGTTCTCTTAAAAAAGGCCACTTTCAAGTTCAAATTAATCTCATTTAAAGCCAATGATTCGATCATACAGTAAATACTAGATCCAAATTTTTCATCTTTTAATTTCTTTGATTTAGTCTTTGTCAAAAAAAAAAAGTTCTTCAGTTTAGTTTTAGCTTTAATCACACACTACGTAAAAGAGTGAGCTAGGGCTAATATGAGAATTTTCTTTTCCCTGTGGGACCCACAACAGCTTAATTAGCATGCCACGTCAGCAAGTTAACGTTCCACTTTAACGGAGATCTGACGGAATGATTTATTGAATGAGAACTTATAGCGCAGGGGTGTTTTTGATGAACTGAATTGATTTTGGACCTAAAGTACGAGGTAGTAACTAGTATTTAGCTCTTATTAAAATGAGGGCAAAATTGTTTTTTTGTTTCTAAATGAATAGTGATAAACAGTTAACTCATATTTTATATGTAGTATAATATCTCTGAATTCTATTTGTTGCAGATCATTTGGTCTTTAATCATGTAAATCTTAAGGTTTGGTTTTCTTGTATTCCTCTTTCTGTATCCCCAGCGTTCTATCTGAATCAGCTGGGAGGGTGTTTCTCGTGGTTTTGTTCTATAAACTTTTTTTTGTCATAAAAAAAAAAAGCTATTGGTTCAAGTTTAATTTTCATATCTCTGAATTCTATTTGTATGTTGAACTAACAGTAGTACGTCATCCGGTTATATTCAATGGATGTGGAAAAGTATGAAACAACAACTAGTCTCTGTCTAGACTGGTTAACTAAATGCAGCTGCAGACACTAAATACATGATGATCAATGACAACGAATGAATGAAAGAGTTCATTAGCAGCAGAGAAACCATATACAAATCATTTTTCATCAGATTGATCAATTGACTGTTGACGATTATATAAGGTGTAATACCAGTTACAGCTACTAGAAACCGGACTTTCGATCACAGATATGTACATGCATGGTTTTACTGGGTTCTAAACTTCTAATTTCGATCATTGTGGGGGTGGTCAATTAATTTGACCATGCAATCAAGGCAATTAAAGAAAAGTAATGGCAGCAATAAGTGCGACAGTTAATGTAGCCATAAATGCGATGGTTAATGCGACATTTAGTGTGGCAATCATGGCCGCCAATAAGTGGTGGTCATTGTAGGTGTGAATACGGCCTTACTGGTGGCTTGTCGCTTAAGTCACTGCAAACTTGTTGTACAAGTTTACTTGCAACCCACGCCAAAATGCACCTATAAATAGGCGGCTCGACATCGAGGTAATGCATCGAATTCCAATTCTCAATACTCTACTACTAAGAAAAGTACTGACTTAGTCATCGGAGGGTTTTCTGCAGGTACCCCCCCTTCTCCTCGAGCCGACGGTCAAACTCCAGGTCAACGCTCGAAGGAAGCTTCTCGATTGTTCCCGGTCAGCTCCCGCTCCAGTCCCCATTAATTGGTGAGTCAAACTCCTCAACGGAATTTTTCATCACCAACAAGTGTCGCCGTCTGTGGGAAACACTTATCCCTAAAAAGTGATGGCGGCAACTGCCCCTGACGGGATTCCATTTCTGTCACTAAGGACTCTAGTGACAAAATTCCTCCCCACTAGCCGCCGAATGGGTCCATCCCGAGCCTCATCGATGACCTGAACTTACCTCTAGCTGAAGATACGCAGAGGCTGAGGCAGGAACTAGAGCAATTTCGGAAGGAAAAGCGGGACCGCGAGGCTCCTCGTCGACGAAAACTTGAAAGGTTCTTGCAACTGGACAGTGATTCGTTAGACGACGACGCCATCGGCGATCTCCACCAAACTAACAACATAGTAGCAAACGCAGGCGCTAGCGGCATTATTGGGGGAATCTCTGGTGGACCCCTCGGTGAGGGGGTGGGAGGTACGTCGAATAGGGGGCAGAACGGCGAAGCCGGATTAGGCCAATCCAAAAGGGCGCGCAACGAATCATGGCGTGAGAAGATGGAAAAAATGATTGATGCATACAAACGTGCCGGCCCACGAGAGTTGGCAGCGGAAATGGCAAGGGACGTTGGTAAGTCTCCGTTAACAGACGACATTTTGAATGTGCAAAACCCCGCCGATTTACCACGCTGGTATTCCACAAATACGACGGAACAACCGACCCGGTGGATCATATCAAGGGTTACAAACAACAGATGTCCATTGAGACAACCGACTAGAAGTTAATGTGCAATATCTTCCCTTCCAGTCTCACGGGGCCTGCGTCGACATGGTTCCAAGACCTTAAGCCGCATTCCATACTGGATTTTGACACATTGAGCCGCGCTTTCATTTCACAATACTTCTGCAATCGCAAGCAAAGGAAGGATATGGCGACTCTGTTCAGTACCAAGCAGAAACCGGGAGAAAAGGTAGGAAAATTTTTCAAAAGGTTTAAAGCTGAAATGCGCCATGTTAACTGTGATCCCCAATTTGCTGCGATCGCCTTCCGAGAAGGGTTGCTCTTAGGGACGCCATTATACTAAAGTTTATTGCGAGATCCGCCGAAGGACATGGACGACATCATCACAAGGGTTGAGGGAGATATCAAAATTGAAAAAGCCAAAGAAGCACGCGAGGCTCGATACACCAGTGTTGTTGCCTTCGGTGATGAAAGAAGGCAAAATCGAGGCAGCCATCCCGGCGTGAGGCCAGACAACCGACACCACTACGAGGCAAAGCCTCGAGCTCGTCAACCTAAGGAATGGTTCACCCTTAGCCCTACATCCATATTCAGAAAACACCAACATGAAGGGCTCTTCACGAAACCCCCACCTCAACTAGAGTCAAGAGACGCATTTGAACGGACCAAATATTGCCCTCTCCAAGAGGCGTTCGGGCACAAGTTGTCTAAGTGCGATGCACTGCGGCCAGCCATCTCAGAGTTGATGAAGGCAGGGAAGTTACGTCAATACCAAACTGACGGCCAGTCCGAAGGATGTTGGGCAGCAAACAAGGTTGAAAGCAGAATCCCGGCAAAAGGCACATAACCGATCATCAGAGAAATATTGGCCATCCATGGAGCCCCGTATACCGTTGTAGAGGAGGAAGTGCGCTTGAGCTCGGAAACCCGCCAAGCGGAGAAGATTTGTTGAGTATGCCAGATCGCGGGAAGCCCCATGACAGGGCAGAGGAGGTCCCCCACGCAGGTAATTAGTTTCTCCGCGGTAGATACCATTGGCATCCAGTTTCCCCACCGGGACGCCTTGGTCGTGTCCACCCAAATCGCGGACGCCCTCGTGCGGCGGATAATGGTCGACGCCGGGAGCAGCGCCGACGTCATATTCTGGGAAGCGTTTGAGCAGCTTGAATTAGACAAGACACTTATCCATCCCAGCAGAGCCCCGTTGACGGCCTTTGAAGGCTCCGAAACATAGCCTGTGGGCGAGATTTCATTACCAGTGACGACGGGAGGGAAAACTGTGGAGGTCGATTTTGTCATTATTAAGAAGCCATCGGCCTACAACGCCATTCTAGGCCGAGATTAGCTCCATAGGATGGGAACCGAGGCTTTGACTAGGTGTCAGGTACTCAAATTTATTTTCGACGACGGCCAGCAGGTGATATCAGTTCGAGGCGATCAACTGCTCTCCAAAAAGTTGTATGCCATGGAAATTAAGCGCTCTCCGCCTTCGAATAAAGGCGAGGAGGGTCCATCAGCATAGCAATTAACGGAGGACCTACCAGAAGATGAGGAGCTTGAACCCAAACCTGAGCCAGCGACCACCGAGCCACTTCGAGAGGAAGCCCTCGACGCTTCTGGCGAGAGGAAGGCCTGGATCAACACGAGGAAGGCCTAGATGAAATTCAAAGAGGGGTGCCCAAAGAGAAATATAAAGATGTGGAGCCCATAGAGAAATTTGAGCTTTGGAAATTTTCTCTTAGGATGATTTCCCAAGGAGAAAATTTGGGGGCATTGTGGGGGTGGTCAATTAATTTAACCATGCAATCAAGGCAATTAAAGAAAAGTAATGGCAGCAGTAAGTGCGACAGTTAATGTAGCCATAAATGCGACGGTTAATGCGACATTTAGTGTGGAAATCATGGTCGCCAATAAGTGGTGGTCATTGTAGGTGTGAATACGGCCTTAATGGTGGCTTGCCGCTTAAGTCACTGCAAACTTGCTGTGCAAGTTTACTTACAGCCCACGCCAAAATGCACCTATAAATAGGCGGCTCGACATCGAGGTAATGCATCGAATGCCAATTCTCAATACTCCGCTACTAAGAAACGTACTAACTTAGGCATCAGAGAGTTTTTTACAGGTACCCCCCCCCCTTCTCCTCTAGCCGACGGTCAAACTCCAGGTAAACGCTCGAAGGAAGCTTCTCGATTGTTTCCGGTCAGCTCCCGCTCAAGTCCGCATTAATTGGTGAGTCAAACTCCTCAACGGATCAACGGAATTTTTCGTCACCAACAATCACCTATTTCCCTTGTCACGAGAGAGAGAGAGAGAGAGAGAGAGAGAGAGAGAGATCTTAAATGGGCACGTGGGTTTGAATAGATATATATTCTGAAAGGTGCGAAAGGAAGATCTCAAGGAAAGTAGTAATAGCGAGCTAATGATCATGGCGGCCTGACTAGCTGATAGTTTTTAAGGTTTGCTTATTTATTATCTGCACACGCAGCTGCTGGCCGATGGCTCGACCTCGATCTCCTGGTCCATGCATGAAAGGAGAGGATCCAATAATTCGACCTTTCAACTGTTTTGCGGTTTGAGTTTCCAACTAACTGCTCAGTAGTGACTAGGGACTAGGGAGTGACGTCCCAGGCCCAGGCTTACTTCCTTTTTTGCCTTAATTTCATGTCCATGTCGGTTATAGCAACTTTCTTGACCTAGATACCCGGGTAAGCTAGAATGCTGGATGGGTTTTGAGCTACTTAATTAGCTATATATCGATATCACCTTTTCAGTTTTCACCCGCAACTTGGTATAGATGGATATCTAAACTATAAGCTAGACCACGACAAGTAACAACTAGCTCTATTGGTACCATTTAATCAATCAAAAATAAAATTTTGTTATACTCAAATATGTATAGTTCAATAGTTCATATTAGATACTAATTATAAGTTACAACTGTCGGTTCTTTAAAGGAAAATGATTTGTGGCCTAAATGAGGCCTAAAATTTGTGGCCTCAATTTTAGGTGTCATGCCATGTCACCTACATACATCACCTATTTGCTAAATCATACAATCTAATTCTTGACTAAAAAGACTATTTTATCATTCTAAAATCTAATGGCTCTAAATTATTTTAGTTTTTTTTTTTCTATAAAAAAATATTATTTTTTTCATTATATATATAATTCGTCCAAAAAAAATATGTGCGTGTGTGTATATATATATATGTCTGTAAGCCGTAACTTGTTGGTTAGCTAGCCTAACTAACATTGTGGAGGTTATGAGTTCAAATTTTATTGACATATCAAGGTGGGGTGGGGAGTTACATTGTTGTCTGGAATAAAAAAAAAAATATATATATATATATATATATATGTGTGTGTGTATATATATATATATGTGTGTATGTGTGTGTGTGTAATTATTCCAAATTTTTTTAAATGTATATATATATATATATATATATCATATATATATATATATATCATATATATATATATATGATATATATATATATTCTATGTAGAATTAATATGGTATAAGTATATATATTAATATTGTAATTCTGACCCACAAAAGTAAAAAAAATTAATAAAAAAAAGTCAAAAATAAAAATTGAATCCGCAAAAATAGAAAGATGTTTAAGTAAATCCAGAATATGTGTCTGGTCCAAACTCTAGGTTACTTGACCTAGTTGTAATAGGGTTTTGAATTAAAGATATTCTTGGAGATATTCATAGATATCCGATTAATTGTACGATTATCTTTCCTTGTACAACTCTGATTCTATGTCTTGTAATCCTCTATATAAAGAGACCCCTATTATCAATGAAAGCACGACTCAATTCTCTCTCAATTTCAGTTTTCCTTAAACACGTTATCAGCACGAAACTGTAACCCTGAAACCCTAAATTCATAGCCTTCAAACCCTACCCACCACTGCAGTATATATTGAAGCCCTCAATCCAAGGATTCCAGAACCTGCGGCGGAACCACTAAAACTTGCTGGAAATCCACCGAATCGGCCATCGAAAGTATCGAACCAGCCCTCCAAGAAGAAAAAAAAGGATCCCTGCACCAGTTCACCACCTTCCGGACCTTCGATTGTACCAAATTTTGCTACTAGCAGAGTCTCGATCCCAGGATTCAGGAACCGGAAACAGAACCCTAAAAACTGGTCTTGAAGTTGCTGAACCGGCCTACAGAAAAGCTTGCAGAAGAAAGAAAGAAACAAACAAAAAAAAAAACAAAAAAGGGAAAAGAAGGTAGCCCAGAGGCCCACTGCCACGTCAACACGAGGACCCACTGCCACGCCATCACCGGACCCCACTACCACGTCAGCGCTAGACCCCGCTGCCACGTCATCACTGGACCCCACTGCCACATCAGCGGACCCCACTTCCACTTCAGCACTGAACTCCACTGCCACGTCAGCTCAGGCGACCGGTAACTTTTCCGGCCAAATTTTTCGGCTACCTATTTCAAGGTATATTTTTATTAAAAGTTTTTTTTTTTTTTTTGTTTAAGTTTTTATTCAATTTCTCTTCTTTTTCTCAGAGACTTGTAAACTCTCTTCTTCTACCCCCCTTTCTTCATCATATAGGGGAGACCTAATTAAGCCGAACTGTGGGGGTTCATGCTAACTCCAAGCTTGGAGCTTGTTGAGATCTCCAAACTTAGAGTTTGTAGAGAATTTATGATCGACCACTTACTCCAAAAAAAAAAAAACTTACTTCACAAACCCGCAACTAGTATCTATTAATGCTAGTAATAGAACTTACCCATGATCGATCTACTTCTAATGTTGAATTTCATATCGGATTCGTTTGTTGGCTTCATTTCTAAAACCTGAATTTTGTTAACATGTTGGCTTCATTTCTAAGACCTGAATTTTTGTAACAATATTGACATTATGAATAAATGTAAGAAGATAAGTATTCCCCAAACTGAAAATCTTTTGATAGCTATTGGTGATACAATGATATGGAAACTCAAGACAAAATTATGTATGTATCGGTTTGCTCAAGAAGTTTGGAGTAGCTAGCACTACCAAATTCTCTCGCTACTAGCTAGATAGACAATGTTTATTGACCACGCATGTGATCAAAGCTTGATGAAAAAATATCCTTGTCTGTTGGGAAAATTGGGAAGCTCCAGCAAGTTGATCCTCAAGCAAATCCATCATCACCTCTCAAGGTATCTGTTTGCTGCTGTTGTCAGCTCTAGGTACTGAAAGAGAACATCCCTTCTCACAAGCAAGGTCCCAGCTGCAACTATCACCGTATGAAGTTCAATTTTGATGTTATTGATATATAGTTAGTGACTATTGTAATTAGCTCCAAGTGAGAAACTGTACGTAAAGTTTATATTCAGATATATATCGTAGCGATGACTCCTATTTGACATCTTGGAGAATCAAGAAGATTGTAGAAGACATATTTTCGCTCTCATTATCCTTTGAAGAAATTTAATTCACTTGTAGTTTAAAGGAAGCTAACTTCATTGCTGATTATTTGGCGAAACTCGATCACTATTTTAATTCAAGCCGCACATGAAATGCATGACTGCATGCCTTTCCTTACACAGTTTTGATAACTTTACATAGAGGCTTCTTTAGTAGTTTTTTTATGTACACAAGAAAATTAATAATTATACGATATATAGTACTAGTCCGACAAACAAATATACAAATAACAATAGGGGGCCTTGACATCGAAGAACATGAGCATTTTACTTTTTTCTACTGGGTTAAACTTGGTGCATTTTTAGTATAACAAGCATACATTTATATACACAACATGAACTATCCTGTAGAAAGGTTTCTGTGGGTGCTACGTACCATGTATCCTGAGTTAGGTTCTCATACAAGATTTGGTCATCTCCTTTGTCACCATAGTTCTAGCTCTATTGATAGTTACAAGACACAGATATACGTGCTCTTGGAGCTCCTCCACTTGCTTTCTAAACCCGCCATTACTCTTCTTAAGCTCCTTGACAACTTGCAAAGAATACTTTTCCTGTCTTCTCTCCAAGCAGAAGTGTATCATCATCTTGTTGTGTTCAACTTCATCATGAAGCCTTGCAACCAGTCGACTCATCATGTCGAAATCCCTATTTAATATATAAGTCCCCTTAGCTGCCACATCAAGTTGTTCTCCTGCTTTGGTAAGAACCCTACTCCTTAAAAATGGAATGTAACTACCGAGCTTTTTCTTCAAACGCTTAAATGGGAAGTTGAAAAGGGCTGGTCCCATGAGCAAGGCACCAAAAGCATGAGCTGATAGAATAACAGCAGTTATAGCAACCAAACTACAAGCTACTGTTAGGAAAATCCCAGAAGCCTTCTTGAAATACTCGATAAGCTTAAGTTTCCTTGCCACCTTTTTTCTCATTGACTTTAGGTGCTGTAAAAATGAAGAGTACTTGTCATGGATGAGCTTGAAGTCATGGTTATTCGGATTTGAAAATGGGTTACCATGGTTTTGGACAATGCACAAGTGTAGCTCCAAAATAATCGATTTTATTTTTTCAGGAGAATAGTCCTCAACTTTGTCAAGTGCTTGTTCAATGAAGTGGTAGTTAGACCGAATATGGTGGATGCTTTTCAAGAGGTGGGTGCAGATTTTTGATGCCTCAGCACTTATTTCAAAGTACTCGAGCATGAGGCCTTTCAATTCGGGTAAGTGGGAAAGAATTGTGGATTCAAGAATACCGGTGATGGATTCTTGACCAGGTTCTAGGAGGATTTCTGAGGATTTCTGATCATGGTCGTGATTAGAAGAACATGATGGCTGGCTCACAATCAGTTGAGCTTTATTGAAGAAGTCTGCATAGGACTTGGTTCTAAATGCACTCCGGTACTCCTCGTTTAGATTAAAGCTTTTTCGAACATTTCTAATAGCTTCCTTCCCTGAAAACAAATACAAAAATTTGTCAAACTAATCTTTTTTTTTGCTTTTCAGAATTTTATAGAAAATTGCAAACCAAGAAAAATAGGACCAATTGATTCATAAAAACATGCATATCACAAGATTCCACTTTTCTAATCGGAATATTCCGAATAAGATTTTAAGTTTTTTTTTTTTTTTTTTTTGGTCCAAAACAGAATCAATCTATATGTGCATGTTCTTCGATCTTAAACTTTTGTCACCTTTTTCTTCTCTAGGCAAAATAAATTAGACAACATGGCAAACCCACATGCATACTGAAAATTCTCTCTTTAATTCGATCATATCTATTAGAAGAGCTAACTCATATAAATTGACTAAAGAGACTGTGTATAGAGAGAGACAGAGAGAGAGGAACAGAAACAAAAATAGATGGAAATTAGCTAAAACACATACCTTTAATCTTTGAAGCTTTAAATTTTGCCCACATCTTGAGGTCTGAGGAGATCGATCTATTATCTGATCGAACTCATAACCCAACTAAGGCTTTGCCAACAATTATAGAAGCTATAAAGAAGATCAAAGAGCTTGAATTAATGAGCACGCATGCAGGTAGCTATTGTTGTTTGTTGATGATCAACTTCCTAGGTAGTTTGTTGTATTATATGTGCAGTTTGCTCTAAAAAATGTGTTGAAGGATTGTAGCTCACGCTCACGCTGTCGTACGTTTTGATAACTCTAATCTGGTCATTTGAGAGAGAGAGAGAGAGAGAGAGAGTTGTGTGCAAGCTTCAAAGGAAGGCTAAGTTTGCTGAAGAGAGCCCTCGCTCCCCTCGTTCTAAGGACTCTTTTCTGCATCTGACGGCCTCCTTTTTTCCTCCTTTTATTCGCCTTTATGAATATTTTGTTCTTGCAGTTATATCTATACACTTTATATGGAATATATATATATATATATATATATATATAATTTTTATCTAGAGCGAGACCTCGCTATGAAATTAAAGTGCGAAGTTTATGATCACTTTTCGGTCTCATATCTACATCTCGACCGTTCAGTTTTTAGGTACTAATGTATAGATCATCTCTGCAAAATTTCAGCTAAATTGATGATCTTTAAGATATCTAACTCGCTTAAACTAATGGACGAATTGAATCTGTCCAACCTGAACTGTACTAGCTTTAAGGCAGTTATCAATGCCTTAACGACCATCAATTTGGTTGAAATTTTGCAGTAATGATCTATACATTAGTACCTAAAAATTGAATGATCGAGATGTGGATATGCCACCGAAAAGTGACCATAAACTCTAAAAACGCACTTTGATATATATATATATATATATATATATATATAGGAGAGGAGTTATCATTACCCTATAGCAAAGCTAGCCTACAATAATGTTGTTATATACGGACAGCCTTGATTTAGGACATCGATCAAAATGGCAACTATACACTTCGTGATGGAAGGGTACACGTACATATATACCTTGTAAATTAAGGCACCTGTCGATGCATTTTCCGCACTAATTTCTGAAAAATCACCACCATCCAATTGATGACCAATTTTAACTAACTAGGTAGATACCAAATCGTACTAATTAGCTATCCATCATTTTCCTTTAACGTCATTTTACTTAATTAGGAATACCAAATTAATTGATGAGGATAGCTAGATATAGATAATTAGGGATGGCAAAAATCCCCAGTGGGACAGAGCTCCATTGGATACCCGCCCCTAATGGGGGGGGGGCAGAATTCGGGGACAAATGGGGAATGGGGATGGGGATCCCCAATCCCCGCTATCTAAGATTGGGGATGGGGCGGGGATAGTATTGTGATCCCCATCCCCAAACCCGCCCCAATAATATATACATATGATTAACTTATATATATATATTTTAATTTATTTTTTATAATATAAATTATAAATATATACATTAATGGCTACACTTTTACTTTAATAGTGTTTTGACTTTTGCACTCACTTAATTATGATTTATGAATTTAATCATATTTTAAATTTATTTGTTGCAGATTTTGATTTTAAAAAAGGCAATTTGAGAAAAAATTATTTTATTTATTAAATTCTTATTGGGGATTTGGGGGGGGGGGTTTGGAGGTTTAGTCCCCAATGGGGATGAGGACGGGGAATACCCAATATATTTTTATTGGGGATTGGGGCGGGGATGAGGGTAGAAAATGACCTCGGGAATGAGGATGGTATTGTGATCCCCATCCCCAATCCGCCTCATTGCCATCCCTATAGATAATGCTTATAAAACGACGTTAGGCAGAAATTCCTAATTAATCAATGCACGAGTTATTAACCTCGCATATGATTTCCAGGATATTTTTCAATTCAGAGCCACGTACCACTTGTCAGTATGACACAATTCATTAATTACTGACATTAGTTTGATCAAAATCTAAGATCAGTATTTAGATTGCTCTCCATCTTTGAGTATGCATGGCGTACCTTATTAACCTTCATTTTTGTCATCAAAAAAATAAAAAATAAAAAACCTTCATTTTCCTTGGATTATATATCAGAGCGTGAATAAAGGCCGGCGGGCTTCGGACCACCATGGTTGTTCTCATGTAAAGCGTATATATGATATATCGCGTAAGAAAACGGAGCAGGGTGTATGGTAGCCCTAGCCCTAAAGGCCGCTATGGTGGAGGCCGTGGTAGGGTTCTTCCGAGGAGTCTTTTGGGTTGCAATCTTTGCCATGACTGCCGGTATATTATCATTTAATTTTCTCTATTATTCTTTAATTTCTGTATTATTTTATGATTGTTGCATCAATTATTGCTGTGCTTGATTTGAATTTCTGCAATTGGGGGTGTTAGATTAGTACTATTGGGTAATTGGGTTTGTTTGATCTAATTAGAAGTTTATTCTTTTCAGGTAGAGTTGATAAATCTGGAACTTTGCTTTGAAATAGATGTTGCGCTTGACTTAGATGTATGCAATTGGGCATGATTCCATCAAGAAGCAGCTTTTTTTTTCTGTTTGATCCAAAAATAAGAACTTCATTGATAATGAAACAATCAAGAAGAAACTTTTTTCAAGAAAAATATACTTTTAAGTTTTGTCTTTATTTAAATTTTCTAATTTTAGTTTGTTACATAAAGAAATATCTTTGTTCAATTTAGATCGATTTCTGCAATTGTATTTTACTGAAGCATGAAGTACGAGTCATGAACAATTCGTACTTCATGCTTCAGTAAAATACAATTGCAGAAATCTAAATCAATCACAGATATTTCTATTAAGATACTAGCTTCTACTTAGAATTTTCACTTTTGTAGTATATATGTAAATGTACAATGTTTCATAACTTATGAATATATAAAACTTAGCAAGTAAACAAACTCGCAGCATCACGGGCTATCCGGCTAGTTCTCTCTTCTAAACCCCTATGGGGATATGAACAGTAACAACCCTTAGTAACATAACCCTTACTGATTTGCCCCCATATTTTCTGTGGCCTGTACGTGAAGCTTTTGACCCTTGAGTGTTATGTCAACTCTATCACGCCATTTGCTCTGTTGTTTGCTTGTCACCGTTTTCATTTATCTATTTTGGTAGTTGAGAGAGAGAGAGAGAGAGAGATGGTTTGATTGTCAGAGGCCAGGTAGCCAAGAGATTTATGGGGCTAATTTCTAGTCTTTCTTTCTCCTCATCAGCTACAAAGGATTTTGGTCAAGTAGCGAAGAGACTTAGTTTTGCAAATTAATTTCATGTCTTGCTTTCTCCTCATTGTCTTGAATTATTTGTGTTTGTTTTATTTTGCTCAGATGTACGTTGTGGGAATTTCAGCATCATATGAGAAACAAAGAATTCTTTGATTCTGCTTTTGTTTGTCTTCTAAGATACAATAAAAGTTTGATCTTCTAAAAACTGAGGATAGGCTAAGTAACTGAAAAGGCTATACCACGAAGCTAAGTTCTTGATAGTGTACACACACACACACACACACACACCTCCTTAAACTTGAAATGTGAGGATATTTTTATTTTTAGCATGTAGTTTAATAATCTAAATCATTCATTCGCTAATTACATACATACATATGAATCTTACAAAAATTTAGCCAAATAGAAAAATGCTTACCATTTTATTAGCACAATGTTCATTTTAATTTTATATAACGGACTACATTTGTTTACACAATTTTGAATTACCAAATGATTATGGATTTGGTTGATTTCTTGTAGAGACAATTCTTGCATAGGAATATAAATGATCAACAGTTGAAATCATTGAATTATGTCATATATTAGTGTAAAATAGTAAAAATCCTTAAATTATTAAAGTTAGGAGGTTTTCTCTCTAGAACGGCCCTATATATACATGTGTTTGTGTGTGTGTAAAGCTTTGGGTACATTCATTGTTGATCCAATTGCTGCTGGTTTGTTATTAATATGGACTTGTAAATGTGTACAGTCTGCTTGATATTTTTGTTTCTTATTGGATGGGTTGAATTCTCATACACTTGCAGCAGAATGTCAACATTAACTTATGATTATCCAAAATTGCAAACCCCTGAACCCTGGACCCTGAACTCTAAACCCTAAATATTAGAGGTTGATTTCGGAATTCAACTTCTCTATAGTACCAAGAAATTTGAATTCAGAAAAGTTTCAGAGTTTGGGTTTAGAGTCAGTATACATGAATTTAAACCGTGAACCTAATTGTTCAAGGCCATTTCTACATAAGTAGTAACTCTTAACATTTGTTCTGTTTCTGTTGCACCTGTTTGTTTTGTCATATTGGTGTTCAGGTTTCAGAACCATTTGAATAGTTGCACAGTTAAAATGGATTATGATGCTACTCATGAAGCAAGTGATTTTGGCAACGATGTTAATATTGACGTCCCAGTAGTAGAATCAAATAGAGTTGATAGTCTTGAAAAGGTTTCATTTGATGGCATGGTTATAGAAGAATTACAAAATCTGGGCGAGGTTATAACTGGAGTTGAGTTGGATCTAGCATGTGCTTATGAGAAGTTGCTTAATTTAATTGGTTTTATGATGCATGTGGCAACCAAGGAGAGTGACTTTGATGCCTTTATATCCGATGAAGAGCAGACAATAGTTGGTTCTGTCGAGAAGGCTCTAGAGTTCACTCTCTTGTCTGGAATATTAGACTCTGAGGTAGGTGAATTGGATAAGGTCATAGCTTTACTTCAAATGGAAATTACGGCTGCGCAAGAGCTATTATCTTTATATACATACTTAGGAGAAACATTTACAGTAATAGAAGAAAAGCTGCAGGATTCTGAGCAGTCTTTGAAGCAGTTGCAAGAACAAATCTCTGAAATCAGGATGCAATCTCTGAAGTTCCAGAGGACCCTTTCATGCTTCGATGGAGAAGAAAATTGTAAGCTACCAGTCTCATTCAAAATGCTTTAGTGATTTTATTTCAATATGATCAGCTTCTCATTCTTATTGTGTATATGGTGATCAAGGTTGTTGGGGTTTTATAATGGTAGGATAGGCATGCTTTATAATCACCTTTGGTGCATAAATCGGATTGTTAAGGAGTGTTACTGTTACTTCCATTCCGTTTCGTTCCATTCTAATGCATGCATATTATGGGGTTGCCAGGAAACATAGTGGTAGACTAGGTAGGTTTTTCTAACCACCTTCAGTGCATAAATCGATATAGTAGAGACCAACTGTTGATTTTATTCCATTCTAATTCATGCATATTGACAGGGAATAACAACAAAGGAGTACTGGGCCATTTAGAAGATGATATATTTTCAAGCAAGAATGTACTAATGAAAATGCAAACTGTTAAACATCAGAGACATATTTTGAGGATGCTAGATAAATCTTTGGCAAGAGAAATGGATCTTGAAAAGAAATTGACTGAATCAAAACAAATTGAAGAGGATCTAAAACTGAGACTACTCTCTTCAGAACAAGAGGCATATTGCATGGAGGATGAAATCAGTGAAATGAGAAATGTTGTTACAGATCTGAAAGAAAAAGAATCAAAAGTTGAAGATAGGGCTCGGAATGCAGAAGCCAAATATAAATTATTAGCAGAGACCAACACAGAACTTAATGAAGAGCTCAGACTTCTTAAGACACGGTTAACAGAATTGACATGCGGTTGCAACATGCCGTGGCAACTGTTGAGGCTAGGTAGGAGAAACAAAACATGTTGAATTCGACTATCATACATATGGAAAATGTGATAAAGCATCTAAAGCAGGAGGTTTCAAAAGCTGAAAGTCGGGCTGATAGTGTAGAGGACAAGTGTATGATAGTGTTAATTAGAATCTAATGCAGCACTAAATGAGGAAGTAAACTTTCTGATGGATAGATTGAAACGCGTGGACGCAGCTTTCCATCAAGCTAAGGAAGCAAAATTAGCTACTGCAACTGATATTGCACTCCGGTCAAAAGTTATTACAGACTAGATTGTGCAACTTGCTTTTGAAAGACAACACTTTCTTAAGCAGGTCTCTACCATCTTATTATATCTTATTAATATTCAAGTTCAGGATTGGAATTTGACTATCAAGTGGAAAACATATATTCTTTTGCTGTCTATCATTATTTTTTCTTGGACTAAGTTCAAGTTCAATTTGCCTCATCTAATTTTTGGTCGAAAATCATGTTAGTCCATGGTCTTTTTATTTTTTTTTTGTTTTTTATTTTTTATATAATCAATATCATCCCTGCACTTCCAATATTCCTCTTTCATGTCCAATTCTCAGAGCTCGATCCAATTGTGCAGTCAAATGATGGTGTGGCACTTACAGCATGGCCTACTTTTCAGCTGTTCAAGTTGAAAAGCGTCCCCCTTTCCGATATTTCTCTCCGGTCACTCAACTCTCCCCTCCATCTGTAGGATTCTTCGAATTACTCTCTTTCTTTCTTGCTTGCAAAATCGAGCCTTTATTAGGTATTGAAGCTTAAGCTAGATTTCTTCTTCTTCACCAACCCTTTTTTTAAAAAAAAAAAACCCATCACTTGTCCTCATTTCCCACAACATTTTCTCTTTCTCTTTCTATGTTTCTCTCTCACTAAACCACACTTTCTCTCACACAAAGATCGAAGCTTTAGCTCAGATAACACAAAGATGGACTCAATTTCAAGCGCAAGGAGGCCTTGTTTCAAGAGTTGAGTGACCATCTTGAAATATCCAGTTCAAAACCACCATAGCTTGGTACGGCAGGGAAAGAGAAAGGTTCGAAGAGTGACACTGATTTGAGTCAGAAGAGTGCAAGCAAGAGCAAAAAGGCCAACTTGTTACTGTGGTTGTTAGCTGTTGAAGATGGAGCTGGCTCCAACCTTAAGGGAAAAATGCTTGCCCTAAATTTGGATGCATGCCTTTTTTGAGTAGGAGTAACTTCTATATGCTTTTCTGAGATGTTTCTTGTTGATATCTATACCACAATTGCGTGGCGGCAGATTAGGCTAGATGAATGATCTTCCCTTAGAAAGTGAGTTTGTTCTTGCTTGGTTAGGCTTGCTTCATGCGAGCGTCCCATACACTTTAATGAGTTTAGTATAGGCTTAGATAAATTTATCAGTTTTTTATAACCGGATTCTTGTGTAAGTGCATGTTAAACTGATGCCTACTTTATGTCTGATTTTTTATAATACAAATTCCTATTAAAATATATATATATATATATATATATGTGTGTGTGTGTGTGTGTGTGTGTGTGTGTGAGGGCAATGGCCTTCCATCAAGAGATTCTTTTTAGCCATTTTAAGGGATTTTTTGTGACTTTGTGGGACCTATTTTTTTTATTATTACATATCGGCATCTCGACCGTTCAGTTTTTAGGTATTTGTGAGTAGATCATTTCTATAAAATTTCAGCCAAATTGATAATCATTAAGGTATTTATAATCATGATCTAGCATTATGAAAAAAACTGTTCAGTTTGGACAAATTTGGTTCATCTATTTATTTAATCTAGTTTGGTACATTAACGATCATCAATTTGAATGAAAATTTGCAGAAATGATATACTCATGGAGACATAAAAACTGAACTGTCGAGATGTTGACATGAGATTAAAAAGTGAGTCACACATGTGATTCTTTAAAATGGCCAAAAAAATGATACATCATGTCTCTGTTTGTGTGTATATATATATATGTCGATAATAATTAACAAGAAGACAAATAGTGTAGAATTTAGTATTATTGATGTTCATATATGGTATGATATGAAAAAAATAGGAAAATAATGATGGGTCGAGACGTGGAACATGTTAGGCCAAAAAGACAAGACTAGCCAGAGCCCACAGGTAATAGAGTTGGAAATGGGAAATGGGCGTGCAGATAGCTACTAGAATTTTGTCCTCACTAAAAATACTTATACTGTGTGATTGAAGTTTTTTTTGCAAAAGAATGGATGATGTTTTCTTATTGAAAGGAAGAATGGATGATGTTAAAAGAGTTCAGCCAAAAAAAAAAATGATGTTAAAAGAGTAAAAATAGAATCCAGCAGCCCTTATCTAGACACAAAAACCTTGGATAAAAAAAAACTCACATGATCAAGGGCAGAACCGTCCCCACACTATTCATAAGGGGAAAAGAGAAACAAAATGAACAGTACAGAGGGAATTGAGAATTAAAATAGAGAATTTGTTCGAAAATGTCATAAGAAAACTGTTAAAGGAAAAACACATTATATGTCTTCGCGAAACTGACGAAAGAGAGAATCAAGGAATTGCAATCACATCACAATCAGCATTTACTATCATTATTGTAATTGATGTTAATCGATGTTTCCATTGTAATTCTATCCCTATATAAAGGGGCTATAAAATGAAATGAGTAGACAATTTTCCAATTCTCATTTTACTTTTACAAGTTATCATCACGCTCAGAGTAACTAGCCAAGAAAAAAAAAACTTAGTTTTCTAGTTTCTTTCTTCCTTTCGTTCCGTTGAAAAAAAAAAGGGCTAAATACTAGTTAGTATCCTGTGGTTTAGGTCCAAAATCAATTCAGTCCCTGGACTTCTAATTTCATAAAAAACACCCCTGCACTTTCAATTTTGATCTAATAGGTCCAATTCGTTAATATTATGTTATGGGTTCAAGTTATAGTTGGATTATTTGTTGAAGAACTATTTATTTTTAATAGTAGGACTCACTCCTAAATTGACTATGCAGACCACCTCGACACCACATCATAAAACATAGGCCATATATGAGCCACGTTAATAAGTTAAATAACTCAATTGTCGGATTGGACCTATTAGATCAAAATTGAAAGTGCAGGGGTGTTTTTGATGAAATTAGAAGTTCAGGGACTTAATTGATTTTGGACCTAAACCACAGGGTAGTAATTTGTATTTAGCCAAAAAAAAAAAAAAACCCTTGCAAACCCTAGAATTTTTTTTTCCTGCCACCCTAAACAAAAAAAAAAATTCTTCTCTCCCCGGCCGAGCAGCCCCAGTGTCAGCGCCTCCCACGCGCACCAGCCAGCATTAGCCCGCACAGCCTACACCGGCCTCCATCTTCTCCGGCGGCCTTCCCAGCCCACCAGGCCGCGCACCAGTCACTGCACCGAGAAATCCCGCCTCCACCTGTCGCCATGCCCAGCCCACTTCTGCACATCACAGCCCAGACCTGCACACACCACCGCCCAGCGTGCGCTCCACCATTGCTCCTCGCCCAAGACCTGAGTCAGCCACCCATCTGCAAACTAGAAGGAAGGAGAAGAGAGAAAAGGAAGAAGAAACAAAGAAAAAGAAAAAGAAAAAAAAGTGACCGGCCCAAAGAAAAGGCCCGGCCCAGAAAAAAAAGAATCCCAGCCCAATAAAAATTAAAGAAAAAAACAGTAGATAAAAAAAAACAAATGGGCCTTGAGTGGTGACGCGGCCCAGCTGAAAAAAAAAAAAAAAACACAAACAAAAGGTAGGCCGGCCCAGAAAAAAAAGAAGAGAGAAAAGCAAAGAAAAAAAAACAACAAGGCCTTGTGGCCCCTGCAAGAGGAAACAGCCCAGTTTTTCTCAAGCCTAAAAACATCGCTACGCACGCCTGCATCAACACGCGTGTGCGCTAGGATTGTTTTATTTTCTCCAAACCAAGTATGTTCTCTTTTATTTATTTAATTTCATACTATGGTATATTTAATTGTTTATAATTAGAACTTTTGAGCATGTTTAATTAGATAATATTGATTTTTTTAAGCATGCCTTGTTATGATTATCTTTAGGGGCCATGACCATTTACCCAATTTTAGTCTAAAAATTGCCCACTTACTCCACTAATAGATTTTTACTCCCATTTACCCAATCTAACATCTATTGACAGTATTGCCCTCATTTTAATTAACAACTCTCCCCTCATACTCTCTCTCTCAATCGACTCCCCTCAGCCTGTCTCACTCTCTCTCTACCGTCGCTGGAATTACGTCTGAAATCCTACTCCAGACCAGAACTCGACGCCGCCAGCTCACCGGACTACAACCCAGACAATAGGAAAACCTGTTTCTGCTCCACTCCGGCACGATCAAACAGATGCTCGACGCCGACGCAGACCTCAATCAGCCCTGCTATCAATCTCCACCTTCAGCCCCTGCTCGACGTCGTTCTCGAGTCTGGCACGGCGAGGTATCAGAATTCTCTCTCTGATCTATACTGTTTCTGCACTCTCTTTCTCTCTCTCACTCTCTCTCTCCAGCCGAAAGGCCAGATGCCGAGCGACAAGACCATTTGAATAGTCGGATTTCCGGCGCACTCCTTCTTTATCTCCACCGACCACCGGTCCTGGTCACGCCAAACACCGATCTGGTGCCCAGAGCAAATTTTGGGTGGCCAATTTTTTTGTTTTGGTATACTGTGAGCTTCGAGAATGGGGAAGGGAAAAAAAAGTAAACATGTAGATACACTAGGGCTTTATAAAGGCACTTACTTTGGAATTAATTTTAATTTATATCAGTGGCTTTATTTTATGTCATAAGTAGGTAATGAACATGTAGAATTGGGGAAGGAAAAAAAATGAACATGTAGAATTGAATATATAAATTGATCAATTGTGCCTGTAGTGTTATTCATTTTGGTTTTGGGAGTTTATGCAATTCACTAGAGGACAATAATATGATTATTGGGGGGCAATAATATGAGTATTGGGGGGGGGGGGGGGCAAGAATATGATTGTTTGGGGGCAATAATATGATTACAATGTATTATTAGGAGGCAATAAAATCAGACGCCGGAATCAGGTAGCCAGATTAGGGATTCCGGTCACCGGTCTCCGGATTTCGGTCACCGGTAGCTGGAGTCTGGTCACTAGAGTCCACGGTCGGCCACTGGTCACCGGAGTCTGGCAAGGTCTCTGATGACTTCTCTCTCTAAGTGACAAAGAAGGAGAGGGCAAAATTGTCCCAAAAATAAATAAAAAGGAATAAAAAAAATACTTAATTGGGTATTAGGGAAAAATATATATTAAATATTGGGTAAGTGTGCAATCTCGTTGAGAGTGTTTGGGTAAGTGGAGTTAATTAACCCTAAAATTGGGTAAATGATCATTTTCCCTTATCTTTAAGCATAACTTTATATATTATTGTTTATGTTTTATTATGAAATTTTAAGCATGTTTTGCGATTTTTTTTATTTACGTTTATATAATTATTCCTAAGCAGGCCTTTATGTTATGCTATTGTTTATATATTTTTTTTTACGCATGATATATTATTGCTATTATTATGTGTAACATATATTTTGTTGTATATTTGTGAATTTTGAGCATACCATGTACTTTATTTTCTATGTTTTATTCTTTATTACGTGCTATGATTATTCCTTATTTAGAATGCTATACAAAAATTGCGTTTTGCCATGATAATGAAAATTCATGCGCATTATAAATACATACTTACCGTGATAAAGCATTTTCACATCGCATCAAAAAAAAAAATGTGACCATTACGAATCTTGGTCTTGAAATCTAATTCATATTTTTGGAAAATAATTTACGTGGATATCTTTATGACTGTGTAATTTATATATTCTCTCTTGTTTATGTAGATGATTGATCCAACTAGACTTGAATTTGACATTTTGGACTTAGAAGGACTTGAGTACCACAGTTGGGTTTCCGATGTAGAAACTGCCTCTGTGGCAAAAGACTACACTGCCACAATCAAAACTCCCACTGACCCCAAAGACGATGGACCGTCTGACAAGGTGAAAGCAAATGCCTTAATGTTTCTGAAGCAACATATTTATCCTAGCTTACGCTGGGAGTACCTTCAGTTGAAGACACCCAAAGAACTGTGGGATGCCCTTACGGGATGTTTTGGGAACATTCATGATACTTTGCTCCCAGACGTTCAGTGGAATGAAATCCGCTTGCTTGACTATAAAAGGGTCAATGACTTCAACAAGGACATACTGCGCCTAAATGCACGTCTCAATTTCTGTGGAAAGGAACTCACAGAAGATGATAATCCAGAAGACTCTTTCCATTTTTCCTACTTCAGCACTTATACTAGCGAACTAGTATAGGCTGGAATATGACAACAAAAGAATCACAACCTTCAATAAGTTGATCAACCTACTGCAAGTGGCTGAGAGACATAATAAGGTTCTTTTGAACAACAATGCCAGAACAAAGAAAATTCCCAAGACTAATTATGGCAAAGTGAAAAGTGGAAAGAACCCCAATGCAAAGGGAGTTGGACGTGCTAATCCCTACCCACGTGGTAATAATGCACCACGTGGCAAGGGACGTGGGGGTCGTGGTATGGGCCGTGCCCCAATGTATGGCGCAGAGATGGTGGTGCTGGCCCTAGTGGTCATGGAAACAAGGTGTAAAGGGCACCCAAAAACCCTTCAGTCAAACATGAAATAGTTGGCAATGAACCATGCTATAGGTGTGGAGTCATTGGGCATTGGTACAAGAACTGCCAAGCAAGCAACATAGTTGCAGCCACTTACAAGAGGTATAGGGAGTCTATAAGAGGCTCACTATATGGAAGAAGGAGGCCATGACCCAGATGTCAACCTCACAATTGCAGACTTCAATGGCAACAAGGAACTTGCTCAGTCAATAGATGCACTAGATTTTGACTGATCTACATTATCTATTTATTTTCCAAAGACATTTTTGACGACATAATGCCTCATTTTTAATTAGACTATTACTTGGTCTTAAAGTTTATTTTAATAATGGTTTGATGAATTAGATTTCTGAACAAGACCTTGATTTGATTATCGTTGGCTTATTAATAAATTTCAGATTTTATTCTGAAGCATTGAATTTATTCGATTTTTATTTACTACACATATTTACATGGTTCGAAATAGCACTATAAAGATGTAAAGCAATACATCTAGAGAAAAAATTATTATTAGAATGAAAAGATTATCATTCTAAATACTTATAATTCCTTTGTGACTTCGATTGGATCATCACAAGTAATAAAAGGGTGAGGAACTGCCAAAATTTTTGCTGCCTAATGGCACAACATTTAATGTCACAAACGCTCTATATGCACCAAGAGCTAATTAAACCTTGTTAAGTTTCAAAGATATTCGTGCCAACGGTTATCATGTAGAAACACACTGTGAGAATGGAACTGAATACCTTTATATTACCTCTAATGAATGTGGAAGGAAACGCATTTTAGAGAAACTTATGAGTCAATCCAGTGGACTGTACCTCACTACGATTCGGATCATTGAATCCTATGCTGTCACCAACAATGAAATGTGGGACACTGACTCATACAGGCTTTAAAATGACTGCCTAGGGCACCTCGGTAGTGACATGAGGATCCGTATTTTAAAAAACTCACATGGACATCCCTTCTTTCGAGTGAAAAATAAAATGGGAGAAAAATCCGCCACACTGCAAGGTGTCGGTCTTAGTATTGCTCAAATGCAGCCATTACCTCCTGAAGTACTAGAAGCACTACCTCCCTCCCATTATGCCTCATTGACTATTTCAAAGGCACATCACTCGTTTTGCAAAGCCTGCTCTTTAGCAAAAATAGGATCGAGACCTACCTATACTAAAGACACAAAACAAAACATTCCATTCTTACAAAGGATACAAGGAGATATTTGTGGACCTATTCATCCAGAATGCGGACCATTCAAGTATTTTAAGGTTCTGGTGGATGATTCGACACGCTGGTCACATGTCGCTTTATTGTCCACAAGAAATGTTGCATTTGCAAAACTCCTAGCATAGATTATACGTTTAAGGGCTCACCACCCTAATCACCCTATCAAGTCTATAAGGCTTGATAACGCTGGAGAGTTTTCATCAAAAGCATTTAATGATTATTACATGTCTATTGGGATTGATGGAGAGAATCATGTACCCCATGTGCATACACAAAATGGTGTCGCAGAAGCCACCATCAAAAGGATACAGATGGTGGCAAGGGCACTAGTTATGCGCGCCAACCTGCTTATATCTGCCTGGGGTTATGCAATATTGCACGCAGCTTTACTTATTCTTTTCAGACCCACTGCTAGCTAACCATTTTCTGTGTACCAGTTGGTAACTGGATATAAGCCTGACATTTCACACTTACGCATATTTGGTTGCGCAGTATATGTGCCTATTGCACCCCCACAACGCACCAAAATGAGTCCTCAGAGACGATTAAGTATTTATGTTGGATACGAATCTCCAACTATTATCCGCTATTTGGAACCCTTGATAGGTGATCTCTTTACCGCTAGATTTGCGGATTGTCACTTTGATGAGACAGTCTTCCCGTCGTAAGGGGGAGATAGGAAAAAGGATTTTCCAAGGGAATGACAGGAATTGTCGTGGTTTGGCCCCACTCTGTCTCATTTTGATCCCCGCACTTCACAATGTGAAAGTGAAGTGGAAAGAATAGTTGATCTTCAAAACGTAGCAGATTCGATGCCTGATGCGTTTACTGATATCGCAAAAGTGACTTGAGCACATATACCAGCTGCAAATGTGCATGCAAGGTTAGAAGTCCCCAACAAGGGGAATGGTGCCGCAGATAGAGGCACTGCAACCACACTTAGTGGAGGTCTGTTGAGGCCGTGGCTCCCCAATGGAAGAGGCGGAGGCCACTTGGTTCGATTGACACTCACCCAAGGAAGAAGAGGGCGAGTAAGGCACAAACTGATCCATTAATCATCAATGTAGAGAATCCCTCTCATGAGATTGTCTCTGATTATAGTTATGTCCATAAATCAATACTGGAGGACGCTCCGATGTTTAAAATGATTCCTGAGAACAAAGAAATCTCAATGGATTATGAGAGTGCGTATGAGTTGATGGAAAGATCTTCCATACACATTGATGATGTATTTGCATATATTGTTGCTCAAGAAATCATAGAGCACGATGATATCGAACCACGCTCTGTTGCAGAATGTCAACAAAGAGCAGATTGACCTAATTGGAAAGGAGCAATCTAGGCAGAATTAGATTTTCTGACAAAGAGACAGGTATTTGGTCTGGTAGTGCTAACCCCACCAAGTGTAAAGCCTTGAGGACATAAATGGGTCTTTGTCAGAAAGTGTAATGAGAAAAATGAAGTCCTAAGGTACAAGGCTCGCCTTATGGTGCAAGATTTCTCACAACGCCCTCGAATTGATTACGAGGAGACATACTCTCCCTTAATGGACGTTATAACGTTCCGCTACTTAGTTAGCTTGGTAGTTTCCGAAGGACTGAAAATGCAGCTCATGGATGTGGTTACTGCATATCTCTATGGGGATCTTGATTCAGAGATATATATGAAAGTGCCTGATGGCCTTACATTACCCAAGTCAAGTGACTCTAAACCACGAAGTGTGTTTGCAATTAGGTTGAACCGCTCACTTTAAGGATTGAAACAATCCCGGCGGATGTGGTATACCCGTCTAAGTGACTACTTGATTGGGAAGGAATATAAGAATGATGAATTATGCCCCTGCGTATTCATAAAGAAAACAAGTTCTGGATTTGCAATTGTAGTAGTATATGTCGATGATATGAACATAATAGGTACTCTTGCTAAAATAAGAGAAACCGTGAGCTACTTGAAATCTAAATTTGAGATGAAGGATCTTGGGAAAACTCGATTCTGTCTAGGCCTTGAACTAGAACACCGAGTTTGTGGAATACTAATCCACTAGTCTGCGTATGTCCAAAAGATGCTCAGGCGATTTAACATGGACAAAGCGCATCCTGCTAGCACTCCCATGATCGGTCGAAGTTTGGATGCAAGGAAAGATCAATTTCGTCCAAAGGAAGATGACTAAGAGGTGTTAGGAGCTGAAATTCCCTATCTAAGGCTCATTATTGCTCTTAGTCCCATGTACTCGACCAGAAATTGCATTCTCAGTGAACTTGTTAGCTAGATTTAGCTCAGCGCCAACGCAGCGTCATTGGAATGGTATCAAGAACATTTTCCGATACCTAAAAGGAACCATTGACTTGAGACTATTATTTCCCTACAGAGAGACAAGAGGGACCACAGATAGAACTGCAATCCCTAAAGGAAATGTTGATGGCGAAAGCGTCACTCACTATGCCGAAACGCCAAATGACGTTTTGGTTGGTTTTGCTGATGTTGGGTACCTCTCTGACCTACATAAAGGTCGTTCCCAAACTTGTTATGTATTTACCATTGGGAGCACGACGATATCTTGGAGATCAACCAAGAAAACCCTTGTGGCTACCTCCTCGAACCACTCAGAGATCATTGCTCTGCATGAGGCGGTTCGTGAGTGTATATGGTTAAGAGCTATCATTACACATATTTGAGGGACTAGTGGTTTGAGTTCTACCACTGAAGAGCCTACTTGCATTTATGAAGATAATGCAACTTGCATCTAACAGATGAAGCCAGGATATATCAAGGGTGATAATACAAAACACATATCGCCAAAGTTTTTTTAGAATCAGCAACAACAAGCTCTCCTCAAGATTCCAGTGAATCAAGTAAGGTTTGAGGAGAATGTGGCAGATTTGTTTACCAAATCATTGCCTAAGGCCACATTTGAGAAACATGTGAAA
This sequence comes from Rosa chinensis, assembly GCF_002994745.2. Lineage (NCBI taxonomy): Eukaryota > Viridiplantae > Streptophyta > Magnoliopsida > Rosales > Rosaceae > Rosa > Rosa chinensis. Next base: position 36,917,156 of record NC_037093.1, on the reverse strand, counting down.
AACATAGGAATTCGAAGACTTTCTAAGCTCATTTGATTAAAGTATCAGGGGGAGGTGTAGACGTCAGGGGGAGTCTAACACACACATGCATGTCATCCTCAAATGTAGAAGGTGCGTTGTGCTCTTTTCCTTCGACCAAGGTGTATTTTTTTGTCCCACAGGGTTTTTATTGTTACTTGACAAGGTTTTTAGTGAGGCAACAACTCATGCACCATTTCGTCTTTGACTTGGCACAAGGGAAAGTGTTTAAGGAAAAACACATGCATTATGTGTCTTTGTCAAAGAAACTGACGAAAGAGGGAATCAAGGAATTGCAATCACATCACAATCTGTTACACCCCACATCCGATTTACCCCTTTTACTGTGTTACAAGAATTACTGTATGTTTTACCATTCGCGGTTATAGTTTTACCTTTTAGGGGGGGGGGGGGGGGGGCTAGAGGTCGACTTTTTATGGGTTAACAATTTGAGAAAATTTCCTTCACGTAAGTTGTAGGGGACGTTAAACCGAGTCCGTGGACATGTGGTACATTTAAATCGGAGTTCGTATGTGAAAGTTATAGCTTAAAATGTGGAAGTTACTGTTCATGGTAATAAAAATATATATATATATATATGGAAAGTTACCACTGTAGGTTTCCATTTTCAGAAACCCACGGTAACTCTCTCTCTCTCCTATCCCCCGACTCCTTCCTCTTCGGCCCGATTTCGTTCTCCTTCGAATTCTTCCGTTTCCGGCCGACCCACAACTGAACCCGGACACCGGCAAGCTCGCCTTCTCTCCCTTGTCACGCCTGGGGTGGTGTTTTGCGGTGGCTCGACCGGAGGAGCTCGGAATTTAGCTGTGAAGTTCACTGTAGCCAAATGGAGGTTTCGTCGATTTTCGGCGATTCCGGCCGCCAAACCACTGTCGAAGGCGCAGTTTTTGCCAAGGATCGTTTCGCCCCTATCCTTGAGCCACGATTTGCAGTGTGGAGGTCGAATCGATCAAAACCCGATCCTAGGGTTCTTGAATTTTTCTGGAAATTTTTCATCGGCTAAATTGGAGCTCTTCCAGGTAAAATTGGAACTTGTTGTAGTTGAGAAAGAGGTTGGGTCTGTTGAGTAGGTGGTGCTGCCAAAATTTGTGGCCATTTGTGGTGGTTGAGTAGGTGGCCACTGTGGGTGGCGCGTAGAGCTGCGTTTTATTTACTGTTTTGGCTCTATAAATCCTTTATTGATTGTAGAATTTTATACATGAAGTTTGGTGGAAATTGGAGGAATTACGAATTGAGCACGAATTGTTAATTTTTGATTTACGTGAATTCGATCGCCGAATTTCTTTCGAATTCACTTTAGAATTTATATAGCGATGAATGAAAATTATTGGAGAATTATGGATGGATTCGATGTGAATTAAGGAGTTGGATTTTGAAGGGGGACGTTATGAATTTCAATTTCTAATTATCGTAAAGTTAATTTCCGTCCTGTAAATATATTTTTACGAGTGCTATTCGTACAGGACGAGAGGAGTCTTCGTACGAGGAAAATACCGAGCGACGTCAGGATTGACCATATACTGTGAGTGGACTTTTATTTTCAAAGAATGATGCATGCATTTATTTATTTGTTTCCGAGATGATAATTTGTTTATCGTATTACTTTCTCGAGCATATGGTTATTTTCGGAAATGGTTTTGGATATTTGATTATTTGAAGATTTTATGGCATGCGGGGTCACGTCATTGGAATATGCATATTTTCTTTTATTTATTTTTGAATTTGAGTTTATCTTGGCGTGTGGGACACGTCATGGGAATTCTTTTGCGAGAGTTGGGGAAGCCCTATGTATTTATGATTTTACTGTGGTTTTCGGATTTTCTTTTGCCATACTTTGGGTGACTTATCATTGCTAGCTTTGATCTTCCGCCTTTGTGGCGAGGTGATGGGATCACCGAAGCCCTCCGCCTTTGTGGCGCTGGTTACTGTCTCTGTGACAGTAATTCTGAAGCCCAGTATCCTATCGCTACACTTAGTGGCGTAAGGGTATATTACGGGAGTAATGGGAGTACTTTAGCCTGGGAGGCTATCACCCAAGCCTGGGAGGCTCACTTGTATGGCTATCGTCTTCCCCTACTCACTTTACTATTTTTGACTTGCGGGGCTAGTTCGATTTCCGTTTAACCAGCGGGGCTGGTCCTATTTTCTTGAGTACCGGAGTTTCAATCTCTTCATTTAGTTTGTGACTAGCGGGGCTAGTCGGTTTTTCTTGTACAGAACTTCTCTTGTTTCGTTTTCCTTAAACATTGCATGCATCGGGAGTTTATAGAGAAATAATTGGGGAAAGTATAAAATTCCTTTTGTTTAAAATTGTTTATTTTTGTCCACTCACGCTAACGTGTTTTCAATACTTTTCCCCTGGGCCCTTCGGTTTCAAATGCCCAGTTGACAGTATTGCTGCTCGGCGTTCAGGAGTGAGCCATAGTGACCGCATCCGCTTCCGTCATCCTATTTCGTAGGTTACCTGTTTAGCCTACTGTACTCTATGTTAATTTACGTTCCTAGAATTGCTCTGATTACTATGGGATTTGTGACCCAGACTTGTAATGAATTATATTTGAGGTCTACGACCTAACTTGGTGAATTGTGGTATCTTAAATCTTGGAGTTTCTTGGACTTGAAGTATTTGATACACTATAATTATCTTTGAGTTTGAGTTGGTTGAATTATGGGAGCAGGGTGGCTCCAGGAGTATGTGGTTGGATTTTTATTAGAAGTGAAATTTGTTTTCCACAGGTTTTTGGGTTGTCCATTTTTAAGGGATGTTATGCCGAAATTTTTGGTAAACCTTCTTTAAAAGTGGGTCCCGCAGGGCCACTTCGGATTTCAGGGTGGAATTCGGGGCGGACCCTGTCACAATCAACATTTACTATCATTATTGTAATTAATGTTAAATGATGTTTCTATTGTAATTCTATCCCTATATAAAGGGGCTATAAAATGAAATGAGTAGACCATTTTCCAATTCTCATTTTACTTTTACAAAAACAACAACTTTTATATTTTTTAGTGTTAAGGATTATTATCAATGACTTATCTCTAATTAGTAACTAGCATGGCCCACACCTTATATGTGTGGAGAGATATGAAATAGCGAGAAGTTTCTTTCCTCCATGTTTGCAGGAATTTATTTATTTATTTTATTTTTTATATTCTATTGAATATACTTTATTTTAAAATTCATTGCCATAATTGGAAATGTATGCTATTTATGTCTAGAAAGCGTAACTTCAGTCGGCGGTACAAATTTATCAAGCTACCACCATAGTTTGACGGTTTACATATTTTTGTGGAGAACTAACTCATGAAGATGTCATCGACCACACGGAAGCACACATACCACCTCCTTTACCTCGACTCCCCCTCTTCATATTATTTGACTTCATGTGGATGCAATCGATCTCGACGGACCTTGATGTTGAGATTTGAAGGTTGAAGGTTGATTTTGTCTCTCAGCTCATCCAAACTCTACAGCATCCCACTGAGACCCGGAACAAACCAAGTCAGGTAGCTTAATTATCTCCTTCTAGTTCTTCATTCCTGAATACCTTCATCCCCATTTTGTTTATGATCAAAGATGTAGGTGATCTTTATTTTCTTTGATTTGGATCCTCATTTAAAGATGTGGGTTACTCTGATTTAGGAGCTTTTGTCCTTTGAGAAAGAATGGTTAGGAGCTGAAATTCCCTATCTAAGGCTCATTATTGTACTTAGCCCAATGTACTTGACCAGACATTGCATTCTCAATGAACTTGTTAGCTAGATTTAGTTCAGCGCCAACGCAACGTCATTGGAATTGTATCAAGAACATTTTCCGATACCTAAAAGGAACCATTGACTTGAGACTATTCTTTCCCTACAGAGAGACAAGAGGGACCACAGATGGAACTGCAATCCCTAAAGGAAATGTTGATGGCGAAAGCGCCACTCCCTACTCCGAAATGCCAAATGACGTTTTGGTTGGTTTTGCTGATGTTGGGTACCTCTCTGACCTACATAAAGGTCGTTCCCAAACTTGTTATGTATTTACCATTGGGAACACGGCGATATCTTGGAGATCAACCAAGCAAACCCTTGTGGCTACCTCCTCGAACCACTCAGAGATCATTGCGCTACATGAGGCGGTTCGTGAGTGTATATGGTTAAGAGCTATCATTACACATATTCGAGGGACTAGTGGTTTGAGTTCTACCACTAAAGAGTCTACTTGCATTTATGAAGATAATGCAGCTTGCATCGAACAGATGAAGCCAGGATATATCAAGGGTGATAATACAAAACACATATCGCCAAAATTTTTTTAGAATCAGCAACAACAAGCTCTCCTCAAGATTCCAGTGAATCAAGTAAGGTTTGAGGAGAATGTGGCAGATTTGTTTACCAAATCATTGCCTAAGGCCACATTTGAGAAACATGTGAAAAACATGTGAAAAACATAGGAATGCGAAGACTTTCCAAGCTCCTTTGATTAAAGTATCAGGGGGAGGTGTAGACGTCAGGGGAAGTCTAACACACACATATCATCCTCAAATGTAGAAGGTGCGTTGTGCTCTTTTCCTTCGACCAAAGTGTATTTTTTTGTCCCACATGGTTTTTATTGTTACTTGGCAAGGTTTTTAGTGAGGCAACAACTGATGCACCATTTCGTCTTTGACTTGACACAAGGGTGAGTGTTAAAGGAAAAACACATTATGTGCCTTCGTCAAAGAAACTGACGAAAGAGGGAATCAAGGAATTGCAATCACATCACAATCAACATTTACTATCATTATTGTAATTAATGTTAATTGATGTTTTTATTGTAATTTTATCCCTATATAAAGGGGCTATAAAATGAAATGAGTAGACCATTTTCAAATTCTCATTTTACTTTTACAAAAACAACAACTTTTATATTTTTTAGTGTTAAGGATTATTATCAATGACTTAACTCTAATTAGCAACTAACAGGGCTCACACCTTATTTATGTGTGTGGAGAGATATGAAATAGCGAGAAGTTTCTTTCCTTTATGTTTGCAGAAATTTCTTTTTATTTATATTCTATTGAATATATTATCTTTGTTAGTTAATTTTATTTTAAAATTCATTGCCATAATTGGAAATAAATAGCATTCATGTCAGTTTGCGGTACAAATTTGACAGCTACCACCCTAGTTTGACGGCTGACATGATTACCTTCATGAATGTCATCGACCACAACGAAGCACGGATACCACCTCCTTTACCTCGACTCCTCCAGACTCCCCCTCTTCATATTATTTGACTTCATGTGGATGCAATCGATCTCAACAGACCGTTTGGCATTTCAGAAGTTAGAAAAGCTTGTATACTGCTACTGCAACATGAAGATGCGGCTGCGAGATAAACAAGCAAAGAATAATGTGGTCAATGAAAACAACTATATAGATCTACTTCATGTTGCAAGCGAGCTGCTTGATAATGGCATTGATCCACTTCATGATTGGATTATGCATGCACACCTCGATGATGAAGCTGGAAGACCTCTTCCACAAGTTGTAGAAACTGCAACTAATGCTGGAATCAACATAGAGAGAGTCTTATCTGAAGAAGTTGTTAAAAACCCAGAAGATAATTCAGATAGTGATGATGCGTGGGGTGGTACAACAACTCCAGATAGTTCTGATGATGGTGGAGAGGGTGGAAGCGGAACAGGTGGTGGAGGTGAAAGATATGACTATGGACAATCTTCTGTGGACGGAGGATTCCAATTTACCTGTGAAGGTAATTTTGATCATACCACCCAAGATGAAGACCACGGAGTGAGAACAGCTGGTCATGGTGCTCAAGAGAAGACCTAATATGGGAGGAGGACTAGAGGTGCAACTAATGATCAAAGTACCCCATCTGATGTTTCTTTAATTGCCTTAAGTTTTGACTCTATTAGTTTAGGCACAGAGCGCAGTGGGATCTCAAATGAATCTCATGAAGGCAGCAATCAATTTGGTTATGATGCTTATGAATATAATCAATATGGAGAAGTATATGATCAGTCATCCAGTTGGGTTCATCCTTATTATCCCCTTATAGGGGAAACAGTCGGCAACTCTAAAGAGATCTATAACTATCATGTTCATCACTACAATTCGCACTATATGGGTCATATGTCTTGCATTTTCGTAGACCAACGAGTGGCTTTTCAACCGCCTAGAGTCTCTTTTTGGATGTAGGTGAAGTTGACATTCATATGTATTTATATGTAGTTCTAAATTTCTAATAAATTGACTTTTTTCAAAAACGACATTTTGTTACCCTGTATCCCCTATATTTATGATATCTCCATTTTTCAAAGTACCGATATATACGAAGATACCGATATTTAAAACCTTGCCCACAGGGTTTTTATTGTTACTTGGCAAGGTTTTTAGTGAGACAACAACTCATGCACCATTTCGTCTTTGACTTGGCACAAGGGTGAGTGTTAAACGAAAAATGCATTATGTGCCTTCGTCAAAGAAACTGACGAAACAGGGAATCAAGGAATTGCAATCACATCACAATCAACATTTACTATCATTATTGTAATTAATGTTAAATAATGTTTCTATTGTAATTCTATCCCTATATAAAGGGGTTATAAAATGAAATGAGTAGACCATTTTCCAATTCTCATTTTACTTTTACAAAAACAACAACTTTTATATTTTAGGAGTAATTCCCGCATACCCAAAAATCCTTGGTATTTTTCCCAACTGCCCAACACTTTGGTATTTCACTGTTGACAAAAGACAAAGACTTACTAGGATAGTTTTAACAAACAAATGCCATTTGTATCCTATGTGGACCTTAGATTCTTCTACCGTTCTATTCAGTCAAAAGGAAACAATAAAAAACATTAAAACAAAAACAAGACTAGCCTTCAACATGCCACATTTCGCCTAACGACATCCTGTCTAAACGGCTACTCAAAGGGCGGAATCACTGCTGCTTGTCCTAATTTTTCTGTTTTAAAACTGATTCTTTTGGCTGAACAGTAAAGCTTTAGAACTTTAGCTTTCCATGGGATGCATGCATTCGAATGTTCAAACTTTGACATAGTAAACTATGCATGATAAAGATGATTACGAAATGTAAAGATATAAACATTTTATAAATTAAAGAAGTGGGTGAACATCCATCTGAATTTATTTATTCAAATATACATATAAAACTTTAAACAATCAGAGCCTCATTCTCAGGTAAACAGCAAAAGCTGTTTAGCTATCCATAAGAATGAGAACAGTTACTTACTTGTATTGAAAGCACACTACTTCACACCTGAACAGGAAAGGAAGCACACTGCTATTCTAGAGGATTTTTCTGATCTAATTTTCGAATCTTTTTTCGAATGCCTTCTAAGAGAAGCTGAAGCTCCTTATATAGGGAGCGGAACTCAAACTAGAATTCAAAATACAAAAATCTTTAGGACAACTCCGTGACTTCTGCTTTTCGTAGTGCTCCTGCTGGTGGAGGTCGGTCAGGGAAAAGCAAAAGGAAAAAGTGAAATGTTTTTCACTTAACCTTTTCTTTTTGAAAAGGAAAAAGCAAAAGTAGCTTTAGAAAAGTCTAAAGTTCTACAGTTGCTATTTTGGTGCTGATTCTTCACCTGTAGCTTCACATGTTCTCGTCCGTTTCAGAATGGTGGCCAAAGACAAAGGAGTTGTTGTCTGTCTGGGCCATGCGAGTTGTTGTTGCATTATCCTCGACGTCTGTATCAACATACATCTTGTAGTGGTTGTCATTTTCAAGCTTTTCCACCCAACGCATGCATGCCATTGTCGAGTCTATCTCTTTTTTGGTTAGAGATAGGAATATATCGCTGCTGACTACGTCAGGATGATCGTAAGCAGTGATAATTGTCTTTTCTCCTGCTGCCAGGAATGTGTTGTTGATGTCTTCAGAGATGATCTTTTTGATGTAGTCAAGAGCCATGGCCTTCATCCAGGGAATGCTAGAATTTGGTTGGCCGTTGTATGCTACACAGGCTGGTTGAAGATATCTTCTTTGAATAATTCTCACATAATGATATGGAGGAATATATTCAACTTCACCATCTGTCTTCTGGATCCATTCAGGAGGTGTGGATCTGAACTTCAGACGAAGCATACAGTTGTCTTTTCTGATGTTCTTGACCGTGTTGACAATAATGGGCGGCAAGCCTCTTAGATCATCATTAGTTTTAGTCCATAGATTATGGACAAAACCATTTTCAACAAGCCATAGCTTGTGTTCTTGAGGATGTTCACTCTGAACATTTACCAGGTATCTTCCAACATACGGTCCTGAGACGATAAACAGGGTTGGAGGAACTAGGTTTTCCGGATTGTGCCTTCCTATCAGATTATGGAATTCATACCAGTCTGATTCATTGAGTGCTATGATAGGGACCCTAGCACTTTCTGGACTTTCAAGGAAGGATAGTTTTTCTTTCCTTACAGCACTCTGCTGTGTATGAAGCTCTTCACCTTGTGGTCTACCATTCTCGTAGAGTTCTTCAGCTAATGCAAACAGAGCTGGGAACATTAATCCACTGCTTCTTTCTTGAAAGGCAAATAAGAGATTGTCCAGGATTGCCTTCTGGTGATACGCTAGTCTCCTGCCAGTTCTGAACACAGGAGTATCAAAAGTTCTTAATTCATAATTAAAAACATTTATAACTCCACTAGGAGTTGGTCTGCTTTTTGGCAAAGCAGCAGCCGTCAACGGTCTTGATGTGCCTTTACCGTCTGCCGTTTGAGACGGGCTAGCCAATCCTTTACCCTGGGATTGATCAGTTGAGGCCAAGCCTTTTGAGCTTAGCAGAAACCTTTTAAGGATTTTCTCCTTGGTTTCTTTTGGATCTTCTTCAGATTCCTGTTCTTTCCCAGTCCTTCTGCTTCTGGGATTACGACCTTCGTCGTCTTCTCTTTGGCTGAACATTGCCAGTTCTCTGGTCAATGCGTCTGGAAGATAGTTCTTGTTTCCTGCAATTAATTCAACAGTATAATCATATTGGTTAAGAAACAATTGCCAGTTGGCTAATCTTCCCCTATCAGCAGCTTTGTCAAGTTTAAAATTTTTAAAGTTCTTTACTCTAGCACAATCGGTGCGGACAGTAAAGGTTTTTCCCAGATAAGCTGGAGAATTTAAAATCGTTTTCTTGACAGCTAAAATTTCTTTTTCCCCTGTGGGATAATTCAGTTCTGCAGGGCTGAACTTGCCGCTACAAAATTTGCAGATCTTTTCAATGTTAGTTCCAGGCGCTCTCGCCAGAACAACACCGGACCAGTAATTATCACTCGCATCTGTCTGGAGGATAATTTCATCATTCTCTTCTGGTTGTTGAAGAGGAGGGAGGTTCTTGCAGAGGTTTTTTATCTGCTTCACGATCTTTTCATCATCTTCTGTGAAGTTCCATTTCCTTTTGGAACTTGTCTTGGGAGATAACATTGCTGTTAACCCTGAGATTCTAGGGATGAAATCTCTCCCATAATTTATGACACCAAGGAATCTCTCTAGACTCTTAGCATCAGGGATTTTGTCTGGGAACTTCCAGATCTTTTCAAGGATGTGAGGTTGGAGCTTTATGACTCCATTCTTGATGTTTATTCCTAGGAAATCAACTTCATCGAGGATAAAGAAGATTTTCTTCTCACCTAGGATAATTCCATGCTGGACTATGAGCTTTGTTACCTCGTGGAGGTGCTTCATGTGTTCTTCTCTGTTTTTGGAGAAGACCAGTATGTCATCTATGTAGACGACGCAGAACTCCGCTACATGCTTGAAGATGTTGTCCATCTTTCTTTGAAAGATTGAGGGAGCTTGCTTGAGACCAAAAGGCATTACTAGCCACTCGTAATGACCTTGTGGTGTTCCAAATGCAGTGAGAGGTATACTCTCAGGATGCATCTTGACCTGCCAGAAACCCGACTTTGCATCGAATTTCGAAAAGACTTTAGCTCCTCTGAGCTGGTTGATCAGGACTCTGACTTGAGCGATCTGATATCCGTCTTTGACAGTCTTCTTATTGACATCTCTATAGTCAATAACCATTCTAGCTTTTCCTCTTAGATTCTCTGCATGATTTCTCACGTAGAATGCTGGAGCATGATGAGGGCTAGTGGAAGGTTGAATTAATCTCTTTTTCAGGAGATCTTCAATATCACTTCTGAATTCTTTTTGATCTTCCTCTTTGTACTGAGGAATAGCTTTGACATGGCAGATAGCGTTCATGTCATGCAATCTTAATTCACAGACCACTGGGTCTTTTTCCCAAAACTTCTGAGGATTTGTATCCACATTCTGCTCGAGTAGTTTCTTGATTTTGTCAAGAGTGGGAGTTTGTTGAGACTCAAGCTTGTTCTGAAAGTGCTTGAGGTTGTGCTCGTGGATGAAATTAGCTTCTTCATCTTCACTAGCTTCTTCTTCTTCTTCTTCTGAAGATTCTTCAACAAGCAGTTCTTCTTGTTGTTTGATTTGGAGTATGGGTTGAAATTTGTGTTTGTAGGGGGTAAGATCACCACTATTCTGTTGCGATCTCTGATACTGAGTAGTAAAACCGGGACCGGTCACACTGAATGCATGTGGGAGGCGGTCAGCCCAGAACACCCGTTCTCCTTTTCTGAAGCCTATCGCTTCTTCATCCTGAATGAATCTTTGTTGGAGAATAAAATCATTGCCCAACAAGAAATCAGATCCTTGGCCTTCAGATTGCCAAACATTCTGGATGATAAATGTTCCTCCACCAATGGTGATATGAACATTTTTTGCTACTTTCTTCATGGTGAGATGGCTTCCATCAAATGTAACACCAGTAGCTGACTTTTTCTTGTCTTCGTTCCAGAGTTCTTCTGGAATTGCAAATCTCTTTGCAACAGTAAAACCTGATCCATTATCTACAAAAGCATGTAGATGATATTTCCTGTGATCAGGGAACTTGAGTCCGATCTCTATGTAGTTGCTGTATCTACTTGTAGAGACGACTTTCGATTGGTGAGGCTCATTTTCTTGAGCTTGTTCCGTTGGAATGAATGGTTTACATTCTTCTGGAACATTTTCCTGAGTGGGTGATTTGTCATCATCATCCCAATCTGTAGGAGTTATTTCCTTGCTGTCTGGATTACTGAACCAGGGGGAGGATCATATCTGACTTTGTAATCAAACTTGCCAGAAGGTTGGCCAAGTAGATCCCATGTGTCAGTATCCGCAGCTATCTCTTGTCTTTCTAAGAGATGAACATTTTCTGGTATTTCAACCAGTTCAATATCTTCATCGATTGTTTCTTCACCGATGATTTCTTCCTTTATTTCTGAGGAAGATGGTTGTTCCATAGCCGTTTCTTGGACTACAGTTGTCGTTTCTTGGACTACAGTTGTTGCTTCTTGGACTACAGTTGTTGCAACATTCTTTGTTTGTTCCATGGTTTCCTGGAACAGAGTTTCAACTTCTTTCGCTTTCTTCTCAGCGAAATACTCTTCATATTCTTGCTCAACCCATTGGCTGACAAGACCATTCTTGGTTTTTCTTCTTGCTTCAGCTATGAAGCATTCTTTGTGATAAGTCTTCTTAGACTCTTCGCAGAACATAGGGAGACCATTCTTCTCGTGACATAGGCAGTAGTCACAGACGAATGAACCAGGGTTGACCTGATAAGAAGACATGAAGGATTCTGTCTTGCTTTCTTCCCAGTTTTTGACTTTCAAAACGTTCATTTGTCTGGATTCGAAGTACTCTACTTCAGAATCATTCTCAGACTCTTCTGATGAACTTTCTTCTTCTTCAGACCAGGCAGAGTAGACTGACCTGTCGTCATCTTCATCATCAGAATAGGCTATTTCGTAGCCTTTCATGTTTGCTACCTCTACTATTTGCTCATATTCTTCAAAGAGAGCTTTAGTAGATCTGTTACCCTTTTCTGGGCATTCATTGGCATAGTGCCCTTCAGCTTTACACAACCAACATCTGCAAGCTTTCTTGCTAGGTTGTTTATGCTGTTGAGTATTCTTCTTTTTCTTGAAGAATTTCTTTTTTGGATCTTCATCCTGTTGCTTCTTGTGATTGGAGCTTTTCTTGAATCTCCAATTCTTTTTCTGATTACTCTTTTTGAATTTTTTCGAGTAATATTTTTCTTTTTTCTTTTTTCTGTGGAATTTGGATTCATGACATCCCCAGTTTGTGGGCATATCCAGTATTCCGTAACAGAAATTTTCAACTCCTTTGAGTTGCTTCTTGGCCATCTTAGCTCTAAGATTGGCTTTGCATTGCTCTTTCAGTAGTTGCCGGATTCTGTCGGCAATTCCTCCAACTGAAAATCTTTCAATTGGTTTTTCAGCTATGCTTTCTCTCACAGCTGTTCTCCATGGTTCAGGGAGCTTTCTGTGCAACAGATTAACTAGATCAGTATTCTCTAGTTCACCAATTGTACAGTAATATTCCTGAAATTCATTCAGGTATTCTTCGAAATATCTCATGTCACAGATCTTGAGAGCATAGATATTCGACTTTGCCGTTTCTTTGGCTTTCTCACTCAGATTTGAGAGATCTCCACAGAATTGATCGTACAGGGGTACTGCAAAATCATACGGAGACTTTGAATTTTTTATCTCTTCAAGCCAGTCTCTTCCTCTGGTAGTTTCCTTGAAAGATAGGTAGTACTTTTTTGCTACTCCAGTGAGAGTGGTTTCATAGTACACCTGCAAATCTGGTGCTTCAAATTTTCCAAGGGTCAGTGCAGAAGCCATCATCAGGCTATCTACCCATTGGTCAATGGTTTTTCTTTTGTCTAGACTCTTGTCTAGATTCAACCAGATGCCATAGTTCGTGATCGGAACTCTTGGCAGATTGTCCTCGGGGACGAATCTTTGAGAATTTCTTTCTCCTTTTTACCCGTGGGGGCTTTCTGAACTGGGAGTTTCATTTCCCTTGTTTCTTTTTTATGAAAGTTCTGGAGCTTCCTCCTTCTTCCATTTCAACATCTTGGTAAGGAAAGACTTTTCTTGTCTTTCTGCATTTGAATTCTTTCATTTCCTCGATTAGTTTTTCTAATCGTTCAGGACTTTTACAATTCTCAGCTTCTTTGTAAAGATCATAGAGCTTCTCAGCTCTGAGCATATGGACTGGTCTGCTTAGATCAGCTTCCAGATCTTCTTCTGATATTGGTTCTTCAACAGTGGGTTTTGTACCACTGACACTTGCTTCTTTGGTGCTGTAGCTTCTTCTCAGAAGATTGCTGTTTATCCTGAGGTTCTCAGGACAGACATCACTTTTTCTGTGATTGTCGAAGTTGAGGCTGATTTCTCCAGTTCTTCTACTCTCGTAGATTTTTGCTTTTGCTCTTTCCGGTTGCTTTTTTGGACCGGATAATTTCCATTCAAGAGGAAATGTTACTTCATTCCAAGTAACTTTATGGATCTGCTGTGAATGGTTCTTCTGATTGGTGAGGAATCCAGTAGTAAGACCTGGGATATTTGTAATCCGTGTCTTAGGGGCTACTGTAGTACTCATCAATTTATAGTATATCCTGTATACTATTGCTAGTTCTTGCATATCTTCTTTCATGGATATGCCATCTGTCTTGACTCTCAGTCTGAGACAATGAGCTGCATCTTTCAAGCTGGTGGTGAAGTTGGGGAAGCAATTGAAATATGCCACTTGATCACATAAAGATGCTTCGAGTGTTCCCAACAGACTAGCTTGGAAGTCTGTTAACCTGTTGTCCTGTAGCACACAGAGGACTGAACAGTTTATACCTTCTCGGGCGAGCAGATTTATGCCTACTTGGACTGCTCCAATATGCATAAATTGATATTTTTTCGCTTGTGCTCTGGCAACTTCTGCTAGAGTGATCAGTAGAAGATCAGTCTCTCCACCGGCAGTTGCTGGGTTGTAATCTCCAGTAGTTTAAAATAATGGCTGTCCATTAGATCAAACTTTCCTCTTTTGTAGATCTGTTTGAAATCTAACTTTGGGATTGAGGAATTTTTTACTTCTTGTTCAATCTCATTGAACTCAAATTCTTCGGCATTTAGAAGTTGAACTCCTTTCTTTTTTCCAAAGATGCTTAACATCTTCATTTCTCTTTTTTCCGGGTTTTCATACCGGATACTAGTCTGACTAGTAGATGGTTCCAGAAAAATCATGTTTGGAACACGATTTGTGTCTGGTTTTTCTAATGGTTTGAATCCATTAGTCTTCTTTTTTACTGTAGGCAATTTCTTGTCCTTCAGTATAGAATCCAGCGTTTTTTGCTGTTCTTTGATTTTTCTACTAACACTTGTTAGTTTTTCTTCTTCCGTTTTTGGAAGTTCTTTGATATAATCCAGTTTGTTTTCCAATCTTTCCAATTGGTGGATTATAGCAGGTATTGTTTCTAGTGTCGACTGACATCTAGATATTTCTATTAACATCTTCTGATATTTCTCATCAGAAGCTTTTAGTAGAGAATTTATTTTCTCTAGTAACAATTCGGACATTGTCCCCATTAAGGAGGGGTTCTCCTTTGAGCCTTTTACAAGCTCTGATACCAGTGATGTGCGGATCTAACCAATGCTCAAATAATTCAGAGGTTTTTGTTCCTCTTCCAGAACATATAGGAGATTTTCTATCTCTTCTTCTATTTTATAGATTCTAGTCTGAAGTCTATAAATAATATCCCAGTAATTGGGAGATTCTCTATCAAGGCTGTCCCGATAGGTTTTTAATTTTCTCAGTTTTTCTCTCTCTTTCTGCAGTTCTTTAGTAGTATGTTTGCATATAGCAACAAGCTCAAGTCTGTCTACAATTGAAATTATGAATAGTAAATTGTACTGTTTACCTTTCGAATTAGAGGATGACTGTCAGCTTCATACATATATTCAAATGAAACAAACTCTGATGGGCCCACCACGTTTCTAAAACAACATATATAGATTTATGAAAGAGACATATGCAGATGCAGACTCTAACAGACCAAAACAACAAAGGGGTACTAATGGTAGAGATTTTGAAAAGACGGGTAGGTAGGAAAGAAAGTGAGAAAAAGTTGTGTAAAAGAGAACAAAAATAATACACTGGGGTGTATGAGAAGTATTTTCCCAAATTTGGGGTGTATGAGCATTATCCCTATATTTTATAGTGTTAAGGATTATTATCAATGACTTATCTCTAATTAGTAACTAGCAAGGCCCACACCTTATATGTGTGGAGAGATGAAATAGCGAGAAGTTTCTTTCCTCCATGTTTGCAGGAATTTATTTATTTATTTTATTTTTTATATTCTATTGAATATACTTTATTTTAAAATTCATTGCCATAATTGGAAATGTATGCTATTTATGTCTAGAAAGCGTAACTTCAGTCGGCGGTACAAATTTATCAAGCCACCACCGTAGTTTGACGGTTGACATATTTTTGTGGAGAACTAACTCATGAAGATGTCATCGACCACACGGAAGCACACATACCACCTCGTTTACCACGACTCCCCCTCTTCATATTATTTGACTTCATGTGGATGCAATCGATCTCGACGGACCTTGATGATGAGATTTGAAGGTTGAAGGTTGATTTTGTCTCTCAGCTCATCCAAACTCTACAGCATCCCACTGAGACCCGGAACAAACCAAGTCAGGTAGCTTAATTATCTCCTTCTAGTTCTTCATTTCTGAATACCTTCATCCCCATTTTGTTTATGATCAAAGATGTAGGTGATCTTTATTTTCTTTGATTTGGATCCTCATTTAAAGATGTGGGTTACTCTGATTTAGGAGCTTTTGTCCTTTGAGAAAGAATGTTTCACCGGAAACAATACTTGAAGTGCTGCTTTACCTTCCATTTTGTTTAGTTATGGTTTTCATGTCTTTAGCACCGTGAAAGGTGACGTGGAAGTTCTGCATCAATAGATAAGTTGATGCTGTTGAATGGTTAGTTGGTATGTTTGGAGCTTGCTCTTGTCCCACATATAGTGATGGTGATGGACACAGTTGCTCTTGTCCAAAGCAGTGTACGAATTGGAAAATTTACCGACTTTTAGGGCATATTACAGAGTCAACATTCTTTGTTGTTTTCTTTCCATTGCACCTACCTTCAAGTTTTGTATATCAGTCCAATACTTATCTTATTGCTGTGCTAGTTTCTTTCCTGATATTGCTCTTTGTGCAGCTATTGTAGCTAATCTCAACGCGAAGAGGTGTATAGTTTGCGTGATTGATCATTATACAAGTCCAGATTCCTGAAGGACCGAATTCTCAGATAAAAACGTTTGTGGTTCTGCCTGATTGTGAAATTGATGGAGGGTGCGATTAGGTGTTCCGCCAACTATGTTCCTCTTTCTCCGATCAGCTTCTTGGAGCGCTCAGCCATAGTCTACAGAGACAGACCCTCTGTTGTGTATGGAGACATCGTCTACACTTGGAGACAGACACTTGAACGATGCACCAGACTTGCTTCTGCTCTTGCCCAACTTGGAATTTCTCGAGGCGATGTGGTAAGAAACTGAGAACTTTAGATGTTTTTTTTCTCTGTTTGTTGCCATTATTGACTACTTCGCAATTGGATGTTATTGTTTTTCTAAGTTCCGAGTTCGGAAGTGTTGGCTTATCTCTGAATACTATGTAGTTGTACTCCTACTAAGAGATTGGATTAGATTTCTTTTTTTGACTCTACTTCTTTGGGAAACTATTTGAACTTGCGAAACATCCCAATCAGACATTTACACAGTGATCAAGAGGAGGCTGGTTGTGATTGGCAAGTTGCTGGTTTTGTGTCTTCCACATGATTTTTTTTTGTTTTTGCTTTTGGCTAAAGTCATTCGCATAGGATTGGAAGTTGAATACCATCATCAAGAACAAACAAAGAGGTGGAGACATGAACCAAAACCCCTCAACCAAAAACAAATAGCATAAAGCCAAATGTGCAAAAAGCCATAAGGCAAATACAAAGTAATGACATGAAGCTTGAAAGATGTAAAGCATGCTTAGATCAAAGGTTCAGTCTTACAGTTTGCGTCCTACTTTGGATAGGATAGTGGCTTGTCAAGAGCTTAGATTAGATAGTTTTTCCTTTGTTTATCTCTTTTCTGTTCCTGTTTTTTTTGGAGAATGCTACAACTTGTGCACATCTCGTTCGTAAATTATCAGAGTTTTAAAGAAAAGGCTGGTTGTGATTGGTAGGTTCCTGGTCTTGTTCTTCGCATACGATTGAACTTTGAAGAGCATGATCACTTTTAGTCTTGTGCTACTCATTGCTTTAAGCTAATGACTTTGCATCTGTATCACCATGTTCAGCCTAATTCGAATAGATGCAGCTGAAGTATTTGTCTTTTAAAGTTTCTCCTTAAGGAGTGTTTGACTAAGTCACACTCAAAATTCTTACTCATAAATGTTGAGCCCTACAGTTGAACATTCAGTTCCAAGTTGTTTGTTTGGTAGTGAGATTCCATATTCAAATGGTCATCTTTCTGTGTTTTATAAAAAGGACTACAGCTAAATGAATCTATATGCAAGTTCTCCATTATGACTTACTTATACATGGCCATAATGCAAAGTTCCTTTGTCCTGATTTTCTTTAATGATTATTATTTCTCAAGTGGTCAAGGGATTGAGATATGAATCCTAAAAACTGTTGTCACTTTTTCTTTCCTACACTTTAGTCCTCTTTGCCATATTCTTGAAGCCCCAATGCACATATTTGTACTTGAATAGTGATATCCCTGTTCACCTGTGCCTTGAAAAAGCTTTTTGTTGATTTTCACAGGTTGCTGCACTGGCGCCAAATATTCCAGCAATGTATGAGGTCCATTTTGGTGTTCCAATGGCCGGGGCAGTTTTGTGTACACTTAACGTACGTCATGATTCAAAAATGGTTTCAGTATTAATGAAGCATTCAGAAGCCAAAATCATTTTTGTAGACTACCAATTTATCCATGTTGCGAAGGGAGCATTTGATATCTTATCCAAGACTGGAACCAAGGTCCCCCTTCTAGTTTTAATTCCAGAGAGTGATCAATCATCTCCTGACTTCTGCAATCCCCCTTCTGCATACATAGAATATGAGAGACTCTTAGGAAAGGGAAATCTTGGTTTTGAGATCCTACGACCAAAAGACGAATGGGATGCAATTTCGCTCAACTACACTTCAGGCACTACTTCAAGCCCAAAAGGTGTCATTTATAGCCATAGAGGTGCGTATCTCAATTCTCTGGCAGGAGTTATTCTCAATGAGATGGTATCAATGCCTGTATATTTGTGGTGTGTTCCCATGTTTCATTGCAATGGATGGTGCCTCACTTGGGCTGTAGCTGCTCAAGGTGGCACTAATGTCTGCCAAAGAAATGTGACTGCAAAAGGAATTTTCACCAGTATATCTCAGCATCGGGTGACCCACATGGGTGGTGCACCTACTGTCTTAAACATGATTGTAAATGCACCTGAAAATGATCGGAGGCCACTTCCAGGCAAGGTAGTGGTCATGACCGGGGCTGCACCACCACCATCCCAGGTACTGTTCAAAATGGAAGAGCTAGGGTTCAGTGTAACACATGCATATGGTTTGACAGAGACTTATGGTCCTGGGACAGTTTGCGCTTGGAAACCTGAATGGGATTCCCTACCTCGAGATGAACAAGCAAAAATCAAGTCACGACAAGGGTTGCAACATATTGGATTGGAGGAACTTGATGTTAAAGATCCGGTCACGATGAAGAGTGTTCCATCTGATGCAAAAACCATGGGTGAGGTTATGTTCAGGGGCAACACTGTTATGAATGGATATTTGAAAGATCATAAATCAACACAGGATGCATTTGAAGGTGGATGGTTTCGCAGTGGGGACTTGGCGGTCAGACACCCAGATGGTTACATAGAGCTAAAGGATCGTTCCAAGGATATGATAATTTCCGGTGGAGAAAACATTAGCACAATTGAGGTGGAATCAGTGCTTTTCAGGCATCCAGATGTTCTTGAGGCAGCTATTGTGGGAAGGCCTGATGAATATTGGGGGGAGACACCCTGTGCTTTTGTGAAATTGAAGGATGGTTGTAATGCTAGTGCAGAGGATATCATTAAGTTCTGTAGGGATCGGTTACCCCACTACATGGCTCCTCGAACTGTTATATTCGAAGATTTGCCAAAGACTTCAACTGGGAAGGTGCAGAAGTATGTACTGAGAGAGAAAGCTAAGGCCATGGGAAGTCCCTCCAAGACCAGCATCAGCAAACTGTAAAGCTTAGTCTTGTATGTTGGTGATCTCATGTCAATTCATATCAATTCAAGTTGTGAAATTGTAGCATTTACAATTTCCCCTTGTTTTGGAACTATCTAATCATGTGAAGTCGGTACTGGGAATACAGTAGGCAGCTGTGAAATTCCATTCATTGTACCATGATACCATCAAGTCAGTGAACCTGTTGAAA
Organism: Rosa chinensis; assembly: GCF_002994745.2. Lineage (NCBI taxonomy): Eukaryota > Viridiplantae > Streptophyta > Magnoliopsida > Rosales > Rosaceae > Rosa > Rosa chinensis. Next base: position 36,897,753 of record NC_037093.1, on the reverse strand, counting down.
GAAATAAGTAGCAGCTGATCAGCCCCATTCACATATATACAATTGTTTTCCTCCATGCTTCTTTTGTTGTTTCAGTAACTGTTTCAGTAATTTGGTTAGCTCGTGGTTTGGAATAAGCAATCTGGTCTTTCAAGATTCAATTGGATCGTGATCAGAAGAAGTAGAAGACTTCATTTTGGTAGAAAATAAACAAATAGTAATTCTTCAAAACCCATTGGAATGAGCATCCAGTGGGCTCGTGTCAAACCACACACATCTTATGTCAACTCATAGATGTGTTTCAAGAGACACAGTGTACAACTCATAGATGTGTTTCAAGAGCTAGACCTTCCATCTGCTGTGTCTTAAGCTCACTGACAACAAAGAATTTTGTCCCTGCAAAAGTGAATCGGTCTTAATAAAACAGCATAACTTTTCAATTCAAAGCATTCTTGTTTACAAGGATAAACTGAACAGTCATAGGAAACAAAAGGCAACCAGCAATCCTCTTAAAAGAGAGCCCCCCTCCATGCCAGAGGCAAGGATGCCAAGCCTAAAATAACATATACAAGTAACCTGTAAAAGGAAATGCAAAGCATATAAAACAGAACTGTTTTAAGGAAAAGAGAATTGTAGAGAGAATTGGGGGAATAGTTGTATATTTTATTGATAATAGGAGCTCCTATATATAGGGAGTATAAGTACATAATCATTGAGTACAAGGAATCCTATTCTAAACATAATTAGGAATCTAGAACTTTCTCTCCTATTGCAACTATAGAAAGTAATTCTAGTTTGGTAAGGCACACATAATCCTGATATCTTTCAACACTCCCCCTTGCGCCGTCCAAACATGATGTCATCATGACACCATGGTGCTTCAAATGTTGCCTCGTTAAAAACCTTGCTCAAGTAATAAAAATCCTGTGGGACAAAAACAACATCGAGGAGGAGAAAAAGAGTACAACACACCTTCACTCTTCGAGATCAAACATGTAGACATCAAGCCTCCCCCTGATGTCGAGATCTCCCCCTGATTGCTACAATCATGAGAACTCGGATAAATTCCTCATTCCGATACTCTTCACATGTTTCTCAAAAGTGGATTTAGGTAACGACTTAGGGAATAAGTCCGCTACATTATCCTCTAATCGGATTTGATTCACTTCAATCTTTGAAAGTGTTTGTTGTTGCTGATTGTAAAAGAATTTAGGCGATATATGCTTGGTGTTGTCACCCTTGATGAAACCTTGCTTCATTTGTTCAATGCAGCTACAAGCTGCATTATCCTCATAAATGTATGTAGGTTCATTTGTGGTAGACTTCAAACCGCAAGTTCTTCGAATGTATGCAACTATGGATCTCAACCATATGTATTCATGAATTGCTTTATGAGGAGCAATAATCTTTGCATGATTCAAAGAAGTAGCAACAAGGGTCTACTTTGTAGATCTCCAAGATATCGCCATGCTTCCCATGGTAAAGACATAACCAGTTTGGGAACGACCTTTGTGATGGTCAGATAGATACCTTGCATCAGCAAAACCCATCAAAATATCACCATCATTTTGATGGAGGGAGGGAGGACACCAGCTACCCTTGGTGGCAGCGGCGGTGACGACGACCTTCGGGCTTATGGAGTCCGATTTCATCTTGTCGTCCATTCTTTTCTCTCTGTAGGGATGGAACAAGCCCATATCTATTGTACCCTTTAAGTATAGAAAGATTGTCTTTACACTAGTCCAAATGGCGTTGCGTTGGCGCATGGCTACATCTAGCCAACAAGTTCGCAACAAATGAGGTGTCCGGTATTGTATTGTGTAAAGTACAATAATGCGCCTATTGTACTTAGATAGGGCACATCTGCCAATTAACATGCCTTCGTCATCATCCCTGGGATGAAATGGATCCCTCTTAGGGTCAAGACTATGGACGACCATAAGAGTGCTTTACCTACTTGACTTTATCAAAATGCCTAAGCATCCATTGATACTGTATTTAAGTTTCAAACTAAGACAAAACCGTGTTCTCCCAAGGTCCTTCATCTCAAACTCAGATTTCAGGTGCTCAGCGGTTTCTCTTAACTCATCAAGGATTCTAATTATGTTCATCAACATAAATCGCGAAAATTGCAAATCTGGAACTTGTCATGGAAACGCATGGGCATAGTTCATCATATCCCTTCTTAATCAAGTAGTCACTTTAGTGAGCGTTTCAACCTCATTGTGAACGCGCTCCGTGGTCTAGAGCCACTTGTCATGTATATTTTTGTATCTAGATCCCCATAAAGATACGTAATGATCACATTCGTAAGCTGCATATTCAGTTATTTGGAAACTATCAAACTGAAAAGGTAGTGGAATGCAATGACATCCATTACTGGAGAGTATGTCTCCTCGTAGTCGATTCCAGGGCGTTGTGAGAAGCCTTGCGCTATAAGGTGAGTCTATAATCTCTTTTTTCTCATCTCACTTTCTAACGAAGACCTATTTATGTCAACAGGTTTTATGTTTAGGAGGTGTTGGCATCTCAGACCCAAAATCCTTCCTCTTCGTTATTGAATCCAATTCAACCTGGATAACATCTTTCCATTTAGGCCAATTTTCTTTACGTTGGCATTCTTCAATGGAGTAGATGTCATTGGTTTCAATAATCCCACATCCTCATGCATACTAGTGTAGTTTGTAGAGATCTCTATATTCTCAGGAATTGGTACTAACATTGAGGCATCCCCCAATGATGTCTCTTGGACATAACCATACTCTAAAATATTCTCATGAGACGGATTTTGAGTATTAATGATCAATGGATCATGTTGTGCCAAACTTGCTCTCTTCCTAGGGTAAGGATCCATTGAACCTATGGGTCTCCTACGCTCTCTAGTGGAACCCACAACCTGTGATGCCATTAATATGCCACCTTGTGGCGTCACCATGCCACCATCCATGGTGGCTGCGCCGTGCCCATCTCTTCTGGGTAGCGTCATGTCCTCTTGAGGGGACATCAATTCTTGCAAGTATGTTTGCAGCAGGTATATGTGATCTCGTCACTTTTAAGGGATCGAGATGAGACATAGTGGGGATAGACCACAACAATTTCTGTCGTTCATGTTGAACGTTGACGTTCTAATAATTCCCTAACGACGGGAAGACTATCTCATCAAAGTGACAATCTGCAAATCTAGCGGTAAAGAGATCGCCTGTCACGGGTTCTACATAGCGGACTTATAGTTGGAGATTTATATCCAACACAAATATGTAGGCATTCATTGCTAATGACCTATTTTGATGCGCTGTGGCGGTGGGATTAGCACATAAACCGTGTACTCAAATATGCGTAAGTACGAGATAGCAGTCTCTCACCCTGTCACTAGCTGTAACGCAAAGAAAGGTGAGTGGCGGTGGGTCGTAGATGATTTATCATACCTACATGCGATATTGCATAACCCCAAGCGGAAACATTGGTGTGCATTACCAATGTTCGGGCTACCATCGTAGTAGTTTAATGTTGTCTTTCCGCGAGATCATTTGGGTGTATACATAGGAATATGATGCAAACATCAATCCTCAATGATATGTAATAGTCATCGAAAGTCTTCGATGAAAAACTCTCCAGCATTATCAAGTCAAATTGACTAGACGTGATGATCCATGTAGTGAGCTCGTAGCCATATGATCTGGGCCAGGAGTTTATCATAAGTAACATTATAAGTATACAATAGCGCAACATGTGACCAATGTGTCTGCGCATCAACCAACACCATGAAACATTATAGAAAGTGATTTTCATTACCTTTGTTTATACAACTATACAGCTTATATAGCAGTAGATATGCTGCTATTACATAGAGAGAATAAAGTGCATTTACAACAAATATAAAACGGATCCTAAACTGATGCTATCACAGTAATTACACAGCAAAGCAGAAACGGTAGTCTAGGTTATGGCTTGATTGTATGCAATGATTTAGGCTCTCTAACATCCCCCCTCAAACTTGACGGTCCTGGATGGACAAGTTTGTGAGTATGAAGAGCATGACGGTGCTTGTGAAGTGGTTTGGTAAGAAGATCGGCTGGCTGATCAATGGATGGTATAAAGCAAACACGATGACTACCACGAGCCACCTTCTCACGAACATAGTGATAATCAAGTTCAATATGCTTAGTCCGGGCATGAAATACTGGATTAGAAGCCATGTATGTTGCACTAAGGTTATCACAATGTAGTAGAATAGGAAATTGGATGTGTGCACCCAATTCATAAAGTAGGAAGGCTAACCAAGTGGTCTTGGCACTAGCATGAGAAAGAGCCCTGTATTCAGACTCGGCGCTGGAACGAGCAACGGTAGGCTGCTTTTTGGAACACTAAGAGATCAAGTTAGTGCCGAGATAACAAAGATAGGCAGAGGTAGATCGACGAGAATCAGGACAACCAGCCCAATCAACATCCGAATAGGCAGCAAGATGAGTAGGTTGACGTAGGGGACTGAAAAACAAGCCATGATCAAGAGTCCCTTTGACGTAGCGAAGAATACTTTTGGCAGCAATCAGATGTGGTGTGCGGGGGTGACTCATGAACTGAGAAATAGAATTCAATGCAAAAGCAATGTCAGGGCGAGTGATAGTCAAATATTGGAGAGAGCCAACAATTTCTTGAAATGTTGTAGGATTGGCAAGAGAGTCTCCTTCGTTGGCAGTAAGGATGGCCTTGGCAGACATGGGTGTGCTAACCGGTTGACTAAGCAGCATATCATGCTTCACAAGTAGATCATGGGCATACTTGAGCTGGCTGATGTGAAGTCCATGATTGTGAGAGGAGACCTGTAAACCAAGGAAGTAATGCAAAGGTCCAAGGTCCTTAATGTCAAATCCACGACCCAAGGCATCAATAAATCCTTGGAGAAGCTGATTGTCACTACCCATAACCACAATGTCGTCAACATACAACAAAAAATAAAGTGTGCAATCCATGACGAAAAATGAATAGAGAAGAGTCTGCCAAACTTTGAATAAAACCAACCGACAATAGGAAAGACGACATGCTGTGAAACCAAGCACGAGGAGCTTGCTTGAGACCGTAAAGTGCCTTGTTGAGTTTACAAACGTGAGATGGCCGAGATGGATCAATGAACCCTGGTGGTTGAGTCATATATACATCCTCCTTGAGAAAACCATGAAGAAATGCATTCTTGACGTCTAATTGACGAAGTGACCAGCCTCTAGATACAGCAAGACAAAGCACAATTCGAATAGTGGCAGGTTTAATCACATGACTGAAGGTTTCTTCATAATTAATACCTTGTTGTTGATGAAATCCTTTAGCCACAAGATGGGCTTTGTGACGTTCTACTGTGCCATCTGGATTATGCTTCCCTCGGAACACCCATTTGTAGCCAACCGTATTCTGTGATGGAGAGGAAGGAACCAGGGTCCAAGTGTTGTTTTTCAGCAGAGCATTAATTTCATCAGCCATGGCAGCACGCCACACCTGTTGTTTGGATGCCTCAATATAACAGGTAGGTTCAGTAGAATCAAGAGCAATAAGGTGGGCACGAGGAAGAGGGTACTTCACTGTGCCATCAGTGCGAACTCTTTGCTTAATAGTGCCATCCTGAAGGCGTGTTGTCATGGGATGAATGGGTGGAGGGACTGGAGGAGCTGGTGCCGGAATTGGTGGAGGTACATGAACTGGTGATGGAGGGTCAGCGGCGACCGGAGATTTGGCAACCGGAGGAGCGTCATCATTTGGTGGCTGAGGGGCGGTAGACTGAGCAGGGGGCTCAGGTGCAATGTTAACTTGATCAGCAACTGGGGTAGGAGACAGCGCCGGTGGTTGCGTCTGACGATGAAGACGACGCTGACTGTACTGGAGAACAGGTGTCGGGGGCGACTGAGGCGAAGGGATGTCAATGAGAACTAAGGTGGAACGGGATGCCGACAGCTATTGAGATGGAAGGGATGCCGGCGAGGACTGAGAAGGATCGTGGCAGAATGTCGGGCTGGAGAGGGGAGAATCGCGGGGGACGGAGGGAGGTGAGGATGGAATTTCCGAAGAAGGTAGCGTGAGATCCGCTAGGCCGGTGGTAGTTGGAAGGTGGTAAGGGACGACCGGAGGAGCACGACTAGTGGGCGGCAGTGACAGCAGCTGGGTCGATGAAGAAGGACGTGGAAGCACAAGAGTTGTGGAGGGCGGGTCGGATGCGAGAGACACCGTAGGTGAATGTTGACCACATTATGGACTTGGGGTATTGGGCTGTGAACTTGGGCTGTTGGAAATTGAGTCTGTTGAGGTAGGAAGTGGACCTCTGCTGGTCAAAATTTGGAATTCCAGTGGGCCAAGAAGTGGTACCTGCAAATTTTTGTATGGAAAAGATGTTTCGTTAAATAAAACATGCCTAGAGACATAAACATGACCAGTGGTGGGATCTAGACAACGGTAACCCTTATGTTGAGGACTGTAACCCAGAAACACACATTCGACACTACGACTTAAGAGTTTGTTGGAGACATAAGGACTGAGATGAGGAAAACAAGAACAACCAAAGACTCGAAGAGAGGAATAAGGAGGATGACCATAGAGACGTGTATGAGGAGTATCCCAATTTAGAGTAGGAGTGGGAAGAAGGTTAATGAGATATACAAAGGTGAGAACAGCTTCAGCCCAAAGATTTTGAAGAGCACCCGAGGTAAGAAGGAGAGTGCGAGTCATAGTGGCAATATGTTGATGTTTTCTTTTAGCAAGCCCATTTTGTTGGGGAGTGTATGGGCAAGAAAATCGTTGTTAGATGCCTAAAGAGTCACAGAACTAGGAGAAGGCATTGTTGACACATTCTGTACCATTGTCACTTTGGAGGGATTGGACAGAACTTTGGAAAATAGTTTGAATCATGGCAACTAACTTTTGAAAGTGAGTAAGGACCTCATTTTTCCTGCGCATAGGATAAAGCCATGTATAACGAGAGTATTCATCTGTGAAAAGAACATAATATTTGAAACCAGTTACAGATAAGGTAGGAGACATCTAGACATCACTATGAATTATAGAAAATAAAGAAGAAGCGGAAATATTTTTGGAGGGAAAAGGTAATTGATGGGATTTGCTAAGTGCGCAAGTATTGCAAAAAGAATTAAAAGAAAGTTTGGAGCCAAGAGTAGATCCTAAACGAGCTAAAACAGAAGAGGAAGGATGACCCAAGCGATTGTGCTAAAGAGACGAGTGAACAGAAGAGAGTGCATGAGGAACTGTGGACTCAGAAGACAAGTGTAGTGGGTAGAGACCATCTTTGCATGGGCCCTGAAACAACAAGCGACCAATACGAAACAATAGATTTGATAGAAATCTGGAGCAAATAGGAAGAAAACAAGATTGTCCTTGGTGAAACGAGCAACAGAGAGAAGATTTTTACAAATTGACGGAGTGAGAAAGACATTTTGTAGAGAGAAATTAGAAGAACCTAAGGACAAGGGGAGGTTACCAGTATGGGAAATGGGCATTGAGTCCCCATTACCCATATATACACTATGAGGCCCTCCATAAGATTTTGGATTGTGGACAGGTATGGCTGTCATGTGGTGGGTTGCACCGGTGTCTGGGTACCAATTTGGATCAGCAGCATAGTGGACCCCAGCAAAATAGGGAGGAGTACTTGGGCGGGATAACCTTTGTGGGCATGGAGAAGAAGTGGAAGCCCAGGTAGGAGAAGAGAACCGGTGATGCTGCATCGCGGAGAGAGGCCAAATCTGATCTGGTCAGGTCAAGAGGATTGCTGCTAGGAAAAAGGAAAAGGGATTGATGTTGTGACGATTTCTCTAAAGGAGAGAGAGATGCAGGAGGACAAGATTAAAGAACAATACGTGAGAAGAAGAGAAGGATCCTAGACCTAGGCTGATACCATGTAGAAAGTGATTTTCATTACCTTTGTTTATACAACTATACAACTTATATAGCAGCATGTTACATAGAGAGAATAAAGTGCCTTTACAACAAATATAAAACAGATCCTAAACTGATGCTATCACAGTAATTACACAGCAAAGCAGAAATGGTAGTCTAGGTTATGGCTTGATTGTATGCAATGATTTAGGCTATCTAACAAACATCTAAACAGTCCGCAAGTTGGTTGAATCAGTCCACAGAATCCTCTTGGATTCTTTATAAGAATGGAATTATTTCCTTAGTGTCCTTTGCATAGGATGGTCTCAATCCTAATTTAGCTAAAAAGCAGGCTTTATGGAACAAAAGATTGGCCTTAGAAGTAACCAATCAGGATTTTGGTTGAGCCACAAAGTCATAGTTGACTTGAGAAGTGGAGAAAGGAGAGAAATCACCATGTCTGATGTTAATGCCATATCTACACCGTAAAGGGATGATGGCGTCGGTCCGTTTCTCTCCTTGAATCGATCTCAGCTGATTCGTACTTCTCTTTGTTATGAGGAAATGATGTCCATGTGAAGTCTTTAATATACGGATCATCATGTCACGACCTGGGTGTCCTAAATGGTCATGCCAAAGCCTATATGTGTTGGAATCCAAAAGGTCATCTTTTATGACGTTGTTGGATTCAATTACTCAAATAGTGGTAAGATATAACCCACTAAAGTGACACATAATTAAGCTTCTCTAATACTTGTTTTCATCCGTAGTCATTAGAGGCAATGCAAAGGAACTTATGTCCATTCTCACTATGTGTTTCCACATGAAAACCGTTGGCTCTAATATCTTTAAAATAATAAAATTTGAATTGAAAGAATCGACACTTTATTTATAATAGCCAACGATTACATCAAAGTTTCTGACCATAATCTAATCCAAAATAACTATAATCAAATGTAGACAAATAGTAGTTACTCAATCTTTTAGGTAACTCCAATTTGATAGTGACTAGGTAATGTAAGGCGAGATTTTGGTGGAGCAATGCTCACTTGTAAAACCGTTATCTCATATCAAACCTTTCCTAGACATCACAATTAATTGGATGAGCCTAGTTGAGAAAGAGTTAGAACTTTTGTCATTTATTGATAATATATGTCTTAGGCAAAATGCCATTACATATATTCTTGGAAAAAGAAGACTATTTAATCAAAATTTGGGGCATCAACATTGTTGTTTTCCTCGCCAGATTTGAAGTCTGCAATAGTGAGATTGACGTCATTGTCATCTCCTTCAGCTACGAGATGAGCCTCATGGATGCTTTCTCATATGTTTATACACCTTGCATTGTGCAGCTTGTTTTTCACTCTCACTACAGCACTGAAACTAATGCTCTAAAGATCCACATCTTATAGCATACCTCACCCATTAATCGAGATGCACCTTGTGCATTTAAATGTCCCTTAGGGATGTTGATGCCTCTCCACGATGGTCAACGTTGCCACGTGTCCGCACATCAATATGGCAGTTTCCTTCCTTTGTAGGGCGGTTGTATGGACCCACACGTCTATTTTGTTGTGCCTTAAATTTAGGTTTCCCCTCCTTGTGCCCTCCTTTAGGTGCGCTGTTATAATTCACCTCATGAACTCTCTTATTTCCAACGAGCCTTGAATTATAGTTTTTCACGAGTATATTGTCATGTTTCTCAGCAGCTGACCTAGCAATGATAAGCTGATGAAATCTCGTGATCTGTCTAGCATTGCACTCAAGCCTATATTTCTTTGCAATCATTAATGCTGAAACGGGAAAGGTTGAGAGGGTTTTCTCAATAAATTTCTGTACTGTGAGCTCTACTCCACAAAATCCCATTAGTAGTGAGGTGATTCTCGACATTATTCACCCATCGGTGATAACCAATGTCATTCGAATCTAGTTTAGTGAAGTTGAGTTTTTGTACGTTTGCATTCAACATTCAAAAATGAAGGAGAATAAATTAGTTTCGGAGTTGAATACTTCCACGACAACTAATTAAGGATTTCTGAGCCTCTTTACTACCAAAAAATCATTTTTCCAAGAAATTTGGATTAGACCAAAACAATGATGTTTGAATGGTCAATTTTCGATATTCGTAGTTTACGAATGCTCTTAGTTTGTAGTTTAGCTTGTGTAGATACCTCTCACTAGCATGACTAATTTGCTATCTCACTAGGCATAAGTGACACCCTCTTAGTGGGCCCACAAGCTATGGTGGGACCCAGCTGCGATATGCATCCCATAGCCCAATGTCCAGGCTACACCGTGATAGTTGGAAGCGGCCAAGACCGCGCCGGGAAGCCACCTTCCTGGCCTTGCCAAGTTGTCTTCACAATATGGTTTTCTAAACTAGAATGGGGACTTCTTATCCCACATTGAAGAAAATGTAAAGGAATGAGCCTCTCTTCCCTATAAAAGGAGACTCATTCCCACTTACTCAACATCCCATTACACACTTTGTAATCCCTTTGGGCCGCAAGGCCCAAACCCATATAGCGCAACACTTTAAGTGGACGTAGTTTCCTGCTAAGGTGGGAGATGAACCACTATACATCTTGTCTTCTCTTTCTCTTACTCTCTCTTTCTTTTACGTTAATTAGACCCCTCTGATAGGAGCATTTTAATGCGATGTTTTAATAGTTATTTCATCATATTTTACTTAGTTATTTCCTTAAATAATTGAATTTTAATTTAGTTTTTATTTTCTTGGTACATTGGAATAAATGGAGAAGAAATGAGCTGAAATGAAAACACATGGCGAAAAGAGAGGAGTCCTGATGGCACTAGGAAACCACATGGCTTGAAGATGACGTGGGGGATATTATGGGAGATTAAATCTGATTTTTGCATGGGAAATGATGGAGATAATGTGAAAATCGAGGAGATTATGTTGAGAATATCTTGGGAGAGTTTCATGGGATTGTGCAACAAGAAAAGGCTCAAAACAAGTCCAGATTCGTTCCTTAATTCCCTCAAAATATGTTGGCTGAAATTAGAGAATAAAATCTGCAATTTTAATGTGAAATCAAGAGAAAATCAAGGGGAGGATCAAGGATAATGATGCCATGGAGAGATTTAAGGGAGAAAATGTCCAAAACAAGTCCAGATTCATTCCTATTTTCACTCAAGATTATTTTGACCGAAAATTAAGAGAAAAATCAGATAAAATCTTGGGAAAATCAGCAATAATATATTTGGAAAGATTATGGATTTATTTTGAACTTTTTGATTGGTTGAGTGACATGGCAGAGCTGACGTGGCATTAATTCATTGGTTGGAGCTGTGTGGTGCAACCAGAAAATTCTTTGGAAATTAAATTCATGAAGCCTTGCTTCCCCTATATATAGCCTCCTCTCTAGAAGTTTTAGACACCACCACACCACAACACTACAACACCAACACATCACAACAACACCACCACACGACAACAACACCTCTCTCCCTCAGTAAATAAACATCAGAAAAATTCTCTCCATTCTCTAGTCTTCAGAAGCTCTGCGTTTCAACCAAGGAGGAGAAGAAGTCATGCAATACATCAAGATCCTATCCGCCATCCACTCTTGTGTCGTCCCTAGAAGATTGCTTGCTTTCAAGGATCTTCGAGTTCTTCGTCTCAAGGCCATGTCATCCATCTTTCACGGTGTATTTCATACTTTCTTTTGTTTTCCTTTGTTTGATTCGTAGAGTTATGAATTCTAGTTAACATGATGTTAAGGGAAAAGTTTAAAGCCCATTTATATATTTTGAAATAAAATTGTAATTTTTATATGTTGATTTATATGTTGCTTATGTGAGATTGCTTGATTGATTTTGGATTACAGAAAACTTTTGCATGTTTGTGTTCTTTGGTGGCCAACTTAGGATATATGCATGTAATTGGAGCTAATTTAAGTAGTGAAGTGTACATACATGTACATTTGCAAACATAATTAGCTATAATGGGCCACGCTCATTGTACCGCCAAAGGTACTAATTCCAACTAAAGGAATGACATGCAGACACACCGCCAGGCAGGCTACAGCCTCAGCGTCGGACCACCTCCAGATCACCGCCGACGCGCCGCCACGCGCCACGCCAAGATGGCATCAGAAGCTTCTGAAACTGGGAACTAAAGCATATCAGTCCCACATCGAAAACAAAGAGAAGATCAACCTCTTCCTCACCTATAAAAGGTTCTCTCCTCTCTCCTCATTAATTACGCATTCAATACTTATCTACTGTTACTTTGTCAACACAAATACATTGACTAACTTAGGCATCGGAGAGCAGAAGACCGCCCGGCGCGGTCTCCCTCTGACGCCCATTGTATTTCACTTGACAGGTAACGGGAGCTTCGAGAACAACACAAGTACCGATCCGCCCACCGGATCAGCGTTAGCTAGGGTCCAGCTACCGCTGGACTCTTAAACGTTAACATTGGCGCCGTCTGTGGGAACCAAACAACAAAAGACCATCCCATCACAATCACCATGACTAGCGGCAGCGGGGGAAACGACGGAGAGCAGGCAGACAACCCCGCAGCCCCCCAACCATCCGACCCAGCGGTAGGCGTTAACCGCGCACTTTTCACAACCCCGGCCAACCCCGGAGGTGAGGTAAATCTAGGCGGTAGCCGCCCGCTGGGCCAAGATCTCGTCACTATGTACGAGCTGGCACTGACGGATCTTCACAAGGCAAACAGAGAACGTGAGGAGGAGCGCAGGGAAAAGGCTGAAGCCCAAAGGCAGGTGGCTACACTAATGACACGTTTTGAGGAACTAAAGAAGACGCTGGAGGCCACCGCCCGCCCAGCACAGAGCGAGCAATCACGTAGCACCAGGCGTAGTCGACCCAGCACCGGCGCATTGGTACCAGGGCCGGTCGTACAGATGCAGGTACCGCTGAACCCACCTGAGTTGTTGGGAATGGGACCGCCGCCCATACCTCAGCTAATGTTAGAGCAAGTGGTGGAATCACTCCCGCACACCAACCGCTCAGAAACCAGGGCGAGGACAGAAGGTAATCCGCCTGTACCGAGGTGCAGGCCAGCCCAGCGGATCATTCAGACCGATTTCGCCGACGATGCAACCGCCCAGCTATTGGAAAGGATGCACCAACTGGAGCAGAGATTGATCCGGGCGGAGTCGGGCGTCCCAGTGCCAACTCCGAATCCGCTCTTCACTTCCAGACCTGGGCCCTTCTCCGTTGCAATTCTGCAGGCTGTCAGACCAGCATATGCAAAAACCCCAAAGATGTCGCATTACGGCGGAATGTCCGATCCCTTCGTCCATATGGATACCTTCAAGAAGGTCACCAACAACAAGGAGTTTGACGACGCCACCTTATGCCACTTGTTCAGCGAAACATTGGATGGCGAGGCAATGAACTGGTTCTTTGAGTGTCCGCCGGGGTCTGTCGGCTCATTCCATGCTTTATCACATGCTTTCCTCTCCCGATTCATCCTATTGTCCGCCGGGCACCACAATACAAGTCAGCTGTTCAGCGTTAAGCAGGGGGAGGACGAATCACTGAAGGCCTTCGTCACAAGGTGGCGAGCGGCAGCGTCTCAGTGCCGTGACCTAGACAAGACAATGGCATCAGCGGCCTTCAGGAAGGGACTTCTCAGGGGACCGTTCCTCTATCACCTCAACTACAGTCATCCCAATGCGACGTATGACCACGTCATGAGTGAGGCGGTCATTCACGCCCAGGCGGAATTCATCACATATGGAGAAACCCCACCGCCACCAGCAACTCCAGCAAAATCCACACAGCCATCCCCCAGTCACCAGGAAACCGCTAACAAGACCCCCTCAGCACCGCCAACTGACAAGAAAAGGGAGTGGCAGCAGGGCCACCACCAGAACAAGCGGCAGAAGGACCAGCATTACAACAGGGGAAACCGCCCAACCCATGGAGATAACCGCAACAAGCAGGCGGAGTCCTCGCAGCGGTATGCAGTTTTCACGGTCTTAACGGCCTCGTATGAAGATATCTATAATCAGTGCAAGGATCAGATTCCACCGCCACCCCCTCCAAAGTACCCAAAAACGGGTAAACCCAGGAACATCGGCAAGTGGTGCAAATACCACGAGGACAGCGGCCACAATACCAATAGCTGCAATGCTCTCAAAATGGCCGTTGAGACCTTGTACCGTGACGGCAAGATGGAACAGTTCAGGGTGCGCCAACCACCACCAGTAATTGCCAACGTCGAGACCTTGGGCCGCATCAACACCATCGATGGCGGTGCTTCAATCACCAACATGTCTCATAGGGCAAGAAAGCGCTATGAACGCGCTAATCATCCGAAGGAAGTCTGCAACATCCGCTACGAAAGATCCGCCAAACTCCCAAGATCAGGTTGGGAACCTATTACCTTCTCAGAGGAGGAGGAACGCGGAGTGCATTTACCCCATGATGACCCATTCTTAGTCGATGCCATTCTTGGCAAATTCTCGGTGGGGAGAATCTTAGTGGATAGCGGATCCGCTGTCAACGTTATCTTCAGCGGTTGCTACGACCATCTCAAGCGAAACAAAAAACTACTCCAGGATCACGAGCCACTGCTCAGCTTTTCCGGTGACGTCACACAACCGCTAGGGTCGGATTACATGCGCCTGGTTATTGGCACTAGTCCGTGCATGGCGGAGGTGCATACGGAGTTCATTATTGTCGACTGCTTCAGTTCATACAACGCCATCATTGGTCGACCAGCGCTTAACAAGCTCATGTGCATCATTGCCGGGTACATGCTTCTCATGAAGTTCCCCACACCCAACGGCACAGGCTGTGTGAGGGGAAGCCAGCAGCTGGCACGAGAATGTTATTCAACGACTATAGCGCGGTCAACGCGCCGCCATGAAATTCTGACGGTGGGTAATGAGGCACCGCCACCAAACATCTTTGAGGATCCTAGAGATGAGGAGGAGAAATATGTAAAGAAGGAGCCGGTCAACCCGGGCACCTCGTTAAAAGTTGTCTGCATCTCAGACGAACACCCTGAGCGGACAGTCCGCATAGGCGCCCAACTAGATCCAGAGGTGGAGGCAGAACTCACTCAATTCCTACGTGACAACGCCGCCGTCTTTGCATGGTCCTACGCGGACATGCCAGGTATCTCCCCTGAAATTATCACTCATAAGCTGACCATCAAACCCTCCTTTTACCCTATCAAGCAGAAGCGGAGGGCCTTTGATGAGGAAAATACCGGGCAATCGGAGAGGAGGTCGCCAAACTATGGGACATTGGGTTCATCCGCCAAGTCATCTATCCCCAGTGGATCTCAAATTTGGTAATGGTAAAAAAGCCCAGCGGCAAGTGGCGGATGTGCGTCGACTTCAAAAATCTCAACAAGGCATGCCCAAAGGATAGTTTCCCGCTACCTCGTATCGATCAGTTAGTCGATTCAACTGCCGGACACGAGCTCCTCAGCATGATGGACGCTTTCTCCGGATACAATCAGATCAGGATGCACCCCAGCGACCAGGAATGCACCACCTTCACCACCGACAAAGGCCTCTACTGCTACAATGTCATGCCTTTCGGTCTGAAGAACGCCGGTGCAACTTACCAGCGGTTGATGAACGCCATGTTCGCTGAGCATCTGGGCAAAATCATCGAGGTCTACGTGGACGACATGCTAGTTAAGAGCATAAAGGCCAGTGGACATGTGGCAAACCTCAGGATCATAGTAACCATCCTCCTGGCCTATGATATGCGCCTCAACCCAGAAAAATGTGTCTTTGCAGTCACCGCTAGCAAATTTCTCGGTTACATCGTCAGCGAGCGAGGTATCGAGGCTAACCCGGATAAGGTACAGGCCATCCTTAACCTGGCGAACCCCGAGTATAAGGTGGACGTCCAGTGCCTCCAGGGCAAGTTAACCGCCCTTTCTCGATTCATCTCTCGACTCACTGATAAGTGTGCCCCATTCTTCAAACTCCTCAAAACAACTCACAAGAAGGTCATTGACTGGAACCCAGAGTGTCAGGCGGCGTTCCAGGGCCTAAAGGAATACCTGGGGGCAGTCCCTCTCCTTTCTGTCCCTGTGCAAGGAGAAACACTATTCATTTATCTAGCGGTCTCGGCAACGGCGATAAGTTGCGCCATTATCCGGCGGGAAGGCCAGGATGAGCTCCCAGTGTTCTACGCCGGCAGAGGCATGAACGGAGCAGAAACAAGATATTCACCGTTGGAGCAACTGGCCCTCGCACTTATCGTTACCGCCAGACGCCTCCGGCAATACTTCCAGGCTCACACGATCCATGTGTTAACCAATCAACCGCTGAGGCAAGTGATGCAGAACCCTGAACACTCGGGGCGCCTCAGTAAGTGGGCCATTGAGCTCAGGGAATTCGACATAGAGTACAAGCCAAGAACCGCCATGAAGGGCCAGGCAGTGGCGGACTTCATCGCTGAACTTACTGAGCGTCAGCCGGAACCCGGTACTCAAACAGAGCCCGGAACAGAAATAGTAAACGGTGAAGAGGCAACTCCCCTACAGTCAGATTGGAACCTACATGTGGACGGCTCCGCCTGCGCCAAGGCCAGCGGCGCCGGAGTCATCTTAACAGGACCCGGGTGACTGAACGCGGAGTACGTGTTGAAATTCAACTTCAAAGCTTCAAACAATATGGCGGAGTATGAGGCGCTTATCGCCGGTCTACTCCTCGCCATTGACTCAGGAGCTGACAGCGTCAACATATTCAGCTACTCGCAACTAGTCGTTAACCAGGTCAACGACAGCTTCCAAGCCAAGGACCAGCAGTTAGCGGCATATTTGGGGTACATCAAAACGTTGCTAAAAAAGTTCAAATTTCACACCATCACACAAATCCCCAGGGAAAAGAACGCTAAGGCTGATTCACTGGCGAGACTGGCAACCGCCCAACCACATCAGAGTCCAGCGGACACAAGGGTGGAGTACCTTGACAAGCCAAGTATCACAAAGACCCTGGCGGAGATTTTCAACATTCAAGTCAATCCCAGCCGGATGGACGAGATCATTGCATATAAGCGCAGCGGCACATTGCCAGAAGATAAGGTCCACGCAAGACAGCTCAAGCGCAGAGCAACCCGCTACAACATCCAGGATGGCAAGCTTTACCGCCAGGGATTCACCCATCCCAACCTCCGCTGTCTAACCCCAGAGGAGGGAAAGGTCGTCCTAGCAGAAATCCATGGCGGAGAATGTGGAAACCACTCGGGCGCCAGATCCTTGGCCAACCGCACAATGCGACAAGGCTACTTCTGGCCCACGTTTGGTGATGACGCCCGGCGGATTTCGAGGTCTTGCCACAAATGCCAACAGTTTGCAGATCTCCCACACGCACTGGCGGAACCACTGTCAGTCATCATCGGCCCATGGATTCATTCCACGTGGGGCATTGATTTGATGGGAAAGTTCCAAACCGCCAAGGGCCAGTTCAAGTACATCATTGTCGCCATCGATTACAACAGTTAGTGGGTAGAAGCGGAGCCACTGACGGCAATAACTACTGCAAAGGTAATTCGCTTCCTTTGGAAGAATATCTACTGCCGCTATGGTGTCCCACATACAATCATTACAGATAACGGCACACAGTTTAACAATAAGGAACTCATCTCATTTGCCGCCAACCTGGGCACCAAGTTAAGTTTTGCATCTGTCGCCCATCCCCAAACCAACGGCCAGGTCGAAGCAGCAAACAAGATAATCAAGAAGCTGCTAAAAAAGAAGCTCGACGACGCCAAGGGTTTGTGGGCGGAAAAACTTCCAGAAGTCCTATGGGCCATCCGGACAACTCCAACTACCGCCATCGGCGAAACTCCTTTTGTATGATGCTCGGCACAGAGGCTGTCCTTCCTGTTGAGGTAACTCAGCCTACCGCTAGGGTCGACAGCTACTGCCCAGAGACCAACAGCGATGGCGTCAACTTGGATAGGGACCTCCTAGAAGAGAAAAGACACAAGGCCCATTTACACAATTTACAAAACAAACAACGGGTATCGCGTTTCTATAACGCCAGAGTCAAGGCCCGGAACCTCCAACTGGGGGACTCGGTCATGAAGGAAGTCATTCCGCCACCAACAAAACTCCGCCCAACTTGGGAAGGCCCGTACAAAATTGTGGAAGTCGTTAGCCCAGGCACCTTCTACTTAATGGACAAAGACGGCGTCACATCGACCCACCCTTGGAATACTGAACACCTTCAGTATTACTACAAATAGTCAGACCGCTACCCAGGAGCATCTTGACTTAGCTAAATTTTTGTTTAATATTTAGCTAAGGGAAGCTACCCAACGGGTACTACCCCACTTTTGTACACTGATCAGTCAGCTATCAATGAAACGAGGAATTATTCAAACCATTGTTACCAAGTCTAGCACTGAGGGCAACTGGCAACGCCAGCAATCGTCGGCGGACCTCGTCCGCTACGTGGTGCACTTGGACCAATCTTAATTCCTTTAATGTTTCATTGATCGACAGAAGAAAAATATAACTCAAAACACTAGCACTGCAAACACATCATGGCAAACCAATTCAGAAATTTATTTCACTTCCCAACATTCTTTACAAACTGTTGTGCCTCAGCGGCTACAAAACAAAAAAGAGTAGGAAAATCTCTAGCGATCTCAGCTGGCTTCAGGGGTTGCCTTCGACTTCTTCTGCTTCAGCGGGCGGCGGCACGATCGATCGACTCGCTTGGTCGGACCCTCGCGCTATCGGACTGGGGGTCTCTATGGTACCATCCGCCCGGGTGTGCGCCTCCAGGAATCCAGCACGTGACACCTCCGACGGGGTGGGGTGGGGAGTCTGCTGGGACCCTTCCGTCGGATGTGCGCCACTTTCTCCGCTGCCCGAGCGGGCACCTCCAGCTGGGGCAGGTACGACTTCTGTCTCCGGCGGGATACTCTCAGCCGGCGGCGCGTCAGGCTGTGACGCTTTGGCGAAGTCAATGGCGCCATTCCGCTTCAGCATGTCTATGTTTGCTCGGGCCCCAGCCTTCGCCGACTCGGTCATCGCCTTCTTAAACTCCGCCGACTGCTTGAACGCCTCAACAGCGGCGGCCGCAGCCGTACTCCCTTCAGCCCTCAGGCGGGTAACCTCACCCCCCAGCCGCTTCACTTCAGTCATTCTCTCGGCGGACTCCCGCTGCACAATAATGAGTTTTTTATCCTTGGCGGCTATCCTCTCCTGCAGCAGGGCGATCTCCTGCTCCAACTTGGAGACACGTTCATTCCTCTCCAAGTCCCGCTCGATGGCCACGTTGAGCTTACCGCGGACGTCCGTATAGTCACAATCCGCCTTGGCCAGCCGCCGCTCTGCCTCCGCCAGCTTCTCCTTCGCCTCCGCCAACTCCCTCTGAAGACCTTGGATTTCATCCCTGAGCTCCCCCTCAATCAGGGGCAGCTTCGACGCCGCCACGAACATGTCGTGCAGTCCCGCCGATATTTGACCAAACGCCGAGCTGAAAGGCGATTGGTCAATTGCCGTGGGGCGCGAGATACCCGCTAGGCCGCCGAACCCTAGCCGTTCGCATAGATGGAAGAGGAACTCCCGCTCACCATCTATCATGAACACAGCATACTCGGCAAACGAGTCCAGCTCACTAACGGCGGGGGCCTCTCCCTCCACCGCAACAGTTTTCGAAGGAGCTTGTCGAGCCTTCTTCTGTCGGCGGGCCCCGATCACCTCCACCTCCTCTCCCTCTTTCTCGTCAGGAGAATCAACCTGCCGGCGTTTTCTCTCCAGCGCCCTTTGGTTCCCGGCGGCGGTCCTCGTCACCCTCACTGGCGGCTCCTCCCTTGTCACAATGACACTCTCCGCCGGTTGCACCACCTTCCCCTTTTGAGGACCACGCCTGTGAGCAGGCATCCGCTCCTTCTGTTGCCCAGCGGCAACGCTTCCCCTCTCCCCGCCAGCCGCTTGGGTCCCCGCCTGCACTACCGGCAGACCATCCTCACCAAGATGGGAGTGGTGAGGCATAGGCAGCACCACAGGAACCTCGGACTGACTCAGCGCCAGTGTCTCGGGGTTCACCAGCGTCTGCTGGGCCGCCAGCCCCTCTGCGTACATGGCCTCCAGAAAGTTGTCTATCTCCGCACGGTCCATGGCCTTTTCAAAAGCGTCGCGACTCTATTTATTACCCGGCGGGGTTTCTAAAAAAAAAAAAAAAAAAAAAAAAAAAACCACCAGTCAGTCCGGATCACACTTACAAAAAAAAAAAAAAAAACGGTATGGCGGAGATTTTTCACCAATGGAACGAGTTAACCGCTGGTCGACCAGCAACTCCCAACCAGTCAGAAGTCGAAGATCCAGCAAGTTGCGGTTCCGCCAGCAACCTCTGATCCTCGCTACGTGACACTCTTCTTCGCGCGTTAGCGTGTACCGCAGTCCCGCTGCACAAAAACGGTAATCGTTAGTGAGAATACAAGTGCAAATACGTGAACCCGCCAACTACGTTCAGCGGAAACCGGTTACCAACCTCGAATGGGTTGGAACTCCGACTTAATCCTAAATGTCGGCCCTTCCTCGTTCGACCTGGCATGATACTCCCAACCCTCTGTGGCGATGCAGAAGGTCCCCCGCCAGTAGGACATTGAGTCCCTTAGATTCTCGATCAGCTTGGGCGCTCCCTGCCGGCGGCTCAAGTTCACTTGCCCTTTGCAACCTCGGCGCTTCACGTTCACCGGCTCGTAGAAGTGAAGCACTTCCGCCACAGTAGGCCCCTCGCACCCGGACAACCGCCAAAGTGAGTTCATGGCCAACATCAACCGCCACATGTTGGGGCAAATCTGACCAAAGGCAAGGCCAAATTCGCACACCAGGATTTGTAGATTTGGCACCAGCGGGAGTGTCACTCCTTGGCGGAATATCGCCTCATGAACGGCAGCAAATCCCGCTGGGAGAATCGAGGCCTTCTCATCCACTGTCGGCGGGAGCAGCTTCACCGAGCCCGGCAACCGGAACGTCTGCTTCATTCGGTTAACAGCGGCGGCGTCCATCCGCCCTCCGGCCTCGTCGACGGCGGTGCCATCCGAGAGGAACCACGCCGACTCAGCATTCTGCCCCGCTACTTCTTCTTCTCCAGCGGAGCCGCTAGCAGCACTGTTTCTCGCCAAACGCTCATCGCGCCTAGCTTTGGCAGCAGCGGCCTCACCCGCCATAGAGCTCACTGGACGCGAACCACGACCCATAGCTACTTCCCAGGGGATGGTCTGTAGCGGCTCAACTTCTAGCGGTTCTGGCAGTGAGGTTCCTGCATGGGCAGACGGACGCAACGAATCAATAAAAATCCTATCCGCCGCGCTGAACGACACGTCAGACCCGGAATCCTCACTGCTCGAAATCTCTATGACGTTAGCCATCCCAAACCCTAAAACCCACATCAGTTAGCACAAACACAGATCTAGCCTATTCTTACATCAGTTATAGCCAAGGGCATCAAGAACAAAACCCAGAAAATGCCAAAATAAAAACAAACGCACTCAACCCAGATTCGGCCATCTAAATCCCTAAGCACTAACGCTTTGCCAACCATAATTCAACCCCTCCCCCCCCCCCCCCCCCCCCCCCCCCCCCCCCCCCCAAAAAAATCTCATTTTACACCTCAGAACACGCCCAACAAAACCAGCAATCATCCCAGAAAGACAAAAACAACAAGACCCAGAAAATAGCAGACCCACTGAAACAAAAAAAAAAGGGGGAAATCCAGATACCAACCTCGGTGATGAAGTCTACGACACAGTGGTGCACAGTAATCTTAGGGGCTGCGATCGTCGTCTCTCCGGGAACGGTATACCCAAGCTTCGGCAAACTCTTTCTTCGGTCTCGGACAAACAGAGCTTGAAGACGATGACTAGGTTTTCAAATTTTCACAAAGTGATGAAATCTCCCAAGGTTCCCCCCCCCTTTTATGTCAGCATCAACGCGTCCTAAGCCGTCCGCTCCATAACGACATCACATACCAACCGTACACGTGTCGTAAGTCTCCACTCACTCTCCGGAGTACCCGAGGAGTCACCTCGGTTACGAAACCCACATTTACTATCATTAAAGGCAAGAAGACGGACAAGCTTAGGAGACAAGCCTACGCACGCTAACCCTCTATGGGTTCGACGCGTGTTAACCACCACGGGGACGACTTCACAATACCGTCCGAAGTCTCCGCTGAGCGAAACCCCGCCAGCGGAACTTCTCGCTTGTTATCTTCCAAGTGATGAAGTCTCCGCTGAGCGAAACCCCGCCAGCGGAACTTCTCGCTTGTTATCTTCCAAGTGATGAAGTCTCCGCTGGGCGAAACCCCGCCAGCGGAAACTCTCACTTGTTATCTTCCAAGTGATGAAGTCTCCGCTGAGCGAAACCCCGCCAGCGGAACTTCTCACTTGTTATCTTCCAAGTGATGAAGTCTCCGCTGAGCGAAACCCCGCCAGCGGAACTTCTCACTGGTTATCTTCCAAGAGACGAAGTCTCCGCTGAGCGAAACCCCGCCAGCGGAACTTCTCACTTGTTATCTTCCCAGTGATGAAGTCTCCGCTGAGCGAAACCCCGCCAGCGGAACTTCTCACTTGTTATCTTCCAAGTGATGAACTCTCCGCTGAGCGAAACCCCGCCAGCGGAACTTCTCACTTGTTATCTTCCAAGTGACGAAGTCTCCGCTGAGCGAAACCCCGCCAGCGGAACTTCTCACTTGTTATCTTCCAAGAGACGAAGTCTCCGCTGAGCGAAACCCCGCCAGCGGAACTTCTCACTTGCCACCTTCCAGGTGACGAAGTCTCCGCTGAGCGAAACTCTGCCGGCAGAACTTCTCCCTATACCGTCCTGCAAGCTGGGTATCTTCCGCTATACACCTCTGGCGGAACCCACTTTCATCTTGCAAACTGCGTGCTTTGTTTAAACGCAATATCATTCAAACAAAATATCGCCAGGCACGTCTGCCGGACACTGCTTCCTGCTACATTTAGCTGGGGGATATCCGCCAAAACGCGTATCCCGAGGCCACGCCTCTCTGACAACGACCGCCACGCGGCGTTACCGTCAGACCGTCCCTACGGGACACGGGGACTAGTCAACAGTCTACGACGGCCCTGATCAGGCACGTTGACCCCCGTCATCTGGGTGCTAAACGTTGGGCTCGCTACCCAACACCCTCTGCTCCGTGCAGCTCCCCCTCAACAAACAACTTGCCGACCATCCGGAGGTCTATCTTCGCCGGGGAGTGGGGGACTCCCTGGGGGCCCAGCAGGGGCCCACCCGAAAGGGTATAAAGCGTTTGCTCAGTAAAACCAACGGTTGACAACGCACTGACGCTAATTATGCTCTTGCAAGTCTAGCGGAAGAAAACGCTTCAAACCGCCGAACAATTCCCCAACCAAGATTGCCCTCCTTGACTGGGGACTTGGGGGACTTGTACATACATGTACATTTGCAAACATAATTAGCTATAATGGGCCACGCTCATTGTACCGCCAAAGGTACTAATTCCAACTAAAGGAATGACATGCAGACACACCGCCAGGCAGGCTACAGCCTCAGCGTCGGACCACCTCCAGATCACCGCCGACGCGCCGCCACGTGCCACGCCAAGATGGCATCAGAAGCTTCTGAAACTGGGAACTGAAGCATATCAGTCCCACATCGAAAACAAAGAGAATATCAACCTCTTCCTCACCTATAAAAGGTTCTCTCCTCTCTCCTCATTAATTACGCATTCAATACTTATCTACTGTTACTTTGTCAACACAAATACATTGACTAACTTAGGCATCGGAGAGCAGAAGACCGCCCGGCGCGGTCTCCCTCTGACGCCCATTGTATTTCACTTGACAGGTAACGGGAGCTTCGAGAACAACACAAGTACCGATCCGCCCACCGGATCAGCGTTAGCTAGGGTCCAGCTACCGCTGGACTCTTAAACGTTAACATGAAGGCTTTGGACAAAAGTCGAAATCAATTAAGGGGGATTGCAAATAGATGAGCTTTTTCATAACTAGGTTGTGCACTTTGTTTGACATCCTTTCTTTGTTCTTAATGCGTTGAATGTGTTCTTGATTAGCTAGCTTTCTAGACTATGATTGCATGTTCAATATGATTAATTTAGGTGCTTTCACTTAGATTAATTATTCAAGGAAAGTAAAAAATGGGAAATCGTTTGCTTTCTAACGTTTCACATGGTCAACTTCTTTCTCATGACATAGAAGATCAACTATAGGAATTGTGATTGGATTTCATTCATATGATTGTGGATTTGATATTTGTTCCTTGCGTTCCACCCTTGTATATGTGTTTTTGTGTTTTCTTTCTTCTATTTAGTTTAATTTTTGAAACTCTAATTCTTAAATCCCCCTTTTATTTAGTTATTTGTATATATTTTTGTAAATGTTATACTTTGTATTTATTTTAATTCTTTATTTGTTTTACAATGACAGGTGTACCCTCAATCCCCGGTTAGAACGATCCCTATTTACCATATACTAATGATGACATTTCAGGGTTAAATTACGCGCTTGCTTTTAGCGCATCATCGGTCACTTACATTAACAGCTTGAATTCCCCATGGTTCCGCTTTTATGAATCGAACCCATGTTACAAGAAAGGTGGGATGAAGAAGAAAGGATTTTGGAATTCCCTGAGGAAAAATTAAATTAAATTCAAATTTCAAAAGCGGGAACTTTAATGTAAAATCTTACTAGTAAAATTCGAAGTTGAAACTTTGATACACGCCCATGTTGATGCAGGCGTGCATGCGTGTAGGACTACAGGACGTGGTGGCGCGGCACTGGGGTGCTCTCGAGGTATTCCTAGTGTAATGCCCCGTACCTTAAAGTTTTTAATAGTTACATTTTACCATGGTTGACCGAAGAGTGACTTTTTCATTAGTCCTGTAAATTAGGAAATTTCTTTGAGAATGTCGTAGTATACGAAAAATCGAGTTCGTGGATACGTAGTTTGTGTTAATCGGAGTTATATCAGGAAAGTTGTGACCAAAAAGGGAAGTTACTATTCATAGTTATTGTTTTTAAAAAGAATTTCCATTTTGGGATAGAAGAGAGAGAAGTCAAAGCAGCCAAATCGGGACAGACCCGACCTCCCCCTCCTCCTTTCTTCTCCTTTTCGCCGTTTCTGGTTTTCTGGTGATTTCGTTGCCGTCCAGCCACCCCAGGACGAACCGCTTAGCATGGCGTGATCCTCTCCTCCTTCTCTACCTAGTCATGTAAGTTTTTCACCTTGGGTAGCTTTGGTTTTTGAGTTTTGAAGAGAATTGCATAAATGGGGAAAACCGGAGTTTGGCTCCGATCTACAATTTTCCGGCGGTTTCCGGCCGGCTTTCTTTGGGGATTTGGTTATTGGGGCGACGCTAATCCTCATCCCTAACTTCTTGCATCTTGTGTTGGCCTGTGGAGGGAGAATCGAAGGTGAAGGAGATTGTGAATAGTAGCAGACGAGTTCTTGATTTTGGGATTGAATTTCCGGCTATTTCTACTTTGAATTGGTTGTTGTTGCAGGTATATTAATTGTTGGGCTTGTTGTGGAGATTGTGTAGGTGAAATTTGGTGGCCGGTTATGGGTGTTGGAGTGGAGGCGCGTGAATGCCACGCGCCGCCACTGTTGGTGGCGTGTGGAGGCTCCATCAGTGCATTAGAAATGCTTTATTTTTAACTGTTGAATTATACTTTATGTTGGGAACCCTCGATTAGCATTGTTTTTGGCATGAGTTGGTTTGGGTATCGAGTTTTCTTTGGAAAATTGGTGTTGGACTTGGTTTATAATTATTTTGGTTGAAATATATTGGTTATATATCGGTTTTGAATTATTTGGTTAAGGAATTGGAATTTAATTGGCTAAGTTATAGAAACAATCCTTGTGAATATTAAAGTTCAAGTGAGGGTGTTGAATCGTTAAGGAAATTCCGTATTGAAGAATTTAAATCCCAAATTGAAGTATGGGATTTTTATAAGAATTTATGAGTAACAAATACTAATTCCACAGGGAATGAGTTTTGATTTTGAGATTATTCCTCATTATGGTTAATTATATCATGTCCATTTACTTCAGGACGTACTGAGCCCTCGAGCGAGGAGGACATGGGCAGGCAGTAGGATTAGCTGCGAGACTCACCTGTGAGTGGACATCTATTTTATTTAAATGATGCATGCAGCATGGCATTAAATTATAACTTGATTAACGAGGTTTTCGTGGAAAGAAATGTGTTTAAAGAGACGAGTTGGCAAGGAGGCTATTTTGGGCGCATGCGTACATTACCTAGTCGGCAGTCCCCTCTAGGTAATAGTCTGGTCGGCAGTCCCCTCCAGACTACATCCCAGTCTGTAGTCCCCTCCGGTGAGTCATCTGGTCGACAGTCCCCTCCAGATGACATGACTAGTTAGTCGGTAGTCCCCTCTAACTACCTGTGGTTAACCACCGCCTTCGACATTCCGGTCGGCAGTCCTCTCTGATGCGTCATCTGGACGGCAGTCCCCTCCAGATGGCATGAGATGACTAGATAGCAGTCTTCTCTAGTCATCGAACGATGTTCCTTGAAAGGAAGGTTTTCAAAGGAATGAGTTGGAACTGTTTTATAAATTCCGCTGCATGTCGGATTTTATTAATGAGAAAAGGGGAAAGCATTCAAGCATTGATTTCATAATTTATTTTAGTTTCGTCCACTCACTCTAACGGTTTTTAAATGCTTTTCCCCTGGGCCTTTTGGTTTCAAATGCCCAGATTTCAGATTTGCCGAGATCGCGTCCAGGAACTCGAGGCATAGGAATCAGCGCTTCCATTTTGACTGTAGGTTAATACTTAACCTACCTTGTTTGATATCGGCTTAGTTATGTAGCACTGCTTTGATAACCTTTTAACTTGGAGAATGTTAATGCTTGAGAATCTGTAACCATAATTGAAGTTAGGGTGGATTTCGTACTTCCTGAATGTAACTTATACATGTGGAATGTAAATATTGGAATCTGTATCTGAGTAGGAACTTATTACTATTCATGTCCAGGTTTTGTGAAATTCTGGGTAGCCTATTTAGGGGAGGTTCTGCCGATTTTTCAGTAGGATTTCACTTAAAGTGGGCCCCACAGGCTAGTATCCGGGTTTCGGGGTGAAGCTTGGGTCAGGTCCTGTCACCTAGGGTACGGTTCTAGGGTATCACGGCAAGCAGAGAAAAGTGGAGGAAATTTGGCTTATGATTCAGGGTTAGGACTCGTGCTGATAACGTGTGTTAAGGAAAAGAGAAATATAGAAAGAATTTTGGGGGAATAGTTGTTTCTTTCATTGATAATAGGAGCCCCTATGTATAGGGAGTACAAGTACATAATGTTTGAGTACAAGGAATCCTATTCTAAACAGAATTAGAAATCTAGAACATTCTCTCCTATTACAACTATAGAAAGTAATCCTAGTTTGGTAAGGCACACATAATCTTGATATACTTCAATAACAAACATTAACTTTGTGCTAGGAAATTCAGGCCAGGCAGATGAATCTGATATGAGTATAAGGACAAAAGAAGAACTACATGCCCTGTGCAATTCCAATTCAACAGTGTCGAGATGTTGACATCTAGCATTTTTCAAAATGTTAAGAACTCACCAATAAAATCTTTACCACAATAATATGGAGTGGGTACAGATTTCATATAAATTTTGCGAGCAATTTGAGAGAGTGAATGACAATGGGGAAAAGAGGATTGATAGATTTCAGGTAGCAGAAGTCTGGAATACAACGGCCGCAACTTACAGCGCAAACGACTGTTATAACAGAGGGACAATGTGGACATTTCAAAGCGCTAAAGACAGAGGCAGTAATAAGGTTAAAAAAAGTGTGGTAACTTGATCTTTCTCACGTGACGAACGTTGGGCCTCTCATCACATCCTCAAGGAACAGCTTCGAGACTTTGAGAGGCAAGAAACTGAATGAATTCTAGAATGGATTTAAGACCCATACGTGTCGGCAATCTGTTTGCGATCGACATCGTGAACCCGATCGGTTGTATTATTGTGGATCGATTCTCACTCATCTCTATTCCTCCTGAAGTTCCTCTCACATCTCTTTTCTTCTTTTCTTACTCTCTCTGAGAAATAGAGTGAGAAATTTACAATGTTTTGGGGCTAGTCAAACTGATATCATCATTTCTGTTTCTATGTTCCCTTAATTTCTGTTGCAAAATCAAACTCTTCCAAGTAGAATTGAAGAAATCAAAACTATCAATTGATCAACTACAAAGGGAGAAATCAATCTTTGAGTGGGATTTTTGAATTTATTGCTGCCATTGACTTCCACTAATTTGGACTTTTAATTTTATACACATTGCCAGCTTATAATCAAGCCCCATTTGCATATATTTGAAAACATGGTGATGGTGGTGGAAGGGGAGAGGGAGAACTGGAGGCAATACATGTGAGTGATGAGAGATTGAGAGAGAGAATCCCAAGTGGACTGGAGGCGACTACACCATTCTTCGGACTGATCTTCACGAAGACCTTGTCGATATATGTTTGACCGACCACTTTCCTTCACTTTGGATGTGCTGCTTTCTGCAGAGGAAAAGTCCCTGCTGGGTTGATGAACAGAGGCTCCATCTGATCAATGAGATGGAGAAGAGACGCGGCGGGCTGCTGGTTCATCGAATACGCTTGGTTATTTTGTCGTTTTGTGACAATAGATGAATCAGTCCCCCATTTTGTTACCTTAACGGCCACCACTTTAATCCTTAACGACTGTCGCTTTGGAAATTACTAAATACCCCTAATTTGATTGATTGTGTGGTTCTCCTTACGCCAACTAAGCAGTTGTCAGCGGCTGTAACTTACAGCCTGCGCATTCCAGCCTCCTCCTTTGAGGTAGCATGTTAGGTTTTATTCAAAAAGGCCTCATTATTATTAGGAATAATATAACAATTTATATTCCTTATCTCGTTGTGTCTTTGTTCCAATGTGGAACTCTCATTCTCCACATCCAAATTCGTATCGAGCCACACAACTCCAGCAATCTCCACTTTGGCGAGATACTGGTATAAATCTCCCACCAACTATCATTCTCTTGAGTCATATCATGGTCCCTTGCAATTCCACCTATGATCAAGATTTTACTCGAGCCCTTGCTCCACCTACCTTTCAAGTTAATTCACCCTGAGCTTTCAACCTGACTCTACCTTGATAGGTTTTTTCTTCTATTCGCCCTTGCATCTATAAGTTGTCACCTTGGCTATCTGCCTCTGCTGTTGAATGATGATGTGTCCTAGCTGAACTTTTGACTCTAATACTAATTGTTGTGGACAAATAAATACTCTTAGTCATAATGGTACCGATATTGTCTCTACTTAACCATCGTAACGTCAATATGTGGGGTATTATCCCAAAATACCTTAGATATCATTAGGAATAATTCAACCACTCATATTCCTTATGTGTCTCTGTTCCAACGTGGAACTATTGTTTTCCACATCCTGTTTTGTACCAATAGTCATACAGCCCCTACCTCTTCACCACCTTGTACGTGGCATGGCTATTGCCAATTACTAATGCATCTTTATCGATGTAGGGGCTATTGGCCTTGGGAAAAAGAGTGATGAAAGTATCGTCAAGGGGTCCCAAGGTAATTCACCTTTATCAGTACTCGAACATAGAACTAATGCCCTGCGTACACATAAACGTTACATCTCATCTGCAAAGGCATAGCTACACACAGGCTCTGTTGGGCTACAGCCCATCCCAAATTTGAAAAAACATTAATTTATAGCTTAATTTTAGTTACAAAAAAAATTAAATATTAAAAAGTAGCCCACTTCAAATTTCTAAAGTTAGCCCATATGTTAATTTTTTTTGGGTCATATCTATGTTATTTCTTTGCTTGAAGTATTTGATTGTGTTTTATTTTCTATTCTACTTTAAGAGACATATTTGCACGCACAAAAAGCAGGTGGGATTGTGTTTTATTTTTTAGGTAAATTAGGTCAGAATAAGAGTTGACTGAGAGTTATGATACAAATTCAATAATTAAAGATTTTTGGTTCTATTCAAGAGCACAACTTGAGTAGATATGTTCTTTTGTCTTAAACTTTTGTTATCAAATTTCTATCAAACGTTATAATGTTGATTTTTTTTTTATCAGTTAGCTATTTGATTATTTAATATGTAATTAATATATGATGTGGTTTAATTTAAGGAAAGAATAAAACATGTTACTAGTAAAACTTAGCAAAAAAATTAATTTAAAGTATTAGTAAACTTTTATTAAAATTTTTTTTAGCCCACCCTATTTTAAATTCCTAGCTCCGCCGTTGCTCGTTTGGAAGAATTTGGCAGGCAAACCATCATCGGAAATATCACCAGTTAATTAGACCATCCAACTCAGGCGGGAGCAATATATAGGTTGCCACGGTTTGAAGAATAATTAGTGGTCCATCTAGTAGTTACTAACTTGAGCTTTCTCATGACTCGTGATGACATTATTGGGCGCTTCAAGACTGTGATATGGCAGATAACAGTCACTGCCCTTAAAATTCAAGAAATTGAGCACCGAGTTGTGATATATTTGATCATCAGTCACTGCCCTTAAAATTCAAGAAATTGAAGTACGTACTAGCTAGCTAGTCCATGTATTGAAAGACCCCTTTTGTGTAGAAAGCAACACTAACCTCTCAATTCCAAATTCGTTAAGCCATTTTTCAAGCTCGTTTATCAAAATCCGGCACATCCCAATTGTACGATACTGATCAAGGCCTAGTTACCACGAGTGGTAGCTCTGCCTTTCCCTATTGATCCTCAGCATTCTTCTACATCTGACCCTCAATCGAAAACACTACAGAACACATAGTTTTGGGATTCTCAAATGGATTGTTTCTCACCAAGTGAAGCTCGGAATGGCTGCCAACTTAAAGAATTCTAAAATATAGGATGATGGTTTATCAGTTATGTAATCTGGGATGGTTTATGGCGTAACCTTACACAATCAGGAAAAGACTGGAAGCAGGTTTACAACTTGATGTAGTCTTTTACTTCTCCTCATAAACAAAGGAATACCACTGTAAATTAGATTATTGTTCAAGGAAAACATAATTTGTGTTTAGCCCAAACTCTAGGTTACTTGACCTAGTGGTAATAGGATTTAATTAGAAGGATCTAGAATTCTAATCAATGTAGAATTACTTTCCTTGTATGATTGAGATTCTATGCATTGTAATCCTCTATATAAAGAGGCCCCTATTATCAATGAGAATACACAGCGATTATCTCTCAATTTCTGATTCCCTAAAACACGTTATCAGCACGAAGCTCTAACCCTGAAAACCCTAATTTCGTAACCTTCAAAATCCTGCAACCACCGCCCCACATATCGAAGCCCTATTCCCAAGGAGCCCAGAACCGGCGGCGGAACCACCGAAACCAGCCGGAAAACCCCTGAACCGGCCGTCGGAAAAATCGGACCGGCCCCTGCCCTGTGCCTGCCCCTGCGAGACCTGCCGAGTCTTGTGCCTGCATCTGTCGAGCCTTGTGCCTACATCTGTCGAGCCTTGTGCCTGCATCTGCCGATACCTGCCGAGACGAGTGCCTGCCCCTGCCGACAGCCTCGCACACACCTGCCGACATCTGCCGAGCCCCTGTGCAGCAACTGACGACAGGCCTTGCACATCCTCCGCACAGCCCCTGCAGCAGCTCTGCACAAGCCCTGCAGCAGCCCCGCACGCCTCCGCAACTGCCCTGCACCAACCTGCCTAGCTCCGGCCACTTTTCCGGCGAGCCCCGGCGACCTTTTTCCGGCCATCTTCAACGACTTTTCCGGTCAAGATTTCCGGCTATTTTTCAAGGAATGGATGAACTTCAATGTCTTGCGGATAGTGCGACTACGCACACCATTCTACGACATAGGCAATTATTCTTAGAGATGTTGCCTACATATTCATCTGTGACTACGATGGCTGGGCCATCAAGTTTAGTTCAAGGACATGGAATGGCCCAATTCCTTTTGCCTAATGGCACCTTGATTAAAGTCACTGAAGCTCTCTACGCTCCTAAGGCAAATCGAACCTTATTGAGCTTTAAAGATAGTAGAGCCAACGGATTCCATGCGGAAATGCATAGTGAGAGCGGAATAGAATTCCTTTGCATTACCTCTAATGATTGCGGAAGAAAGCGCATCTTAGAGAAGCTTATGTGTCAATCTAGTGGACTTTATGTCACTACAATTCGACCTATTGAATCCAATAATATCATAAGAGAAGATCTCTTGGATTCAGACACATATTGGCTTTGGCATGACCGACTAGGACATCCTGGTCGTGATATGATGCTCCGTATACTAAAGACTTCACACGGACATCCATTCTTCAGAGTGAGAAGAAGCAAGAATTGAAAATTGATTCCAGGACTTAGCAAGACCGCAACAATTGCAGCATCTGGAGCTGCAGCCGTCTTGGGGCGCCATAAGGCCGCCCACGTCCCATGTGATGACGCCATTAATGGCGCCAACCATGAGCATGACGCCATGGTTGTTCCTCCTAGTGGCCATGACGCCACACACACCAATTTCCATGGCTCTAACGCCATAATGGGAGATGTAGTCACACACTTTAATTCTAATAGTGCTACGGACGCTTAGACCCAACCAAAATCCTCATTGGTTGCTTCTAAGGCCCCTCGCTCTTTCTGCAAAGCCTGTTCCTTCGGGAAATTTGGACCGAGACCGTCCTACGCAAAGGATTCCAAAATACTCATTACGTTCTTACAAAGAATCCAAGGGGATATCTGTGGACCAATTCAACCATCATGCGGACCTTTTAAATACTTTATGGTATTGGTTGATGCGTCGACACGCTGGTCACATGTCGCGCTATTGTCCACTCGTAATGCTGCTTATGCTAAACTCCTCGCCCAGATTATCCGTCTACGGGGTCACTACCCTTACCATCCTATTAAGTCGATTCGACTTGATAATGCTAGGGAGTTTACATCGAAAACGTTTGATGACTATTGTATGTCACTTGGGATTGATGTAGAACACCCAGTTCCCCATGTTCATACCCAAAATGGTCTCGCAGAAGCCGCTATCAAACGACTACAAATGATAGCGCGGACATTGGTTATGCGCACCAATCTCCCTGTTTCTGCTTGGGGATATGCAATATTGCATGTAGCGACACTCATTCGTCTACGACCCACTGCAACCCAATCCTACTCTGCGTTACACCTAGTGACTGGATACTAGCCTGATATCTCGCATTTACGCATTTTTGGGTGTACCATCTATGTGCCTATTACGCCGCCACAGCGTACTAAGATGGGTCCACAAAGATGAATGGGCATCTATGTTGGATTTGAATCTCCAACTATTGTCCGCTATCTTGAACCCTTGACAGGAGATCTCTTTACCGCTAGATTTGCGGATTGTCACTTTGATGAGACAGTCTTCCCATCGTTAGGGGGAGATAAGATCACAGATGTTCAACAGGAACGACAGGAATTGTCATGGTCTGTCCCCACTATCTCTCATCTCGATCCCCGTACCGCACAGTCCGAACTTGAAGTGCGAAGAATAATCGAGCTCCAGAACGCAGCAGACACTCTGCCTGATGCGTTTTCTGATGTTGCCAAAGTGACAAGATCACACATACCTGCTGCAAACGTGCCTGCAAGGATCGATGTCCTAAATACTGGACATCACACCACCCCTATGACATCAGGGGATGGCGTCATTGCCCAACATGGCAATGATGTGGCATCTATGGCCGCAGGTCCCGCAAGGAAGCGCGGTAGACCAATTGGTTCGAAGGATACTCGCCCTAGAAAGAAAGCGAATGAGGCACGGATAAATCCTTTGATCATCGATACTCAAAATCCGTTCCATGAGAATGTTCCGGATTATGGTTATGTCCATGAGACATCATTGGGGGACGCCTCAATGTCAGAACCTATCCCTGAGAACGTAGAGATCTCTGTTAATTACACTAGTGTACATGGGACGTGGGAAAGAAACTCCATCATCATTGATGATGTATTCGCGTATTCAGTGGTGCGTGAGATTATTGAGACCGATGACATCGAACCACGCTCCGTGGATGAATGCCAACGTAGAGCCGATTGGCCAAAGTGGAAAGATGCGATCCAGGCAGAACTTGATTCTCTAGCGAAAAGAAAGGTATTCGGACCAGTAGTGCCAATACCGCCCAACACCAAACCAGTTGGTCACAAATGGGTATTCGTTAGAAAGCGTAATGAGAAAAACGAGATTGTAAGATATAAAGCTCGCCTTGTGGCGCAAGGCTTCTCACAACGCCCTGGAATCGACTATGAAAAGACCTATTATCCCGTAATGGACGTCATTACTCTCCGCTACCTTGTCAGTTTGGTAGTTTCTGAAAAACTGAACATGCAGCTTATGGATGTGGTTACTGCGTATCTATATGGGGATCTAGATACAGAGATATACATGAAGATTCCAGACGGAATTCAGTTACCCAAATCAAGTGGCTCTAAACCACGGAGCGCGTTTGCGATTAGATTGAAACGCTCACTATATGGATTGAAATAATCCGGACGGATGTGGTATAACCGTCTAAGTGACTACTTGATTGGAAAGGGATATGTCAACAATGAACTATGCCCATGTGTGTTCATAAAAAGGACAAGTTCCGGATTTGCAATAGTAGTGGTTTATGTCGATGACATGAACATAATTGGCACCCTTAAAGAGTTAAGGGAAACCGCTGAACACTTGAAATCCGAGTTTGAGATGAAAGATCTTGGGAAAACACGGTTTTGCCTCGGTTTAGAACTCGAGCACCGTAGAGATGGTATCCTGATTCATCAATCAGCTTATACCCAAAAGATGCTTAGGCGTTTCAACACTGATAAGATTAAGCCTTCAAGCACCCCAATGGTCGTCCGTAGTCTTGATCCAAAGAAGGATCCATTCCGTCCAAAAGATGACGATGAAGTAGTGCTAGAGGTAGAAGTGCCCTACCTAAGTGCAATAGGCGCATTATTGTACTTAGCACAATGCACAAGACCGGATATCTCATTCGCAGTGAACTTGCTAGCTAGATATAGCTCTGCGCCAACACGACGCCATTGGACTGGTGTTAAAGATATCTTTCGATACCTAAGTGGTACGATTGATATGGGCTTGTTCTATCCCTATAGAGAGATGAT
Organism: Rosa chinensis; assembly: GCF_002994745.2. NCBI lineage: Eukaryota > Viridiplantae > Streptophyta > Magnoliopsida > Rosales > Rosaceae > Rosa > Rosa chinensis. The sequence continues at coordinate 36,862,755 of NC_037093.1, read as the reverse complement.
GGATTCGGACCCATCAAGTGCCAGGAACGCTACACATGGTGGACTGCGTTCCCTCTCCCCAACCCAAAACGATATAAGTGTTTTGGAAGGTTTTGCTGATGCTGGGTATCTCTCTGACCCGCACAAAGGTCGCTCCCAAACTGGTTATGTTTGCACCATGGGAAAGACCGCGATATCTTGGAGGTCTACAAAGCAGACCTTAGTCGCTACCTCTTCGAATCATGCAGAGATTATTGCTCTTCACGAAGCAGTTCGTGAATGTATATGGCTTCGATCCATAGTGACGCATGTTCGAAGCAATTGTGGTTTGAAGTCTACCACAAATGAGCCAACAAGCATTTATGAGGATAATGCTGCTTGCATTGAACAAATGAAGCAAGGCTACATTAAAGGCTACAACACCAAGCATATATCGCCCAAATTCTTCTACAATCAGCAACAACAGAAGTACCTCAAGATCAAAGTAAACCAGGTTAGATCTGAGGACAATGCTGCAGACTTGTTTACTAAGTCATTGCCCAAATCCACGTTCGAGATACATGTGGCAAGAATTGGCTTGCGGAAATTATCTGAGCTCCCGTGATCGTAGTCATCAGGGGGAGGCGCAGACATCTGGGGGGGGATGTCTACATGTTCGTCTCGAATAGTGAAGGGTGTGTTGTGCTCTTTTTCCCCTTCGACCGAGGTTATTTTTGTCCCACTGGGTTTTTGTTACTCGGCAAGGTTTTTAACGAGGCAACGAGAGAAGCACCGCGTTTGGGCAACACAAGGGGGAGTGTTCAAGGAAAACCTAATTTGTGTTTAGCCCAAACTCTAGGTTACTTGACCTAGTGGTAATAGGATTTAATTAGAAGGATCTAGAATCCTAATCAATGTAGAATTACTTTCCTTGTATGATTGAGATTCTATGCATTGTAATCCTCTATATAAAGAGACCCCTATTATCAATGAGAATACACAGCGATTATCTCTCAATTTCTGATTCCCTAAAATAATTATTTATTTATTTATTTATTTTTTAACTAGAGCTAAATTTCGAGTTTTTAAAGTGATTGGGAGCCCTTCGGTTTAGCCCAAGTAGTGATGGTGGGCAGAGAATTGAGGTTAGGATTAGGTTAGATCAGGGTCCTTGATACTTCTCCATATCAAACAGATATGAAATCTTCCTCCAAGATGGTACTTTTAATGGCTTAGATTCATCAATTTTGAAATTTGTGGAATTCTACGCCCTGAGGAATTGGAGAAATATGTAGTAGTAGTGACTCAACATAAGCTTTCTTTCTCGCGAAGACCATAGATTTTGACTGCTGCGGAAGGTTTCTTCTCCACAAATTTGGTATTTGTTTGTATTCCATAATCTCAAGTTTGACCAAAAGAAAAATTGTATCACAAGTTACTGGGTAAATGTACTGCTGGAGGCTTATAGTTGGTTTTAGCTTGTTCATAACTTGTACGACAAGAAAATTTAACCTATTTATTACTATCTTAGTTATCTGTAACAGCTAACACTTGTAGCTAGGGTCTTTTTCACTTGGAAATATTTCACACAGACTCAGTACGGCCAGTTACACTTGGATTGCAGTACCTGTTGAAGGAATTTTGTGTGTAGACTTCTCCCATTGTTAAACATATCAAGGACATTGATGTATCTAAAATCCTATTAAACAAAGTAATATTTAACATTATCCAAAATATTTTTGTTTAGGATATAGGTTGTATTATTGTTGAATGATTTGTGGACATCTTGAAGAGTCGGTTGGGGTCTTTCTTTCCTCCATGTCATAGCTGACAGAGCTATGCTATATATCAAAAATATCAAGTATTTTTAATTTCTTAAATCTAACTTCTTCTTTACGGAGCTGAAAGAATTGTCATCATTTTGTTTGTGTTTAAACTGTAGAGCAGGTGGGAAACTTGGCATTTTCTTGCAAGAAACAAATTATGACATTTCAACATTATTTTTAATATCTTAGATCTGACTTCTTCTTTACAGAGCTGAAAGAATTGGCATCATTTTGTTTGTGTCTAGACTAGCAGGTGGGAAACTTGGCATTTTCTTACAAGGAACGAATTATGACATTTCAACATTAGAAGCAGTAGTACTTTTGTCAATTTGACTACAACGTTGGTTCTTCCTTTTCATATCTGTTTTTTTTTAATCAACATTTTGATTTTGTGATATATTGGTACTCGTGAAGTAACTGAAACAAGAATCAAGCCCTCTACATGGTCATGGAGGGGGGCGAGTACAGTGGGACTAATGACTCTGAACTGAGAGCAAGTGTATCAATCGATGTGACAAGAAGTGCCAGTTCTTCATTAAGGTGGCGCTCTTTAAGTTCATTAGGTGCTCATCCCTCTCAAGTAGATGAAGACATTGAAAGTGATAGTGTGTCAGAGGTGGGAGATATTGGGGATCGAGCTCTTCACAGCAACAGGTACAGTGTAAGTGGCAGTTTCAACTTCTCATCTGCAGAAGATATTCAATTGCAATCCTATGGATTCTGGTGTCATGATCCTACTGCATCCCATGCAATCTCCACGGTGTCGCCTTTGCCAGAGGAAATCATTTCTCCCCTGTCTACTGATGCCATAGTACGTGATGAGGAGAAAAACCAAGTGAGATTTTGGTGAAATCTTTGTTAGGTCCCAGAACATGGACATGGTCTTTGTTCTTCATGTCTATTGATCAGGAAACCAACAAAACTAAAGATGTTACATTTTTTCTTTTTCTTTGTCAGATCATGCTTGTAGGAAACACTTATGGTTCTTTACATGTGCAGGCAAGTACAGAAAGAATACCAAAATTGTTGGAGTATGGTTCATGTATGACTCATCTAGCCTTCTTTGGCATTCTTGGGGTAACACAGTTAAATATTGTTCAGTGTATATATTCTTTGGTGCATCTTGTTTCAATGCTAATACCATTTGAGTTTTATAGCTATTGGCAGCATTCATTTAACAAAAATTGGATCTTCATATACTAGTTGCATTAGTGAAACAATTGACAATTTCCATAGCTCCATATTCATTGTGATGTACTTGCAAGAACCAACTCTTACCGTATATCATGTAGAAAAGTACTTTTTGGTAGAAAAGTTTGTATACAAGTTTTAGATTTCTGTTTCTCGACAAGAGTGATTATACCATTGTAAATATACCTTGTTGTTTCTTTATTTCATAGCAGCAAACCTACTTGGCAAATAGATTATTTGACATGTTACAGTATGCAGGTCTTAACGAGATATCTACTGCAAAAATTGTTCGGCCCCAGAGTTGCTGGTGTGACAAGTGACCAAACAATTCTTTACCTTGATCTTCCTTCTAATATGGTAACTTATTGATAAACATGTTTTCCCATAAGATAGTTTAATTACAAGAATCAGGAGGAACTTTATTGAACATGGCCTAAAATTAACTTCCCTATGACCTTCGTTTCCATTGTCCTTGCTCTTCTTCATATCATTTTGACATCATACTTGTAGGGTGTTGATGTGGATAATGTTGGATTATGTTCCAATGCATTTGTAGGTTGGCTCTTTCTTGATGGGGTGGTGCGGTGTTGTTTTTAAAGCAGATATATCATATAGGTCAGATTTTTTGGCAATTGGATTGACAACAGGTTACCTGGGAAGTGTTACAACTTTTAGTGGTTGGAACCAGAAAATGCTTGAACTGAGTGTCGAAGGCCATTGGGTATTTGCAGGTCTCGGTTTTTTAATAGGTAACATGGAAAACTTTAAATGCCACAGTAGACATGTTGATTGTTGCTGCAAGCATTGTATTTAAATTTCACAGGTATCTGGCTGGGATCCTGGTTTGGGCATTTTTAAAACTTTTCCACGATCAAATGCAAATGTACCTCAACTGACTTGGCTAATATGAGCTTCTCTTTTATGTAATTGGTGCTCAGGTTTGTTTCTCGCTGCCTACTCCATCATTTTTGGGGTAGAAACATCCAAGTGTTTTAGGCAGCTGCTTGTAAGGAGTTCAGGGTATGGTGTTGCTAGCTCTAGAAAGAGCTGGAGAGTTGACAGCCTCAAGCGTCACTTGGCAGTTTTGGCAGTGTGTCTGCTGTTGCTAGCTGGATTATGGAGTATGAGTGGAATATTGATGAGGCAGGAGTTTAACAGCAGCAGCAGTGAGACACAACTTTGGTTGGCTTGCATCATTGGACCTCTAGGAGTCTGGGTCAGGTGGTTCTTAGCTCGACTAAATGGACGTGGATTGGGAAAGACAGGGTTGTTAAAATGGGTTCCATTTGGTACTCTAATTGCCAATGTTTCTGCAGCTTGTATCATGGCGGCACTTGCTACTGTAAAGAGAGAGGTAAGGTTTTGTCATCTGATTTCTGTTCAGATCCCATACCATGACTAAACCTACATCCTCACCTTTTAAGTTTTATATTTCATCCTCTCATACTGGATAGGAATTGTTCGCAAACTGTAAACTGCAGTCATTTACAAATGTAGTTTTCTCTTAGTTTTGTTTTAGATTTTTTATTATTTGCTTTAAGATTTTTAGGGCCATTTGTTAGTTCTCTTCAAAGAACCTGCAAGAAAACATACCTTATGCTGCCTATAGTTGAGCATTCATGGTGCCAAACCATGCGAATTTCATAACTGCGCGCTCATTGATCTCTCTTTATTGACTCCTGATTCTAATTGTTATCATGCTAGCTGCATTAACCTGGTCCATGTGCATTGAACTTGTGAATATTACATGACATAATCCCCGCAAAGCTAATGACTAATATTATTCTGTTTGTGCTTACTAGGTAAATACCAAGACTTGCGATATTGTTGCAACAGGCATACAATTTGGATTTTTGGGTTGCCTGAGTACTGTATCTACGTTCATTGCCGAGTTTAATGCAATGAGAGAAAGTAAATACCCCTGGAGAGCATACATCTACGCCACAGTCACCATATGCACCTCATTTTGTTTAGGGACCCTGATATATTCTGTACCTGTTTGGGCAAAGGGAGACAACTAAATACAACAATTTTTTGCTTCTCGAGTGCCCCATGGATCTTGCAGAAAAATTTTCTACAAACCACCTGCAGCCAATTTCCGTGCTTGATGAACTTTCTATCTTTTCACTGTTGTTTATCTTCCTTTACCGCTCCATTGCATATTCTTGTGAATTGTGATACATATATTTTATCAAGAATCCAGAAATTAACAGATGTATGTAGTCTTGGAAGAAGTTAGGCTCTTTGTATCGGATGAGGAAGGAGAACTCCCAAAGTCAGATCTATCCAAGTCATTTTACTTAGACGGGAATAAGAAGATTCAACACAAGGCATATGGGATCAATTTTTCCCAATATATACAAGGTATGCTTCAACTCCCACACATAGTACTCGAACTTAAAGATGTGGTTGCAATTACAAACTCTGTTCGCAATTACAGCATCAAGTCATTGAGTTTTTTGTGATCCATCAGGTTTCTATGTTGCATGAAACATCCAATAAAGGTTGGAGTACTTTTTCTAGTTTTTGAATTGCATCTAGTATTAGTATCTGAGTATTTTGTTTGGATCATATAGGTCTAGAATTTAGAATGAATATTTTCACTCCAGTCAATTATGTCAAGTATCCTACATAAACAGATGCCATATACTTCCTGCAGTGGTTCTTCTTGTGATGGCAAGAGTGGAGCTTGCATGTGATGGCAGAATGGCCGATGTTTGTTATGAAATTGTGGTCCGACAAGCTAATATGTTATGGTGGTCATTTTCCACAGTCATTTGAATTTAATTAATAAAAAAAGGCTGTATGCCCTGATAAAAGCAATCTCTCTCTCTCTCTCTCTCTGTGAATTTTTTTAGTGATATCCACCAGGTTGGTTTAACGAGAGCCTTGAATGACATTGGCCTTGCTCTAGCTGCATGCGGTCCCTAATAGCCGAATCAACTGACGATTCGAGTAACCAAGGAATGGCTTATGGACATGCGGCTTTAACTTGGTGGCAATATTGCTTATAGTCTAGTTTCGGACTAAATGCACTCAGTTCAATATCCATTTGGATAGCTGATGTACACCATTCGCATCACCATTCATTAAAATGATGCCTGCATGAGTGACTACGGCAACAGGGTTACTTGGTTTACAAACAGAGAATGAAGATGTTGAGTTAATATGGAGGTCCACAACCATTTTGAGAGATCAAAATGTAATCCCCAAGCATCAGCTTCCGACACCTCACCTTTCCCCTTGTTAATTATCCATATATAAAACCTCAATCCAAGTACCAGCAGAGCCTCTAATAACTCTACGAACTCCAATAATACCAGAAATCGTTCGAACACCATCCAAGATCAATTAGCTGGTTTAATCCAAGATAGAATCTCAGTTCTAGTATTCTTTTTGTTCTCCATTTGCTAGTATCACCTAACAATCAGCACAGAACCATAAGCATCAATAAAATGTAGAGGATTTTGCAATTGGCTTCAAAGGTACTATTGTTCTTCACTTCCAAATGAACCCAGCAATTGAAGATGCCATGAGCTTACCTATTAAAGACATATTCAACTCAATGCCAACCTTGGTTCGTTAAGTGGCCTATGTACACAGATAAGCTCAGCGTCTGACATCCATCTAAATGCAGCTTGTTATTATCCATGATTCCACGGTTTGGTCGTGTTCATCAGAAAGTTCTCCAGTACTGTGATGTTTGACATCTTATAATGCTGGAGCTAAACACTAGTAGATCTCCAGAAATTTTTTCCCCTCCAACCACTTGCATCTTGATAGGTTCATAATTTCATACATTTTTATACCCTTAAATGTAGGATTCTAGGCTTAGTTCTTATCATTTTTGAGTCATTTACTTTGTATTTGTGTTTTGTAGGTTAAATTAGAGAAAAGAGAGATTTGGAGCTTAAAGTCAGACGCAGGTTTGAAAAGGTGCTTGCTATCCTGACTGTCCAGAATTGGCTCTGCTGTGTGTCAACTTCACGGATTAAACTGTACCTTCTCACAAGGAATTAGTAGGCGAGCCTTATACCGCTGGAAAGATACGGATGTTAGCTTTTTGAGGAATTTTACGGAAGTGGATTCGCATTCTTGTGGATCAAGTTATGATGATTTTAGCGAACCTAGTTCGGGAAGGCAGATTCTGACGGATTTTGCATATCTTTTCGGAATCTGACTTGTGAGGCCCAAGTCCGTTGTTCTTAGCAATTGAATGGAACAAGGCTGAACGTGTCTGACATATTTTTGGAGTAATTTCTTGCATTGACTTTAATAACCCTGCGTTTCTTTGGAGAGAAGAAAGCTATTCCAAGTTGGACTAGAAGACCTAAGAAGCCCAAGTCAAGTAGGAATTGGAAAGGAACGTAGAAGGCAGAAAACCTAGCACGTATAGAGACACAAGAGGCAGCATATTCCGCAGAGAACGAGGAGAAGAGAAGTTCTCACCATCGCTGGACCCGAGTTCCTCAATTCTTCCATTGTTTGTTTCATGTTTTCTTTGATTCTAGTCATGTTTTTCATAGTCATGGATTGCTAAACTTCTAGGCTAGGGCTGAGATGAAGCCCCTAGTATGACTATCCTATTTATTTAGTTGGTTTGCTATTGAATTTGTGGATTTCTATGTTAAACTCTTAATCACTGTTTCAATAGAACTTTTATTCAGAATCTTTGCTCGGGATCAATAAGACCTAGGTTTTGTTTATGAGTTATTTGGTTGGAGAACATGATACTTGATCAATGAGTAGATGTTTTCTAGGGTGCCAAAAGATAATTCAATCTTGTGATTAAAGAGTTGTGAATTAAGGATACAAGTGCTTGATCATAGTCGATATTCTTGTTTGCATGATTTCCTAGTTCTTTTGTGCTTAATGGAGTTGAACATGTTTGCTTGAACTTGATCATTAAGTGGAGTAAATTATAGTTTGGCTACTTGAGTTCTATACATGATCAATAAGTTGGAATTCATAGGTTAGAAGAACTTTGGCACATGTCTGGGATTGTTGTAGGAGAATTGTAATTGTGTGTATTCATTGATAATAGGATCCCTTTAAATAGGGAATTACAAGGTACATAATAGGTAATAGAATCCGAATACAATTGAATACCTAGAACCTTTTCCTATTACAACTCTAAACCCTAGTTTGTAGAGGCACACATTATGTTGATATCCTTCAACACTCCCCCTTGTGCCGCTTAAACTTGGTGATGACGCTTTGATCGTTGCCTCGTTAAAAACCTTGCCAGGTAACAAAAACCCTGTGGGAAAAAAATAACCCTGGTTGAAGGACAAAAAGAGCACAACACGTCCTTTACTCTTTGAGATCGAACATGTAGACATCATGCCTGCCCCTGATGTCAATATCTCCCCCTGATTGCTACAATCATGGGAGTTCGGATAACTTTCTTAATCCGATGCTCTTCACATGTTTCTCGAAGGTGGATTTAGGTAACGACTTAGTCAATAAGTCTGGTACATTATCCTCTGATCGGATCTGGTTCACTTCAATATTTAGAAGTGCTTGTTGTTGCTGATTGTAAAAGAACTTAGGCGATATATGCTTGGTGTTGTCGCCCTTGATGAAACCTAACTTCATTTGCTCAATACAAGCTGCATTATCTTCATAAATGCATGTAGGTTCAGCTGTGGTAGACTTCAAACCACAAGTTCCTCGAACATGTCTAACTACAGATCTTAGCCATATGCATTCTCGCACGGCTTCATGTAAAGCAATAATCTCTGCATGATTTGAGGAAGTAGCAACAAGGGTCTGCTTTGTAGACCTCCAAGATATCGCAGTACTTCCCATGGTAAATACATAACCCGTTTGAGAGCGACCTTTGTGAGGGTCAGAGAGATACCCTGCATCAACAAAACCCATCAAGACATCGTTGTCATTTTGATGGAGGGGAGGAGGAGCACGGAAGGTGGCGTTTTGCCTTGTGGAGTCCGATCCCATACTTCCGTTATTTCTCTTCTCTCTGTAGGGATAAAATAAGCCCATATCAATCGTACCTCTCAAGTATCGAAAGATTGTCTTTATGCCAATCCAATGGTGGCGTGTTTGCGTAGAACTATGTCGAGCTAACAAGTTCACTGTGAATGAGATGTCCGGTCTTGTGCATTGAGCTAAGTACAATAATGCGCCTATTGCACTTAGATAGGGCACTTCAGCCTCTAATAAGTCTTCGTCCTCATCTCTTGGAGAAACGGATCTTTTTCAGGCTCAAGACTACGGCCGATCATGGGAGTACTCACAGGCTTTGTTTTATCTTCATTAAAGCGCCTTAATAATTTTTGGGTATATGCTGACTGATGGATCAAAATCCCATCACTACGGTGCTCGATTTCTAGTCCGAGACAAAACCGTGTTTTCCCAAGATCTTTCATCTCAAATTCGGATTTCAAGTATTTAGCAGTTTCTTTGAACTCATCTAGAGTTCCAATTAGGTTCATGTCATCAACATAAACTGCTACAATTGCAAATCCGGAACTTGTCTTTTTTATAAACACGCATGGGCATATTTCATTGTTCTCATATCCCTTCCCAATCAAGTAGTCACTTAGACGGTTATACCACATCCGTCCGGATTGTTTCAATCCATATAGTGAGCGTCTCAATCTTATTGAAAACGCGCTCCGTGGTTTAGAGCCACTTAATTTGGGTAATTGAAGTCCATTTGGAACTTTCATGTATATCTCTGAATCTATATCCCCATAGAGATATGCTGTAACCACATCCATAAGCTGCATGTCAAGTTTTTCGGAAACTACTAAACTGACAAGGTAGCGGAACGTTATAACGTCTATTACGGGAGAGTATGTCTCCTCGTAGTCGATTCCAGGGCGTTGTGAGAAACCTTTCGCCACAAGGCGGGCTTTGTATCTAACAACCTCATTTTTCTCATTACGCTTTCTAACAAAGACCCATTTATTGCCAACAGACTTTATACTTGGGGGTGTCAGCATTATAGGCCCAAATACCTGTCTCTTTGTTAGTGAATCCAATTCAACCTGGATCGCATTTTTCCATTTAGGCCAGTCTGCTCTTCATTGACATTCTTCAATGGAGCGAGGTTCGATATCTTCATGTTCTATAATTCCTTGAGTGATAGAATATGCAAACACGTCATCAAGGATAATAGAGTCTCGACTCAACATCTCATGTACACTAGTGTAATTCATGGAGATCTCTCTATTCTCTAGAATTGGTTCTGACATTGGAGCGTCCCCTAATGATGTCTCTTGGACCTAACCATAATCCGGAATATCTTCATGAGACGGGTTATTTATGTCGATGATTAATGGATCTTTTTGTGCCAAACTCGCTTTCTTTCTCGGGCGAGAATCCATCGAACCTTTGGGCCTCCCACGTTTCCTTGCTGGGAGCCCGGCCTGAGCCACATTGCCATCACCATTAGTGGTGGCAGCGCCATGCTCAATACCCCTAGGGGTGGCGCCATGTCCACTATTTTTAGGGACATCAATCCTTGCAGGCACGTTTGCACCAGGTATATGTGATCTTGTCACTTTAGCGATATCAGAAAACTTGTCAGGCATAGAGTCTGCTACGTTCTGAAGATCGGGAATTCTCCACACTTCAATTTCGGACTGTACAGTTCGGGGATCAAGATGAGACAAAGTGGGGACAGACCACGACAATTCCTGTCGTTCCTGTTGAACATTATTATTCTTATCTCCCCCTAATGACGGGAAGACTGTCTCATCAAAGTGACAATCCGCAATTCTTGCGGTAAATTGATCGCCTGTCAAGGGTTCTAAATAGCGGATAATGGTTGGGGAGTCATATCCAATGTAAATGCCTAATCGTCTTTGAGGACCCATTTTAGTGCGCTGTGGCGGCGCAATTGGCACATAAACTGCACACCCAAATATGCGTAAGTGTGAGACGTCAGGCTCATATCCAGTAACCAACTGGGACGCAGAAAATGGTTGAGTGGCAGTAGGCCTGAGACGAGTAAGCACTGCTGCATGCAATATTGCAAAGCCCCAAGCAGAAACAGGGAGATTGGTGCGCATAACCAAAGCTCTAGCAACCATTTTAAGTCTTTTAATGGTGGCTTCTGCGAGACCATTTTGGGTGTGAACGTGAGGAACAAGGTGTTCAACCTCAATCCCAATGGACATGCAATAGTCATCAAAAGTTTACGAAGTCTTCAGTATACGGATCATCATATCACGACCTGGGTGTCCCACACGATCGTGCCAAAGCCTATATGTGTCAAAATCTCATAAGTCATCTCTCATGACATAGTTGGATTCAATGACTCGAATAGTGGTTGCATACAATCCACTAGAGCGACACATAAGTTTCTCTAATACTCGTTTATGTCCGTAGTCATTAGAGGTGATGCAAAGGAACTCTTGTCCATTCTCATAATGTGTTTCCACATGAAAACCATTGGCTCTTATATCTTTAAAACTCAATAGGGTCCTTCCAGCCCTAGGAGCATATAGAGCTCCGGTGACATTAATACTTGTGCCATTTGGCAACATAAATTGAGCTGGTCCTAGACCATGAATCAATTGTGATGGTCCAACCATCGTAGTCACAGAAGATCGACTAGACATCATGCATAGAAATAGTTGCCTGTGTCGCAATATAGTATGTGTGGTGCCACTATCAACAAGGCATTCCAACTCTCCAGGAAACATACTGAAAAATAATAAAGTTCGAAATTAAAAACATGTCCATGACATTGAATAATACGATACTTTATTAATAAATGTAGCCAATGATTACATCAAATGGTCCAAAAAGGTCTAATCCAAAATAAAGAAAATCAAACTGAGACACATTGTAGCCACTCTATCCGTTTGGCAACTCTAATCAAATATGACCAGGAAAGTAGAGAGAGATATTGGTGGAGCGAGGCTCGCTTAAGTACCAATTATCTCAATGACTTTCCTAGACATCATATTTTATTGGGTACGCCACATAAGAAAGAGTTAATACAATTGTCATTTATTGACTATTACATGATTCTTGAAAAATAAAATAAAGAGGACTATTTCTAATCAACGTCTGCAACATCCTTGTGCACTTCATCTTTAGCTTTGAAGTCCTCTATGGTGAGATTAACGTCTCCACCATTTTCTTCTTCTTCTTCTGCAAGATACACTTCTTGCTCCCTCAGGTCCCTGTAAGCCTTGTATCTTGAAGCTAGTTGCTCGCTTGCCTTGCATTGCTTGAACCAATGCTCACTAGATCCACATCGATGACACATATCATTGTGGTTGCCTCCCTTCAATGAGGTGCACGTTGTGCACGTTGTGGGCATTCCCTAGGAGGATTGGCGCCTCCACCACGACCCATAGCGCCACCACGGCTAGGGTTGCCACGACACTCTCTCCCACGTGTGGCATTGCCACCACGTGTATCCGCTCCAAACTTGTGGTTTCCTTCCTGATTAAGGCGGTTATATGGACCCATACGTCCCTCATGTCCCTTATTCCTAGGGTTCCGCTCCTTGCGCCCCCCTTTAGGTGCATCATAATTTGCCTCATGAACGCTCTTAGTTCCAATGGGCCTTGAATTATAATTTCTCATGAGTATGTTATCATGTTTCTTAGCTACAGATATGATATTGATAAGCTGATGAAACCTCGTGATCCGTCCAGCATTGACTTCAGTACGGTATTGCTTTGATACCACAATGGCTGAAACGGGGAAGGTGGAGAGAGTCTTCTCAATTAGCTCTTGCTCTGTGATAGGTTGTCCACAGAATCTCAACATGGATTGTAAGCGAAGAGCCTCTGAATTATATTCAGCAACAGATTTGAAGTCAGCAAAGCGTAGATTGTTCCATTGAACCTTCAAGTCAGGGAGGAGGGAATCTTGGACATTTCCAAAGCGCTCTTCTAGCGCTACCCATAGCTCTCTTGCATCCTTGATCGACATATACTCCAATCTGAGTGCCTTGTCCATATGGCGTCGCATCAAGATAGCTGCTTGAGCATGCTTTATAGATGTTCGGATGAACATAAGATCCGGGTTAGGTGCCTGGATTATGGGTAATATTCCCTTTGAAGTGAGATGGTTCTCAACATCGGTTACCCAACTGTGGTAATCCGAGCCTGTTGAGTCAAGCATGGGAAAGTCGAGCCTTAGTTCATTCGACATCCTGAAAATAAGAAGAGAAGATATATTAGTTTCGGAGCTAAACTTCCACGAAAACTAAAATAATAAGATTTCTGAGCCTAGCTACCAAGAAATCAATTTCCAAGAATCTCTTTTGGATTAGACCAAACAGCAATGTTGTAATATGGTCATAGTTGATGCTAATGGACGCTCTTAGTCCAAGCATTGTGAACACTCTTAGTTCACAAGAACACTCTTAGTTCGTTTAATTATGAACACTCTTAGTTCGTTAAGCGTGAATCCCCACAATTCCGCTTTGTTAAATACTCAAAACCATTTGGCAACATATATTCCAATATTTGCAGAAAATAAAAGGAATTTAAATACAAGAAAGCATCAACCTTAATTATAAAAACTTACGTGATTGTTCTTGGCTTGAAGACACGCGCGTGTTGATGCAGGCGTGTAGCTAAATTAGGATTGCCGGAATCTGGTCGGAAATTGGCAATTGGTGAGCTGCCCTTCTCCCTTTTTTTTTTTTCTTCCTCCTTTTTTTTTTTTCTTTCGGGGCCCAAGCCTGCTCCCCCCCCCCTCCCCTCCCCCTTTTTTTTTTTTTCTTTTCGGGCCCACTCCTTCCCCTTCTTCTTCTGTGCGTCTTCTTCTTCTTCCTGTTGTTTTTTTTTTTTTCGCTGGCAAAAGGTGTGCAGCTTCGGACGCAGGAAGGCAGGGCGCGGGCTGCTGGGCTTGCGGTCAGCTGCAGGGAGAAGGGGTGCATCAAAAGGTAGGTTGCAGTAGGTTGGCTGGAAGTAGCGCGGGCTGCAGGTGCGTGGACTGCAGGATGCGCAGGGGCGCAAGTCTGCAGAGGGCAGCAGCAGCAGCAGCGCGCAGGCTGCTTGGGCTGCTGGGGGCAGGACGCAGGAAAACAGCGCAGGTGTGCAGGCAGCGTGGTGGTGTGCAGGGAGGCTGGCTAGAGGCTGGGCGCGTGCGGCAGGCCGACAGGAAGCAGTGCAGGCAGGAGGGGCTGTAGTGGGCTGCGGCTAGGCTGCTGGGTGAGCTAGGGTTTAGGGAGGACTGTGGCAGATTTTGTGAGAGATAGTTTTTAGGGTTTTTTTTTCTTTTTCTTTTGGGCTAGGGTTAGAACTCGTGCTGATAACGTGTTGTAGGAGAATTGTAATTGTGTGTATTCATTGATAATAGGAGCCCTTTAAATAGGAAGTTACAAGGTACATAATAGGTAATAGAATCCGAATACAATTGAATACCTAGAACCTTTTCCTATTACAACTCTAAACCCTAGTTTGTAGAGGCACACATTATGTCGATATCCTTCAACAGGGATCAATATATAAGGCTTATGTACGGAAATCTTTAGCATGAAATCTAGGTGTTCAATTGTTATCAACTAGAGAATAGGATAGAAGTATTAGGTGGTGGATTCAATGCTTTAGCACCTTCATAATCTGTTCTTAAACTCTAAAGAATCTCATTGCTCATTCTTGTCTTTAATTTCAGTTTTTCTTTTTAATTTTCTGTTTAAAACTCAATTACATCATAAAAATCAGTTTGTTAATTCACTTAAGTATAGCACAATTGTCATAACAAAATTGTCTCAATCAGTCTTTGAGGGAAGGACTTCGTGCTTGCTGTTTGAACCTATATTTGGCAAGGCTCACGTGGCAGATAGGTGGGCCCAACCCACAAAGCGTAATGAATATCCGCGGCTAATTAGCCGCGGCACATTAAATATTTATTGTCACGTGGCAGATAGGTGGGCCCGACCCACAAAGCGTAATGAATATCCGCGGCTAATTAGCCGCGGCATATTAAATGTTTATGGTCAAATTGATGACTAAAAATAACGTGTGCAGAAAGCCATTCACTTTCACCTCAATCACCGAGTTACACAGCACGAAGATTGCGGCTAGTTAAGGCCGATCCGTGCTAAAGTCCTTGCATTCAAGGCAGAGAGAACCCCGCGGTCGAGATCGATCCTTCCTCGGCCCACAATCAACTTATCAGAAGTCAGATCGGCGCAAGATCTACAATTTATAACAAAACCTCGCTTGGCCTACCGGCCGCGAGTTGGAACGCCCGCGCACACGTCACCACTCCAGAAGGACACGTGTAAGCCAAAGAAGACCTCGGCCCAGTGACACGCGGCCGGACGATTTTTTGAGCAAACATCTTTTGGCACGCCCAGTGGGACAACACTCGGTGAATGTTACCAGATCCCTACGTCAAGTCTCGAGGGAATCGTTGTTACAGGTGTAGGCAACAAGGCCACACCTCTTCTTTTTGTCCAAACAGATCAGCTGCCTCTAGAGATCTCATTGTGCCCATGTCAAGTCTCCCAGTGACATCAATTCAACCATCGGCTTCGACATCAAGTGGGATCTCTACGAGTGGAGTCATGGCACGTCCTGCTTCATCAGTCGCTACGACCGCCATGGTAGTGTCAGTCTCCACTACAGTGAGTCATCCATCTTTCCGTCAGCAGCTGCAATCACATATCGTCCAAACCTCAGGGACAACAAACCGAGTTGATTTTACAATTGCGGCTGGTGCTCGACCGTATGATCCTGTAACTTATCCATGGGGCTTGCCACCTGGGTATACTCCTCCTTATGAGTCAGTCAATGTACCAGCAGCTGCAATCAGTACCAGATCGTTCCCTTGGGGGTCCTCTGCAGGCTATAATCCGTTGTATGAGCCGCTTAACGCGTCTGCAACAGTTGGTACAGGACAGACTCCATGGCCATCAGGATTTAATCCATTGTATGAACTAGTACCTACGAGCGCACCAGTAGCCACTACGGCAGATGTATCTTGGCAGAGTCTTAACAATGATCTTGACAACGTTGAAGATGGCATCGGTCGGCTGGGTCGAAGTTTTGAAAATTGTTTCACTCGGCTAGACCGCAATCTTGAAAATGGTTTTGGGCAACTCAACCGCAGCATGGGAGTCCAGTCTGATATGATGAATGCGTGGCTATGTTGGTTTCAGACTGGAACAGGAACACAAGTGCCGCATAGCAATCAGAATGAAGGCAATAGAAATTGGTCTTTTGAGCAAGGTCAAAGCAGTCAAACACAACAAATACCACATCCAACTGGACAGGCTGCACCATTGCCGATGAGACCAGCCGCGACTGTTCATTCTCTAAGTCAACAACATTCTTTCTTAGAGCCGCGACAGCAGTCAGTTCATCAAGTGTCAACTCAACAAGTTTTTTCCAATGGACACTTAGGGCAAAATACAAGCAACCAGAATCATGTACACCAGATTCCACGGCCTCAAAACCACCTGGCTCATCAAACCCTCAACCAAAATAATGTTGCGAGACATGTTCAACCCCTCAATCAACATGTATATGCGCAACAACAAACTACTGGTCTGCAGCCCTGGCCGAACCAAGCGGCAAATCAAGCATATGACCAACAAGTTCCCCTGCATCATAATCCACCAGATCACGCGTAGCATGGAATACAATGGCAGCCTATCCAAAACCAGCAACAACCAATGCAGCCATGGCATGGTGATCATAATAGACCTGTTCTCTTTAATGAAGTTCAGAATCTGGTGGAGGGCATGGTGGGTGATTTGCGCCAGCGGGTAGATAGACCTACTTATACGAAGCCATATCCACCTCATATCGACCAAGTTCCCTTACCGCATCGATACCGTGTTCCCGCTTTCCATTTGTTTTCTGGGGATGCTTATCAGTCTACGGTTGAACACATCGGGCGGTTTATTTCACAGTGTGGTGAGGCAAATAGTGAAGAGAACCGCATGCAATTGTTCGTCAATTCTCTTACCGGTCCAGCCTTTTCATGGTTCGTGAACCTACCACCCAATTCTATCCAAAATTGGAGGGATCTTGAGCGAGCATTCCATGACCGATTCCATAAGGCAAAGCAGAACATACCGGTAGCTGAGTTGGCTAAATCATTTCAGACGACCAATGAGACTGCTCAAGAGTATATAGGGAGATTTAAACTCCTAAGGGCCAGATGCAAAGCGCAGTTACCAGAATCTGAGTTTGTAGAGATGGCATTGGCAGGACTTGGCTTCGAGTTTAGGAAAAAGTTCGAAGGTCTGACATTCAGAGATCTTTATAAACTTGAATCCAGAGTCATAAGATACGATGCAATTTTGAGAGAGGAAGTGCAGAAAAGGCTTGCTTCAAAAGGCACATACTACACTAGTCAGGCCGTTGGCGCGGCCCATATTGAAAAGTGGAGTAGCGACGAAGATATGGCCGAAATTAATTCGGCCGAGCTTACTGTGAAACAGCCTTTTGTATGCAAGGCTTTAGAGAAAACAGAGTCAGTTGCACGTTCTCTACACGACACTTATAAGTCTCCACCACGCACGTATTCGTTTGACATTCGCAAGGCTGATTTGATCTTTGATCAACTTTTAGCCGCGAAGTTAATTAAATTATCTACTGGACATGTTTTACCATCTGTTGAACAAATGAAAGGAAGAATGTCTTGTAAGTTTCATAATTCCTGGAAACATTCGACTAATAACTGTGTTATCTTTCGTGATGTTGTGCAGAACTTAATCGATCAAGGAAAGCTCAAGTTCCCTGACAAGTCAAGTTCTACAATGAAGGTGGATAGCGACCCTTTCCCGGCTGCCAAAGTGAATATGATTAGTGCTGGGATTCCCATGGCAGCCGACATGAGTACAAAGCAGAAAGACCTCTCTATGGCTGAAGGAGTGATGGTGGGTTTAATCAAGCTTTCTCCTTCTAAGTTAACAACTGCTCAAGTCCCAGTGGCCGCAGTGCTATGTGGAAGGTGCCAGAAGGAGGTTGGTCTTGATAAAATTCTGCAACCAAAGACTCATGACAGCGACAGAGTCAAGGAGAAAGGTAAGCTGGTTGATCAAGGGGTTGCTCAAAAGTCTCAGTCACAAGTGCAAAGCGGTCAGAGAATATCTTCGGCCACAGAACCAAGTTATTGTAGAAGGCGTGGAGAAGAGCCCGCTAAGAGAGAGAGAGACCAGTAGCCGCAAAGATCGAGCCAAAGCCTGTCCGTAGAAGGCTTTATTATGATAACCCTCCTTATGATAGTAGCAAGAAGGAAAGTTCTCCAATAAAGCATGGTCAGACTAATCGAGAAAAAGGAAAATCTCCTGTGGTGTATGACCGTACTAGCCTCACTAGTTGGGCCAGCAGGAATTCTACTCCGAATAATGGAGGCACCCGGGAATATGATGAAAGGAGGCCACGGACATACAAGCCTCCGGTCACCCATGACAATAGATGATACGGCAGAGTATCTAGAGATCACCGCATTGAGCCTTTATTCAAAACCCAGAAACGCCGGCAGCAACGAGAACTTGCCATGGCCAGAAGGTTGGCGTTGGCAAGAAAAGATCAAGAGGTACAAAAGAAACTTGAGGACAAAGGCAACATACAAAGTTTTCATGGATGCCGGGAGAGAGAAAATCAACAAAAGCCGCATGGTAGTCGTCATCCAACAAGGAGATTTGATTCAGGATCCACTTCTATGTCAATAAAAACCCCAGGGCCACTTGCAGAGGATGAGAAGAAAGGAGCCCATTATGTTCCTGCTACCGAGATAGCTCCAGCAACTGCGTCTGACAAGCTACCCCTTGGAGTCACGGAGAACTCTCAAGTTGGGAAGTTGAAAGTTGAAGTCCTGAGAAACAAGCTGCCTCCTTTTTCCACAACGGGTTGGACTACCATGAAGGAGTACCACAAGACACATTCGGCTTTAGCTTTGTACGGGCCGACGTGGGAAGAACTAGATACTCTGAAAGCGTTAACAGAAAACCCAGGTCTTGAGCATCTAATGGTGCAAAGTACATCAAGTGCAGGTTTGAAGATTTTGTATCAAGCACAAATAGATGGTGTGGAGTTGGTAGCTGACACGGTGGATTTACCAGTATCCCAGCGAGATCTCAAGTATCTAAAGGAGTACCACAGAATGTACTCGGTTATCAGTACATATGGGGTAACTCCACAAGAGAGGAAGCTGCTATTGAAGATGGAAGAACGCATTCACCAACGAGAACTTGAGTACGCCGCGGAGCTGGGAAAAGGAGATAATGATTTTGAGTTGGAAGAAAAACTAGCGAACATGGACATAGACTGCAATGAAATTCATCAGCAAACCAGTTCCCTTGTGTGCGATGGAAAATTCAACCAAGTTCAGGCTGACGGAAAATTCCATATTGAAGATGAGGAGCCAATGATTGAGGTAGAAGAAGAGCCAGAGTTTGAGAAGCCAACTGATGTTAGCTTTGAAGAAGACTTCATTATCCGTGATGAAGACTTCACTGGCCGCGGCGGAATCTTCAATAGCCGCGACCATGGTGAAGACCTCACCAGCCACTGTGAAGGAGGTGAGGTGGATGAAGGAGTTGTAGCGTCATCATCGCTGAATCAGGTAATGACATTGTCAGCTGATAGAGGAGAGGCCACAGTAAGCATGGTTTATGTTCTTCCCATGGATTTTTTAGCGCAGCCTGACCAGCCACAGTCAATGGAAGGGGATGTTGAGGATACAGTTTTACCAAAAGTTCTTATTGAAGAGCAATCTCATGCTCAGTTCTCCAAACCAACTCAGGACATGGTCAAGCACATCAGACCATTGTATATCACCGCATGTTTTGAAGGATATCCAGTGTCTAAAGTCCTAGTTGATGGTGGTGCTGCGGTTAATGTTATTCCGATGACGGTAGTTTCAAAGTTGAAGAAGGGAGAGAAAGATATTCTACCTGCTGATCTGGCCGTGTATGATTTTTCTGGTAGCAAAAAGAAGACTATGGGAGTGATTCCGCTGGAGATTAAGGTTGGGAGGAAAAGCATCGTTACTGGCTTCTATGTGATTAATGCTGATACCACCTACAATGCTATATTGGGCCGCGATTGGATCCACAAACACATGTGCATTCCATCCACTCTTCATCAAATGCTTATATTCTGGAATGAAGATGAGATTGAGATCGTGAAGGCTGATGATAAGCCGTTCAAGGCCACGGCTAATGTCATAGAGGCTGTATACTATGATGAACAGGTTGGCCCATCTGAGATCCGAAGGGAAGACCATACGGGAAAAATTACTGGTGTTACCATGCGCAGGATGATTTCACTTGGCGCCGAGACTGTTTTGGAAGACTCGGAGCGTCCTGCCTTGGCTAAGTTTTTTGATTCAGTCCTTAATGAGTGACACCAGAAAAGAAGATGAGAAGATGGCCGCAGTTGAGAATTCCATAAGCAATCTGCTGGCCTATTGGCACGAGAGGGCCGCCCACTTAGGTGCGGCCATTAACTTAGTAGAGTTTTTGTCTGAAGGTAGACATGAAGATGAGATCCAAAGGGAACAGCTCGGCCCTGCTCCAGCCGAGTTAGAAGATACTCCAGCAGAGGTAGAAGATCCTAGAGAAGAAATCAATCTTGGTACTCTTGAAAATCCGAAGCCGCTCTTCATAAGCAAGCTGCTTTCCAGTGAGTTTAAGGAAGAGCTAGTAGCTTTACTTAGGGAATATAAAGATTGTTTTGCTTGGGATTATCATGAAATTCCTGGTTTAGACCGGAGCGTTGCAGAACATAAACTACCTTTGTATAATGATTGTAAACCACATAAACAGCCACCGCGGTGATTTTCCGCCGAAGTGCAGCTAGAAATAAAAAATGAGATAGAACGATTGCTTTATGCTGGCTTTATTCGTACTGCTAGGTATGTGGAATGGATATCTAATGTTGTGCCAGTTAAAAAGAAGAATGGCAAAATTAGAGTGTGCATTGACTTTCGAAATCTGAATGCGGCTACTCCTAAGGATGAATATCCCATGCCCATGGCCGATCTTCTTGTAGATGGAGCATCACGCCATGAAATTTTATCTTTCATGGACAGCCACGCTGGGTACAATCAAATCTTTATAGCTAAAGAAGATGTGCACAAGACAGCTTTCAGATGCCCCGGTGCACTTGGAACATATGAATGGATTGTTATGCCATTCGGCCTTAAAAATGCTGGGGCTACATACCAACGGGCCATGAACATGATCTTCCATGATCTTATTGGCGGGACAGTAGAAGTATACATAGATGATGTCGTCGTCAAGTCTGGCAAGAAAGTGAACCACATTGCTGATTTAAGACAAGCATTCGAGAGGATGCGAGCTCATAAACTCAAAATGAACCCACAAAAATGTATTTTCGGGGTTTTAGCTGGAAATTTCTTGGGTTTTCTTGTGCATAAATTGGGGATTGAGGTGGACAAGAATAAAGCAAAATCTACCATCAGTGCACCACCTCTGACAAATAAAAAGGAGTTTCAATCTTTTTTGGGTAAAGTTAACTTTTTGAGACGATTTATAGCAAATTCAGCAGGAAAGATCCAACCATTTTCACCTTTGTTACGGTTAAGGAATGAGGAACAATTTGTTTGGAAGGAGGAGCACCAGCGCGCATTGGACGTCATTAAACACTACCTTGCAAACCCACCAGTGTTGGTACCTCCAGTTAGAGGCCGGCCGCTCAAGTTATACTTAGCCGCGGCTGAGAATTCAATTGGTAGCTTCTTAGCCCAAGATAACGATCAAGGGAAGGAACGAGCTGTATACTACCTGAGTCGAATTCTGACGCCTGTAGAGGAAAGGTACACCCCTGTTGAAAAGTTGTGTTTAGCATTGTACTTTTCAGCCATAAAGCTACGACATTACATGTTGCCGTCAGTAGTCCACATTATATCAAAGACAGATTTGATTAAATATATGCTTACTTGGCCAATCATCCGCGGCCGTATTGGTAAATGGACTATGGCTCTTTCAGAGTTTACGTTTAAATACGTGGCGCAAAAATCAGTTAAGGGACAAGCATTGGCCGACTTTTTAGCTCACCATCCGTCCACAGAAATGGAACTAACGGAAGACGTTGAAATTGGAACCATTGATATAAAGCCTATGCAAAAAAACTTTTGAACAATGCATTTTGATGGTTCCAGTACAGAGACTTCAGCCGGAGCTGGAGTTATGATTGAATCACCTGAAGGAGAAGTGTTCCAATTTGCCTTTCAACTGGATTTTTCTTGTACTAATAATCAAGCTGAATATGAGGCCTTGATCATTGGAATGGAGATGCTACAAGAGATGGGAGCTCGTCGTGTTCTCATACTTGGAGACTCACAGTTTATTAATCAGCTAGTTAAGGAATTCAAATGTACAAGTTGGTCCTTGTTACCGTATTATGCATTCGCAGACCAGCTGGCCGAGGCTTTTGATAGGATTTCTTTCGTCCATATACCGCGAAAGGAAAACTCTGGTGCCAACGAAATGGCACAACTCGCTTCTAGTATGCAGTTGGGAAAAACTGAGACAAGTCAAACTGTAAAGGTTATGAGGAGAACGATGCCTGCCTTGCAAGATCGTGGCGTACCCGTGGAAATTTTTGTAATTACTGTGGATCCATCCGATTGGAGATATCCCATAATTCGGTTTCATGACAATCTTGAAGGTACACATGATCGTAAGATCAAATATTTAGCCGCGAACTTCATACTCTACAAGGATCAGCTGTATCGCAAAAGTGGTGATGACTTGCTTCTATTGTGCGTCGGGGGACAAGATGCTCTTAAAGTTATGCGTGAAGTTCATCAGGGTATTTGTGGAGCTCATCAAGCAGGGATAAAAATGCGTTGGTTAATTCGTAGACATGGTTACTATTGGCCGACTATAATGAAGGATTGCATTGAATTTTCTCGTGGCTGCAAACAATGTCAAATCCATGGTTCACGTCAACGAGTACCGGCTGATTTATTGCATCCTATTGTTAAACCGTGGCCGTTCCGTAGTTGGGCCATGGATATAATTGGAAAAATTCATCCCCCATCATCTAAGCAACATGTGTGGATCCTTGTCGCGACAGATTTCTTCACAAAATGGGTTGAGGCCAAGCCGTACACTTCTATCTCAAGTGAAATAGTGATTACCTTCATTAAACAAGAGATTGTACATCGGTTTGGCGTCCCAGAAACAATTATTGCGGATCGTGGATCCGTCTTTATCTCTGATGCTGTGCATAGTGCTGCTAACGATTTGGGAATACAAATGATTCATTCTACCCCCTACTACCCCAAAGCAAATGGCCAGGCAGAAGCTTCTAATAAGGTGGTGATTAACGTATTAAAGCGAATGATAACAGATAAGCCGCGCGATTGGCATAATATTTTGTCTGAGACATTATGGGCCCTTCGAACCTCCAAGCGGTCAGCAACTGGTAAAACACCATTTGCTTTGACATATGGCCATGATGCCATGCTTCCAGTTGAAACAAAAATCAAAGCCCTACGAGTAGCAGAACAAAATAGTCTAACTACCGGTGACTATACTCAAGCAATGCTACAAGAATTGGAAGAACTTGACCAAGCTAGATTGGATGCCTACAATAGGATTGAAGCTCAAAAAAGTGCAATGGCAAGGGCTTATGACAAACGGGTTCGAGGCAAGACCTTCACTCAGGATGACTTGGTTTGGAAGGTGGTCCTCCCTGCGACTGCAAAAGATCCAAAATAAGGAAAATGGTCACCCAAGTGGGAAGGACCATTCGCAGTGGATCGAATCCTTGGCAATGGAGCGTATCATCTTCGGGACCTTGATGGCGAGCTCCATTACATGCCTATCAATGGCCAGCACTTGAAGAAGTATTATCCTACTGCATAGGAGATGTCAGAACCTTAGTAACAAGTTAAGTGATTCGACTTGATGCTTAGACAATCAATAGTCGACTCACTTGGGGGGGCTACATCTCATGAATTCAATGAATAACCGTAGCCGGCAAAGGACCATATTTGGTGGGTACGTGAACGGCTATCTGGTATCACGAGTACCACGGTTGTTGAAGAGCCGCACTTGAACGGACGCGGTTAATAAAGGTCCATGGTTAACTAATTGTATACTAGGCATATAGAACGTATAATTTATAATCCTCAACTCTTTGGATGGTACCGGCGAGTTTTTCTAGCTTTTGGCAGTAACTAACCGTTGAATAGCCGTGGCTATCAAATGATTGCGGCTAGCAAAGGACCGCGGCTAAGTGTCCCTAATTTGATGGATCGTGGTTAAATGGCTGTGAAAGAGTAAGCTTGAAATCAATGGTTGAATAGCCGCAGCTATCAAATCAATGGTTGAATAGCCGCGACTATCAAATGATCGCGGCTAGCAAAGGACCGCAGTTGAATGTCCATAATTGAAAGCAAAGTTTGCATGACCAAGTGTAATGCTCAACAACCAGGGGCAATAAGAGGCATGAATCAAGAGTTTATTGAATGTTGCTCAAAACACAGGAGTCTAAAGAGCTTGTTGAATGTCGCAATATAAAATAAAAAAAAAGGAGAAAGCAAGGGAAATCTTCTAGTACAGCTACCAAAACGTCAAATCAAATTGAAGCAGCATTCGATCAAGGCAAGATCCTCTCCCACGCAGCCCAGTCAGCGTCATTCTTCTTCATTGCTTCATCAAGATCATGCTTGATTTCTAAAAAGGCTTGGATGTCCCTACCATGTATGGAAAACAACTTGAGCTCTTCATGATGTTCTTTATACTCTTGGTTTATAACGTTTGAAGCCGTGGACATGCGCTCCCGGATCACATTCACTCGACTCTCTAGCTCAGCTAACTCTTGCGCATCTTTGTTGAACTCATCACGGAGTTGGGTGAGTTTCGCGGCCCTTGAAGATTGACGCTCCACAATAGGACCATATTTCTTTTCTAGAGCGCGGCCAGTGTCCCATTTTTCCAAAGCATGTGTATAGGCAACTACACTGACATCTGTAACTTTGAGATGATCTTCAATTTGTTGCATGCGGTCGGGACTAAAATGATTGACCGAAATCAAGAATTTTATTTCTTGTTTGAAGCGGTCATAAAGATTGATGTCAACCACGGTCAAAAGGGGTTTGTGGCAATATGCAGTTACAAACTCGGCCACTGTCTTCTCCCGATCATTGCCAATCTGTTTTGGTGTCATCTTTGTTGGCATAGCAAGCTCGTCCAAGAAGGCTAAGGCCTCTGCAGACAACAAAGGTGTAGAAGAAGTTGCCTGAAGACAGCAAAGGTGCAAAAGAGAAAGGTGTGTTAGCATGACGAGCTCAACCATGATGGACAGCGATATTAAAAAAAAAAAAACAAAAATTATTGCATGCGACTTACTTGATTAAAAGTATTTTGTTGAATGGCTGTCGTTTCTCTCTGAACACTTAATGCCTCACTCGTATGTTGCACCTCCATGTATGCCTACATAATTGAAGAGTCAGCAAGCAGGACAACAAGTAGATACCGCGGCTAAATAAGGGCCGCGATGAAATGATAAAAGAAAGAATATTTTCTCTACCAACAAATAAATGTGTACCTCACGATCGTCAGGGAAAGAATGAACTGATTCATCAATTAAAGTGTGGTCCTCACCATTAGCAAAAGTTTCAGCCTGCTCATCATCAATAGTTAATTCAATAGTATGGCTGCTATTGTTATCCGAGCCCGCAAGAGAATATTCTTCAGAAAAAGATGAACTCTGTTGTGTTAAGGCTGGAGTTTCTTTGCGACCATCAGTCGTAGTCCGCTTTCTTTTCCTTCCATCTTGGCTCTTCAAGATATCACCAACTCCTTGGACAATCCGCTGTGTGAACAGTTCCTTTAAATTTGGGTCAACGAATTTCTTTGAGTAATCTGACCACCAATTAACGAAAGGGGGTGTAGCCGTACAACTCGTTTGGTAAGGCTCCATCTTGAAACGGCTGAGACGTTCTTGGTAACGTCGTGAGACTGAGTCACACATATCCTGCGTCCTGAGCTTTTGACGCCATGAACATAGATGATTCAATGAGTTGTTTAAAAGAACAGGACAACTCTGAAGGAATCCAAACTGACAAGCAAAATAATTGGGAAGATAGACTTCTACCCCGGGCTTAGAATAACGGCTAAGTGTTAGGCCGTAGTGCAAATCTCTTGAGATTAAGAAACTACCCCAGGTTCCTTTCCATTCATCATCGGACAAGTATTGATCTGATTCTTCATTGTCTGCAAAAAAGGCTACTTTCCATTTGGTGTAGCAAACATGAAAGTTTTTAAAGTGTTTGAGGGTGTAGAACATGGTAAAACACTTCTCCACTGACATATGAGATGATGCTGTAGCCATAAGATGTCGCCCATACGACATCTTATAGTCAAATTCGGGTGCGGCTGTTGACATTTGAGGAAAATAGGCTCGCAACCAGAGTTGGAACATCCAGAGTGGTCCACCAGTGTTGGGATCCATGTCATTAGTCACAATTTTATGCAGACACCTGTACAAGTATGCAAGGACAAATGGGCCAAGAGCTAACTGGATGGCCGAAGCTAATGCCTCGGCTAGTATTGCAAAATCAAGAGGACATTGTCAAGCTTTGCAGCAGAACACATACTTGCATAGCCAATAATATAGAAACGCTGCATGCTCGTTCTCCTTGACTGGTTCTCTGCCTAGCAAAGCATAGTGCTTGTACAAGGTGCTATAGTTGCGTGACCTTTTGGACTTATTCGTAGCTTGAGCTTGTGCATCTTTATCCTTGAATTTTGGAGCTTGCAAGCTATCTCTAAAAGCAGTTGACAAATTGTGATTCGCGCTGATTTCAACTCCAACAGGCCGCAGACCAAAAATAGTGCATATATCCATAATTGTAGGACTCATAGGACCCAGTGGCAAGTTCATGGTGTTCGTGGCTAATGACCAAAAACATAAAGCCGCTGCTAGTATGGGCTTCTCAATGACTATGTCTTGCTCTGTGAGCTTAATAGCATCATAAATGCCAAGTTTCCGCCAAGCGTTAGCATAGAACAACTCCATTCTTGGCACCCATGCTTTCCATTCTTCCGTGAGGGTCGGCCAACCTTCAGGCCGGGAACAAGCCCAGGAAGACCAATCATGTTCGACAAAGTGGCTAAAGTGATCTGATTGATATTTGTAAAGGACTCTTGTGATGATTGGAGGAGTACCATCAGGAAAGTGAGGGCCTAAGTAAAGGCTTGGTGGAATTTGCCCCGCTAATTTGTGAATCTCTCCACTTCGCATTTTTCCAAATACAGAAGACAAAGCTTTGTCGTATTTTTCTGAGAATTCCATGGCTTCTTCTTCAAAAAGGCTTCCCATTGTGTGCAGACGATTTGCAAGTCTTAGGATGGATGTCTGTTTTTTGAGCATAAACGGTGTCTACGGCTGTGTATTTATAAGGGTCATCATTGATTGAATCCCCATCAAATAAGGCTTGACAAGATTTTCAATAGCCGCAGGAGATCTAAAGATATTGGGAGAGAAAGAAAGTTGTCTTAAAAAAGGAACTGAATATGGTTTATTTAAAACATATTCGATGTTGTCTCTTCGTCAAATATGGATTGTAAACGTTCATCGACTGCAAAGCATCATGAAGATAATTGGAATAAGGAAAGCAGTATCCAAAAAGGAAAGGGAGTGCGGCATATTGAAAGTCATTCAATATGTAATTAATTACATATTGCCTTGATTTTTTGAAGATATCGATTGGAGTGTCCAGTTTTTATGAAGATATCGATTGGGGTATTGATGATGCATATCCAAATACATGGCAGCGATTTTATGATCAATTTGGCAGCCATGATTCCGTTCATTACATGGCAGCCATGTTTTTCATATTATAACATGATTCTTTGATTCATTAAAATCATGATCTTTGCAATTAATTGGCAGCCAATGTGCCATGCATATTTAATTGGAAAGCCACGATTCTATTGTATAATTGGTAGCCATGATTCTTGATCTTCTGGGCACCCTTAATTCCTTTTGGCAGCCATGACCATGATAATTAAAAAGGGAGCTATGATGTTATTAAAGAATTGGCAGCCAAATCTATGATTTAATTGCCGTGTTTTTAATCAATGATAAATATATTGGTTGATCGACGTGAGCTACATGGCAGATGAATAGGTAAGCTCCAGATTCAACATAGGGCCACACTTGAACGGTTGAATAGCCGCGGCATAACGAAGAGCCGCGGTGAGTGACTGCTGCGTGACGAATGTCACCAACGCCTATAATGCGTGAACCTTGCCAAGAGATTTTTCTTGAAACAATCTTTTAGTCCCTTAACCACTCGGCATCTATGCCGAAGCTCAAGGGACTAGGGGGGCTCTGTTTGAACCTATATTTGGCAAGGCTCACGTGGCAGATAGGTGGGCCCAACCCACAAAGCGTAATGAATATCCGCGGCTAATTATTAAATGTTTATTGTCACGTGGCAGATAGGTGGGCCCGACCCACAAAGCGTAATGAATATCCGCAGCCGCGGCATATTAAATGTTTATGGTCAAATTGATGACTAAAAATAACGTGTGCAGAAAGCCATTATTAAATCGGAAGAAATCAAGTAAATCACAAAGTTTAATGAATGACAGCAGATCCACAAGTCATAATGAATGACCGCGGCTAATTCATCAAAGAGATCGATTGTCAGGAAAAAACGTTACCGAAGTTTGGGGCAATTAACTTGAATGAGTATTAGGAGGTGTTATTGCCAATCATCAGTTACAAGACCTGATTGATTGTTCATGATAGAATTAATCATTGATAATGATATCACAAACATGAATACTGTTCTATTTGTAATCAATGCGGTCTTAACTGTAAAGGCTGAAATTGTTTCTTTTCCTTCATTCAATAGTTTAGCTTCACTATAAAAAGGACCATAGGATTCATTGTTAGAGGTCTTCGACCAAACGCTCTACGCGATTATACAAATTTTATCTCAATGCATTTCAACATTTCAGCAACACTTGTCAATCTTTACGTGTTTATCTTATCGCTTTCTTTACTGGTATTTATCTTTCCTGCACTTTACTTTGTTGCTCTTTACATTCAAGCAGTTTATCTTCCTGCACTTTATTTGCTGCACCTTTACATTCCTGCACTTTCTTTACCTGCACTTTCGTTTATGCTATTTATTTGTTGTTATTTACTTTACGTCATTTACTTTATTCAAAATCACAAAAAGAATCATCATCACTTCACTTTCACCTCAATCATCGAGTTACACAGCACGAAGATTGCGGCTAGTTAAGGCCGATCCGTGCTAAAGTCCTTCCATTCAAGGCAGAGAGAACCCCGCGGTAGAGATCGATCCTTCCTCGGCCCACAATCAACTTATCAGAAGTCAGATCGGCGCAAGATCTACAATCTATAACAAAACCTCGCTTGGCCTACCGGCCGCGAGTTGGAACGCCCGCGCACACGTCACCACTCCAGAAGGACACGTGTAAGCCAAAGAAGACCTCGGCCCAGTGACACGCGGCCGGACGATTTTTTGAGCAAACACTTGCACCTCTATTCTACAATTGATTCGTGTACTTGCGAGTACTAAATTAAAATTGACAACACATCTCATCTGAAGTTTTTCCAATGCAGCTTAAAGTCTTTTAGTTTTTTTGAATAAATTAATTAATTCAGTTCAATATGGATCTGAATCATTTGATAGCTCAATCAATATATACGATGCATATAACTGTGGCAGCAGAGTTATTACTTGTTAGGTTTTATAGTTCTTTCGAAATCAATAAAAAGGCATCGATCAAACGCACTTTCCAAAGCTATAACAGATAAACAGAAAGGCTAGTTATATTGCTGGCATGGATATGCTTCTGATACTCTCATACTCCCTTTTTAGAGTGATCGATTTAGAGGCTGTGAACTCTTGATTTGGAGCAACTGGAAATGTACTCTTTTCACTCATGTAAGAAAGGAATGAAAATAAGAGAAACAATGAAGATTAAGAAAATCGAAAAGAAACTTACCACATATGTAGAACGAGCAACCATAGACATACATATGTAATTGAGAATTGAAAATTCATACTAATTAGTTAAGATTAAGTAGTTTTGATTAATCAGTAGATCTAGCACAACGTGTGATGATACTGCAGCCACGCCTATAAGGATTAGCCTGCCCAGATATACCACAATAGTAATACGAATGTCCACGTTGACCACATGGAACCATATTTCTTTTTAGGGCTTCATAGCTTATAGTTCTTGTAGGCCTATCATCATTAGAACCATCTTCTTCATCTTCAACAGAATAACTGAGGCAGTCACCAGAAAAGCCATCACTGCAAGAATCGATATTCTTAATATCTGGACGCGGTGGTGCAGTTGACATTGCCCTTCCATGATTGCTGGTTCTAACAGAGAAGTGTTGTGGGGTTGATGATATTGAGTCAACCACCATTCCCATTGCCAAAGATGTCACACAAAGGAAATTTACTAATCTAAATGTATTGATCTCCATCACCACCTAGAGAGAGAGAGAGAGAGAATGAAAAGAGATATAGCAGATTGAGTAGTCTGAATATCGAATGAATGCATGAATATTAATTGTTAGTTGGTATATATAGTATATGATCTTGTAGGCACAACTAAGTTCACAAGCTTTGTATTGTCCTCCTTTTTAATTAGGCTAGGGCATTCATTTCTCATGGAATATGGGCGTTTGGTGGGCTTTCACGCGCGAATAGGAAGGTATTTGGAAAAGAAAAGGCAAACACAAGATTTTTACTCTCCCTCTTTTTTAGAACCTCATCGACATCGGCAAAATAAAGTAATCACGCACATATGCATTTCTAACCACTTCAAAATTGAAACACAATATTCAATCTTTTCATGCAATGACACAAGAAACAAACATGCTATATATGAGATGCAATGAATGAATTATCTTTAAGAGATTCACAAAGATCAGTTGGGACTTTCATCTCGATCGAGTTCCAATAAACTTTTAGTCTTCACCTAAAACTTTCACATGGTTCTAACTTAGGCCTAACTCATATTGTTTTGTACAGGGCAATGCCAACGCACAAAAGTCCTATACTAACACCCTCCCCCATCGACATTCCTATACAAAATATATGTCGTCTGAAGCTATTATTGGCATAGTGAACTTTTAGTCTTCACCTAAAACTTTCACATGGTTCTAACTTAGGCCTAACTCATATTGTTTTGTACAGGGCAATGCCAACGCACAAAAGTCCTATACTAACACCCTCCCCCATCGACATTCCTATACAAAACCTCAATTACAATTAAGATAATAAACAAAAGGACCCTAGAGCTAGATCTGCTTCTTTTGGATTTATCACATTATGAAATTCCTAAAACACCTTTTAGAATTTAAAAATAAAATAAAATAAAATAAAATAATAAAAATGAAAATAAAACATATAGAATCTGTTACCAAGACCATTTCTCACTGTGCACACTCAAAGACAATATTGACACTCTCTATCTTTTGAGTAATTCAGGCTTCTTCGGTGGCGGCATACACTAGAATGACTTTGTGATTTATGAATTTGTGACGGACCCTCCTGATTTAAAATTCTAACTCCGCCCCTCTATGTAGAAATTACTGTACATGAATGTATTAGCTAGTTCAGTAAGTTATTCAAAAATTGGGAAGAAACATATATATTTTAAATTTTTTTATTAATATATCGAGAATACTCGATCAATTATCACATTCTTAATTTCCCTGTGATATAATTGGTCTAAACATTCTGCTCAATTGTTTATTTTCCTACCTAAGAGAGATTCAATATTATGATAAAGAAATCGACTAGAATTAGATAGCCTCAATTTATACACAGAAAATTGAAAATTGAAAGAAACAAAGAAACTAATTCTTTGAGAAGCAACGCAATTGTATTCCATAGATGATTAAAAGGGAATTTGATCATCAGACAGATTATTCTTAAATTCTATAACTAGCTTTGAGATTGTCCATTGGTAGCTTGATCGAAAACACTAATTAGTTAAGACTGAAGTACGTAGTTCTAATCACTACTTCTGGCACAATGTGTGATGACACTACAACCACGCCTGTAAGGATTAGCTTGCCTAGAAATACCACAATTGTAATATGAGCTGCCTCGTTGACCACAGGGAACACGATCTTTCAGTAGGGCTCTATAACTTATATACCTTCTGGCTTCATAAAGATGTCTTCTTCTTGTCCTTCTTCTTTCACTAGTCATAAAATCCTCATCAGAATAACTGTGGCAGTCGCCAAAGAAGCCGTTACATGATGAGAAATTGTTATTATCTCGACGTTTTGGTGCAGGCACTGCTCCAACTTTCCGCATGTCGGTTGAGAAATGATTTGGGTTTGATGACGAGTCAGCTATCATTGTCATTGCCAAGGTCATCACAAGCAAAAAATTTATTGCTGTAAATGTATTCATGTCTATCATCACCATATGTTAGAGAGACAGAGAAAGAGAGAGAGAGAGAGTTGCAGAACGAGTACTAAAAGGATTGAGGAATATTAATGGTTCGTTATGATATATAGCAATCGAGTTTGACGTGAGTAGCTAGTGTTCTAGCCTTCCAGGTAGTATTATAACGTAGTTATGCTTTGGTGTGAGATGTAGTGTAGCGCGATTCTCACTCATTACTCGTTAAACGAGATTTGTTCAAACCAAACCGCTAGCTTATACCAGATTTATAGGCTCCACTTCAGGCATATATGACCAGGGTTTTTTTTTTTTTTTTGGTCTGACATTTTAAAAACACAAGTATGGCTCGTTGCTAAAAAAATTAAAAAAAAATTAAAAAAATAATAAAAAAAAAGCTCTACATGTACTTTGCACGTCATTATGTCTAACTCCATACTAGTGTCAGGTCATGTTGCAAATATACTATATGTCATACCATGAATCTCTCTCTCCCCAAAACTCCTACAATATATTAACTTGGAAGGAGGGTAAATGAATATTTACTATATACTAATTCTCAACGCACTGTTCATCGGCTTATGAACAGTGCCGGCTCAAGCCGGCCGTCACTGTGAAATGACCATTTTGCCCTTCGCTTCTGACCTAGGTATAAAAGTCCCCTTCGGGTGCAAGCTGCTCTTCTTTCCTCGCGCGCTCTCTCTCTCTCTCTCTCAAATCTGAACACTCTCAAATCTCGATCAAAAATCTGATCAAATCTCTTGATTGAGATTAAGCCAGTTGCATCGCTTTGATTTTTCAGTTCTGTTAATAAGCTTTGTGCTGGCGCTCTTTTCTCTCTCTTCATTCTCGGCTGAGTTTCTGCGTTCTGTCATCGACAGAGTGAAAGAGAGGGAGTGAGTCGTGGAGAATAGGTTCTGCATGTCGTCAGTGTGTTTGTTTTTGTTCAGTTTAGGTTTGTTTGTTTCTTGCATGTGATTGATTTGGGGTTTTGGTGAATGCAGGAGTTTACGGTTGTGAAATTGGGTTTGTCATCAACAAGGAGAGGGAGACGAGAATTACATTGAAGAGAGCTGTAGGTTTGGTGAGTTATCTATTGCTGTATTCTTTTTTTCGAGTTTGGAGGTGGTGAGAATCTCCATTTGAATTAATTGTGGAATTGATTTTTGTTTTTCATTTTGTGTTTGTTTTGGATTGATTTGTGAATGTATTTGCAGCAATAGGAGGGAGAGTGGGTGCTTCAGGGTAAGTTTAATGGATCATTTTCTTCTGTACTTTTTGTTTGAGTTGGGTGTTTGATAAACTTTGCATCTTTTGTTTTAACTGAGGTCAGGTTTGAATAAGCTTCGTAAACAATAAGCAAGTAAACGCATGGTTAAGAATGACCGGAATTTGGAAGGTCTTTTTTTTTAATCTATCTGATGAGTAGAGCCTGATGTAACTACTTTATGGGGTTCCCTTTTGCAGTGAGAAAGAGAGGAGGGTGAATCAGTTTGTGTTTCTTTTGAAAAAGATACATATCAAAATTAGAGCAATTTAATGTCTTTATTTGAAATAATTCATATTTTACAATATTTCTATTTCATTATAAAAATCAGTGTGTACTCTTAGTTTTTGCTAAAAACATTTCAGTTTTATGCTTACTAAAAAACATTGCTTTTCTTATCTTTCTCTTCATTTGTTATCAAATTCAAAGCACATAAATATTTGTTTCATGTAAAGTTAAAAGCATTGGAGTAATCATACTGATGTATTTTTGATATTAGTATATTTTTTCAATTTACTATGGTGCATAAAAGTGGAATCCGTTGGTTGTATACTCAAACAGAAGTGTTAATTTGTAAAGGAAGATCAGGTCACCTGAGCATATCTTTTCAATTTACTATAGTTTATAAAAGTGGAATCCCTTGGCTGTATACTCAAACAGAAGTGTTAATTTGTAGAGGAAGATTAGCTCACTTGAGATATCTAATCCTTTCACTCCTTTGTAGGGAAATTGGGGCGTAGGAAGAAGGGAGATCTGGAGTTGGTATTGTTTTTGACTTGGCTACTATTATCTGCCTAAGGTAATTGTATTATAGGTAATAGGTTCAGCTTTAAAGATAATGGTGCAATAGATGAGTAGATCAAAGAAATAGAAAACTGATGCAGCATTTTGTTAAATAGCAACCACATATATTCTGCTACATCAATATACCAACTCAAAGAGATGAACCACTATTGGAACGGATCCGAACAATATTTGCCTATATGGTTTTCTTTCAGAAATATTTGATATAAAGGACAGTTGGCTTATGAATCATTTGATGAATGTATGTAAATTTTGTTGAGGACAAATGTTTTAATGTTTCTCATATATAGTTGCTAAAAAAAGTTTTAAGGAAAGGATCGTCTTTTCTTAGTATAAAGAAGTTTTCTTGATCAACTGAATGGAAGATGAATGAGTTTGTATTTATGTGCCTTAAATGAGTATTGGTTGGTGCATGCAATTTTTGGTGGTTCATATGAACATGGGTATGTAGGTTTATCTAGCTGTGTTTGGTTTGGCATTTGAATTTGGTTTTGTGGGTGACTTAGCATTTTTTTTTTATCTGGGTTTTGTGTGGGTTTGCATTTGAGTTGTGTTTTGTGGAATTAGATATGGGAAGTAGTCAATTAATTGCTCTGCGATTGCTTTTGTTGGGGATGAAGACCTTGCTCAGATTGCCTTTTTGATTTGATCTCAGCGTTAGTTCCATGATTTACCACAGTTGATCAGGTAAAGCACAAGTATTCCATGATTTAGAATTTTGGAGATGATATGTTGTGGTCCGAAAGAAAAATTGAATTAACTACCTGTTTTCCTCATGAGTTCATCAAAATTTAACTATCAAAAGACTGTACAGTAGGAATCCATGTCTAGTTTGATCATCAAAATTTGGGGTACTAACCAACAGGATCGAGCCACCAATAAAACCTAATTGCTAAAACTGCAGATGCAAGACCAGTTGCATCAGTACATCAAATAGATGATCTTGAACAAATGCTCAAAGAGAAATTTATTTATAATTTCTTACTTTCACAGTGATAGAGAAACCAGTATTGAATCAGCAACATCATCAACATAAATCATCAGCAAAGAAAAAATGGACTGAAGTGTCACACTTTTGTGTAAATAGAACTGGGGGAAGCAACTTTTTGGACAACCTCCACTGTTGGTCATCACTAGGCTAACATCATCTCAGAATGCATATGTGCTAATGGACATCATCGCTTATTTTTGGCAACCAGATTAGGTATTTGTTGTAACTAAGTTAGCCTATAAGTAGAGCAGCTTATTTTTGGCAAGCTGTTTCAACAACTGTAATCTATTTTTGAACACTAAATTTCAGTAAAACATGATGTATGTAAACTAAATGAGATGCTCTATCCTCCTAAACTTTAATAACATTTCATTCTGTAATCTGTTTTTGAACACTAAATTTCAGTAAAACATGATGTATGTTAGTTCTTAATGAGATGCTCTATCCTCCTAAACTTTAATAACATTTCATTCTAAAACCCGCAGCAACGCGCAGACATCCATGCTAGTATACCCTATTCCGAAACTCAAACAACGCATCTTTGGCAAGCACTTGAAGTTTAGTAGTTGAACCAATCACAAGAACCCGACCTCCCTCCCATTCAACCGCCTGTTTTTCCTTGATAAATCTATTTTTTATCCGCACAATTCTATCATCCGAACCTTCAATTTCACACTCCATAAAATATGATCAACATTATCTACAAAGATAACCGACAGCTGCTTACTTTTGGCCACCCCAAAGAGGGCAATTATCAAATTCTCACCATTGTCAATTTCCAATGAAGCAGCATCAATTTTTTTTTTTTTTTTCCAGAAAACAAATGTAACTTTGCACTAAACACATAATAGGCGATTATTGTTTCTTTTCTTTCCTTTTTTTTTTTTTTTTTGAAAGTGTTCAAGTAAAACCCTAATTTGTGTTTGGTCCAAACTCTATGTTATTTGACCTAGAGGTAATAGGGAAGAATCTAGAGATTATCTTTTCGTGTATGATTCAAGACTCTATGTATTATAATCCTCTATATAAAGAGGCCCTATTATCAATGAGAACACACAGCGATTTTATCTCAATTTCTGATTCCCCAAAACACGTTATCAGCACGAAACCCTAACCCTAAAACAAATAGCCAAACCTTGATTCAAGAAGCTAAAAACCTTGAATCCGAATACAAAACCTTGAACCCTTTTCTGCCACCGCCACACAACTTGAAGCCCTCGACCCCAGGAATCCAGAACCAGCGACAGAACCATTAGAACCGGCCGGAAACCTACCGGACCGGCCATCGGAAGCTCCATACAATCCACAACAAATATTCCACCGGTTCACCATCTTCCCAACATCCAATATACACGAAATTTTGTCAGCAGAAGCCCCTTAATATGACGTTTCAGGAACAGGAAGAAAGATCACAAAAATCGGTCTAAAAAGTACAGAACTGGCCGACTGATCCTAGTCCAGAAAAACCAGCAGAGAGGAGAAGAAAAAAAAAAGGAAAAGAAGGAAGCCCAAAAGCACTGAATCCCAGAGGCCCACGGACGCAGGCCCACTGAC
Organism: Rosa chinensis; assembly: GCF_002994745.2. Taxonomy (NCBI): domain Eukaryota; kingdom Viridiplantae; phylum Streptophyta; class Magnoliopsida; order Rosales; family Rosaceae; genus Rosa; species Rosa chinensis. The sequence goes on along the minus strand of NC_037093.1, from coordinate 36,825,800 downwards.
AAGGTCCCCCGCTAAGTCAGCTTCCAGGACCCACTGCCAAGTTAGCATCAGACCCCACTGCCACGTCAGCTCCCAGGGACCCACTGCCGCATCAGCATTAGGACCCCACTGCCACGTCAGCGACAGTCAGCACTGGTCAATGCCGGTCAGCGACCTATCAACGTCGGTTGACCGATTCAGGTCAACTTTCCGGTGACTTTCCAACCATTTTTCAGGCGACTTTTTCCGGCCACCTATTTCAAGGTATTTTTTTATTAAAAGTTCCCATTTTTTGAGTTTTTATTCTATTTCTCTTCTTTTTCTCGGGGACTTGCAACCTCCCTTCTTCTACCCCCCTTTCTTCATCATAGGGGAGACCAAATTAAGCCGAATTGTGGGGGTTTCGTGCTCACTCCAAGCTTAGAGCTTGTTGAGATCTCCAAACTTAGAGTTTGTAGAGAATTTATGATCGACCACTTACGTCATTGTTTCGATCTATCCAATATCTCTTGGAATCGAATTTCTTGGAAGCGATTACGCTGGGAAATTCCTAATTTCTTTGAAGCAATTACGCTCAGAAATTTTATATGTTTTCGTGGTTGCCTATTTCGCTCCGAAACTAACCCTTTTTATTGTTCTCTTTTAGGATGAGTAACCTAAACAAATTGGACTTTGCTCCATTGGGAACAACTAGCTCTGAATATCACAGGTGGGTTCGTGATATCTGCCAGCATCTCAAGGCCGATGGAATCTTGGGTACGATTCTCGAGCCTAGCCAGGACGTGCTAACTGTTGAGCAAGCTCAAGCTTTGGAAGCAAATAGAGTAGCCTTAGAGGCAAATAAGGCGAAAGCCATCATCCTAATGACTCGTCATATGGATGATTCGCTCCAGTACGAGTGTATGAATGAAGAAGACCCCAAAAGGCTGTGGGTCTCACTCGAAGAAAGATTTGGCAACGTCCGTGACTCCCTGCTTCCTAGAAGTGAGATGGCATAGCCTCCACTTCTGTGATTTCAAGTCAGTTCTTGACTACAACTCGGAAGTACTTCGCATTAAATCCTTAATGGAATTCTGTGGTAAAGAGATCACACATGCGATGTTGATTGAGAAGACTCTCTCTATCTTCCCCGTCTCTGCATTGATGGTTACTAAGAACTATCGAATTGATGTTACTGCAGAACTGATCACAAGGTTTCATGAGTCATTGGAGCTACGAATGTCGCTGAAAAGCATGACACCATCCTTGTGAAGAACTATAATAAGAGATCCGTGGGAACAGAGCATATTCCGGAATCCAACTATAGTCGCGCCCCAAAGAGAGGGCGCCAGAAGCGAAACCCTAATCTTAGGGATACATTTGGACGTTCTGGTCCATATAATCGCTCTACTAAGGAAGGTAACCGCCAAAATAGGGGAACAAGGAACCGAAGAGGTCAACTTGGAAAGAGAGAGGGAGGCAACGCCTCTGGCCATGTTGGTAGTGCCACCAACACTAAGAGCCATCTAAATGATGCTTTCAAAGCGCCTTAATCAATGGAGTTTGAGCAAAGAGATGTATGTTCTCGATGTGAAGTGTCTGATCATTGGGTACACATTTGTAGAGCTCGTGAAGAACTTGTCACCGCCTACAAAGCATATTGTGAAGCAAGAGAAGCTCACTATGTGGAACAAGAATATCAAGAAGATGATCTAGAGTGAAGGGTTAAAGACTATAAATCTGGCTGGGATCAATAGATCACCAATTCTGTTTAAGTCTTTATTTTTTCAATAGATGTAATAGGCAATTGCCATATATTTTTGTAGTAAATGCCAATGCTTTAGTTTCTCTTCAAAGTAGGCACACCCAAAGTAAGTGTGATGTCTAGGAAGGTTATGAGATTAGTGGTACTTAAGTGAGCCTTGCTCCACCGACATCTCTCTACTCACATGGTCACATTTATTTTGGAATTACTGAAAGAAGTTAGACGACTACCATTGTTTTGCATTTGCTAGCATTTTGGATTAGATTTTCTTTGGTCAAAGAGACAATGATGTAACTCCGTTGGCTTATGAATAAAATTTTGAGTTCTTCTCATGATGACTCAATTTTGATTCTGAGCATATTACTTTTGTGACTACGATGGCTGGGTCATCAATATTAATTCAAGGACATGGAATAGCCCAAATTCCACCTGCCAAATGGCACCTTGATTACTGTCGCAAAAACTCTCTACGCTCCTAGGGCAAATCGCACCTATGAATTGCCAACGGATTCCATGCGAAAACGCATGTAGAAAACGGAAATGAGTTTCTTTGCAATACCTCTAATGATTGCAAAAAAAGGCGCATCTTAGAGAAGTTTATGTGTCTCTCTAGTGGACTTTATGTCACTATTCGAGTTATTAAATCTAATAAAGTTATGAGAGAAGATCTCTTGGATTTAGACACATATTGGCTTTGTCACAACAGGATAGGTCATCCTAGTCATGATATGATGATCCATCTACTAAAGACTTCACATGGACATCTTTTCTTTCGAGCGAAACGAGGCATGAATCAAAAGTTGATCTCTGGACTTAGTGTGACCGACGCTGCTGCCTAGGGCACCGCCTCCGTCCACCACCAGCCTAGGGCTGTCACAGTCCCTATCCATGACACCATGGATAGTTTCCATCATGGTGATGGTGCCCCAGGAGATGTTGCAATCACCAACTTGCTTCAAATAGCGTTTCAGATGCTCAGGTCTAACAAAAAATTCTCATTGGTTGCTTCTAAAGCCTCTCGCTCGTTTTACAAAGCCTGTTCCTTAGGGAAATTAGGACTGAGACCGTCCTATACAAAGGATATAAAAATACTCATTCTATTCTCATTGGTTGCTTACTAAAAGATGAAAACTACAAAACCAGACCTGTACGGATTCCAGTAGCATTTTCGACTAAACCACAGTGAACTAAACTCTGAAATTTTACCAGGATGATCTACACTTATTGCGGAATATTTGTTATGAAGAAGTTGAATGCCAGTCTCGGTGGAGATTCAATTGAGTGAAGAAAAGAGAAGAAAGTGCATAAACGGACAAAAAATGGGTCAACGGAGGTCAACACAAGATTCTGACTATTTCCGGCCAACTTGGCCGGCTACGGACATGTGTGGAGGACATGGAAGAGCCGTTGACTAGGATTAGAGACTTTAGATGGGAAGACTTTACGTGTAGGTTATTTTGAAATTCAAAATTTGAAAGATGACAAGTGGTCCCCTCTTACATCTTATACATTTGTCTCTCATTTATTGCTTTGTTTCTTTGCACAATGACTTTCATACCCTTACTTTATCTCCTCCACCAAAATATTTATGGGCTTTCTAAGTCATTTTCATATGGAGTTAAAAACTAGATCCACATTTTGTGCGTACACATTTGTCCATTATATCTAGCCCTTCATTCATCACTTTTGGCCTATAAAAACACCCTCCCCTCATTTGGACATTTTTCATACTTTCCTTCTTTTTTGTCTCTCCATTTCCTCTCCATTTTCCTTAATTTTTCATCTTTTAGGTAGTTTTGTTTAGCCTTTGTGTAGAGAGAGATTTATAGTATCTTTGGTTGATAATAAAATCAACACTTTCGTTCTCATAAGCCTTGTTCTTCATAGTTTCTAAGCAAGTCCACCCGTTGAGGTTGGCTGGTCAAGACTATTCACTGCTTTTTGCCGTTCATTTCCACCTTTTTTCTTGACTAGTCAGATATTGTTCACAAAAAGTCACTCTGGGTCACTTTCTAGGTCAATTTCTTGACCGGCCAACTAACATTTGGTGACTTTTTGTGAACAGTATCTGACTGGTCAAGAAAAATGGTGGAAATGAAAGGCAAAAAGCAGTGAATAGTCTTGACTAGCCAACTTCAATGGGTGGACTTGCTTGAGAGTTTTGTGGATTTGTAAGGTGATTTGGGTTTATAGAAACCAAAATTACCATACTTTAAAGCATTTCTCACCTTGTGTTGCATCTAGGAGGCTAGATTGAGCTTTTGTGCTTTTGGTTTGGTACCAAAAACACCAAACCCATGGATAACATCCAATTTCTCCACTCTAGCTACCTCCTAGTTATTTAGATGTTTCACATGTTTGTGGCTTAGATTTGTGTAATTATGAGCTGTGAGTAGAATAAATTTGGAGCTAGGGTTTAGCCCTAGTCGAATTTGTGTACAAACTATCTAATTAATTTAATATGGATCATGCCATGAACTTCTATTTTGCTAGTTTAATTGTTCTTCATTTATGCATCTTACATTTGTCACCTAAGGTTGGTAAGTGTTGATAATTTCATGGAAGTATATATGCTAGGTTTGACAAACTTAATAAACTAAAGTATTTTGCAAATGTAGAAATGGTAATCTTGTGATAATCAAATAAGGTTGCTTGGGTTCCTTACAATTGGGCTCATCATGTGGGTGTGGGTTAGGTTTTCGATAATCAAGGGACTTAGCTTGCATCTACATAGGTTTACTTGTATCGATAATCAAGGAATGGATAGAAACTAAAAGGTTTGTAGGAGAGTTATTTCCGATAATCAAGGGATAGCTTAAATACATTCTCTAGTATAATTGTTTATTGGTTACTCGATAATCAAGAGAACCGAGGGGGAGTCCATCTTGTCATGAGCATGTTAGATTTGGTTACTTAGACCTGACACAAAGGAAGTTAGGTGTGATGCCTTACAACCCCTTTTTCATCTCATTTGATCAAATCTCTTACAATTTGTTAGTTTAGTATGCTTTATTTCAATTTAGCTTTAATTTAGTAAAAATCAATTCAAAAGTCGATTCATTATTTCCCATTGTTAATATCATCATTTAGTAGTTAGGCTTCCAAAGGGCCAAAACTATTGAACTTGTAAAAAGCAGACTTTGCATGTGTTTTTTATGTTTTATTTTTGTGTTAATCTAGTTAGGGTAGAGTTACTCAATCCTTTGGGTACGATACTCTCACTTTCTCTTTACTAAAATTGAATCTCCTATACTTGGGAGTAGGACCATCATACACAAATTTGCACATATATTTCTACTCAATGATGTACCCCTCATGCTACAAGCCTTGGGATTCTTTTTTTTATATCAGGGAAGCGAAGACTGGCCAACCCAGTCTATCCCTTGGTGCTCATGTACTACATTTGGCAGGTGACATCGACTTATTTATCTCACCAAATTGACTGCACACATGGCCCCTCCCAGCCTTTGGATCTAAGCAGAAACATGTACAATTTGAGTTAATTCTCTATTTCTTGGTTACAAGTCTTAGATTGACTGCGTTAAGTATAGACTTTAGTACACTTTTTGGTTATTCGAGACGTTTGAATTAAAATTGCTTGTTGTACTCTAATAAGCGTTTTTACAGTGAAAATGGCCGGTGTTAGGACTCTTTATTTTCTTTTATCACTTGTTCATAAGTATGCAAAACCAGAATGTTATAATCTGGAGAACTAATTAGGGCTCCCGAAAAATCGGAGCGAGACCGAAACCTAAACCTAGGTTTCGCGAGCAGTGCGGCGGCGCTTGTTGGCTCCGATCTGCAACAGGGCGTTTCGGCGCTGCAAGAGGTACGAGGACAAGGTTTCATCTCCGTCGTGGGTAGCAACTGCTTTGGCCGGAGGAAAGAGGCGAAGTACAGATTTTGCTGTGGGTTTGCAAACGAGACCGTCGTTTGCTTTGGTGTCTTTGGGCTTGACGAGGAGGAGATCAGGGCCACGGTTTCGAGACTAGAGGACGAGCGAGGTCGGAGATTTCTGTTTGAGATCGGCGCTTGGATCGCCGGCTGAGGTTTGTGGTTCGTGCTTGAAGAACCAGCCTGGTGCAACAAGTGCGGTCGTTCGCACAGGCTTTGGTGGGCGACGAGATGGTTGCCGTGGTCTCCTGCCTGGGGAGGCCACCAGACTGAAACGGCGGTGGCGGGCGGCTTCCCGAAAGGGCCAGAGTCGGCTGCTGGGTGTGAGGGGCGTAGGGTGTGGGTAGTGGGCCTTGGGCCTCTGCCTTCCTGGGCTGCAGAGATGCAGTCTAGTGAATTGGGTCATGGTTAGCCCAATTCCCCTATATTTTTTTCACACTTAGGCCGGGTTTGTGCTTTTTGGGGGGTCGTCTGTCTTGCTCTTTTGTCCTGCATCTGTTCCTAGAATGTTGCTGTGGATGTACTGAATGTTGCGGCGTACACCAAAAGGGTCTTAGGCGTCAAGATGTTTAGGACATTGGTTCCATTTTAGGGCTGTGTAGGAGTAGGGAGTTTTTTTAAAATTCTGCATTTTCTTTTTCAGCAGTTCCTTTAGGATTTTAGTTTGGGTGAAGTATGAACTCTAGTTTGTTTGGATTTCCTTTGGTTTTAGTGCTCTACTGAGCTCGCATTGTAATATGAGGGGTGTTTGTACCCTTCATGCTTGACCGAGTGTGGTCGTCATGATTTCGATCAATGAATTAGTCTTCCGTTGCCCTCAAAAAAAAAAAAAAAAGTATGCAAAACCAATGCATATTATTTTTGCTAAGAAACTTTTACCCCGTTTAGGGTTATATCGTGACATTGACCTTGTAACACTTTGGACTTTGGAGGGTCATTATAAATCATATTCATTTCGTTCCGAACTAAAAGATAAAAAAAAGAAAACGGAAGAGTAGATTGACCCTAAAAAAGAGACATAAAATTTGACCAGTCTGCTTAGCCAGTAGAAAACTGCTGTGTCTCTTATAAGTTGGATGTTTCGTTGAAACTCCGACACGGGGTGAAGCTTCCTTCGTTTAGCTTCTTCTATAACCAACCTCTCTCTCAGCTCTCAAGTACCCAGAAAAGTTTTCTAGTGATTCTTTTCAGCAGTTTCTCAATTCTTCTTCGTTGGATGCTGTGTTTCCTGTACATAAGAGTTCAGATTGGTCTGTGCAGTGTGGATTCTTTGCTCTCAGTTTTGATCACATCTCAGCCGAAAGAGAAGCTTTCTGCAACTTTGTAGTATTAGTTTGGAGGCGTGAAAGGTGGGTTGAACTTTTGGCCACCAACTGGTCCATGTTTTGACTGGTGGCTGCTGCGGTTTTGGGTCAAAGTAGAGAGTAGAGCTGGCAATGATCTGCCTAAGCGACAGCTCAGTTTCGATGATTTCCATTCTTTCTATTATTTGTGGGGTTTGTAGCTCTTGAATCTTGAGGGTTCTGGATATTTGGGATTGCTTTTGAAGGGTTTGAGAGTTGTGGTTTTGGTGGGTACTTTTTGCTGTTTGCTGTTTGTGTTTGTGTTTCTTCACGTTATGAGATTCAAATTTTAGTAGATTCAGGGAACTGATTATTAGAAGTCGGCTCATGTTTCTTGTGCATTCAAGAATTTGGAAATTGGGAATTGATACTGAGGTTTTCGGAGTTTTGGTTTTGGTGGGTTTCTGTTGTTGAGGGCTGTGCATAAGCTGAAATGGGAAGTAATGGGGGAAGTAATAGTTTAGACCATCCTTTGAAACATTCCGAAGATGAAGGCGTTACCAGCCCAGGACAGGGTAAGGATTTTAAGTACGCCAGTGATGGTTATGAGTCAGTAGCAATGGGTTATTGGTTCTCAAATGAAGTGGTTATATGCAGGTTCTTTTCGGAAGGCAGAGACTCAGAAGACAAATTCGGTGAGGCGTTCTTCGGTTTTGGAGATTTTTCAGTCAAAAGAGTTCAATGTTGATTCTTCACCTCAGAGAGGTTAGTGCTGCTTGTTTGGTTCTTATACATTTGTAGACCTTACAGTGAAGATATTGATGAGAGGCTTTCTGTTTACTGAAAGCTATTTTCTAGCTAAATGGAATAATTTCCTTCTTACTTGGCCAACAAGCACCACCAACTAAGTTTGCAAGCATCACCAACTAAGTTTGCTAGATTTTATTGAATGGAGGAGAGCTTAGAATTCATATATAGGATTGTGGAGTATTATCTGGATGTTTATTTGTCCTATATAACTGAGTAATTGCCATTTACTGCTATTTTTTTGTTTAGAATTTATGTGATACACACTCACTGATGTCTTAGCATATCTTAATGAAGGCTTGGACCATTGGATCACTGCACCTATTGGAACTCCCAAGAATTTGTTAATTGATGATCACGAGATTAAATTCTCTAGGTCGATGACGGAGAGGAGGGAGAGTCGCAGGCATGACCTAAAGCTGGATAGACTATCTGAACGTGAAAAGGTAGATATGAACATAATATGCATACTGTTGTTTGTTTGCGTTCTCGTGTCTGCTTCTAACTTATCATTTAACATAAGTACTTAAGGTACGAGAGATGTCCTTTAAGTTAAAGTTAGACCATCCACCCAAAAACCGATTGGCAGTGGGGGGAGAGGCCCAAAACTTCATATTTTTTTGTAAGGCTTAGAGTTCCCAGTGGTAATTCTATAATCTCAGCAAGCCCTCTGACGTTGGTTGACCAAGTGTGTACATGAATTTACTGGGGGACAAGTAGCATGTTTTGCATGTGGGTCTGACATGTAGATTGCTTGCTAAGATACCATGTTGGGGTCTTTAATTTTCCTATGCAGAGCTTAGTCTTCCTGATGTCCTGTATTTTATTGTCAACATGTAATATTAAAAACTTGCTATTTGGGATAGATATTTTCCGTTATAAAACTGCAACTTCATGCTGAATACATTGACGCAAAATGCTGTTTAATTTCTGAGCATGATAGTGTAAGGCAGTCCCTGCCTTACACCATCCTATACTGCTTCAATACCTGATTATGAAAGGAATATAATTACATAATTTGATTTATATGCTGCTGAATAATTTAGCACCTCCTATCACTGTGGCCTCTAGTTAACTTCCACCCCCTCCTGAGTCCTTACAACCATATTTTAAAATTATATGGCTTTATTCTACTGTACATTTTTCATCATGTTTATTTCATTTCTTGACTGGTCATTATTTTTCTCATTTTGGTTTCAGAAAAAACTGATTGTTGAGATGGTCAAGATACAAAATGATGGAACAGTAGAAGTTGATTTAGAGAGAAGTGCACCTGTTGCATCTGAATTGTTAGAGCTTCATTCTGTTGAAGATGTGCCAATCTATTTAGAAGATACAACTTCCAGTACAACAAAAACAATTCCAAGATTGAAAATTGCCATGCTTGTGGTTGGAACAAGAGGAGATGTACAGCCTTTTCTGGCTATGGCGAAGAGATTTCAGGCATGTTAAACAACATAACTGGCTGATTTTTGTAATAATTTTCTTCTCGTGCTTTAGTATTTATGTACTTCTTCATAAAAGGATTAGCTTCTCCTCAAATCATAATTTCATTAATCATTGTTCCATTTATGATCCATGAACATATTCCTATATAATATATTTTGAAAGTACATTGCCTGTGCATGCTCAAGATGTGTTTTTTCAGTGAGTCAGTTTTGTGTTATCAAGTTAATGCATCAATAGCTAATGCAATCGAAGATATTGTTCACCTGTATGGGTATTGTTTTGTTGATCAAGTTGTCCTTTTAAATCTAGGTTTCTACCACTTTTGTTATATCACATGTTTTTTAAATTTTGGGGTAACAAGATGGGGAGGTTAGCAATTTAACAGTCCATATTATGAAATTGTGATATTTTGCCTCTATATATAGATCATGCAATGATGCTAGAAAGATAGTTATAATAAGTTTCAGATGTCATTGTCAGATTACTCGTATTCCTTGTATGAAAAATATCATACTGCATTATCCAGAGATTTTATCTATATGTTTTTAATTCTAGATGATCTGATGTTTTCTTACAGGAATTTGGTCACCGTGTCAGGTTGGCAACTCATGCTAACTTCAGCACTTTTGTAAAATCAGCTGGTGTAGAATTTTATCCTTTGGGCGGTGATCCTCGTGTTTTGGCAGGATGTAAGGGGTAGCCTAGTATTAAACTTCCTTTTGTTTTACTATTGCAATTTAACTGCTTCTGTGGTGGTGATATTGGGTTGGTAATTATGTTCTATGTCACTCTGTCTATGTTTGCCTCATATGCCATCGGCCATTTTGTGGTTCTTTAGATGCTGGGCAAAAGCATTTTTATTCCCCCCACTCTCTCTCTCTCTCTCTCACAGCTGAAGCATAGCCTGAACAAATTGGTGTCAACCATGTGCTCAAGAGTGTGGGAAGGCCAACTTGAATACTTGACTATTGATTTCTTAAATAATAACTAATAGTTGTCCAACTTGTTTTACACCACCAAATTCTAGTTTTACCATCTTTCTTCGAGCTCTTTTACTACTTCAGGTTTTATTTTCTCATACCTTTACTTAGAGGCTTTATTCCATAACTGAAATTCAGTGTGTTTTAATTTTAGATATGGCCAGAAATAAAGGTCTCATTCCATCTGGACCCGGAGAAATATCTATACAAAGAAAGCAACTAAAGGCAATTATTGAGTCTCTTCTTCCGGCATGCACTGAGCCAGATATCGAAACTGGAGTACCTTTTAAAGCACAGGCAATTATTGCAAATCCTCCTGCTTATGGTGAGTTCTTACAAGTTGAATGTTTGATGTCACTTCAATACAATTATTTCCCAGTTAGTATTTATTACAGTCAATGTAAAGGGTTAGAAGGATACTTTATCAAATCCTCCTGCTTATGGTGAGTTGATTGTTTAGGGTTAGAAGTTGAATGTTTATGGTTAGAAGGATACTTTATCAAATCCTCCTGCTTATGGTGAGTTGAATGTTTAGGGTTAGAAGTTGAATGTTTAGGGTTAGAAGGATACTTTATCAAATCCTCCTGCTTATGGTGAGTTGAATGTTTAGGGTTAGAAGTTGAATGCTTAGGGTTAGAAGTTGAATGTTTGATTCACTTCAATGCAATTATTTCCCAGTTAGTATTACAGTGTCAAGGGTTAGAAGGATACTTTATCACTATAAATTTGATAGTCGTGACTTCAGTGAACCTATGTATTTTTCTAATTGTAATCCTGTATGTGCACCTGCTAACAATTTTTTGAGGCTTCTTACATTTCACATAATCTTTTATTGGACTTTTACCATTATAATTAAGAGTATTAGATTTTACCATAGACCCGACATTGTACTGTATGCATTGGATATAGGGTGCTATTGTGATTGAAATCAGAATTAGTTTTCTCATATGTAGAGGAGAGAAGTTGTGGTTGTAGTGAGAACAAAAGTGGTTGGCTCCAGGCACAGAAATATATTTACGAACAGAAGGTTGTAAACGACCTGAACTAATCAGGAAGTATGAATACATATAGGAGAATGAAAACCTTATTTCTTGTGCCTTTTTAAGGAGTAACAGATATGTGACAATGATTGCTATTTCCTTTAAGCAATTAGTTTTGTGGAATATGTTAGTTACTGTCTTTGTAGATTTGCCAGAAGAGAAAAGTTGTGCAAGTAGAAAGTGAAGGGGACTGGGGATTTATAATCACATTACCAGCTTAATCGTTCACCTATTCGTCTTGTTAAATAAAAAGATATGTGTGATTTATGAAATTATTCTTAATGCTTTCCTCTTCTTATATGAAAAGATAAACTATCATAAAAACTTGTCTGAATATATGATATGGGTTGCAGGACATGCACACGTTGCTGAAGCTCTTGGAGTACCCCTTCACATTTTCTTCACAATGCCATGGACGTGAGTGTTGACCTCATTTTTCTTTCATTCTGTGGTACAAAAAGTTAATTCTAATTACAAATCAAATGTTCTCTAACATAATCTCGAACAAAAAGAAAGACATGCATAAATTATATATGAATATGACGTATTTTAGTTTTTATTTTTCCTCAGAGATGAGCATAGTTTTGACTTGAACGATGGTTAGTATAGCAGTCATACTAAGTTGACAATAACAAGGTTCACTTTCATGTGTAATAAAACTGACTAATAATATCCATGGTGTGTGTATTGACTAATGTTCTCTTACTCTTACCTGACATTTTACCTGTCACGTAATTAATCCATCAATTTGGACCACTCATTCAAACTAGAGTTCATTTGAGTAGTGGCTCAGATTGGCAGTGGTTTGATACGAGAACAAGTATATAAAATGTACAGTACAACTCTGACAATAAGATGCCAAAGTGTCTGGTAACATGGTACACAATCATTTGATCTGTTTCATGTCTATGATTAAAGCCCTATTTGCGTATTTTATTCTGACTGTAGATGGGAATGTAATGGCCCAGATTTACCTCCTTATATATCTTTCTAATTTTAGATATGTCAGACATATTTAAAAAGTTTATTTGATGTAAATGGAAATGGAAAAGGTAGAAAAAACTTTTTCGCTGACGTAGAATGTTGTTGCTTTAAGTTGATTGACATGAGAGTGGAAAAGGTAGGAAAGGACTTTCTTAGTCACATGGACTACATCGGTGTTTTAAGTTGACGTGAATGAAATTACTAAAAAGAAGACATCTTTTGAAGTCCGAAAACATGCTTTGTTCTTTAATACTGGCTTATTTTGAGTTAAACTCCTTCCTTTATTATGCTATCTCACCAATCTTTTCTATAGGCAGGCCTACTTATGAATTCCCTCACCCACTTGCACGTGTACCTCAAAGTGCTGGTTATTGGGTATGTTCTCGTTTTGGTGTTGTGCTTCTACTTATATTGTTTCATACGTTTGAACAAGTGGACTAATTTAAGGAAAAACATATTCCCCTTTGTCCTTGCCATATCCAGCTTTCATATATTGTTGTGGATTTACTGATATGGTGGGGCATTAGGAGTTATATAAATGACTTCAGGAAAAAAAAGTTAAAGCTTGCTCCTATTGCATACTTCAGCACATACCACGGATCAATATCTCATTTGCCAACAGGGTATATGTGGAGTCCTCATGTTGTACCAAAACCAAGTGGTAAGCAATTTTGTATTTATCATGTAATGGACTAGGAATTAATAACGTGGGTGAATCGTTGAAGTTATTATAGTGAGCTAATTGCCTTATTGCTATTCACTGATCCTGGGATACAGAGTAGCTTGCTTTATATGATGGTGATGCTATCTTCATATTTACTCATTTTGCTCAAGTAGCTCACCACAGAGGTCCACTTTGGTGTTCTTTTTGGCAAATCGAATATAAATATTCTAATATTTTATCTTTCACTTTTCATTAGGTTCTTTACGTCTGAGTCCATATGTTAAGTGGAATAAAAAGCTTATATCTTGCATTTGTGTCTAAAGGCTGCATCTTGCTTCTCTTTGGTGGGCCTTATGTGCCTCTAGTGAAAGTTGGAGTTCTATAGTTGGACTGATACCTGTATATATAGACTGCCCCCCCACATTCTTAAGCAGAACCCTTCAATATGTCCTTTTCTCCAACTCTAGAATTGAATGTTTTAATATAATGCTTCTCTATGTGAAATTGTGAATATAGTAGCTGTCATTTGACACCCACATACTGTTCACTACCTGTCTTAAGCTCCTATTTTTGCAATATTTCTGTCAGAAGGTTTTGACATGATATGAAATTTGCAGATTGGGGATCTTTAGTGGATGTTGTTGGTTATTGTTTCTTAAACCTTGGATCGAAGTATCAACCTCAAGACAAGTTTGTTCAGTGGATTCAGAAAGGGCCGAAACCTATCTATATTGGCTTTGGAAGCATGGTATGGTGATTTCCACCATTTTTATTTCATTCATATATTTCCTTGTGTCAGTTTCTTGTCATCACTTTCTTCAAAAAGTAAGGAAATCAGAGGACGATGTCCTTCACAATGACTCAATGAGGAATTAATGACTTGATATTTGTTATGGCTGAAGGCTTTACTCATCTTTCACTACTTTCATATTTGTCTTTCTTTCTGTAAAATTTTGACTGATGTTACATATGTGATAAAAAAATGTTGGTATCATGCATCATGCATTTCGAATAGAATTTAATTCCAAATTTCATCTGTTGCTTGTCAAGCCCCTTGATGATCCCAAGCAAACTACTGATATTATATTGGAGGCGTTGAAAGACACTGGACAGAGAGGAATAATTGATAAAGGTTGGGGAGACCTAGGGAATTGTAAGTTTTTTTTTTTTTTTTGTAATAACTTTCATGTTTTTGGTGTATCTGAAGATTTGTTAAAAGTTCTCTGCATAGTTATAGTTCCTTGGATTGATTAAAGTAAAGTATTATCTACTTTGGTGGGTCAATTATGCATCTTATGATCTAGCACTGGACTAGATGGAAAATGGTTGAAATCTATTATTATATTCCTTTTTCAGCATTTGGTAAGTAGCAGTAAGGGTTGATGAAGGTTAGGCAATTTCTGAATCAGGGGATAATTCAATTGTTCTAAAAACATAAATGATTTAGCTGAATTTTTGTTGTTGCAATCAGGATCAAGGGATTCATGATAAAAAATAATAATAATACTAATAATAATCTGAGGTGAGATGGAAACTATAATTTCACAAGGGGTCAAGATAGTTTTTAAACCAGGACATTGTTTTGCAGATCTCAAAGAAAATTATTATATATTGCTTCAGGATAGTCTCTATGCATAAGAAAGAACCCGATTGGTTGAATTACTGATCGGAATATTACTAATAATATTAAAACACGAGTTAAGTTGCAAAATCATCTTAAAAGTTGAAATTCTCTCTCTCTCTCTCATTTTCTTTACTACAGCAGCTCAGTTGGTAGGGAAAAGAACCAAGTCACCAATAAATTTCAAATAGAAGATTTAAACTGTAATTTTCATAGGTGCTTTGTAGCACCCCTTGGTAATGTATCAAATTGTCTCGTCACAAGACCTGCAATAGGAAATTGCTTTATAGAAAATCTCACGAGTTAATATATATCCAACTCTCTTCTAATTCAGAAATGGGGCTATGATGAAACAAAAACGTTTCACAGTTTTAAGACTGTTCTTGTAAATTATTGGGTTATTTACATCTGTTTGGCACCTACTCTTTACAAATGTTAACTGTTCTCTCTTTCTCTCACATTACATTTAGTATTTCAGTATTTTCTTTGTGTTTTGACTTTTAATTCACTATACATATTAATTTCTGGATATGCTTTCTGGTTAAACCTTATGTAATAGTATTAAATTTATTGGAGAGAAAAGGAGATCAGTTGAAGTTGCTTGCCTTAAGATATTGAAAAAGCATAAGGTTTTTAACTTTTGATCTAATTTGATTTGCCTCTTGCAGTAACAGAAGCATCCGACAGTGTTTTCCTTTTGGAGGACTGCCCTCATGATTGGCTGTTTCCTCAATGTTCAGCAGTGGTAAGTTGTATTTTACATCTTGTCAAGTTTGATGAGTTTTCATTTTGTTTTAGATAGATAGATTTGCTCAGCTACTATATGGTTCCATTGTTATTGCGTTTTGTTTTCAACCAATTAATACTAGGGGCAGCCTGTAAAGCAACTGGACAACTTCTGATCATACTTCAAAAAGATGTGGTTTAAAATTAAATTGACAGAGAAGTATTTTGTAAAATGATATTTATAGGCTAACTTGATGACGTACTTTCACTACTATGCAGGTTCATCATGGTGGTGCTGGAACCACAGCTACAGGATTAAGAGCTGGGGTAATACTTTTCACTCACTGTTTTCTTTCTTATCACCTTGATTTCTGGGAGAGCAGCTTCATAAGTTTATTTTGACATTTTGCTGACACATATTTGTACCAACCCACCTGAGCTATGGCTTAGATGGTTAGAGTGGGGTGCAATAGGGGTAGTTTCTAGATTCAAATCATGTAAACCCAAATAAAAGAGGGAAGGAATATTTAGGTATAACAATGTGAAGGAAAATGAATTTAATCAAGCATAGTGCAATTAACTTTAATAACATTTCCAGTAATCTACCAATTAAATCATCTTTTCTTGTTTGATGCTATCTAATGGCAATGTTATAAAATACAGTGTCCAACAACCATAGTGCCATTCTTTGGAGATCAGTTCTTCTGGGGTGATAGGATACATGAGAAAGGATTGGGACCTTCACCAATACCTATATCCCAGCTCAACGTTGAGAGCCTTTCAAATGCTATTAAATTTATGCTGGAGCCAGAGGTATTTTTGATGTCATACTGTATTTTATCAGAAAAATATACATCTTACAAAATGTTATCTGATGTGTGCACTGCCATATAGAAATAGTTTTGACTTTAACAAGTTCCAACTCCTATGCTATACTTAATACTGTTACTTTTAAATTGGTGACAGCTTAAGATTTTGACAGCACAAAAAAAAAATGCTATACTTAATGCTGTTACTATAGAATTTTTTTTTTTTTTTGCTGAAATAATTGAACGTATACACATCTGTATGAGCCAGCAATGTATCAAGTTATCACCTTGCTTGCTTGTAATTCCATCAACAGACAAGTGAGGATGAGAATCAGGAATTTCAAAATGTAGGATGTCCTGCACCAAGAGCTCCCGATACCATGTTAAACAATCCAATAAAGTTCAACAGTTCATTAACTAAATTTGAATAGCATCCTTATATTACTGTATAGTTTTTTTTTTTTTTTTTTTGGGGGGGGGTGTGGTGTGGGGATGGGGGTTAGGCTAGTTGTTTTATGAGTGCCAAAAACAAGGTCACAGATGGACCATTTGGTGATCTTTCATTGCTGTATATCCCGTAATCTCAAGATAAGTGAGTTGTTTAAGTTTCATATTTACAAATAGAAAGTATAATGTCTACTAGTATATGAAAAGATTTCTTTCAAAATCCTGTTTTTCTGGTAAACATCCCACAAGATGCAAGCAAGGTATACTTAGTTGAACAGTCATTGACATAAACATGAACAATTTTACTAGCTAGATGAAATGACACTTCGAGGTTTGAGGGGTATGGACCATATGCATTTTTCTTTTTTCACTGGATTAGAAATTAAGGAAGAATATCTGGAGGATTAGAAAGTCTCAAAATATGAAAGGGGAATAAGCTCCATTGTTATTTACAGTATGTCTTGCATCATGTATGATATTTGAACTCATGAACCTCTGATAAAATTGCTTTTCTTTGCATTAGCTTTTACTGAACTAGCATTTATAGTATATTTTTCTTTCTCCTTGTCATATTTTTTCATCTAACATGTTAGTGTTGGAATATTTATTTACACTTTCGTGAATAAAATCTTATTGCACCAAAAGCCGGGCTGCAAATGCACAAAAAATAACTACGAGCAGGAAAATATGATTCCAATTTATAAATTATGTTGAAAATGATTTGAAGAAGAGAAGTCATTAGTGTGTCTAGCCAAAACATGAAGTGACAAAAGAAATTACAAATGCTACTACTTATCAGGAGCGTAACTCATCCTAGTTGAGCATATGTCAGTGACCTTTTATGTTTTATTTTTCTTTTCTGATCCTTCACATGAATTTTTATAATGCTATTAAATTCACAATAGATAGCTGAGCTTTCCTTTCATAGTTCGAGATGTTATATGGTTGAGCAACTTAGCAACACATGTACTACTTCTAACCAAGCTTGACATATCCTAGGTTAAATCTCGAGCACTAGAAATAGCAAAGTTGATAGAGAATGAAGACGGTGTTGCAGCTGCAGTTGATGCATTTCACCGGCAATTACCTCATGAGCTACCATTACCAACTGCATCTTCAGAAGAAGATGAACCTGCAAACCCTTTGCGGTGGCTCTTTCTTCAAATTGAGAAATGGTGCTGCCCTTCAAATTGAGAAATGGTGCTGCCTGCCATGTGGTTCATAGGATTCTTGCTGTATTGTACTAGTGTATAGCTTATTCTTTTTATCCTTTTCTTTTTTTCAAAATTATTTTTTTTATAGTCATATGTTATTTATCTGACATTTCATTCATTTCATTCATGGCTTCCCAGTGTGGGTTTGATCAATAATACAGCTACTATAGGTTTCTGACGGCTTGTGTAAGAGAATTAGGTTTCGTCTACTTCATTTTCAGTTAGAAAAACTGATTTGTAGTGAGAATATATGCTGAACTTAGCCTAATTATATTAAATTAATTTTTTATTCCATCTTTCATACTGTCTGCTTCAATTGTAGGTTTTTATTTCCTTACTGCTCATTATTGGGTTAAACAAAATCTATGGGTTTGTAGAATTCCTGTAACAGATTATACAAATGTGACTGAAGGCGTCTTAACATGTACATCTGATATTTGCTTGTAACAACCCTGCTTGGATCTCAGACAGTTAGTTACATTTTGAGAATAAAATTGGCTATCATCTGCAAATGCTTTACACCAATTTTGCACATTTTTGTTAGTGCAGACGGTTTGATGAGTTGTGTTGGTTCTTTACTTGCACTGGAGACTAAACGGATTATGATAGTGCTACTAAATCCTGAACGGTTACTTTCGTCCCCGGTAATGATCATCTTAACCAAAATAGCAGTGGGCAATGACTTGGCACATATTTTCTTTCTTTCTTTGTTTTCTTGTTTTTATTTTATTTATTATTATTATTTTAATTTTTTAACCGCATACTGATGAGTCTTTAGTGATTGTATTGATTCTCTACATGAAACATTTCCCAATATCAGTAGCTATGTTTATGGATTATAAAACTGATACTAAATTTCGTAGGGACTTAAACTGAACGAACTATACGGGGGAGCGAGAGTTTTATGAGTTCCAGTGAAACCATAGTTTGTACTTCGTAAATAGAAAGATGGCATAGCCCCTATACATCATATTTAGCTATACTAAATGGAAATATTGTAATATTCCCATCATTTTTTGTAAAGTTTGATCTCCTTCCACCTTGATTCCATGTAATTACTGGAATTAAATGGTGCAGCATACACACCACATTTGAAGTACAGGTCCCCTGGTCCCTGATCTTTCACCACAAACTTCTTAACACCGTCAATGAAAACTATGACCTTCCCTTTGTCAACATTGTGGATTATGTTCACTCTGAACCACTTATCGTAGAGATCAGTATCAACTAAGTTGTATCTGTAGTATCTGAGATCTCCACCATCTCCTTCATACATCCTTAGTTGTAGAGTTGTGGCTCCTTCAGTTGCACCATGAATCTGCACTATTGTAACCCCAGAAGTACCACTGGGCACATATGCATAGCCTTCAAATTGCCAAATTCCAGAAGAGTAGTCATGTCCCTGCAAATGAAACCCGAGAGAGAAAACAGTTATACTGTGCTTCCAAGGTGGGATATCACGAGATGCTATGCAATGAAGCGAGAGACATATAGAAATTTGATGAGGTAGAGAGAAACCGTTATGCGAAGTTCCGTGCGTGGCCTAGTTGTACTGTCTGTTTTGAAGGGCTTGTCATTGTTGTATATCCAGAAACTTCGAACCCCATCTTTGTAGCTGTATCGATCATCAAGGGGTTCGTTATATGGTTTTTGCAGCTTGAAGTTGTCTTCTGTTAATGGCACAAGGGTGAACCCATCTGTAGGATCAGCACTACCGAAATGGTGGTTGTTGAAGAAGCTCAGTATCACCAAACATAGAAACTTATAGTAGAATGATTTCATTTTGACAGCCAATATGGGGGTTGAAGCTATATGAAATGGAATAATGGATAACAGCCTGGAACATGAACAGCCCTATTTATAGCAACAACATGATAGTGGCTTTCATATTTTGGTTCTTGTAATTCCAAAAGTTGGACTTCTATCCATGTCTTATATGAGTCGATGGACTTTTGGAGTACAATTACTGCCGAACTGAGCTATCGATTTTTAACTGAAGGAAAGGGAAATAAGACGAAAGAGAGACTACTCTTTTACCTTTTGGCTTGACTAGCTAGGTCCTCTTTTGAGCCATTGACCGGTGTTTTGTGCAGTCCATCGAAATATAAAGAGAATGTTGAGAACAATTTGAGATGAAATGAAAGTGATTGCTAGGTCTGGATTTGATGATCCGCCAAAGTAAGTAAGGTAACAGACATGATAAGTTGCCCGATCCTTCAGGATTAGTGAAAAGTAACACTGAAGTTTGATGGGGTGGGATGTCTCAGAAATAGACCTCTGGAAACGCTTTTGACAATTTTTCCGATTTTTATACAGGTTCTGTTTTCAGATATGGAATCAAAAGTCGAAACTGTGAGCAAAAAACTTCGTTGCATATGGCAATAACTTTGACTGCAAGAAAAGAGAAGGAAGAATGTGATGGACTCTATTTTAGATCGCATCCGCTACATTTTTTATTTTTTTTATTTTTTATGTTTTTTGTTTTTTTTGCATGTTTGATACTATGGCCAATGTGGTGGACTCGGCTTCAACTAGCAATCACTTTGCTTCACTCGGCTTAGTTTATCAGTATGAGATAATTGTATAAAAGTGCATATTTGAATGTTTTTTTAGCCATAAGGTCACTAATTTTTTTTTTCTCATAAGGCTACTAGATTAAAATATGTGTTCAATTTTGGATATAAAAACCAACATATTTACATAAATGCCACTAGAGTAAAAAGTCAACAATCATCCTCTCTCTCTCCTCTCCGGCGAGGTCTCCGATCAACCTCCAGCCAACTCCGGCCAACTTCCGGCGAACACCGGCAACCACAAAAGCTACTGTCACTAACACCAAAAACTACTCTGGTGAGATTTCCGGCAACTTCAGGTGAGGTCACAAAAGCTATTGTTACTAACAACAAGAAAAACTACTATGGTGAGATTTCTGGCAACCTCCGGCAAGGTTACAAAATCTACTGTCACCAGTAACAAAAGCTACTCTGATGAGATTTTCAGCGACCTTCTGTGAGGTCACAAAAGCTATTGTGACTAGTAACAAAAACTACTGTCACCACCACTAAAAGCTATTCCCACCAAACATTATTGTCACCAACAACAAAAGCTACTTTGATGAGATTTCCGACAAAGTCACAAAAGCTACTGTCACCAGCAATAAAAGTTACTGTTACCAGCAATAAAAGCTACTCTCTCCCACCAACACTAAGCTACTGTCGCCAGCAACAAAAGCTACTTTCACCAGAAACAAAAACTACTGTTCTCTCCCACCAACACTAAGCTACTGTCGCCAGCAACAAAAGCTACTGTCACCAGAAACAAAAGCTACCGTTACCAACACAAAAAAACTGCTTAACCATCACCAAAAGCTACTACTGAGCAAAACAAATCTATTCGCAGAGATTGAGAAAGCTATTACCATAGCCTAACAAAACTACTATCACCGACTGAGAAAGCTATTACCAACCAACACAGAAGCCACAATGAAAAATCAAAACAACTACAAATATACAATGTCAAAGCCTTGTACTGCTCAAATTTGAATGTATTGCACATATCATAATCCATCAACATAATTTGTATCCATGAGCATCATTCACTAGAGTAAGCCATAAAATCCATAAGAATTACCAAAAGCTACACTAGAGCATCATTCTCTCTGCATCATCTAACTCATCTTCCATGATTAGAATCATCATCCTCTTGAAAGCAAAGTGCACACAATTTGAAAGCCCAATCCAAACCATCACCTCATAGACGAAATTGATTGTCAGATCGGACCGCGACGATGACGAATCATCCCAAAACACTGGTGCAAAGCAATCTGGAAGCAAGCCGAGCAAATGAATTACCTCTGCCTCACTTAGCTCCTCGACGCCGTCAATGATAAAGGCGTAAGAAGTGACTCGGCAATAGGCTTTCTGCTCATGACGGTTGCAGACTTGAGACTTTTCATGGCGGATCTTGCTGATCAGATCATACCGCTGGCCACGCATTAATCCACCAAGGTTGTACAATTGCTCACCGACCAAGTAGGCATGAAGGCCATGACAACAATGCTGAGGCCGGGAGTCGCGTGGCGGAGCTGATTCGAAAGCATCAGATGCTTCATATCTCAATCGCTCGCCGCTGCAGCTGCCATTCTCCAATTCAGACGCCTTCCAGACATTGAGACTATGAAATATTGGAGTACGGCTTGAGGAGAGCGACTCGGCTTTGATTTTGGGCTCTTGGCCGCCGGGCTCGATGATCGGAAGCTTGAGGTTCTTCATCTTCTTGTGCGGCCGCCATTCATTTTCATCAGAGCGATGATCGGAGCTTTACAGCTGTTTTAGCTGCGATTAGCGTCGTCGAAGTTCTTCAGACTAGAACAGCGCCATCAGACCGAGGAGGTTGATTCAGTGTCTAGATTTTGGAATTGAACTCAGAGAGAGAGAGAGAGAGGTTGATCTGTAATTGGCTTCGTGGTACGGTTGGGTTTCTTAGGTAGGAGGGTAAAATCATCAGGGAGGGAAAAATTTGAGTTCTCAAGTGGCCTTATGACCAATTAAAGTGTCAAAATGACACTTATGAGTAATTTTCTATATCAGTTTTCAGTTCCAAAATGTCACGCTACCATTTGGTTATGACTTTTTAGGCATACAGTAAAACCAATCAAATGAGTTAATTGTTTCGGATAAGAGTTTTTCTATTGAAACCTCCAAATTTACTCACTTGACCTCTATGCTTTTTACACCTCCTATCAAATTTTTAACTACTAAATTTACTCATTAAACCTCACTAAAGTTCCTCAAATAACCTCACACATATAATTTACAAACAAACTAAGATCTTTATAATAAAAAAGTTAGTCATTTCAATGATTTACTTACTCTATAAATCTTAATTACATCTCCATTCCTTAATCAGACAACATAAATCTCTTATCCAATAAAAAAATCAAACACAAGGTATTGAGTTTTAAAGTTAATAAAATAAAATAACATGAACTATTATGTGATTTTTTTATTTACTTTTTCTTTTTAGCTGTGCAAAAAAAAAAAAAACAGATTAATCATTTTTACTTAATGTTTCTCTATTTTCTGTACCTCATGATTAATTATTTAAATATTTTTTATTTATTTTTATTTGCTAGCTCTATTTTTTTCTTCTTTTTGCAAATATAATGGATAGATTTAGATTTAGGTCATAATACAATTTATTTTGTTCTCCCTGACCAATATGCGTTCAATATGCATATCATACATTTTTATCTTAATCATAGTTTTATTTCTTATTAAATACATATGAATGCTTTAATGAGTATGTAGTGAAATTGGAAAATGAAAATAGATAGGGAAGATAATAAAGAATGCAATATAATATTATTGAATTGGAAAGTCTAGAGAAAATAAATATAACAATTTTTTTGTTATAATTATTGTCCTTAATAGTCATTTTATAGTAGATTATATATGTCATTTAATAATTCATAATAGAGTGAGGTCAAGTGAGCAGATTTGGAGGTCCCAATAGAAACTCTCTTCGGATAATAATATACATTACAGAGTATCTTCAAAAAAAATATACATTACAGAGCCACCTAAACCCTAAACCCTAGACCCCTTATGCTTCCTTCTAATTATATCCAAATCTTTAAATCTCTAACCCTAACCTGAGTGAACAGTCCCAACCTCCATTCGTTTCAAATTCCAAACCCTTCTCCAATTCCCTTTCACTCCTGATCGAAACCTTGAAGTCCGCTGCAACAGTCTGCTTATCGATCCTCATCTGGTCCCTCAAACAATTTGCCCTCATTTGCTTATCCCTCTGGGTCGAGCGGTTTTCGTCCTGTGATATCCTTTTGTTCAATGCTTGCTATTAACAACACCGAAATTGTAAGCTTTTAATTTTTTCCAATTTTTGTTAAGTTTCACCTACATGCACTTACAACTACGGAAGTAATTGAAGAAATAATTTAACCCTAGCAAAAGCCCCGGGGATTATGAACTTAATGAGAACGTAACTGGCAAAGCCACGCGCTGCCTTGACTTGAATGCTTATTCTGAGTTCAAGTCACAATGTGTACGGTTAGAAATAGTACGTAGTTCAGGTTTAGAGATTAGGGCTTGCCCCCCAAATGGCATGCATGCTATCTATCAATCGTCGTCTAAATGATTGGGGAAAGAGATATTTTGCATGGGCTTGTTCCATCGTTTACTTCTTCCGCAAACCTTTGCACAAAAACATTTGATATTGGGATCAATTCTAGTTAATTGAATTGAGTTTTTGAGGTTATATGGAGGTTGGAGTACTTTATGGCTGAACCAGTTTCTGTATATTGATTTGCAAGCTCAGTACAGCAGGTAATATGCTTCAAGAGGTGTGGTTTGTGTGCTACTTTTATGAATGAGCGAGGGCCATTTTTTTGGTGTGGATAACCTTATATGTTCGACTTTGTGAAAAATTTGGTCAGAGTTGATGCTTTGTAGGTGTGGTTTGTGTGCTACTTTTATGAATGAGCGAGGGCCATTTTTTGTGGTGTGGATAACCTTAAATGTTCGACTTTGTGAAAAATCTGGTCAGAGTTGATGCTTTGTAGTTGTTTTATTGAATGAGGAATTAGTACAGTGTGTAGTCTTAAACTGCTTTAGTTTAAGGGGTTGTTAAAGAAGTTTTGTACTTGCAGAGGTCTTCTTGGTTGTTTAGATGAAATGAAGAATGACAGTGTAACAACTTACTCTAAAATTATTTTCCTTTGTGGTGATGGAAGGATTAGGAAACAGTAACTTGTTTGACTAAGAGCAAGTTCACCCATGGGTCACCAGGTCACCTACTATTCACTGCTTTTTATGTGTATTTTCACTCTCTGGGTCACGAACACAGTGTATTTCGTGCCCTGGGTTGCCATGTGTCACTTTCTGGGTCGCCCTGGTGACCTGCAAGCTGACCTGGTGACCCAGGTCTTATTGGAAACTGTGCCTGTGACCCAAAGAGTGGAAATAAACACTAAAAAGCAGTGAATAGTAGGTGACCTGGTGACCCAACGGGTGAACTTGCTCTAAGACGGTGGGGGAAGGATGTGAACTGGACATGAGTACATATAATGTGATTCTTTTTAAACGTTCTCCTCGATATAGAAGGGTATACTTATGACTTGGTTGAAGTAATTGAGTAAAATATATCCACAAATATGCTGCTTAATTGTGGGAGGGGGCCTGTTAGAAATTGGTATCGTTCAACTATTACTTGTTACTAGCGTTGCTCTGTGCAATCTGTACCTCCATAGTTTATGTCTGAGAATAGACAAAGAGAAGCACCCTCTTTTTTGAATATTTTGACAGAATAAGGATAATCACTTTGCTATTCCTGTACACCATACCTTCTATACGAAGGTACGACACTCCAAAACATACCAGGCTCAACCCTTGGTTTCACTTTGGTATCAAGACGCAGGATATGGTCAATGGGTTTGGGAATACAAATTTGCCAAGAGGGGACATTGATAAATTGTATATACACAAGTTACTATTGTTTGGAAACTTGGACAACTACCAGAGTACCAGATGTACAGTGTAAGCTTCATCACCAATTGTTTGCACTTTTTGTGTGCGTTCTTGAAACGTTTCCTGTTTCTCCTTCTTGAGATTTTTATAAGGTTCATGAAAGAAAAAAGAAAGGGCATTTGGTTCAAGATTTTCCTGTAGCATATCATGGATGTACATTGGAAGTCTCATGCAATACAAACTGATGCTATGTTATCAAAAGAAACACGAACTATTGTTTACTTGCAGTGGTTCTTCTCGATTTTTAGATAATTCATTTACATACTTGGACCAAGTTGCTTGAATCAATTACACGATTGTAATCATCAAACATGGCTGCTATTCTAATAAAGAAAAGCCAAAAAATCTTTCACAGTTTGAGAAAGATTTTTTTGGCAATTTGGAACAGTGATTGTATTGATTCTTTACTTGAAACATTTCCCAATAGCAGTAGCTATGTTCATGGATTATAAATGTGATACTAAATTTCATAGACATGCATAATGAAGGAACTATAAGAGGGAGATAGAGTTTTATGAGTTCTAGTGAAACCATAGTTTTGTACATTCATAAATACAAAGATGGCATAGCCTCCATAACATCATATTTAGCTACTGAATAGAAATATAGTAATTTTCCCATCATTTTTTGTAAATTTTGATCTCCTTCCACCTTGATTCCATGTAGTTACTGGAATTAAACGGTGCTGCATACACACCACATTTGAAGTACAGGTCCCCTGGTCCCTGATCTTTCACCACAAACTTCTTAACACCGTCAATGAAAACTATGACCTTCCCTTTGTCAACATTGTGGATTATGTTTACTCTGAACCACTTATCATAGAGACCAGTATCAACTAAGTTGTATCTGTAGTATCTGAGATCTCCACCATCTCCTTCATACATCCTTAGTTGGAGAGTTGTCTCTCCCTCACTTGCACCATGAATCTGCACTATTGTAACCCCAGACGTACCACTGGGCACATATGCATAGCCTTCAAATTGCCAGATTCCAGACGAATAGTCATGTCCCTGCAAGAAAACCCGCGTACACAGATGGCTTGTTAAAATGTTATGGTGTTTCCATGGAGAGAAAGTTGATAGAGATTAGAGAGGTGACTTTAGCATTGCTTGTAGGATGAATTCTCTTCTAAGATAGATGGCATATTATGTTGTCCAATTATCCATTTAAAACATGCATATATATATATATATATATCAATATATATATATATATATATATATCAATATATATATATATATATATATATATATCAATTATGTTGATAGAGATTAGAGAGGTGACTTTAGCATTGCTTGTAGGATGAATTCTCTTCTAAGATAGATGGCATGTTATGTTGTCCAATTATCCACACAGAACATGCATATATATATATATATCAATATATATATATATATATATATATATATATTGATAATATTCAAAACAGTCGAGCGAGTGCGTGTGTGTGTGTGTGTGAGAAAGCGAGAGATATAGATACCGATATGCGCAGTTCTGAGCGTGGTCTGGTTGGGCTATCTGGGCTGTAGGGCTTGTCATTGTTGTAGATCCAGAAACTTCGAACTCCATCTTTGTAACTGTAACGATCATCAAGGGGTTCATTGTATGGCTTTTGCAGCTTGAAGTTGTCTTCTGTTAATGGCACAAGGGTGAAGCCATCAGTAGGATCAGCACCACAAAGATAGTGGCCTTCGAAGAAGCTCAGAATGAGCAAACACAACAACTTGTAGTAGAAGGAATTCATTTTCATGCAACTTGTAATGGCCAATATGGAATGTATGGGGATTTAGTCTGAGGGAAATGGATAACAACACAGAACATAATGAGCCCTATTTATAGCAGCAACATGATACTTGCTTTCAGGTTTTCGTTATTTTTCTTTTGCTGCTGCTATTTGGAATAAATTCCAATAGTTGGACTTCTATGCATGTCTTATATGAGAAATTTCAATAGAATTCTTAAATTTTACCCATCAAATATTTATAATTATAAACAGCTCGATCAGTACGTGGGTTAGTTTCCAGTAAACCTAAAGGATAGAGTGCATGTCAACTTATCTTGGGACTGTTACCCTGTCGGATCATTAAGTCCAGACCTAGCATTCATTTTCATATCATCTCTAGTTTCTTATCATTCTCCGTTTGTTTTTCGATGGACAGCACAAATAGTGGTCAATAACTTGAAAAGGAACTCCTGTCAAGCCAAAACAGCAGTCTCGCTTATCCATCTCTTACATTTTCGTCGGTCCAAGAGGATTTATGTTATTACCCGTCGGTTGATACAATTTTGTTTTGCTGTGGACCATCCTGTCATTCGATTGCGAGACTTCTCACACCAACAATCTAATACACGATTCGATCAGTATGTAATGAATAATGACCAGATCAGTTATTTCAAGTTGTGTAATTACAGCTTCCCTAATATCCAACTGCTTAAGAAAGGTAATCGTACTAAAAAACCCTAGCCGCAAGAGTTTCTCTCAAATTTCTTCTCACTCGTCCGGCGACGCGTCCTACGAACGTTGTTGCCGGACGGGTAGGCCTAGTGTCGCCGTTTATCGGCAAGTAGTGGCGTCGAGTCAGTAGGCTTTGGGCTTC
This sequence comes from Rosa chinensis, assembly GCF_002994745.2. Classification (NCBI taxonomy): domain Eukaryota; kingdom Viridiplantae; phylum Streptophyta; class Magnoliopsida; order Rosales; family Rosaceae; genus Rosa; species Rosa chinensis. The sequence continues at coordinate 36,798,015 of NC_037093.1, read as the reverse complement.
AACCATCAGGAGTTCGCGGGGTTTTCTGCCAGCGGAGGATGGACATATGAATTAGAATGGGAACGACTCATCACGACTAGATGGAGAAGACGTATGGGGACGTCGTGGAGGGGGTGGCTGGATCGATCCTGGCTTGGATGGTCGGGTGGCTGGCTGGGGATGGGAAACCCCAGATCGAGGGTGATGTTTCGTTCCCGATCTAGTTTAGGGGGGATGGGTGGGGTTCAGATCGGGCTTGTTTGGGTGCTCTACTGCTTGGATCGGAACTTCTTGGTGGTTTGAAGTCAGATCGATCTCCGGACGGGTTCTGGAGGGGTGTTACAGGGGTGGTGCTAATGGGTGGAGTGGGGAGGCCGCGATCCTGGTAGATGTGACCGCAACGGCGGTGATGTGAAGACAAGTGAGGTGTCTCGATCTGCAACCAAGGTTTGGATGGCGAAGGAGCGAGGGAACTGTGGTCACGGCAGTCAATGGGAGTCGGGATGATGGAGCTGCAGTTAGGCTGGGTCTGTGGTATTGGGCCCAATCTGGGAAACAGTGTTTTGGTGTTTTTTTTTTATTCTGGTTTTGGTTTTGGTTTGTGGTTTTTAGCTGGTTTGTGTTAGGTCGGGTGCACTGTAGGTGGTGGTAGAGACAATCATCACTTTGGCCTTCCTGAGGGTCGTTCCTGCCTAGTTTAGAGTCAGCACAAAGTCTGCATGTGGCATAGATGAGCATTAATGGCTTTCTAGGAGGTCTTTCCTGTCAGGATTTGGGTTGGAAGTGATGGTGCTTTGGAGTAGTGATGGGATGACGGTGTTGGGTTTTCTTTAGTCCTAGGTCTAACTGTCCAGAAATCCCTTTGATCGAGTTCGAAGCAACGACGAGTGTTGGTTTAGTCGATCAATTGCTGGCCAGGTGGATTCTGGGTGGGAGTTGGTGTTCTTGGCTGAGTCTGCTCTAATACGTTTTGTTGTTTCTGCCACTTTGTTTGGTGCCAGTTTAGTATTTTTAGTTGAGTTTTTTAGTATGTTTGGAGTCGGGGCCTAGTTGGGCTTCAACAGTGCGTCAGTATAGATGTCCATTTTGACGTCTAAAGTGGGAAAAGTTTCGGTTGAAGGTTTTATCTCTCATTCTCATTGTAATCTTCGTTTTATTAATGAAGTTCTTATTTGATCAAAAAAAAAAAGTTGTGTAATTACATGTAAGGCTGTAGTACATGCCATGTACGAAAAAATTTCACAATTCATGTTACCAGTATAACAACTCATGTTGTAAAAAAAATAAAAAATAAAAAATAAAATATAAAAAATAAAAAATAAAAATAAAAAAATAAAAACTTTCGAGAAATTTTAAATACACACTCCAAACTACTTAATACACATCCCTATTATTTTATATTTCAAATCAGATTTTACAGATAGATTAAATGACCAAAATAGACATTTATGTATTAGAAGAAAAATAATAATGATCATATTTTCCTTATATTATTCTATAATTATAAACACAATGAACTTCTATAAATGACATCTTCATTTAAAACAAGAATAAAGTTAGAAACCATCTAATTTAAATTTTTCTTAAATAAATTGTAATTAAATGGGGTGAGCGACCATATAATTTTGAAATTCAAAATATCAATGGCATTAAGTGTTTTTAAAACATATCGCTTTACTCCCACGTTTTAGTTCATTTTTTTTCTTTCCTAAAAGTTATGATTAGTTAATTTATTATTTAATATAAAACATCACACGTATAAAAGTTTGTAATTATTAATTTGTTTGACCATCCAAATGACAACTTCGTAGTTTTGTCATTGCGGAGAAACTACTGATATAGTTTTGGTTGAATGTTTGACTCAAAATTTTATACTTTTTTAATAGGGTGTTTCCATGTTTGGTGAAGGAGAACTCAAATAATACAAAACCTATTTCTATGCATCTATTTGAAGGGAACAATAATGAATTCTTATGGATTTCCCACTAACTAACAAGCAATTACTATGGTCAATTATATATACTAATCAAATTAAATAGTAGCCTTAATGTAGTTAAATAATAGTGTATTTCATGGTTTTTTTTAGTTTAAGGATATTTTAGGTAATTTGGGAAAAATATTAGAATGAGAAATTTAATGGTAGGTGTATTGAGCAAGGAGTGTGTATTAAATAATTAGGGATTGGCCCTGGTGGCTTAATGAAATTTCATTGTTGACCAAAAAAAGTAATTAGGGATGTGTATTTAAAATTTCTCAAAACTTTCATTAATTAAGGTAAAAAAAAAGTTATTATTGGAGTGATAGGTTATCGATCATTTGAATTATTAAGTCCCCACAGGGACAATTGTATGGTGAAATTGGTAGGGTACGTTGGATGTGGTGGGGTGATCAGATGTAGTATTGTAGTAATATTAATGGAGATTGGGTGCATGGAATTTACGGTTAATAGTCTTCAACATAAGGGAACATGTACGTTGAACAATGGAAGAATCAGAGAGCCTCTTTCAGAGGAAGAGTATTAGACTAAGAAGGACGCCGCCACCAAACCAGGGCCAACTTCTGCAATCCCATCCGGTGGCATTCTGAAGTCGCCTCGTCGGCATTGAATGCTACAAGACAGGTGATGCTTTGGTCCATGCATGGTCCTCTGAGTTTTGAGATGGCTTGGCCTTAAGGGTTTTGACCGTGAAGGTCGATCGAAGTTTTCTTCAGATTGATGCAGGCTGCTTTCTGGGTGCATCGTTTCAGGAATGGAGGGCGGGGGCGGACTAGGCTCGGGTCCGAGCGAGGGCAGCGGTGGGGCGGTTTGGAAGCGGTGGATTCCCACCTATTTTGGTTGTGGATCTACCTATTTTTGCATATCATTTTTCTTTCATCCTTGGGCGGGCAACGGTGGTGGCTCTTGAAGCGAAACGGAGGCGAAGGCGGTGGCGGTTTGGGTGCGGCAGGGCTATGGCAGGTCAATACTGCTGCGGTGAGTCGTGGTGGCTAGCGCTAGTGGGTACGCAGATTGCAAATTGTGCATTTAGAGTGAATCTAGGCCCTACTTGTTGGGCCTAGGGCTTAGCTTTCTTTAAGTTCTGGGCCTTTATTTAATTTATTTTTTCTAATAAGTCCTTACTTTTTAGGACCCTATGCTCGTTAGTTCTTAGTGAGCGCTAATGAGTATTAGTTACTTTGCGTACTTGCCTATAAACTATATTTTTGTCATAGTTATAAGTTGGCTTTAGTTTAGATAAGTGAGCGATAAGTTCGAATATAGTTGGTTTATTCTATGTATCATTGTGGTTTTACCATGAAGCCTTGTTTTGTCTATTGTAAGGCAGCGGGTGGATATGTAATGACCCTCTTAGCATGAGTTTTATCAATGGACTTACCATTAATTCAAAAATGTTGAATATTAAAAAAGTAACAAAATAAACAAAAAAAGAAGTATTAATTTAAGTTAGGTTAAAATGCATTTTACCTCTCTAAATTTTATACTGAAAACTGTTTATGTCCTTAGAGTTCGTTTTTTTTTTTTTTTTTTTTTTTTTTTTTTTGAGAATACCCTAGAGTTCTAATTTGATCACATGTTACATTACACTCTTCAATTTGATCAATACCCATCAAAACGTCTCGTGAATTTTTCCATCAATTATTGATGTGGCGAGTCCACTTGTGCCAATTTTTGTCCTTGATGATGTGAATGATGTGTTTCTTGAGTGACACAGGGTCAAAAACTAGATTAAATGAGCTCGGCACGTCAATAATTTATGAAGAAATTGATGGAATATATAAAAAACGATGATTGATATCAAACTGGAGAGTACAAGGGCACATGTGATCAAATTAGAATTTTGGGGGCACAAACGATTTTCTATGTAAAGTTTGTTGAGAGAGTATTCAGTGCACCGACATGCAGTTGCATCAACAAAAATAGAGGGTTGGATAACATTAAGTATATTTTATATTATTAAAAAAAGATTGTCTATAAATATCAACGACTGACATCTAATGGATATCTTGATTTACTTGCACCGCTTGTAAAATTAATTTAGCTCTTAGAGAAAAAATTATGAGTTCCATGTTTCATAATTTCGTAAGGTTAAAAACATGTAAGATTATTAGTTTACACAATGAAGTAAATGGATTCAAGTATATATGAATCCAGCAGCATTCAGATTGCTCGAAACCGAATCTATTCATTTTGGAATATATGACTTGTTCTTTTATGATTCCGAGCAACTAATTAACACCCGATTGTGCAGACCCGTGATAGCTAGTCCAAGCATCACCAACAAGTTGCTATCATCTTTTCAAAAAAAAAAAAAAACAAGTTGCTATCATGATTACATCTCTGGGCATTAACAAATGTTGTATACAAGTACTTTAATGTGTCGAACTGTCGACTAATATTCGGTTTGTTATATACGTAGTTGCATATTTATCAAATTCGATGTAAGCTCCAATATATATATATGTGTGTGTGTGTAAGATCCTATTTAGAGCGAGACATCGCTTTGAAATTTCAGAGTGAGGTTAGGGTTTAGGGTCACTTTTTGGTCGCATATCTACATCTCAACCGTTCAGTTTCTAGGTACTAGTGTATAGACCATCTCTGCAAAATTTCAGCCAAATTGATGGTCGTTAAGGCATTGATAACTACCTTAAAGCTAGTACGGTTCAGGTTGGACAGATTCAGTTTGTCCATTGGTTTAAGCGAGTTAGATACCTTAAAGACCATCAATTTCGTTGAAATTTTGCAGAGATGATCTATACATTAGTACCTAAAAACTGAACGGTTGAGATGTGGATGTCCGACCGAAAAGTGACCCTAAATATATATATATATATATATATATATATATATATAACATAAAGTGACCCTAAATATATATATATAACATAAAGTCTAAAGACAATGCCATTTTGGACAAAACACAATCCGTGAGGTACATACAACTTTTTTTTTTTTTTTTTTTCAAGAAGAAACTTCATTAATAATGAACTGGATACAATGAGTTTTGGCATCATCTCATACACAGAAATGGCCACTGGACTTCACACTGGAACTCCAAAATGACTGACTAACGGAGCCAACAAGGCCCCGACTCAACTATAGACTTAACTTGCACTACAACAAAAGGCAAACACAAAACTGTATGACAGACAAAAGCGCAGAAGCAGTGAATCCTTGACATGTCACCTCTCGTCCAGCCAGTAAGAACTCTAAACTAGACAACTTACTTGTGTTGACACTAAACTCACCCACCAGAGTCCTCCTGACCAGCGTTTGATCGACCAAGCCAACACTCATTGTGACCTAAACCCGACCAAAAGGGTTGCCAGACAATCAGACCTGGGACTAAAAAACTCAACACCATCACCACCCTCTTGTCAACACCATCCATCCACCACTGCTCCAAATCGCCATCGCCTTCGACCCTTCTCAGATAGGAAGGACCCACTAGAAGGTCAAGGATGATTGTCTATAGCCAGACATTTTCGCCACCGCTGCTGACCCAACTCCAGAATAGGAACGACCTCTCGATCGGTGAAGAGAAGATTGTTTATACCAAAAATTGCAGTGCGACCTAATAGCTAAAACTAAAAAAACCTACAAAAGACTTATTGATGAAATAAAGAAACCAAACACTAAAAACTCTCAGCAGGCCACCACACCCACCACCACCGCCATTTCCGATTGACCCCCAACAGCCCTCTGCCATCAGAATCGCTTGACCACCACCCTCCACCCTTTGCCACCAAGACCACCCCAGGCCTTTCCCAAATCGGGTCCATCCCATATCAAACCACCCCATCAGATTGGACCCAAACTGATCGGGACCAACCCAGGCCGCCACCACAACCACCACTCCCCGATCCCCCAAAGGAACATTGACTGAGGACCCGGCATACTACAAACCCGCACGGGGTCACCAAGCAAGGTTGGATAGGAGACGAACTCCAAGGAAAATGGCCAAAACGGCAAAGAAAAGCAAACAAGCAAAACGGAAAAGAAAACAAGATCAAGAATGAGTACCCTCCCTCCTCTCCAGCTGGAGATCCCAATCAAATTGATCGAGATCTGGCCAGAGAGGGGGAGGAAGTGGGGAAACTGGTTTCGGGGGTTTGTTTAGGGGGAGAGGAAAAAAGTAGGGTTTCGAATCGTGAGGTACATACAACTTAGATGAATATTGAATATATGTTTTTATTCAAAATGACCTAGTAATTGCCAGTTCAAGTCGTGCAAGATCTCTCCTTCAATGAGCTCGAATCGCAATATCATCAGCTAAACCCTGGCCTGTTTGTAGCCATTGACCACTCATCAAATTGTTGGGAAACATGCATAAAAAAAAAAAAAAAATTTGTTGGAAAATAAACCGAATATAATGTTTCACCAAAGCGCATAAATGACCACAATGATAACTAAATGACTAAGCAATTTCTTATTTCAATGACGACTATTGAAGTAGTAATCATTTCCAAACAATGAACCTATTGTTTTTCATCGTGCACAATCGACCATGGTCTTTGTTTGGCTCCAAAACCAGTTGGCTTGCAAACTGTCTCTTTTGGGCGAGTGATTGCGCAGGCGTGCCAGCACCGCTAGTCGTTGGGGTAGTCCCTTGACCTGACTTCTTCTTCAAGCGCTGTGGACGAGGAGAGCACCAACCTCGTCACAGGGTTCTTCTCTTGCCTTTCGGAAAAGGACTTCTTGCCTTACGCGGGTAAGGGCTTTGGTTGTGGTCTCTTTGCGTTCACCGTATCGATACTCAACGTTGAAGGTTGAGCAGAGCAATCACTGGGAAGGCTAAAGCGTGAATTTAGCTTCGCTGGGTTGCGAGGGCGTTACCCTTGCTTCGATGGGTTGTATCAGTGGCAGTAGTACTGGCAGTCTGCTCGCGAGGAGACTAGGACTGGAAGCACGGTCGCCGGGTTGTTCTGGTGATGCTGACAGTCGGCTCGCGAGGAGACTAGGACTGGCGGGCGGTCACCGGGTTTCAACGAGGTTGAAGGTTTGCTACGAGGAGGCTTTGTAATCGCTGGGATCGATTGATTGGAGAGAGGTCCATGATTTCGCCGCTTAGCCCTGTATTTATACCCTAGGGTTTCGACTGCTCCTTGCCTCAGAAGGACTCTTAATTGAAGTTTCCTGTTTAGTCTCTACTACTCGATTTCAATAAGGTTTCGTCTCCTTATGAAACACGGAATGGGCGAAGTTATAACCCAAACCCGAGTGGTTTTATTTTTGGGCCGCAGGTATCGGCCCGCTGGTTCGAATCCACTAAAAGATTTTGCCTAAAATTGCTTTTGGGCTCAAACAGTCTTTACATTTCCTAAAACAACGGCAGGACTTGTCGATCTACTTTGTATGCTCTTGGGGCCATGCCTATATGATTGGTTTCATACCGAAAGTGTTGATAAGTCTAAGATACGGTATGTGCATATTATAACCAAGATATTTCATGAAGTTGCATACAAAGGAATATAACCGAAATTACTCAGATCAACTCCAGGCACTCCTCACACTATTGAATGTGGAGTACCAAAGTCACTCTCATACAATGGAATATATAGCAACAAACTTAATTTATTGGTCACACTAATACGCAATACGATCACAGAAATTACAAGCTTAGCTAATTTAGCATTACATCTAGCTAGTAGCTAGTCTAATAAAGTACTTTATCATTTCATCAGCACTTTTTATATATTTTGATGTCTTTCCAACGTGATTCCATGTAATAGCTTATATTACGTGGAGCAGCATAAACTCCACATTTGAAGTACAAGTCGCCTGGCCCTTTATCCTTCACTTGAAATTTCCGGAGTCCATCAATATAAACAGTCACAGTCCCTCCATCCACATCATGTACGATGTTAAGTCTGAACCACTTATCGTAAAGATCAGTAGCCACCAAGTCTCCACTATAATACCTCATATCGCCATTGTAGATTCTTAGTATAATAGTGGTGGCGCCCTGAGCTGCTCCATGGATCTGTGCTACGGTTGCACCAGAGGTTCCATTTGGCACAAAGCCATACCCTTCAAATTGCCATATTCCAGATGAATAGTCGAGTCCCTACATAAACAAATTATTTTACCAATGAAGCAAGGAGTACTTTTTTTTTTGAGTGGAAGACGTCAATAGAACCAACACACACACCCATGCAGTGTATCCCAGCATAGCCAGACTAATCACTGCACCACAGACGCACGAACCATTGGGTGTTTTAACTAACCCAGGTCCCTCAAATCTGCTGGCTACGGGATGGAGCTGGGATTCGAACTCTAGACCTGGGGGTTCCAGACTAGGCAGCTCGACCAACACACCACACCACGTGGTTAAGCAAGGAGTACTTAATTTCAGCATCTTTTCGCATAAATAATTACATGGACGGATAGATATACGTGGACAGAATATCCATGGGCACGTACAATTAAAAAGAGGGATGGAGAGAGTTTAATTTTCTCTGAAAATTGCTCAGCTCATTAAATGTAAAGAGTCGTTCCTCCTTATAAGTCGATCACAATTTGAGATGTCTTGACCTACAACTAAAAGCATTTTTAGCAGATTCTTTATTTTGGCTCCTTAGTTATTTTAGAGACCATGTTTAGCTTTTTATCTATTTTAGCAGCTGCACCAGACTCCTAAGAGCATCTTTAGCAATGCTAGCCATTTTGAGTCAAATTTTAGCTAAAGTAGCTAAAAAGTTATTTTAGCTAGTCACTTTAGAATTACGTCTGCATCAATGTTCTCTATTTTAGCTAGTTTTGAATTTATATTATTTTTTAAATGAAGATTAAATAGTTTAGATGTATTTATAAATTACATAAAATAACTTAAAAGGAATATTTTAAATTATAGAGAGCCTCATCCCGCTCTCTATATTTAGGAGCGAGATAGCTAAAAGTTATAGCAGAGAGTCACTTAGGAGTCTGGTGCAGCTGCTAAAATAGATAAAAAGTTAAACATGCTCTCCAAAATAGCTAAGGAGCCAAAATAGAGAGTCTGCTAAAGATGCAGCATCTTTAGCAATGCTATCCATTTTTGAGTCAAATTTTAGCTAAAGTAGCTAAAAAGTTATTTTAGCTAGTCACTTTAGAATTAGGTCTGCATCAATGCTCTCTATTTTAGCTAGTTTTGAATTTATATTATTTTTTAAATGAAGATTAAATAGTTTAAATATATTTATAAATTACATAAAATAACTTAAAATGAATGTTTTAAATTATAGAGAGTCTCATCCCGCTCTCTATATTTAGGAGCGAGATAGCTAAAAGTTATAATAGAGAGCCACTTAGGAGTCTGGTGCAGTTGCTAAAATATATAAAAAGCTAAACATGTTCTCTAAAATAGCTAAGGAGCCAAAATACAGAGTCTGCTAAAGATGCTCTAAGTAACTCTCTATTATAACTTTTAGCTATCTCGCTCATAAATATAGAGAGCGAGATGAAGCTCTCTATAATTTAAAACATTCCTTTTGAGTTACTTTATACAATTTATAAATACATTTAAACTATTTAATATTCCTTTAAAAATAATATAAATTCAAAATTAGCTAAAATAGAGAGTACTGATACAGACGTATTTCTAAAGTGGCTAGCCAAAATGACTTTTTAGCTACTTTAACTAAAATTTGACTCAAAAATGGCTAGCATTGCTAAAGATGCTCTAAGGACTTCTTCCTTATTAGAGAAATAAAAGGAAATACAAAAAAAGAAGACAAGAAAAGGGAGAAAAGATTACCAATTGTTAAGTTATGATTTGCTTGCAAATTAAGAAGAATCTTATACATTTAAGGAGCCAAATATTTTTCTTATCAGACACAAAAAGTTGCCCCATCTAGTGGTTTTAGAAATGTGATTCTAACTAGAAAAATACAGGTGTGCATGGAAAGTAATAACCCAATTAAATCCCCTTGGCTGATTGCTTTGATTATTTAAAAAGAAAAAAGGAAACAAAAATCCATAGCAACCACTTCTTTTGAACTATAATATGCACTTGATCACTCTGAGTTAGTCATCATGTACTCCTTTTTTGAGTGTTCTAGATGATTGAAATATTTCTTTTGCTTATGTTGAAAAATGAATATCTATATTATTATTAAGAAAAGAGGTTTTGTTAGCTAAAGTATGTGTGAAAAGACAATAAAACCCTTAGACCTTGTATTAATTTTAAATAATTTCTAATAATTGAGTGGTAGTATGGTAAATAGAAAAATTAAAAATCATATTAAAAAAATAAAATAAATAATTTTCAGATAATTAACTACCTATGTCTGCAATAACCACCCACAATTCAGATAACTTCACACTTTCTTTTTTCTCAAATAATTTCTATTTTTTTCTCAATATAATAATTATAAAAATTTTACGCATATAGAGCAGAAAACTAGTATATATGAATAGATACTGCCTTCCTCAAAAGATGGTAAATTTTTGTTAGTTTTCGAGATGTACCCTAATGCGAACTTCAGTGCGTGGCTGAGTTTGACTATTCGGGTTATGTGGCTTGTCATCGGCATAGACCCACAAATGCCTGACTCCATCAACATAACTGTACCGTTGCTCAAGTGGTATGTCATAGGGTTTCTGTAATTCAAAGTTGTACTCTGATAATGGGACAGAGACGAATCCATTGGTAGGATCAGGATTAGCACCACATAACTGACTGAAATATTTCGGTGAGCTAGGAAAAAGAAAAAGGAGAAGCAGATAGCAGTAGGAAACTCTCATTTTTCTAAATTGCAGTCAATCTCTACTTGGTGGAGATTGAACTCGGAGTGGTGGAATATATAGGAGCATTATTAGTTAAAATATGATTTAAACTTCTTATTTTTGTTTTTAATTTAGGTTAAGTTATAGTTGTCTATATGAATGTTTTATGTATTAGAAAGAAACCTCTCCACCTAATTGGTGTCAAGCTGACTCTGTTTGCTAAAAGCTACTTGATATAGTCCAAAAGCAGTTGGGGTTAACTTTAATAAGAAAAGATTTATAATGAAATATAAGTTTTCTCACGTTGAATTCTATTTGTCTTATTTGGAGAGGGGGATTCGAATTGGGACCATAGCTAACGATGTAAAATGCCACTGGACTGGACTAATCTCTAGATGGTTATTTATTTTCTTAGAGCAAGTCCACTCGTTGAAGTTGGCTAGTCAAGACTATTCACTACTTTTTGCCTTTCATTTCCATCATTTTTCTTGACCAGTCAGATACTGTTCACAAAAAGTCACCAAATGTCAGTTGGCAGGTCAAGAAATTGACCCAATTGATCCAGAGTGACTTTTTGTGAACAAAATCTGACTAGAGATTATGTTAATAAATTTGCAAGTAGGTTTCATTAGTTAAGGAAATGAAGAAATTCATATCGCACCAAGCAAGCTTTTAATTCTTCATTTGAACCATCTGCGGTTGTTAATCAAAGTATTGTTTCTACATATATATCACTATTCAGTATTCTCTGATACTTTTAACGTTTAATTACGTACATATCAGCATATCCCTGTAGTATAGATACCAATTAAATGAAAGCCCTTATATCAAGTCAATTAAGTAACTGGAATAAAGATAGCAGTTGGCTCTCATAACAATAATTGATAATTTAATTATTAGATTAAGGTCCTTGAGCTAACTTAAGACAAACATAAGTTCACCCTTCACTAACATAAATTATCAGACTAGGCACCCGTGAGGCTAGGGGTGTGCCAGTTAATATTGTTCAATTAAAACTAATACTGTAGGTGATATCTAGAAGATGACAATGTGAAAGCATTCTGATGCTTAGTATATGCATGGTGGGTGTCAATTTTTTTATCACTCTTGGAAGTAATATGTTTTTAGGATCCTTGATTTCAGGGATATGAAATAAAAACTGAAGTGTTTTAGAGTACCTGGAAGAGAACATGTCCAAGACTCGGTTCTTGGAAGTTTACTTGAGGCTAGACTTACCTGCTTAACAGCATTCACAAGTTGATCTCCAAATAACATTTTGCAGCACCATCTTCAAATATACTAGCAGGTCTCCAAATTCCAAGCTATCCCCGTCTACATAGTGCTGTTGTCACTTTCATTGAGACCCAATTTGGTAACTCGATCTGAAGGCTATAAGAAAAAAAATAATAACAAAAAATAAAGAAGGCTTCAGGAGGGAGTGCCTTGTCCCAAGTAACATATGACAATGCCATCCCACGTTAATCCTCAAGTAAGAACAAATACAAAACATGGAATGTACAAGCATATTAGGAAATAAATTTCTCAGATTAAGCGTATTCCAGTATCCATCAGTAAAAGCCACAGCCTACTGCCTACATATCATCAACAATAAGCCCAGCTGTAAAATCATTTAACAGCCTAAAAGGGAAACCAAAAATGGATGCAACTTCCCTTACAGAGCCTACAGATGAGGCTTTTTCCAATATTTCAGCACCACAAAGAATGCCTTTCCAGCTACTTGACCCTCTACTTGAAATTCTAGACTATAATCATTTTGAGCAATCCTCCTCCATGCAGATTTAGCAGTAGAGCACATATCTCTAGCTCTTCTCAAACCAAGACCACCCAAGACTCAACTCTTAGGTTTAGCAGATCCACCATCTTCCCCATTGAAATCTCACGAAAGTTTATCAAAGTTCTGCAGGCAAGCAATCATGCATCAAATTTTGCAGAAGTCACAGCACCAGAAACTGGCAATAGGCAAATCAACATAAATGCAACTTCTTAATGACACTAATCAGCAGCTTCACAGTTTGTATTGAACATGTATGAACAGAAAAAGTGACTAAACAAATCAAAGTTAATCTCCCTGCCATAAATAAAGGTCTTATTTTTCCAAGTGACAAGCCTAGCTTCGACTCAAAGTGGAAAGCAGACCCAGATATATTCCTAGCTAGATTAGGTAGAGCCAGAGACTCAAGGTCACCAGCGAAATCAGGCAGAAAATGGGTAGAGCTTAGAGTTCTCAAAGTTAACAAGCTAACCTGACATTCTTTTAAGCTGTGAATTTAGCTGACTGTCACACAACTCAGAATGAGCTATGAAATTAATATTGCCAGATAACCAAACTGCAATTGAATGTATCCTAAGCTTTGAAAAAATCAATTTCAAGCATGTTTAAGGAGCCATTTCTGCCTTTTCACATTGTAACCAATGAGTCTATAATGTTGTAAATAGTTATGGCTAATATCATGTAAATAGATGGAGAGTCATATATGCCTTTCACTATAGATTAGTGATTGATAGGATTGTGAATAGGAGTAATTGACGTTGCTATTAAACGTTGCCTATTTGTATACATCATGTACTCCTATATAAACCCCCTCATGGTGAGATGAATAGATACACTCTATCTCCATGCGTCCAAACTCTCTCTTTTTCTGAAACACTTTTGCTTTCATTTTACAACATGTTATCAGCACGATACTCTAACCCAAGCTCTAACCAGGAAACACCCCCCCCCCCTGCCGCAGCCTCCCTGCAGCCCCCACTGCCCCTGCAGCATCATCGCACGCCTGCTGCCTCTGCAGCATCATCGCACTCCTGCTGCCCCTGCAGCACAGCAGCAAGCTAGTTCCTGTACAGATCAGCCTGTTTGCACGCCCAGAAACCTCTTGATCGGGACCTCAGATCAAAATATTTCCTTCATCAAAGTTGTTCATCTCTGCCTCTTCTATCTGCCCTCTAAATTTCTTCCCTATTGGAGTCATTTTGTGACCTGTACACTATTTGAAGTGGGACCTGTTCAGAAGAGGTGAATAGCTCTTGGATTGGCTGAGAAGACAACCTTCTCAGTTCTGCACACATAAGCTGAAGATTCATCCGTCCTTCATCAAGTAATGTTTTCCAAAATCTAATTTTACATTCATGCTTATTAAGCCTATTGATTGAACAATCACCATGATGCATGAACCCCCAAATTTACTTTATTAATTTATTTGGTTGATACATATATATATATGTCGTATATATTAGTTCATGTGTTTTGGATTGTTTGATTGGAAAAGAAAAAAATTAGGATACTTTGGCTGTATCTATTTCTAGCACTTGGTCCAGTAGCACCAATTCACAACTAGAGTGCATCAATCAATCATGCAAAAATAAAGTCTGCTATTTCTGGGATTCGAACCCAGCCACAGTGTATACCAGCCCATCATGTTGTCCACTGTGCCCTTATGGCCAATTTGTAATTATCACCACCATTTAATATTGATACTGCTAGAAGCAGATTCAACTCCATTTAATTGGTGATTGATCAATTGATTCAATTCATGTTTTGGTTTTAATTGACATTTATCCAAAACAATTGCCATAATAATTTCACAATGTATCTTTTATTACTACATCTAAATATTGTGTATTACGCGAATTATGGGCGTAATTTTTGGTTACACAAATTTTAATCTGCCATTATAATTCTTTATGCTAGCATTATGGGCTAAATTATTACACGATTATTACATAAACATTATGCCAGAAGCATTTGCCCAATTTATTTATATGAAATACTAGAAGCATTAATGGGATTTGAACCCATTTCCTTAGGTACATAACCGATGCATTAATTTATTTACGTTACGATTTAATAATATATATTGAATTTGGTTATGTTATAAATGAGAATATTAAATGTGGCTGAGTCAGAAACTAAAATCAAGCCAAAAGTCACAACAACAAATCCGAGACAGAAGCTCAGGCCTAAGGTGCAAGGCTAGCACAGAAACTCGCCATGTGTTGCCATGAAAATGGTTATGAATCTTCTCCAACTAGGCTAATCCAGTTGGATGCGATGTCTAGGCAAGATTCAGATAAGGCTGTGTACTTAAGTGAGCCTCGCTCCACCTAAACATCATCCTTCCTTACCTGGTTGTATTCAATTGGAGCTACCAAAAGGGTTGAGTAATAACTTTTCATTCCTTGGCAGACCAGTTTGAGCCCAGCAGGCCCACTCTCCCTGCGCAGGACCTAGCAGCCCATCAGGCCTCACATACTCTTTGACTAGCGCATGAAAGCCTAGGTCACGAGCCCGCAGACTAAGCCCGATAGGCTTCACTATCAAGCCCACTCCTTCTTTGGTCCAGCAGAATCAAAATAAAAGGAAAAATGATTTCATATTGTAAATAGATTCACCATATCTAATATGTGTAATTAATTTCCAGAAGCATTTATTTACATAATTGTGTGATAATTAATCTGTTATATTACTAGCATGCAATTAATATCTCAATTGATTTATGATTTCCATTTATCCAATTTGTGAGATATTATTACAATTTACTTTATTCAATATTTTTATGTTACTTGTCTAAATTTCCGCACTAGAATATATGTGTAGAAAATGTAGGTACCTAATGAACTAGAAGTTCTAAATGAACCAGTAGTTCATACATAAATCGAACTTGTAGTTTCGATAATGCCGTTTAAGAAACTCGAAGTTCCTTTCATAAATTCACCACACATGATAAAACCAGTAGATTTTACATGTCTAATCTGATTTTTCATACCATGTTATAGACCTGAAGTTCTCATTACTTGCTTATGGATGATATTACCCAAAGCACTAATATTATTTGTTCCTTTCCTGTAATAAATGTCAAATCTCAACATGTTTGACTTTGTTGCTTTGGAGGTCTCCAGAAGAAACTATCTAAAGTGAACTCAAGATGTGAAAATTCATCTGACTGCAAAGAAGATGAGATCAACAATCAATGCTAACAATGTCATCATTGAGGCTTTTAATATGAGTGCCATAATTTTCAAAAAGGAAATATATGGAGAAAACACTCCAAGTTGAGTATCCGATGAAGAGGATACATAGACTTTTTGGGTCGCTCTAGAAGAGCACTTTCACCATCAAATGACCATTTTCTTGCTTGAAGCAAGACATGATTGGCAAAACGAAATTAGCCCGTATGACCATCTGCCACTTGGCCAAAGCCCAAGAGGCCATGTAATCAGGCTCCATGTGGCCAAGGCCCACGTGGTAGGAACCATGATGCCATAACTCAACAAGCCCGAGTTGAAAGGAACACTGGTCCGACCCGCTGCCACCAAAATCAGCATGATCTTTGTTATCGATGTGGAGAAATTGACTGCTGGTCCTGCACCTGTTGTGCGATAGCCGAAGCAGTAGATGAGTATTACGCCGATCGCGGAACTCGAAATACCAACTTTGTTAAAGGGTCATTTTGTATCGATTCCACACTAGAGATCACGGATTTTCAGGCAGTTACTGAACATACTGAGGATTAGAACTCGAAGACATGGGTATAATTAGCCCCTTGTGCCATATCTATTTCATCTTAATAAATGAAACATCTTCAGATTTTGATGATTTATGTTTTCAATTATTTTGGATTATAGAAATGTGGTTATGTTCGAATATATTTAATTCAATAAACTTATTCATACATGTGATCCATTGAATTAAATAAATGAATAGGCATATTTTGTGGGGAAGTTTGTTGTCTAGTTAAAAGTGTCATTACGCACACCATATTCCCAGATCGGAGATATTTTTCAAACTTATTGTCTATTTATACCTCTGTGATAACCGTATCAGGCCAATCCAACCTGATAGAAGGTTATAGCAAAACCCACTGTATGTTGTCCAATGGTACTGAACCTACCATTAATGAGGCCTTATAATCTCCATGTTCCAGAAGAACGTTATTGAGTATTAAGGATATTCGAACCAACGGTTATCATGCTAAAACCACTGAGAAAAATGAGTGTAATATCTTTGCATAACCTCCAAAGTGTGTGGCCAGAAGCGTACATTGGAGAAATTGGAATCTGTTAGCTAGAAGCTAACTAATTCAAGTAACTACTTGCTATGGCATGACCGTTTGGGACACCCAGGTCAAAGTATGATGCACCGTATCCTCAATTCATCGCAGGTGCATCCCCTTCTGAATAAGGGTCTTGTATATAATGACACGCTATTGATAGGAGCATTTTTATGCGACGTTTTAATAATTATTTCCTCATATTTTACTTAGTTATTTCCTTAAATAAATAAATTTTAATTCAGTTTTTATTTTCTAGGTACATTGGAATAAATGGAGAAGAAATGAGCTGAAATGAAAACACATGGCGAAAAGAGAGGAATCCTGATGAGGCTAGGAAACCTGAAGGCATTAGGAGACCACATGATGACATGAGAGATATTTTGGGAGATTAAATCTGATTTTTGCATGGAAAATCAAGGAGATTACGTTGAGAATATCAAGGGAGAATTTTAAGGAAGAAAAGATTCATAACAAGTCCAGATTCGTTCCTCAATTCCCTCAAGATATGTTGGCTGAAATTAGAGAATAAAATCTACATTTTATCACGAAAATCAAGAGAAAATCAAGGGGAGGACATTAAGGATAAAGCCTTGGAGAGATTTAAGGGAGAAAAGGTCCAAAATGAGTCTGGATACATTGTCTAGGTTCATGCCTAGATATTTGGCCGAAAATGGTGAATAAAATCAGATTAAATCTTGGGAAAATCAGCAATAATATATTTGGAAAGATTATGGATTTATTTTGGAGCTTTTTGATTGGTTGAGTGACATGGCAGAGCTGACGTGACATTAATTCATTGGTTGGAGCTGTGTGGTGCAACCAGAAAATTCCTTAGAAATTAAATTCATGAAGCCTTGCCTTCCCCTATATAAACCCCCCCCTATGCTACACCACAAGACACACCTCTTCATTCAGAAAATTCTCTCCATAACGTCAAGCTTTCTCTCCATCCTCTAGTTTCAAGTCTCTGCGTCTTCAAGCAAAGAGAAGAAGAGAAGAAGAAGCCATGAAGCCTCCTAGCCGCCATCATCCACCTTGTGTCGTGAAGCTTTGGAGCCTTGCTTTCAAGATCCAAGCCCAACGTCTCAAGCTTTCCACCATTCATCCTTCATGGTGTAATTCTATCTTATTCCTTGTAACCTTTTTGGTTTTCTTTGTTTTGATTTCGTATGAACTTGATTTCTAGTTGACATAAACGTTAAGGGCAAAGTTTAAAGCCTATTTATATGTTTTGAAATAAAGTTGTGATTTCTGTATGTTGATTTATATGTTGCTTATGTGAGATTGCTTGATTGATTTTGGATTATAGAAAACTTTTATATGTATGTGTTCTTTGGGGGCCAACTTAGGATATATGCATGTAATTGGAGCTAGATTTAAGTAGTAAAGGCTTTGGACAAAAGTCGAAATCAATTAAGGAGGATTGCAAATAGGTGAACTTATTCATAACTAGGTTGTGCACTTTAGTTGACATCCTTTCTTTGTTCTTAATGCGTTGAATGTGTGCTTGATTAGCTAGCTTTCTAGACTATGATTGCATGTTCAATAGGATTGATTTAGGTGATTTCACTTAGATTAATTATTCAAGGAAAGTAAAAAATGGGAAATCGTTTGCTTTCTAACGTTTCACATGATCAACTTCTTTCTCATGACATAGAAAATCAACTATAAGAATTGTGATTGGATTTCTTGCATATGATTGTGGTTTTGATCTTTATTCCTTGCGTTCCACACTTATATACATGTTTTTACATTTTCTTTATTTTCTTTATTTTAAGTTTTGATTTAATTATTCTAAAACCCCCCTGTTTGTGTTTACTTGTATATATTTCTTTCTTTGTTTTATTTTTGTAAATAATACTTTTTACTTTTATTAATTCTTTACTTGTTTTTGCAATTACAGGTGTATCCTCAATCCCCGGCAAGAACGATCCCTACTTATTCTATACTAACAACTACATGCAGGGTTAAATTGCGCGCTTGCTTTTTAGCGTATCAGCTATGCCATACTCGTTAAGAATATTTAATACTAGACCATCATATGCAAAGACTAGTACATACACTACCATTTTTCTGCACAGAATGCAAGGGAAATTTGTGGACATATCCAACCACCATGTGGACCAGTTAAATATTAATGGTTTTGGTTGATGTATCGACAAAGTGATCACATGTTACACTATTGTCTGCAAGAAAACGCTGCTTTTGCTAAACTCTCACCCAAATCATGAAATTGAGGGTTCACCACTCGGATTATCCCATAAAGTCAATAAGACTTGATAATACCGGAGAGTTTACATCAAAGTCTCTCGATGATTATTGCATATCCCTTGGGATTGATGCTGAACATATAGTTCCCTATGTTCACATCCAAGATGGTCTCGCAAATAGAATCTTGGTAATGTGCACCAAGCTTCTAGTTTTTGCTTGGGGCTATGCAATCTTGCATGCATCTATGTTGGTCCCGTTGAGGCCCACTGCTACCCAACCTTACTCCGCGTTACAGCTGGTGACTGGGTACGAACCTGATGTTTCGCACTTAGGCGCATTTGGGTATGCAGTCCACGTGCTAATTGTGCCGTCACAACGTACAAAATTGGGTCCTCAACAAAGGATGGGCGTGTATGTCGATTATGAATCACATCCATTATATGCTCTTTAGAGCCCTTGACAAGAGATCTCTTTACCGCTAGATTTGCGGATTGTCACTTTGATGAGACAGTCTTCCCATCGTTAGGGGGAGATAAGAACGTCACCGTTCCTGATGAACGGCGTGAATTAACATGGAATGTCCCTACAATGTCTCATCTTGATCCCCAAACCGCAAGAAAATAGTGAAGTTTGGACAATTCTAGATCTATAGAGTATAGAATACAATATGCCAGACACTTTCTCTGATCTAGCTAAAGTGACGAGATCATATATACCTGCTGCAAATGTGCGCAAGGATAGAAGTCCCTATAGGATGTGTCATCCCAGATAGACGAGGTACGACCATGGCGGCTAACCAGTCATATGTCCCTGCCCAGAAGTGCGGTAGACCATCAGGTTAGAAGGATTCTTATCCTCAGAAAAGGGTAAACTTGGCACAAATGAATCCTCTTAACATCGCAATCTCAAACCGATCCATCTCATGAGATAAATCCGGATTATGGGTCTGTCCTAGAAGAGACGATGTTGGGGGACGCTCCAACATTTGAACCCACTCCCGAGAATAGAGAAACTCGGTAAATTTAGTAAGATTTGGAATCGCATTGAGATTATCATCGATGATATATTAGTATTTACGGTGGCCACCGAATCTATAATATGCGATGACCTCGAACCTTGCTTTGTTGATCAATATCATCAAAGAGACGACTAGCTAAAGAGGAAATAAGCAATCCAGGTCAAATTAGATTCCTTGACAATGAGAAATGTGTTTGGTCCTGTTGTTCCTACACCTCCCCATGTTAAACCTATAGAATTTAAATGGGTATTTGTAAGGAAGCTTAATGAGAAAAAGGAGATTGTGATACACAAGGCTCGTCTAGTGGCGCAAGAATTTTCTCAACGCCCTGTGATTGATTACGAGGAGGCGTATTCTCCCGTAATAGACGTCATAACGTTCCGCTACCTTATCAGTTTGGTAGTTTCCGAAAAACTGAATATGCAGCATATAAATGTGGTCACAGCTTATCTCTATGGGGATCACAATACAGAGATATACATGAAAGTTCCTGAAGGACTTATGATACCCGATGCAAATAGTTCTAGACCACGGAACACGCTCTCCATTAGTTTTGAGGCGTTTACTTTATAGATTGAAAAAATCTAGACGGAGGTGGTATAACTGTCTAAGTGAATATTTGATCGGGATGAGATATGTGAATAATAAACTATTCCCTCGCGTGTTTATTAAGGAAACAAGTTCCGGGTTTACAATTGTGCGTTTATGTCAAAGATATGAATTTGATTGATACTCCTGAAGAGATCAAGGAAACCACAAAGCACTTGAAGTCATAATTTGAGATGGAAGGCCTTGGGAGAATAAATTATTGTCTCGACCTGGAGCTCGAGCATAGTGTAGATGAAAATTTGGTCCATCAACCAAATTCCATCCAGAAGATATTAAGACGCTTTAATGAGGATAAAAGCAAGCACACCCATGGTCGTCCGAAGTCTAGAGAGAACTGTATCATCCTGCAGATGATAATGAAGAGATATTGGTGCCAGAAGTCCCATATCTAAGTGCAATAGGCGCATTATTGTACTTGGCTCAATGCCCTAGACAGAACATCTCATTCGATGTGAACTTGTTAGCTAGATATAGCTCTGTGCCAAGACGCCGCCACTGGAATGGCATAAAAGACATTTTTCGCTACCTTAGAGGTACGACCGATATGGCCTTATTCTATCCCTATGCATCAAGAAATGGATCAAACCCCCTTGATCCTCAGAATGATGCTCCCCTTGTTGGATATGCTGATGCAGGCTATCTATCAGACCTGCACAAGGTGCGATCCCAAACTGGTTATGTCTTTACCATTGGGAATACTGCAATTTCTTAGAGGTCTACAAAATAGACTTGTTGCTACCTCTTCGAATCATGCTGAGATTCTAGCTCTTCACGAAGCAGTACGTGAATGTATATGGTTGAGAGCCATCACAAAGCATGTCCGAAGCATATGTGGATTGTATTCCACTACTGATGAACCAACCACTATCCACGAAGATAATGCTACTTGTATTGAGCAAAAGACGAGTTTCATCAAAGGAGACAACACCAAACATATTGCACCGAAGTTCTTCTTCAATCAACAATAACAGGAGCATCAGAAGATTGAAGTCAAACAGATTTGATCTGAAGACAATCGTGCAGATCTCTTTACCAAGTCACTACCAAAGTCTACATTCCAGAAGCATGTTCAAGGTATTGGTCTACGTAAACTATCTGAATTACCTAACATGTAATTTTCAGGGGGAATATCCTGAAGCATACCCACTTGACCATTGTGTACTCTTTTCGTCTTTCGTCCAGGGTTATTTTTGTCCCAATGGGTTTTGTTACCTGGCAAGGTTTTGACGAGACACATCTTTGGCATGGTCACCCCACTTACTGCATCCTGAAGATGCTTTGAGCTTTGATTTGACATATATGCATTTGCTCATCTTTTCCCTTCGACCACGGGTTTCTCCCACTGGGTTTACCGGGCAAGGTTTTGGTGTAGCAACTCTAATGCATACCTCTCGTAGACATACTATCTACTTATGATGCTGATAAGAAGACTTCACCTATCTCTGTTGTGATACGACTACTTCATATTCATGCACGTTGTGCTCTTTTTCTCCTTCAACCAAGGTTGTTTTTCTCCCATAAGGTTTTTATTACTTGGCAAGGTTTTTGACAAGGCAACTTAGAAGCGCTCAGCCTAGGCAACACTATTGACATTAAATATCCAAAGGGGAGTGTTGTATATAGTTATGGCTAATATCATGTAAATAGATGGAGAGTCATATATGTCTTTCACTATAGATTAGTGATTGATAGGATTGTGAATAGGAGTAATTGACGTTGCTATTAAACGTTGCCTATTTGTATACATCATGTACTCCTATATAAACCCCCTCATGGTGAGATGAATAGATACACTCTATCTCCATGCGTGCAAACTCTATCTTTTTCTAAAACACTTTTGCTTTCATTTTATAACATATAATCCTATGTAGGGACTATATATAAGGCCAAACACCAAAACATATGCTGAAAATCAAATTCGAAACAGATCTTGTGACGAAATATGATTGTGTGGTGGAAATTCAGTAATACATGAACATCATCATATCACAAGATTAGTAGGACCATACCTATTTATAGGAATATTTTAGTTTCTTTCCTTAAAAATCATTTAAGTACAAAATTATTTCCTTAGAAAAGTGTGGTGGAAATTCTTGTTCATCTATCATCTACATCAAATTCAGAAATAGTGAATTTGTCGATTTAAGTATAGTATTCACAGATTGTTATATATGCTTATGGTCAGCATTATTATGTGATATTAAAAATTGGTGACTCCCAAATAATTCATTCATAACTAAAGTTTCGGTACCTTTGCAGGAAGTGTTAAAAGAAAACTCCATTTGTTTCGAAATAAGGATATGGCTAACACCAAACTAAACAAATTGAACAGCAAATTCAGCACCTCAGATTGAAATATAGATAACAAATTTCAAGGACTTGGGTACGTACTTGGACTAAAGAGAACCGATCAACTGCAAGTTGTCTGATGGTAATTTTTCAAGTACTATCAAATAAATTTAATAGGAATCAAACTTCATGAGGTTTATCCACTACTAATAGACATTCCAAAAGTAAGGAAGTCAGTAATAACTCTTCCAAAATCATACAAGACAGTACAGTCCCAAACTGGAGTTATATGTGTGTGTGCGTGCGCGCAGTACAAAACCATCTTACATGCAACACATCAATTAGACCCATTATGCAAGCAAAGTAATATTTATACATACCAAGATGCATCAAATTCAAACTGCAGAGCCCTCAAAAGATAATTCAAGCCTTCAACAAAAGAAAAAAAAAACGCATAGGATGAGCGCCCCTTATCATTGACAATGCTTCTTGCATTAGTTAATTGGTGTGGGAGTGCCTAATTGGTCTAACTTCTTATATAAACGCTTTCGACTCTTAGTAGCAGGCTCTGCTGATTTGAGGAATGCAGCATCAAGAAAATTTATATCCTCCTCCATTAACTCTAAATTTTCTCTCATCAGCAGAAACTCCACTTTACTCTCATTAAAATCGAACATGAATCCCATCTGGATAATCTTGCTAAAAGAATCTGCTGCTGCAGCAGCTGTTCCCTGTGCCAACAACCCTTGCGCTATTTCGTCTGAAAAAGAAGTAACAAACTCTAGATCAGCTTTTCCATCTTCATAGCGTGATTTATCAACGAGAAACCGCTGCAAATTCTTCTCCCAAAGTACGAGCTTAATCTTTTCTACTTCAATTGTTGTACTCGCGGATGGCATGAGTTTATAGCGACATGAATTTGTTTGTCACTCTTATAAACTGACAGTTCAAGTGATGATTTTGCAGCCTTGTGTCTCTGATTTAAGGACATATTTATCTGAGGACGAGCAAGAAAACCCAGAACAATTCTGATTAGACCCTTACGAATTAATTTGGCTCTGGGGTCAACTTTTTCCCAGCCCTTCAAGGATACAATATGAGGCACCTTGCACTCAACTGATTCGGAAAGCTTTCTAACTCCAAGTGAGTCATAAATCTCTTGAAGTCTTATCGGAGGAATTGGCAAGCAGTCACTCCTGGGAAACCACACAAACAGGGGAACCTTATATATCAAAGCTAGTGAAAATTGTTTTCAGCTGCATGTCATCAGCAATGAATACTTCCTCTCTGTTTATCAGATATATTCCTCGAGACATGGACATTAAGGCGGGTAATTTGGTCAGCTGCTGTTTTAGAGTAACTTCTTATTCTTGATTCCAGTTGTCTACTACATGTTACCAAAAAGAGCTACACTCCAGAAGAGTAACTTGATAGTTAACCCTCATAGCCCAGCTGTTCCATAGCTCCAAGTAACTCCAAAGGCCGAAGAGAAAAGGGGGAGAAGCTCTTTCTTGTAAAACTCGTCAAGAGAAAACAAGCGGGATCCAAACACATGCTTGTTATCATGAAGTACACAATCCTGAGAATTGATCCACTTGCCAGTACCCTTTGGGGTAGGTATCCACACCTGAGACATAAGGTTATCTAGAACTTCCGGATTCCATTGGAACTTGTTGAGGAAGCTATAAATCCTTGTTATTGAAGTTGTTTCAGTCAGCGAAAAAAGAATCCAAGAAAGAAGAGAACAAACATCCAAAGAATATACCTTCACGCCAATATCTCTTAACTGCTTCTTGTATACAGAAATGTCAGTTCTGTAAAAGTTTTCATCAATGGTTGGTGCAACTGATGGCTTCAGAATACCTTCCCAGGCAGGATCAAAGAGAACACATTCTTCTGGCAATTTGTAACCATTCTGGGTCTTCAAACACTTGGTTTTTGCAATGTTCTTGAGAAAGTTACTCAGTGAAGGTTCATCAGGAGACCTTGTCATCAGACACTTGAGGCATTCTAGCAATGATAAAATGCCATCTGCAGTAATTAGTTCATCTTCGATGGGACAGGAAAGACCTTTAGCTACAATCACCGCTCCTCCTTCAAAATCCGTGATGACACCCAATTTCTCCAATTCATCTCTGTATTTATATATGCCAATACCATAATATACATCGTCTATGAGTGGAAGATCAACAAACAACGAGATTGATCCCCATTGAGAGCTGAAAATTATTGATTCACAAGGACCCTTATAGCCATGGCGTGTTTTCAACCACTTCTCACAAAGCAACCACTTTAGTTCAGGGTGATGTAAAAACATAGTTTGACTCAATTCTCTGATGCAACCTAACAGTGACATCACATTTGCAGGAAGCCAGTTAGAAGAAGACAATAGAGAACTGAACTGAGCAGCAATCTTCTCAGTTGCTGTGGCATTATCAACCACACCCATTGCTTTCAATTCTTCAGTGAAATGCCTAATTTCATTCTTGTAATACATTTCATCAATTGCAGGCATCTGAAGAACACTCAGCAAAGAACCCCATTGAGGATCAGGAAGAATAGTTTCGGAAGGACATCTTAAACCAAAAGCTGTCTTTATCCAAGGTTTACATGTAATCTTCTTAATCAAATCAGAAGCTTCAGATCCCAAACATTTGATGCATTTAAGAATCAACAAACCACAATCACTGGTTAAGGAAGACAGATTTGCAGTCAAAGTCACATTCGCTGCAATTAACTTTTGCACTTACACTGTATCACTTTCAACTCCAAGTTTGCCTCAATTCTGATGAGAAAGAGCCTAGTTCACCTCCATAAAATGCTTCATCAACAACGGGAAGGTTTGTAATTTTCAAACAGGTTTCTGCCTCTATTGCAGATTGCAAGAGAATAGATCCCTTAGGAGCATATTATAACCCTGAAGAGTCTTAAGCCACTTCTTCTCCTTCATAACCAATCCTCGTCAACCATATTTCTCTGTCTAGAGAAACTAATGAAAGACAGCAAAGAAAATGTGCACTCTTTGTTGATTCTAGGAGAAGCAAAAGACTCGAAGCGATTACTAACCAGCCTCCCCACATCATTTGATGCAAGCCCCACACCAAGAAATTTCAATTCATCTTGATAAGAACTGATTCGGTTCTTATAAAAGTCCTGATCTGAAATGGAGATATCTACCAAAACATGCTTCATCATATCAAAAATAGATTTCCAGTTTCATCTGGAAGTATCGCATGTCTTGGAGAAATATAATCCAGGTATGTTTTCATCCATTTTCCTTTTCAAATGGATTCAATAAACTTTGTAGGTATATATGAACATTTAGTTCATAGTAATTTGATCCGATCAAGCAGCAAAAAGGCCTGTTCACTTGACAATTCAGAAGATGCTATCCGTAATACCACATCGGGAGGACACAACTCTAGTAAATCCACAGCTTTGCAATACTTGCAAACAAAACAAAGAAGATCTTTCTCATGCACAGAGTCTCCTAGAAACAGGCTGCTTTAAGCATGAACATCCCCAATATCAACATAATTTTGTCCCACAAATGGATTTCGAGGTCCAAACAACTTCATCCATTTGTTCCCTGATGTAGGAACAAGGGCTATAGTTCTTTGAGTTCTGACATGGCCTGCCCTATCGATTACTGGGATGTTCCGGCAAAGATTATATATGTTATTACTTATTATCATCAAGGAAGCATTTCCTGTCGACATGATAAAGGAAACTGACCACTTCAACCGCAAAATTTGGTTCCTTATTCACGACATGACTGCAAAGCAAAAAAGCATAATGATATGCTGTACAAGCCTTCACTCCTGCATGGTATGAAAGCCAACTGCAGTCTGCAGATAGAAGAACTTCTCCTGTGTTTTTTCTTTGTTTCATCGGAACTTCTATTTAACAGAGCTTTTTGTGTGCTAGTGGGCAAGAAATACATAGTATCAGGACATCTGAACAACAAACTGCATTTACTCAGCCATCTGTGAGTCTCAAGCTCCATAGCACATCTTATCTTGGGCGCCTCTGTGGTGGTTTTGGTAACTGAACAAAATTTCAAATTCCCTTGCTGATCGATGTATTTAAGAAGAGGTACGCTCTTAAAATACTCTGAAGAAAATATTGTCTCATTATCAGCAATGAAGCCAAGATGATCGACATAAACATTATCTGATACATGCAACACAAGATTAGAGGATTTTATGCACTTTATGTACCATTGGTCATCAGCAAATGGCACCCCTAGAAAGTCCAAAGCTGCACTGTATTTTTCAAGGTCCAGAGATGAATGCAAGACATTCTTCAATGAATATAAACTGATTAAAAGAGCCATTTTTCTTTCCATTTTAACCAATATATCTCTAAATCTTGGCAAGATCCGAACTGCATGCTGAGGCTGTGAAAAGAAAAATGTAGAGCTGTTATCAGAAAACCTTTCATGAGGCACTATCTTTAGACCTTGCAACCTAGTTTTGATGCACTGCCTTAAGTTGTTAAACAAGGGAATTACTTAAGCTTGAGCAGGTAAAAATTCAAACACCTGACCCACTTAAGGAAACAGAGAGAGTTGTCTTATACAAGACTTGAAAGCATTGACAAATGCTGTTGGAACACATTCAAGAATTCCCAAGTTCCATACATTGTCTAATAGTATACATTCTCGAGAAGAGGCAAGAATGAAGTCAGCTTGAATCACAAATGGGAAGTTTGTGACCATTGCTGTTGGCAAGAAAGCAAAGACACCAATACATGATGTTCCCCGTCTCAGTCTTTCTCCAAATGGGAAAGCTAGGGTAACCACCCATTTCTCCACATCCGACCTTATACCAACTCTATTCCCAGGTTTAACTGGAAATGCTTCTCCCCACAAGTAGTACTTGCACAAATCCTGATTATCACACATGCTTTCTTTAACTGAAAGTTGAACAACATGAGACTTGGCTGTTTTGCCTCTAAGATCCTCATCATCAGTCTGGCTACATATAGAAACTATAGACACTGAGTGAGCTCCTTCAGGATTACAACCATGTACATATAGACACTTTATCTTGGATAAAAAGAGGAGAAGCTCTGGGTGCAACTTAGACAGTTGCGCGCTCTCGAACAGCTTCCACCTTATCTGGCTTTAAAGGGAGGATAAACATAGTTGTTGCGAATATCTTGTCAACCCCATATACATCGCATATGCTTGAAAGATAAGGCTTCTCACTAACCCATTCAGGCACTACATACCATTCCACAATTTTGATCTGGTTCTTCATTAAATCTGACACGATATCCATTGCTGAATATGTGTGGCTGTGAACTCACAAGAAACACACTTTTAAATCCAATGCCTGCAAGCAACATTGGTATTATGTTTCAAACTTGATAATTAATAATATATAAACTCTTATACAGAACGTGTCCAACTCAAGGAAGAAAAAGAGATGAGTTGAATGCATGGAGAACTATACTATGCATTCAACACTGGTATGTATCAAAGAAAGTAGTAATTAGTAGAACCTTTAAAACTCAAAACTATAGTCATTCACTGATAGAGAGGAGCCAAGGAGTCACTTAGCATTTTCATAACCTTGTCCTCTTTCAAATAATAATTAGTAAGAAAATTCTACAGTGTGTTAATGTATGACATGCATACAATTGCCTTAAAAGTGGTAAAATGAGTTCTCAAAATAGTAATATTAGTCCTTAAAGTAGTAACATGAGTCCTTAAAGTGGTAAATTTTCTTAGTTACCACATGAGTCCTCAAAATAGTAATATTAGTCCTCAAAGTGGTAACATGAGTCCTTAATGTGGCAAATTTTCTTAGTTTACCATACACATGAGTCCTCAAAATAGTAATATTAGTCCTCAAAGTGGTAACATGAGTCCTTAATGTGGCAAATTTTCTTAGTTTACCATATGCGTTCTCAAAATAGTAATATTAGTCCTCAAAGTGGTAACATGAGTCCTTAAAGGGATAAAAATAGTTGATGTATGAGAAATGTTAACATATCATAGCTTTAACTTTATAGTATGTTATAGGAGAAATTTTAAATACACACCCCTAATCACTTAATACACACTCCATTCTCAATACACCACTCATTTAATTTACTATTGTAATATTTTACTAAATACACAACCCAAAGTACCTAAAATACCCTTAATCTAAAAAATCATGAAATATTATATTATTTGACTATATTAAGGCTACTATTTAGTATGATCAGTATACGTTGACGTTTTGTAAATGGCCATATTGATTACTTGTGTTAAATATTGGGAAATCCTTAAAGATTTATTACTGTTCCTTTCAAATATTTAAACATGAGAATAATAAACAAGATGAATAACACACACCTCAACCGTGTGTTTGGATGAAGGAAAAAGAGATGATATTTAAAATGAAAATAAGCAGTTCATAACTTCTTAACATGAATTATCTCATTTGACATTCTATACTTGGAAATTATGAATTTCTCTATGTAAAGAAATGAATGAATTGATTGTCCGAATTCTTCACTTCAATTTCCATCAAAATATGTATCATTTCGAATTTCCTTTTACTTTTCTTACTTTATTAGTTTCCAAAATAAGATCATTTTCATTTTCAATATTTTAACTTTTTTTAAATCTTCTTAATTTATTACACATTTCAAATTCTGAATAAATATAACCAAACAATGAAAATTGCAATTTATGGAAATACTAATTGATGGAGTGGTAGATTCCATCGTTTTAAAATTTCTCAACAATTTATAATTATTTCATCCAAAAATGACATAATTGAAGAGAAGATTGTTGAGCGAGGTCTTAAGAATCCATGTCAATGGTCGAAATTGATATGATGAAGTGTGGAGAAGAAAGATGTATTACAGCGTCCAGGGTTTAGAAGAAGAGACGTAAAAAAGAATATAGGCGTGATTCAATTTTTTTTTCCTTCTAATATATAGATGTCCATTTTGGACATTTAACCTACCTATAAAATTTGATTTAAAATATAAAATAATAGGGATGTGTATTAAGTAATTAGAAGTGTGTATTTAAAATTTCTCACGTTATAGTGATTAAATTTGAATATAAAACTCAAAAATGTAGTTGAAAAGTAAAGAAAGACGTAATAACCCATACTGATGTAGCTTAGATACATAGACCGATACACAAAATTCCTACAGAAGGATTTTTTAAGGTTTTTTTTATGTGGTCCAAGAAGCAATAGAATTCATGAAAAATCGTTGGGTATCTTGAAGGTTATTAGTCATATTTTAGGTAGATGAGCTACAAAGTATTTTAAGCCTAATAATTAGTCACATTTTACGCTTCATGTTTGCTTTTTTTTTTCTTTTTTTTTTTTTTTTTATCACATCAACCACTAATAACTAGTTTTTCATAAGTTGGACTCACAACCTCTTACTTATAAAGAAAAGACTTATATCACATTATCACTAGACCAAATGGTACTTCCGTATTGGACATTTTTTTGTAATTAGTCGTTATTTTTATTTTTTTTAGCGAGATCACACAATATATTCAAAGACTTTTTAAGTCCAGAGACTAATTCATATTAGAGGTGGCAAACGGGCCGGCCCGACCCATTTTAAGCTGGCCTAATCGTACTTCGGGCCGTGCTTGGGCCGGCCCATTTATTATCGTGTCGGCCCATTTACTTAAACATTAAGCCCGGTCCGGCCCATGGACCGAACCCATATCGTGCCGGGTCAATAAACGGGCCGTGCTTGTGCCTACCCACTATAAAGCACTATTTTAAAATATTAATTTGAATAAATAAAAATTACTTTTATTTAACAATTTAGAAAATTAAAATAAATTAAGTTCTACTATATTTTTCTTAATCTTAACTTTTTAAGATTAGTTTTCTAATATTTTTTATATTCCACTACAAGAAAGAAAGAAAGAAAAAAAATAACTCAAAATATATTGCTTGTAGTATATTATTGTGAGATTAATCTTTATTAATATAATGAAGATTTAGTATCATATTATTCTTTCCTTCATTCTATAGTTGTATTATTATGAGTTTAGAAAAAATACTTTATGTCAAAACAAGTATATAATGTTTTATTTCACTATTTTGACAATATAAAGAAATAGCATTGGTGAAATTATCATGAGATTTTAAATAAAGAGGTCTAATATTCAAATCTCATCATTGTGGTTTTTAAATATTTTTAAAAACAAAATGAAATTTTGTGTTTGTAACGGGCCGACCCACAATATGTCGTGCTCGGGCCAGGCCAGGCCAGGCCCATTACGGGCTCGGGCCGGGCCAATGGGCCAATATTCCTAGGCCCAACCCGGCCCGTTATTCTAACGTGCTCGGGTCGTGTAGGGCCACTAACGGGCTTGGGCCGTGCCGAGCCTCTTTCAAGCGTGTCGAGTCCGTGCCGTGCTCGTGCTTAGCAGCTCATTTGCCACTTCTAATCCGTATTGGGGTGTCAAAAGAAATAACCATGATGTGTTCTTAATAGAATTCATTGACGATGAAGAGAATGAATCTTTAAGTTCGAAAATGTCCTGGATAACTACGTTAATCAATCATGGGGTGTCCACAAGAGTCGTGGATGCAATCAATTATAAACTTGAAATCATTTAAAACTAGCACTTGATGTCAAATATTCTTCCATCTTTATGGATTTAGAAAGAATGTGGGACCCATCTTCATCTCTGATAACATAGTATGACGCTTCTTATGTAAGCGGTTAATTGATCCATCAAAATTTATTTTAACAAAGTTGGGAAGGGAAGGTTTCCTTTTGATGATTTGGATGTTCCTTGTCTTCCATTCTCTAGGAGGATTTGATTCCAGTAACTACAACCAAGAGCAGCAGCAATATATAACAAACATAACTTTAGCAGGGTTAGTGATGATGTTTCCGAAAACCATGTCATTTCTTGAGGATGAAACTTATTTCCGCAACTTTGTTTGTCACTAGGTTGATCAAAATAAAGTGAGCTCCAAACCTTGTTTGCTGTTCAATCTTTGCAATTTACCATTTAATTGTCTTAAGTCTCCCTTTTATAAAGAATCAATAAAAAAATTTCAATCACTTTAGATGGGCGAACAAGTCCACATTTTTCTTATAGGAAAAACTTTTACTTAAAAAAAAAATAAAATCACTCTAACTGGTAAGCTACATGGTTATTCGTGTTGTTGTGCAATCATTACCTTATCTTGTGCTATAAGTTACTTTTACTTTCGAAATCCTTTTTTTCTTTTTGGGTCTATCTAAATGTACTCACCCAGTAAATACACCCAACAAAATGTTTATACCCAATTAATTTAAAGAATCTCTAACCACACCCATCCAATTTTCCTATAATACCCCTATATTTAATTAAACCCAGCAAACTTATACACCCAACAAAACCCTACACTCTAACGAAGAATATCAAACACCCAGCAGTTTTCCGTGGAACAAATTGAAAATAAACCTCACAAAAGTGTCTGATGATGAAAATCAGAGACACAAAAATGGAGCACAACACATGAAAATCATATCCCAAAAGCAGAGATGAAAAGAGAGAAAACTTACATGTATGAAGACATTCAGAAATAGCCGTGGGACTTGTGGCTTCTCTGAATAGCTCATTGCATTTGCGGCCTGTCATGCATGCCTTAAGTTCTGTTCTTCTCTCTTGTATCCTTCGATTTCCATGAATGAAGTTATTCCGACAAAAGAAAAGGAAAAAAAAAAAAGAACTTCTCCCACTTAACTTTCACAACCAGGTTGCTGCTAGTTGTCATCATTATCTTCTTCCAAAGCCCTCTGAGAACAGAGCACTATAATTTCATTCACGTAAGTGGTAAGCACATGGTGCATATCACCAATTACAATCAAGAAACCCCATATGGGCTTCTTTATTTTTTGTCATTTGATGAAGAAAAAGACTGGGATTTACGGGGGGGATGGATTTTGGTTATTGGTTCTTGTTCGACATGGACAATGAGGCGGACCATAGCTTGGGGTCTGATGGAATTGATGGGCTTGAGCCGCTTAACTGCGCAAGTTTTTACGATGGTTGTTATTCCTAATTTCCACAGAAGCCAAGAAAAACGAAAAGGTTGTCTTTTGTTCCTGTACGGGTTTTTCTGCAATGTCAAAGTGACTCAAATATGTTGGATTATGCAACGGGGATGATGAACTACATGGTATATTGCAAAAGTCAGTCTGTATTTTGTATGAGTTTTGCTGGATGTACGAGTTTGCTGGGTTTAACTAAAGAAAAGGGTATTACAGAAAATTAGTTATTTTTGCTGGGTGTAAAAGAATTGCTGGGTACATTTAGAAATACCCTTCTTTTTTTAAAGGGGGAGAATTCAGTGCACCGACGTGCACTTGCACCAACATAATTGGATGGTTAGATTATTATTATTATTATTTTTAGAATAGAAGTAATTCATTAATCCAAGAAAATACAATGACTGGGATGACTCTGTAAAATCCCAATTACTCCACTAGAGAAGAGGAACTACTCATACCCCAAATGTAGAACTAGCAGTTAGAGAATCCATGAGCCGATAGGGGCCCAACTCTAACCATCAACCTTTTCCAGGAGTCCCGACACATCCTTATAGCCAACCTCAAGAAGAAACAATCCCCTTCCGACACCATATATCAAAACCGCCAGTATACGTGTAGGGGCGTCTCCCCATTACATTGACAATAAAAAAACATCGAAATTAAAACAAATAGTCCCTAGAATTGACACCATAATAATGGCACGACCACGAACCCAAGACACCAAACTTTCGTTCAATTGAGGAAGGACTATTAGACCTAACCAAAAACCAGAAAATAAAACCTAACAAAACAACAAAATAGACTGCAACTATTAACTTTCCTCATCCACGATGCCAGCTCCAGCAACTCGGATTCAACCGCAATAGAGTCTAGGTGCACAGCTCCGGTAAGCTCGACTCTAATAATAACACACCTTGGCCAAAGAACAAACCTCCACCACCAACCCCGTGGAAAGATCTTGAAATCAATCAAGCCACCAACAATCAGAGCATATACCCGCAGAAACATCAATTCCAGAACACCCAACGTTTCCCCCAAATCCATATACTCACTAGCCACTTTGTCAATCCCCTCCAAAACTAATGTAGTCTGCAAAGATCAACCCAGATTTTGGTGACCCGTCAAACGCAGCCAAACCAATCCCACCAAACCTACTTTGACCGTGCACTTCAATTGAACCGACCAAACCATGCTTCCCCAACAACCGCGCAGCAGCCCTCCACAAACCAAGCAACTGTGTGATCAAATCCCATAGCTGCCACCCGGCGCCTCACTTGCGGCTGACCACCAAAACTTGAACCATGAAGCCACTGTCGCCGCCGTCATAAGATGAAAGAGAATTTCTTGCCGCAGCCCCTCCGCTGACCACCACCCAACCACGCCTGTCCGGCAGCACCCACCACCCGCCGACGAGACCAGAGGCCACCGTCGAAGTGGGGGGCGCCGCCAGACAAGCAAACGACCAAATCCTGTTTTTTACGAACCCTAAGACTCCCCTGTTTTTACCGACAGAAAGAAGTAGTTTCGTATATATACTTTAATCATGTAATTGATGGTTAGATTATATTAAATACACTATTAGGTTATTAATAAAAATATTAATTATAAATATCAAGAGTTGAAATCATCTTATAAGTATTGGGTCATTTGCACTGTCGGTGCATAGAATAATTTTCGCCTAACTGGGAGGCTCAGCCCTACGCTTTGAAATTCTTTTTTGACTCGCTAAATGTGTGCTAAAATTTGGTGGGAAAAGTAGAAAAATTTATTGAGTGTCGTGGGAAGTGTTGTCCAAAATAAGAAAGCTATGGGATTCTAACTCCATTGCCAGAATCTATCGCAGAAATATTATCCAAATGGAAACACTTTGGGAAATTACTACCTCATTGGCTACTCTTGGTGGCGTGGTATTATTCTGCAAACGGCAGTTACTACAACATGAGGCATTTATTCGCATTTAAGAAGATCCTTCGTTACCCAGACTAGTCTCATTTGGACCTTTCATTCGTAGGTCGAGGTAGAACAGAAATGATGAAATTTAGTTAACCATTGACTACTGAATTTTACCATTTTTATTCCATCTCGGGCTAAATATTTACCTGTAATGTTTTACCATTGTTGACTACCAAACGGTTATTAATACTGCTGAAATTTCACAAAATTACTCGTTAGAAAGTGCAAACATTCTCATTTGAGGAGGTCTAAGAAGGACGTATCAATATTTGTGACTAAATAAAATGACTTCTTGATTTGGACAGTACCAATGTGATAAAAATATAAAGGGTGAGGCTATTGCCACCCTACAATTTTCTTTATTCACCCTACTTGCTCATTACACCCTACAATTTAATTACAATTATTAGATTTACTTATCCAACTCATTTCTCTTTCTAAGAATATCCTCCATCATATAAAAAAAAATTTGTTTAACGAAAATTTCTCATTTAATTTGTATCAATTAAAAAGACGTCCTAAAATATATTAAAATTTCCTTATAAAATCATAATTTGATTTACTTCTATTTTTTTATTTTTTCCATTCAGTTTCAATGTTCGTTTATTTCAATTCATATTAAAAAATTAGTAAGTGCTACTATGAGCAATGAAAAAAATATTGATTTTTTTTTCGTGTTTTAAATTTTTTACTTTCGGTGTTTCTAAAAGTATTATAAAGATTTTGATGAAGTTAACACTAATGGTTTTGTGAATTGAATAACAAATTAACGATGATGACGCAACAAAAAGATAAAAAAGAAAATTGTAATAAATTGAAATTTGGATGGAGAAGGTGAAGATTAACGTTATCAGAATTTTGTATTTAATTAGTTATGTATTTAGTTTTCCTTAAAGATTTAAATTTTAGAAAATTAGTGTACTTATTAGTCATTTTGCATTTGGGTAATATAGTCTTTCAATAATTCAAATATTTGTAGGGTGAACAAAGAAAATAGTAGGGTGGCAATAGCCGCACCCAAATATAAAACCATAATGCGTCAGTCCTAAAAATTGGAAAGCTATGGATGAAAAACTAAAAATTAATAAAAGATTATATTCAATGCCTATGGCTCAATTGCTGCACGCCTGCACCTGATTGTCTCTCCATCAAGAAAGAAAAAGATGTATAGATTGACTAGAATGAGGTTCATACGTTTTAATCAGATCATGAACTGGCAATCAGATCATGAATTGGGCAAAAAAATCGAGGATATTGGCAACAAATGTAGTAAAGTTGATAATCAAAGAAAAGTATCCAGCAAATAAAAGGCTTCAATAAGAAGAAATGCTGTAGTTTTGACTTATGACTATAAACAAAGATGAGTATGAAAATCAGCTATTCAAGGATGTTCACTTCTCTCACTAAAAAATCGGTGCTCACTAATTGTATTCATTCACTAGCTCTATATCAACTTACCAGAAAAAACACTGCTGAAGTTAAATTCCTGCTTCGATCTGACAAAATCTCAACCTGCGCGCTACGGTGAAACACACTGCATATATCTATAATGTTACAACATACAATACATGGAACTAAAATGATCAACTTCCTAAGCTGTGGAAGGGTATCATGCTGGAAAGTTATCCATCACTTGTCAATACTAACGCTAGAAGAACGATGGTGATTGCAG
This sequence comes from Rosa chinensis, assembly GCF_002994745.2. Taxonomy (NCBI): domain Eukaryota; kingdom Viridiplantae; phylum Streptophyta; class Magnoliopsida; order Rosales; family Rosaceae; genus Rosa; species Rosa chinensis. The sequence goes on along the minus strand of NC_037093.1, from coordinate 36,761,473 downwards.
AAATTACAATACCACAACCGAGTAACCACATAGCCTTGCTCGGTGCTTTCTGGTTCTCTTGACTGACCAACTCAACCTCTCTAAGGAGTTCTCTCACTTCATCCATATTGTCATCCTTAGCGGCTTGGGTAAGTCGATTTTGAATTTTCTCTAGTACATTGATCCTCCTTCCTGTGGATGTGTCATTGGCTGACCAGAGAAAACCTGTCACCTTCCAAAGGAGGATGCCCACATAAATAGCTACAACACAATCTACAGTATAATGGTTTCGTTCCCGTATTTCTCTCTGTGCAGAATGCAAGACAAGTAACCATATGAAGCCCGAGCTAAAACCACCATATGCTTCCTGCAAAATTGGATCAGATGCATAGGAACATCAGAACAAGTAGGTTACCCTTTAGACTCAAGTGACAAAAGTCCCTTGATATGTGATGGGGCACTGCAAATTTAAAACACATATAATGTGTATATACTATATACCGTCCAAGCCATAGCTGTCAATACAGCAACTAGAACATGCCCACTGTACACGAGGTCATTGCAGCCGCCTCCAGCGGTCCTCAGCAAATTATACCATGATCCATCGGTTACGGTGGGTCGCAAAAAATCAATCAGGAAGCTCATGGGACCCCAGTCCGGACGGTAGTCGCCAATTAATTTTCCAGTATCAGCTGGTAGGAAAAAAAAATGAAGAAAGTTGTAAAGCCTACCACCTTATTCTAAGAGGATAATTGCAGTGAAGGAGCAGCATTAGTTCAGAAAAATGTATAGGAAAATACTTTAGAACCAACTCTTTTCCGGTGTTTTCCTAGCTCTCAAATACAGTGGTACCCTCGTTTAAGATTCATCCATGTAATATATTTGCGAAAAAAAAAAAGTTGGAGATTGAAAAGAGTGTGGTATGCAGAACCTCCCTACAGTATAATCACACTAAAAAATATCCAGCACATCACAGGAAGTTCTAAACCATGAAAAACATTAAGCAGCATTTATACATGCTTACTAGATAAGTTATAATACATAAAAGACTAGTTAAGAACTCCAAGAGCAGAAACATTATATAACTGTTCCCAAAAATGGCCGTAATTAAACAGCCTTGAGTAATTTTAAATGGAAGCTAAGTTATCGGATGTCATACAACAGGGAAACCCACAAAGAAGTAAAACTAAAATGGTCTTATGAATTTAGTCTATCTGACATAGGAGAAAATAACTTTTAGATTGATAGTATCAGTTTCTGGTAGACATAGGAGAAATTCAGTGCAAAGCTCATAGCAAAGTCAGTTCAGAGTCAGTTTTAAAGTGTTCTTTTGGTTGTAAAGTTGCAATCAAGAACATAAAATCTAGGGATGAAAACAGGAGGAAAATTGAACCTATTATGCAGTACTTACCAAACGCCATATCATTTCGTATCACCTGGCGAATAGCATTGGAATCCGAAGCATAAGGGACATAATATTTCTGAGCCCAACGATGAGGATATAAAGGAATTCCAAACCGAACAGTAGCACACCAAGGCCTGGCTGATGGTACAATTGTTGTAACAAAAGTTATAGAACGAAGAATACGGCCAATGGCCATGGTGAACATATACCGTGCACCTAGTCCAAGGCCAGGAGCTTTCACAGAGTCAAACAGTACCGAGAAAGCCAGGATCATAAACAACATGAGGAAGTGATGCAGTCCAACAATACGGGCTCTCAATATTTCGACTACTGCATGAGGTAGTTTCTCATTCTGTGCCAAAAGAAACCACTGGCCAGTGTCAGGAAGAGGAGATGTATCACTGTCAAGTGTAAAACATTAACCAGTCAATCAATTTTCCTACAGTTAAATAATTAGCTAAATTTGTGCCTAATATAGCATGAATAAAGAGAAGTATTATCTTCATAGCGATATTCTGGTAGGTATGAACTATAAGAAATCAGATTGTACCCAAATCATCTAATACACTCCACGTCAGTCTCAGAATATCATACAATGCCGAAGGCATGCCAAAGGGTATTGAAAGGACACCAAACTGGACAATGTCACCGATGTTTGTCAATTTGGCTACGAAATTTACAACACCATCGTTTTTAGTTCTTTTTCTTCTTCCTTTTTTCTGGTTTTTTTGTTTTTTTTTTTTTTTAGATCACTTCCTTCATGATGGTAATCTCAAAGAACATAACTCTACACCCAAATAAAGCACAACCAGAAGTGAAGCAAAGATGCATGATGTCCTTATAGGTCAGCACCGTGAAATAGCGTCGGCCAATAGTCTTAAATGTTTGTATGTGCTAATCTTCTCTGACCAAAATGGCAGAATTTGGAATTGAATTATTGGTAGAAAGAAACAAAGTAGCAACCTTGACAGAAAAAACATCCACAATTCATCATTAAGCCTCTTACATACACACAATGGTTCAAGGACAGAGCCACTAAATGACTGGTGGGTTGTCAGAGAGAAAGAGAACAGCATATTTAGAAACTTTCTTCTTCTTCCCCTAATAAATTTCCATTACTTGGCGAAGTTTCAATAAAAGAAAAAATTAAAAAAAAGATTTGGTTGACAACAGAAAATTATTTTTGTTTTGAAGCAGGATGCTATAGTGATCAAACTATACTTTTATGGAAAGGATTTACTGATGGCTTGGGATAACTGAAACGGACATAGTGATACTTGTAGGTAAAAAGTGAACAAGTACATAATGAAAGCTTATGTGGGCAGCTGATGAAGATGTTTAAATTGTGTGCTGAAAATCTTATGTCATTTGATTTATCAGACAATTATATTTCAATCATATCATGTGATGTCAGAACATTGATATAACTCAATTGTTATTGTTCTGGGTTACCCATATACTCATAGGACACAAACACAACTTGTTAATCAGCATCCTTAATAGCCTTCAAAACCCTTATATCTCTGTAAGGATCTCAATTTTCTCAAGTTTTTTCCATCATCTCTTATACTATCTTCATCTAGGGGGAAGCATACTGAGACCAACAGCAGCATGGCTCTCAAATAACTTAATCAATAGAATGAACTATTTTCTTAACAACATATCCCTCATCTAAAACAATTAAGAGGAAAATGAGGACTAGTAGTAGTTTATGTAATTTACTTGGAAGATGAACTCATACTTTGCCCTATTGTCTCTCTTTCACAATTTAATACTCATTGTGTGAGAAGTGGGGTCCAGAACTAAGGTTTCTATGGACTGCTGTATATGTAGTATACATATATCTATATGACGTACACCATGGACATTAATGCTTTATGGCCCTGTCGTGCGTTGATCAATCACTAAAGATGCAAAACTTTCTCATTTTCTAATTTTACCATTTACTATTCAGCAAAAATAATGCTATGTGAACCACTTTTTCGGGTACCACATGCGCAGCATCTTATGTGGCAGAGGCATGTCATTTAATGAAATTATGTGATAAGTTAAACTTTCTGCCACATCAACTGCCAAATAAGGTGGGATGAAAGTGGAACCCAAAAAAGACGTTCACATAGCATTACTCGCAAAGCAAAAGAACTTCAATACATTCAGCTTCAATGCAAATTTTTTTTTTTCCTTTTTATCAGAGCATAATATTATTATTAGTAGAACACTCCATGAAGATACAAGAAACTACGGGTGTACATATGGTGGCCTCATTAATCCTTGGTAAACCACATGGGAAAAACTCCAGGCTGGAAAAGCTTCAATGCAATTAGTTATTATTATTCTTATTTTTAGTTTCATACTTTCATGTTTATATTTTTATAAACAAAAAGTACTGGCTACTGCATGGGCAGAACAACGACCGCATGCCATCCGCAACTACAAGCTCATTTGCTTGTGACCCACAAATAAAGCTGTGTTACATATCAAGCTAGTTTCTTTGGGTTAGGCAGCTGGACCCCAACCTGAAAATTAAAGGTCATTCTAAAACGCTCTACCAGTTTACCCTAACCTAGTTTCTTTGGTTCCTAGCAAGAACTGTTGTGAAAATTTTCCATAAGGCCAACTATGATGTAAACCCCTTAGACTACCTTATTTATCTAAATTTTAATCATACAACAACCTGTGGCATTGCCATATCCATAGTAATAGTCGATCACATTCCTAACAAAAATTAAGTTAAGAAGAACTGCAGCATAGACTTTGCAAATAAGCATATGGGTTAGAGGCTAAAATCCTAATTATATCTAAATTCTATTTTACAAAGAAAATGTTAAACGTAAACCAAAATAAAGGAATTTCAAAGAAGTTACTGTTTTAACTTTAAAGAAACCCAGTTCGTGTATTTTTTTTTTTAACTAATCAGTATTAATTAAGCCAATAAGGCTTAAGGTTAAATTTTCAAAAACCCTGCAATTGCCCTTGGTTAATTAAAACTCCAAGACTATAAACTTTATTAGATAATGGATAAAACAGTAAATTAAAAATATGAAAGAGAAAAAGAAAAAGAGAGAGAGAGAGAGAAGAAACTGTTAATCTCAACGTAGGACTTTTACTAGACGTGTGAGCAATGGAATAGCAATTGCTATTTACCACAAGTCCACCAACTGTATTACTCTTTATTTTTTATTGCAGTTTGAGGAAGAAAGAAATTATCTAAACCAATATATTTTTTTTTTTTAAAAACGTAAAACAAAGCCAATTGACGCACGCGTAAGCGTGTGTTAAGAGGCTAGTTTATCATTAATGAATTTTTGTTTTCATAATTAATGAACATTTCAGCCTGACATTTGTAATTATTAGAGCACTAATTTTAAATCTGGCATCTCTGATCTAACAATCTTCCGAAAAAAATGTAAGATTAGATCCTTTAAATGTTGCTACTAATTCTTACAGGACATAGATCAAATAAGGTAAGTGGATCGATACTAATTAATTCTTACACGACATTGATCAAATCCAGTAAGTCCTCGATCCTAATTCTTACAGGAGATCGATGGATCCGGTAAGTCAATTAGGACATTAATTAGAACAAGAGCAACGCAATTCCAATTCCACCCACTCCAAAAACGAAGCAAAAAAAATCAAAGCATCAAGCAAATTAAAACCCAAGGCAAAGTATATAGAACTGCGAATTCAAAGCTCAACGAGCTTAAAATGCAGATAGATCAAATCGGAGAGTGAACATACATGTGCCATTCGAGGCCGACGACGGCGGTGACGAATCGAACGCAGGCGGCTTCAACGAGAAGAGTGAGGAGCATAAAAAGCATGGAAGCAACGAAGGCTTTGACGGACCGGAACTCGGAGCTCCAGTGCTTGTAGAACGGGACGCGGCTGACGGAGACGAGAGCGAGGGCGGTCCAGAGGGCCGGCATAAGACGACGGTGCCACGTGGGGGAGAGGTGGCGGAGGTAGTCGACTGCCACGTAGGAAATGGCGGCGATGCCCAGCCCGCCGGACCTAGCTGCCGGCAGCCGCCACATGGTGAAGGAGGAGGAAGAGAGAGTAGCAGTAGTCTTATTTGGTCTGAGGGAGACTGGGAGGAGGTGAAGCTTGGTACCCGGAAATTTCAACATTAAGTAGGCCATTTTTCTTTGTTTCAACTCTTCTCCTTAATTTCAACTTTTTCTTGTTCGAAGTTACTTTTCCTGTTTTTGTTTTTTCTTTCATGCCTTGCAAATAAGCCATTTTCAGACAATACAACAGGCTAATTACTACGCCGTTGAGCATCTCCAATACTAAAAGTTTTATTTTTTACTTAATTTATTTTTAATTAAATATAGTTAGTTAATTTAACTTTTATTCCAACGGTGTAAATTAAACATGAAACTGTATAATTTTTGCTGTTTATAAATTAAACAAACAAAATTAAACGTGAAACTGTTTAACTTGTTGTTATTTTCTTTCTCGAGAGAGAAAATAACAAAAAGTTAAATTTGACTTTCATATAATTGATATAAGTAGTCTGTTGGAGTGGTAAATTATCTTTAAATTGGTTAAATTTTTAACTTTTTTATTAAAATAACTAGTCAATTAGGAGATGACCTTACGCTTATGTCAATTTACTCCTTTATGTTATAAACTAAGGAATAAGAGAGAGATAGAATAGAAAAACAGAATATAGGAAGAGGTAAGAGTGTGTATTATTCGTTCTCATTGACCATTTTATATAGGAGCTGAGTTTACATCTTAAGGACATAAAAAATTAGAATTTACGTGGATAGCCACATATTTATAATATTTACAACACTTCCCCTTGGATGTTCATCAATTTGTGATATGGTGTTAGACATGCTTAATGTTTCCTTGTCAAAAAAACTTGTCAGGTAACAAAAACTCAAGTGGGACAAAAATAACATTGGTCGAAGGAGAAAAAGATTGCAATGCGCATATGTCCTAGGTAGCATATTTTGAATGTTCCTCTGATTGTTGCAAGCTTCAATCATATATGTAACAAAATACATGCACCGTGTATATTGGATATGGTGTGTTGATCACATAGGTGAAAGAGTGATCTGATCTGGATACCCAAAGTTGGGCACCCTTATGCTGCAGCCTATCTCCGTTAAAAGCAGTCGTCGCCTGTGCCCCGACCGACCACCACTTCATGCACCTTCTGCTGCCCTGAAACACCACCATCAGCATCACAGCCCAGAGTCCAAGAGGCCAAACCCAGAATTCGAGGGACCAAGACCAGAATAGATAGATCCCCGAGGTCAAGGCCACCCACCAGAGAAGAAACCAGCCAATGGTCGCCAATGACCTCACAATCCAGACAAGCACTGCTATCCATCTCTACCAGTCCTTCTGAGATCCACCACATTGAACCCGAAGGCCACCCTTCAGCTGCCCTCGCCAGCCAATAGAAAGCTACCATGGCAGATCCGTACGCATTAGGAATGCATCAGAAAAGAGAGGTCAACACATGCGATCTTTTTGGGTGATCACGAATGGTAGAAGCGCGACTGAGATTGCACGCAACGTGTTCGACACCGGTGACGGCGGCACCAGGGTTCGCGAGAGAGAAAACAAGAGACATCTTCTTATTATAATTATATTTAGCCATCTGACTTCTTCTTATTACATTACTTTTGATATCTTCTGTAAAATTCTCAAATTGCCCGTTGCCATTTTTCTTGCCCAACAGACTATCACACACCAAAGAAATTTTGTTGCTAGGGTCATTGATTTGTTAATTTTGAACAAATTAATTTGTTAATTTTGAACAAATTTTAAAGAAAAAACTACCGAAAGAATTAGAGATGACATAAAATAAATACGGTTATTTTGTTTATCCGTATAATAAAAAGAAGGGGACGGTGATTTTCCCCAACTCTCTCATTATGTTCCAAAAAAAAAAAAAACAATAAAAAAGATAACAGAATTTAAAAAATAAAAAAAGCTCTCATCGCAGCCTTCTTAGTATTTGAGCAAGATACACTCACTCTCATTACAAGTGTATATAATAAATTATTTATATTAGATTTATGATTAGTTCATTTTCTCAATTTTTCACCTAGATTTTTTACATAACATACCTCATATTTTAGGGGCTGTGACTAATTACCCAAATTAGGCCAAACAAAAACCCAAACACTCCACCAAGAGATATTTGTGCCCACTTACCCAAACTAACAATGCAACGACACTTCTGGGCTCCGAAAATGAACAAATTACAAACCGTGCCGCTCCCCCCTACCCACTAACAGCACGACTCAATTCACTTACCTTTTCATCTCTCTCTCTCTCTCTCTCTCTCTCTCTCTCTCTCTCTCTCTCTCTCTCTCTCTCTCTCTCTCTCTCTCTCTCTCTCTCTCTCTCTCTCTCTCTCTCTCTAACTCTGAGTAAACGACCACGATACTCACCGAACACCGGCGATTAAGATTCAAGGTCTGGTAGCAGTTGTATTTTCCCCGGCTTCGGAAATATCGAAAGAAGTAAAAATTGAATTTCCACTACTACAAAAAGTTAATCAGACAACGGTGGAATTCTGTTGTCTGATGACCAAATCCACTGTTGTCTAAATCAGTGTTGTGTGATTGAAAAATCACACAACGGTAATTCCACCGTTGTTTGACAGTAGTTGGCTCAACATAATAGCTATTTTTCCGTTGTGTGAATTCTGCGCAGCAGGTGCCTGCCATGGCATGCACAGGGATGCCTCGGCCATTCAGACAACAGAAGATAATTTTTGCTGTTGTCTGAGATTTATAACACACAACAGCCATAACTGTTTCTTTGTTGTCTGAGATTCATAACACACAATAACTATAATTCATTCTTTGTTGTTTGAGATCATTAACACACAACAAAAATTACTCATTCTTTGTTATCTGAGATATGTAACACACAATAGATATAGCTCATTCTTTGTTGACTGAGATTAATAATACACAACAAATATAATTCATTCTTTGTTGTCTGAGATATGTAACACACAACCAAAGTGAAATTATCTCCCTTGTCTGTTGATTCACTAAGACAATAGAAATGATTTTATTTCTATTGTGTGTTATGAATCTCACACAACAAAATTTTGTTTTATTTTGTTGTTGATTGTTAGTTCACACAACAACTATATTTGGTTAGCTGTGGTGTGAATATTGTAATCAAATTGGATAACAACCAGCGACTGTTGTAGGAGAAGCCTCAATTTTGAATTCTTTTACAGTCATACAACACATTGTTTTGTATTGTGTTGTATGACTTAACCTTGGAAACAAGAAGAATATCCATATAAACGTTTGTCCAGATATAATGCTCGATAAATTACCATATACACAATACTCTAATCCATATAATTCAACTATCGTTATTCAAACATCTGTACATTCAAGTAACTAGATAATGTACCAAACACGAGCATTCCTAGCTAGACATACATAAATAAAAAACATTCATATTCTCGATGGAATATGACTCTTAGCCTTCAGCAGCCTTTGGCTTCAATAAAACCTGGAAGGGCATGACTCCAATTGCTTTATACTTTCTGCAGATTTAGCATCATCAAGAATGAGATCAACTTCCTTCATTACACACAAGGCCCTAGTTTCTCTGCAATATATTTAGATGAAGTAATTAGCAGAAGAAAATAACAAACAAAACTGCAAGCAACAATACCAAACAGAAGCGCAAGCAACAAAATCAAAACCCTAACTCATGACAAAATACTTCTTCTTTTTCTATGGCCGAAACCACCTCAGATTGTTTAGGTTGCTGCTAAATAAGATATACTTAGATGCAATGATCAAAATTCAGTTATCAAAACAGAACAAAGTAGAAGTGGTGCTAAGATAGGGCAAGCTACAAAAATAACTCATGTATTATCTCATAGTTATTACCATAATTTAACATCCAAATCAAATTTGGAGAGTAAGAGTGCTAAGGATGGCAGCATTAACACAAGTGAGACTTAAATTCAATTGTAAGACCCACAATCAATTAAATAACCACATTGTCAAGTTCACATATTCAACACAACCTGTCAATTTCTCCAGGAAACAAATCATTTTCTCCACATTGATGATCGATCCTATAGACATATATAATTAATGTGCACATAGTGAACCTCCAAAGAACATATATCGAATGTAACAGAAAATACAAACCAGAAGTTGCATAATACATGTTCTACATAATACTATATATAATAAATTATCACTATGAAGTTGCATTGCAGAAAAAACCAGAAATACATGATTATGTACCAACGAATAATTCAATACGGCACTTAAGATAACAGATAATATCAACAGATGAGTAGCACATATGTCTTGAACAAGCAAAAAGTAAACAGATAAAGAGCAGGATTTTACAGAGAATTGATTGGCCATGACAGGAAAGCCATCACATACCTCACAAATACTGTTATGTCTGACAGGTTTCCAATACTGAATTACCATGGAAACTGTCAGGCATGACAGATTAAGAGATAACAGATAAACAGATATGCCTACAATAGAGTTCACTTAAACACACATACAAGAGATAACAAACATGCCTACAATAATAGAGTTCACTTAAACACAACAGACAATTCTTTGTTTTACAGAGAACAGGTTTCCAATATTGAATTACCATGGAAACTGTTATGTCTGATAGGTTTCCCATCACTTATCAAATACTGAATTACCAATACAAGTCATAATAATTCGATATCCACAAACATAGATAAGTCAGACTGATGATTGTATAAGCTAAGACAGAGAGGTACATTTAAACATTATACTCATACTTACAACTTAATGTTTATGCATAAAAACATAGAAATCTTTTCGAGAAAAGCTCTAACTAGTGAAGACCCCCTACCTGGAATCCTTGATGTGCAACTCCCAACAAGTACCAAAGGACCAATCTTTAGTCCACTTGACGCCTTGATCCTATTATGAACATGTAAACCATCATCAGTTGCAATGTTCTTTTGAACTAAAATTTAAGACTCAAGGAATGCTTTGCATGTCTAGTCCAACGTACTAAAGTTTGAGGACTGACAAGAGAGTAAAAGTTTCTCAAATTAATAACCTTGTACCAAAAGCTTCAAGGTGAAAAGTTCTCAGAAAACTGGTAACAAGAAATAAAAAAATTCACCAACAATCATCCTTTCAATGATTTTAATCACAACTCTCTATATTTAAAGTAGACATGCAAAGCTACTATTTTGCAAAGTTTCATGTTATTCGCAGTTCAAATGATTGGTGAAACAAGAATCTGAAATGACAGGAAAGCTGAATTCTGTATAAATCCTGAAACAGTGAAGTAACTTCAAAATAGCATAAGTATCTCATTTTAACTCCGTTTTTCATGAAACCAAGTCCAAAATGATCATTGAAGAGTCTATTTTAACCTGTCAAAGAATGAAAGTGAAAAAAGGAGTATAGGTTTTTCGAAAATCATGGAATAGCCCACTGGTTCAGTTTGGGTGTTGTCTTTGAGGCATAACTTTGAACACATGGTGTGCAGTAATTAAACTTGATCCTTTCCAGTCTTAAACATCCTAATGGATTCATCATAGCTAGATAATAATCAAAAGTGCATTCCACAACAACCTTGAATAGATTTAAGAACAGAGATTTAACAGAAAGTAGGTGTTCTTACCAAAAGTAGTGTATAAGAAAGATTCTGACACTGATGCAAAATAGAGAGGAATTCAGTGGTTTGAAATCTTAAGAGTCCTCCATTTGTTCTGTCATAGTGTACTATATAAATTAGAAGCGGTTTATATGACATGCAAAGCAAGAGAAGACCTGGAGCTACGAAAACACTGAGAAATGAAAAGCTATTTAGAATAAGCCAATAAGCACTACCCTCAATCAATCAAGATCCATAATAGGAGCCACAAAAGAGAAATCAAATAAGAAGCAGTTTCAAACAATGAAACATGAAAGCTACCCAATGATCTTATCAGCTAAAATGAACTTGCAATTACATCTCACCAGTAAAATGACCCCTCAATGACTCAAAAGTTTTGCAGGGCTTTCTGCACACTCCACAAATAGGATCATGAGCTGAGTGGAAAGCAACCTTCTTGTGCTCAATGAGATGTTCTTTCTTCTTATATTGCTTGTAACAAGCAAGACATTTGTGCCTGTAAGCCCATGGGTCAAGAAATTTCAGCGGAGTCAAACAAATTCATACATTGCATTCAGTCCCAAACACCCAATAGAAATAGACCCTTATAACAAGTAAACGACCTTCACTGGCATATAAGTACATGTACAGATTCTATTTGCTTGTTTTGAAGATTTTATTATTTAAAAATATTTAGATACATTACTCTAATTGTGAAACTCTGAAAATATGTTAACTTGTTCCTATAGCATTGTTATATATAAGCATTACAGTACTTTCTGGGCTTAAATCTGGAACCTTTATAACTACCTGACACATCGATTACTCTCCTGCAATAACTAACATGACTATACCAAACAAGATTTTCATAGAAATGTGTCATCAAAGCAATAATAAACACTTCCACAAGAACCGAAAATGCACAATAACCCAGGCTATAATAGCACGGTAGCAGAGTTATCAACTTACTTGTATGCCAATACAATATTTAGGAAAAAATGGAACCAAACTCTCTCTCTAAAATGCCAAGGCAGTCAATGCATGGAGCACTATGAGAAGAAGCAACCTCATGGCTCTCTGCTCTTTACTCGAGGCTCCATTTTGTTTAACCACCATATAGATACTTTAATCCATACTATATCATAAGATGTTTTCTAGAATGAGTAGTTTCACTAGTGACACGCTAAAAACAAGCGCGCAATTTAACCCTGCAAGATGTAGTCGTTAGCAATATAGAGTAAGCAGGGATCGTTCAAGCCGGAGATTGATGGTAACAAATTAATCACACAAAATAAAAACAAACTAATTTAAACTAACTAAAACACAAATCAAACAACCAAAATCTGAAACTAAACAAAACAAAAACGTCAAACACTAGAAAAGAGAGAAAAATATGGCAGGAAACAGAAGGGGATAGAAAGGTGCGTTGCAATCCTAAACAAGAACAAATATTTTGGGGATTTTGGTTTTTACGAAAATAAAAGAGAAAACAAAAGGAAAACAATTTTGATTTTTGGTTTTGAGAAAATAAGATGGAGAACATGTTAGAGACTTGGAAATCCACCACCAATTACTTTCGAACAATGTTAAGTTAACCTAGTTTCAATTACTAAGGTGTGAATAGAAATCAACCAAGAAACAAGTCGGAGCAGATCATGTCCCTTAGTAAAAACCGTAAAAGGAAGAAGATGAAAGCCACGAATTCACTTTTAGGCAGCCTTGGACGCAAGAACTCCTTCAAGATGAAGAACACGGCAAAGCTTGATGAAGGTGGATGATGGTGTGCACGGTTTTTGCTTCTTGAAGTTGAGGAAGTTTAGACTTTGTGAACTAGGGTTTTGTAGGGCAGAAGATGGCTCTGTAGATGGGTTATTTTCAACGTGTTCAGAGCCTCTATATATGTAGAATACACAGCCCAAGTTTCCTTTTCCAATTCTGCTTTGAAAGCCTCCCCTAGTTGCTTGAGGATTACTCTAATTGGTGCATAATTAAATGATTTTCAAGCCTTAATAATCTTCCCAAAATCTTGAGGAATCATTCTAGGGCTCTCCTTCTGATAGGAGCATTTTAATGCGACGTTTTAACTGTTATTTCCCTATATTTTCTGCGTTATTTCCTTAATAAAACTCTGTTTAGGAAAGTTTCCATTCTTCGAATGGGAAAGTTCCTAATTGTAGAAAGTTTCCGTTTTATAGTTTCTATTTTCCATTTTTAGAAAGTTTCCATTTTAGTTTAAGAAAGTTTCAATTTCTTATTTTAGAAAGCTTCTATTTTCAGGTTTTTGGAATAAATAAGCTGAATTGAGTTCATAAATGGAACGAGAAGTTTCATGAAGATGACATGGCAAGGAGAGAATCAAGGAAGAGTTTTTTTAAAAAAGGAAAATATATTTTCCTTGGGGATTAAATTTGCCGTGTAATACTTAAGGAAAAACAAGGTGACAACGTGGGAATTGAAGATGATTGATTGAGGATTTCAAGGAGAGATTTTCTTGGGAGACTTTTATGGAAAGAAATATTGTTGGAGGAATAATTTGGTGTGATTGCCAACGTGAAAATCAGAAATTATCAAGGAGATGACGCCAAGAGAGATTCAAGGGAGATATTTATGGAAGGAAAATATGTGTGCACCAAGGAAAAGCTAAAAAGGCGTCTAGATTCATCCCTAAATTCCCTAAAGGAATGTTGGCCGAAATTCATGAAGAAAATCAGAATAATTTCAAGGAAATTCGGCAATTAAATATTAGGGAGGTATTTTAGAGAATTATGATTGGTTGGAACACATCACAAGGCTTACTTGGCATTCTATGATTGGTTGGACCACATCACAAAGCTTACTTGGCGAATTCCTATTGATGGAAGCTATGTGGAAATTTCTGATTGCTTTGTGAATCCTAGCCATGCTCCTATATATACCCACCTCTTTGACGTTGAGAGAGGTTCCTCTCACCCATACAATTTACACTTTAGAAAAAAATCAGAAAATCTTCTTAACATAGCTGTGAGTTTCTCCATCCTCTAGTCATCTCCACGAGTTCAAGCAAGGCCAAGGGAGAAGAAGCATAGCCGTGAGCATCCATCATCCTTCTCCAACCTTGAAGCTTGCTTTCGAGATTCAAGAGACCACCACATCAATCGTTCATCACCATCCCCATCTCACGGTGTAATCCGATTCTCCTTTGTAACCTTTGCTTTGAATTTCGTTGGTTATGAACTAGTTGACATATGTGTTTGAACAAATATTAATTTCTGGAATTTTTATGATTAATTGAGAATTTTCAGATTCATATTATTGTGATTCGAGAGTTGCTTATGTGGGTTTGTTTAATTAAATTTGCGTTATAGATAACTTTTGTATTTTAATCTTATGTGGTTGCAAACACTTAGGGTTTCGATATAATTGGTGCTAGGTTTAAGAACATGAAATCGACTTTTCGTTTTGTGTAAACTTGAATCAAAGTAGTAAAGGTTTTGTACAAAGATCGAATTTAATTAACGAGGATTGCAATTAGGTGGACTTTTCCATACTAAGTTGTACACTTGAGTTGATAGCCTTTCTCTATGTGTAATGCGTTAAACATGACATGATTGACTAGCTTTCTAGGGTTTGATTGCATGTTTGATAGGATTAATCTAGGTGCTTTCGCTTAGGTTAATTAGCATTGAAAAGTAAAAAATGGGAATTCATTTGCTTTCGAACGTTTCACATGATCAACTCCTTTCTCATGACTTAGATGAACAATATTAGGGTTTGAGTCAATTTTATTCATATGTTTCGATTTTGATCTTTGTTCTCTCATTCCATTCGTATTTTTATGTTTTTGCATTTTAATTGTTTTGTTAACTTAGTTTTATTTTCGAAAAACCAAAAACAAAATCCCCCCTTTTCGTGTACAATGTTTATAGTTGTGAATATCTTTGTGAATATTATACTTTGTTTTAATTTTAATTGTTTAATTGTTTGCCAATGACAGGTGTACCCTCAATCCCCGGAATAGAACGATCCCTATTTGCTTATACTACTAACGATAATTTCAGGGTTAAATTATGCGCTTGCTTTTAGCGCATCACCTTCATATTTGCAGCAGCAATAACCTTCCAAAAACGCCCAAGAAATCCGTCCAAAGAAGAGTCTCGGCCAAAATGCCCTGTTTTGACTAGGATTCCATTTATGTCTCTGAAGCTCCTTTCTTGGACAAGGAACGACCTCGTTTTGCCAAGTTTCTGGATGTTTCTTGACTCCCACGTGTTCTATGACATCACATATTCTAGAATGATCAATAACCTTCTGGAAAAACTCCAAGAAAGTCCCCCGAAAAGATCTCCCAAAAAGCTTCGTGAAAAGCTGACAGTTTCCGCCTTATCGGGAAGCTCACTTCGAATTTGATTTCCTACTGCCTCATTGACACTTCTGACCAGACACTTCTAACCAGTTCTTTGGCTCTTGTTGAAGTATAACATCATTTATTTAAAGTTAGCTGGCCCTTTCTGCGAAGGTGCAACTGGAAGAATGCAAGAATTGATCCTCAAAACCGTTCCCAGAAAGCTGATTCTTAAACTGCAGTTTTCTGCTTTGCAGCAACTGTTTTGCACAACTTTTTCCGTGGACTTCCCTTGTAATTTCTGGCCAAAATGTTGGTCAAACTTAGTCCTCTGCATCAGTACTTCATGATCCATGGCTTCTTTGCTCCCTTTCAGCTCTTATTTCTCTTGAACTACTTCACGAACTACCTAAAAGAAAAACAAAATTAAAACTGGCTTTTTAAAGGAAATAGCTAAGAAAAGTATAGATGATTGCACATTATATTTGTCGCATTTATGCTCCTATCAACTAGCAAGGGGCAGAGGAAGCAGACAGATGATTTTTAACTCAACATATATAATCCCCAAACAAAACTCTAAATCTACCATTGAAATTTTTGCAAGATACCCAAGAATTCATATGAAATAATCAGTTTCTTAATTCTACAATTGACTTGGTATGATCCTCCCATATATTTATACCATGTTGATGCTGGTAGTGACCATATAAATTGAACAATTAACCCACCAGAAAGAAAATTGTTAACATAAACTTAAAAGATAGTTACAAAATTTGGTTTTCAATAGAAGTTCGAGACTGATTTCAAAAGCTAGAAATAAACCCAAGCGAACAATCATTATACCGAAACCAAAACCAAACCGTTCAATTGATATAGAGCACAAACAATAAGTACCAATACAATATAACTGATAAGCATCGTACAAAGAGCACCTAAACAAAAATCAACAACATCGGTAAGTTCACATAACATCAAACACCCAACATAACCGTTTATCAAAACCAAACTCTCACATTCCATGTTAACATCAGCAAGGCAGTGGACATAATGAAAATAAAACAGCTAGCAAAGTAGAGAAGTCACTCATAGTAAGGCAAGGTAAACAAAGACAGTAAACAACCCAAAGCAAAATCCTCCACTTCAGAAAATTTCCCCCCTTTTGCCTTTCTACAAATTTGATCACAAGTAGAAACCAAACTCTCAAATCTTCACCTTTGCTACTGAAAATCAATCTAAACCCTCAAGCTTCTCCCTTCAAATCCAGAAATACCCAATTCGCAGCCTTTGGTAAAAGCCCAGACTCTCCAACTCTCTCTCTCTCTCTCTCTCTCTCTCTCTCTCTCTCTCTCTCTCTCTCTCTCTCTCTCTCTCTCTCTCTCTCTCTCGTTCTTCTTTCTCCCTCTCTTTTTTTTTC
Source organism: Rosa chinensis (assembly GCF_002994745.2). Taxonomy (NCBI): domain Eukaryota; kingdom Viridiplantae; phylum Streptophyta; class Magnoliopsida; order Rosales; family Rosaceae; genus Rosa; species Rosa chinensis. Next base: position 36,744,733 of record NC_037093.1, on the reverse strand, counting down.
TTCCTCTAGACTTGTTCTTCCTTCCCCCTTCACTCTCTTTCTTCCCTCTATCTCCTTTCCTCTCGCAACCTTTTTCTTTCTGCTTCTCCTCTATACGTTGTCTTCTCCTCCTGTTTTCTTCTTTTTCATCTTTCCTTTTCTTCTTCTCTTTCCTTCCCGTCTCCTCCTCTCTTCCTTTCTTCAGAAACCCCATCCACCACCCCATCAAAAAAACCCCACCAAATCCCTTCTTATCTCTTAACAAAAACATAAATAAATAAAAAGTAATAATAGATAAAAACAAATATATATATATATATATAACAGAAAATTATGACCTCGTTTCCAAAGGCCTGGCCAACTTGAGCAACAGCAAAAGGCAGCTTGTACCCATTGTCAAAGTAAATGTCCATAAAATTCACAAATATGCCTTGTGCAGTTTCTGGGCGAAAGAAACTGCAAGTATGATGTAATATATAAATATTTGAAGGAAAAAGAAACAGCTAGCTCTAAACTTCTTTAATGGTTCAAATGCTCACCCAGTGCTCGAACCAGATGGACCAATTGATGTTTGAAACATCAAATTGAAAGGATAAGGATTTGAGAGAGGATGGTTATCTGTTTTAGGGGCATATTCCTCCCTCCATGATTTAGCGGCAATGCCCATTGATTAAGGCTTGTCAGACGAGGGAGTCCTCTTCTGTCTGTGCTCCTCTCGCACGCTTTCAAGAAAGGCTTGGTATGCATTTCCCCTACATCTTTTCAGTCCACTGTACAGAAATCACAAGGCAGATGTAGAAATCAATGAAGTAAAATTAGAAATTTGATTACTAAAACAAACCCAGTATAAGCAGATGCAGAACTCTGAATCGGAAATTCAGTACTCACAAACCCTAAATCCCAGAGAAAGATGAACAATCTAAAGGAACCGAAACCTAGGTACAAACACAAACACTTGTGTATCAATGAGCAGAAACTCAAGAAACCAAATAGAAGAACCCAGCAATTAGAGAATTACTTGTAAGAGCAAGAGGTGCATAAACTAATCTTGATTGTGTTGCCAACGCCGAGTGAAGAGGTTAAGGACATCGAAGCACAATGAAGAGGCTAAAGAGAGGTTTCACGAGAGAGAGAGGGGTTTCATGGAAGGGAGGGAGGGGGAGAGAGGGGGAGGGGGGTTTTCACGACCGAGAGAGGTTTTTAATTTTTCTTTCAAACACGATGCGGCTAGGGCTGGGTGGGAGGTATAATTAAATTTCAATAAATTTTAAAGTCGCTCACACAATAGAAATCTAACAAACTATTGTAAGAGCGCACTACATAAAATCAAAATGCCAAAACATGGAGGGAAATATGCCACCTACAGCATTTTGGCTCAAAATATTGCAGTCTATGTTTCCACTTCACACAACAGAAGAATATAACTTTTGTTGTCTAATTTCTATAGCTTGCAGTAGATTTACCTTGTAGAAGACATTCAAGCAAGCTTCCTCAAACTTTGGCATTAAGTTTTCAATCACACAACGGAAAATCTCAGGCACCATTGTACCAAGTAGCCCAAATTTCAGATTTCAAGAGGCAACAAAGACTCGAGAATGAAGCGAAATCTGCAGCTAAATTTTTAAGACTCAGACAACGGATAATATATAATTGTGTTGTGCAATGTAGTTCTGAAAAAAAAAATTATCATTTTGTTGACATTCACACAACAGAACATCACTAATACTGTTGTATAATAGAGTTTACTTAAACACACAACAGACGATTTTTGTACTGTTGTGTGATTAGTGTTGTGTGATTAACTTTTTGTAGTAGTGTTCCTATTCACTTTTAGCGAAATCGATTACATAAATCTTCGATTTAAGCTTGTTGATGGCTTAAATATGGTTCATATCTGTGAAATAGACTTTGCATATGCAAAAATTTGTGAAATCTAGGGTTTCTGGTTCATACGTGTGAAATACTGTTGTGAATGTTGTTTTTTGATTATAAACTGTTAATTCAATAAAAATGGAGACTCATTGAAAGCCTATTGTGGAGTCAAAACACAAAAAAAAAAAAAAAAAAAGATTATTGCCCCCCAATAATATGTCTATTTGGGGGAAATAATCACTACACTGTTTATTAAAGTACACTAATATGTTATTGGTTAAAAATTGAGTGCATTTTTAGTGGTTTATTGGGGGCAATAGACAGATTATTGCCCCCCAATAATATCTTAATTGTGGTTCATTAATCACTAAAATTAGGGCTTTGTAAAGTCTTATGTTGCTTTGTATTTATTAAAGTACACTAATCTGTTATTGATTGAAAATGGAGCTTATTTGGTGGTCTATTGAGGGTGAATAGATAGATTATTGCCCCTCAATAATGTCTTTATTGGGGGTCAGTAATGTTAGAAACTTTGATTTTGAAAGTCTAAAATGGTTTATTGAGGGGAAATGCACAGAAATAATAATTTTGGTTTTGTTTGCGCACAGAATGGCAAGACCAAGATTCAACCTATTGAGCGATTTTAAAGAGGAACCAAGCAAGGAAGCTGGGCACAACATGAGGAAAAGAATTCTAGAGAGAATCATGACTCTTGATGAATCAAGCAAGGAAGTGAAGATTGAAATCCTGAACATGATAGCTAACTTTTAATGTACTATAAAGTAGGATCTTTATTTTGAAAGTAGGAATTTAACTTAGAAATTCCAAAAGTAGGGATTGTACATTCTCATATTGAACTTATTTTCCAATAATGGTGAAATGAATTTGGATGATTTGATATACTTCTGTTTCCTTCAAATTATTACAAGACGTCCTTTTCAAAAAGTTTCTGATAGATTCATTCCCCAAAATAATCAGGTTTATTGGGGGGTCATAACAAGTTTATTGCCCCCCAATGATCTTTATAAAGATGATCAAAAGTAACTCAATTTGGGTTTCAAATTAGTTTACAACATGATGGATATATGAACTCCACTTATCAGACAAATATGCTATCCACTGAACAAGTTTTGCTGCAACTTCCACCAATCTTTGAAACAGAAATCTCAACACAATCTAACTTATATACTCTAGCACTGTAGAACAGCATCTGGAAATCACGATCGGAATGAAGAAAACAAACTTCACAACAAGGAACTGAATACTGAAACTCAATAACATCACTTGGCAAAAACTGGAACATATGGAAAATGTCTTCATACAAGTCAGAATACCTCATACATTGATTCAGAGAAACTATATAACCTTTGCCAGAATAAATGAACCTAGCAACCAAAGGATCACCCATATTAATGCAAAAAATAACAAAACAAAGATATTATTGCGCCCCCCCCCCAAAACAAAAAAAAATGATCAAAACCACCAAAACACATCACAGCAGTACCAAATTACTTTGAACACAAAGGAACAGATCACTGAACAACAATTATAGAGACTTCATAACACTTGAGACACATTACTAACTGCCCCAATAAACAGATTATTGCCCCCAATAAGGTAGTTAGAACTACCAAAACACTTCAAAAACTGTAACAAATTGCTCTGAACACAAAGTAAAAAATCACTAAACAACAATTATAGAGACTGAATAACAATTAAACCACATTATTGCCCCCCCAATAGATAGATTATTGCCCCTTAATAATATAGTCAGAACTACAAAAACACTTCACAACCAGCTCAAAGTTAACACGAACCTTAGTTTCACCAAAATTAGTTCAAAGTTAACACATAAATTCAAAACTAACACAATGTACACAGAAAGACCTAGAAATTCAAATCAGAACTACAAAAACACTTCACAACTAGTTCAAACTTAACACGAAGCTTAGATTCACCAAAATCAGTTTGAAGTTAACACAACAATTCAAAACTAACACAATGTACATAAAAAGACCTAGAAATTCAAATCAAACAGATTAAACCATGCTAAAATCAAACAATTAGAGATCGATGCAAACTACGATGAAGGAGCACAAACAAGAGCTCGATCTATGTCCATGTTGTTAATCACAGTAGAGCTTCTCTCTCCAGAAATCGCAGAGCTTCTCTCACCATAAATCACAGAGTTTCTCGCTCTAGAAATCACACAACTCCTCTCTTTCTCTAAAATGGCAGAGGTTCTCTCTCAAAAATGAAGAGTTTCTCTCTCTAGAAATCATGTCGATCCTCTCTCTCTCTCTAAAATCGGGAGATTCTCTCTCTAAAATCAGGGACTTCTCTCTCTATATCTCATTTCGTTAAAGATTTGAATCTTGACAGTTAAAAAAGGGAAAAACTGTCAAAAATTTTGAAAAAAATAGGTCCACAGAGAAAGAGTTGGGCAATTGGGTTTAAAAAATGTAACTTGTTGTTTAAGTGGTCTGACTTTTAAAGTATTTGGGTAAGTGGGGTTAATTAATCCTAAATTTGGGTAAACGATCATTTTCCCCATATTTTACCCCAAAATTTGAAGTGGTCATGTGGGTCTATCTTAAGAAAAATTGTACCAAACTTTTAACAAAATTACCCCTAAAAACAGACTATTCAAAACATGTGAATTGTGAAATGAAACTTAACATATTTTTTTTAAAGTAAAAACGATAAATTCATTGATAATGTGGTAACATTGTGAAGAGACATGCAACGTAGTGGCCTATAAATATAAGTTTCTTACACATAATACTACACCTACAGAGTACAGAGAAAACTAAAACAAAGAAATTCCTCTATTTCTATCTAATTGTGTGGTCACGATTACTACATGAAGACTTCTGAATGAGTCCTCATTTAGCCTATCCAATAGAGTCAGTTGTAGAGTAGCATTTATCCTCACCCTCTTTGTTGTTTTTTACTATTAGGGGATGAGTACCTCCCCGCAAGAGATGACTTCTTTTTTGGCAGGGGATGACTCCTTCCGCGCAGGTGAAGATTTCTTCCCCGCAAAAGAAATATGAGTCTTCAGCTTAGAGCTTGGAGCTCCCTTGGATTTCATATTACCACCAAATTACCAGTTCCTCTTCTTCTTCCTAACTGAAGATTCAGCCAAGTCTGACCTGAAAATGATCGGAGTAACCTTACCTGTCAGAATGTTGCGCCTTCCAAACAGCGGGCTTGGGTAACTAATATTGAGGGGAGAGTAGATGGTCTGAGCCCAAATGCTTACCCAAGGCTTGGGTAACTAAAATTGAGGAGGGCGTAAGCCTGGTAGACCAAAAAAACAAATCAGTAGAAGTGGGACAGTCAAATAAGACAAGATTGAGAGAATTAATTTTCTGATAATCTTATTCATCTCACAATGGAGGTATATAAAAGAGATTACAAGTATACAATTGACTTACGTCTCTACCCTCTACCACACAAAGAATAGGTAAGTACTAACTACAAAATAATTACAATATATTCTATTCTTAATATTATCGATCTTATGACTCACGCTAACACTCCCCCTCAAGTTGGCGCATACACATCAACCATGCCCAACTTTCTTAGTGAGTCATAAAATACCTTTCTGGAAACTCCTTTGGTAAGTATATCTGCAAGTTGCTCTTCAGTTGGGACGAAAGGAAAGCTAATAATTTTAGCATCTAGTTTCTCCTTTATAAAGTGATGATCCACCTCCACATACTTAGTACGATCATGCTGTACTGGATTCTGTGATATGTCAATCGCTGCCTTGTTGTCACAATACAACTGCATAGTATTTTTGAGTTTGAAACCCAGATCACGTAACAGATTTCTCAGCCACAGCAATTCACACACTCCATGAGCCATACCTCTATACTCGGCCTCAGCACTAAACTATGCCACAACTTTCTGTTTCTTGCTCTTCCATGTAACCAAATTACCTCCCACAAAGGTAAAGTAACCTGATGTCGACCTTCTGTCTGTAATATTTCCAGCCCAATCTGCATCTGTGAAGCCACAAACCTCCAGAATGTTGTTGTGTTTAGAAAACAGTACTCCCCTTCCTGGGGCTGACTTCAAGAACTTTAAAATTGGCATAACAACATCCATGTGACTCTCACTTGGGTTATGCATGAACTGACTCACCACACTTAATGCATATGCAACATCTGGTCTAGTATGAGCCAAATAAATCAAGCGCCCAACCAACCTCTAATAGCTGGCTCGATCAGTAGGTACCTGATCTGGATACTCAGCTAAACCATGGTTCTGCTCAATAGGAGTATCAATAGGTCTGCAATCCAACAAACCTGTCTCTGTCAGCAAGTCAAGAACATACTTCCTCTGGCACAGGTAAATCCCTTCTCTCCCCATGGCTACCTCAATTCCTAAGAAGTACTTAAGTTCACCCAAGTCCTTCGTCTCAAACTTAGAGGCCAACTGTCTCTGCAGTCTATCCATCTCAACAGTAACATTGCCAGTGATTAAAATACCATCCACATAAATAATTAGAGCTGTTACATTGCCTTGTTGATGCTTAAGGAATAAGGTATGGCCTGAGTTGCTTTGTCTGTAACCAACCTTCTGCATGAACTGTGAAAATCTTCCAAACCAAGCACGAGGTGACTGTTTGAGACCATGCAGTGATTTTCTCAATTTGCATACAAAATCACCAAGATAAGCAACTACAGACCCAAGTGGAAGGCTCATATACAATTCCTCAGCTAACTCTCCATGAAGAAATGCATTCTTGACATCAAACTATCGGAGTGGCTAGTTTAAACTAGCAGCGAACGAGAGCAGAACCAGAATAGTGTTCATCTTGGCAACGGGAGCAAACGCTTCATCATAGTCTATACTATACGTCTGAGTAAACCCCTTTGCTACAAGGGTGCTTTGTACCGATTCACTGATCCATCTGCATTATGTTTCACGGTAAACACCCAACGATAACCTACAGCTTTCTTGCCTTGTGGTGGAGGCACAAGTTGCCAAGTATTGTTCTTTTGCAATGCCTCCATCTCTTCTTCCATTGCCTTCCTCCACTTTGTATCCCCCAATGCATCCTGCACTCTGTTAGGTACTGATACAACATATATTTGATTCACAAATTATTCATATGACTTAGACAACCTCTTAGTGAACATATAATTGGTAACCTGTTAGAGTGATCGAGTTGACCGACTGTGGCTGGTCAGAGGATGATCGATCACGAGGAGCCGGTCTGAGGATGAGCAGCGTCGGGTTTGACGCGGATCTGGACAACACTGATTTCACGCCGATCTGAAATCACAGCATTGGGTTTGACGCAATGGAGCCATCTGGGTGAATTGAAGATGCCGGTGTGGTGCAACAACGCCGGAATTGGGCAGCGACGATCTGGATACGATCTGGAAGAGGAATCCAATCGGTCTGGGTGGAATGTAATGACATCGGGAACTGAAGGATTCGTTCTGGAGAGATGGTGGCTAACGAGGGCAGATGAAGCTGATGTGAGGTCAACCTTGAAAGATCAATGAGGTGAAGTCAACCTTGAAAAGGACAGACGACCTTGAAAGAGACAGAGGACAAAGCCGATCTCGAAAAGATGAAGGCTGATGTCAGCTAGAGGTAACACCCTAACAAATGGGGTTGTAAAACTATTCTCCTCTAATTAAGAGAAAAACAAAGAAAGAATAAAGAGACAAAGTCCTTTTCGGATCCTTGCTCTGATACCAAGTCAAATAAGACAAGATTGAGAGAATGAATTTTCTGATAATCTTATTCATCTCACAATGGAGGTATATAAAGGAGATTACAAGTATACAATTGACTTAAGTCTCTACCCTCTACCACACAAAGAATAGGTAAGTACTAACTACAAAATAATTACAATATATTCTATCCCTAATATTATCCTATGACTCACGCTAACAGTGGGACAGTCATGCACTAGAAATTATGGAATATGGGCTTTGATTCAAGGTTCCTAGGGATGTTTATATATGTGGAGTGTCCAAGAGGGAAGCTAACCCTTGAAGGGTCTGAAAATTGGCTTTGGAGAAGCTTGTTGTTGTGTTGTGGGTAAAACTAAATTTTAAGGCGACTACTAATTTAGTTTACAGTGACTAAATATATTTTATAAATGAAGAGATTCATGTGGAAGAAGTGAAATAGCAGTTTACTTCTCAAGGCGTAGTTTTTCTTACTGCCTATAGAAAATGTGGAATGGTAGTTTCTTTGCTCAATCTATAGCTCAGAAAATTTTTATGATTAGAGACTTAAATTTTTTTTTTTTTTTTTACTTTGTCAAGGGAAACCAAAAGGCTTTCTAGGCCCAAGATAAACCTCTTCAGCGCATGTGAAATGCTCCAACTATGCATTGCAGCACAGTGTCTGGCCATTTTGACAGCTTCGGGGTTCGAATCTAGGTTGGGGAGCACACCAAACTAGGCAAGAACCACTAAGCCACTTGCAGTGGTTAATTAAAGACTTTAATTGCAAATTATATTAGAAATGATATGCATGTAACTGATTACGCTATTTTCTATCTAAAAAAAAAAAAAGGGTTTGTGGACATCCCTCCAAAAACTTGGGATTGGGCCATAGATCATCACTATTATACTATATATTAAAGTTGAGTTTCCGGTTACTGTTACTAAGCTGTTTTGTATCGGCTCGCGCCGAGCCGTCATTTTGGAATGACGATTTTGTCGCCATGTTAGATTTTTCTACAACTCTGCCATTCTCCTATTTCTCCCTTCCTCAAAATTTTTCCTCTCTCTTCCTCCTAAATGGCAAAACCATATTTTTCTGCTCTCTCTCTCTCTCTCTCTCTCTCTCTCTCTCTCCCCCACTCTCCTCACTCTGAAATTGTACGAATCTTTCAAATTTCAGTTGGTTTATGAAGAAAGCCCAAAAGCTACAACTTGAAGGCACCAATCAAAGAACACAGGTTTGGCCCCTTCTTTCTTTGTCTGTAACCCTTCAAAGCTTTCATTGTTCATTGTTCCTTCATAAACCTTTTTAGCTGAAACACAAATTTGTGGTAAACTTGAAAAGGGATCTCTTTTAGCCTATGTACGTATGTGAAGAACTCTTGAATCTCCCGTCATAGACACATACAATAATTGGAGATAATTACAGATCGACATCATCTGAAGCACCGGGGCATCTTAGAGAATTCCAATCCTCCTTCAAAAGGTTAGAGGTTTCCTCCCATGACCTATGTATTATTAATGTTTAAGTGGGTATAACATGATTATGAAATTTGATAATAAAATTTTAGTTGAAGGGACAAAAGATAAAGTTAAATCTTGATGGGTTATGGTTTATTCATGATTAACTGCTACCATAGATCGATTGTCTATTTGATTTGATTTATCAAGGAAGACGAAGAACTGTTGGGTGGCCTCTCATAAAGTTAATATATTTGCATATAAGCATCACTATTGCTGCTAGGAGAGATTTTCTCTCTCACCCTAGCTCTCTACAAAGCCCTTGCCTCCTTTTATCCTAGATTTCTTCTCTACGTCTCTCACCCTCAACCCTCACTCATCCACATGGCCTCCATTGATGCTATCACTGCTAGTTGTGCTACCTCCCTTGCGCTTGCAGAGGAAGGTAGTGCGCCTGATCTGGGGAGAATTGGTGGCGGCCCTGTTCATCGGTCTTCCAAATATTTTCTAATTGGGAAGCCTCTGACCTACCGACCGGTCAACCCTACAGCCTTCAAGGCTCACCTCCTTTGTACCTAGATGGATGTCACTCTGGTGATGTTGAGGAAGAAGTCAGGCAAGCTACTTGGGAGTAGAAACAAGAATCAACGCCCTAGCAAGAAGTCGAATGTCGCTGCTTTATGACTCTCTTACCTTGCAGTTACTGGCATTGATCCTAGCCCTAGCGACAAGAGCAAGGGAAAGCTTTAGGCTTTTCAAGGTTTCCTTGCCTAATACTAGAATTTGAGTCTTCTACTACTTTCATCTTAATTTCTCTAGTTGTACACCAATTGAGCTCTCTAGGTGGCTAGGTTATTATTCCATGGGAAGTTGGTAGGGAGAATTTTCTTTCTTGTGGTTAGGCTAAATAAGTGAGCGAATGTGTTAACAGTCAGGGTCACCTGTCCTTTGTCTGGTAGCTTATACCATTTATGATTTTGGTGTAAGACAGCATTTGATGTACGAGCCTTCTGGCCATGGATAAATGAATGAAGTTATTGTTTCAGGAAAACTGAATTGGAAGAGAATTGAGTCGTACTTTCATTGATAATAGGGGCCTCTTTATATAGAGGATTACAAACATAGAGATAGAGTTGTACATGGAAACATAATCGTACATTGATTGGATATCTCCTAAGATTCTCTGAGAATATCTCTAATATAAACCCTATTTCAACTAGAGCAAGTAACCTCGAGTTTAGGCTAGACACATATTCTGGATTTACTTGAGCACTCCCCCTTTTGTCGCCCAAATGTGGTGGTTCTCTCGTTGCCTCATTAAAAACCTTGCCGAGTAACAAAAACCCTGTGGGACAAAAATAACCTCGGTCGAAGGGGAAAAAGAGCACAACACACCCTTCACGTTTCGAGACCATACATGTAGACATCTCCCCCTGATGACAACGGTCATGGGAGTTCGGATAACTTCCGCAAAAGATGCTACCAACATGTTTCTCGAAAGTGGAATTTAGGCAATGACTTAGTGAGCAAGTCTGCCGCACTGTCCTCAGATCGAACCTAGTTCACTTTGATCTTGAGGAGAGTTTGTTGTTGCTGATTATGCTTGGCGTTGTCGCTTTTGATATAGCATTTGCTTCTTTATTCAAAACAAGCAGCATTATCTTAAATGCTCGTAGGCTCATCTGTGGCAGACTTCAAACCACAATTGTTTGAACATGCGTAATTGTGGATCCAATCCATATACATTCACGAACCACTTTGTGAAGAGGAATAATCTCTGCATTGTTTGAAGATATAGCGACTAGGGTCTATTTCTGTAGACCTCCAAGATATCACGGTCTTTACCCATGGTGAACACTTAACCATTTTGGGAATGACCTTTATATGGGTCAGAGAGATACCCAACATCAGCAAAACCTTCCAAAACATATGTCGTTTTGGGATGGGATAGTGGACGCAGGCCAGTGTTGGCAGCGTTCTTGGTGTGTGATGGGTCTAAATCCATCATCTCTCTATAAGGATAGAACGAGCCCATATCAATCGTACATCTTAAGTACCGAAAGATATCTTTTACACCAATCAAATAGCGTCGCGTTGGCGCAGAACTATATCTTAGCTAACAAGTTCACTGCAAATGAGATGTCTAGTCTTGTGCATTGAGCTAAGTACAATAATGCGCCTATTGTACTCAAGTAAGCCACTTTTGCCTCTAGCACATCTTCATCATCATCCTTCAGACGAAGAGGATCCTTTTCAGGATCAAGACTACAGACGATCATGGGGGTGCTTGAGGGTCTGACCTTATCAAAATCAATCGACACGATGCTCAAGTTCCAAACAGAGACATAATCGTGTTCTCCCATAATCCTTCATCTCAAAATCGGATTTCAAGTGTTCAGCGGTTTCCCTTAACTCTTTAAGGGCTTCTAATGTAGATCATGTCCAACATGAACCGCGATAGAATCCGAAACTTGTTATGGAAACATGTGGGCATATCCCTTCCCAATCAAGTAGTCACTTTAGTGAGCGTTTCAACCTTTTTGTAAACGCGCTCCGTGGTCTAGAGCCACTTGACTTGGGTAAATGAAGTTCACCATGAACCTTCATGCATATTTCATATCTAGTTCCCCATATAGATACGTAGTGACCACATTCGTAAGCTGCATGTTCAGTTCTTTGGAAACTACCAAACTGACAGGGTAGTGGTGTGCAATGACATCTATTACGAGAGAATATGTCTCATCGTAGTCATTTCCAGGGCGTTTTGTGAGAAGCCTTGCACCATAAGGCGAGATTGCCATCTCTTTTTCTCATCACGCTTTCTAACGAAAACCCATTAGTCAACATGTTTTATGTTAGGAGGTGTTAGCATCACTAGCTCATAAACTTTCCTCTTCGTTAGAGAATCCATCTTAACCTGGATCGCATCTTTCCATTTAGGCCAGATTTCTCTACGTTGGCATTCATTCATCAACGGAGCGTGGTTCGATATCATCGGACTCAACAAACTCATGCGCAACGAAATGCACAGCTGCATCATCAATTATGATGGAGTTTCTATCCCACGTCTCATGTACACTTGTGTAATTTTCAAAGAGCTCTATATTCTCAGGAATAGGTTATGACGTTGAGGCGTCCCCCAACAATAACCATAACCCGGAAGATTCTCATGAGACGGATTTTGAGTGTTGATGATCAAAGGATTAGAGTGTGCCAAAGCATCATTTGAGCCCACCGGCCTCCCATGCATCCTAGCTGGGCCATGGCCTGTAACGCCAGAGTGCCACTCTCTTTGGCGTTGGCGCCATGCCTACCTCCGTGTAGGGTGGCGCTACGTCCTCTTGTAGGGATGTACTTCCTTGCAGGCATATTTGTAGCAGATGTATGATCTCATCACTTTAGTAGGGATCGAGATGAGACATAGTGGGGACAGACCACGACAATTCTTGTCGTTCCTACTGAACATCTGTGTTCTTATCTCCCCCTAACGAAGGGAAGACTGTCTCATCAAAGTGACAACCCGCAAATCTAGCGGTAAGGAGATCACCTTGCAAGGGCATTAGGTGTCGGACGATTGTTGAAGTCTCAAATCCAACGTAGTTGCCTATTCGTCTGTACGGACCCATCATAGAGCGCTATGGCGGCGTAATTGGCACATAAATGGCATACTCAAAGATGCGTAAGTACGATACTTGTACCCAGTCACTAGCTGTAACGCAAAGGTAGATTGAGTGGCGGTGGGTCGTAGACGAATTAGCATAGTTGCATGCGATATTGCATCACCCCAAGCGGATATAAGGAGATTGGGGCGCATTACCAATGTTCGGACTACCATCGTAGACATTTCCGCGAGACCATTTGGGTGTGTTCATAGGAATGTGATGTCCAACATCAGTCCCAATGCAATAACCATCGAAAGTCTTTGATGTAAACTCTCTAACATAGTCAACTCCAATTGACTGAATAGGATGATTCAGGGAGTGAGCCCGTTGTCATATGATATTTGCTAGGAGTGTAGCATAAGCATCATTACAAGTGGATAATGGCAAAACACATGACCAGCGTGTTTGCGTATCAACCAATATTATGAGATATTTAAACGTCCGCAGGTCGGTTGAATCAGTCCACAGAATCCCCATGGAATCTATGTAGGAACAAAATAAGTATTTTCATATCCTTTGCATAAGACGGTCTCAGTCCTAATTTCCCCAAGGAACGGGATTTGTAAAACGAGCGAAAGGCTTTAACAGCAAGCAATGAGAATTTTGGTTGGGCCTGAGCGTCTGAAACGCTATTTGAAGCAAGTTGGTGATTGTAGCATCACCTAGGGCGCCATCACCATGATGGACGCCATCCATGGCGTCATGGATAGGGACTACGCCAGCCCTAGGCTGGTGATGGACGGAGGCAGTGCCCTAGGCAGCTGTGTCGGTCACACTTAGTCCAGAAATCAACTTTTGATTCATGCTTCGTTTCGCTCGAAAGAAATAATGTCCATGTGAAGTGTTTAGTAGAAGGATCATCATATCATGACTAGGATGATCTATCATGTCGTGACAAAGCCAATATGTGTCTAAATCCAAGAGATCTTCTCTCGTAACTTTATTGGATTTAATAGCTCGAATAGTGACATAAAGTCCACTAGAGAGACACATAAACTTCTCTAAGATGCACCTTTGTTCACAATCATTAGAGGTAGTGCAAAGGAACTCATTTCCGTTCTCTACATGCGTTTTCGCATGGAATCCGTTGGCTATTCATAGGTGCGATTAGCCCTAGAAGCATAGAGAGTTTCTGTGACAGTAATCAAGGTGCCATTTGGCAAGTGGAACTTGGGCTATTCCATGTCCTTGAATTAATACTGATAACCCAGGCATTGTAGTCACAAAGTAATATGCTCATAATCAAAATTGAGTCATAATGAAAAGAACTCAAAATTTTATTCATAAGCCAACGGAGTCACATTATTGTCTCTTTGACCAAAAAAAATCTAATCCAAAATGCTAGCTAATGCAAAATAACGGTAGTCGTCTAACTTCTTTTGGTAATTCCAAAATGAATGTGACCAGGTGAGTAAAGAGATGTTAGTGAAGCAAGGCTCGCTTAAGTACCACTAATCTCAGAACCTTCCTAGACCCTTCCTAGACATCACACTTACTTTGGGGTGAGCCTATTTTGAAGAAAGACTAAACCATTGGCATCTACTACAAAAATATATGGCAGTTGCCTATTACATCTCTTGGAAAATAAAAAGACTTAAACAGAATTGACGATCTATTGATCCTAGCCAGATTTGTAGTCTTCAACCCTTCACTCTAGATCATCTTCTTGATCTTCTTGTTCCACATAGTGAGCTTCTCTTGCTTCACAATATGCTTTGTAGGAGGTGACAATTTCTTCACGAGCTCTACAAATGTGTGCCCAATTATCAGACACTCCACATCGAGAACATACATCTCTTTGCTCAAACTCCATTGATTGAGGCACTTTGAAAGCGTCATTTAGATGGCTGTTAGTGTTGGTGGCGCCGCCAACATGGCCAGAGGCGTTGCCTCCCTCTCTCTTTCCACGTTGACCTCTTCGGTTCCGTGTTTGCCTATTTTGGCGATTACCTTCCCAAGCAGAGCGATTATATGGACCAGAACGTCCAAAATGTATTCCTAAGATTAGGGTTTCGCTCTTGGCGCCCTCTCTTTGGGGCGCGACTATAATTGGATTTCTGAATATGCTATGTTCCCACGGATCTCGAATTATAGTTCTTCACAAGGATATTGTCATGCTTTTCAGCGACATTCATAGCTCCAATGAGCTCATGAAACCTTGTGATTCATCTTGCAGTAACATTGATTCGATAGTTCTTAGCAACCATCAATGCAGAGACGGGGAAGGTAGAGAGAGTCTTCTCAATCAATATCTCATTTGTGATCTCTTTACCACAGAATTCCATTAAGGATTTAATGCAAAGTGCTTCCAAGTTGTAGTCAAGAACTGACTTGAAATCGCAGAAGCGGAGGCAATGCCATCTCACTTCTAGGTCAGGAAGCAGGGAGTCACGGACGTTGCCAAATCTTTCATCGAGTGAGACCCACAGCCTTCTGGGGTCTTCTTCATTCATACACTCGTACTGGAGCGGATCATCCATATGACGAGTCATTAGGATGATGACTTTCGCCTTATTTGCCTCTAAGGCTGCTCTATTGGCTTCTAAAGCTTGAGCTTGCTCAACAGTTAGCACGTCCTGGCTAGGCTCGAGAATCGTATCTAGGATTCCATCGGCCTTGAGATGCTGACGGACATCATGAACTCATCTATGATATCTAGAGCCAGTTGTTCCCAATGGAGCAAAGTCCAATTTGTTCAGGTTACTTATCCTGAAAGAGAACAAGAAATTAGAGTTAGTTTCGGAGCGTAAAAAGCTACCACGAAAACATATAAAATTTCTTAGCGTAGTTGCTTCCAAGAAATTAGGAATTTTCGAGCGTAGTCGTTTCAAAGAAATTCGATTCCTAGATGTATTGGATTAGATCGAAACAATGACGTAAGTGGTCGATCATAAATTCTCTACAAACTCTAAGTTTGGAGATCTCAACAAACTCCAAGCTTGGAGTGAGCACGAACCCCTACAGTTCAGCTTAATTATGGGGGGAAAAGAAGGGAGGTTGCAAGTCCCCAAGAAAAAGAAGAGAAAATGGATAAAAACGGGAACTTTTAGTAAATAATACCTCGAAATAGGTCGCTGGAAAAGTTTGGCTGAAAATTCGCCGGAAATCTAGCCGGAAAAGTTGTTGACCGCATGGTTGACCGGAAGGGTTGACTGATGGGCTGCTCCCCTCCTTTTTTTTTTTTTTCTTCTTTAGGCCGTGGGCCTTCCTTTTTTTTTCTCTGGGCTGGTCCCTTTTTCTTTCTTCTTTTTCTGGTGGCAGGTGGGTCGCGGGGCGCTCTCTTTCTTTTCCTTCTTCTTCTGCTGGGCGCCGTACTTCCCCTTTTTTTTCTTTTTCTTTTTTCTTCTGGGCCCGTACCTCTCCCTTTTTTTGTCTCTCTTCTTCTTCTCTTTCTTTTCTTCTTGGCCGTTCCCCTTTTCTTCTTCTGGGGCCGTTCCCCTCCTTTTTTTTTTGCATTCTTTTCTTCTTCTCCTGGGCCCATTCTCTCTTTCTCCTTCTTTTTCTTCTCTTTCCTTTCTTCTGCTACGCATCTTCTTCTTCCTCCTTCTATTTTCTGGTTTTTTTTTTTCGTTTCGCTGGCAAAGGCTAACCGGCTAATTGATGGGTGCAGTGGAGGCACTGGGCAGTCGCTGGGTAGTAGGGCAGTCGCAAGAGGCTGTTGGTGCTCGTGCAATGGTGGTAGCAAAACTAGCATGGGCTAGGAGCGTTGGTGGAAAGGTTGAGATTTTTCTGAGTTTTTTGGATTTTAGTTTTTAGATTTCAGGGTTAGGGCTTCGTGTTGATAACGTGTTTCAAGAAAACTGAATTGGGAGAGAATTGAGTCGTACTTTCATTGATAATAGGGGCCTCTTTATATAGAGGATTACAAGCATAGAGATAGAGTTGTAAATGAAAATATAATCGTACATTGATTAGATATCTCCTAAGATTCTCCGAGAATATCTCTAATATAAACTTTATTTCAATTAGAGCAAGTAACCTCGAGTTTGGGCCAGA
This sequence comes from Rosa chinensis, assembly GCF_002994745.2. NCBI lineage: Eukaryota > Viridiplantae > Streptophyta > Magnoliopsida > Rosales > Rosaceae > Rosa > Rosa chinensis. The sequence goes on along the minus strand of NC_037093.1, from coordinate 36,728,061 downwards.
CACATATTCTGGATTTACTTGAATAGTTATCTTTTTTCTAAAAAAAAAAAAAAAAAACATCACTATTGCTGGGGCCGAGTTGCCTCCTAGCTCCTACAGATATATTTGTGTTTGGCTTTAAACTTCTCTGTGTTCTATTATATGAGATGTTTAATTTTTTTATTAGTGTTGATGTTTCTTATAATAATATAGTTGTTTTTAATGAATACTACTTTTCAGGGTCTGTGGATCTTTCTGTTGGCTCTCTCTTCAGCTTTTCTCTTTGCTGGTTTGAGAGTCATCAGCGCCTCCACCCTCTGTGGTGTGTCTCCACCCTTCTTTGTGGTGAGTTTTCCCTAAGCTTTTTCTTAGATCTGAGACTCTTTGTCTCATTTTCTTTATCTTTTTCTTTGCTCCAGCCCAATTTCTCTCCAAATGCCCAGATTTATTTTCACTTTTCTCATCCTCATACAGCTCCCTTTCTCATCCTCTACCCCATTTTTTTCTTTTTCCACAATTCTACCACCACACTTGTGCTCGACCTGGGTTTATACACCTAACTCTACACCTGGAAATAGCTGCCGAACCGGCACTCCACTGACGTGTGTGGACGTCGCCAGACCAATGGCGTTGTGTTGCTTGGTGGTCTCCACCACCATGACAGCCGTTTTTATGTCTTTGGGTACCTTTATCCTCTTTGGGCAGACTGTTTGGATATGGAGAATGATATATGGTGGACAAATCTTTAGCATCCGGAACTGAAGCTTTGGTCAATGTTACTCTCTCTGCAGCTTGGTGGGCAGCAGCCATGGCGGCGGCTGGTCTATTGGAGGCAGTCCTTTGTGGTTTTAGATCTAGGGTTGTTTTGATTGTTGTTGGGCTTTTGAGCCTCTGTTTATTATTTTCTGTAAGATGTAGGTTAATTAAGCTTTTGTCTATTGGGCTTCTAGGCGTAGGACTCTTGCTTCCTTATGCACATCTACATTTGTAGTAAGTAATCTGGTAATGAATGAACTATTTGACCAAAAAAAAAAACAAAAGGGGTCTGTGAATCTTTCCAAGTATTATTAGCCTTTGATGAAGATGTTGCTGAGCTCGACTTACTGAATGAGCTAGGGGATATACAAAGATTAGCCTTTTCTACTTTCCAGAGGATGGATCAGGAGAGTCCTCAATGATCATGAAATTGTTCCACAGATCATAGCATTGGGCTTTCTATGGGAAGACAAGTAGAACATTAAGTGATATGACTCTTCTAAAACTTCTAACTTTGTTACTGTTGGTATTAAGGTGTGAGTGTGAAGTGAGAGGGCCAGTAATCTAGGAGTTAAGGAGAATACTTGACCTGTGAATTTTTGCCATTTGGATCCTTTTTGTAATGAAACTGTGAACTTCATTTGATTTTTGTTAAGAGAAATTTTAAATACACACCCCTAATCACTTAATACACATCCCTATTATTTTATATTTCAAATTAGATTTTGTAGGTAGGTTAAATGACAAAAATAGACATCTATGCATTCTAGAAGAAAAAAAATAGTCATATTTTCCTTATATTATTCTATTTAAATATTTATGTATAAATGATTAGATAAACACAAAAAATTTCTATACATGACCTCCCAATTTAATACAAGAATAGTTAGAAACTATCTAATTTAATTTTTCCATAAATAAATTGTAATTAAATGAGGTTAGAAACCATAATATTTAGAATTTCAAAATCAATGGCATTAAATTTATCACTTTATCTCCCATTTTTTAGTTAATTTCATTTTTTGTTCTAAGAGTTATGATTAATCAATTTATTTTCTAATATAAAACATCACATGTGAAAAAACTTTGTAACTGTTAATTTGTTTGATCCCTCTAATGACAACTTTTTAATTCCACTACTATGGAGAAAGTGAGAAACTACTGATATAGTTTTGGTTGAATGTTCAACTCATAATTTTATACTTGATAAACATGGTGTTTGGTGGATGTGAGCTCAAATAACACAAAACCTATTTATATGCATCTATTTAAAGGGAATAATAATAAATATATCTTTATGTATTTTTCAATAACAAACACAAGTAATCAATATTGTCATTTACAAAACGTCAATATAATAGAATATACTAATCGTATTAAATAGTAATCCTAATATAGTAAAAAAGTAGGATATTTCATGATTTTTTAGATTAAGGATATTTTAGGTACTTTGGGTTGTGTATTTAGTAAAATATTATAATGAAAAATTAAATGGATGGTGTATTAAGTATGGAGTGTGTATTAAGTAATTAGGGGTGTGTATTTAAAACTTCTCTTTTGTTAATTGTTAATTCCGTTAAAAAAAAAAACTGTTATACGACTTGAATGCAATTATGCTACCTGCAGCAAAGCGCGGGATCTGTAACTAGTGTATAGGGTAGCCAAATCTTCTTTTATAGGGTAGGCGGGTAGCAGCCGCTGTAGGTGACCAAATCTTCAATAAGGTGCCAAGAAAAATGGAACCAACAAACCAAATCAGCGAGTCAACAACCACCCACAAAGTCAACAATCCCTAGCCTTCCAATTCAGTCACTCTGATTATTCCGACCATCAACGGTCCAAAATGAAAGGCGTCATCCACCTGTAGCCGCACCCTGTTATTTACCGCACCTGTGAGTTCGCAATTGGATTGATTATCCAACATTCCAACCAAAACAAACAAAGCGGCTGGAGGGCAGAAAATTCGTCTCTCTATCTCTTTCTCGGAGCAAATGGCGGTTTCCGTTGCAGCATCGTCAATTCCTTCTCTCTGCTCTGACCGCACCACTCGCCTGGCTTCTTCATCCTCGAATCTATCTTCCTCTTCTTCTCTGCAATTCCCCCTACACCTCCGACGCCTTCGGATTCCAACATATGGAGTCTCCGCTCCTTCTCGGCCTCGAATTCTTCCTCCGGTAACCATTTTTTATAATTTTTTTATTTTATTTTATAACTATTTAGTATCATACTTTGTTTGTTTTTGTTTGTTTCTGTAGAAAATTGTGGAAAATCCTAGTAATTTTTTTTTTTTCCTTTTAGTTTCTCTGTTTGATAAACTGATTTCAACATACGGTTAGGATTGATGATAGGTTTCAGTTTCGCAGAAAATCAAATTGAGGTTCAGGTTTAAGTCTTTCTTGGACAAAGACTATGATGATGATAATTCTTGGCCAGATACTTTTTTTTATAAAAAAAAGATATGAAATGAATTATCATTAGATAGTCCGTATTTTGGTCTAAGGGTTAGTGACATTGTGTAAATGTGTAATCATGTCCGAAACTTAGTTCGGGAAATAGGCTTGACTGTGGCTGCATTTTGCATTGCCATCTGAATGAAAATTATCAGCGGTTTACTTTAATGGCAATGTACAGATAAATCACAAGTTTTACTATATTAGTTTTCCGTAATCCACACCATTGGCATTGGCTATATGTGATGTAGCCTTAATCCCTCCCCCTCCCTGTCTTACCTGCTATGCTGTTAGGCTACTCACGGTTCAGATATAGAATGGTGGTGCCAGAGGCCAAATCGGAACTCTTGTTATTAATGACCTTGTGTAATCATTATGATGATCTTTACAGTTACAACTTCTATCCCAACAAGTTATTGTTGTTTGCCTTGGCTTGGTTTGCATTGCGGTGGGATTAGCAAGGGCCAAGGGCACCCTCTATGTTCTATTGTTCTGGTGACCAAAAGATAAAGAGAAACATGACCTTCATTATCTTCATAACTCTTTTAGTTCCATTGATCCCTTTCAAATGTTAATGAGCTTAGCTTTTGGCCACTCAGTGAATTTCCTTATCAATGAACTACTCTGTTAGTAAACCTCTGGATCCTAATAATGTCACCTTATTTGGGGTAATCATGATGGTCATTGGTCAATGCGAACTAGAACATCACAATTCTATCCACCTTCTTGGCTCCAAATTATACACTTTCTGTCGACCATTTTGGCTAAATATTGAGAAGGAAGTTTGTAGGAACTTTACACTTTAACATGGGATGGATGTTATAGATCTGAATTGAGGATATTGGATTGTAAATATCTTCTCAAGATTTTCTGGTAGCTGATAGTGATGAAAGTTGCATGTTGGCACTTCAGGCATTGAGTTGCATGTTTTTTACTTGTCTACTCAGAATTGGTCCTGCTATCATTATAATGTGATACCTCATGTTATAAGAAGAATCCATTCACGGTCTTGACCTTTAACATATGCTACGAGTCTGAAATTCATACCTTTCTCTCAATCTGTCAAAAGTATTCCTTGTAACTGTTTTGGGGCTTAATGGAACTTAACTAGGCAGTTCCATATGGACAGTCTTGTGAGTACTTAGAATGGCTCTTTTTAGTTTTCTTTTTTTATTGATATTTAGCCTATGTGGCTGAAATTTAAAGTACTTTGACTGCACTGGTAGTACGGTAATTACATTTGTATTTAAAAATGTTAGTTTTTGTAGGTTGAAGCAAAGAAGCAAACATTTTCCAACTTTGATGATTTGCTGGCTAATTCTGATAGACCTGTCCTGGTTGACTTCTATGCGACTTGGTAAGCTCCTCTTTGTTATTTCATTTCCTTATTTATTTTCTATAATCTATAAGAGACCATGCATAGGTATGGTTCGTAAATGTTGTGAGCCTGTATAATCCCCTTAATTAATCAATGGTGCAGAATCAGTTAGTTTCAACTACCTCCCCTTTGTAACTTTGTAATATTAGTACCTTGGTAGTAACACCTTTACTTGCAAAACAAGATGATACTCATTCACCTAATAGTTCCCCCTTCCCCACTGTTTGTCGTCATCTGTCAAATATGTTGAACCAATTTTTCAAACTTAATCTGAACATTTAAGTAGATCAATCTGTGGTTGACAGGTGTGGTCCTTGTCAATTTATGGCTCCTATCCTCAATGAAGTCAGTATTACTCTGAATGACAAGATCCAGGTGGTGAAAATTGACACTGAGAAATACCCCAGCATTGCTGACAAGTATGGAATACAGGCATTGCCTACTTTCATTATATTTAAGGATGGAAAACCATATGACCGCTTTGTAAGTGAAATTTGAGTTCCTTCCTGCCAAGTCCCATTTACATCTTTGAATGATTAGTTTGCACATATAATTCTTGCGCCCATTAAATCGAACAAAATAGATGGATATAGTTGTTATCAAATGATGTTAATTATACATTTTAGATTACATAAGGATTTAATATGCATATGCACAAGGGCTCTCTGCCACAGTCAACTGCAAGTGCTGCTTTTGGCTGCACATTATGAATGGCGGAACTGAATATTGCCTCACTGTTTTGTGTGTCAAAGCACTGGCGGTTAACCATAATGATACATGTACACATACATTGACTTATCCAATTTCTTCGGGGTCTGTTTTGCTTGGCATTTTTTTCTGTCCGGGTGTGCTAATATATTATCAAGATTTCATGGTGTTTATGCCATATGCATTAAAAGCCACACTGCTAAATATAAGTTTATTAATGGCTTGTCCATCCTTGTTACTTTATAATTTTAATTTCATTTCTCTTTTAATCTATAAGTTTCTGTAGCATTTAGTGCCAACAGGTTTATGATTCTGTCAATTTTAAAAATCAATTATGAGTTTTCTTTGCTAACTTGCAGGAGGGTGCTTTGAATGCTGATCAGCTTATCGAACGAATTGAAACTGCTTTGAAAGTGAAGCAATAAATCAGTGAGTTTTATACCCCAATGCGACTTAACTTATATGAACATTCATTTTTCTTAGTTTTTCTTAGTTCTTCTTTTATTGTTCAGCCGCTCAAGTTCACCTAGGGAGGAATTAAGAAAGTTACATGGAGTAATTGCATAAAAGGAGTAGAATACTGGTTGCTCTATTCAGTCTTGAAGGAAAGAAAGAAATATGGATCTGATTAAGAATGCATGGAAAGATCCGTCATCATTAGATGTTCCTTTGCTTATTTTTTGTTTGTATCAAGTGTTGTACCAAAAATATCATGATAGATTTCTTCATTCCATTTCTGGATTGTGCGGATGAAGCTAGAAAAGATGATTTTCTGTCGACAAATCTCTTTGGATTATTGGGGAGTTGCACAAACACAGTTGCTTTAGATTCAAGCAAGTTAGATTACTTTTCAATCGCATGTTCATCAAGCGATTGGTGGTTTTGTATACGAGAGACCAAGGGTAGCCGGATTCTTTCCCATTAGTATGCTACTGAGCATCGAGCTGAAGCGTTAGAGCTTAACTTTGGATTGCTTTGTTAGTTTGTTCACAATCAAGGATTAAAATGTCGGCAGATACATATCTATCGAAATTTTGAAAAGAAAAGAAAAAAGATGTAAAAGTAAAATTGAGATTAGAATTGGTCTACTCATTTCATTTCATAGCCCTTTTATATAGGGAGAGAATTACAAGGAGAATATCAATTACAATGATGACATTAACTACAAGTCCATGTTGATTGATGGTGATTGCTAATTACTTGATTCCCTCTCTGTCAATCACTTTGACGAAGGCACATAATGTGTTTTTCCTTTAACAAAAGATGGAATATAAGGAGATATATTGGGGATTTTATGAAATAAATTTTTTTATTGAAATATTTAATTTATTAAATTTACATATAAATCAATATAAATGTCAACTTTATCTACATTAGAAAAAAAAATTCAAGTGGTTTAAAGGACATTTATTGGTCTACGAAAGAATAATAATCAAACTAATACATATGGCCCATATTGATATAGTATGAATTGTAGTGATAAATATGATAGTCTTTGAGTTGCCAACTATAAGAATGACTCCAATTGGATGACTGATCATGTACTTCTCTATATTAATTATATCGCGAAGTGTTATAGCCAAATTGACTGCTAACTTCATGAGGTCTCACTACACTCTATGCTTAAACAGAGGTTAAGCATAGAGTTGCCTCCAATATCCCTAAGTGTTATAGCCAAATTGACTGCTAACTTCATGAGGTCTCACTACACTCTATGCTTAAACAGAGGTCAACTTATAGTTCTTACTATTTGAAATGTCCATCTAGTCTCTTTTCTTTCTGAAACCTTCATATAATTGAGGCCAGTCCATATAATTGAGAAAGATAAGGTGAGTGAGTTACTCAGGTTTGTTTTCTTTTGCTGAAATTGCTCCATCATGATTTTTCCTCACCCAGATTCACTTTGAGGGGATTTCTCTTTACCCAAATTCACCTTAAGAGGATTTTTCCTAACCCCAGATTCGTCTTGAGGAGATTTCTTCTCACCTAGATTCGCCTTGAGAAGATTTCTCTTCACCCTATATTCACCTTGAGAAGATTTCTCCTCACCCATATTTTCCTTAAGGGGATTTCTCCTCACTCAGATTTACCTTGAGGGGATCTATTATGCCATTTCTTAACTAGAAATTGTTTTTAAAATTTTACACCCCACAAAATTTCCATTATGTATGTTTCTCTGTGAATAATTAAGTTACCTTTTGATTTTTTTTTTTCTCTTGTCTGATTTTACAAATATTTCTTCATTTTGTCAGCATATATCCCAAAAATCTGATATATCAGGGATATTTTACAATATCAGAAAAATTTCGCCCAAACAAAGGAATATAAGATATTTTCCATGTATGATATATCGGTCACTCAAAAAAGTGATATATCGGGAGACAAATATTTCAAACGCTACTTGGAAGTAGAGTCTATGGGGACCATCAAACGCCATTTGGAAACAGTCTAAGGAGGCACTATGAACATAGGCTCTGCCTTCACCTTTTTTTCTGGGTTGAAATTTGCCGGAATATCAGGATTGACTTGACCATCAAAGAAACAAAAAGAGAAGTTTATTAGAATAATTAAAGTATCTCTATGTGACATATGCCATGTTCTAATTAAATGAGTTTCTTTTCTATTGAAATGTTGTGTTATATCAGATTGAATATTCTGCTTAAAAACAAGAGTTCTAAAAGATTTAGAAGCGCATGAACCTAACAAAGTGAATAGAGTTGGGAGACATGGGAGACCAATATTGTGTCTGCTAAGCATGTGGGGAAGGGAGAGGGAAGCATGCCCTGCTTCTGTCTCTGCTTTTTTCACTTTAATACAGAGACAACTCCATCCCCCACCTCTTTTGTTTCTCTCTTCAAGTACTAGCTTCCAAAACTTCAGATGTTGTTTGAGATTTTCGTTGAGGATATCATAACTTTTCTTTAATCTAGTTACAAGTTTAGAATCTGTTTCACCATATGCATTGTTCCTAGACCATATAGCAATAATCACGAAAGCATTCAAACTGGAAACAAGAGATTGACTAGGGGCAATTTCAACATACTGATGTCTCAAAACTGTACAAGAAACCTAAAGACTACTAGCCTTAGCATCCAAATGGACGAATTTAACTACTCAAACCTTCTCTTATATTGGGATAGAAGAATAAATAGCTGATGTCCTTGCAAGCTAAAAGAAAAACAAAGGATAAAAGGGAAAAAAAAAATTAACTTTGATTTGAAGACTGCTTTATTAGGGGTTGAGAAGTTTTTCCCCATTCTTCAGGTTGGCTCTTAACCTCCATTAGCAATGCCACCACTTCCTTCATGGTGGGTCGTTCTGCCGGCGAAGAGTTGACACAAAACATTGCTATTCCAAGTGTTTGCAGCATCTCTTGAACCATTTGATCTGGCAGGCCTTGGAGCTTTGTATCTAGTACTGATAAAGCTGGTTCGAAACTTCCCATCTTCTTCTTCACCCATTCAACAATGTGTAGTCCATCACCAATCTGGGGCTGAACGGCATTACGTCCACTTAGGATCTCTAGCAAAACCACACCATAGCTGTAGACATCACTCTTCTCTGTTATGTTCATTGTGTATCCATACTCTGCATTCATAAATGGAACTTTTTAAGCATATGTACTGATTAATAAGATATAAAACATGAATCATCAAAAATGCTGAAATGAAATAGCTTTACCTGGTGCAATGTAACCATAAGAGCCAGCAACTCTGGACATAGCATGATGGTAAGTTGGGGAGTTCATCAATTTCGCAAGACCAAAATCTGCAAGATAAGCTTCGCACTTGGAATCTAGTAATATGTTATTGCACTTCACATCCCTGTGAAGAATTGCTGGGACACAATCATGATGAAGGTATGCCAGACCCTGAGCTGACCCAATAGCAATCTTGTACCTAGTTTCCCAGTCCAAGTTCCTATTGTCTTGCAATAGTTGTTGTAGATTGCCATTGGGAATGAAATTGTAAAGAAGTAGCTTGACGCTTCTATTTGAACAGTACCCTAGGAGCTTCACAATGTTCCTGTGGCGAATGTGTCCAAGAATTTGAATCTCTGCAGCGAAAGAGTCTATTGGTTCTTCCTCTCGCTTTGTCTTCCACAACTTTTTCACCGCAATTAGCTCTCCGGTTTGCATTTCTGCCTTGTAGACGACCCCAGAACATCCTTTTCCAATCACATTTTCTTCTTTCAAACAATCCAAGATGTTGTCAATAGTGAAATTGAACTTCTGGAATGGGATGAAAGTCCACGGATAGGAGAAATCTTCTGCCCCCGACGAGGATGCTAATGCTCCTAAAGATTTCTCTACCATATATCTATGATTTCGCATCACAAGAATCCATGAAGCAACAACTGCTATGGTTACGGAAGAGAGAATCACAGAAATTAAAGCAATAGTTTTCGAAGATTTCAAACCATTCTTCCTCATTAGACTTGAAGAGCAAGTAGAGCCATCATTAGACTCACAAATATGTGGATTTTGAAGGTAAGAATTTGAGGAGAGAGTTCTGAAGAACGGGGTGGTTATTGGGATAGCACCTGAGAAATCATTGCAGGAGATATTAAGGGAAGCGAGACTAGTTAGAGAACCAAGAACCTTAATTTTCCCAAAGAGCATGTTATGGGAAAGATCCAGACACTGTAACTGTGTCAAAGCCGCCATGGTCTCCGGAAGTTCTCCTGTAAAACCATTGGAACTCAAGTCCAAACTGATTTGCAAGCTTGTCACATGACCGATTTCAGATGGGATTGCACCAGAGAGGCTGTTGAAGCTCAAATCCAACAACGTCAGCTTCTGCAAATTTCGAAAAGACTTTGGTATTGAACCTGTGAGAAGATTGTTGTTGATGATGAGCTTGTTCAAGTAACTCAAGTTCCCAAAGCTCCAAGGAATCTCACCCTTGAAGCTGTTTCGGCTCAGATCAAGCTGCTCCAAATTTACAAGCTCCCCAAACTGAGATGGGATTTCGCCACCAATGTAGTTATTGTGCACATCCAGTAGCTCAAGAACTGTGATGTTGGCAATCTCAATGGGAAGGCCTCCAGAGAAATGATTCATGTACAAGTCAAGGAACACAAGGTTTTGCAGTTGGCCTATCTCCTTTGGAATTTGTCCTGAAAGCTGGTTCTCACCGAGTCTCAGCCGCACTAGAGATTGACATTTTGCTACACTAGGTGGCAACCTGCCGGATAAAGAATTTCCCAGAAGCAAAAGCTTGCTCAGTTTCTTCAAACCGAAAATCTCTTCTGGGATTGACCCGGTGAGCTTGTTTCTCGAAAGATCAAGTGCATACAGTTCAGTGCAGTTCCCAAACGAGGCAGGAATAGTTCCAGACACTGCATTGCCCCACAAGAAGAAACTCTGCAAGTATTTCAGATTACCAACCTGCCATGGAATTGTCCCTGATAACTGATTCTTGTCGAGCTGGAGAGCTGTAAGGCTGCTACAGTTGCTGAGCTGCGATGGAATCGACCCTGTAAGCGAGTTATCCGATAGGTGAAGCTGTTCAAGGAGCACCAGCTTCCCCAAGTCTCTTGGAATCTCTCCAGTGAGATCATTTGCAGAAGCATCGAGAACAACAAGTGAGGAACAGTTGGAAATCTCAGCGGGGATTGATCCTGATAAGTCATTTCCCCAAACAAGCAGGCTGGTGAGCTTTCGCAGCTTACCTAATTGTGGAGGAATGGAGCCAGTGAGCTTGTTCATGTGCAGGTACAAGTTCCTCAGCTCAGAACAAAGCCCGATTTCGGGTGGTATTGAACCAACTATTTCAGTATCATAGAGCGCCAGTGTCTGAAGATTGATCAAGTTTCCAAATGTGGGTGGAATAGTCCCGGAAAGTCCAGTAGCCGCAGCTCCGAATGTGGTGAGATTGGTGAGTAGTCCCAACTGGGAAGGAATTTCTCCGGTTATATATGGATTCCCACCAACACGAAACTGTTGGAGGGAAGCCAAAGAACCGAGTTGGGAGGGTATCGAGCCGTTGATGAGATTGTCTTGGAGACAAAGGACTTGAAGTGAAGTGAGGTTGGCAAGTTGTTGAGGGATTTTATCTGACAATCTGTTTGAGTTCATGAAGAGGAACTGGAGAGCAGAGAGAGCGCCTAGTTCTGGAGGAATCGGACCAAACAGAGAATTGGAGGAGAGGTCGAGGAGGCGAAGATGAGTAAGTTGTCCAAAGGAAGGTGGGATAGTGCCTGAAATGTTGGTGGAGGAGAGATTGAGAAGCTGGAGAGATGAGAGAGAGGAGAGCTGTGGGGGTAAAGAGGAGAGATTGAGGAAAACGTTGGGGAGAGAGAGGGAGATGACTCTGTTTTGTGGTGAGCATGTGATTCCTTGCCATGAACATGGTGTCTGGTTTGATGGGTTCCATGAGGAGAGTACAGAGGAAGATTGCTTAGCAGGAAGAAGGGAGAGAAGAGCTTGGCCATCAGGGGACAGAGAGGAGACCAAGGTTAGTTTGGACATTGTTATGAAAATGATGAACAATGTGAAGGAAAAAGTAGTACTGCTGAGTCTTTGGTTTTCCATTTGGGTAGCTGAGGAAAGGGGATTGATGGAGATGGTTAAGAAATGGGTTCTTGAGGTTGGTGATTATGGTGGTGAAAGTCTACTCTAGGAGACAACATGCATGTGAAGGAAGTATTCTGTGAGAGAATGCTTGAATTTCACAACAAGGTGTTGTTATTGTTGTTGTTTGTTCAAGCTGAAACCCGTGCATGTGAACAAAAGAGCCTGTGTCACACAGTGTTTAACTTCAACTAAGTCAAAGCAATGGTGGAGTGTGATGAAAATCTTATCTTACCGGAAAATGCTCTCTGGTCCTAAAGCTTCTCTCTTCTTCTGAAAACTCCTCTGGCGGCGATGGAGACAATGATGATGATGAAGAAAAGGTTAAACCTGAGCTCTTGTGGTGTACACAGAACCAGAACCCATGTGTTTGAATGGCTTTCAAGATTTTCTAATGGTGATGGTGGTGGCCGGTGGCGGTGGTTAGTATAAGCTTTGAGGTCTAAGGGAGCTAGAGCTCTTTTTCTCTTTGCTTGTGTTATGTTTCCGAGACTTCGAAATCCACTATCTGCATTTAAAATATCACTCTACTAATTTAAGCTTTTCCGAGTCTACTAATTGACTAGATAGATTGTCGAAATTACCCTCTGAGGCCAGTAAAGGAAGCAGCGGCGGGGTTCTCAATTCTTAACTAATCTCTGGGGGCAATTCCGAGATAGACTGCACTAGGGTTTACTCTTCTCGTTTGTCTTTGTATTTCAGTATGGTTTAACGTTCCCTGTTCCATTTTCTCTCTCATAAATTTGATATTCAAGATTTTGTACTTTTGTTTCTCTCATTCTATTTTTTTTTGTGGTTCTAGTTGGACCTCCAAATTTGCTATTTGGACCTCTCATGCTTAGTATACCTCTAATTTAATTTTTAGAATACTTAAAAAGCTAAGTAGACCTCCTTATTTTTACCAAAACGTCCTTGAACATGAAATACAATAATCTGTTACTCTACTTTTTATCTTTATCTTCAACCATGAGAAGAAGAATGAATCAAAATTACATGATATTGCTCTCTTATGAGTAGGTCTGTCCACCAAAATTAATCAGAGAGTTGGTTCTCGATCTTGATATGTTGTTGGAATCCCTTTGAATTTGCTAAAAGAAGGATTTCAAAGGTTTTGGGTTGGACAATCGAGTAATAACTATATCATAATATTCAATTAATTTAGTTTAAGAAATTTCCAAATCTGATTGCTTTGAATGTGCTTTTGTATCAAATTAAATGATGAGGCATGTTTAGAAATTATTATTTTTACTTAATTGAAACTATATAAGGAAATTTCGGGAAAAAAATTAATTTAATTGAATATTATATTTGGTTGGAGTAGGTAAGAAGAGTATTTATTTATTTATTTTTCTATTTTTCTATTTTTCTCTATGTGTCCTTATTTGTCTTTTCATATAACTTGACAAAATCTATTAATAATTGAAAAAAGTTGGAGGTCCAAACATCAAATTTGGAGGTCCAACTAGAACCACCCATTTTTTTTCTCACCAAGTTCACATTATGTTTGACTATCATATTTAAGAATGCAACAAGTTTTTTCAATTTAACCATCGAAGAAATTAAAAAAAAGTCATGATTCTTTACGTTAAGTGTGAATAAATTTTTGAGAAAATTTTTCAAACAGTATCCGAACTTAGGCCGACTCCTAACTTCAGTACCCAACTATGTAAAACTATCACTTTGGTACCCTAAGTTTGGCGCCCGACCCAACATTCGTACACGCATGGACGGCGTTAACTAACAATCCACATGCTAAATTTGGAGGGGTATTTGAGTCATTTTGTCACCCATACCTTATCATTTCTAGATCCCCTCCTCTTCTTCTTCCCTTATATTTGCAGATCCTTTCTTCTTCATCTGGGTTTTGTTAGGTTGTGATTGGAATATGGATTTGAGTGCTTTATTCGATTTGAGCCTCTGTTGTTTCCCTAACCTTGAAAATTAGGAAAATTCTACACAACAATTAGAGAAACATTTAGAAACGTGAAGATTAATAGCAGCTTTGACGCGAATCAGGTGTGCATAAGATCAAGGAGCATCAATCAGAAACTTCAAGTCTCTACTTTTTCTGAAAAATCTACTGCCTTTCTTTCCCAAACTGGTTCCGATGATGCTTAAGGGAAGAAGAGATTTGGTGCAGGTGTCCATTTCATATTATGAGAATAGAGAATATGATTCGAGAGTGTAGGAGAACCACCCACCATATGAAAACTACAGATTGAAACCTCACAGTCTTCAAATTCTCACAATACAAAGTCAGTCAACCACCCACCATCCATCCTATGATCACATAAACTCAAATCCTCCAACATAGGGGCATTATCATTACCACATAAGCTTAAAATTACCCTACCCGGATCCCCAAACCCGGATCTTTATGTGGTGAAATGGTTTCTTTTGAGATAGAGATAGTCTCATCGTCATCCTCGGACTCAAAACCCCTTGACCAAAACCCTTCTGACATCGCTGTTGAGGTCCCTATAATCGATGTCTTCTCTGCTTCTGCTTACGGCGATTTTCCAAAACTCAGGTTATCTTCTCTGCTTGCCTCACACCCAGAAAGCTCAAGCTTCACCAACCTAGTACACTCCTGAGCCAAAATCGTCAACCGAAACAAGCAACCGGCACCAAAAACCTACCATGATTCAGCAAAATCCTCTCCTTGAAGATTAGCTCCACCGAAAACCCAACTCACATGTTCCCTTGTTCACAGTCCCATCATTCTTCTCTTTGTGCTCACACTACCGATGTCTGAGATTGTGAATGCAGAGCCCATCTATGATTGTGGAACAGAGGAAAAAAGACCCATTACAAGGTATCTCACTATGGGCAGTAGGAGTGATCACAATCATGTTCTCGAGCCATTTGAAAGCGAGAGATTGCCTGCCACTTTGGCCTAAAAAATCCAAAGCTTTCTTCGGGTTCCGAATTTGATCGAAAGCAAGGAGCCTCATATTGCTTATCTGTGTAAGTTGTTGATTTTTTGTTGAATATGGCTTGTGTTATATGGTCGAGAGCTCAGGGATCAAAGTCACTACTTCGTCGCTCGTTGATTGGGATGATTGACATGTTTATTGAACTGGGTTTTGGTTGGAAATGAAGATTATGGATTGACAAATCAAAGCAAGTGATCAAGTGCTGGGGAGTAGTTTAAGCAGTGACGGGACCGAATTACCCCTCAAAATATGCCACGTGGTTGGGCTCTTAACAATACCATTCTTGGGTTGGTCATCAAACTTGGGGTACCAAAGTGATAGTTTTACATAATGGGGTACTGAAGTTAGGAATCGGCCTAAGTTCGGGTACTATTTGAAAAATTTTCTCTAAATTTTTTTGCATACTTGATAATCCATTACCAAGTTATTGTTTAGACTTCTTTTAATCATATAACCATCATACAAGACATTTGCAAAAACATCAAAATTTGGACTTTCCGAGTGTGGTACCATAGAAAGCATTGTATTAGTACTCGACTGTCTGCACAGAAAATTAAACAAACAAATTCTAATAACTAAATGCTGAAAATCATATAACACACCAATAATGAAGGGGCAACCAACGATCCAGATTAGTCTAAACTAGATAACCTATTAGTAGCATGGTAAACCTAGCAAGTGACCAAAACTCCCTGCACAGCATCCAATCGTCCTAACAAAAATAATGAATGGTAATTTATAGTAATTACATTAAGATCGAGACAGAATCAAAAAATTCAGAGTCTAGGGCATGGGGGTTGCACAGTGAGACTGCACTGCTGCCTAGGGAAGAGAAAGGCTTTGATGATAATATTGGAGTTAGTCTGAGGCAGCATGCATGGAAGATTGTGAAAGGTAAAAAAGGGTTTATAATAAGCAAGCAAACCAATTTCAATGTCTTTCTTCTTGCATAAACTATGAGCCATCAAACGTGGTCTTGGAGTTATAAGGATTAGGGTTTAAGGGTAGCGTGGAAACAGAGGAACTTTTATTGGAGCATACTGGTATAACATTTTTTTACTGCTGGTTAATGTGGTAGGGTGAAATTAAGTAGGGTGCAGTGATTTGGTTACCGAGGTGGAAGTGGTGGGTATGTTTTGGGAGTGGTGCAAAAGAAAATGTACATTATCACTTGAATGAGAGAAGGATTAAGATTTGGTAGAGAGTAGAGAGAGAGAGAGAGAGAGAGAGAGAGAGAGACTTGGAATATATTAGGATTTAGGGCACAATGAACGATTAGGGTTTTAGGTCTTGACTGTTTTCTTACAGTTCGGCCGCGCAAGATATTTTCAAAATTTGATCATACATTGTCCTAATCAGGTACTGTACATCTACCATTTAAAAAAAAAGAAAAAAAAAAGAGAGATAATATCATTGATTACAAAGCCAAAATAGCGTATACATTAACTCCATGCATTCAGAACTTGTCTCAGAGATCCATCTAAATAAAAGACTTGACAAATAGCGATCATTTTGTCTAAAAAAAAGCGCTTATTCAAAATGAGCCTACAAACATAACAAAATCAAGTAAAACCTAACTCCCCAAACTTAGAATCAGGTTGACTAGATGGTTGAGGTCCATCTTGTAGGCATAAATTAAACTTCAAAAATTAAACTTTTTCTTTGCCCTTTAGAGTTAGGGCAAGCATAACCATCCTCCAAGGTGAGTTATAAGTCCAATGCAAAGGACCAAAACCTTGTTTCTTCACAACTCTAGTCTTCTTATACATTAACTTCACACAGTACAGTCACGGATTCAGAATTTGTATGTGTTGCGAGCGTTGCTAAATCACTTTCACACGGAAAGCTCGTTTGTGTGAGCTATATTAGGTGGGTCCCGTATGAATCCCAATTATATTAACTTCCAAATTTACAAACATTTAAATTTTTGTAATTTCCAAATTATTCAAATATTAGATATTTATTTTTAGGTCCTCCATTTATTTTCATGTTGTTTTAGGTCCTTCATTGAAGTTTTGCAAATCTGGAGATCTTTCCTTCATCGTTCTTCATTTAGATTTTGCAAATCTGGGAATTTTTCCAAGGGCGGATCCAGGATTCCAAGTTCGGTGGGGCTTGGACTTCTTAACAAAGTGAAGGAAGAAAAAAATAGGCCGGCCTAGTTTGAGCTTTTTTGGAGAACTGTGTAGCAGCTGCTTGTGCACCAGCTATGGCTGCATTGAGACTCGAACATCTTCCCGCTTCAGATGTTCTAGATTGATCAACGTTTGCAGATATAGACCCCGGCTTCAAGGAAAATGGATCTTGTGGATTTGGAAGTGGAAATTTAAACGGGAGAGGAACTTCAACCGGGGTGAGACCTCTAATAGCAGCTTCATATATCTGAAACATGTAAATAAGTTGGGTCCAGTACAAAATAAGCACCCAGAAACAGAGAGGGAGCAAATTTTTGCACACAATATGCACATTCTTTTCCAAGTCGAACCACATTAATAATTTCTGCATTAACCAAAACTAGCACAAACACAATTTATCCTTCAAATCAAACAGTAGCCATATAGTTTATCCTTCAAGTTACACACCTGTGGCTGCTCGCAAAGCCAACAGATATAGGTATGTGCTTCTAGCCGCACCTGTATATGTAACCAAACAGTCCAAGGTTAGTCAGCACACTTTTGGCACCCCTGAAATCATTAGCTTACTACATTAAGAAATTTAATGGCTTCACTAAGTAATTATACCCACCCCTTCAAGGCTTCAGGTACCATCTCCCAACCAGCTAACTCTTCGCGTCTAACACATCCAACTACTTCGTCAATACACCCTATCTCATGCACAAAACCATAATTTTTCAAAAGATACAATCATGAATCATACAAAGCTACAAACTGCAATTGAAGATGAAATCAACATTAAATGGAAATCAAGTTATCAAATCCATATCTAACTACCCAATCAGTATCATTACCTCAATTAAAATCAACATCAAGTTATCAAGATAAAATATTGAAAAGGAAATTGAACCCATTTCTAACTACCCAATCAATCAATCAGTATCATTACCTTAATTAAAATCAAGATCAACATCAAAAGGAAATCAAAGCCATTTGAAATTGAACCCATCAGAAACTCAGAAGAGAAGAAGAGGAGGACTGGAGAAGCCGAGGAGGAGAAGAAGACGGAGAGCGGTTGCTGGTTGCTGCCTTGCAGGTTGCTCGCTGTGTTCCGTGTTTCGGACTCGGAAGTGCTCCAAGTCTCCAACCCCAAGTTCAGCGGTGGCCGGTGGGGCCTGAAAGGCTGGAGACGGAGACCAGAGATCGGTTGCCTTCTTGCTGTCTATCGGACTCTAGCAGGGTGAGGATGTCGCCCTCCCGGACAGGACCCTTGACATTTCTCATGATGAGCCGGTTCTGGTCGTCGAGAAACTTGACTCAGACTTGGGTCACTTGACCTCTAGATCCGGTCCGGCCCATCACCTTCACCACCAGGGTGTGCTTCACAGTCAATTCCATGCTCAGATTTGGGAGCTCGAGACAAGGGTCTGGAGGAGGAGGAGGCGGCTTGACTAGGTGTCTGGGTACTTGAGAGAGAAAATCATAGAGAGATGAGAATGAGGGAGATGGAGAAAATAGAGTCTTTACCCTTTCGATCGGAGATGAAGAATTAGAATTTTATTATTTATATTTTTACACAAATATCTGTGTGAAATATTAAGCTGGTATTAAAATTTTATTATTTATATTTTTGTACACAGATATCTGTGTGAAATTAAATGGGTATTATAATATTTATTTATGTCTTTACACAAATATCCGTGTGAAATTAAGAGGATATTATAATATTTATTTATATTTTTACACAGACATCTGTGTGAACTAATATTTCACACTGAAAACTGTTTGAATTTTTAATTTACCATCTGACAACCTTATAGGAATTTCTAAATTTAACTTTATTTCACACGGACTCCGTGTGTAAATTAACTTATAAAATATTGGGTCCCAATCTGAACCCTATGTGGCCACAATAGTCAGTGTGAAAAATATTTACACACGGATTTCCGTGTGTACTATAACACTTTATACACGCATATTCGTCCGTGTGAAGCTCTGTGACAATAGCATCCGTGTGAAAGACCCTGTTTTTCTAGTAGTGATATCTTTTTTGAGAAAGGAATCGCCTCACCAGTTCTAGTTCTAGCACAATCCCATTTGAAGGCACTGCCACCATTGGCCACATCCTAACTAGCTGACCGTGATCTCCTCCTTGTCTATAGTTATAGACTTGGTATCGCCGTGATCAAACTCTACAACCCAATTTAGGTCGTAAACCTCCACTTGAATCTCTTAAAGATGAATGAAGTGAGATCTTTTTATCACCGCTGCATGTAAACCATTGATATAGTGCACGATGAGTTAGAAAGTCTCCACCCCAATCTTCCAACAAAGGATGATCTAAGGATCAAACCCTAATTGCATCGTCACAATGATAGACCACATCAGTAGCAAGTGGAATCGCAACTCCTCTGATGAGATTGGTGCAAAGAAGGAATAAAAAAAAGACCAAAAGCCACAAAAGGGCTACTGCTAAAGGGTAGCGAAACCTTTGCCAGGACAACAACTAGCATCGCCTCCTTGATCGGCAACTCCATATGAAGGGGGCGTTGGTAGGAGTTGTTAGAAAAGAGAGAGAGAGAGAGAGAGAGAGTCATTAGTTTTTTTTTCTTTCATTTCTCTCGTTTTCTTCATATCTTATTATTCTTATTCTTGTAGTATGATGTGTTGTTATCAAGTAAAATGAAGATGAAACTAGAAAAACAAAGTAAGTATTATAAGGACCTTTATTGTGCAAATGATCAAATCATTTTCAAAGGCTGTGATTCTGTAATTACTGTACATATGCATTGCATTCAAAGGTTGTGCCAGATAGTCGACCATGCATGGATCATCATTTATAATTTGTGTTCAATAATCTGCATTATGAGGAGCAAGGAGTATATTCACCAAAATAAATCAGAATATTCAATTATCTTCTGCCACATATGTACCAAAAATCATGCAAATTGTTAGTGAGGTACAGGCTCATATTTCGTAAGCTTGAAGTTTAATTAAGTCATGCACCGATGTCTAAAAATTAAAATATATATATTTCTTACTAACTACACTCCATTATTTTGATTGTCAAACAAGTTATACATTAAAAATGTTGGGTTATAGCAAGACATAAACAAACATCATCAAGGGGAAAAATAAATAAAAAATTAGAAGTTAAAAATATTAACCAGAGGGTGAGGGGTTTGAAGGATGAAAGCAGCAAGACACATAGAAAAGTAATATATATATATATATATATATATATATTATACATGTAATTAAATATGAAAATCTACTACAATTATCATTTTTAAGACTTACTTATGATACTTTACTCTAACGAAGACCTTAATTATCTTAATGATGATTTTTTTTTTCTAGTTATATACCTACTTTACTCGAACGAGAACCTTATAGATATTGCTCTTAATGAGTCATCTGACACAGTATTTATATACGTGTCGGTATATCTTTTAAAAAAAAAAAAAAAAAGAGTTCATACCAATCCTATGACCCTAATTCATAGATGAGAAATAGTACAAAAGAAATTTGACTACTCTGTTTAGACATTGATAGGTCAGAGTAGTCTATACTAACAAAAACACCTCACCTCGTAGGCACTATTTCTTACCAATTTCAAACGCTGAGAACGCAATTATGGTACATTGGAATTAAGTATTTCTACAAAGTCTCATAGACATTATTCTAACTAAAGCAAGAAAACTAAGCAACAGAAAGCTCCTTTCCCTTGGCAGGAGTAGAGCTAGTACCCTCAGTTGGCATGCTAAACTGGGGTAGGCGGTAGGCCATTAACCAGCTTCTCTGTCTTCCTTGAAGACTTTGCTTTCTTCTTTTAGGACTTTTTTACAACCTTACCCTCAGTCTTAGCCTTATTCTTGGCTCCTCTTGGTCTGCCTCTTTTCCTCGCCGTCTCCAACACCTTTTTCAATAAAGTAGTCAAGCCTATGGAATCAACATCCATGTTTGTTCTTCCCACAGCCAAACTCAACCTCGGTTTCTTGGGCGACACTCCATCGTCATCGACCCTTTTCCGGCGGCAATAAATCACCGGCTTCAGAACCTGCTCTGTCCCTGCAGCAGCAGACTCCTCCAGGGACATGCTATCCACGGCATCCAACACCTTATTAGCTTCAATTGCTTGAGCCACTCTATCCGCAACTGGGACAAGGTCTTTCCCTACTGGCAGTACAACCTCCTAAGTAGCCCGGTCTCCTGCAAAACCACAACCCCCTATTGCTCTCCAGTTTTCGGTGCAACCCCAACCCCCTGCTGTTCCCTATTTATCAGCATTCTTCTTTGCACGCCTAGCACAAATCTGAATTTCACGTCGGGGTTTAGGTTTATGCACATGTAAACTTGCAAACCTTGCTAACCTCGACTGTTCTGAACTTTGAGCTTGGGCTCCAAACACCAGATCTTGCCCTAGAGTCGATGTCGCTTCTACCAGAGTCAAGACGCGTTCCAGGTTTCGCCTCGCCGATGGCGCTGCATTGTTCAAAACTGCCGGTAATGGTGGTCCAACACAAGGCAAGCCAACATGAGTCAAAATACCACACTCTGAACATCTCCCATAAAGGTTTTCAAATAAGAAATCCAGATCCACCGCTATCCCATCATCCACGTGAAACTCCGATGGAGCACCATCGGTTGTAGCAAGTCAACCTCAACCCTAATCCAGATCCGACCAGCATCGAACTCGGTAGTATTTTTCTGTATAAACCGACCTAGGGCACTTCCAAGCTGCCTCAAACACTGATCAGAATGGTATGCCGGTGGAAGGCCCCTCACCTTGATCCAAAGCTCCAAAGAAGATAATGGTACATGCATCAGATCCCCGATTCCATCATAAGGAGCCAAGACCACTGGTGCTCGATCAAAGCCCCACGGCTCGCCCCGGAGAATGCGGTTACGGTCAAAAGGGTTCGTTAGAGTGAAGAGAAACCGGTCTCCGTGCGCCTGGGCCGTATACCGGTCATTGAGCCTCCATGCTAGCTCGCCGGAACATGCCCATGAAAGATTACTTGTTAAAAGCACGAGCAGTCAACAATTTTCAAACCAAAATAGTCTGCGACCTACACAGTCCTTCCCCCTTCGATCGATGGCCTGAGATCCGCCAGCTTACGGCCATCTGCCAACCCCAACGAGACCGCCAGGCGTACACAGCATCCATGTCCAAGCTAGGGTTTTGAAAACTAGGGTTGTTTTCCTCTCTCACGTTCTGCGGGGTTTGTACCTCATTCACTAAAGCCATATTGTGATTGTTATTTTATGTGTCGGTATTAATATCATTTTTCCTAGAAATAGATATATGAAAATCTCTTCATCACCACTATTTTTAAATTTTATTGTCATGGCTCATAGTTGAATATGCATTCTAAAAACACTTACAGTAATAATAGTTGACTAACCCAGCAAACCAAAAACAGACAAGACTACAATCGTAGTGTTGGAGGATTATGTAGAGATGACTTTAGGCACCTTTGTTTTGTCTGTAAATTTTATTCATGGAGCCCCAAACCCTATTTAGTTAGGGCTGCCAACTTGGCCTATTCAAGTGTTTTACGGATAAAAGATTCAATTATGGGAAATGATGGTGGAAAAACATGAAGAAGACAAACAGAGATGCGCCTAAAAGATGAGCCGTAGAATACTTATAATGATCTGTATTATAGTGTGTGTGTGTGTGTTATATACTTATCAAATAAATAATTGTCTATGCCCTTTCCTTTCCTACAGGAATCCTATTTACGGTTCAAAAAGGGTCAAGAGGAAGAAGACTTTCCGGGTTTGTATGACATTTCTCATTGCACAAATATGCCTTCCTTCCATGGGAAATTTGCCAGCATACTAGCGATACATAAATGTAAATCCGCTCCATTTCTAATTCTATTTCAAGCTTCTTCATGACCAAACTGTACAAACACCAAGGGTATTATTAATTTGGCCATCAGTGTAAGTAACAGAGATTCTTTATAACCAAAAATAAAAAAATAAATGTTTTTGTCTTGTTTAAACTGTTCTTGAACTTGTCATACATGTTTTTATAATTTTGAACTGCATGTTTATCCTCAGTTTTGTTCTCTAGCAGCAGGTGAAATAGGAGCTACTGCTATCAATACCGGACTGGTCGACTATGAGCAGTGCCTCCTCCACCATCCAATTAATGTCATTCCAAACTAAATTTGTTTTCTAATCAAGTCTATGATGCTTACACCCATTAGGAATACAAAAGCAGTCCTAAACCTATATATGATACTTTGCCCATGGCTTAGACTAAATTTCAAAATCCATAAGATTTGATCTTTAAAATGATTAATTCCAGTTTGCCTATCTAAACTTTCACTCATTTTTCATGTTAGTCTCTGAACTAGTTTCATCAACAACACCCCTGAACTCTCAATTTTCATTAGCCGTGTCTAATTTCTTAAGTTCCATCCAATTTGGAAGTTAAATCTGACATTCAGGGCCCACTGTAAGCACTAAAATGGTATTTCAAGACAAAAAAAAAATCTGAACAAAAAATATTTCTTCTTCTTCCTTCAATCCCACTCCGACGTCTTCTCTCTCCTCTTTGACCTGATCTAACCTCAATTTTCATTTCACCTCCCTCCATTCCCTCACCGAAAAACTTCAAACCCAAAATGGCGAGGCGGGCTACATGAGGTCGAAGCCCATACCGAGTCTCCACCGACCCGAATACCCGTGACGGAGACTCGACCATTTCTCCGTACTCTGGCCACGAATCGAAGGCGGACAGGTGGTGTTGGCGTCGTCTTGACGTCACCGTCCTCCTTGTGGTCTCTTTTTCTTCATACAAGCTCTGGTGAGAGAAATCGAAGCCCGAAATATTTCTGGGTTCACCGATGGGTTTTTCGATTCCGGTGAAATCGTGGCGGCTCACTGGTGTCAGAAGCTTCCTATCATCCTCGCCAACTAATCCATGGTGTTCGTTTGTCCAAATAACAAGTTTTGAGGGAGAATCGAAGAAGAGAACTTTTTTGAGTTTCCCGGTGATTTTCCATGTTTTCCGGTGACTCTAGGCTTCGAACTCGGTATCAAACTTCATCGCCTTGTCGAGCTCTACAAGATGGTATAATCAATTTACAGTTTTGGTTAAGATTCAAGGAATTGCAATTTTGGGATATTTTGTTCTTTCGAGTTTCACTATTCATGGTTTTTCTCAAAAAAAAAAAAGAGTTTCACTATTCATGGTGATTCTCCGACTTTGCTTGGTTAATTTCCGATGACTTATGGATCATAGAACATGATTTGGCTCTTAGATACTAGATTTGCAGAAAGTCTTTTGTTGGGTTTGTTCGAGCAATGTGCTTTGGTGAAATGTGGTGATTTTGAAGTTCTGTTGCCAATTTCCGACAATTATCTCTCCTGTTGTTTAAATCGAGAAGTTGTGTTGACGACAACAAGAACTGGGTGGAATTCTAAAATTTGGCCATTGAGAATTTGTGTTTTGAAACTATGGTCGTTTGAATCGAGTCTACGTGAGGCAGCGGATAAGGAAGCGGGACTCCAAATTGAAGGTTGTGCAATTGTATATGTACATAAGATTGTGCGACTTGGACATGGTTGGTGAAACAGAGAAAATTAAAGGATTTTTTTTTTTCATTTTTTTTCTCATTTAGGTTTGACAAGGGGTAGTATAGGAATTTAGCAATTCCATCTCCTGCGACATCATCACTTAACATTCAAATTGGATGGAGCTTTGAAAATTGGACACGGTTGATGAAAATTGGGAGTTCAGGGGTAATCTTGATGAAATTAGAAGTTCAGAGACTAACATGAAGAATGAGTGAAAGTTCAGATAGGTAAACAAGAATTAATCCTCTTTAAAATTTGAAAATTTTGAATTGGATGTTGAACTGACGGTAAGATCAAATATTATGGCTACCTCCCTTTTTTTTTTTTTTAGTATTTCATTGATCTTAAGTTAGAATGGTCATTACATACCATTTCGCTGTCATCTACAAACATAACATGAAAATGTGGTACATAGGGATGGGTCTACTCGTTAGACATCCAATGCTCACTATAAGCCAGTCTACTATACTATGACCAAGCATTTGCATATAAATAAGCAAAGTGCAAAAACTTAAATTAGATTCTCCTTCCCTATAGTACCCGGGAAATTCATTATTATTTTTGGAAGATTTTTCAGAATTTAATTAGTGGTTGTTGGACGATTTCGTGGTTCATGGATAAGGCGGAAGTGTTTCCAATGAATATTTATTCGAAAATTATAGTTTTAAGGGGGCCGCAAGAACACTTCAAAACACTCCAAATGTGGTAAAAAAATAATCTGAGAGAGAGTTTCCCTCTTGACCCTAGTAAACCCTAGCAAACCCTAGATCGACTCTTCTGATCTTCCTTCAAATGACAATCTCTGTCATCCTTCCTCCATGTTGCCCTTCAAGATCCTCATTTGGAACTGTAGGGGCCTCAACAACACCGAGACTCAGGGTGCCCTTGTCAATCTTGTTCTCCAGCGCAACCCGGGTATTATCTTCCTTTCCGAAACGCTAGCTTCACCAGACCTTCTTTCTGATGTCAAGAGAAATCTGGGATTCGGTGGCGTCATCTGTTCCCCTTGTAGTGACGATTGTCGTGGTCTCGCTCTTTTCTGGCGCAATGAAATCCTAGTGCGACTCTGGAACTACTCCTCTAATCATATTGATGTTGAAGTTGGTACTATTGGTTCAGAAGGAGTTTTTCGATTTACAGGGGTGTATGGAGTAGTTGCTACTGCAGATCGTATGACTACCCGGAACTTTCTGCGAACCCTAGCAGCCCAGGTTAACATGCCTTGGATTGTAGCAGGGGACTTCAATGAGATTCTCTGCCTTGTAGACAAGTCTGGCGGTCTACCAAGGAATGCAGCTCAGATGAACTGTTTTCGGCAGGCCTTGGTGGACTGTTATCTGATGGATATGGGATTTGTTGGTTCTCGATATACTTGGTCCAATCGATTCACCAAAGAGAGGCTTGATCGGGCTTTTCAGAACGTGCATTGGAGGGAATTATATCCCTTCTCTAGAGTTATTACGTTGCCCTTGAGCAGATCAGATCACTGTCCTCTTCTCATTGAAGTGAATCCAGAACTGGTCTCCTCAATTAGGACCCCAAAGCGATTCCACTTTGAAGAGATGTCGTTGAAGCATTCTGGTTGTGATAATGTGATCGCACAAGGTTGGATGATTCCAGTAACTGGTGATCTCATGGATCAAGTTGGTCGGAAAATCAAGCATACTGGTGATCTTTTACAACGTTGGCATTCTGGTGTATTCCAACAGCGTCAAACTGGGATGAAGCTCATTCAGGGAAAATTAGATGATCTTATGAGCAAGGATTATGAGGTAACTCACTTTGAGGAACAGAAGGCACTACAGTTTAGATTGAATGAGTTACTCTCCCTTAACGAGACGTATTGGAGTCAACAATCCCAGATTCAATGGCTACGAGAAGGTGATCATAACACCTCTTTCTTTCATAGAAGAGCATCTAATCGGTGATGTCGGAACAGAGTGAAGGGTTTGGTTAATGACCGTGGGCAGTGGACATCTCAACCTAATGAGGTGGCTGACATTCTTATTAATTACTATGATAATATCTTTCACTCTGAGCATGTGGATAGTGAGGCCCAGGCTCTTATTCTTGACTCCATGCAAACCAAAATTACTGATGAGATGAATGTTGATCTCTTAGCTCCTTATATAGATTCTGAAATAAAGAAAGCGTTATTCCAAATGCATCCTTCAAAATCTCCCGATCCTGATGGTATTTCTCCTTTTTTTTTTTCATTTTTTTTTTTTTTCAGAAATTCTGGAATGTTGTTGGACATGATGTTTGCATGGCTGTTAGGGTAGTGCTTCTTACAGGTCAGGCTGCTCAGGAATCTAATTTCACTCATTTGACGCTTATTCTGAAAATCAAAGAGCCAAAGTTACCATCTGATTTAAGACCCATTGCACTATGCAATGTTGTGTACAAGATTGCCTCTAAGGTTTTGGCTAACAGGTTGAAAAGAATTCTTCCTCAGATTGTCTCTCCACTCCAAAGTGCCTTTGTTCTCGGAAGACTCATCTCAGATAATACTTTAATGGCTACAAAAGTAGCACACTTCATGAAGAAACTTAAAAGGCAGTCAGAGGGCTTCTTCTCCTTGAAACTTGATATCTCAAAAGCCTATGATAGGTTAGAATGGTAGTATGTGGAAGCAGTTTTACTCAAACTTGGATTTTGTAGAAAATGGGTCGATCTTGTGCTAGCTACTATTAAATCGGTCAATTATTCTATTCTTATGAATGGCAACCCAATGGGCTTCATTTTTCCAACACGAAGTATTCGGTAGGGTGACCCTTTGTCACCTTACCTCTTTATTTTGTGCGCGGAAGGTCTTTCCTCATTAATTTCTTCTTCTGTTCAGAATGGTACCATCAAAGGCTTACTATTGTCACCAACTGCTGCTGTAATTCATCACTTACTCTTAGCTGATGATAACTTTCTTTTCGGGGAAGCTTCTGTTAGAGAATGTCAAGCTTTCAAGAACTTGTTAGCTATCTATGCTAGGGCTTTCAGACATATGATCAATTTGCAAAAGTCCAGCGTTGTTTTTAGTGGTAATGTCAGCCGAGAAGTTAGAAATCATCTTTCTTCGATTCTTGGTGTGACATGCGTCAAGGAACATGGCTTTTACTTGGGGCTTCCCATTCATGTAGGTCACAATAAGAAGGCTATTTTTGCTTATCTGAAAGAATGACTTACCAAAAAGCTAATCAGGTGGCGATCCAGGATCCTCAATACAGGTGGTAAGGAGTTATTAATAAAAGTTGTGGCTCAAACTCTACCTAATTATGTTATGAACTACTACTTACTACCCAAGTCTTTGTGCGATGACCTTCAACAACTTTGTTCTCAATTTTTTTGGGGAAGTATAGATGAGAAGAGGAAGATACATTGGCAGTCCTAGGAAAGGATGTGTATCCCTAAAGATGCTGGTGGCATGGGGTTTAAGAATCTCCATACTCATAATTTGGCTATGCTAGCTAAACAAGGTTGGCGGCTTCTCTCAAACCCAGATTCACTAGTTGCACTGGTTTTTAAAGCTGTGTATCATCCATGGGGCTCTTTTCTTACTGCTGACATGGATGACAGACCATCTTATTCATGGAGAAGTATAATAGAAGCTCGTTCGGTGTTACAAGCTAGTTTATTTTGGAGGATTGGCAATGGTAGGTTGGTGAAGATCTCGGAGGATGATTGGATACCTAATGTATCATTTCATTCCCTAGAGAAACCGACAGATATAGTGTTTGAATTGGTCTCTGATTTGATTAACATGCAGGACTATACCTGGGATATCCCTACTGTTCATGCTTGCTTTGATCCTGATCCAGGTTTTGTCTATTCCATTGAGCAGAAGTGTGGGGATTGATAGAGCTGCATGGAAACTGGATAAACGTGGTTTCTTTTCGATCAGCCTATGTCATTGCTCGTGACTTTTCTATTGGTAATGTGTTTGCTTCAACTTCTCTTGGTGATCCTTATGCACAGCTTTGGAATGCTTTGTGGAGAGCCAATGTTCTAAACAAAGTGGCCATTTTCGGTTGGAGAGCTGCTCACAACTTGCTTCCTAATCAAACTGCATTGACATCTAAAGGCTATTCAGGTGAATTAAACTGTCATGTTTGCTCTGAATCCGTGGAAACTCTTGAACATATATTTCGAGAATGTAGTATTGCCAAAGATATTCTGGGTGCTCCTCCATTCTCCTTACCATCATCCTCCCTGTCTTGGAAGGAGTGGCTTTTAGACCGAGCTTCTATTCTCTCTACTAGTGTATTTGATAAGCTGTTGATTTTGTTATGGAGCTTTTGGAAATACCGGAATGATAAATTCTGGAGGAATCGATCTCAAACTAGTCGGAGTTTAGTGGCATCATCTATGGCCTGATATGAGGAATATTTGCAGGCTAATAAACCTCTCCATAAGTCCATATCTGCTCGGTAAAATGCCAATAAACTGTGGATAGCCCCTACGGGAGAGACTTTGAAATTGAATGCGGATGGTGCTTTTCTACCTAATGTACAATTTGGAGTACAAGTGGAGTTCTCCGCAATGCTCAAGGTCAGTTTCTTGCTGCCTTTTTGCGTTGAATGAACTTTGTAAGCTCTCCATTACATGCTGAGTTGTTGGCCTTAAGGAATGGTTTAGAACTGCTACAAGCCATGGATGTTACTAACGCTATGGTGGAAACTGACTGCTTGATGGCTGTACAGGCCCTTAACTTGTTGAGTTGTGATTTATCTCCTTTGCGAGCCTTGATAGCTGATGTTAAAAGTCCACTGGACTCCAGTGTTGATCTTTGTATTACATTTGCCCCTAGACAAGCTAATGTTGTAGCTCATAGGTTGGCAGGTTTTAGCTTTGAACCAAATGTTTAACTTGAGTGGTTTGTAAACGCTCCAGATTTGATACTGGATGCCCTTATGTACGACGTTACTCATACTCAATAACAAAACTTCTTTCAAAAAAGAGAACCGGGGGGGGGGGGGGGGGGGACAAATGTTGACTTTTTATACGTTGGGATTCTCCAAAAACTTCTTTCACAAAAGTCGTAGAGCGCGTCAATACAAGTTCGTGGACATGCGGTACGCGTCAATCGGAGTTTGTGTGAGAAAGTTATTTGCAATTGAAGATTGGGGAAAATTCTATAAATAGGAAAAATTCAGAATTTTTTTCATAAATCCCAGAATTTCCTGTTTTTCCATTTTCCTCTCCCAACTTCTCTATGTTCTCTCTCCTCAGACCCGACAAAGTCCAGCCGACCCATCCCTGACCCATCGCCATTTTTAGGCGCCGTACAACTGCGAACCCGGCCCAGATCGACTTGTCCAACCCTCCTCCGTCGATCCCTGGCAGTAGTTTCACCGGTAGAGCGCCTCAAACAGAGATCGAAAGCCGAAACAATGGCAACGGATTAACCGGGTTAGATTTTCCATTTCTAGCGACTCCTCGACCGATCCTTCCCAGTTCTGGAATCTCCTCCTCCTCTAGATCACGCCCATACCCGCCTTGAAGGACGATTTTGTGTGTGGAGTGAAAAATCAAGGTTTGAAGATCAGCGGTGCACAACAAATCTGGAGCTTGATCAGACGGCAGAGATTGATCGATCTTGCAAGCTTGATCCTGATGATGATAAAATGAGTAATCACCAACTAAATGATTAAACGAATAAATGAGGTGTGAAAGTAATCACCAAGTAGCAAATGAGAGTTGAAATTCCAAATGAAAATATTATTTTGGGTTCTTTGAAACTAAAGAAAGGAATTTTCATTCAGGATGGGTTTAGTGCTGAAATGGTACATCTGGACAACCCAATTCACTAGGGTTTATTGTAAGGAGCTCTCAGGAAGAGAAAATGAATACAGGTGACAACTTACAATAATATAAGCAATGCTGGCAACTCATACAAAAATTTTCAATGTTGGAAACATCCATCATGTCTCTCTTTCTTTGTGAAACTTTTATATTATTGAGGTCAGTTCATATAATTGAGAAAGATAAGGTGCGTGACTTAATTTTTGAAACATAGTTCAATCAGATTTGTTTTCTTTAACTGAAATTGCTTTATCATGATTTCCCCTCACTCAGATTCACATTGAGGAATTTTTTTCTCACCAGATTCACCTTGAGGGAATTACTACTCACCCAAATTCAGTTTGAGGGGATTTTCTTCTCACTTCGATTTGCCTTGAGAGAATTTCTTCTCACCCAAGTCTCGTTTAAGGGGATCTATTAAGTCATCCCTGACTAGAAATCGTCCTTAAGCCATCATTATTTTCGTAATCCTTTTCTTGTGCGGTGGAATCTTCGATTCAGTGGAATAATTGTTTGTTCAAAATGTTGACTTTTTATACGTTGGGATTCTCCAAAAACTTCTTTCACAAAAGTCGTAGAGCGCGTCAATACAAGTTCGTGGACATGCGGTACGCGTCAATCGGAGTTTGTGTGAGAAAGTTATTTGCAATTGAAGATTGGGGAAAATTCTATAAATAGGAAAAATTCAGAATTTTTTTCATAAATCCCAGAATTTCCTGTTTTTCCATTTTCCTCTCCCAACTTCTCTATGTTCTCTCTCCTCAGACCCGACAAAGTCCAGCCGACCCATCCCTGACCCATCGCCATTTTTAGGCGCCGTACAACTGCGAACCCGGCCCAGATCGACTTGTCCAACCCTCCTCCGTCGATCCCTGGCAGTAGTTTCACCGGTAGAGCGCCTCAAACAGAGATCGAAAGCCGAAACAATGGCAACGGATTAACCGGGTTAGATTTTCCATTTCTAGCGACTCCTCGACCGATCCTTCCCAGTTCTGGAATCTCCTCCTCCTCTAGATCACGCCCATACCCGCCTTGAAGGACGATTTTGTGTGTGGAGTGAAAAATCAAGGTTTGAAGATCAGCGGTGCACAACAAATCTGGAGCTTGATCAGACGGCAGAGATTGATCGATCTTGCAAGCTTGATCCTGATGATGATAAAATGAGTAATCACCAACTAAATGATTAAACGAATAAATGAGGTGTGAAAGTAATCACCAAGTAGCAAATGAGAGTTGAAATTCCAAATGAAAATATTATTTTGGGTTCTTTGAAACTAAAGAAAGGAATTTTCATTCAGGATGGGTTTAGTGCTGAAATGGTACATCTGGACAACCCAATTCACTAGGGTTTATTGTAAGGAGCTCTCAGGAAGAGAAAATGAATACAGGTGACAACTTACAATAATATAAGCAATGCTGGCAACTCATACAAAAATTTTCAATGTTGGAAACATCCATCATGTCTCTCTTTCTTTGTGAAACTTTTATATTATTGAGGTCAGTTCATATAATTGAGAAAGATAAGGTGCGTGACTTAATTTTTGAAACATAGTTCAATCAGATTTGTTTTCTTTAACTGAAATTGCTTTATCATGATTTCCCCTCACTCAGATTCACATTGAGGAATTTTTTTCTCACCAGATTCACCTTGAGGGAATTACTACTCACCCAAATTCAGTTTGAGGGGATTTTCTTCTCACTTCGATTTGCCTTGAGAGAATTTCTTCTCACCCAAGTCTCGTTTAAGGGGATCTATTAAGTCATCCCTGACTAGAAATCGTCCTTAAGCCATCATTATTTTCGTAATCCTTTTCTTGTGCGGTGGAATCTTCGATTCAGTGGAATAATTGTTTGTTCAAAATGTTGACTTTTTATACGTTGGGATTCTCCAAAAACTTCTTTCACAAAAGTCGTAGAGCGCGTCAATACAAGTTCGTGGACATGCGGTACGCGTCAATCGGAGTTTGTGTGAGAAAGTTATTTGCAATTGAAGATTGGGGAAAATTCTATAAATAGGAAAAATTCAGAATTTTTTTCATAAATCCCAGAATTTCCTGTTTTTCCATTTTCCTCTCCCAACTTCTCTATGTTCTCTCTCCTCAGACCCGACAAAGTCCAGCCGACCCATCCCTGACCCATCGCCATTTTTAGGCGCCGTACAACTGCGAACCCGGCCCAGATCGACTTGTCCAACCCTCCTCCGTCGATCCCTGGCAGTAGTTTCACCGGTAGAGCGCCTCAAACAGAGATCGAAAGCCGAAACAATGGCAACGGATTAACCGGGTTAGATTTTCCATTTCTAGCGACTCCTCGACCGATCCTTCCCAGTTCTGGAATCTCCTCCTCCTCTAGATCACGCCCATACCCGCCTTGAAGGACGATTTTGTGTGTGGAGTGAAAAATCAAGGTTTGAAGATCAGCGGTGCACAACAAATCTGGAGCTTGATCAGACGGCAGAGATTGATCGATCTTGCAAGCTTGATCCTGATGATGATAAAATGAGTAATCACCAACTAAATGATTAAACGAATAAATGAGGTGTGAAAGTAATCACCAAGTAGCAAATGAGAGTTGAAATTCCAAATGAAAATATTATTTTGGGTTCTTTGAAACTAAAGAAAGGAATTTTCATTCAGGATGGGTTTAGTGCTGAAATGGTACATCTGGACAACCCAATTCACTAGGGTTTATTGTAAGGAGCTCTCAGGAAGAGAAAATGAATACAGGTGACAACTTACAATAATATAAGCAATGCTGGCAACTCATACAAAAATTTTCAATGTTGGAAACATCCATCATGTCTCTCTTTCTTTGTGAAACTTTTATATTATTGAGGTCAGTTCATATAATTGAGAAAGATAAGGTGCGTGACTTAATTTTTGAAACATAGTTCAATCAGATTTGTTTTCTTTAACTGAAATTGCTTTATCATGATTTCCCCTCACTCAGATTCACATTGAGGAATTTTTTTCTCACCAGATTCACCTTGAGGGAATTACTACTCACCCAAATTCAGTTTGAGGGGATTTTCTTCTCACTTCGATTTGCCTTGAGAGAATTTCTTCTCACCCAAGTCTCGTTTAAGGGGATCTATTAAGTCATCCCTGACTAGAAATCGTCCTTAAGCCATCATTATTTTCGTAATCCTTTTCTTGTGCGGTGGAATCTTCGATTCAGTGGAATAATTGTTTGTTCAAAATGTTGACTTTTTATACGTTGGGATTCTCCAAAAACTTCTTTCACAAAAGTCGTAGAGCGCGTCAATACAAGTTCGTGGACATGCGGTACGCGTCAATCGGAGTTTGTGTGAGAAAGTTATTTGCAATTGAAGATTGGGGAAAATTCTATAAATAGGAAAAATTCAGAATTTTTTTCATAAATCCCAGAATTTCCTGTTTTTCCATTTTCCTCTCCCAACTTCTCTATGTTCTCTCTCCTCAGACCCGACAAAGTCCAGCCGACCCATCCCTGACCCATCGCCATTTTTAGGCGCCGTACAACTGCGAACCCGGCCCAGATCGACTTGTCCAACCCTCCTCCGTCGATCCCTGGCAGTAGTTTCACCGGTAGAGCGCCTCAAACAGAGATCACGAAACAATGGCAACGGATTAACCGGGTTAGATTTTCCATTTCTAGCGACTCCTCGACCGATCCTTCCCAGTTCTGGAATCTCCTCCTCCTCTAGATCACGCCCATACCCGCCTTGAAGGACGATTTTGTGTGTGGAGTGAAAAATCAAGGTTTGAAGATCAGCGGTGCACAACAAATCTGGAGCTTGATCAGACGGCAGAGATTGATCGATCTTGCAAGCTTGATCCTGATGATGATAAAATGAGTAATCACCAACTAAATGATTAAACGAATAAATGAGGTGTGAAAGTAATCACCAAGTAGCAAATGAGAGTTGAAATTCCAAATGAAAATATTATTTTGGGTTCTTTGAAACTAAAGAAAGGAATTTTCATTCAGGATGGGTTTAGTGCTGAAATGGTACATCTGGACAACCCAATTCACTAGGGTTTATTGTAAGGAGCTCTCAGGAAGAGAAAATGAATACAGGTGACAACTTACAATAATATAAGCAATGCTGGCAACTCATACAAAAATTTTCAATGTTGGAAACATCCATCATGTCTCTCTTTCTTTGTGAAACTTTTATATTATTGAGGTCAGTTCATATAATTGAGAAAGATAAGGTGCGTGACTTAATTTTTGAAACATAGTTCAATCAGATTTGTTTTCTTTAACTGAAATTGCTTTATCATGATTTCCCCTCACTCAGATTCACATTGAGGAATTTTTTTCTCACCAGATTCACCTTGAGGGAATTACTACTCACCCAAATTCAGTTTGAGGGGATTTTCTTCTCACTTCGATTTGCCTTGAGAGAATTTCTTCTCACCCAAGTCTCGTTTAAGGGGATCTATTAAGTCATCCCTGACTAGAAATCGTCCTTAAGCCATCATTATTTTCGTAATCCTTTTCTTGTGCGGTGGAATCTTCGATTCAGTGGAATAATTGTTTGTTCAAAATGTTGACTTTTTATACGTTGGGATTCTCCAAAAACTTCTTTCACAAAAGTCGTAGAGCGCGTCAATACAAGTTCGTGGACATGCGGTACGCGTCAATCGGAGTTTGTGTGAGAAAGTTATTTGCAATTGAAGATTGGGGAAAATTCTATAAATAGGAAAAATTCAGAATTTTTTTCATAAATCCCAGAATTTCCTGTTTTTCCATTTTCCTCTCCCAACTTCTCTATGTTCTCTCTCCTCAGACCCGACAAAGTCCAGCCGACCCATCCCTGACCCATCGCCATTTTTAGGCGCCGTACAACTGCGAACCCGGCCCAGATCGACTTGTCCAACCCTCCTCCGTCGATCCCTGGCAGTAGTTTCACCGGTAGAGCGCCTCAAACAGAGATCGAAAGCCGAAACAATGGCAACGGATTAACCGGGTTAGATTTTCCATTTCTAGCGACTCCTCGACCGATCCTTCCCAGTTCTGGAATCTCCTCCTCCTCTAGATCACGCCCATACCCGCCTTGAAGGACGATTTTGTGTGTGGAGTGAAAAATCAAGGTTTGAAGATCAGCGGTGCACAACAAATCTGGAGCTTGATCAGACGGCAGAGATTGATCGATCTTGCAAGCTTGATCCTGATGATGATAAAATGAGTAATCACCAACTAAATGATTAAACGAATAAATGAGGTGTGAAAGTAATCACCAAGTAGCAAATGAGAGTTGAAATTCCAAATGAAAATATTATTTTGGGTTCTTTGAAACTAAAGAAAGGAATTTTCATTCAGGATGGGTTTAGTGCTGAAATGGTACATCTGGACAACCCAATTCACTAGGGTTTATTGTAAGGAGCTCTCAGGAAGAGAAAATGAATACAGGTGACAACTTACAATAATATAAGCAATGCTGGCAACTCATACAAAAATTTTCAATGTTGGAAACATCCATCATGTCTCTCTTTCTTTGTGAAACTTTTATATTATTGAGGTCAGTTCATATAATTGAGAAAGATAAGGTGCGTGACTTAATTTTTGAAACATAGTTCAATCAGATTTGTTTTCTTTAACTGAAATTGCTTTATCATGATTTCCCCTCACTCAGATTCACATTGAGGAATTTTTTTCTCACCAGATTCACCTTGAGGGAATTACTACTCACCCAAATTCAGTTTGAGGGGATTTTCTTCTCACTTCGATTTGCCTTGAGAGAATTTCTTCTCACCCAAGTCTCGTTTAAGGGGATCTATTAAGTCATCCCTGACTAGAAATCGTCCTTAAGCCATCATTATTTTCGTAATCCTTTTCTTGTGCGGTGGAATCTTCGATTCAGTGGAATAATTGTTTGTTCAAAATGTTGACTTTTTATACGTTGGGATTCTCCAAAAACTTCTTTCACAAAAGTCGTAGAGCGCGTCAATACAAGTTCGTGGACATGCGGTACGCGTCAATCGGAGTTTGTGTGAGAAAGTTATTTGCAATTGAAGATTGGGGAAAATTCTATAAATAGGAAAAATTCAGAATTTTTTTCATAAATCCCAGAATTTCCTGTTTTTCCATTTTCCTCTCCCAACTTCTCTATGTTCTCTCTCCTCAGACCCGACAAAGTCCAGCCGACCCATCCCTGACCCATCGCCATTTTTAGGCGCCGTACAACTGCGAACCCGGCCCAGATCGACTTGTCCAACCCTCCTCCGTCGATCCCTGGCAGTAGTTTCACCGGTAGAGCGCCTCAAACAGAGATCGAAAGCCGAAACAATGGCAACGGATTAACCGGGTTAGATTTTCCATTTCTAGCGACTCCTCGACCGATCCTTCCCAGTTCTGGAATCTCCTCCTCCTCTAGATCACGCCCATACCCGCCTTGAAGGACGATTTTGTGTGTGGAGTGAAAAATCAAGGTTTGAAGATCAGCGGTGCACAACAAATCTGGAGCTTGATCAGACGGCAGAGATTGATCGATCTTGCAAGCTTGATCCTGATGATGATAAAATGAGTAATCACCAACTAAATGATTAAACGAATAAATGAGGTGTGAAAGTAATCACCAAGTAGCAAATGAGAGTTGAAATTCCAAATGAAAATATTATTTTGGGTTCTTTGAAACTAAAGAAAGGAATTTTCATTCAGGATGGGTTTAGTGCTGAAATGGTACATCTGGACAACCCAATTCACTAGGGTTTATTGTAAGGAGCTCTCAGGAAGAGAAAATGAATACAGGTGACAACTTACAATAATATAAGCAATGCTGGCAACTCATACAAAAATTTTCAATGTTGGAAACATCCATCATGTCTCTCTTTCTTTGTGAAACTTTTATATTATTGAGGTCAGTTCATATAATTGAGAAAGATAAGGTGCGTGACTTAATTTTTGAAACATAGTTCAATCAGATTTGTTTTCTTTAACTGAAATTGCTTTATCATGATTTCCCCTCACTCAGATTCACATTGAGGAATTTTTTTCTCACCAGATTCACCTTGAGGGAATTACTACTCACCCAAATTCAGTTTGAGGGGATTTTCTTCTCACTTCGATTTGCCTTGAGAGAATTTCTTCTCACCCAAGTCTCGTTTAAGGGGATCTATTAAGTCATCCCTGACTAGAAATCGTCCTTAAGCCATCATTATTTTCGTAATCCTTTTCTTGTGCGGTGGAATCTTCGATTCAGTGGAATAATTGTTTGTTCAAAATGTTGACTTTTTATACGTTGGGATTCTCCAAAAACTTCTTTCACAAAAGTCGTAGAGCGCGTCAATACAAGTTCGTGGACATGCGGTACGCGTCAATCGGAGTTTGTGTGAGAAAGTTATTTGCAATTGAAG
This sequence comes from Rosa chinensis, assembly GCF_002994745.2. Taxonomy (NCBI): domain Eukaryota; kingdom Viridiplantae; phylum Streptophyta; class Magnoliopsida; order Rosales; family Rosaceae; genus Rosa; species Rosa chinensis. The sequence continues at coordinate 36,690,434 of NC_037093.1, read as the reverse complement.
ATTGGGGAAAATTCTATAAATAGGAAAAATTCAGAATTTTTTTCATAAATCCCAGAATTTCCTGTTTTTCCATTTTCCTCTCCCAACTTCTCTATGTTCTCTCTCCTCAGACCCGACAAAGTCCAGCCGACCCATCCCTGACCCATCGCCATTTTTAGGCGCCGTACAACTGCGAACCCGGCCCAGATCGACTTGTCCAACCCTCCTCCGTCGATCCCTGGCAGTAGTTTCACCGGTAGAGCGCCTCAAACAGAGATCGAAAGCCGAAACAATGGCAACGGATTAACCGGGTTAGATTTTCCATTTCTAGCGACTCCTCGACCGATCCTTCCCAGTTCTGGAATCTCCTCCTCCTCTAGATCACGCCCATACCCGCCTTGAAGGACGATTTTGTGTGTGGAGTGAAAAATCAAGGTTTGAAGATCAGCGGTGCACAACAAATCTGGAGCTTGATCAGACGGCAGAGATTGATCGATCTTGCAAGCTTGATCCTGATGATGATAAAATGAGTAATCACCAACTAAATGATTAAACGAATAAATGAGGTGTGAAAGTAATCACCAAGTAGCAAATGAGAGTTGAAATTCCAAATGAAAATATTATTTTGGGTTCTTTGAAACTAAAGAAAGGAATTTTCATTCAGGATGGGTTTAGTGCTGAAATGGTACATCTGGACAACCCAATTCACTAGGGTTTATTGTAAGGAGCTCTCAGGAAGAGAAAATGAATACAGGTGACAACTTACAATAATATAAGCAATGCTGGCAACTCATACAAAAATTTTCAATGTTGGAAACATCCATCATGTCTCTCTTTCTTTGTGAAACTTTTATATTATTGAGGTCAGTTCATATAATTGAGAAAGATAAGGTGCGTGACTTAATTTTTGAAACATAGTTCAATCAGATTTGTTTTCTTTAACTGAAATTGCTTTATCATGATTTCCCCTCACTCAGATTCACATTGAGGAATTTTTTTCTCACCAGATTCACCTTGAGGGAATTACTACTCACCCAAATTCAGTTTGAGGGGATTTTCTTCTCACTTCGATTTGCCTTGAGAGAATTTCTTCTCACCCAAGTCTCGTTTAAGGGGATCTATTAAGTCATCCCTGACTAGAAATCGTCCTTAAGCCATCATTATTTTCGTAATCCTTTTCTTGTGCGGTGGAATCTTCGATTCAGTGGAATAATTGTTTGTTCAAAATGTTGACTTTTTATACGTTGGGATTCTCCAAAAACTTCTTTCACAAAAGTCGTAGAGCGCGTCAATACAAGTTCGTGGACATGCGGTACGCGTCAATCGGAGTTTGTGTGAGAAAGTTATTTGCAATTGAAGATTGGGGAAAATTCTATAAATAGGAAAAATTCAGAATTTTTTCATAAATCCCAGAATTTCCTGTTTTTCCATTTTCCTCTCCCAACTTCTCTATGTTCTCTCTCCTCAGACCCGACAAAGTCCAGCCGACCCATCCCTGACCCATCGCCATTTTTAGGCGCCGTACAACTGCGAACCCGGCCCAGATCGACTTGTCCAACCCTCCTCCGTCGATCCCTGGCAGTAGTTTCACCGGTAGAGCGCCTCAAACAGAGATCGAAAGCCGAAACAATGGCAACGGATTAACCGGGTTAGATTTTCCATTTCTAGCGACTCCTCGACCGATCCTTCCCAGTTCTGGAATCTCCTCCTCCTCTAGATCACGCCCATACCCGCCTTGAAGGACGATTTTGTGTGTGGAGTGAAAAATCAAGGTTTGAAGATCAGCGGTGCACAACAAATCTGGAGCTTGATCAGACGGCAGAGATTGATCGATCTTGCAAGCTTGATCCTGATGATGATAAAATGAGTAATCACCAACTAAATGATTAAACGAATAAATGAGGTGTGAAAGTAATCACCAAGTAGCAAATGAGAGTTGAAATTCCAAATGAAAATATTATTTTGGGTTCTTTGAAACTAAAGAAAGGAATTTTCATTCAGGATGGGTTTAGTGCTGAAATGGTACATCTGGACAACCCAATTCACTAGGGTTTATTGTAAGGAGCTCTCAGGAAGAGAAAATGAATACAGGTGACAACTTACAATAATATAAGCAATGCTGGCAACTCATACAAAAATTTTCAATGTTGGAAACATCCATCATGTCTCTCTTTCTTTGTGAAACTTTTATATTATTGAGGTCAGTTCATATAATTGAGAAAGATAAGGTGCGTGACTTAATTTTTGAAACATAGTTCAATCAGATTTGTTTTCTTTAACTGAAATTGCTTTATCATGATTTCCCCTCACTCAGATTCACATTGAGGAATTTTTTTCTCACCAGATTCACCTTGAGGGAATTACTACTCACCCAAATTCAGTTTGAGGGGATTTTCTTCTCACTTCGATTTGCCTTGAGAGAATTTCTTCTCACCCAAGTCTCGTTTAAGGGATCTATTAAGTCATCCCTGACTAGAAATCGTCCTTAAGCCATCATTATTTTCGTAATCCTTTTCTTGTGCGGTGGAATCTTCGATTCAGTGGAATAATTGTTTGTTCATTTTTTTTTTTTTCTTGGGATTCTCATAAATTCTCTGAATGGTGTGTGGGATCACCTCCTCCATTATCCTTTGCATTATAGGAATGACAGTTGGGTCTTCCTCAATTTCATTTCGTTAACTAGCTAGACTTTCATTATGCATGTTTTTTTAAAAAAAATTCATACATGTATTTTAGATTGGAGTTTTGTTTTTGGTCCCCTCCTTTGTATTCTTTTTCTTTTAGCTCATGGATTGATAGAGAGGAATTCCTCTTCTCTCTCTCTTTATTATTAGAAAAAAAAAAAAAAAAAAAAAAAACCTCGTCATAGATGTTTTCTGTGATAATTAAGTTAATTTGATTTTTTTTTTCTCTTTCAATTTACTTATTTTCTTTTTTATTAGAATATATCTCAAAATCTGACATGAGGATATTTATGATATCGGAGAATTTCACCAAACAGGAGAATATAGATAATTTTCTAATTATAATATATTATATTATATGTCAGTCATCACTATATAAAGGTTGAGATGAAGTCAAAAGATTAACTAGCAAAATTCCATTGCATATATTTTTTCTTGACCTAGCCGTTTCACTAGGGTTTCTCGTTGAACTCACATCGATAAAACTCAAAATCATCTTCTCCATCTGACCTGTCTATCGATGGCGGATATTGGCATGAAATGAGCGCATGATCCATGCAGATTTGACCTGGTTGCTGGTGCAAACTATCATTCAGGATGGTTGGTAAATGTTGTCGATTGTGCACCAAAGCAAAGATTTGGATTCAAATACATCAATCTGACAAGATCGACCTTCAGATGTATCGGTTTGTTTCATTGAGAACTGTCGTAATCGAATTCATGGAGGCTTTGGTCTATCGTATACATCTGGGTGGGAGAATACGCAATTTATCTTGGAATGCCGTATATGAATCTGATTTGATTTTTCAAGTTGAAATATCTTCTCATTATTTTTTAATATTATATATTATTTCACGATTCACAATAATGAAAATATATAGTACTACAAATTATCTGAGAAAAATGTATCAGAATAATTGTTTCGTAACTGAATTGCTGTTTTAGGAATTTCCCCACTATCGAGTTTCACAGGATCAAATATCAAATAATCACAAATGTCTTGAGAGGAATCGTTTTCTGAAATTTTTTGTTCGTGTGAAGGCTATTGGTTATTGAGTAAATCGTTTTTGATAGTCGTAGACCGTCAATACAGTTGACATGCGGTACGCGTCAATCGATTTGTTGAGAAATTATTCAATTAAATTGGGAAATTCTATAAATAGGAAAAATCAGAATTTTTTCATAAATCCAGAATTCCTGTTTTCCATTTCCCTCCAATTCTCTATGTTCTCTTCCTCAGACCCGACAAATCCAGCCGACCATCCCTGACCACGCCATTTTTAGCGCCGTACAACTGCGAACCCGGCCCAGATCGACTTGTCCAACCCTCCTCCGTCGATCCCTGCATAGTTCACCGGTAGAGCGCCTCAAACAGAGATCGAAAGCCGAAACAGGGTTAGATTTTCCATTTCTAGCGACTCCTCGACCGATCCTTCCCAGTTCTGGAATCTCCTCCTCCTCTAGATCACGCCCATACCCGCCTTGAAGGACGATTTTGTGTGTGGAGTGAAAAATCAAGGTTTGAAGATCAGCGGTGCACAACAAATCTGGAGCTTGATCAGACGGCAGAGATTGATCGATCTTGCAAGCTTGATCCTGATGATGATAAAATGAGTAATCACCAACTAAATGATTAAACGAATAAATGAGGTGTGAAAGTAATCACCAAGTAGCAAATGAGAGTTGAAATTCCAAATGAAAATATTATTTGGGTTCTTTGAAACTAAAGAAAGGAATTTCATTCAGGATGGGTTAGTGCTGAAATGGTACATCTGGACAACCCATTCACTAGGTTTATTTAAGACTCTCAGGAAGAAAATGAATACAGTGACAACTTACAATAATATAAGCAATCTGGCAACTCATACAAAAATTTTCAATGTTGGAAACATCCATCATGTCTCTCTTTCTTTGTGAAACTTTTATATTATTGAGGTCAGTTCATATAATTGAGAAAGATAAGGTGCGTGACTTAATTTTTGAAACATAGTTCAATCAGATTTGTTTTCTTTAACTGAAATTGCTTTATCATGATTTCCCCTCACTCAGATTCACATTGAGGAATTTTTTTCTCACCAGATTCACCTTGAGGAATTACTACTCACCCAAATTCAGTTTGAGGGGATTTTCTTCTCACTTCGATTTGCCTTGAGAGAATTTCTTCTCACCCAAGTCTCGTTTAAGGGATCTATTAAGTCATCCCTGACTAGAAATCGTCCTTAAGCCATCATTATTTCGTAATCCTTTTCTTGTGCGGTGGAATCTTCGATTCAGTGGAATAATTGTTTGTTCAAAATGTTGACTTTTTATACGTTGGGATTCTCCAAAAACTTCTTTCACAAAAGTCGTAGAGCGCGTCAATACAAGTTCGTGGACATGCGGTACGCGTCAATCGGAGTTTGTGTGAGAAAGTTATTTGCAATTGAAGATTGGGGAAAATTCTATAAATAGGAAAAATTCAGAATTTTTTTCATAAATCCCAGAATTTCCTGTTTTTCCATTTTCCTCTCCCAACTTCTCTATGTTCTCTCTCCTCAGACCCGACAAAGTCCAGCCGACCCATCCCTGACCCATCGCCATTTTTAGGCGCCGTACAACTGCGAACCCGGCCCAGATCGACTTGTCCAACCCTCCTCCGTCGATCCCTGGCAGTAGTTTCACCGGTAGAGCGCCTCAAACAGAGATCGAAAGCCGAAACAATGGCAACGGATTAACCGGGTTAGATTTTCCATTTCTAGCGACTCCTCGACCGATCCTTCCCAGTTCTGGAATCTCCTCCTCCTCTAGATCACGCCCATACCCGCCTTGAAGGACGATTTTGTGTGTGGAGTGAAAAATCAAGGTTTGAAGATCAGCGGTGCACAACAAATCTGGAGCTTGATCAGACGGCAGAGATTGATCGATCTTGCAAGCTTGATCCTGATGATGATAAAATGAGTAATCACCAACTAAATGATTAAACGAATAAATGAGGTGTGAAAGTAATCACCAAGTAGCAAATGAGAGTTGAAATTCCAAATGAAAATATTATTTTGGGTTCTTTGAAACTAAAGAAAGGAATTTTCATTCAGGATGGGTTTAGTGCTGAAATGGTACATCTGGACAACCCAATTCACTAGGGTTTATTGTAAGGAGCTCTCAGGAAGAGAAAATGAATACAGGTGACAACTTACAATAATATAAGCAATGCTGGCAACTCATACAAAAATTTTCAATGTTGGAAACATCCATCATGTCTCTCTTTCTTTGTGAAACTTTTATATTATTGAGGTCAGTTCATATAATTGAGAAAGATAAGGTGCGTGACTTAATTTTTGAAACATAGTTCAATCAGATTTGTTTTCTTTAACTGAAATTGCTTTATCATGATTTCCCCTCACTCAGATTCACATTGAGGAATTTTTTTCTCACCAGATTCACCTTGAGGGAATTACTACTCACCCAAATTCAGTTTGAGGGGATTTTCTTCTCACTTCGATTTGCCTTGAGAGAATTTCTTCTCACCCAAGTCTCGTTTAAGGGATCTATTAAGTCATCCCTGACTAGAAATCGTCCTTAAGCCATCATTATTTTCGTAATCCTTTTCTTGTGCGGTGGAATCTTCGATTCAGTGGAATAATTGTTTGTTCAAAATGTTGACTTTTTATACGTTGGGATTCTCCAAAAACTTCTTTCACAAAAGTCGTAGAGCGCGTCAATACAAGTTCGTGGACATGCGGTACGCGTCAATCGGAGTTTGTGTGAGAAAGTTATTTGCAATTGAAGATTGGGGAAAATTCTATAAATAGGAAAAATTCAGAATTTTTTTCATAAATCCCAGAATTTCCTGTTTTTCCATTTTCCTCTCCCAACTTCTCTATGTTCTCTCTCCTCAGACCCGACAAAGTCCAGCCGACCCATCCCTGACCCATCGCCATTTTTAGGCGCCGTACAACTGCGAACCCGGCCCAGATCGACTTGTCCAACCCTCCTCCGTCGATCCCTGGCAGTAGTTTCACCGGTAGAGCGCCTCAAACAGAGATCGAAAGCCGAAACAATGGCAACGGATTAACCGGGTTAGATTTTCCATTTCTAGCGACTCCTCGACCGATCCTTCCCAGTTCTGGAATCTCCTCCTCCTCTAGATCACGCCCATACCCGCCTTGAAGGACGATTTTGTGTGTGGAGTGAAAAATCAAGGTTTGAAGATCAGCGGTGCACAACAAATCTGGAGCTTGATCAGACGGCAGAGATTGATCGATCTTGCAAGCTTGATCCTGATGATGATAAAATGAGTAATCACCAACTAAATGATTAAACGAATAAATGAGGTGTGAAAGTAATCACCAAGTAGCAAATGAGAGTTGAAATTCCAAATGAAAATATTATTTTGGGTTCTTTGAAACTAAAGAAAGGAATTTTCATTCAGGATGGGTTTAGTGCTGAAATGGTACATCTGGACAACCCAATTCACTAGGGTTTATTGTAAGGAGCTCTCAGGAAGAGAAAATGAATACAGGTGACAACTTACAATAATATAAGCAATGCTGGCAACTCATACAAAAATTTTCAATGTTGGAAACATCCATCATGTCTCTCTTTCTTTGTGAAACTTTTATATTATTGAGGTCAGTTCATATAATTGAGAAAGATAAGGTGCGTGACTTAATTTTTGAAACATAGTTCAATCAGATTTGTTTTCTTTAACTGAAATTGCTTTATCATGATTTCCCCTCACTCAGATTCACATTGAGGAATTTTTTTCTCACCAGATTCACCTTGAGGGAATTACTACTCACCCAAATTCAGTTTGAGGGGATTTTCTTCTCACTTCGATTTGCCTTGAGAGAATTTCTTCTCACCCAAGTCTCGTTTAAGGGGATCTATTAAGTCATCCCTGACTAGAAATCGTCCTTAAGCCATCATTATTTTCGTAATCCTTTTCTTGTGCGGTGGAATCTTCGATTCAGTGGAATAATTGTTTGTTCAAAATCTCTATGATGAATTTCGGTCTTCTCACATCTTCCCTAAAGAGAATAGAGTTGCAAATGTTTTAGGCTTTTATCAAACTATAGCTCATCTTCTTCTGGAATGGTGTGGTGGGATTCACCTCCTCCATTTATCCTTTTGCATTATAGGAATGATCAGTTGGGTCTTCCTCAATTTCATTTTCGTTAACTAGCTAGACTTTCATTATGCATGTTTTTTTTAAAAAAAAATTCATTATGCATGTATTTTAGATTGGGAGGTTTTGGTTTTTGGTCCCCCTCCTTTGTATTCTTTTTTCCTTTTAGCTCATGGATTGATAGAGAGGATCATTCCTCTTCTCTCTCTCTCTTATTATTAGAAAAAAAAAAAAAAAAAAAAAAAACCTCGTCATAGATGTTTATCTGTGAATAATTAAGTTACATTTGATTTTTTTTTCTCTTGTCAAATTTACTTATATTTCTTTATTTTATTAGAATATATCTCAAAAATCTGACATGAGGATAATTTAATGATATCGGAGAAATTTCACCAAAACAGGAGAAATATAAGATAATTTTTCTATATATATATATATATATATATTATATGTCAGTCAGTCACTATATATAGAGGTTGAGATGAAGTCAAAAGATTAAACTAGCAAAAATTCCCATTGCGATATTATTTTTCTTGACCTAGCCGTTTCTACTAGGGTTTCTCGTTGTAACTCTACATCGATAAAAACTTCAAAAACTCATCTTTCTCCATCTGACCTGTCTCTATTCGATGGCGGATATTGGGCATGAAACTGAGGCGGCACTGATCCATGCAGATTTGACCCTGGTTGCGTTGGGGGCTGCAAGGGCTGATGCATTTCAGGATGGCCTTTGGTATATGGTTGGTCGATTGGTGGCGCCGAAAGCAAAGATTTCGGGATTCAAAGGTACCATCCCCACTATCTGACATCTTAGATCGGGTCTTACCGTTCAGGATGTAGGGGATCGGTTTGTGTTTCAATTTGAGAATGAGGCTGTCCGTAATCGAATTTTGCATGGAGGCTTTTGGTTCTATCGTAATACCATCTTGGTGGTGGGAGAATACGACAGATTTAGTCTTGTGGAGGAAGTGCCGCTGAATATGATGGAGATCTGGGTAGTGTTAGATTTATATCAATGAATTGAAAATATGCTTCTACAATATATATATATATATATATATATATATATACACACGTAATTACAGCAATAATGTATACAATAGTATATAGATTACAATACACAACATGTATCTGAGATAAAGGAATTGTAATTGCAAGAGAATTAAATTGTGATTCGATAGAGCCTTGCAGATTGGCAATGTCCTTTAGACAGAATTTCACCCCTACTTAGTGCTTGTAGTTCGTTAGGCTTCTGACCACCAGGATACAACTATCAATAATCCAAGAGCCTAGCACCAGACCTTAAATTCTGGCAAACGTACTCAGTGTTTTTTCTCTCTGAAAGAAAGGAAGGAAATACGTTCTTTCATAAGGAAATACGTTGTTGTGTTGTGTGGAAAGGAAGGCCTGTTGGGTTTATATAGAGTTTGAGACACCACTTCAGTTTAAATTGAAAAGGTAAGTTGTTTAGACTTATCCTTTCAATAACCTCTTTAGTTCAAACTCAAAAGGTAAGTTGATCATTGTCCTTTTGATTTCAAATTACAATAACAGAAACTCTATTCAAACTCTAATATAACTAACTTAGATATCCAGCAACGTTATATCCAGCAGCGTTTGGAAATCTCTTTGAGCTAAATCCGAGTGAGAAGAAATCTCTTTGAGGAAGATTCAAATGAGGTGAAATCTCCTTCAGTCAGATCTTGGAGAGGTAATATCCCTTTGAGACGGAGAAATCTCTTCTAGATAGATCTTGGAGAGGTACTTCCCCTTGAGACGGATCCGATTCAGGTAGAAAATCTTAGACGGATCCCTTTGAGACAAATCTTTATTCAAACTCCAATAGTCCCCCCCCATTTGAATAGAAAGATGAAAATAAGGAAATATGGTAGAATTGTACTAATGATGAAATATTTTGAGAGAAACTTGGAATTGATACGCATCAGGAGAGGTGTCTTTTGGACTTGAACCTACCTTAGTGAATACTTATCGGACATACTTGGTGACGCAGTGGATATAAAATCTTGAACTATTCGCCGTTGCAGTAGGCCAAGACAACAAGCATCACACGTATCACTTCCGACACTTTTAAGTTCATACGTTTGTGTTCTTTTTGGTCCTGAACAAATCCCGGATTCATGAGAGCTTTAGAGAATTTAATCATGTAATTCTCATAAATGCAACCCCACATTTACTCTCGTATAGGTGACACCTAATTTATGAATATCCTGCTGTATTCCTCTTGAAATGTAACATATTAGTGTCATTAAGAATATTGAATTCAATCTTTCACTTCGTCACAGGTAACACACTTTTCCATCTTAGGAATGAGTTATGTTGTGTGTTCAAAGTTTTGAATCTCACTCAACTAGTTTGCCTATTGAACCTAGACCATGGGATCTCCAATCAACTAGGTTAGGTTTCCGCCAAGTTTGATTCATTGAATTGGCTTTAAACCCATTCCCTTCGATGTATACTTTACTTGCTCTCTAGGTATACCCTTTGTAAGAGGATTTGCAATATTCTCTTTTGATTTAACATAGTCAACGGAAATAGTTCCATTTTTGAGCATTTCCTTAATTGTATTATGCCTACGTCTTATGTGCCTCGATTTACCATTATATATATGGCTTTTTGCTCTAGCTATTTCTGACATGTAGTCACAATGTATGTAAATAGCTGTAAGAGGCTTAGGCCACAATGGAATATTATCTAAGAAATTGTGAAGCCATTCTGCTTCTTCTCCAGCTTTATCTAAGGCTATAAATTCATATTCCATTGTAGATCGTGCTATACAAGTTTGCTTTGATGATTTCCAAGATACTATTGCTCCTCCTAGAGTGAAGACATATCTACTTGTGGATTTAGATTCATTGCAATCTGAAATCCAATTAGCATCAATATAGCGTTCCAATACAGGAGGGTATCTTATGTAGTGCAACCCATAATCAATGGTATACTTTAAGTACCTTAGTACTCTTATTAAAGTCTCCCAATGATCTTTTCCAGGATTGTTGATGTATCTACTAAGCCTACTTATGGAATAAGCTATATCCGGCCTAATACTATTCATAATGTACATTAAACATCCAAATTACTTGGGAATACTCCAATTGTGATACACCTTCACCAACATTTTTCTTTAACTTGCAATTGGCATCAAAAGGAGTTACGGCAGGATTGCTATCAAAGTGACCAAATTTCTTGAGTACTTTTTCCAATAGTGGGATTGAGTTAAAACATATCCATTTGCACTCCTTTGAATGCGAATGCCAAGAATCACATCAGCTCTTCCCATATCTTCCATATCAAACTTAAAGTTCAACATTTTCTTTGTGGAATTTATGACATCTAAGTTGGATTGCAAGATGAGCATGTCATCTACATATAAACATATAATGACACAAGAATTTTTAAAAAATTTTATGTAAACACATTTGTCACATGCATTGATCTTAAAAGCATGTGTAGTCATTGTGTGATCAAACTTTTCATGCCATTGTTTGGGAGTTTGTTTAAGTCCATATAAGGATTTAACAAGTCTACAAATCTTCTTTTCTTGACATTTTACCACAAACCCTTCCGGTTGTTCCATATATATTTCTTCATCTAATTCACCATTTAAAAATGCAGTCTTCACATCCATTTGGTGAACTTCCAGATTGTACACCGATGCAATTGCAATTAGCATCCTTATAGATGTAATTCTTGTGACCGGTGAATAAATGTCAAAGAAATCCAACCCTTCTTTTTGACGATATCCTTTTGCAACTAGACGAGCTTTATACTTGTCTATGGTACCATTTGGTTTCAATTTCTTTTTGAAAATCCATTTATATCCAATTGGTTTATTACCAGGAGGTAAGTCAACCAATTCCAAGTGTTGTTTTGCAAAATGGATTCAACTTCACTATTAATTGCTTCCTTCCAAAAAGGAGCATCTGGAGATGTCATTGCATCTTTGTATGTTTGTGGTTCCAACTCAATTATATAAGTGAGAAATTCGGGTCCAAAGTCCTTGGAAATTTTGATTCTCTTACTCCTTCTTGGTTCCAAGTCTGATTCTTAATCGTCATTATTGATAGCATTTGGTTCCAGGTCATTTCCTTGGACACCAGATGATGTAGCGTTATCAATATGACTTGAATCATGTTTCCTTTTATTTGAAGATACTCTAGTTTTGTATGGAAATATATCTTCGATCAAAAAACTCTGCATCCACAGATTCTATAATAGTATTTACATATATATCAGTCACTTCTGATTTAAATACTACGAATCTATATGTTGCACTATTATTGGCAAATCCAATAAACACACAATCAATTGTTTTTGGTCCTAATAATTTGCTCCTCTTTGGAAAAGGAATTTGAACCTTAGCAAGGCACCCCCACACTTTTAATGTTTTATACGTAGGTATTCTTCCTTTCCATATTTCATATGGAGACTTGTTGGTTCCCTTATGTGGGATTTTATTCAAGATTGCATTAGCAGTAAGTAATGCTTCACCCCACAAATTGTGAGGAAGTCCAGAGCTATTTAACATGGAGTTTATCATATCTTTAAATGTTCTGTTCTTTCTTTCAGCAACTCCATTTTGTTGCAGGGAATATGGTATAGTTGTTTGATGAATAATGCCATGTAAGGAGCAAAATTCTGCAAATGCGTTGGACTCATATTCACCTCCTCTATCTGATTGTAGAATTTTAATTTTCTTATCGAGTTGATTCTCAACTTCAGCTTTATATGTCTTAAACATATTCAAAGCTTCATCTTTGCTATGTATTAGATAAACATAGCAGTACTTACTGCAATCGTCTATGAAAGTAACGTAATAGTTCTTTTCCCCACGAGTTGGTGTGGATTTAAAGTCACATAAATCACTATGAATCAATCCCAACACCTCATTTGATCTACCAAAAAGTGATATAAAAGTTTGCCTTGCAAATTTTGATTCTGTGCAAGTTTCACATTTATGTGCAGCATCTATTGTGCATTTTGGCAGCAAACCAAGATTAATCATTCTATGTAAAGAACGAAAGTTAACATGTCCTAATCTAGCATGCGATAAATTAGAAGACTCGAGCAAGTAAGTAGAAGCATTATATATATTATTATTAGCAACATCATATACATATAGATTGAGTTTGAAGAGCACCTCTGCCAGGTAGCCCTTTCCTACAAAAGTTCCTCCCTTAGTGAGAACGAACTTGTCAGATTAAAAAACAAGCTTAAATCCTTTGTTGCTCAACAAAGGACCAGACACAAGATTCTTCCTAATTTCAGGAACAAGTAACACCTCAGTTAGAGTGAGTTTTTTTTCCAGAATTGAATGTCAAAACCACATTACCCTTTCCAGCAACACTTGATGCAGATGCATTTCCCATGAACAATTGCTCCTCACCATCAAGTGGTTGATAGGTGGTAAACAGATTTCTATCTCCACAAATGTGCCTTGTCGCACCGGTATCAATCAACCAGTCCTTATTGTCATTCACCAAGTTGACTTCAGAAACAACAGCCACAAAATCCTCCATAGCCACAGCCACAGCCACATTTGCTTGGTTGTTGTTGTTGTAGTTATTCCTAATGGCAGTAGGCGCATTTTTCTTGTGACGACATTCTTGTGCCTTGTGTCCAGGCTTTCCACACACCCAGCAACCACCTTTAATTTTCTTGAAATTCTTAGTTTTTGTTGCGTATTTGACAACATGTTTATTGCCTTTGAATTTTAGTTTAGAAGTTTCTCCCTCAACCATATTTGCTTTAGCTTCGATGACAGATCCATCGGGCTGCTTCTCACTTTTCAGGTGGTCTTCTTGAACTCGTAGTTTCAAAACCAGATCCTCCATGGTTATTTCACTCTTCTTGTGCTTCAAATGCACTTTGAAATCCTTCCAAGAAGGTGGTAATTTTTCTATAACAGAACCAACTTGAAAGCTTTCATTAATCACCATACCTTCAGCATGAAGTTCATGAATGATTTGGAGTTCATCAACTTGACTAACAACAGTCTTGTTGTCCACCATCTTATAGTTCAGAAATTTTCCAATAATGAACTTCTTTGAAACTGCGTCATCAACTTTGTATTTTTTCTTCAAAGAATTCCAAAGTTCCTTTGCAGTGGTGTATGACCTATATACATCATACAAAGTATCATCCAGACCATTGAGAATATAGTTCCTGCAGAGAAACTCACAATGTTTCCAGGCATCAATTGCATTCAATTGTTCTGCAGTCACGTCATCTCATTCTGCCTTTGGAACTTCTTCCTTCACAACATGAGCAAGGTTCAATGTTGTCAGATAAAACAACATTTTTTGTTGCCAGCGTTTAAAGTCCACGCCCTTGAATTTTTCTGGTTTTTCAACATGAGTTTTGACGCCATTCACTGATACTTGATCCATACATTCTGTCTAAAGATTGTTGGATTTGTATCAATGAATTGAAAATACGCTTCTACAATATATATAAGTAATTATAGCAATAATGTATATAATAGTATATAGATTACAATACACAACATGTATTTGAGATAAAGGAATTGTAATTGCAAGAGAACTGCCTTGTGATTTGATAGAGGCTTGCAAATTGGCAATGTCCTTTAGACAGAATTTCACCCATACTCAGTGCTTGTAGTTCGTTAGGCTTTTGACTACCAGGATACAACTATCGATAATCCAAGAGCCTAGCACCAGACCTTGAATTCTAGCAAACGTACTCAGTGTTTTTTCTCTCTAAAAGAAATGAAGGAAATACGTTCTTTCAAAAGGAAATACGTTGTTGTGTTTTGTGGAGAGGAAGGCCTGTTGGGTTTATATAAAGTTTGAGACACTACTTCAGTTTAAATTGAAGAGGTAAGTTGTTTAGACTTATCCTTTCAATAGCCTCTTTAGTTCAAACTCAAAAGGTAAGTTGATCAGACTTGTCCTTTTGATTCCAAATTACAAAAACTGAAATTCTATTCAAACTCTAATATAACTGACTTAGATATCCAGCAGCGTTTGGAAATCTCCTTGAGCTAAATCTAAGTGAGAAGAAATCTCTTTGAGGAAGATTCAAGTGAGGTGAAATCTCCTCCAGTCAGATCTTGGAGAGGTAATATCCCTTTGAGATGGAGAAATCTCTTCTAGACAGATCTTGGAGAGGTACCTCCCCTTGAGACGGATCTGAGTGAGGAAGAAAATCTTAGACTGATCCCTTTGAGACAGATCTCTATTCAAACTCCAACAGGTAGTCGTGAAGGGTCTTCCTTTTGCTCTGAGAAATAAGACGGCTCTGGCTATGGTGGGTGCGTCACTAGGAATGGTGATGGGGGTGGATCAGAATGCTTTGAAAAGGAAAGAAGAAGAACGAAGACTCAAAATATTGATGTTCGCCGCCAAATTCGTGTCTAGAAGGTTTTTGAGTTTTCTCCAATTGTGAGACCAGAGTTAACTTTCATCTATGAGAAAGTTAAGGGATTTTGTCATGAATGTGGACTGTTCTTCCATGATGCCCTAGGTTATGATAAGTTATTGATCAAAGAGAAGGAGGAGGTTCAGGCGAAGCCACCGACGATGGCCATGGCAGGATTATCTTTTACCTCGGGGATAGAGGATGGTCCTTCTGTGACAGACAAAGGTTTGGGGATGGGTAGCACCGATTTGGTTCGCATGGAACTTGAATCGGGTTCCTCTGGGAATGGTGCAGAGGCTTTGCTCGTTGGAAAGGGAGGCCATGCAACGTTGACAACTAATGGTTTCATGAAGTCTAAACCCTATTTTGTTGGATCTGGTTTTGAATGATATCCCACCTGTGGGAAGTTTGAAAACTAGTTTTCCACTTTCAGTCATTCAGAAGGAGGCAGGCTCAGTCACTGGCTTTGTTCCCAATGTCGACTGCAATAGGTAAAGAGGCTGCTAGGGTGGAGTTTTCCTCCATGCAAGTAGTGATATCAATTCAAATATGAATCCAGTTATCCTAGGAACTTATTGAAACTGAAGCATAAGGTTCATTGAGTTTGGTTTTGTAAGTTATTTATTCTTTCTCTATGATTAGTTTATTGAATAAATTTTTATTTTGCTCGACTATTTTTTCCTTTACTATTTTGCTGGTTTGCTTCTTTTAATAACAAATAAGCTGTTATGTGTCTCTTCTCCTTTCTTATTCGGAGTTGAATATGACGAGAAAGGCTCAAGCATATAGCCAATGGTGCAGTGGTCTGAGTGAAAGGCCAAACACAAAGTTAAAATGAAGATCTCAGGAGGATCAAGTATTTGCAAAGTTAATTGAGGGCTGGCCTTGATTTTGTTTTTGGTAGTTTGAGAAATTAAAAGTGTTTGAGATGTTACAATTTAATTGTGAAAGATATTATTGAATTCTCTCTACTTGACGGAGTAGATGCTATAGAGAAGGAGGTACATTGTCTTTCTTTTCGACATTTTCTATGAGGAATATTTGATGGTATGTCTTCACACACATAGATGAAAAGACGGACCACTAACCAACTAAAGTACTGTTAGCGGTAGTAATTAAGAAATTGACATTGACAATGAGTAGGGAAGGTACTTAGAGTTATTATGGATTTATAGCTTAAGGGCTAATATATCCCCCATAAGCAAATGAATTGAAACAAGCTGCATATGATGTAATGCTAATTTCACAGCGAAAGTCGTATAACATAAGTCTGTGATCGTCTATCGTCTGTCAATGTGTGTAAAGAGATACGAAAACAGACTATTAACTATGGTCAAATATGATGTATTAATGGTAACAAAATTACAACTACACATGTAAAACAATATAAAACAAAATACTATGCACGCATGAGCGCAGACCTTCTGCACGCTCGTTTTTAATATGATTATACACTACCTAATAAGTAATTAATGCTGATTTGAACACACTTTTTTTCTGATCCTCCTTTAGGAAATCCCTCTCATAGTGAGATCATTTGGGTCATTGCAGAAAATAGAGATGAGGGGAAGGAGTGCATGCCAAGAGGCTAGTATATTTTGATAAGGAAGCAAATACAAATTGTGTTATAGGTGTGACTTACAGATTAAACTAAGCTTTGATTGTGATTATAGTTGTGAACAATGTTTGAAATATTTATTGATATATCTCTTTTTTGAGTGACCGATATATTATACATGGACAATGTACATGTACCATGTTGCCAACCATACTCAGCTAGGACTTGGAGCAACCTCCGACGTCCAAAAGCCTTACCATTGTTACCTCTAGCAACACAGGAAGTAGGATTGTAGCTTGAGTCAAGCTCAGGCCTGAAAACTACATGATGCTTCGTCACGCGTGTCAAAAACATGACCACTCAGGAGGGTCCAAAAGCTGAAAACTGATGCACATCAAAGACAAAATGGAACTCTTCCTTCCACTCGGCTATAAAAGGTTCCTTTCTCTCTCTCTCTCTCTCTCTCTCTCTCTCTCTCTCTATTAAGACACACATTTATTACTAACATTACTCTATTAACATTACTCTGTTAACATAAATACATTCATTGACTTAGGCATCAGAGGAAAGAAGAGCGCCAACCGCGGTCTCACTCTTGACGTTAGTGTAATTTACTTGATAGGTGACACTATTGCATTCCCTCTCTAAATTAGCTGAGACTTCAGACCCGTGTTAGCATTAACAAGATTCAATAACACCATGAATCTTGAGCATTAACATTGGCACCGTCTGTGGGAATCTTTGATCAAAAGGCCACTCACGATGCAACCGATAAGTCAAAACAGCGCACCAACCCTGAACCGGCCCACCCTTAGGCGTTCGTAGCACGCGCTAGAGTTTGAAACTCTGCAAAACCCTAATGCTCAACGTCAAATCATCACTCCAGATAATACCCTATTTCGTAGTGGAGAACGACCCTAGCAAAAGCCGGCAGCGAATCTCTAGTTAGGATCTCAAAGCCAATCTAGAAATGGCATTGGCGGACCTGTACTGCTCCAACAGGGAGAGTGAACAGCAGCTCAAAGAAAAGACATTGTCCCAACATTAGGTTACTAAGTTGCTGGCAAAGTTTGACGAACTAAAGAAGGCTTTGGAAGAGCATCCACCCCCCGAGAAGTGCATATTCACATAGCGCAGGGCAAGATGAAGGCATAAGAGTCAGAGATGGCATAACACCGAAGGTTGGCGCAATTCCAGCAAACCGAGTAGTGCACATGGGCGTTTCACTCAGCCTTCTAAACTTGAAGGACTTGGAAGAGCATTGCGCCCAAGGAAAATCAACAAGCAAGTAGCTAATTCACACCCTAACATCAACTCCTTCAGTGTTGGGCAATGCATGATGGCAACCAACTAGATCCCACCGCTCCAGCAACTGTCCCCCATCATCAACTAGGCTCAACCTCGACCTACTGTTGATGCAACATCCTTAATTCTGGATAAAATGCTAGAATTGGAAGAGAGATTGCTACGAGCAGAGGCAGTCGCCCCTAGTGCCAGCGGCAAACACATTATTTTCCTCACGCCTTGGCCCATTTGCTTACAAAATCTTACAGACGAGAAGACTAGCCTACGCCAAGACTCCTAAGATCGCCTTATACTGCGGTCTGACGGATCTCTTCGTGTATATGGATACTTTCAAGAAGGGTACCAACAATAAGGGTTTTGATCAACAAGGGTTAAGTCTTGTCCTAGTTCCTATCTCCCCTACAGCTCTCATCTCCATATGATTCAACAAAATCACCAACACAAAATGAAATCAAAGATCTAAAGTTGAAAGACCAAAGATGAAAAACAATTGTTACCTGCACTAAACATAGCATCCTATTAATTACATATAATATACAATTGCTATTACACAAAAGGACTAAATATTGTTTAGTCCTTGAGCTTTTTACCATAAAACACTTCAGTCCCTGACCTTCTAATTTCACACGTTTAGTCCTTGTACTTCAAAATTTCCGATCAATAGGTCCTTGCCGTCTAAAAGTCGCAGGGAAATGTCTATTATGCCCTCAGTTCTTTTTTTTTTATTAATTAATTATTTATTGTCCCTTTCTTTCTTTCTGTTTATTTTTGTTCTGTTTTTTTTTCCTTTCTTTCCTTCTATTTGAAAAAAAGAATAAAATAAAGAAAAAGAATAAATAAAAAAAGAGAAAGGAATAAATTTATTATAAAAAAAAAAAACTGAGGGCATACTAGATATTTCGCCACGACTTTTAGACGGCAAGGATCTATTGGTCTGAAATTTTGAAGTACAGCGACTAAACGTGTGAAATTAGAAGGTCAGGGATTGAAGTGTTTTATGGTCAAAAACTCAATGACTAAACAATATTTAGTCCTACACAAAATCATCCAATCTGCCAAAAATCAAAGCATGACTAGTTCGGGCAGCATATCAATTAACACTCAATTACTGTGGAATATGGTACGAATATTATACAATTAGTATTATACAATTGTAAACAATTATGTTGTCATAACAATTAACTCAAGACATTCACTCGTTCTTTTTTCTCTCTCTAAACCCTAAAAGCCGGTTTTTTCTGGGTGCGATTTCGAGCTCGTCCGGCGGCCCCCTGGCGTCTGGGATGGCCTCCGGCTGCGCTGACATCCTGAGGTCTGCTGTCGGATGGGTTTTGACCGCTATTGCTTGTGGGGTTCCGCCGAAGGAGGTGCTGCTGGGGGCTTGTTGGCTGGTTTTGGCTGAGCTGGTGCGAGGCGGAGGGTTGTGCAAACAGGACAGGCGATTGATCCTTAATGAAGGTTTTTGGTTGGCGGCGCTGCAGATCTGACTAGGTGGTCGTGTGCGGGTCAAAGACCTGATTGGGGATTGGTTTTCTGTGCTAGCATGGGCCGTGATGGTTTGATTTCGCGGAGGTTTGGGCCGTGGTTGTGGCGGCAGGGATCGAGGTGGCGCAGATCGTGGCGGCATGCAGTGGACGAAGCTCTGCCTGGCTGTTTCGTACGACGGGGAGGGGACAAGCAGGTGGACTAGACCTTGACCTTGCTGATGGGCTTGTGTGGACTTTCTTTGGTGGATGCCCCAGTTGGCCTTTAAGTTTTTGGCTGCTGGGCTGCTAGTTGGGCTGGATTTTGGTCTAGACCCTCTTTTAATTTAGTCTTTGATTAAAATAATTCCCTACTTTGTTAGGGACCTATGCTTCTATTTTTTTTAGTGAGTGTCATTGAGTCTAGTTTACTCGGTCTATATACTATGTAGTAGTTAATAGTTTATAGGCTTCCTTTCGGAGCATGAAACTGTCAAATGATTGGACCTAATCTATGTATCACTGTGCTACTACCACAAACTCTTTATCTACCCCTTGATGGTAGAGGGAGGATATGTAATGGTCATTTCTAGCTTTCGACGAATGATAGTTGCCCTATTTGGATTTGTTCAAAAACAATTAACTCGAGACAATCATATACTACTTGGCCTATTAGCACAAGAAACAATTCTGATGCATTACCATACACACGGCCACTAGATTAGATAAAAAAGAAGAAGCCTAAATGCATTGATAAAGGCCCCTACCCATGGCCACTTGCAAGGAAGAGGAAATAAAGAAATGGTAACAGATATAAAAAAGAGAACAAAGGCAATTCTGATGCATTACCATACACACGGAGCTCCTAATGGAAATGCATCATCCGGTGAAAAACCTAGCAAGAGTTGCTTCTTGATGTTAGAGAACAGATATAAAAAAAAAAAAAAAAATCAAATACAAAACAGAAAAGCTGGGGGTGTGAATATGCAATCGTGAATAAACATTACATGTAATATATTACAGATAGATATACGACGTCGTATGGAGGCAGCTGCCCAGTTCTGCCATTTTTACAGATTGAATGGATTTCACAGCCTTAAACTTTTTAACTATCTAAAAAATTCGAGGTTGGGCAACTGCACAAACTCGCCACCACCTGAATCCGCCCTGGGAACAACTCAAACGCAGATACTATTTTCATGATTTATAACGGAATCAATTGGAATCATACCTTCAAATGGACAGCTGCGAATTGAACTCCAATTCCTTCAAATGGCCTACTGCAAATCGAACTCCAATAATACCTTCAAAGTTCAAATTGACTGCTGCGAATCGAAATCGTACTCCTAAATCGAACTCTGGGTTAGGGATCGAACTTGCTGCCTCTTGTAAGAGAGGGGGCTGAAATGGGCTCTCCAATACTCACAGCAGAACAGCTGCGACCTAAAGGCTTTAAAACATGATCTGTTTCAAAACGACATCATTTTTCTTTTGTTGCTGGGCCTGCGCCTTTGACGCCTTTGGCGTCACTTTTCACGCTTGGTCGATGCCTCAACCGCCTCATCCGCCTCGTCGCCTAACCATCAAAACACACTCAATTTCAGGCATGATTTCTGCTTTTTGAGCCTCAGGAGGTGCGCTTTTTAATTCATTGATCAAGATGTAGAGGATATCAAGTTATGCCACTATGCCAAAAAAACGAATCAGACGACACATTTCCAACAACAGCGAAATTTTTAACTGTCGTCTGATATAATCAGACGACAGCAAGAATTATTCTATTGTCCAAATTTTCGATTCAGTCAACAGTTATTACATTGCTGTTGTTCAATTTTCATTCAGACAATGGTTATATTTTGATGTTGTCTGAGTGAGTTTTTTCAGACAACAGTTATTACATTGATTGTTGTGCAATTACTATTCAGATAATTGTGGTATTTTGATGTTGTCTGACCAATCTAATTCAGACAATAGTTATTTTTTGCTGCTTTATTCTGTTGTGTAACTCTACTTTAGACAATGACTATAAATTTATGTTGTCTGAGTTCCACACTTGGCCAAAACTCAAATTTTTTGACTCCCTGTTTCGACTTTGCCCGCCCATTTTTTGACCAAAATTTAAACTCCAGGCTTTTCACAAAACTAATCGTTTTATTTTGGGAAAGCAAAAATAGATGTTCAGACTAAACCTCTCTATCTTCTCTCGGATGCCCAGCTCCCCAACGCGCTCTCTCTCTCTCTCTCTCTCACACACACACACACACAAACGCCGGACCTTCAAGAAACCACCCATTTATTGATCGTGAACAAGAAACCACAAAGAACGAAAAGCACCGCAACCTCAAGAAAGAGCTCCATCAATCCACAGAGCCTGATCCTCTTGCTCCTCAGATGCTCCCTCACAACCTCCGTTTTCAGATCTCCGATCTCTCTCCTTAGCGGCTTCTCCATCTCCTGAATCACAAAACCATCAACTCCGGTCATCAATTACATAAACAGATAGAAAATCGGAGAAAGCGATCTGCGGTTCTCTCTCTCCTTGTTCTTCTTCTTCTTCTTCATTGTGATAGTGATCTGCGGTTCTTCTTCTTCTTCTTCTTCTCCCCAAGATCAAGAACTGATAAGCTATCTCACGATCCAAGGATCGAAAGCTGTCTCGCGTAGGTCCACCAGCGGTCTCGTACATCACCAATCTCGCTTTCTCTGTGACCTCTTCCAACTGGAGTTGGCTTCAGGTTCATTGCAACTTATTCAAAGAGGTAGACTCTCGCCACCGCCTTTCATTGTCTCAGGTTCAAGTTGAAATTTTTTTTTTATCTGCATCGAATCGGGGTTGAGCTCAATCTCTATTTAGCTGCTGAGAAACTGGAATATTTGGCTTAATGTTTCTTTTAATTAGGATTGGAAGATTAAGTCTCAATTGCTTTCAATTTTCAGTAATCATTCAGAAAGCTTTGATATTTTACTTGTGTATCTGTTTAATTTTGAAATGCCAATGAATACTGTTGAAGATGAAATTATGTATCTGATACCAATACTGGCAATACAAGATTATGAAATTGCATCAGTTTTGGTTAGTTAATGATAGTGCTCAGTGTGGTATGATCTGATAATTTTGGTATGCTATGTTATGACTTGCGCTCAGTTTTGGTTAGTCAATGATATTACTCATCAATAGAAACCTTTTCTAGCTACATGGGATGGCAACCCTACATTGATGATATTAGCTGCGTTTTAGTAGACTATATAAATCATTGGTCTATCTTTTGGTTCGCATGTTTATGCCTATATGTAGAGTTTTAGCTTCAATGTGAACTAATCTCATTCAACAAATGATGAGTATCACATCCTTTTTTTTCCCCTCTCTCTTACGTATTACTTGCTTATTCTTGCAGGCTGTTCTCGTGCAAAAGAATGTGGATCACCGAGGGTTCAGAGGCTATGTTCTGTCATTTATGAAACCAATATGGACTGATCTAGTTTTCTTTCCTTGTCTTTGTTTAGCATTGAAGAGCGAGACAATCCAAAGTTAAATTGTACCTTCGTATGTTTGAAATCCAATTTAGTAATGTAACCTATTGATCATCTGTTCAAGTACTTGTCTAACAATCAGTCGGTTGGCCCAATACCAAACATTACCAGCATGAATCTCCTCAACTATGGGTAAGTATCTTCTCAGCTATAGCATTACCTCTATGATGGTAAACTGTGTGTATATCCAGATTGCCCTTGATGCAGAATTGAGTTTTGTGTCCTTTATATATGGAGCGATAAGCTTGCTCTTTCCATTTTGTAAAGGCATTTAACATAGCTAATTGCAGAAAACTGATATTTATATTAATGTTTTAAATATAATATGCACTTTACGAATAGTATGTTGTTGGATTGGTTTCAGTGTTGGGTCTGCCTATATGTCATTACCAACACTTAATAGTGTTTAAATATATGCCTCTAGGGTCGATTCAAGTATCAGCCTAACCAAGTTAGAGCTTTTCAGATGCTAGCTGGAGGCACTGGCATCACTCCAATGTTCCAGGTATGATGGAGTCTGAGCTTTGCACATAGCTCCACATATGCTTTTATAGTTATTTTTCTTAGGTTTTTAGAGCCATAATGGAAGATCCTAGTGACAGCATGAATGCACATCTCATATATGCCAATGTCACATATGAAGACATTCTTGAAAGTAAGCATCTATTTCACCAAAGAAAGGGATTTTAGCCATTTTCATATTTCTGGAATTTCGACCCAGTCATTTTCTTTTGTCAAACTGTACTGATCTACTGGGAATTTGATCTTGGCTTCTTCTAAAGTTCTTTAGTACACATCTTAAAGAGTCATTTAGAACTAGAATTACCCCAAAATGAAATTTTGCTGGAATTAGTTATGAATTTCTGAATTCTGAAGTCGGTCACAGAAATTTCTGCTTCCAACTTCAGCCAAAAGGCAGAGCCCTATAACCCTTCAAATTTTAAACCTGATACACCATTGAATATGGTTTCAGAGCTTAGTGAGTAAATTATGTGTTTTGTCGAGTTAGGTACTAGCTTTTATGAGGTTTCAGAGCCTTCTTCAATCTAGAATCAAAGACAAATGACACTAAAAAGAAAGGGTACAGGGAAGCAAAATGATGTACCATTTAGTTGCCCTTTTTCTGTATTGCAATATTGAAATCGATGTTATATATGGTACTTAATGAGTTTGCTCTATTTGTGTTTTCAGATTTGGTCAATAACCTTGGTGCCATTGCAAGGTCTAGCACCAAGGAATTGATGGAAGTCTAGGCTGCTGGAGCTGATGTTAGCATGTTTGGTGTTGGGTTCTACTTTGGATATATTGTTTGCTGAGAAGGAAGAGGAAGGAATGGTATAGAGTTTGGAAGTTGATGAAGACAAGGAAGTGGACTAGTACAATATGTTTCTGGCTTGATGTTTTTGGGCTTTATGTTTAGGTAGGGTTAGTATGTTAATGTTGGGGTGATGATGGAATGAATAGGTTTTGAAGGTTTAATCAATGGATATGTTTTTGAATGTTGGTCAATTAGTTTTGGCTAAATGCTAGGTGCATAATATGTCTTGCGGCTCTCTTTCGTAATCATTTCATTCCAAATGAAAACTATTTTCTAACATTTGTTTGACAATGGAACATTATAAAATGGTATTCAAAAACTGTTGTATGAACAGTCTAACTACAATACTTTTCAAACAATTTTAATTGCCCAACTAGAAAAAACACAATAATAAAGTACCATGTTCTGTAGTATCAAACCCAAACACACAATGCTTTTTACAAGCTTACGTTGTTTTGCTTCAATTCACACAACTGCCATATCTCAAAAAATTGATGTAGAACATTTAAGGGACAACAGTTTCTACACAACTGATCTTGTCAAACTTTGCTTCAAAAGTTACTTTCCATGAGATTGCTGTCGACTTAATATGACTTGCACAACAGAATACTGTATGTCGTCCTTTATGGTATTCAGACAACATGCATATTAATGTCGGTGCTTGTCCAAATTGGATTCAGACAATAGTTTCACGATGTCGTCTGATACCTGCATCAGATGACAGGAGTATTAACAACATCAATTTTCACTATCAGACGACAGTTAAAAACTGTCGTCTAATTCGTTTTTTGGCATAGTGTGTGTGCAGTAGATCATTGTGAAAATTGGAAATTAACAAAAAAAAAAAAAACATTGGTGAACTAATTACGTACCAAGGAATTGGATGGATGACATTGTTGATCAATCCTACTGTTTGATCCAAACTCCATCTTTTTGTATAGTTTTCCATTCAATATGGATGTTTGGGATGTGAGAAATCTTGGAACACACCGGGCCTTGCCTGTCTTTGCAACTTTTGGAGACAATGGGACAATCGTTGATGATCAACTTCTGAAGCAGCGGCGTCTTCCTTGTAAGGAAGTCTGGCAATGTCTTCAGCTTATAGCACCATTCAATGGATAAAGTAGAAAGGCGTGGCATGAAAAAAGTTGGTGACGATGAAGTAGCATCATTCTCATGATAATCCCATTCTTCCCACTCCGGCATTTCAGCGAACTCGAGCTGTTTCAGATTGGGGAACAATATAACTTGATGATCAAGTGAGTACTCAAATCCAACCTTTTTCACTTGTGGCATGACATCAAATCTGAGTCTCTCAAGGGACCCCAAGTTGCCCAAAACCGAAAGAGGCACATAGTTACAAACCAAGCACCAAGAGAAGGTTAGGCTTTTCAAGTTAATTAAAGAGGAGGTCCAACTGGGGTACAGGGTTCTGCCATCGTAACCTCTGATCCATAAGGATTCAAGATTTGAATTTGGTTGTAAGACATTCAATACTGCTTCCTCGATGGTACTCTGGTTGCCCTCGCTTTCACAGGCGAACCCTAGTTTCAAATGAAGAAGGTGTTTCTTATTCACCAATAGGCCATTCTCCACATCACACGCCGCACTATCTTTCAATTTGCCCTTTAATACGATCCAAAGTTTCCCCTGAAGCTCGTCCATGTCTCTCAAATCATTTAACCTCAATCGTTCTTCATCTCCACCTTCACCTTCACCTTCAATTAATAACACAGGTTCAACATCTAGCGTCCGTAGACTTTTCAACATCGCAATTGATTTGGGCAGCTTCAGTAGTTTATCAATGTCGCAAAAACCAAGATTAGCATGAAGATGCTGCAAGCTGGTCAACTTTCCCATGGCCTCGGGGAACTTTTCAAGGCTAATGCACCAATCAACTCGCAAGGTTTGCAAATTGACTAAATTACACAAACTATCAGGTAATTTCTTCAGCTTCCGATTACGAGATAAATCCAAATACCTCAAGTGCACCAACCCGCCAACCTCGTCCGGAATTTCTTCAATATAGTTGTCACTCAAATTCAACGTCCTCACGCATTTTAATTGTAAAATCAACTCTCGCGTAAAACTTGTAATTTTACAATTAAATGTTGTAATGGTCCGCAGACGTTGGCAATGGTCAAAAGAAAGGGTAAAACGTCCTATCGGTGCAAACATTATGGTCAAATGACGGAGCTTATTGTCTGCTGGAAATTCTATTCTCTCCTCAGCACCTTTTTTCTCAACGATTAAACATTCATTTTTGGTTAAATATTGGAGAAAGTCGTGCACAATATCATGCATTTGGCAATGTTCAATATCTCCAAATTCATCTTTCTTCAAATTTTGGAAGAAAAATCGCATTACCAAGTTATCGAAATATGATTCTCCAATGTTTATCATTGTCTTTTCTTTGTTCCCAAATGAACCAAGAAAACCTTGTGACATCCACAACTCAATCAAAATTTCTTTTTCAATTATATGATTTTTTGGGAAGGTAACACAATATAAGAGACAACGCTTGATTATTGAAGTTAAATCATAATAACTTAGTAACAACGGTTGGAAAACTTGTTGCTCCACTATGTCTAACTCCCATATCTCACTATTCAAAACATCTTGCCATTCTTTCTTTGTTTTCTTACAACGCATGAGACCACCTAAAGTCTTGGCAATAAGTGGCAACCCTTTGCACTTCTTTACAATTTCCTTACCAATAGGTTCCAAAATTTGACAATCATCTTGGTTTCTGTTGGTAAAGGCAATTCTAGTGAACAGTGACCAACAATTTTCTTCACTTAACACCTTCAAATTGATTGTGTTATCGGGTGCTCCCATCATCCTAGCTACTTCTTCTTTTCGTGTAGTGACTATTATTTTACTACCTACAGCACCATTATGTAAAGGTAGCTTCAAATTTTCCCACTTCCTATAGTCTTGGTTCCACACATCATCTAAGACAAGGAGAAACTTTTTCCCCTCGATAGACTTGTGCACACATTGGAAGAAAGCTTCTAGGTCATTCGAAATGGAATTGACATTTCCATCAAGGGCTCCAATGATGGCTTTGGCTATGTTGAGCTCATCAAATGGGTCTGAGACACAAACCCATATTCTTTTTGTGAAATTAGCCTTCACTTTTTCGTCATTATATGCTAGTTGCGAAAGGGTTGTTTTACCAATTCCACCCATCCCTACAATTGGGATGACAGTGAGGTTTTGCCCTTCAAGATTACTCTCACTCAACAACATGCCCACCAAGAAATTTTTTCATCTACCCGACCAAATGTTTGATCGACAAAAGAAGTGGTCTTTTGTCGCTCAATATGTTCAATACCACTTTTTGTGTACTGAAAGTTAAAATTTTGCCTCATATTAGCAATTGTTGCTAACCTTTCACTGAGATCTTTAATCTTTTGAGCAATGTCGCGACGAAAAATAACTCTACTAACTTGGCCAAAACAAAAGAAAGTAGTAGGAATGCATAGACATACCTTCTTCTTAGTCGTTTCAAGAGCATTTCCCGCTGCTTTCTCTTGTTTCTCAATTTGTAGCCTCAGAATTTCAGTGTTCCAATCATCCATCACGTCCTCCATCTCGTTGGACACATCCTTTAAATCATCCAGCCATAATTTAACAGAAGCCTCCTTCACTTGCCTCTCCTCTGCATCTTTGAGCACGGCTTCTATAGCTTGGAAATTGTGGCAGAGATTTTCAACTTCTTTCTTAACATCAACTACCAATTTCACTTGTAGTTGTACCTGTTGACGGGTGATTGAAGCCAATTGTTCTAGGAGAACGGAAATGAGTGCTTCAGCCATCAGAAATTGATCGACTTGTAGTGGAAAGAAGGGGAGACCGATCAAAGTAGCTAAGAGTAAGAACTGTTTTCATACATATGTGATGTATATATCATTACTTGGTAATTAGGTCGATCGACGTCCACATGTGATGATAGGCCTAAGGGGCCGCCAGACTCGACTTTGTACAATAAAGATATGGGTTATGTTAGGTAGAATGCATTATTGGTCAGATTCAATCGTGTTAGGTAGAACGCATTATTGGTCAGATTCAATCATGTTAGGCTTAATTTGACCACATAGTAAATACGAACGCATACCAAATACCTATAGCCTTAATTAAATAAGATAATTAATTCTGGACTAAAGATTTTATTCATGATAATTAGATCCTTAACTCCTACCAACCTTTCATATTTCATGCGGCATGTGATTGTTGATCATGGAAAATAATTTGCGGCCTCAATGAGGCTTAAGATTTGTGGCCTCAATTTTATGTGTTATGTCATGTCACCTACATACATCACTTAAGTGTCAAATCATGTCATGTAATTCTTAAGAAAAAGACCATCTTATCCTTCCATAATCTAATGACTCCAAGTTATTTTAGCTTTCTTCTAAAAAGAAAAAATTATTTTGGTTTTTTTTTTCCTTCATTTTTTCTTTTCATTACACTCATGCTTAGATTTAAACAACAATTTTTTTTTCTTCAATCATGAATAAAAAAATTTCATGTAATTCAGTCAATAGATTTGCACATACATTCGATTAATAGATTTGCATAACACATGTATATGAATTCAACCTTTATTGGGTTCATGTAAATTTTAAAAATATAATGTGAAAAGTAGGGCTGTCAATTCTGACATGACCCGATAACACGACTCGAAACCCGCACGAAATAAAGCGGGTTGAACCCGCACGATTAAAAAGCGGGTCAGCCGTGGGTCAACCCGCCATGACCCATTTAATAAATGGGTCGGCCACGGGTCAACCCGCCAACTCGAAGTGAACCCGTATAACCCGATTATGCTATACTTCTTCTTGAAATTTTGGATGTTTGAAGTATTTGATCATAGGATTAGACAGTTTGAAATATTTTGGTTTATAATTATTGGATTTAATTATTTATAAATATATATAATTACTTATATTCTTCATCTTGTAGAGTTTTTAGTGAATTTAATCAATTTATGCATTTTTTTAGTTAAACGGGTCGCATTGTTAACCCTTAAATTAGGTCATTTTATCTAACACAACAGATATATTTGTTAAATGGGTTAAGCGGGTTGGAAACAGGTAACCCGTTTAATAAGTAGGTTGGGTTTGAGTTTAAATTTTTGACACGATTATTAAATGGGTTGGGTTTGGGTTTGTATTTTACGACACGACAAATATCTTGACCCGACACGAACCCAACTTAACACAACCCATTGACAGCCCTAGTGAAAAGTACATATTTGTATGATTATATATATTCTTTTGTTCATTTTTTTTCTATTTATCTAGGGTTTAAACACTATATTTGAATTAATTATTTTTTGTTTGTTTTTTGTCTTATATTTAGGTTGTGGATGATAATTAATGACTACTACTAACATGAAATTTTTTTCTTACCTCTTAATTTAGAAACACGTATTTTCCCAATTCAATTTATTAGTGCTATTTTTTTTGGCGAAATTAATCAATATTTGGAAAGAAAAGTTAATGCCTATTTTTTGACACCTAATTCAATATATTAATGCTATTTGGAAAGAAAAATTATAGAAAAGAATTTAATTAAATGTAGAAAAGTATTGGTCTTTTTTTTTTTTTTTTTGAAATAGAAGTTGAATGCATTAGATCAACAGCCAAAAGCTAAAGTCTACAAAGTTTACATAAGCCATCCGGCAAGAAAATCCGAACTACCTATCTAAATCAAAGCAAACTCTTAAGAATCTCTGGGACGCTCACATTTAAGCGAGCCTAAATAAGAAAAAGACAAACCTCGCCTCCTACGGAAAGGAAATCATTCAACTAGCCCTAGTTTGCCAATCACGCAATTGTGGTACAAACTGAAAAACTAGAAATGTCATAGAAGACTCATAGAATCTTGTCCCATCTCACACAGGCTCATACCCAACTGAAATAAAATTAGTAAATAACTAGCTCCTTCCCTTTTGAGTTGGAGCTCATACCAGCAGATGTAGTCTTCACCTTATTC
The DNA here is from genome assembly GCF_002994745.2 of Rosa chinensis. Taxonomy (NCBI): domain Eukaryota; kingdom Viridiplantae; phylum Streptophyta; class Magnoliopsida; order Rosales; family Rosaceae; genus Rosa; species Rosa chinensis. Next base: position 36,660,091 of record NC_037093.1, on the reverse strand, counting down.
GTCTTGGGAGTCTTCTGCACTTGCCCAGCCTCATTTGCTGCACCTTGCTTTTTCTTCTCCCCAGATGGCAGCTTATTCCTACTACCAACCGGACGACCTCGCTTCCTCTTTCCACTACTAGACTTGCCCTCCTCCGGCAATGATACCAACCCTAGGTTTTCCGGCTCCAAATGCAGATTACGCTTGCCTACAGCCAAGCTAAGCTTTAACTTCTTGGGGGAGATAGTCACGCCCTCCTCAGATCGACCTCTACACTTACCGGTTATTCTCTCCGGTGTCATAGCAGTTTCCTGGAGCTCTCTGATCACCACTTGTCGTCGAGGTTTGGTCAAGAAAGAGCTCAGAGGAGGTTCCACAACCGGCTGAGGGATAGGGGTCTTAAAAACTAGGGTTTTTCCATGAATCAAAACCCGAGCATTCAAAAGTGAGTTGCTGCCTCCTTTCGTCCCCGAACTCGAAGCTGAAGCTCCCGGCTGCATCTGCATACCTCCAATCAAAGTCACTGGCGGTGCAGGTGCACTTTGCGATCCCAACACCGTCCTCTAAGCCCCGTCATCATCTTCCTCCAACGCCGGCCCCGAGCAAGGCAAGCCTACATGTGTCACCAATCCACAGATGGAGCATCAGCCAAACAGTCTGTCATACTTGAATTTGCAGAGGAATTCAACCTCGTCTTCCACCCAATACCATCTTTTAAATGGTATCAGCTTGTTCAGCGGGATTTCCACCCGAATGCGGAGCTTTCCGGCCTTCTTCCCCGTCTTATCGATCTCCTGAAAATCCCCAAGTGTGTAACCAATCATAGTCATCACTCTTTCAGACCGAAACGCAGGAGGAATACCTTGCAGTGTTATCCAATATGAGGCCATGGTCAGAGGAACCTTTTCCACGGGCGTCACACCATCATAACATGCCAGCGCCACTAGTGCATGATTGTACCCCCATGGGGCGCCCTTCCAGATACGAACTCGATCCGAAGGATCAGACAAAATGAAAAGAACCCTCTGACTATCCGTCTCCTCCACACGCAAGGATCCATTGATCCGCCATGCATTGCGGAACATCCCAAGGAAGGATCGGATCTTATAATCCAGAGCAGTGAGCAACTTCCCCACCATGAAAACCTCCGACTGACGCAAACCCTGACCTTGCGTAGGACGGAGGTCAATCTGTTTCTTTCCTTCAGCAATTGCGAGAGATGAAGCTAGCCTTGCGGCCATGGCATCAACGGAACTCATGGTTACACTGAAAGAGAGAAGCAAAGAACCCTAACCCTAACCCTAGTAGAGAGAAAGGGAGGCGGCTCTACTTGATTTTAACGACCCTTGATGTTAAGTAGAAAAGTATTGGTCTTTGTAGACATATCTCTTAAATTAATACATAATTAATAGCTTGTTTTTTTTCGTCACTTAATTAAATTCATTAATATAATTGATTCACCCTCTAACACCTTAAAAGGAAATATAAAAGGGCAAAGTTGGTGTTGTAATAGTATGATGTGGCAAGATATATTATGTGGAATTGAAAATAAAATTTGTATTTGCTTACATGGCATGACACACAGGATTTGAGGCCATAAATCTTAGGCCTCATTGAGGCCCTCTATCATTGCCCGTTGATCATTAATTTGGTGAAATGTTAAGATACAAGTTCAACAAATACACCCGGTTTCTTGACTTCTTCTTTGCCACAGTTTCCAGATCTTCTCTCTCTCATGGAAGGAAATTTGCTTGAAATCTTCAATTCTACCAACCTTTAGTTCTATCCAAGATCCCCTGATTTATTAGAGGAGGAGAAATGAATGATAAGAGAGGGAAAAGCAGAGGGCTAATTGGTCGGTGGAGGTTTTCAGCAGAGTTGGCTGACTAAAGGGGAAATCTTGCTTATGCAGGTGTTGCACTAGGAAGGGGAGAGGTCTTCGAGGCATTGATAAAGCCCGTTGGTGCCGTCACCAGAGGTGGCTGTGGATGCGAAGAAAGTCTTTAGTGAAGAGTTTCAGACTTGGTCGCGAATAGAGATTGAAAGTATAGAGGAAGGATTGAAAGTATAGTGGGCAAATCAATATCAGCCTTTAGATTTGCCTTTATACACGCATCAATTTTCCATTAAAAGCTTAGGCAGGTTAAGGTAGATAAGAAGCTTAGGAGAGGAGCATCTCCCTTCATCAATGATCATGGCCTAAGGGCAGCCGTATTTCAAAAAAAAAAAAAAACTTATAAAAAAAAATTAAAAAAAAATTGGCCCGATCCGATAACTCGACGGATAGTTAATAGCTCAATTTAAATTCGTATCTGGCGAATTAATAGATACGCGATTCTCTAATCTGATCCGTTTATAATAACGAATATTTTTAAATTTTAAATAATATCCCCAAAAATTGAATTCCATAACCAAAATATTTCCTAGAACGATAAACTATAAGGTAACCAAAATACTAAATTTCCAAACCAATACTTCATTTAAATTTTTAAGGGCTAAATATTGGTTACTACCTCGTACTTTAGGTGCAAAATCGATTCAGTCCATGAACTTCTAATTTCATCAAAAACACCCATGCACTATCAGTTCTCATCCAATAGATCATTTCGTTCGATTACCATCCAATTAGGACGTTAACTCGTTCGATTATCATTCCTTATCTTTTGTCTATCATTTCTTGGGAAAATAATTGGTTTGATTTATTTATATTTTAGCCTTCTAATATAATTTTTATTTTCTAAACAATTCAATTAACAAAGGACATAATAGGAGTTTCAAATATTTAACCATGCGAAGTAAGAATTTGCTTAATATAATACAGCTAGGACTTGGAGCAACCTCTGAACGTCCAAAAGCCTTACCAGTGTTACCTCTGGCAACACAGGAAGTAGGACTGTAGCTTGAGTCAAGTTCAGGCCTGAAAACTTCATGATGAGTCCTCACGAGTGTCAAAAACATGACCACTCAGGAGGGTCCAAAAGCTGAAAACTGATGCATATAAGTCCCACATCAAAGACAAAATGGAACTCCTCCTTCCACTCGGCTATAAAAGGTCTCTCTCTCTCTCTCTCTCTCTATTAAGACACACATTTATTACTAACCTAACGTTACTCTGTTAACATAAATACATTCATTGACTTAGGCATCAGAGGAATGAAGAGCGCCAACCGAGGTCTCACTCTTGACGCTAGGGTAATTTACTTGATAGGTGACACTATTGCATTCCCTCTCTAAATCAGCTGAGACTTCAGACCTGTGTTAGCATTAACAAGATTCAACAACACCATGAATCTTGAGCACTAAAATTGGCGCCATCTGTGGGAATCTTTGAAAAAAAAAATTAAACGCAGCAAATTACCACTGACAGTTACAAACGTGGGGTTTTTTTTTTCCTTATTTTTTGTTTGTAATTTCTTGAAAAGAAAAAACTGATTTTGTTTATTTACTATTTTAGCCTTGTAATATCATTTTTATTTTTTAAACAATTCAATCAATAAAGGACATAATAGGAGTTTCAAAAATTTAACCATCATTCCCAACAATTTGCTTGATATAATAGATTTATTTTCTTGTTCACCAAAAATATATTTATTTTCTTTCATGATTTTATTTAATATTTATTATATATAACAATTTGTTAATGAGTCGAACTTAGAATATCGCATTTACGGCTCACCACCATCGTCAAATCGCCATTAACTTTGATCATTGTCAAATTTTAGCTCCGATATCCATGGTGATTTTGATTTGGAGCCATTTGGATGTAGTTCTCAACCAAGTTTGGTCCATATGGAATTAAGCAGCTGAAGGACATTAACGTACAGTCTTTCAACCTGTTTGTTGACCATTTGTCCAAATCTGTGGTTTATCGTCTCCAAAATTGAATGATCAGGTTTCTCATTGATTTTGTCATTTGGAATTTGAGGTTTCTTTGGAATGTCATAGCAGGTAATTCTTGTAGTTCAACTTGGTACCTGTTTATCAAGTTTTGTTCTACTAGTTGTGGATTGTGAGTTGTGACCGGCCTCTTTAATCCCTGGTTCTGTTTTGATAGTGTCTTGGATTCGTGCCTTGGCACTCTTTGTGGTGTTATGCACAACCATTTGGGATTATTGTCTTCTTTATTTCTTTAGTTAATTTCTTGCATAATTTTCTTGGTATTTGATGCTTTAATTTCAGCATCTCAACTTTTTCATTTGAAGGGATCAAATTGTGTTTCTGGGGTATCTCATTTCTTTGCCGTCAGGCTATATGTTCTCTGTTGTTTTGTACGACTAGTTCATGAATTTCATCAGATTTTGTAGGTGTGGTTGTCGTAGCATGGCCTTTGTTCCACGTTCAGAAGGAGTGCTATAAGCTCTATTATTTAATGATACATGATCAAATTGTGGTTCTTGGCATTGAATTCTGATTTATATATTTTATGGTTACTATTTGATTTAGTTTTTTTCTTGCTCCACTGATTCTAATGATTCTTTGTGTTTATTTTCATGTTGCTTTTGGTTGGTTCTGTGTTTGGAGTATCTTGTGGGCTGCGGAAGCCAAAGCAGTTAGATTGCTACGAGTCTTTTGGGATAAGATCGATTACCTATCCATGGTTGCATTTCAAATTAGAGGCAGTTCTACTTGAAGACAGCTAGTTGCACTCTGGTTTTGACGGTTATTCATGCAAGTTCCAAACTCTTTTGGATAAATCCAAATTTGTTTGGTATCATAATTCACCTTTTTAGAATTTTTAGGAGAAGTGAGGACCCTTTTCCACTTCTTCAATATATTAGGGTATATGTATTTTATTTTACATGATTGTTTGGGCAGTGCACCACGACATTTGTAGGAATGCGCTTATGATTCCCAACTTCATGTTTGTGTAGATGAACCACAATGATCTTCTACCATACTTATATCCGTTGTATATTTACCTTTGAGGATTAACCTCTGGTAATAAAATATTCTATTCCAAAAAAAAAAAATTATATCGCATTTGCTGCATAAATTAAATGGTAAAAAAAAAAAAAAAAAATTTAAAAAGCTTAAATTTGCAGGGGGGTATTTACTGTAGCTGCTCATGGAGATGGAGATGAGAGCCGAAGAGGAGATAGAAGTAGGACAAGACTTAACCCCATCACTCCCTCCTCTCTCTTTCGCTCTCCACGACTCCCTTCTCTCCTCTCACTGCTCTTCCTGCTTCTCTCCCCTCCCTCCTCAACCTTTTCCTCCTCTCCATACCCCTCCCTTTCCCAACAATTCCCACCATGTCCACTACTGCTCCCCACTCTGCTCCGCCTCCGATTCTCCCCTCCACCTCTCCAGCGCCGAGCCTCGCCTTCTCCGCCTCCTCCATTCCCACCCCTCCACCTACCCCCACGGCGACTCCTCCGACCTCCGCGCCGCCCTCCGCCTCCTCCACTCCCTTCCCGCCACCTCTCCCCCGGCTCTTCCCCGCATCTCCGGCCTCCTGACCAACCGCCTTAGACTCATTGGCCACGACGGTGACCTCAGAATTCGCGACGGCGCCAGGGCTATGTTTCTCGCCAGGACAATGCGGGACGCTCAGGACGACGACGCCGTTTTGGAGGAGGCTGTGCTGTGCCTGGTCCTGACCAACGCCGTCGAGGTCCAGGATAACACCGGCCGCACCCTCGGAATTGCAGTGTACGACTCCTGCTTCTCTTGGATCAACCACAGCTGTTCTCCCAATGCCTGCTACCGCTTTCTGCTGTCCTCGCCGTCACCGCCGCAGTGCGCCGAGACGCGGCTGCGTATTGTCCCCGCCGGCCAAGTAACGTCATAAGTTACCATATATTTACTTGTTCTTCATTTTATAGTGCAATAAAATTACGAGTTTTGACATCCACGTTTGTTGCAGATTGAGAGTGGTGTTTGTACCAAGAATTTGTTAACAAAAGGTATTATGGTCCTCAATTTCGATTCGTTTTATTTGATTTTTTAGATTACGAATTTCGAATTTGAACTTAAGCTTATTTTCGAATGTAGAATGCGGGAAATGTGGTCCAAGAGTGATAGTTAGGAGCATCAAGAAAATCAGTAGGGGGGAGGAAGTCACTATTACATACACTGACTTGTTGCAACCAAAGGTATCCATGATTCTCCACCCATCATCAACTCAATCTTATGTTAGATCACTTATTGGCAAATAATGATATGAGAATCAGCTGCTGACATTCTATGTTTAAGAACCCTGTCCAAGGCTTCATTTCATTACGAGGCTTACAGGAACCCTTTCTCAGTGGCTGAATTCGTGTCATGTTTATGTTCTTCATTTGATTAATGAGGTATTTCATTATGATCCTATATCTTTCTTGTATTAATTCCAGGCTATGAGGCAGTCTGAATTATGGTCAAGGTATCGGTTTGTGTGCTCATGTAAGAGATGTAGTGCATCACCCTTAACTTATGTTGACCGTGCTTTGGAGGTATGAAATCTTATTGGTCTTTGTGTACTTTTTCTAAACTACCGGGTTTAAATATAAGGTTGTACTTGCAACTGCTAATGATCTATATCTTTTTTGTTACTGTTTTTAGTTATGTGCATCGGTTTAATACTTCATAATCAAATGTTGTAACACTTATTTATCAATTTATATAGTCCAGATCATTTCATGCATGCCCTCATTTTTTTTTATTTTTTATTCTTTTAACTATCAGCAGTGAGCCTGCTTTGTTCCTTTGTATTGTTTCAGTCTTTGATGATTCCACCATTCTGCAACCAGGTTGTCTGCGTGCTGAAAAACCTAGTAATCTTTTGGTTCTATATTATTTATGGATGTAATGTTATTTTACTAATCTAAGCGTGATCCATCCACGGTCTTTTCAAAGATCTAAACACGTCTATGAGTTCCATATCTGTGGCAGTGGCCCTGTAAAGTGAAGATTTACATCATTGAAATGTCCTATGTTCCTCATATCTTATTAATATTTTTTGTACTTGCTGATTCTTAAAAGTCTGTTTGGCATTCTTCCCTAATTTCATTCATTACTATTTGGAAAGACCTTATGGTATAATTTTTAGAAATTTCTTGCTACTAGTACTTTAGTGTGTGTGTGTGTGTGTGTGTACAAACGATCCAGTATCTTTGAAGAAAAGCACCTCTTCAACTTTGAACCAAGAACTACAATCTTAACAATTCTTTTCTTCTTTTTTTCCCATTATACCTCTCGCAACTTCATTTGCAAAATTGGATATCTTGAACGAGTATTAACGTTCATTTGCAATCCTCCAGGATATCTATGCAGTCAATTTCAACTCTTCCAGATTGAGTTCAGATATTAGCTTCAATAGAGACAAGGCAACTGAAAGATTGACTGATTACATTGATGATGCTATAGCTGACTATCTGTCAATTGGTAATCCTGAATCTTCTTGTCAGAGGCTTGAGCAGGTACTCACACAAGGTCTTTCTGATAACCAGCAAGAGGGAAATGAAGAAAAATCAGAGTTGACTTACTGGTTGAACCCATTGCATCACCTCTCTCTAAATGCGTACACCACATTGGCTTCAGCATATAAAATCCTTGCAGATGACCTATTAACTTTATCTTCTTCAATGGAGTCAATAGGCAATCATGTAATGAAAGCTTTTGGCTTGAGCAGGACAAGCGCAGCATACTCATTGTTGCTCGCAGGCGCAGCTCACCATCTCTTTAACTCTGAATCTTCCCTAGTTGTAAATGTTGCACATTTCTGGACGATCGCTGGGGATTCCTTGCTAAATCTTGCTAAGAGCTCACTCTGGAGTGAGATAAACAGATGGGATTTGCCCGTGTCAGACCACTTGGAACTATACCGTATTGCAAAATACAAATGTCCAAAGTGCTCATTGATGGATAAATTCGAAACTTATTCATTTCATGATCCAGTGAAGCATGCAGATTTTGAACATGCATCGAGGGAGTTTCTTGATTGTGTCACTAACTTAACACAAAAAGTTTGGTATTTTCTGGTTCAAGGTTGCCGCTATCTGGGACTATGTAAGAATCCTATAGATTTTTGCTGGCTTGACACTTCAAAATATTCAAGTGAATGTGAAGTTCTTACTCAGTCTACTGGTACTAACCGTGGGAATAAAAGGAGTTTTTCTGGAAGTGAAGCAGAGGAAGACACCAACCAGTTAAGGATGTATATTTTATATCTCGGTGTCCATTGCTTACTATATGGAGAATTTCTTGCGAGCATATGTTATGGTAGGTATTCCCATTTGACTTGTTATGTTCATAACATTTTAGATCGTGAAGAGAAATCATCAAATCCTTGTCATTGACTGCACATTGAGTTTGAGAAAATGTTAATTTATACTCGGTTTGCTGTTGATTACTGTATTTAGTTTCTTTTACGTTAGGGGATGAGGTGTTTAAGGATATCGAATGAGGAAAAGAATGAACGAGTTTTTGTGATCATTAGTCAAAAGAATTGCTGAAACTTTTGCTCGTTGCAGCAACTCATCATGGCTTAAATTAACATGCGCACACTAAATATGTCTATCTGGACATTGCAATCGCATCCTATATACCAGGGCCGGCCCTGAGGGCTGCCGCCTCAGGCCACCGGCTCCGGGGGGCCTCGGAAGTTCTGTATATATGATACATAATAGGTATATAAAGATGTTTTGCTTTTATTGACACCGAAAGAAGTGTTGCTCCAGCGGGAGTGACCTTAGCATACGGAGGTTCGAGTCTCCCTCTTTACTTTTTCTATCTATTTTTCAATCATTTAAGTGACTTAAATCAATGTCAATTCTTGGGCCCAAATCGAAAGCTTGCTCACCCATTCAGTTTTTTTTTCCTATATCACATATGTTTTTTTTTTCTCTCCTTTTTCAATCACTTATGTTTAACTAGTTTTTTATTTCTGAAATTTATGTAGGAATAAATATTTATATACTTAAAATTTCATATTTACTTTTATTCAAAATACATGATTTTATATTGTTATTTGGCGTGTGCATATATATATATATATATATATATATATACACACACACACACACTATTATTAAGAGAAAAGACTCTGTTACTCAAAACTGAAAATTTTGAAAGATTTAACCCTAAACGATTAAAAAAATTTGACAATAAATTAAAGCACAAGGATAAATAGGACAATTATAAAATAGATTTTATTAAGAAAATTGAAAAGAAATGATTCCACAACCCTCACTTTTCTCTCTGCAATAACTACTCATTGAATCTATTTCTTTTGTAAATAACTTTTCTTTTTTTTTACAATTAAAATTTTTCGCAGACTAGTATGTATATATATATATATATATATAGGGGGCCACATTTTAATTCTTCCCCTCAGACCTTTAGAATCTCAGGACCGGCCCTGCTATATACCCATAGAAGAAGCGTGATGTTTCGGGTTAGAACTCGAGCTCTTTGTGGAATATGACTTCTTCCATTGATACAGTTGAAGCTATCCGGGGATGATGATATCGACAGGGACTTTGGAATTGGGTTAGGACTTTGAACATTATGAGATTGAAAGCACAAAGTGTTTTGGGTTCGACCTTCGTAGCCGAGGCTCATTTCATACTCTCCCCTGCCTCAAAAGGGCTTATGCGTTCCTCTCGTAGTTCACAAATTGAGTGTTCGAGAGAGTGATACCTTCATTTTAATGGCTTCTCCCAACGCTTCACAGTTCACCCTACTCCTGCATTTCCGCTTAAGCTTCGCTAGTTTTGGGGATTAATTGATTAGATACTCGAGAACCATCATTTTTTCTAGGAACAGCTTTTATGAGGATAGGCGTAAAAGTATGATTAGTTCCACAAATCTCACTGCACTGACCATTGTAAACTCCTCCTCATTTTACCGCCATGAAGATCTAATTTAAACGACAAAGTACAACATCACATTTGAACATGAAGTAATAAAACTCAATCGGAGCAAAAAATTTATAGTACTTCAGATATTGAAATTTCAGAGCCGAAAACTGTTAGATTGTAAATTGTGTTTTTATCTATATTCATGCCTCTCAGAGTTGATTGTGTTTTTTTATTTCAATTTCATTACAAAACTTTCAATTTTGATGTGTCATTGAATCTAAAGACCCAAGCGTTCCTTCTGCAGAGAAGAAATGAATAACTCTTCTTATAAACCTTTTCATATCTATTTATTTTTTCATATAATAATTTCAAATATACACGGAGGTTCCACTAGTTATATTTCGGACTAGTTGTTTTTCTAATGAAGACTCCTATTTAATAAAAAAATATTTGATAAAAAAAAATGAACAAAAAAAAAAGCGAGAACCGACTGAACAAAGACGATAAAAACTGTTCCCTCTCAATTCTCAAACCCTAGTTTTCTCCCTCGCTGAGGATCAGAGAGAGAGAGAGCACAAAAATGGTGTTCATCACATCTCCGAACCACAGAACCCTAAACCTGAATCTCAACCCAAAAACCACCACCCTTAAGCTCCAAATCCAGCAAACTTCCCACATCCCCATCTCCCACCAGCGCCTCTTCATCTCCCAAAGCCTCCAAATCCTAACCCAAACCGACTCCACCCTCCTCTCCAACCTCGGCATCTCCCCCTTCTTTACCCTAACCCTCCACATCCCTTTATTCGGCGGCACCCAACCCCTCGCCGTTCCAAACCCCGCCTCGACTTCCTCAACTCCAAGCCTCCCGCCAATTATGTCGTCTGCCTCGGCCGTGGCGCCACCAGATTCACCACGCGGTCCGATATCAGATCTGCCCGTGCCGCTCCCAACTTGCCCCATCTGTAGGCGACCACTATCGGTGGGGCGACCCCGCCTGGGGTGGGCTGCGAGCGCGGGAAGCCGGAGGAAGACCACGGCGAGGAGAAGGGTTACGATGAGAATCAGAAATTCTATGAGTTCAAAGGAAACGACGTCAGTTTGTTCGCGTCGGCGGAGTATGGCGACGAGGATAAAGAGGCCGATGGGGTGTGGGAAGCCATTGAGCAGAGAATGGACTCGAGGAGAAAGGATAGGAGAGAGGCTAGGTTGAAACAAGAGATTGAGAAGTACAGAGTTTCGAATCCGAAAATCACAAAGCAGTTTGCGAATCTCAAGAGGCAGCTGTATACAGTTACGGCTGAGGAATGCGATCGCATACCGGACATTGGGGATTACTCAGCCAAGAATAAGAAGAGGAAGTTTGAGAGCTTTGTGCCGGTGCCAGATACTTTCTTCGAGAAGGCTAGGCAGGAACAAGAGCATGTTACTGCATTGGACCCCAAGAGTAGGGCCGCGACTGGTACAGAGACGCCGTGGTCGCAAACGCCGGTTACATATTTGACTGCAGTGGGGGATGGTAGAAGTACTGTGTTGTCTTTGAAGTTAGATATGCTTTCGGATTCTGTTTCTGGGTTGATAGTTATGGACCCTAAGGGATATCTCACTAATCTTAAGAGTATGAAGATCACCAGTGATGCGGAGATTTCAGATATAAAGAAGACTAGATTGTTGTTAAAGAGTGTGACACAGACTAATCTGAAGCATCCACCTGGTTGGATTGTAGCTGCGAGGTTGGAGGAAGTGGCAGGGAAGATTCAGGTAGCAAGGCAATTGATCCAGAAAGGGTGTGAGGAATGTCCCAAGAGTGAGGATGTGTGGTTGGAGGCATGTAGGCTTGCCAGTCCTGATGGAACCAAGGCTGTGGTTGTTGCTAGAGTCAAGTCGATACCCAATTCAGTCAAGCTGTGGATGCAGGCGGCGAAATTAGAGCATGATGACTCGAATAAGAGTAGGGTGTTGAGGAAAGGGTTGGAACACATTCCTGATTCTATTAGGCTGTGGAAGGCGATGGTGGAGCTGGCAAATGAGGAGGATGCCAGACTTTTGCTTCAAAGGGCTGTGGAGTGTTGTCCCTTGCACATTGAGTTGTGGCTTGCACTAGCGAGATTGGAAACTTATGAAAATGCCAGGAAGGTCCTTAACAAGGCCCGCGAGAAGCTTTCGAAGGAGCCTGCCATTTGTATTACTGCAGCAAAGTTGGAAAAAGCTAATGGGAACACATCAACAGTTAGGAAGATTATTGAAAAGAGTATAAGGGCTTTGCAAAGAGAGGGGTTGGTGATTGATAGAGAAGCATGGATGAAGGAGGCTGAAGCTGCCGAGCGAGCAGGGTCTGTGGCAACTTGCCAAGCCATTATTCGGAACACAATTGGGATTGGTGTGGAGGAAGAAGATAGGAAGAAGACATGGGTTGCTGATGCAGAGGAGTGCAAGAAACGTGGTTCCATTGAATGATGTAGAACGGTTGGCGAGAGGAATCGAAGAACAGTTAGATCGTGCAAAAGGAGGAAAACCCAAGTTACTATTGCAACTTTCGCATTTAGTGTCCGATTTGAGCGTGCCATAGCTTTCCTAAAAGGGAATCGCGCCAGGAACAAAACTCGTCGCTATGCCACTACGTGTGGGATTTTTCAGGCTTTCGGGGTCGTTTAGGGCCTCAAAACTGCAATTGACTGTTTTTCAGAATTTTCGGTTTCTTAGTTTGTTTTGGATTTGTTTTATTTTTACCCGTGGGCTTTAGGGTTTCATTGTTAGTCGCCCTAGGGTTTCTTTTCTCATATATAAGCAGCTGCAAAACCTATCTATTATCTTTTTATCAATCAAATAGAGAATTTTCTCTTTTATCTCTGGTGGACTCCAGAACCCTTTGTTTAGGTTTATTGCTTGTAAACCTAGGTTACTATTCCGACTGCATCAGGTGGTATCAGAGCAAGTCTTCCCTGTCTCTCCTATTTACCTTGGTAGCAATGGGTGAAGTTGCGAAAGCAGATCTTGATACTCTTATCGCTTCTCTTACAACAACGTCTATCGCTGCCATCAACACCATGAACAATCAGATTGGAGAAATTCATGGACTGTTGGGAGAAAGAAACAACAACAACAACAATCCGAATAGAGGCGAGGAAGGAGGCCAGCGAGCTAGCTAGGGCTCCATGTGGTGAAGTTGTTGTTAATAGTTCAGAATCTGATTCTGAAGAAGAAATTGTACAACCTGAACAACCAGTACAAGTTGATCAAGATTACAAAGTCAAGGCCGAAATTCCTTTCTTTTCGGGCAACTCGGGTGTGGAAGATTATCTGGATTGGCAACTTCAGGTGGACAGATTCTTTGAGATTATGGAGGTGCCTGAACACAAGCAGGTTAAGCATGTTGCCTGGTGTTTGAAGAGTACTGCTACAGTTCGGTGGGATAAGTTGCAGAATACTCGAAAGAAGCAGAGGAAGCAGGGCGTTAAAACATGGCGAAGAATGAAACAGCTGATGATGGAGAGATTCTTGCCAGATGATAATGAACAGATTCTGTACAGGTTGTATATTGAATGTGTCCAGGGAACTAGGTCAGTGGCTGAGTACACTGCTAAGTTCTTACGCTATTCAGAGCATAATGAATTAGAAGAAACAGAAGGTCAGAAGATGGCTCGCTATATCAGTGGGCTGAAACCTTTCATTCAGGAGAAAATTGGGTTACAAACTGTGTGGACTATGGCAGAGGCTTCAAGCCTAGCATTGAAGGAAGAATTGTTAGAGAAGCCTTCGCGAGCTTCATCTTTCCAGAGGTATAACTATCAAAGGAGCACAGGTTTGGTAAATGCCTCAACTGACAAGGGTAAAGCCTTACAGCAGAATACAGGAAGTGCTTTTAGGGCTTCCAATCCTCCTTCTAACGGGACTGGCAGTTCTAGCAATTCTAGTGGTGTTCAAAATAGAGCCCCAAATAAAAAGCCTAATAATCCTTATGCTAGACCTACAACAGAACTTTGCTATAGATGCAACAAACCAGGGCATAGGTCTAATGTGTGTCCTGAGAGGAGGCAAGCTGCCCTTATAGGTGAGTATGATTACGACGGGGCTGAGTTTGCGGTGGAGGAGTCTCCTGAAAAGGTTAATATTGTATTGCAGAGGGTTTTATTATCTCCTAAAGAAGATAGGCAGCGACGCAATATTTTCAGGTCACTTTGTTCCATTAATAACAAAGTGTGCAATTTGATTGTGGAAAATGGGAGCTGTGAAAATTTTGTGGCCAAGAAGCTGGTGGAATATTTGCAGTTACCTACACATCCTCATGAAGCACCTTATTCCCTTGGGTGGGTCAAGAAAGGTCCACAGGTTCGAGTTGCTGAGTCCTGCAAAGTACATGTATCCATTGGTAAGCATTATAAAGATGACGTTCTATGTGATATTATTGATATGGATGCTTGTCATATTTTATTTGGGCGACCTTGGCAATATGATGTGGATGATGTTTATGTGGAATAGTCATAAAATTGATATGGCTCCTGTGTGCCAATTTGAGAAATCTAGTGCAAAGAAAGGGGAGAGTTTTCTGACCTTGTCTAGCAGTGAATTTGAGATGGAGGAAGCTTTTAAAGAATCTGAAGTTTTCTGTCCAGTGGTGATTAAAGGGTTGTTGGCTGCAGAAAAGGAAGTTATGGTGATCCCTAAGGAAGTGCAGAATATGTTGGGAGAGTTTGAAGAGCTGATTTCATATGAGTTGCCCAACGAGCTACCACCTATGAGGGACATTCAGCATCAGATTGATTTGGTGCCTGGAGCTAGTTTACCAAATCTGCCCCATTACCGCAAAGTCTCAAGGAGAATGAGATTTTGAGGGAGCAGATTGAAGACTTGCTGAAAAAAGGGTTCATTCGTGAAAGTATGAGTCCTTGTGCAGTTCCAGTCCTCCTTGTTCCTAAGAAGGGCAATCAATGGCGGATGTGTGTTGATAGCAGGGTCATAAATAAGATAACTGTGAAGTACAGATTTCCTATTCCTCGTTTGGAGGACATGCTTGATGAGCTGGAGGGTTCTAAGGTGTTTACCAAGATAGATCATCGAAGTGGTTACCACCAGATTCGAATTAAGCCAGGAGATGAGTGGAAGACAGCTTTTAAGAGCAAGGATGGCTTATACGAGTGGATGGTCATGCCATTCGGGTTGTCTAATGCACCCAGCACCTTTATGAGGCTTATGAACCAGGTTATTCGTCCTTTTATTGGCTCTTTTGTCGTGGTGTATTTTGATGATATATTGATCTATAGCAGGACCAAAGAAGAACGTCTGGTACATTTGAGGCTGGTTTTGGGAGCTTTACAGGAAAATAAATTGTACATTAACCTGAGGAAGTGTACTTTCTGTACCAACAAGCTATTATTTCTAGGTTTTGTGGTTGGAGAAGAAGACATTCAGGTTGATGAAGAGAAGGTACGAGCTATAAGAGAATGGCCTGCTCCAAAAACAATTTTTGAGGTGCGGAGCTTTCATGGTTTAGCTACTTTCTACAGGAGATTTGTAAGAAATTTCAGTACCATTACTGCTCCTATTACTGAGTGTTTGAAGAAAGGCAAATTCCAGTGGGGAGAAGAACAAGAGAAGAGCTTTGCTTTGATCAACGAGAAACTTTGTACTGCACCAGTTCTTGCTCTTCCTAATTTTGACAAGGTGTTTGAGGTGGAATGTGATGCTAGTGGCGTGGGAGTAGGTGCTATGTTGTCACAAGAGAAGAAACCAGTAGCATTCTTTAGTGAAAAGTTGAGTGAAGCTCGTCAGAAGTGGAGTACTTATGATCAGGAATTTTATGCAGTGTTCCAGGCATTGAAGCAATGGGAGCACTACCTGATTCAATGAGAGTTTGTATTGTTCACCGATCATCAGGCCTTGAAGTACCTTAATAGTAAAAAAACTGTGAATAAGATGCATGCAAGGTGGGTGAGTTTTATGCAGAAATTTCCTTTTGTGATTCAGCATAAATCTGGTACTCTTAATAGGGTGGCAGATGCTTTGAGTAGGAGGGCTTCCTTGCTGGTCAACTTAGCTCAGGAGATTGTGGGGTTTGATCTCTTGAAAGAGCTGTATGAGGAAGATGTTAATTTTAAGGAGATTTGGGCCAAGTGCAGTAGCAATAATGCAGTTGCAGATTTTTATGTGAATGAAGGTTATTTATTTAAGGGCAATCGGCTATGTATCCCTAGTTCATCATTGAGGGAGAAACTGATCAGAGATCTGCATGGAGGGGGTTTGAGTGGACACTTGGGCATAGACAAAACTATTGCTAGCCTTGTGGAGAGGTATTTCTGGCCATAGTTGAAGAAGGATGTAGGAGCTATTGTGAGGAAGTGCTACACCTGCCAGGTCTCTAAGGATCAGTCCCAAAATACAGGTCTTTATCTATCTTTACCTGTTCCTGAAGATATTTGGCAGGATCTTACTATGGACTTTGTGTTGGGATTACCCCATACCTAAAGAGGTGTGGATTCTGTATTCATGGTAGTTGACAGGTTCTCCAAGATGGCGCACTTTATAGCGTGTAGGAAGACTGCTGATGCTTCCAATATAGCGAAACTATTTTTCAAGGAGGTGGTTCGCTTGCATGGAGTACCCAAGTCCATTACTTCTGATAGAGACACGAAGTTCCTTAGTCACTTCTGGATTACTTTGTGGAGGATGTTTGGAATAGCTTTGAACCGTAGCAGCACAGCTCATCCTCAAACTGATGGGCAGATAGAGGTTACTAACAGAACTTTGGGCAACATAGTCAGGAGTGTTTGTGGAGATCGACCCAAACAGTGGGATTATGCTTTGCCACAGGTGGAGTTTGCTTATAACAATGTTGTGCATAACGCAACAGGGAAATCACTATTCTCATTAGTTTACACTGCTATTCCTCGACATGTGGTTAATTTGGTGAGGCTTCCTAAGGTTCCTGGTGTTAGTGTTGCTGCTGAGGTCATGGCTAGAGATGTGCAGGCTGTTAGAGAAGAAGTTAAGGCCAAGTTGGAAGAAACTAATGCCAAGTATAAAGCTGCAGCAGACCGGCATTGAAGAGTTAAAGTGTTCCAAGAGGGTGATGACGTGATGGTGTTCCTGAGGAATGAGAGGTTTCCTGTTGGTACTTACAACAAGCTGAAACTCAGAAAATATGGTCCTTTTAAAGTGGTGAAGAAGATCAATGATAATGCTTATGTTGCTGCACTTCCAGATTCGATGGGCATTTCTAACACTTTTAATGTTGCTGACCTGCATGAGTTTCGTGAAGATGAGGTTTCTTCGGAGGTGGAGGAGACTGATGTAGAATGGTTGGCGAGAGGAATCGAAGAACAGTTAATTCGTGGAAAAGGAGGAAAACCCAAGTTACTATTGCAACTTTTGCATTTGGTGTCCGATTCGAGAGTGCCATAGCTTTCCCGAAAGGGAATCACGCTAGGAACAAAATTCGTTGCTATGCCACGATGTGTCAAATTTTTCGGGCTTTCGGGGTCGTTTAGGGCCTCAAAACTGCAATTGACTGTTTTTCAGAATTTTCGATTTCCTAGTTTGTTTTGGATTTGTTTTATTTTTACCCGTGGGCTTTAGGGTTTCATTGTTAGTTGCCCTAGGGTTTCTTTTCTCATATATAAGCAGCTGCAGAACCTATCTATTATCTTTTTATCAATCAAATAGAGAATTTTCTCTTTTATCTCTGGTGGACTCCAGAACCCTTTGTTTTGGTTTATTGCTTGTAAACCTAGGTTACTATTCTGACTACGTCATTGAAACAGCCAGAGCTATCTATGCGCATGCACTCACTGTCTTCTTGACTAAGAAGAGCATATGGCTTAAAGCAGCACAGCTTGAAAAGAGCCATGGGACAAGGGAATCTCAAGATGCGCTGCTTCGTAAAGCGGTTACCTACCGACTACAGGCTGAAGTCTTATGGCTTATGGGTGCTAAGGAGAAGTGGCTTGCTGGGGACGTCCTTGCTGCCCGTGCAATCCTCCAAGAAGCTTATGCTGCCATTCCGAATTCTGAAGAAATTTGGATTGCTACGTTTAAGCTTGAATTTGAGAATCATGAACCTGAGAGAGCTAGGATGCTTCTTGCCAAAGCCCGAGAAAGGGGAGGAACAGAGAGAGTATGGATGAAATCAGCAATAGTTGAAAGAGAATTAGGGAACCTCGATGAGGAGAGGAAGTTGCTTGCTGAAGGATTGAAGGGCTTCCCTTCGTTCTTTAAATTGTGGTTGATGCTTGTACAGCTAGAGGAATGGCTTACCCATTTGGAAAAAGCCAAGGAGGCTTATGACTCGGGTCTTAAGCACTGCTCCAAGTCTATACCACTCTGGCTTTCTCTTGCAAATCTTGAAGAGAAGATGAATGGGCTGACTAAAGCTCGTGCAGTTCTTTCGATGGCCAGGAAGAAAAATCCTCAGAATCCTGAACTGTGGCTTGCTGCTGTTCGAGCTGAATTGAGGAATGGTAATAAGAGGGAAGCTGATATTTTGATGGCAAAGGCCTTGCAGGAGTGTTCCAATAGTGGTATCTTGTGGGCAGCTTCTATTGAGATGGTACCCCGTCCCCAAAGGAAGACCAAAAGTATGGATGCTCTCAAGAAATGTGATCACGATCCCCATGTCATTGCTGCTATGGCCAAGTTATTATGGCTTTACAGGAAGGTTGACAAGGCTAGGACTTGGCTCAACAGGGCAGTGACACTTGCCCTAGATATTGGAGATTTCTGGGCTTTATACTACAAATTTGAACTTCAGAATGGGACTGACGAGGACCAGAAGGATGTACTGAAAAGATGCATTGCTGCAGAACCAAAGCATGGTGAAAAATGGAAACCTATTTCAAAGGCAGTGGAGAACTCTCACCAACCAACTGAAGCTATCTTGAAGAAGGCGGTTGTTGCCCTTGGCAAGGAAGAGAGTGCAGCTGAAAATAATAGACAATAGGTCTGACTTGTCTTTTCCAGGCTAGGTTTAGTTATTTTATGAGATTGTAGCAATGAAAAATGGATGTGGAATTTTACAAGGTATCCTGCTAGAAAATGTTGCTCTATTATTACTCATTTACTCTTTATTTGTTGGCATGAATATTATAGATCAAATGATTTTGATGATGAAAGTTTCCTTTAATTATCGTTCGAATTACAATGGGTTCTGATTTGTTTTTCCCTGTTGTATTTGCGTAATAACTTCTAGATTCTTTTGATATCACATCTTCCTGTTTCTTGATGGTCAATACATAACTTTTCTTGAGTTCAAATGTAATAGGGTTTGCTTGCAGTTTTTTTAGTCATTACTATCCCTTTTTATTACCACTCTGGAAGAGCTAGAATTCGAACCATGTGTCATAATTACTATCCGGTTGCACCTTGATGGTTGATAGTAACTTTGCTTTAGTTCAAAAGGAATAGGGTTTGAGGTAGTTTCTACTCATCATTATTAACCCTTTTTATTTTTGCAACTTTTTCTATAATACCCATATTATACATTCTGTATTATTCGAGATTTTTTGTTCTGTCAAAGTTTGTGGTATGAGTTTATAGAAGTCGTTCCCTTGGTGGTAATGTTTAGGGTTTAGATTTTAGTTTTCAGACTCAATGTCAAGTGGTTAATAGAGAAGGAGCAATCACTACTAGAGAAAACCCATTCAGGGACAAAATCAGTTTGTCTCCAAAAGTTGAGAATTCGTCCCCCAAAAAAATTAGAGACATAACCGTTTTGTGGCAAAAGTCGTCTCCTAATGGTCGTCCCAAATTATTAAAGGCAACGGCTGATAAATTCCGTCTCCTATTGGATTTGGAGAAGAAATTAATATTGTCCCCTATTCAATGAAATTTCATCCCTGAATTTCTGAGATTGGCGGGAAAGTTAACTATAAATAGCGCAATGAGAGGAATAGGGGACAAAATTCAGTCCGTCTCCTTTTATTTTTAAATTTTAAATTTATTCAAATTTAATTTTAATTTTCAATAAATTATTGAATAATAACAGGCAACAAATCTAGTTTGTCGCCTATTAAATAGAACTTTTATTTTTTGAGGAAATTAAATAGAACTTTTTTTAACAAAAAAATTCAATTATTATGGATAATCTGCTAGTGATAAACAAAGGCATAATATCAATTTTTTTCCACTACACCAGCTAACATGAGTTTATAAAAATGCAAATATATATATGTTCAAATGTTTGCTGCTATGCTATATATCAGGTAATAACTAATATACATGATAATCCTCTCCTCGTAAATAACTAATCACATAAAAACTCCCATTCTGCCATTTGTCTTTTACCCCATAGTGCGTGGCTGAGAGTCTGGTTGTGGCTGACTTGCCATTGATGATTTCCTCTTCTTGTCAACATCCTACTAACCAGCAATAAAAAACAAGAAAATAATGCACTAAGTATTAATAACTGTCACAATATTAATCTAAAGAAGAATATGTACAGTGGACATCAAGAATGAATATCAATACAAAAAATTGAGTAACGTACTATATCTATCTATTTTTTTTACAACTTAGGATGCATATAGTGAAATACCAACTAACACATTCATATATTCAAAGATATGCCATAAAATGTATTACAAAGAAAAATTATGCCATAAAAAAGTAAAACCTGTAAATGAAAACTCTACCGTTCCATTGTACAATTGATGTGTTAGTAGGACTTAAAGCAACACTAATTTGCTACCTGCAATGAAACATCCCATACAAAAATAGATATTTATTTTATAATTATGCTAGGTTTTAGAAGACAAATAGTTCCTGTAATTCTGAAACATAAAATACATAGAGAAGAAGGAAGAAAAAAGTAAGTAGGAGATACTCATTATATAACTACTAGGAAACACTCATTATATTCACCTAAAGCATTCTTACCTAAGTTATCTCCAAGATGTCTACAATCACAGCAAAAAAAAAAAAAGATACTCTGAGATATCAGATACTCTAACCTGCAAATACATAAGGGCCACAAATAGAAAGCTAAGTTAAGCTTTTTCTCATGTCAAATGACCATTAAAGAAAACAGCTATTATAAGCAATTTCATTTCGAAATCTAAATGACACCGCAAAAATAACTTGTATAGTACCAAACTGCAGTTAAGCTTTTCAAATCAGAATATTTAATTTGTACTAGTAACAAATAGTCTATGCCTTTCTTCCTAGGACTATGGAAGGAGGGATCAGTTACATCATAAGCTTTATGAGGAAACAAATAAAGAAAAGTAATAAGCCAAGCACTATTAGTATTAGCCTCGTGAATAGAACAATATATATATATATATATCTAGCTAGAATGCCTTGTTATAACCCAAATATTAAACTTCTTATTTCACAACAAAAAGATTCCACTAGAGTTAATTTCATGATCATCTTAGGGTTGGTAATCCAGAATATAGAATAGTTATGTGGGCAACCAGCAACCTTCCTTCAAACACCAATCAATAAGGTTAGTCAAGAATTGAAAACAGTAATAATTAATACCATAACTCAAAACAGCATTACAGTAGTCCACAAAGTAAATAGTTTTGCCAAAATCATTATGCAAAAATGCAAAATAGTTGCTCACAAACGCAATATCATACAACACCATATTGAAGGAGAACTGGAGAACCCATCATTAATCAAAGTAGCCAAATAGAACCCATAAACAGAGAAAGATGAAATTAACCCATCAAGTAAGATTAATTGACTATCAATTGAAAGCGTGAATTGCTAGTTTCAAAAATTGATGTCGCTTTTGTTGAGCGACCAATTTAACCCTGAAATGTCATTAGTAGTATAAAGTAAGTAGGGATCGTTCTATTCCGGGGATTGAGGGTACACCTGTCATTTTCAAACAATTAAACAATTAAAATTAAAACAAAGTATAATATTCACAAAGATATTCACAAGTATAAACATTATTTACGAAAATAGGGGAGATTTTTGGTTTTTCTTTTGCCGAAAATAAATACTAAGTTAACTACATAATTAAAATGTAAAAACATAAAAACACAAATGGGATGTGAGTACAAGGATCAAAGTCGAAACTCATGATTAAAATTGATTCAAGTTCATCATTGTTCATCATAGTCATGCAAGAGGAGTTGATCATGTGAAACGTTCAAAAGCAAACAATTTCCCATATTTTACTTTCAATGCTAATTAACCTAAGCGAAAGCACCTAGACTAATCCTATCAAACATGCAATCAAACCCTAGAAAGCTAGTCAATCATGTCATGTTTAACGCATTAAGCACCTAGAAAGACTATCAACTCGAATGTGCAACTTAGTATGAAAAAGTCCACCTAATTGCAATCTTCTTTGATTAAATTCGGTCTTTGTACAAAACCTTTACTACTTAACGATTCAAGAACACATAACCAAAAAGTTGATCCATGTTCTCAAATTCGTAGCAACATTCACATAAAAACCCTAAATGTTTCGAACCATTCAAGATTATCATACAAAAGATTTCTATCATGCAAATTTAATCAAACACTCACACAAAAGCAACCATAAATCACAATATATGAATCTGAAAATTAACAATTAATCATAAAATTGCAGAAATCAACACTTGTTCAAACATGTGTGTCAACTAGGGCATAACCAACGAAATTACAAAGCAAAGTTACAAGGAGAATCGGATTACACCGTGATGAAGGTGAGATGAATGAAGTGATGATGTGGTCTCTTGAATTTCGAAAGCAATCTTCAAGGTGGAGGATGGATGATGTGCACGGCTTGGCTTCTTCTTCCTTGGCCTTGCTTGAACTTCGTGGTTGCCCTAGAGGATGGAGAAGAACACGGCTAGGCTAGAGAGAGTTTTCTGATTTTTTTCAAAGTGTAAACGCAAAAGTGGGAACTCCAAAACGTTGAGAAGAGGGGAGATTATATAGGGGACGTCCCCTAGGTCTCCATGCCGTCAAAAACCCTAGAAAAGCTCACGGCTATTGCTTGCTTTATCCACATATTTTCCTCCAATGAATTCTTGCCACATAAGCCCTATGAAGTGGTGCAACCAATCACAAAATTCCAATATTAATTCCCTAAATAATTCTTGCCGAAATAAAAAGATAATTTCTGATTTTATACACCAATTTCGGCAACAATATATTTAGGGATTAAAGGGGGATGAATCTAGACTCCTTTTAGAGCTTTTTGTGTTCAACACATATTCTCTTTCCTTTAAAAGCTCCCTAAGAAATCTCCACGAAATCTCTTTTATTTTCTGATTTTTCCCCACGGCAAAACCCTAGTTTCTTTCTTCATTATCCCTTGGCCGAATTCCCTAGGGTTTGCACGGCAATCCCTCCTTTTTCTCTTGGCTTGGACGGCTAGGAGTCTTCTAGGGTTTATCCCTTGATTTATTTCCATAAAAAATAGCCCTAGAAAGTCTCCTTTTAATTTTTGATTTTCTTGGACGCCTCTTCCTTGTTTCTCTCTTGCAAATTCACGGCATAACATCTTTAGGACTAGGGTTTGCGTCACAAACCCTAGTTCCATGGGCTTTTGTGGCTTTTATCCAATTAGCCGAAAATCCAACAAGTCTTGATAGTTTTTGGGCCTCCATGCGTCACTTCTATGCCATGTCATCTTCCAACGTCACAACACTTTATTTTTCCATTTCTTTTTCATAGTAACGTTGGAAACTTCATAGGTGGGCTTTCCTCCTTTCCGCAGGGTTTCCTGGTTGGACCAGGAAAACTTCTTCTCTTCATTTCTGCTCATTTCTGTGGCTCATTGTTCTTCATCTTTGCTCCCCTTGTAGTTCGCAAGCTCCTCTTTCCATTTATGAGTTCATTTCCACTTTCTAGCTCGGAGGTCCTGAAAATAGAAACTAGTAAGAAAAATAGAAACTTTCCTAAACTGAAAATGGGAAACTTTCTAAAAATGAAAAATAGAAACTACCGAAAATGGAAACTTACTAAAAATGATAAATAGAAACTACAAGAATAGAAACTTTCTACAAATAGGAACTTTCCCAATCAAAGAATGGAAACTTTCCTAAACAGGGTTTTATTAAGGAAATGACGCAGAAAATGCAGGGAAAAACAAGTAAAACGTCGCATTAAAATGCTCCTATCAAATTCCCCCACACTTAGCTTTTGCTAGTCCCTTAGCAAAATCACACTAAGACTCAACAGAAATTAAAGACTCTAAACATACAAAGACTCTATAGCCCTTCAACTTTTTGTCTCAGCAATCTCTTACTTTCACAACACCAAGATTAGCACTTCACCAAGAATAAATGTTTAGGCATTCGAGAGTTAATTAAAACACATAAGTTACATATACACAAGCAGGACTTGGTTGGCACAATGGTGATGGTTTCTGTTAAGCATGCTTCAAACAAGTATGATTCAAATCCTCACAAGTTATATCCACTCTTTCTTCTCT
This sequence comes from Rosa chinensis, assembly GCF_002994745.2. NCBI lineage: Eukaryota > Viridiplantae > Streptophyta > Magnoliopsida > Rosales > Rosaceae > Rosa > Rosa chinensis. Next base: position 36,635,959 of record NC_037093.1, on the reverse strand, counting down.
CAGATCATGGCAATGCTTAAAAGCTTATACACTCAAGTATATGTGAAAGATAGCAAGTATATCACATAATTCAAGAAACGAAAGCACATGTATAATTTTCTTTAAAGATCTCATGAAGGATACCAACTACTTGCACAGATGGACCCAAGCCATAGGTTCAACTCTTGTAACTCATCTCCACATCAAGGGCTGTCCCATCTTAAGGATCAAGAAGGTCTTCTTAAAGGTTGTAATGGGGCCAAGGCTCAAGGTTTTAAGAAATGAAGGGTAAGGATTTATCAAAGTGTCCTAAAAACCTAGTAGAGCATATGTAGATGTAGAGACCTCAAGAAATCCACCAAGGCCTTGCAAAAACGTCACTTCCCCTAGAGGTGACATAAAAGGGGCCTAATATCTTCATGTTGGGCCCAATCTTCATTGTAAACTTCCCCTGAACTATAGTGAATGGACAAAGGCCAAATTTTTCTTTAATAGGCCTTCATTTCAAAGTAAACTCCGAAATCACTTAGTATGGGGGACTAAAATCCATAACTATTTCTTTCTTTTCTTTCTAGCCGTACACAATTTTTTTTTTCTTTTCATTTTTCACGGCTTTCACATATTTTTTTATGGACAAGTCTACCCCCACACTTGAACTTTCACCTCTTCTCAATTTTCATCCTTAGCACCAAACCCATGTAGTATGTCTCAAAAGATAGCTCCACTAAGTTCTAGAACAAAGGGTAGGGTTGTAACTATACTAAGCTTCATGGTTAAGGATTTTAGGGTGATGAACGAAAAGGCTTAATGTAGGCTCAAAGGGGCTATTCTAGGGGAGTCCCACGACGGGCACGAATGGGGACACAAGTTTATTTGGCAATGGTGGTAATTCCTAGGGTGCCTCTATCCCTTCCAGAATCAGGGCCATGTATTGATATAACGTTTCAACAAGCACAAGAGTGAATTCTAGCATTCTCTAGTCCATCAAACTTAATCTATGGCAAGTAGTCAATCAAGATGAAAGAATAATGAGATCATCAAAACATCGCCAAGAAATTAAGAATATATTTTTCATTCATCACTCCAAGAAAAAGGGACATGGCTCAAATATCTCACATGGGTTTTTATGAATCAAAACTCATCCTAACATGCTCATATTCTGTACCAAGGTCACGAAATCCATATCCACTACACATGCATATATTTTTCATATATCTCAATTAACCAAAGAATACCATTTTAAAGTCATCTCAATTTTGTGATCCTCTTTTAGTCATGATTTCAGAGATATAGAATCATCCTAGACAGTTGAAAGGGCATCCTAAGACTCAAAACAAAAACAAAAGCAACGAAATTTTTTAAATTTTTGACATTTTTCAATTTTTTTGTATTTTTCAATATATGACTCAATATAAATCCCTTCCCCCACACTTAAGTATTGCATTGTCCTCAATGTAATCAATTAAAAGCATGCAATGAAACACTTAAGCATATAGGGATGAAATTTACGAAAATAATACTAAATTCAAAAAGCAAAAACGAAAAATAAAAGATAAGGATAAAGAAAGCAAATCTGATTTGCATGGGTTGCCTCCCAAGTAGCGCTTGGTTTTAACGTCTTCTCAGCCTAGACATGGTTTCCTCTTCTCCTCAGTTGGTGGAACCTTCAAAGCCTCCCTTTGGGTTTGGAATTGTGTTGCTCGGAAGCTTACCACTCTCATGAAACTTGGTCATGAAGTCCACCACTTGTCCCATTTGCTTCTTGAGCTCTGCAATGTCCTTGGCATTGGTCTGTTGTCCTTGAAGCAAAGTCTGTGTGGCACTAGTCAATGCCTGAGTAGAATTAGTCAATGCCTCTATCGTCTTATCATAGTGAGAATTGGAATTCCCTACGTTGTGTTGAGGAGGCATGTAAGGTCTTTGATAGGGAGGTCCTTGAGGACGTTGGAAATTGCCACCAAGAGGGTTCTGAACATTTTCATTGTTGGTCCACTTGAAGTTGGGGTGGTCCCTCCATCCAGGGTTATAGGTATTCGAATATGGATCATACCTTGGACGTGGGGGACCCCCTTGGTTCCCTTGATAGCCTCCTATAGCATTCACAGATTCCCAACCACCATTCTCACTCAGTTGAGGACATTGATCCGTAGGATGTCCTTGAGTAAAGCATACCCCACAAGCAGAGGGTCCTCCATGGCCTTGAGTAGTCGCCACCTTGTTCACAAGAAGGGTGAGTTTGCTCAATTGATCCGCAATGGCAGGACTAGTGCTCACCTCATTTACCCTACGAGTGGGTTGTCTCACACCCTCATACTGTTGGGAGTTTAGGGCACGATTAGCTATAAGTTCCCTCCCAACCGCAGGTGACTTATCCACAAAAGCTCCACCAGCTGCAGCATCCAACATTTGCCTTTCCAAGGGTAAGAGTCCTTCGTAAAAGCATGTAAGTAGGGTCTCATCCTTCATTTGATGTTGAGGACATTGTGCAAGTAGGGAGTTGAACCTCTCGTAGTAGGCAGCATAGGACTCATCATGAGCTTGCTCTATTCCACTGAGCTTCTTTCTGAGTGTGATGACCTTAGAAGCTGGGAAGTATTTTTCCAAGAAGGCCTTTCTCATTGTTTCCCATGACGTGATACGTCCTGCAGGAAGTTCATATAGCCAATCCTTGGCTCTATCAGCTAGAGAGAATGGAAATGCTCTCATCTTAAGAAGGTTCTCATCTGCTCCTTGTGGTTGCATGTTTGCACAAACAGATTGGAATTCTCGTACGTGCTTGTTAGCATCCTCCATATTAAGTCCATGGAAGATAGGGAGCTTGTGCAACAATCCACTCTTAAGCTCGAACTCTGCCTGTCTTCCAGCTGCAGGGGCAGGGTATACTATGCCTGTAGGGGGTCCTCCTTCAACAGTTGCGGTGGAGAGTTCCCTAATAGATGCCATTCTCTCTTCTTCGACTTCTTCAGGTGGTGGTGAAGGTGGTGTAGAGTTGGACGAAACCACAGGTGAAGGTGAACGTGAAGGAGGAGATGGACTTGGTGTAGGTGATGTAGACTCCTCAGAACAGTAGGTCCTCTTCCCTTGCTCGTTAAATGTGTACTCTTTGTATGTTGAAGGAGAAGGGCTTGTGAACTCAAGGAGTGAAGGACCCTTCAAACGAGCGAGCCTTGCTTCAATTTCCTTTAGTGTAGAGGGTCCAAAAGGCTCGGTCATTCATAGAAATCCTGAACATCATCAAAATTCAAAGAAGTTAGCAAAGTATAAAGTGAGTTAATTACAAATTAGTGATTTATACATCAACTTTACTATTCACGAGTCACTATTCACAAGTTCCTATTCACGAATTTACTATTTATGATTTATACAAGTATAAAGAGAAGTATAAATTACAAACTATCCACAATCTTTTCACAAATCAACCACGTAAGAAGTTTATACAAGTATAAAATGTACAAAACAACACAATTTACAAGTGGAGGTTATGTTCAAGTATCTTATTATCTTTACAAAATAAAGTTAATATCTTAATTGATTACAAGTTGTAAGTCGAGCCCAATAGAAACCACTACCATTGGTGAGATACGATCTAGGGATAGTCGCCTAGACATAAGTAGCTTTCCTTTGTTTCAGAAGGCTAGATGGCCAGATTAAGAGATAAGTGAGAGGGAGGACTCATTTTGGTGACACTACGGAGGCTACTCCCTCATTGAGGTTTAGGCCCCTATTGGCTACTCCCACATTGTGGTTTACGCACAGTCTATAGTGTCTCTGAGATCCAATTTGAACCCATCACCCAGGGTCTCAACCTAAGACACCACCTATATGCCCCTTACTCAGCTTGAAAAGAACTCATGTGTTAGACAGTTCTCCAAATGCTAATAAAAGCCGCCCACAACCTCATAAGACCTTAGAAAGGCACTAATGAAGGGTTAAGGCCAATATTAACAAAAGGGCCCTTATCTACTCATACGATTTTACACACTTATAACAATCAAGAATTTAACGATATTTACAATTAATTCTTTTCTTTTGTTTACAAGATTAGACACATTTTACACAAAACTTTCAAACAAGACAACAAACAAACGTCACACATTTTTTTTTTTTTTTCACGAAATTAAGTACAATTATTTACATTCTTTCTTTTTCTTTACAATTATTTTCAACACTTAGGTACGGGAACAGGGAGTCTCGATGTGCAATGGGACTGAAACAGCTACCCTTTTCAAGACTATGTTTAATCCAATATACCTTAGTGAATCACAATATTTTCATTTGTTATATATATCATTGATTTCAAATTCAATTCTAAGCGGTAAATCAAGAGGACGTGCGGCCCAAGTATATTCGTCTAGACACAAAGTCCCTCCTACATCCTTTGGGCAACCTTACTGAAATGGCCAGGTAGGGGAGGGCGACCACGAGAGGTAGAATCCATTTTGGCATGAGCTACTCCCACATTGTGGTTTAGGCTCATTTGCACGCACTTCTGAATTCAAGAACCAGTCATGAGCGTTGTCCCCTTCCTAGACACCATCCCACATAGGCTATACTTACTTGGATATAAAAGGTCCTAAGTGTGAAGACAGTTCAATGAATGTTAATAAAGGCCGCCCTCAACCTTAAGGGACCTGGACTAGGTACCAATAAGGGGTTTAGGCCAATATTAATAAACACGACTTCACCTATTCCTTCTTTAATTTACAACTTACAATAAAAATTCGTATTCAACAATATAAACAACAACCTAAGTAACTAATTTTCGACAATTACAAAATAATTAACAATGCAATTTTTTTTTTTTTTTTTTTTGGTCACAATAATAAACAAAACACATATTATTCACAAAGCAACAAATGATTTTTCAATCCCCGGCAACGGCGCCAAAAATTGATGTCGCTTTTGTTGAGCGACCAATTTAACCCTGAAATGTCATTAGTAGTATAAAGTAAGTAGGGATCGTTCTATTCCGGGGATTGAGGGTACACCTGTCATTTTCAAACAATTAAACAATTAAAATTAAAACAAAGTATAATATTCACAAAGATATTCACAAGTATAAACATTATTTACGAAAATAGGGGAGATTTTGGTTTTTCTTTTGCCGAAAATAAATACTAAGTTAACTACATAATTAAAATGTAAAAACATAAAAACACAAATGGGATGTGAGTACAAGGATCAAAGTCGAAACTCATGATTAAAATTGATTCAAGTTCATCATTGTTCATCATAGTCATGCAAGAGGAGTTGATCATGTGAAACGTTCAAAAGCAAACAATTTCCCATATTTTACTTTCAATGCTAATTAACCTAAGCGAAAGCACCTAGACTAATCCTATCAAACATGCAATCAAACCCTAGAAAGCTAGTCAATCATGTCATGTTTAACGCATTAAGCACCTAGAAAGACTATCAACTCGAATGTGCAACTTAGTATGAAAAAGTCCACCTAATTGCAATCTTCTTTGATTAAATTCGGTCTTTGTACAAAACCTTTACTACTTAACGATTCAAGAACACATAACCAAAAAGTTGATCCATGTTCTCAAATTCGTAGCAACATTCACATAAAAACCCTAAATGTTTCGAACCATTCAAGATTATCATACAAAAGATTTCTATCATGCAAATTTAATCAAACACTCACACAAAAGCAACCATAAATCACAATATATGAATCTGAAAATTAACAATTAATCATAAAATTGCAGAAATCAACACTTGTTCAAACATGTGTGTCAACTAGGGCATAACCAACGAAATTACAAAGCAAAGTTACAAGGAGAATCGGATTACACCGTGATGAAGGTGAGATGAATGAAGTGATGATGTGGTCTCTTGAATTTCGAAAGCAATCTTCAAGGTGGAGGATGGATGATGTGCACGGCTTGGCTTCTTCTTCCTTGGCCTTGCTTGAACTTCGTGGTTGCCCTAGAGGATGGAGAAGAACACGGCTAGGCTAGAGAGAGTTTTCTGATTTTTTTCAAAGTGTAAACGCAAAAGTGGGAACTCCAAAACGTTGAGAAGAGGGGAGATTATATAGGGGACGTCCCCTAGGTCTCCATGCCGTCAAAAACCCTAGAAAAGCTCACGGCTATTGCTTGCTTTATCCACATATTTTCCTCCAATGAATTCTTGCCACATAAGCCCTATGAAGTGGTGCAACCAATCACAAAATTCCAATATTAATTCCCTAAATAATTCTTGCCGAAATAAAAAGATAATTTCTGATTTTATACACCAATTTCGGCAACAATATATTTAGGGATTAAAGGGGGATGAATCTAGACTCCTTTTAGAGCTTTTTGTGTTCAACACATATTCTCTTTCCTTTAAAAGCTCCCTAAGAAATCTCCACGAAATCTCTTTTATTTTCTGATTTTTCCCCACGGCAAAACCCTAGTTTCTTTCTTCATTATCCCTTGGCCGAATTCCCTAGGGTTTGCACGGCAATCCCTCCTTTTTCTCTTGGCTTGGACGGCTAGGAGTCTTCTAGGGTTTATCCCTTGATTTATTTCCATAAAAAATAGCCCTAGAAAGTCTCCTTTTAATTTTTGATTTTCTTGGACGCCTCTTCCTTGTTTCTCTCTTGCAAATTCACGGCATAACATCTTTAGGACTAGGGTTTGCGTCACAAACCCTAGTTCCATGGGCTTTTGTGGCTTTTATCCAATTAGCCGAAAATCCAACAAGTCTTGATAGTTTTTGGGCCTCCATGCGTCACTTCTATGCCATGTCATCTTCCAACGTCACAACACTTTATTTTTCCATTTCTTTTTCATAGTAACGTTGGAAACTTCATAGGTGGGCTTTCCTCCTTTCCGCAGGGTTTCCTGGTTGGACCAGGAAAACTTCTTCTCTTCATTTCTGCTCATTTCTGTGGCTCATTGTTCTTCATCTTTGCTCCCCTTGTAGTTCGCAAGCTCCTCTTTCCATTTATGAGTTCATTTCCACTTTCTAGCTCGGAGGTCCTGAAAATAGAAACTAGTAAGAAAAATAGAAACTTTCCTAAACTGAAAATGGGAAACTTTCTAAAAATGAAAAATAGAAACTACCGAAAATGGAAACTTACTAAAAATGATAAATAGAAACTACAAGAATAGAAACTTTCTACAAATAGGAACTTTCCCAATCAAAGAATGGAAACTTTCCTAAACAGGGTTTTATTAAGGAAATGACGCAGAAAATGCAGGGAAAAACAAGTAAAACGTCGCATTAAAATGCTCCTATCAGCAACCAAATAAAGTAAAAAGGCTCAGAGCGCGTACCTAATTGACAATGACAAATCAAAGAGACTGCGGTTCTTGGCAATAAAATTGATCGAATCCTCCCCTTGGATCTTTCCATTTGATGACGAAGGCGGCAAGAAGACAAAACCCTAGCAGAGCTCTTTTTTTCGCCTTCTTCTCTAATATCTGTTTTTTTGGTTAGCCTAAAAGAGATTTCTATCCTCAATACCTTTAATACAAGATCAAAGGATTATTTTTTTTTTTGTGATTTGTAATTTTACTTGTTTATCTTTTTTCATTAACATGATTTTCATAGTATCTCTATAAGGGGTATTTACGTAAAAAAAACTTTATTTTGGCTAACAAACCTTTTTATTTTAATAAATTAATTAATTAAAATAAAAGAATCCTAATACGCTATGAACAATTCTTAGATTCACCCCCAGGGTGAATGAGCATATTCACCCCGTTGTCGATTAATATATTTTTACTTAATATTCATATAAAAGAATCCTAATACACTAATCTCTTTTCACATATAAGATTATCTAGAATCCGGACTTTCAAAAAAGTTCTCTTAGGTTCTTAGTAGCAGTCAGCAATGCAATTGTCTTCTAGTCGCCTCTCTAACATCAAAAAACAAAATTAAGCAATACCAAGCTAAAAAAAGAATGAAATTCTGCAACATTGAAAACCCTAATTAGAGATTTAGGGTACTAAATGAGGAGATAGAAAATCAGAGAGGCGAGATAGATGAGAGGGATGGTATAACAGAGACCCCGCTGTTGGGAGGTGTTGGTGTTCAGAGGTTCGTATGGGGAAGTCGCAAAGCAATGGTTGTCATATAGTTCGAAGAACGTAGATTAGGGGAGAAGAAAAATAAATGGAGAGGCTATTTATATGTGAGATTGAAACTAGATCATTTCCATCACAATCAGTCGCTACACACTCTTTATTTTTGCCAAACCCCGCCCAGATGAAAAGTTAAAAAAGAAACAAAAAAAAAATAGTGCAAACAAAATTAGGGGCGAAAGTTTTTGCTCCTAATTTTTTTCGTCCAAAATTTGAAATTCAGCTGAACTAACCGCTTAAATTTTACCAATTATTTACAAAATCTAAAATGCATAGGAGACAAAATTAAATTTCGTCCCCAATTAAATTTTGGGACAGATATTTTTTTGTCTGTAATTGAAACTTATTTGCCTCTAAATAGTGTCAAATTGAGAGTTTTGAAAACAAAATTTTTAGGGACAAAACAAATTTTTTCGTCTCTAATCATGTGTTTGGGAGACGAAAAATTGGTCCGTCCCGAAAAGATTTGTCTCCAAATGGGTTTTCTCTAGTAGTGAATAATGGAAAGGGGAACTGGTGCATTAGGTTCTGTATTAATGGAATTTTTATTCTAAGATTCCAATTTATTAAATTGACTACTATACACTGCTGTTTAGGAATTTCATAGTATACTGGAGGAAACCCAGTATGCTTTTTCTAAAATTTCTAAAATTAAATTGTACATGATATAAGTCCCTTGGTGTGTAGTTTTGATGGTTTTCAGATTTGAGAGACTATTTCTGCATAAAATAGTCTATTCTGCATTAGTACTTGAATGCAGAGTTTTTTTGAGATAAGAATTCTATTCTGCATTAGTACTGGCTTAGAAATTCTGAAGTTATGAATGACAATGTTCTGTTAGGCGGGAAATGAAGCAGTAGAGTAGATACCTGACTATGTAACAATTGTTGAATGTAATAGCTTAAATTGCTGGACTTCATTGCTTCAAGCCTATTTATCAACTGTCTTCCCAACTTTCTGCATTTTTTTTTCCTTCATTTTTTTTATTCCTAGGTTTATGCATATTCTATGGGCATTTGATTTGCAATTTTTAGGACGTTTGATTTGAGATGTTTAAACCAGATCATAATGCATTTGGAGGTTTAGTACTCCTTCCAATGAATTGCACTTCCCAGATTGCAAATTGATCTATTGATCATTAGAGTTTACATGAATAATACAACTTTGCAATTGGTAATGCCTTGTATTTTGATGCAGACAAGTTGATCGAGTCACCACAACAGCAGTAGCCAACATATGTAGTTTAGACTCTTAATTAGGAGAAAGCCCTAACACCTAGAATTCTTATTGTGGATTGCAATTTTAGTTTCTGAGTACTGTTTCACTAGTGTGATGATAGTTGAAGTTTAGTAGTTTTTGGATCTGAAATATGACCAAGTCTGCCTTTGCCTGATGTTTGGTATTTATGCCCAGGCCATGTTTTCTTTAGCTGTTAAAACGAGCCAAATAGGTGTATTTACCCTGTGCACATTCCATGGTTTCAAGCTTGATAAAAATGAAATCTGTATTTAAAGCAACAAAGCTACCTTTTGGTACAATTGCTACATACTAGGTGGACTCCTACAAGGTGTACGTGTTGTGCACATTCCATGGTTTCAAGCTTGATAAAAATGAAATCTGTATTTAAAGCAACAAAGCTACCTTTTGATACAATTGCTACATACTAGGTGGACTCCTACAAGGAGTGTGTATGACGAATGTGTTTGAGATGGTTAAGTGAATGTAGGGGAAGTTTTCCTATGATCTGTGAAATTTCAATAGGGACGTCTTTTCTACCAGTTCTCCATTTTAATGGTTTTCGGACTTCAGTTATATCAGCTACTGTTGCAATAAATTATCAGGGATCTCAGATGAGAACTATATTCTGCATTACTACATGGTTGTTTGGCTTGTATAATGTTACATAGTTGCTGAAATTGATTATAATCTAAATTCTGAGTAGCTTCAGTCGGAGCATGACTCATGAATTCCGATTTTCTCTATTGGAGAGGTTAAGTAGCAGACTTGATTTAAACTTCTAAGAATGGACACCATTTGATATGTTTTTAACACCTCAAGGAAAAAGAAAGAAAAAAGAATTGCGCTGCAACAACCTTTTAAGCTGATAATGTAATGCAAAATATTTTCCTTGCTTTAAGCTTCAGCTTTTTTTCTTTTTCTCATAACTTTCTACTTCAAATGGTGTTCCAATTCTTGTTTTTGGTTCCAACTATTTTCAGGGCTTTTGATTCTGAGATCTCTAGGACTTCTGATGTCAAGTGTAAGACCACATTATAAAATATCGTAATTGATATGGAAGTTAATTTTTGCTACGATTATAAATCACGATTATAAATCACGATATGGAAGTTAATTTTTACTACTGATTCTGATGTCAAGTGTAAGACCACATTATAAATCGCCGATACACATTTCTTTGAATTCGAAAATATCCATCTTCTTCACCCCAATCCGGGCCCCAAGAATTCTTCACTAACCAGTAGTCCATGTCATCTTCATCTGTCCCGTACCCAACAACTGTAACAGCGTGATAGCTACGGTTTCTCATTGGTAACCTTCCACATTCCCCAAATTCATCTTGGTATACACCATCTATGTAACGATGGAATGTCCTAGTGATTTCCATTACGGCTGCAATCGGTTGGCTAGCCACATATTTCTTCATAAGATTTTCAACATTTGGAGGTATGCCTAAGTAACCACTTATCTTTGTATAAGGATATCTTTCCAATTTGGCGTTGCATGGTTGGTCCCGCCCGATGAATGGATAAGTGATCTCTCGGTTGATTCCATAGTCCGCTGCATATTCAAACCCCGCTTCTGGGTGACCACCGCCAATTGTGCCCTTGAGTCCGTAGTGCTCTCTATACTTTTCTCGGGCCAGAGTACAGTCTACAATTTGTTGAGGAGACAATGTAACTAATTCGCCTTTTTTAATTTTTACAATTCCTTCGATTGCAGCTGCTGCTGTAAAAGCCCAACAAGTATCTGCACGTGCATATATGTGATGAAAAAAAAAATTCAGAAGAAATATACGTCAGTAGCTGTTAGGAGTAAATTCAAAACTATTTATCTATTTGATTTTTTTTTTTCCTTTGGGAAAATAAATTTATTAGAAGCACAAAAGAAACAAAACAAATTTTTGTGGGTGGAAATTATTTGTCTATCTGATCATTTATTTTTTAAGCTGTGTAGTTGCGACATAATTATAATTCTTACCGCCCTGCTGGCGTCTAACTTCAGTGACAACTCCTTCATATGCCCAATTTTTGTTGTCAGGAGCAAATTCATCATAGAAAATAGGATTGTAGGAAATCTCCAGTGGTTCTAAGGGTAGTCTCACGCAGCCTTTGGGGAGTTCATCATCGGTTTGATCACCAAATATATTCAGCTTAGGTTCAGTGTTATACCTGGCTCGCCTTTGCTTAAAGTTTTCCTTGAAAATTTTGTAACGCCTCTCCTTTTCTAAATTATTGGAGTAGACGCGGTTATGCTTTGCCATCCACTCTTCAAACTTTTGCGTAATGTGGGATGATGCAGTTGCCATAGTTCCAAGCATGCATGATGGTGATGAACAAGAGAGAAGAGAAGGTGAAGGGTACAATAGCCATCTTTTAGCTTTCAAAGAGATTGGAAAGGAAGAAGAAGAAGAAGAAGATGATGGCAGATGAACAAGAGAGAAGATAAGGTGAAGGGTGTGTGTTTACAATGAGATTTTCTTGTATTTATATAGTCTAATCACACAAATCCTCCTCTCCACCAATTAACTTGAGTCATTTTGGTGAAAAAAACCTAGTCCATATTGACTTTGAATAAGCTTTTGACATTCTTGAACATGCCTTGTGAATTATGGTTTCCCGATCCAAGTTGGTTAAAAAGTCAAATCCAAATTAACTTTGTACATGTGCTTCACAAAATTCTTTAAAAAAAAAAATGCACTATAAGGGGGCAAAAAAAATAGGGCCACCAACGGCTAAAAACATATTCAAAAATGGGCTTATGTGCAATTAACCCTATTTATTTATGTTTATTTTGCTTTTTCTGCATATATTTATACGAGGGTAGAGTTGGGGTTAAATATTTTTAATATTTTAATAGTCTTATCACACAAATCATCCTCTCCAACAACTGGAGTCATTTTGGTGAACAAAATCTAGTCCATAATGACTTTGAATAAGTCTTTGACAATCTTGAACATGCCTTGTACGTGCATTATGATTTGTAGATATTAAAGTAAATCCATTTTAGTTTTGCCAAAAAGGAGATATTGCTGTAAAAATAGTTAAAAAGAACACAAAAATATTAAGGGCCTAACCGGGTTCAAACCGGTGACCTCTTGATTTGCAGTCAAATGCTCTCTACCACTGAGCTATGACCCAACCGTCATCCGAAGTTCAATTAATAAACTATATCCAGGAAATAAAATTATAGTTGCCCTCAAATGTTTTGTAGGGAAAGCAAGACCTTGAAGTAATGTTAATTTCCCAAAATTTTGCTTTCATCGGTTCCAATTTACTGTATCGATATTGCAGCATTCATCATAGTTGATCCTCTTTGAACAAAAGGTCCCTCGTAATTGATGCTTATATTTTGTAATCTTACAGAAAGTTAAACATAACTGACTGGTGTATTAGTGTATTTACTAGTAACAGAGCAGTGAAACCAACTGTAAAACGGATAGCAATGGAAAAATGAATGGTAAAACGGATAGTACTAGTATAAGCAAACTCCTAACTTTTCCACTTCTATAATTACCAGAGTTGGCTTGAAATATTATTTCTACATTGTTAGAATAATACATGTTCAAGGCGAAGTATCACAGAAAATGTTGTAAGATCAAATATGGACATAACACATATCATCATAAAGTAATTGATGATTAGCTTAATATCAATCCTAGTTTAACATGGATACAAACAGTAAATCAATACTTGTAACTGAATGAAGCTGTGTATCTATTCATTAAGGTAAGTAATCCTATTTTTAGTCTGCAAAAAAGATTACAATGAAGTGTTACATTAAGAATCTAACTAGGAAACCTAAACCGATATGGATAGCTTTAATGGGAAGCTTCTTGAGGGTTAAGTCTCCTACATATACAGATGAATTGGTCCCTGATTACTACCGACGTTTTGCATATTGTTCTGTCCATTGAGAAGCAAGTTGGTAAGTAACAGAAGGCCATATTCAATGTTCGTGTTTGCAGCATAAGATGGAATCCATGCCAGTGATTGCTGAAAGTAAGCCTTAATCCCTTTTATGATTGTGTGCATATATTGTGAGCATGTATATGGTTTCTAACAATTGGTATCAGAGCATAGGCTCACATATATCAAAATCGTTTTAGGGTTTTGCAAAACAAATACAAAAAAAAAAAAAAAAAAAGTTTTTTGCTTTGCGGGTCAAGTAACTGACCAAGTCACTGACCATGTAACTGGTCATGTAACTTATCAAAGTAAGTTACTTAAGTCGATTGCTGCATCTGGTTAATTATCAAATTCACGCTTCCGCTGTGATTTTTAGCAGCAAATTGGGGAAAAAGCAAAAACAGGTTTTTCTATGGAAATTGATTTTGATTCATAGCATGATAATTGAATTTTGATTGTGCTCAAGAACACTAGTTGCATTCCCGGCGTGCGTTAGGTTAGAGTAGATGGTGACCGGATGAAATTTACAATTTCTTGATTGTTCTGTGGTTTCTTGGAATCGAAACACTTTTGATTGTGCTTGAATATGCATGATGAATTGATTGATGATATGGTATTGTATCTGTGATTGTGTAAAATTGCATGAAGAACAAAAAATCTCCCAGAATTTGTTTACACAATTAAAATTGATAGATACGAGAGCTTAATTTTCTTACAAGGATGAATCTGGGTAGAATATAAAGTTAAAAGCTCATGAGTTTTGTGGTTTTCTGTTGGCATAAGTGATTATGATGCACAAAGCATTCTTCATTGATATTGGCAGAAAACAATGATCAGGTCACTGACTATGTAACTGGTCAGGTCACTGACCATGTAACTGGTCATGTCACTGACCACGTAACTGGTCAGGTCACTAACCACGTAACTGGTCAGGTCACTAACCACGTAACTGGTCAGGTCACTAACCACGTAACTGGTCAGGTCACTGACCATGTAATTGATCGAGTAACAAAACTGAAATTGTGTTTTGTGTTTTAAAACTATGCTTCAGTTTTATCTTCCAAAGAAGTGGTCAAGTATGGTTTTAGAATACAAAACAGCAATATGCGTGCTTGATGAAAATAAATACGGATACTTAGAAATTTTTCTTCTGTCTAAAGATGTGGATAAATTTCTTTGGATAACTTGTTTTCATTGAACATGGTATATTGATAAAGAACTCCAGGATGTTATGCTTCTGCTCAAAAGTGTTGCTTAACATTATTTTTGGTTATGGACTGATATGAATGCAAGTATGGATTGTTTAGGTTTTCTGTATGTTCTTGTTTTGGTTGCTTAAAGCTAAATAAAACACAGAAAACTTAAAGTTATTTTCTTTACAAATTGAGAACTCACACGAATTTTTGTTTTGCTCCTTAGGTAACTCTTACATGAACTTGAACAGTGTCTTGATGCTAACTGGAACCAACTATAGAGCTTGGCTAGATTCTGTAGAGAACTATATGAGAATGTATGAGAACATAGACTATTGCTTCACTGAGGACAAACCTGAAGAGTTAACTGAAAAGAGCACTAAGAAGGAAACTGATCTTTACAAGAAGTGGCATAGATCCAATAGAATGGCTAAGAACCTCATTCGTACCTCTATGTCCAAGACTGTCAGAGGAAGTATAGAAGAACCTGAGCTAGCATCAGATTTTTTGGAACTCATAGGTGCTAAGTTTAAAGAAAGTGAAAAGGCAGAAGCTGCTAGGCTAACCAAGGAGTTTCATGATTTGAAGTACATGGGTTCAGGGGGAGTTAGAGAGCATATTATGAAGATGATCAATATAAATGGCAGACTCAGGGAGCTCTTGATGGGGGTTAGGGATGAGCAGGTAGTGCATTATGCACTACATTCCTTGCCTAACAGTTTTAGTCATCTTAGGACCAGTTACAACTCTCAAAAGGGAAACTGGACTCTAGATGAACTTATATCCATCTGTGTGGATGAAGAATCTAGGATCAAGGAAGAAAAGGAACCTGCTACAACCATTAACCTCATTGAGAAGCCTAAAAGGAAAAAGCCCCAAAATAAGCTCAAGCCTATCAAAGCCATAACTAAGAGTTCAACAGCTGCAGTGGCCAAGGAAAATAGGCCATTTAGGTTCAAGTACTACTTTTGCAAAAGAGTAGGACACATGAAAAAGGACTGCACTGGCTATAAAAATTGGTTAGCCAAAAAGGGTAAGATTTTTTCTAATACAGTTTTTTCTTTAGAAATTAATCTTATAAATGTTGAACCACAGTCTTGGTGGATAGATTCAGGCTCACCTATTCATATTACTAATTCTTTGCAGGGATTCATAAGTAGGAGAATCCCAAAAAGTGATGAAGTGAACCTGTGTGTAGGCAATGGCATGAGAGTGGCAGTCAAGGCTATTGGAACCCTAAAGCTCGATTTAGGATTAGGAAAATTGTTAGTTTTGGACAATGTTTTTTATGTACCTTCCATGAGAAGGAATTTGGTTTCGGTTTCTCTTTTAGTAAAATCTGGTTGTAGACTTGTTATGGATAGTAATGGAATTCTTATTTCTAAAAATTCTGTTCAAATTGGTTCTGGTGTTATTATGAATGATTATTTACAGTTAAATTGTTCAATGGCTCAACAAGAAATTTTACTTGTTGAAAATAACACAAACAGTACTAACACTTTAACAGGTGTTAAAAGAACCAAACTAAATGAAAAGTCTACATTTTTATGGCATAGAAGACTCGGCCATGTTTCAAAAGAGAGACTGAAAATTTTGGTGAAAAACAACATCCTAAATGAACTTGATTTTTCTGATCTAACAGACTGTGTTGAATGCTTTAAGGGAAAAATAACTAATACTAGAAAGAAGACTGCATATAGAAGCCAAAATTTATTAGAACTCATACACACTGATATATGTGGACCATTTAGGCATCAAACTATCTGTGGGAATGTGTATTTTATCACATTCATTGATGACTTTTCTAGATACAGTTATATTTATCTACTTTCAGAAAAGGCACAAGCATTGAAAGCCTTTCAAATCTTTAAGTCTGAGGTAAAAAATCAACTGGAAAAGAAAATCAAAACAGTGAGGTCAGATAGAGGGGGAGAGTTCTATGGAAAGTACACTGAATCCGGCCAACAAAAGGGTCAATTTGCCTTGTTTTTGCAAGACAATGGAATTAAAGCTCAATACACAACACCCTATAATCCACAACAGAATGGTGTTGCAGAGAGAAAGAATAGGACTCTTTTGAACATGGTTAGATGTATGATGTGTACAACTGGTTTGCCTAAATTTCTGTGGGGTGAGGCTTTAAAAACTGCAAATTATATTTGCAATAGGACACCTAGCAAAGCCATAGAAAATACTGCTTTTGAGCTTTGGTGTGGCAGGAAACCTAGTCTTCATCACTGTCATGTTTGGGGAAGTCATGCAGAAGCTAGGATTTATAATCCAAGCTTGAATAAACTTGACCCCAAAACTGTTAGTTGTTATTTTATAGGTTATCCAGATAAATCTAAAGGCTATAAATTATATTCAGCTCATCATTCACCTAGAATTTTTGAAACACATCAAGTAAAGTTTCTAAGTGAAAAAGTTCACAATACAAACCTTGAGGATTTAACCTCAGATTTTGAGGAAATTGTGTCAGATGAGAATATAAGTGTAGCATTGCCTTTAGAACAAGATGTAACTGATCATGTCACTGGTCACGTAACTGACCATGTCACTGACCAAGTAACTGTACCTGGTCGAGTAACTGGCCAAGTAACTGACCATGTCACTGATCAAGTCACTGCCCATGTCATTGACCAAGTAACTGTGCCTGGTCAAGTCACTGCCCATGTCACTGACCATGTAACTGACCAAGTAACTGTCCCTGGTCAAGTAACTGACCACGTAACTGGTCAAGTAACTGAACCTCACCATCCTCCAGTGGCTCAGCCTAGAAGATCACAGAGAGCAAGAAAACCAACTTATGGGGGGAAGAGAGTGACTACATTGTTTATCTGCAAGAAGCAGAAATTGAAATGGACTGTGCAGATGACAATGATCCAACTACATTTAATCAGGCCATTGAAAGTAGTGAATCTCATCAATGGCAGCAAGCAATGGAAGCAGAAATTAATTCCATGAGTCAAAATGCAGTTTGGGAATTAGTTGAACCTGACCCCAACCAGAAGCCTATAGGTTGTAAATGGGTTTTCAAAACCAAAAGAGATGCAAATGGCAACGTAGAGAGACATAAAGCAAGATTAGTTGCCAAAGGTTTTACATAGAAGGAGGGCATTGATTTTACTGAGACTTTTTCTCCAGTTTCTACAAAAGACTCGTTTAGGATAATCATGGCTTTGGTGGCTCATTTTGATATGGAGCTGCACCAGATGGATGTTAAAACAGCTTTCTTGAATGGTGAACTAGATGAAGTGATTTATATGAGGTAGCTAGAAGGGTTTGTACAAGCTGGAAGTGAAAACTTAGTGTGTAAGTTAAGAAAATCAATTTATGGCCTAAAACAAGCTTTTAGATAGTGGTACAAGAAATTTGATTCTGTGATTTCTACTTTTGGATTTACAGAAAATCTTGTTGATGAGTGTGTTTATTTGAAGACTGTTGGGAACAATTTTATTTTTCTGGTACTCTATGTGGATGATATACTTTTGGCTAGCAGTAACATTAAATTGCTTAAAGATACCAAGAGTTTTCTGTCAAGGAATTTTGACATGAAAGACTTAGGAGAAGCATCCTATGTACTAGGTATTGAGATTAAAAGAGATAGGGCACAGAGACTACTTGGTTTGTCTCAACAGAATTATGTTACCAAAATTTTAAAGAGATTTGGTATGGAGAAGTGTGCAGCTGGAGAAGTTCCCATGTCCAAAGGAGATAAGTTAACCAAGAAGCAAAGTCCCAATAGTGATGTTGAGAAAGAAAATATGGAGTCAAAGCCTTATGCCAGACTTGTAGGAAGTCTCATGTATGCACAAGTCTGCACTAGGCCGGATTTGTCTTTTGCAGTAGGGATTTTGTCAAGATTCCAATCTAATCCAGGCCATGAACATTGGGTAGCTGGGAAGAAAGTGTTGAGATACCTGCAAAGAACTAAGAACCACATGCTAGTTTATAGGCAAGTGGAGGATCTGAAACTCATTGGATTCTCAGACTCGGATTTTGCAGGGAATTATCCAGACTCCAAGAAGTCCACTTGTGGATATGTGTTCTTGCTTGCAGGAGGTGCTATTGCTTAGAAAACCATGAAACAAACACTTGTTTCAACTTCTACTATGCAAGCTGAATTTATTGCAGTATATGAAACTGTGTGTGAAGGACTTTGGATTAGGAATTTTCTCATGCAGACCAAAGTATTGAGTCACATTGTGGCTGGAACACTTGTAATTTATTGTGACAATGAGGCTGCAGTTTTCTTTAGCAAGAACAGTAAAAGGTCAAATAATTCCAAGCATATTGGTCTAAAGTATTATAGTGTTAGAGAAAGAGTAAAGCATGGTGAAATAGCTGTTTTGAGTATTGACACAAATTCACAGCTAGCAGATCCTTTCACCAAGGCATTGTCAGTAGCAGCATTCCAGAAACATATAGCAAGCATTGGAATTTTAGCTAATTTAGATGCTTAGGTTCAGTAGAGAGTTAGTCCAATTGGAGCATTTAAAATTCTAAGGTTTTTTGACTTCTTGTGTTTTAGTTGTGATCTTTTATTTTGTTTATCAGAACTTGTTTGTAATGACAGATTTTATTATTAATAAATTTTGAGGTATTTTCAGATTTTGGTTATTACTGCAGTTTTTGTTGAATGTTCTGAAAATTATCGATTTTGTGTTTAAAGTTATACTTGCTATCAGATGGCTAAAATCTTGTGAAGCATGATGTTAAGGTTCAAGCAATATCTTTAAGCCATCAGTGTTCAGTAAATTTGCTTGAGTTTTTGGTTTTAGAAACATAAAGTAGGACCTAATATATGTTTACTTGTTGATACACATTAACATATATTGTATCACTTCTGGTTTGACATATGTGGATTGCAGGAGCTTGTGTTTGTGGTTTTGAAACTCTGCATTTTTGTTAAAATGTATACTGTTTCTTGCTCTGCATAAGTAACTGTGATCTGACCATGTTGGAATGGATTTTCGATTTAAGTTTGTTATCTGGCGCGCACTTCAGTAAGTTAAGTAGGTTTTGATGTTCTCTGGTGCAAATCATCGAGCATGATATGTGTGAGTCCAAGGGGGAGATTGTAAGATCAAATATGGACATAACACATATCATCATAAAGTAATTGATGATTAGCTTAATATCAATCCTAGTTTAACATGGATACAAACAGTAAATCAATACTTGTAACTTAATGAAGCAGTGTATCTATTCATTAAGGTAAGTAATCCTATTCTTAGTCTGCAAGAAAGATTACAATGAAGTGTTACATTAAGAATCTAACTAGGAAACCTAAACCGATATGGATAGCTTTAATGGGAAGCTTCTTGAGGGTTAAGTCTCCTACATATACAGATGAATTGGTCCCTGATTACTACCGACGTTTTGCATATTGTTCTGTCCATTGAGAAGCAAGTTGATAAGTAACAGAAGGCCATATTCAGTGTTCGTGTTTGCAGCATAAGATGGAATCCATGCCAGTGATTGCTGAAGGTAAGCCTTAATCCCTTTTATGATTGTGTGCATATATTGTGAGCATGTATATGGTTTCTAACAAATGTGGAAAACAAAACTTAAGAAATGGGTAGTAATAAGAATGTAAATATGAACGAAAACTAAAGGTAAGTGACAATTCAGAATGGGATTACAACTTGAGGGTGGCGATCGATTGCTTCATGTTTAAACCAACTCTGTGTACATACATGTGCATTTGCAAGCATAATTAGCTATAATGAGCCACGCTCATTGTACCGCCAGGGGTACCAACGCCCACCATATAAGTGACTGGCGTAAAGACAGCTAGCCAGGTTACCGCCTGAGCCCCGGAGCAACCCCAAAGCACCGCAGACGCGCCGCCACGCGCCGTGTCAAGTTAGCATCAGAAGCTACTGAAACTGGGAACTGAAGCACATCAGTCCCACATCGAAAACAAGGAGAAGATCATCCTCTTCCTCACCTATAAAAGGTCCTCTCCTCTCTCCTCATTTATTACGCATTCAATACTTGCTTACTGTTACTTTGTCAACATAAATACATCGACTAACTTAGGCATCGGAGAGCTGAAGACCGCCCAGCGCGGTCTCCCTCTGACGCCCCTTTGTATTTCACTTGACAGGTAACGGGAACTACAACAACACAAGTATCGATCCGCCCATCGGATCAGCGTTAGCTAAAGTCCTGCTACCGCTAGACTTTTAGACATTAACATTGGCGCCGTCTGTGGGAATCCTTGAACAGAAGGTCATCCCATCACAATTACCATGACTAACGGCAGCGGGGGAAATGTCGAAGAGCAGGCAGACCAGTCCGCCGTTCCCCAACCCGCCCACCCAGCGGTAAACATCAACCGCGCACTATTCAACACCCCGGTCAACCCAGGCGGTGAAACAAATCCAAGCAGCAGCCGTCCCCCAGGTCAGGACCTCACCGCCTTGTATGAGCTGGCGCTCGCGGACCTCCACAAAGCAAACAGGGAACGCGAGCAGGAACGCAAGGAGAAGGCGGAAGCCCAACACCAGGTGGCCACACTGATGACACGTTTCGACGAGCTAAGGCGGACGCTGGACGCAAACGCCAACCCCGCACGAAGTGAGCATTCACACAGCACCAGACACAGCCGGCCTACCGCTGGTATAGGACCCATCGTGCAAATGCAGGTACCACCAAACCCACCTGAGCTGGCGGGAATGGGACCACCCCCTGTCCCACAACTGTTGGAACAGGAGGCGGAGTCATCGCTGCGCACCCACCGCTCGAGGACTAGAGTAAGGACTGAGGGCAATCTACCCATTCCCGGGCGGGGGTTAGTTCCGCGGAGCACCCGAGCGGGCCCCGCCGGCGACGCAACCACCCAAATTTTGGAGAGGATGCAGCAATTAGAACGGAGACTAATCCTGGCAGAGGCAGGCACCCCGGCGCCAGCCCCAAACCCACTCTTCGCGTCCAGGCCAGGCCCATTCACCGCTACAATTTTGCAAGCCGTCAGACCAGCGTTTGCAAAGACCCCAAAAATGTCACATTATAGCGGTAAGACCGATCCCTTCGTCCACATGGACACGTTCAAGAAGGTCACCAACAACAAGGGGTTCGATGACGCCACCCTGTGCCACTTGTTCAGCGAAACGCTGGATAGTGAGGCAATGAGTTGGTTTTTTGAGTGTCCGCCAGGGTCCATCGACTCATTCCACGCATTATCTCATGCTTTCCTCTCTCGATTCTTCTTATTGTCCGCCGGTCATCACAACACGAGCCAGTTGTTTGGCGTCAGGCAGGGAGGGGACGAATCGTTGAAGGCATTCGTCACAAGATGGCGAGCGGCAGCATCTCAGTGCCGCGATCTCGACAAAACGATGGCTTCGGCGGCTTTCAGGCAGGGACTCCTCAAGGGACCATTCCTCTATCACCTCAACTACAATCATCCCAATGCGGCGTATGATCACCTTATGAGTGAGGCGGTCATTCATGCCCAGGCGGAATTTATCACATATGGAGAAACCCCACCGCCACCAGCAACACCAACAAAGTCATCTCAACCCTCCTCCAGCCATCAGGAGACCGCCAGCAAAGCCCCCACTGCACCGCCAGCTGACAAGAAGAGGGAATGGCAGCAGGGCAGTTATCAAAGCAAGAGGCAGAAAGATAACCACTACAAGGGCAACCGCCCATCCCATGGGGACAATCGCAACAAGCAGACGGAATCCTCTCAGCGGTATGCAGTATTCACCGTCCTCACAGCCTCGTACGAGGAAATTTACAATCAATGTAAGGATCAGATACCACCGCCACCCTCACCGAAATTCCCCAAAAAGGGTAAGCCAAAAAACACCGGCATGTGGTGCAAATACCACGAGGACAGCGGTCACAATACCAACAGTTGCAACACTCTCAAAACGGCCATTGAGACCATGTACCATGACGGCAAGATGGATCAGTTTAAGGTGCGCCAACCGCCACCTGTGATTGCCAACATTGAGCCACTGGGCCGCATCAACACCATCGATGGCGGGGCTCCAATCACCAACATGTCTCACAGGGCAAGAAAGCGGTATGCACGCGCAAGTCACCCAAAGGAAGTCTGCAACATCCACTACGAGAGATCTGCCAAACTCCCAAAGTCTGGTTGGGAGCCCATCACCTTCTCAGAGGAGGAGGAGCGCGGAGTACATCTACCCCATGACGACCCATTTCTGATCGATGCCATTCTCGACAGATGGTCAGTGGGAAGAATCCTGGTGGACAGCGGATCTGCTGTCAATGTCATATTCAGCGGTTGTTACAACAACCTTAGGCGGAACAAGAAACTACTACAAGACCATGAGCCATTGCTTAGCTTCTCCGGCGATATCACTCAACCGCTAGGTTCTGATTACATGCGGTTAACCGTCGGTTCCAGTCCATGTATGGCACAGGTGCATACTGAATTTATAGTTGTGGATTGTTTCAGTTCGTATAATGCCATCATAGGACGGCCGGCACTCAACAAGCTCAAATGCATCATCGCCGGATACATGCTTCTCATGAAGTTCCCCACACCCAACGGCACGGGCTGTGTCAAGGGAAGTCAGCAATTAGCACGAGAGTGCTACTCAACCACCATTGTGCGGTCAACCCGCCGCCACGAAATCCTAACGGTAGGAAATCGGGCACCGCCACCAGATATCTTCGAGGATCCTAGGGATGAGGAGGAGAAATATGTAAGGAAGGAACCGGTCAATCCAGAAACATCGTTGAAGGTCATCAGCATCTCTGACGAGCACCCAGAGCGGACAGTCCGCATAGGAGCTCAGCTAGACCCAGAGGTGGCCGCAGAACTCACTCAATTCCTGCGGGACAACGCCGCCGTTTTCGCATGGTCATATGCGGACATGCCAGGTATCTCTCCCGAAATCATCACACACAAACTAACCATCAAGCCATCGTTCCATCCCATCAAGCAGAGGCGAAGGGCCTTCGACGAGGAGAAATACCGCGCCATAGGAGAAGAGGTCGCCAAACTCCAGGGCATTGGATTCATCCGCCAGGTAGTCTATCCCCAGTGGATCTCCAACCTGGTCATGGTCAAGAAGCCTAGCGGCAAGTGGCGGATGTGTGTCGACTTCAAAAATCTCAACAAGGCATGTCCAAAGGACAGTTTCCCTCTGCCACGCATTGACCAGCTGGTCGACGCGACCGCCGGGCATGAACTCCTCAGCATGATGGACGCCTTCTCCGGCTACAATCAGATCAAGATGCATCCCAGCGATCAGGAGTGTACCACCTTCACCACCGACAAAGGGCTGTACTGCTACAATGTCATGCCTTTCGGTCTGAAGAACGTCGGTGCAACTTATCAGCGGCTGATGAATGCTATGTTCGCTGAACATTTGGGCAAGATAATCGAGGTCTACGTGGACGACATGTTAGTCAAAAGTATAAAGGCCAGCGGACATGTGGCAAATCTCAAGATCATAGTTACCATCCTCCTGGCCTATGGCATGCGCCTCAACCCAGAAAAATGCTTCTTTGGCGTCACCGCCAGCAAATTTCTGGGTTATATTGTCAGTGAACGAGGAATCGAGGCTAACCCGGACAAGGTACAGGCCATACTCGACCTGGCGGACCCTGAGTATAAGATACACGTCCAGTGCCTCCAGGGCAAGTTAACCGCCCTTTCTCGATTCATCTCCAGGCTCTCTGACAGGTGTGCCCCATTTTTCAAGCTCCTCAAAACGACTCACAAGAAAGTCATCAACTGGAACCCAGAGTGTCAGACGGCGTTTCAGGGCTTGAAGGATTACCTAGCGGCAGTCCCACTACTCTCTATCCCTGTGCAAGGAGAGACACTGTTCATATACCTAGCGGTATCGGTATCAGCGGTGAGTTGCGCCATTGTCCGGCGGGAGGGACAGGACGAGCTCCCAGTTTTCTACGCCGGCAGAGGCATGAACGGGGCAGAAACAAGGTATCCACCCTTAGAACAGCTAGCTCTTGCACTCATCGTTGCCGCCAGACGCCTCCGCCAGTATTTTCAAGCGCACACAATCCACGTGCTGACCAATCAACCACTAAGACAGGTGATGCAGAACCCTGAACATTCAGGGCGCCTCAGCAAGTGGGCCATCGAGCTCAGTGAATTTGACATAGATTACAAGCCAAGAACCGCCATGAAGGGCCAGGCGGTAGCGGACTTCATCGCCGAGCTCACTGAGCGTCAGCCCAATCCCAGCACGGAGAATGAGCCCGGGACGGAAATGGTCACCGCTAAGGAGCCAGCTCCCCTACAATCAGATTGGAACCTGCATGTGGACGGCTCCGCCAGCGCCAAGGCCAGCGGCGCCGGAGTCATCCTCACAGGACCTGGGGGGCTGAATGTGGAATACGCGCTAAAATTCAACTTCAAAGCCTCCAACAATATGGCGGAGTACGAAGCACTCATTGCCGGCTTACTCCTCGCCATCGATTCAGGGGCTGACAGTGTCAACATCTTCAGTGATTCCCAGTTGGTCGTTAACCAGGTCAATGACAGCTTCCAGGCCAAGGACCAACAGTTAGCGGCATACTTGGGGTACGTTAAGACACTCCTCAAGAAATTCAAATTTCATAACATCACACAAATCCCCAGGGAAAAGAACACCAAGGCTGATCCACTGGCAAGACTGGCAACCGCCCAGCCACATCAGAGTCCAGCGGACACAAGAGTGGAGTGTCTTGACAAGCCAAGTATCACAAAAACCCTGGCGGAGATCTTCAACATTGAGGTCAATACCAGCTGGATGGACGAAGTCATTGAGTACAAGCGCAACGGCACATTGCCGGAAGACAAAGTTAAGGCGCGACAACTCCAGCGGAGGGCAACCCGCTACAACATCCAGAACGGCAAGCTGTACCGCCAGGGATTCACCCATCCCAACCTCCGCTGCCTAACCCCAGAGGAGGGAAAGGTCGTTCTGGCAGCAATTCATAGCGGAGAATGCGGAAACCACTCAAGCGCCAGATCCTTAGCCAATCGCACAATGCGACAAGGCTATTTTTGGCCTACTCTCGGCGACGATGCCCGCCAGGTATCAAGATCATGCCACAAGTGCCAACAATTTGCTGACATCCCGCATGCACCGGCGGAACCACTATCAGTTATCGTCGCTCCATGGATCCACTCAACTTGGGGCCTGGATCTGATGGGAAAATTTCAAACCGCCAAGGGCCAGTTCAAGTACATCATAGTGGCTATCGACTACGACAGCAAGTGGATAGAGGCGGAACCACTAACAGCAATAACTACCGCCAAGGTAATTCACTTCCTCTGGAAGAACATCTACTGCCGTTACGGTGTCCCACACACGATAATCACCGACAATGGCACACAATTCAACAACAAGGAGCTCATCTCTTTCACCGCCAACTTGGGTACTAAGATGAGTTTTGCATCTGTCGCCCACCCCCAGACCAACGGTCAGGTCGAAGCAGCAAACAAGATAATCAAAAAGCTGCTGAAGAAAAACTCGACAAAGCAAAGGGTCTATGGGCGGAGAAACTCCCGGAAGTTCTATGGGCCATCAGAACAACCCCAACTTCCGCAACTGGTGAAACTCCTTTTTGCATGATGTTCAGAACGGAGGCTGTCCTGCCTATTGAGGTCTCTCAACCTACCGCCAGAGTCGAGGGCTACCGCCCAGAGACCAACACTGACGGCATCAACCTGGACAAGGACCTCCTGGAGGAAAAGCGACACAAGGCCCACCTATGCAACCTGCAAAACAAGCAGCGGGTATCGCGTTTCTACAACGCCAGAGTCAAGGCCCGGAACCTCCAACTGGGGGACTGGGTAATGAAGGAAGTCATTCCACCGCCAACAAAGCTTCGCCCAACTTGGGAAGGTCCATACAAAATTGTGGAAGTCGTTAGCCCAGGCACCTTCTACTTAATGGACAAGGATGGCGTCACAACGACCCACCCTTGGAATACCGAACACCTTCGGTATTATTACAAATAGTCATGCCGCTACCCAAGAGCATCTTGACTTAGCTAAATTTTTGTTCAATATTTAGCTAAGGGAAGCTACCCAACGGGTACTACCCCTCTTTTGTAAACGCTGATCAGTCAGCTATCAATGAAACGAGGAATTATTCAAACCATTGTTACCAAGTCTAGCACTGAGGGCAACTGGCAACGCCAGGAATCGTCAGCGGACCACGTCCGCTACGTGGTGCACTTGGACCAATTTTAATTCCTTTAATGTTTCATTGCTTGGCAAAAGAAAAATCTCTACGTCAAAACTCTAGCGGTACAAACACATCATGACAAACGTCAAACTCTGAAATTTCATTTCAGGGCTGGGACTCCCCACCCAAAGTAGTTCATTATTACAAAGTGTCAAAAAAAAAAAAAAAAACTATGGAAGTCTCAGCTAGCTTCAGCGGTTGTCTTCAGCTTCTACGGCTTCAACAGGCGGCGGCACAACCGATCGGCTCGCCTGATCGGACCCTCGAGCTGTCGGACTGGGAGTCTCTATAGTACCATCCGCCCGGGTGTGTGCCTCCAGAAATCCGGCACGTGACACCTCCGACGGGGTCTGCTGGGGAGTCTGCCGGGACCTTTCCGGCGGATGGGAGCCACTTTCCCCGCTGCCCGAATGAGTACCCGCCGCAGGGTCAGGCACGACTTCTGTCTCCGGCGGGACACTCTCGACCACCGGCACGTCGGGCTGTGACGCCTTTGCAAAGTCAATGGCGCCCTTCCGCGTCAACATGTCTATATTGGCCCGGGCCCCAGACTTCGCCGCTTCGGTCAATGTCTTTTTATACTCCGCCGACAGCTTGAACGCTTCAACGGCGGCGGCCGCAGAGGAACTCTGTTCATTTTTCAGGCGGTTAACCTCCCCGTCCAGCCGCTGCACCTCATCCAGTCTGGCGGCAGACTCCCGCTGCACAATAATGAGCTTCTTATCTTTAGCGGCTATCCGCTCCTGCAGCAGCGCGATCTCCTGCTCCAACTTGGAGACGCGCTCATTCCTCTCCAGATCCCGCCGGATGGCCGCATTAAGCTTGCCACGAGCGTCCGCATAATCACACTCCGCCTTGACCAGTCCCCGCTCGACCTCCGCCAGTCTCTCCTTGGCCTCCGCCAACTCCCTCTGGAGACCTCCGATTTCTCCCCTGAGCTCTTCCTCAACCCGGGGCTGCTTAGACGCCGCCTCGAACATACCATGTAATCCCGCAGATATTTGACCAAACGCCGAGCTGAAGGGCGATTGGTCAATCGCCGTCGGGCGCGATAGGCCCGCCAGACCCCCGAACCCCAGCCGCTCGCACAAATGGAAAATGAACGCCCGCTCCCCTTCTGTCATGAATGGCGCATACTCAGCGAAGGAGTCCAGATCACTGGCGGCTGCCGCCTATCCCTCCGCCACTGCAACCTTCGACGCAGCTTGCCGGGCCTTCTTTTGTTAGCGGACTCCGATCACCACCCCTTCTTCCTCTTCCTCGACGGGGGAGTCAGGCTGCCGGCGTTTTTTCTCCAGCGCCCTTTGTGTCCCAGCAGCGGTCCTCGTCACCCGCACCGGCGGCTCACCCCTGGACTCGGTGGCAGTCTCCGTCGGCTGCACCGTCTTCTTTTGAGGACCGCGCCGGGTGGTAGGCATCCGCTCCCGCGGCCCGGTAGCAACAATCCCCCTATCCCCGCCGCCCGCTTGAGTATCCGCCTGTACTACCGGCAGACCATCCTCACCCAGATGGGAGTGGTGCGGCATCGGCAGCTCCACCGCAACCTCGGACTGGCTCAGCACCAGCGTCTCCGGGTTCACCACCGTCTGCTGGGCCGCCAGCCCCTCGGCATACATAGCCTCCAGAAAATTTTCTATCTCGGCACGATCCATTGCTTTTTCGAAAGCGTCGCGACTAGATTTGTTACCGGGCGGGGTTTCTGCAAAGAAAAACACAAACACCCGTCAGTCCGGATCACTTACAAAAAAAAGAGAGAGGTGTGGCGGAAATGTTCTCACCAATAGAACGAGTTAGCCGCAGGTCGACCAGCAATTCCCAACCGGTCAGAAGACGGAAGTCAAGCAAATTGCGGTTCCGCCAGCAGCCACGGATCCTCGCCACGCGACACTCCTCTTCGCGCGTCAAAATGTACCTCAGTCCCGCTGCACAAACACAATAGTCATTAACAAAAAGCGCAGGTTTGCAAAAGTTTGAACCCGCCAGTTATTTTTAGCGGAAACCAGTTGCCAACCTCGGATGGGCTGGAATTCCGACTTAGTCTTAAACGTCGGCCCCTCCACATTCGACCTGGTGTGGTATTCCCAGCCATCTGTGGCGACGCAGAAGGTCCCCCGCCAGTAGGACATTGAGTCCCTTAGATTCTCAATCAACTTGGGCGCTCCCTGGCGGCGGCTCAGGTTCACACACCCTCTGCAACCTCGGCGCTTCACATACACTAGCTCGTAGAAATGAAGCACTTCCGCCACGGTAGGCCCCTCGCACCCCGACAAGCGCCACAAGGAGTTCATCGCCAACATCAACCGCCACATGTTGGGACAGATCTGACCAAAGGCAAGGCCAAACTCGCACACAAGAATTTGGAGATTGGGCACCAGCGGGAATGTCACTCCTTGGCGGAATATGGCCTCGTGCACGGCAGCACATCCCGCTGAGAGCATCGAGGCCTTCTCATCCGCTGTCGGCGGGCGCAGCTTCACCGAGCCCGGCAACCGGAACGTCCGCTTCATCCGGTTAACAGCGGCGGCATCCATCCGCCCACCTGCCTCGTCGACGGCGGTGCCGTCTGAGAGGTACCACGCCGACTCGACATTTTGGCCCGGCACTTCCCCTTCGCCAGCGGAGCCGCTAGCAGCACTATTGCTCGCCAAACGCTCGTCGCGCCCAGCAACCTCACCCGCCCTAGAGCTCTCTGGACGTGAACCACGATCCATAGCTACTTCCCAGGGGATGGTCTGAAGTGGCTCAACTTCAAGCGGTTCTGGCAGTGAGGTTCCTGCATGGGCAGACGGACGCAACGAGTCAATAAAAGTCATATCCGCCACGCTGAACGACACGTCAGACCCGGAATCCTCACTGCTCGAAATCTCTATGACGTTGGCCATCCCAAACCCTAAAACCCACATCAGTCAGCACAAATACAGATCTAACCTACTCTCACATCAGATATAGCCAAAGATGTCAAGAACAATTACCCACAAAAATACCAAAACAAAAACAACCACACACTCAACCCAGATTGGACCGTCTAGCAAAACCCAAAACCCCAACTTTCTGTCAAACACCGTAACCTCCCTCAAATCTCTCCCTACACCCTCCGAGAATAACACAGAAGCAATATCATACCATTAACAGAAATACCAAAACCCAGAAACCACCATTGCAGATTCAATGAAACAGGAAAAGGATCCGAAATACCAACCTCACGTCGAAGACTTTGGAGTGCAGCTTGTCTTCACTGACAGATTTCGTCCTCTCCAGTCCGACTACTCCACGCAAACCCGGGGATCTCCTTCGCAATTCGCAGATCAACAAGGCTCGAAGGAGGCAACTCAGATTTGAAGATTTTCCAGAAGTGTCGAAACTCGCTCAGTTCCCCCCTTTTTATGTCAACATCAAGTAATCCTGAGCCGTCCGCTACAAAACGACATCACGTAGCAACCGTACACATGTCCCACGTCTTCACTAACTCCCTGGATTAGCCGAGGCGTCGCCTCGGTTACGAAATCCATCATTACTCACATTAATGACGAGAAGACGGCTAGGCTTAGCAGACAAACCTCCACACGCTAACCCTCTAGGAGTTGGCCACGTGTCAACCGTCGTCTTCTTCAGCTTCCAAGGGAAGTCACCACTTGAGAAGAAACCCCAAGTGACGGAGTCTCCGCTGAGCGAAACCCCGCCAGCGGACCTTCACTTGCCATTCTCCAAGTGACGGAGTCTCCGCTGAGCGAAACCCCGCCAGAGGATTTTCTCACTTGTCATCTCAGGTGACAGTCCACTGAGCGACACCCCGCCAGCGGAACTTTTCTTGTCACCATCGAAGTCTCCACCGGAACTTCCTTCGTCATTCGGTAAACGGGGCGTCCTCCGCTACACAGCACACCGCTAGCGGACCCCCTTTCTCATCTGACAAGCTGCGTACTTTATTCAGCGCAATACCGCTCAATAAAATACCACCAAGCACGTCTACTTGACGCTGCTTCCTGCTACATCTAGCAGGGGGACTTCCGCCAGCGGCGGATCCCGAGGCCACTCCTCTCTGACAACGCCGCCACGCGGAGTTACGGTCAGAATGTCCCTACGGGACACGGGGACTAGTCAACAGTCTACGACAGCCCTGATCAGGTACGTTGACCCCCGTCACTTGGGTGCTAAGATTGGGCTCGCAACCCGACACCCTCTGCTCCGTGCAGCGCTGCTCCATGCAGCTCCCCCTCAACAAACAATAATAACGACCATCCGGAGGTCCATCTTAGCCGGGGAGTGGGGGACTCCCTGGGGGGCCTAGCAGGGGCCCACCCGAAAGGGCACAAAGCGTTTGCTCAGTAAATCCATGGTTGACGACGCACTGACGCTAATTATGCTTCTGCAAAGTCTAGCGGGAGAAACGATTCAAACCGCCGATCAACTCCCCAACCAAGATTGCCCTCCTTGACTGGGGATTTGGGGGACTTGTACATACATGTGCATTTGCAAGCATAATTAGCTATAATGAGCCACGCTCATTGTACCGCCAGGGGTACCAACGCCCACCATATAAGTGACTGGCGTAAAGACAGCTAGCCAGGTTACCGCCTGAGCCCCGGAGCAACCCCAAAGCACCGCAGACGCGCCGCCACGCGCCGTGTCAAGTTAGCATCAGAAGCTACTGAAACTGGGAACTGAAGCACATCAGTCCCACATCGAAAACAAGGAGAAGATCATCCTCTTCCTCACCTATAAAAGGTCCTCTCCTCTCTCCTCATTTATTACGCATTCAATACTTGCTTACTGTTACTTTGTCAACATAAATACATCGACTAACTTAGGCATCGGAGAGCTGAAGACCGCCCAGCGCGGTCTCCCTCTGACGCCCCTTTGTATTTCACTTGACAGGTAACGGGAACTACAACAACACAAGTATCGATCCGCCCATCGGATCAGCGTTAGCTAAAGTCCTGCTACCGCTAGACTTTTAGACATTAACACTCTGAGACCCAAAACTCGCCTGACATCAGCTGGCGCCGGTCTCTAGATCTTTTTTTTTTTAATTTTTTCCCCTCCTTTTCCTCCTTTTCTAGGATTTGGGCTTGGTTTTAGAGCTGGAGGTTTGTACTTAGGGAAATAGATTCGGGAGAATGATTGTGTGTATTTATTGATAGTAAGTACAAAATCTAAACTATACAAGGAAAACCTAATCGAACATTGATTAGGATATGTAGAAGATTCTATCCTATAACAACTTAAACAAATAATCAGAGTTTAGGCCAAACACACATACATAGTGTATATTTAAACAAAGATTATAAAGAAGGGAAATTCAAACACAACTAGAGGGACAGACACAAACCAACTCTTATTGTTTTTGTCATCGGGAAAAAAAAAAAAACTACTCATTGTCTTCTTGATCGATCAATAGAATCAAGTAATGGGTTTTCATCGAAGAAACCTCTTCATTCCTGTTCTGTTCATCATATTGCTGATCGGAACCTCGACAATCATATTGCTGATCGGAACCTCGGCAATTTCTCAAGTGGCCGCATCCGACGAGCAAGAGGATCCGTTCAACGCTTCTCGAGTCTTCAAGGAATGGATGGTGAAGCACAAGCGCGTCTACAAGAGCAAGGAAGAGAAAGAAAAGCGTTTTGCCATATTCAAAACCGCGTTCAAGGGTTGGAAGAGGAGCCTTCACAAGTTTTCTGATATGACCCCGGACGAAATCCCCATGGATTGCCGCCATAACCCTGATCTTCTTAAAATGCCCCCTGTTGTCAGATATGATTATCAAGAGGATCCGTTCAACGCTTCTCAAGTCTTCGAGGAATGGATGATGAAGTACAAGCGCGTCTACAAGAGCATGGAAGAGAAAGAAAAGCGTTTTGCCATATTCAAAACCGCGTTCAAGGGTTTGAAGAGGAGGCACAACTAGCGGGAATACAAATAGTTTATTGCACACCTTCACAAGTTTTCTGATATGACCGTGGACGAAATCCCCATGGGTTGCCATAACCCTGAAGATTTGAGGCCCCCTGTACTTGACCTTCGCCGAAATCCCCATGGGTTGCCATAACCCTTATGTTCACCGATGTGGCTGATAGATCTCTGCGCTACTGCTACGGATCGCTGGCAGTGTTGAGGGCGTGTTTCTCAATCTGTTCGTTTTAGGGTTTTCTATTTGGGTCTCTTAATTTGTCTCTCGTCTTTTTTTTTTTCTTTTTTTTTGACTCTAAAATCCGGTAGGAGTGCAAACTGTCTCTTTTGAGCGTGTGTGATTGCGCAGGCATGCCAGCACCGTGGGGTGCAGTCGTCGGGGTAGTCCCTTGACCTGACTTCTTCTTCAAGCGCTGTGGGTGAGGAGAGCACCAACCTCACCACAGGGTTCTTCTCTAGCCTTTCGGGAAAGGACTTCTGCCTTACGGATAAGGACTTTGGGTGTGATCTCTTCGCGTTCACCGTATCGATACTTAGTGTTGTAGACTAAGCAGAGCAATCACTGGGAAGTTGTGAGAAAGCACGGGTTTTGCTAAAGCGTGACTTTAGCTTCGCTGGGTTGCGAGGGCGTTACCCTTGCTTCGCTGGTTGTGTCGCTGGCAGTAGCACTGGCAGTCGGCTCGCGAGGAGACTAGGACTGGAAGCACGGTCGTCGGGTTGATCTGGTGATGCTGACAGTCGGCTCTTAGAGAGACTAGGACTGGCGCGCTGTCACCGGGTTTCAACGAGGTTGAAGGTTTGCTCCGGGGAGGCTTTGCAATCGCTGGGATTAGTTGATTTGAGAGAGGTCCTGTTTGTGTCCTTGAACCCTAGTATTTATACCTAGGTCTTCGACTGTTTCTTGTTACCGAAGGATTATTGATTGAAGTTTCCTATTCAATCTCTGCTACTCGCCTCCAATAAGGTTTCGTTTTCCTTATGGATTACGGAATGGGCGAACCTGTAACCCAAACCCAAGTAGGCTTATTTTTGGGCCGCAGGTATCGGCCCGCTATCCTAAATCCACTAAAGGATCTTGCCAAAATTACTTTTGGGCTCAAACATTGCCCCCCAGGCCCCGAAAGCAGGCCCACGAAGATGTGACTGCTTGAAGGGGACTAAAACGACGCGCCGATCGCTTGAAACGATGTCATTAATGAAGGTTGCGTCCTTTCGTTTGCAAAAACGCCTTTCTGTCGTATCGTTTCCCTCACAAAAATCCTTATTTAAACCCACAACCGTTAGACCTGTCCCATCAGAAACCCCTCCAGTCTCTTAAGCCCAGAAAAATCCATTTCGTCCATTACCTCATTCGCAGAAACCCATAAATGGCTCCCCCAAAGAAGATAATCATCGATCAAGAGGAAGAGTTGAACGAAAAGGTTGCCCATACTTGGGGAACAAACATTGGTACCCGCATTCACCTCCACACACCTATCCATCGACCCCTGCTCCTTCGATTCTCCGATCACCAAACCGGACTGGGTCCAGCGCCACGAGATGCTATTCCTGACGACCCTATCGGTCTCTATGGCCTACCAGTCCGTCGACCCATTCCAGTCCTCCGAAGGACCCCTGGAGATTTTAGTAGTTGGGGCGTCCAGAACCATCGAGCCAAAATAGGGCATTGGCCGTCCTCCATCAGTGCAGCAGAGACTTCTTAGTATCGCGCAACGCGGGCGCGGGATCTGGCTCTCTGGAACGCAGCAGGTATCACGCATACTATCGATCTATGTTTTAATCTTCCTCGCGGCGGCAATCGCTCGCCACTCGCTGCTTTCCTTTGTTTCTGGAATACCGCCACCAACACATTTGACTTTAGGTTTGGTCAAATGAGTGTCACTCTGTTGGATATTCTCACCATCACTGGCCTGCCCATCGATGGTGAACCCTATATACATGGTCAATTTGATTCTGTCAACTTTACTTCGACCATGGCCCAACACGGTCGCAATGCCCATAGTGGCTCTTACCCGCGATGGCTGGCGTATTACAGCCAGGAACACAATGCGACCGGCGGAATCGCTTTTCTGGAGTATTGGCTCTGCAAGTTCATATTCTGCACCTCTTCCTGCAAGCCCACTGGTACTTGGACTCTTTTAGCGACGGCCCTCTACAACGGCCGCAACATCGGACTTGGGCAGCCAGTATTAGGAGCCCTTTACCGCATGCTATACCAGGCCACCATGCACCCATTTGAGACTAGCATGTCTGGCTCCTTTTGGATTTTGGATTTCTGGATCCAAACTTACTTCCCGTTCTTCCGTCGCAATGACATCCCATTACTCCCACCGGCCGACCAACTCTTGGGTCGGTGGTTCTGCCACGAGGGGAGGTATTCATCCCCCCTTACTCAGAGTGTTTTTCTTACCTGTACCTTTTAAACGAGATGCCATACTGCGACATAATTTTGGGTAGAAAATTCCCCTCTTTACTTGAATATGGCTTTCTTCCTGGCGATCATCGCTACACTGATCGCTCACGCTTGGCTTTCCGTTGCTCGATCTCCTGTTCAGACATCAGGATCGCTGCCGAGGAACTCAGCTACGAGCTCTACGCTCCTAATCATTTTGCTCGCCAATTCGGCCATGTCCAATTGGTGCCATTCCCTCTATACGACGCCTGGAACTACAACACTTCCTGGCGCAGATTCGGGCCCCCTCTGGATCGGGGCCAGCGCAAAGTATGCTTGCGCTGGTTGATCTTCCTGACTGGGCCCAAGTTATTGATGCTGTGGATGGGGCTGAAGAAGGATACGAAGACTGGTGGGCGGAGGTTTCAGTTAATTGCTGGACTCAGCAGGACGACGAACTCTTCACAGCCCTCTTTGGAGAACTGAAAAACCCCTATCCTGTCGATGTTGAAGTGCTCGCTCGCTTCCCCGAGGATGCGACACGGTCCCAGCCTCTTCCGGTGACACAACCGACGCGAGTTCCTCACCCGGCACAGGCTGGTATTGTAATCCGCGAACCCCGTCCGGAGGTAAGTATCTGAGCCTTATCTTCTGCAATTTTCCTTTTATTTCTTTCTACTCACCCCTCGCTATGTCTGGGAACTATGCCACGCTCTGGTGCTGGCACAATCCGTACTTCCCCGGCCGCTAGCCAGTCTGGAAAGCAGAAGGCGGTGCTCACAGAGACTGAAGCTGAAGAATCTTCTTCCAACGACAATAATCCGCAAACTGTAAGAACCCTCTACTCTCAGGATCATGCCTCTGATGAATCAAGTCTAACTTTGTAATTTTGGTAGATCGCGGCTGCTCTGGCTCGTAAGCGCAGCCGCTCAGACCCTCGCACTGACCCATGGGAAGAGGATGAACCACTCGCTGATCGACTGGTAAGAGATAGGAAAAATCATACTAGCCATTATCTATCTTTTAGTCCAATTCCTATAACTGTTTCACTCGCAGATCCGTCGCCGGCCCTCCGGACACACTGGGGAAGGCTTTTCCGCTGCTGGTGAAGGAACAACTGCCCCGCGGGCCCAAACACCCACGGATTCTAGTAATCTCCCACCTCCCGCCAGCAACGCGAGCGATGTGCATTTGGCTTTGATTCCGGTGCAAGTTATAGACGACAGCTCACCAGAGCTGGACGAAGGAATAGCCCCTTCAAACTCGCCGCCTGAGGAACCGATCGCTGCACAACCTTTAACGCAGGTAGCGCTTAATCCCATTCCTGATGAAGCAACTCAAGGGCCTGCGCCGATCGCAATCCAACACGAGCCTCTGGCCGCTGAGGTACACTTCGAACCGAAGGCCTTAGTTTGATTTATTTTCTGTGCAATCTAATAAGTCCTTCTTAATTACAGAGTCCTGATCCCGTCGGGGAAACAGCAACTGCTGCAGAGGTGCCTGTCGCTGATCCGGCCGACCCAATCGGTGGAGATGTGGTGGTCCAGGATCTTGTCTCCCATGTCCCTGAAGTGGGAGAAGGAACGAATGTCGAACCTGAGCCAGCAGCGGTCCCTGTTATAGAGCCTCAGGAAGCCCCCACTGCTGCTGCTGATGCTGATGCTGATGCTCCACCGCCCAAGCCTCCTTCCAAGCTGGAGAGACTTGTTAGCGTACTCGAAGTGGCCCCTCCAGGAGTCATAGATGAAGCGAGGGATGGGTTACAGCGACTTCTGGGTCCTGACATCTTATTGCCAGGTGCGCCCGCCAGAGCTCAGGAATACTTGATGGTTCTCCGCCGCGAGCGAACTGTCACTGAGGCTAAGTTCGCCGAGATATATGAGCTGTTACAAAACCTTCCTGAACGGATCAATGAACGAACAAACGCGACCGCACAAGTGAGGCAAGCTCAGGCCCATTATCGGGGCCTTGCACACCAAACAGAGACATCTCGCGATTTCTTGGGCGATAGAGCTGTCCTTGTCAGAGACTTGCGCATCACACAGAATCATCTTCAGACACAAATCCAGGATCTGCAAGCCCAACTGACTGCGGCAACGGCCCGGCTCGAGCATGAGGAACCTCTGTTAGAGCAACCCCTACCAGCTTTCGAAGCGATGTCTCAAAATTTAGCTCAGGCTCGCGAAGCAGCCAGACAGGTGGAGCGAGCTGCTGCCGACGCCAGTTTTCGTTTGGATGAACACTTACTTCGCTTGACCCATGCCGGCTGAAAACTTTAGGCCCCTGTTAGGCCCAATTTGTATGAACAATATTATATTTATCTAATATATTTAGCCCACTTTACTTGGCCCAAGTATTACTTTAACTCCGGTAGTTACTGACCTCGAAACTGTTGAAAAGATAACCCCAATTTGGGCTGTTATTTCCTTGAAGACTGCCCCACTTCCCACGCGTTTTCAAATCTTTTCATTTCCGAGATTCTGGCATTCAATTCCATTGATTCTCTCATTGATGGCATTGAGAGTACTTCAACTGCCCATTGCGCGGTTGGGATTACTACGACTGGTACTATAAATACCTGTACTAGGGAGAATAAGCAACCAAGCCATCATGTCTTTTCCAGAGATAACCTCGCGAGCTTTGCTCCTCTTCCTTCAGTTTCTAAAATCTTCTTCCCATGATCTCACCCTTAGCCACATATTCATAGGCTTCATGGCTTAATCTCAAGACCTGGGTAGGCCTCATGGCCTAATCTCAGGTCCAATGGCAAGTCTTTGGTTTCTGAAAATCTAGATGAACTTGCCAGTCTCAGTTAAACCGAAGAACATGTCACGCTCCTAACGCGGCAGAACCCTATTCTGAGGGGTCCCTCTTCTCAGACTGTTCGCCTGGAGCATGGGGAAGAAGGGGGAAGGCCACATTGAGGCCGACTGTTCTTCTTTCGCGGTCTACCTCCAGGGCCTGACTACGAGACTTCTGTTTTTCCCCTGGAGGTAGATGTGGTTGTGGGTCGCGCTCGCTCTGGATACCAACTCCATCCCGGAGGACATCCAACTAGAAGGGTTAGGATGGGTTATTTCCTTCCCCTTTCTTCCGGTACAAGTGATAGCAGCGGTGACTCAGATCGGAGGAGGATCTGGGTGAAGGGAAGAAGAGTGCCAGCGGTACGGCCCATGTCCTCCTTGCCACCGCAAGATCCAGAAACTCTTAGAAGATCTAAAATCCCTATGATTCTTTAAGCCACTTTTGGCCTTGTAATTGCAAATGTAAATGTTTCTATCTGTACTGCTTTTGGCCGCAAAGCCACTTTATGAATGAATGTTTTTATAGTTAAAAGTTACTATTGTAAAATAAGGCCTCTTGTATAGGCCCCCATTATATTCTTAACACATGTTGTCAAGGTAAAAGTATAATCAAAGTTGGAAATTATTCCAAGAAATTAATAAAAATTAAGGCCTCAAGAGCAGGCCTGGATATGTATAGTGTTGCCCCCTAGTGTTCGTAGGCGAAGCAAACACATGAGATGAAGGCTTGAACGTAAAGGTGGTGCGAGCCGAGGAAAACTATGATTGCCCCCCAATCTGGGACGAAGGTGGAATGGGTGGATCGTCGAACTCCCAAACACTAGGGTAATATTTCTTCAGGAATCGCCCATTGATGGGATTGCAATGGATTTCGCCATCCAGATCCTGGAGATGAAAAGCCCCGCGCTCCAAAATGTGGTGAATAACAAAGGGTCCTTCCCAGCGAGGAGTCCACTTACCGCGACCGGTCAATTTCTCACCAAAAGGCAAAACAGCTTTCCAAACAAGGTCTCCTGCTTTATAACTGCGGCCACGTGTCCGCTTATCATAGGCCCGGGAGATGCGCTGTTTTTCCATGACTAAATTGTCAAGGGCTGCCAATCGCTGCTCACTTAAGTCTTCGTGTTCTTGCCACATCGCCTGAACATAATCTTCACCGATCAGGTGGTGCTGGTCTTGCACACGTAAGGAATGGACATTGATTTCCAAGGGTAACACTGCATCATGACCAAACATTAGTGCGTAGGGTGTGGTAGCAGTGGGATTCCTCTTGGAGGTGCGATAAGCTTAGAGTGTATCATACAAAGTGTCGTGCCACTGTCGAGGGTTTTCGATCAGCATCTTCTTTAACAGGGTAATAATAATCTTGTTGCTGGCTTCCGCTTGACCGTTGGACTGGGCATAATATGGGGTGCTGTGGATAAACTGGATACCGAAATCGGTGACAAGTTGCTCGACAGGACCTCCCACGAAGGCTGCCCCCCGGTCTGAAATGAGCACCTCGGGGATACCAAACCTGCAGATAATGTTACGAAAGATGAACTGGCGAATGGTGGCACCAGAAGCCTCCTTCAACGGTTCAGCTTCGACCCATTTGGTAAAGAAGTCAGTAGCCACAATGATGAACTTGTGTTGGAGGGAAGAATGTGGGTGAATCATCCCGATCAAGTCCAATGCCCAGCCTCTCGCAGGCCACGGCTTAATGATAGGTTGCATGGGAATGTTAGGAACATGCTGGACCGGACCGTGTGCCTGACAGTCCTGACATCCTTTAGCGAAAGCGATACAGTCCTTCAAGATGCTAGGCCAATAATACCCATGTCGTCGGATGAGCCATCGCATCTTAGGTCCCTCTTGATGGGCGCCATAAACTCCTGTATGTGCTTCACGCATTAGTCGTTTTGCTTCGTGGCCATACACGCAGCGAAAATCAATGCCATCCTCCCCGCGCCGACGTAACTCATCGTCCCTGAGGAAGTAATTTAAGGCGAGAAAACGAGTCCTTTTGTCAGCTGTTTGAGGTATTGGGTCAATGGGATGCGCCAATCAACGTCAATGGGCTCGAGGGTAGTGACGACTGGATCATCCGGAGGGTCAGGTCATACGAGCCATGAAGGTAGTGTGCGACGCTCGACTTTCAGGATGCGTTCGCGAACTCCATACTTCAATGTAACTCCTGTAGCCAACTGAGCGAGCTCGTTGGCCGCGAAGTTGCGCTCGCGAGGGATGTACTCAAAACCAACGTCGTCAAACTGATCTAGTAACTCCACGGCGCCGTTAAGATAGGGGACGAGCAAGCAGCTTGCACATCTGTATACGTTTTGAAGCTGATTTATCACAAGTAAAAAATCGCCGCGGACCTGAACCTCTCTGACCCCTAGTTCTAGTAAAACTTCTAGGCCAATAATAAGGGCCTCATACTCAGCTTGGTTGTTTGTACACTTAAACTCGAGTTGGAACGAATAAGAAAAACGATCGCCCGCTGGGTTTTCTAGGACAACACCTGCCCCTGCTAACGTTTCAGTTCTGGAACCATAAAAAAACAGTACCCATGGTTGTAAGGAGATTGTAGCTTGATACCATATGGCATACTCTGGAATGCACGCCAAATCTGGTCGGGTGATGGTGATGGGCGCCATCTCTAACTCTCTCACCGTCGGGATATCCAAAGTAGGGTGATGTGCCAGAAAGTCTGCGATGGCCTGTCCTTTTACTGCTTTCTGAGGAACGTATTGTAGCGAGAATTCCGACAAGGCCAATACCTATTTGCCAATGCGGCCTCTGAGGATAGGTCGCGATAGCATGTACTTGACTAAGTCTGTCTGAGCGATGATGCAAGTAGTAAAAGATAACATATAGTGTCGCAACTTGCATGCGGAGAAGTACAAAGTAAGGCAGAGCTTTTCCATTGGACTATATCTGGTTTCGCAGTCTGTAAGTATTCTGCTGAGGTAGAAAATAGCATGCTCGATGCCTTCTTCATCATCCTGGGCGAGTAGGCTGCCAATGGAAGCTTCAGCTGCTGATATATATAATTTCAATGGAAATCCGACCCTTGGAGGAACAAGCACAGGTGGACTCGCGAGGTAGGTCTTGATTCTGTCGAAAGCCTCTTGATGTTTAGGCTCCCATACGAACTCAGCTTGACCCTGTAGTTTCAGTAATGGGGAGAATGGCTGGATTTTACCTGCAGAGTTAGAGATGAAGCGCCTCAGAAAGTTGATCTTCCCTAGTAGGCGTTGCAGCTCCTTTTTTGTTCGTGGGGCGGTAGCATTGATGACCGCGCTCGCTTTGTCTTCAGGGACTTCAATGCCTCTCTGGTGAACAATGAACCCTAGAAAATCTCCTGCTCGAACCCCAAAAACGCATTTAGCTGGATTCATCTTGAGCTTGTGTTGTCGCATGCGCTCAAACACCTTCCTGAGATCGGTGATGTGGTCACCCTTCCTCTGAGACTTCACCACTACGTCATCGATGTAGACCTCTAGAATCTTCCCCAGTATGTCGTGCAAGATAAGGTTCATGGCTCGCTGATACGTGGCTCCGGCATTTTTTAGTCCAAAAGGCATAACCACATACTCAAAAACGCCCGCGAAGCCGGGACAACGGAATGCGGTTTTATGTCTATCTTATTCGGCGACTGGAATCTGGTGATACCCTGCAGTGCCATCCATGAAGGATAATAATTCGTGTCTAGCTACAGCATCTACTAACATATCCGCGACCGGCATGGGGTACACGTCTTTATGTGTAGCGACATTAAGGTCTCTGTAGTCAACGCAGACCCTCATCTTGCCATTCTTCTTGCGAACCGGCACAATATTAGATAGCCACTGATTGTACTTGGCTACCCTGATAATGCCTGATTTATGCATTTTTTCGACTTCCTCTTTGACGAGGACTTGGGTTTCGGAATTCATTCGTCGCGGCTCTTGTCTCACGGGCCTCTTGTCAGGGAGTATTGGTAGTTGATGGCAAACTAAGTCCGGTGACAGGTCTGGCATATTCTCATACTTTTCCGCGAAGCAGTCTTTGAATTCATGTAATAACTCAATAAGCCTCTGTTTCTTGCTAGGCTCTAAGTAAGCGCTGATAGCCACCTCCATAAGCTCATCGGCGGCCCCGAGATTGACTTTCTCGATAGGATCTATGACTTTAGGAGGTGTATCGTCTAGTGCTGCTAGAGCAAGCTGGATATCAACCTCAGCATCTTGTTCCTGGTCAGAGAGCTCTTCATGGACGACCTCTAAGGTCGCGATCCGATCATAGGTCTCTCTTTCCACTAAGTACGATGATAGTCTTTCGTACAGCTAGTGGAAGGCCTCTATCCCTCCTTCTGGAAGGTCGTAATCCATTAATCATTTAAGGTGGGCACAGCGTGGCCAGGCCTTTCCAAGCCTTCTTTTGCGAGCGTAAGCCCCCACTGTGCCAATTCAGAGGCCGTTACCCCCGTGGGGCGGCCCTTATCATCAATGCCACCAACCTGCAATAGAGTGATAGGCTCCAAATAGTATCTGGCATCTACATAGTTTGCGGAAACGGGGAATGGACGAGGATCCGCTTTAATCACCTCCGCTTTATCTGTCTTCCTGTTCCACATTACAAGCTCTTGATGAAGAGTCCACGGAACACAATAGCTCCTATGGATCCAGTCTCGGCCCAGAATAGCGCTGTAGGCCGCATAACAGTCTGTCACAAAGAAAGCATAAACCCTCTCAGCTGGGCCAACCTTGATACGCAGGAAAAGAAGTCCCAAGGTTTTCATTACAGTCCCTGCGAAGTTCTTAAGTGTAAGAGATGTAGACTGGATCTTCTCTCTCTTGATTCCGAGCAACTGCATGGTTCTGGTGGTGATGACGTTCACAGCCGCGCCAGTATCAACCATGATCTTGCTAACTTTGGTGCCACCCACATCTGCTGTGATATATAATGGTCTCATGTGTTGGACTATAGCGGGTGTTGGCTTAGTGAAACTCATGAAGAATTCTGTGTTATGAGCCTCCCCTGTCTCAAGGAGTACAACTTCCTCCACAGGTGTCGTGACTGCCGATGTGATCTGTAACGGCTGTAGACTATTTTCTCCCTCTTCACCGCAGTCCTGAGCTGCAACCGGTAATGCATACCGCGCGGGTAGTATGAAAACCATGTTGCAGGATATATCAGTCATATCCGTCTCCTCCGTGTCAGTTTCTAGATCAGGCTTGTGTTCGTTAATAGGGACGGCAGTGTTGAATTGCTTAGCCAAGCGATCGACTAATGACTCCTCCGTAAGGCCTTTTACCTCACACTGCTCGCGCTCTTGTACTACAGGTGTCGGTAAGGGTGAGTCTGGCTTCGGTTCTCCTTCAGCGCTGACCTTGGGGGATACGACCACTACACTCTGGACCCTTTTCGGCCTCCACTGTAAAGTCTCGGCAGTCCTTTCCTTGCCCCACGTACAGTCTCTGAAAAACCGAAGGTTTAGCCTCTGGTTCTTCGCGAAATAGCTTGCGCCTGACATGAGGTCGTCTTGTCGGTGAAGTTTCAGTTCGAGACATCGGAGGTATCCTTTCTTCAGTGATCCTGCAAAAAACACTGGGCTTGTCTGCCCTTGTTGCTTGTTTTTGGAGACTGCGGGGGGCCACTAATGGCTTGGCCGCGAGTGCCTCCATTTCCTTTTGATACTGCTCAGGTGATTTGACCAGTTGTGAAGGCTTGATCAGGCCCTGGTCAAGGGCTTCTAGTGCGCGCTTGGCTTCTCCAAACCTGCGCTGCAGCTTCCTTTTCTTGGAAGAACTTATCTCCACTGCCTTCCCCTTTTCCCTGGTGTACCATTTGCCTTCCTTAATTGTATTAGCTGAGGCAGGAGGGATGTAGGGCTTCGTCAGAATATTCCTGCACTCAGTCCTGGCCTTCTCCTCTTGTTTCTGATTGTTCGCGGCTGCACTCAGCTTTTTGAACAAGTTGGAATCCTTTGGGGATGGTGAAGATTCCATTCTCTCTCTATTTCTTGGGCTGGAAGGATGATAGTTCCTAGAGGATGAAGCCCACTTGACCAGTGGGAGAGAACCAAAGTGAAATGTCTGCTCGACCTCTTCATGCGACACCTGAATGCCGCACTCTTCCTTGCATCGCGAGCATAAGACTACGGGCGAGGCCTGGCTTTTTGTCTCAGCCTTGCCCCTCGCGGGTGTTCCGCCTGCGGCGGATTTCTCCCCTTACTCATTCGAGCCCAAATCGAGAGTGGGTTTCCGTTGCTGTTGTTTGGTCTAGTTTATATCGACCATGTTGATCCCAGTATCAGGAAAGGGATCCAAGTCTACTAGCGCTGCCGCCTTGACTGGAGCTTCCACCTACAAACTACCATTGTTAAGCCATACCTGAATTTGGTCTTTGAGTTTCACGCAATCTGCAGTGTTATGATTCCACAAATTATGGAACTTGCAATACTCTTCCCCTTCAGCTGCTCCGGTCGAGGAAAAGGTCCAAAATCAGTCTTCACCATATCTTCGCGGCGATCAATTCGTCGAGAATCTCATAGGCCGTGTTGGCATCATATGTATATGTTGCGAACTCAGGTTTGGTGAATGCCATTGATTTGAGCTTAACGGGCTCCTTGGAAATTTTAAGCTGCTTCAATGACGGACTCTTTTTCCCGGTTAACTCGTAGGCCGCTATATCATTTTCCTCTTCCTCTTCATCATCCTGGATCACTTCTTCAGTGCTATGATGGTAATAAGGGTCATAGGTTGACGGCTGGTAGCTCAGGGCCGCTACGTTACGATGTTTCCCCGGCACATATGTCCCTCTGGAAGCGTTTTTTCTTGCATCCGTCTCTCTAAGGAGATGCTCGAAGCTTCCCACCTCTGTGATGAGTTCTCCCATCGACTGAATCATGCTACCGTGATGTTTCTTCCGTTGACGTGGTTTCAAACCTTTCACCGCCAACTTAACTAACTCCTTTTCGGGCAGGATGACGTTTAG
This sequence comes from Rosa chinensis, assembly GCF_002994745.2. Taxonomy (NCBI): domain Eukaryota; kingdom Viridiplantae; phylum Streptophyta; class Magnoliopsida; order Rosales; family Rosaceae; genus Rosa; species Rosa chinensis. Next base: position 36,591,293 of record NC_037093.1, on the reverse strand, counting down.
TTTGGCTTTCTGGATCTGGAAGCGTTGAAGGTAGGCCACCGCTGACTCTGTAGGTTGCTGGGCCATCTGGGTGAGAGAGGCCAGGTCTACTTCAGGCTCGATAGTTCCGAAAGTTTCGCGGAAGAGCAGTTCCATTGCAGGCCAATCAGCCACTGTTCCTGGCCGAAGCTTGGAAAACCATCTGAAGGCAGCGCCTGATAGAGAAGTGCCAAAAATCCTGCATTTAAGGATATCATCGTTCTTGTACTGGCCGCACTGTACCCTAAACCTGGCCAGATGTGTCGCCGCGTCCTCAGTATCTTCCCCTGAAAAAGTAGAAAATATTATGTTCTTATAGCCTCGGGGAAAGGGTGCGAGCATGATATGTGGCGGGAAAGGTCCCTCATAGACCCCATCTGGCTGGGCCCTAGAGTTAGCCAATCTGATCATCTCCTCTACTTCATCGCGTCTTACATATTCTGGACCCGGAGGGGGGGTGGTACTACCATAGTTTGGCGAGCAGCTTGCACAGGTGTTGCCTGGTGCACCGTTGCCGATCCCCCTTCGACGTGTACCGCATGGGTAGCAGTCGCTGGCTTAATCTCTTCTCTCTACAAGGCTGTTATCTTGATCAGGGTACCAGTCTGGTCGAGCCCGTAATAACTTCCTAGCAGCTCCTGATATGTCATTTATGTTCCGTCACTGTCGTATTGGACGAACGTAGCAGGCTCAGATGAAGTTCCTGCACCTTTCGAAGCCTGATGCTTCGGTCTGGTGGCCTGTCCGCCCGACGAAGTAGGCTTTTCCTTGCTGCCGCCGATAACCAACGCTTGCTCTTTACCCCTCAGTGGCGTAGCAGTAACTGTAGCTGAGGCAGAAGCGGTATTATTAGCCTTCTCGCGCTGATTTGGTGGCACGTACTTGCCTGAACCGGATGGCTGGCCAAGAGAGCCAAGGATAGCATTAGAATCCCCTAAGGCTTTGTTCAACACTTCTCTCGCTTGGTTCAATTCAGCTCTCTGCATGGCCACTTCAGTTGCTAGGTTGGCACCGTCCTTGGGAAGACCTGCCATATCTGACGCGGTCTGTTTGGTTTGGTCGGCGATAGCCTCCAAAATCACTGTTTGATGCCGGTCCTGCTCGCTAGCGACGCTAGCAGCATGTGCCTTCACCGCACTCTCTGACTGTGCGATCTGCTGCCTAGTCTCCTCAGCATGGCGGATAACTCGCTGATCTATTTCTCGTATGAGCTTCTCCGTTTTTACGGTCTCTCTGGCGAAGTCAGCGTCCATCTTCTTGCGATGGCTTTCGATATTCTCCATGATGATTGCGAACCTGACTTCGGAGGACGCTCCCTCTGGAATAGGCTTTGGAACGAAAGCCTCTTCGTCTCCACTTCCCACTGTGGCGGTGACGGTGGTGGGGATAACAGGTTCGCTGACCTGATTGGTATTAACATTCTGGCCCTCAGTAGTGGGCAGATGATCCTTTCCTTGTTTAGTTGACATGTTAGATGAACAGGTGGGATAAGCCAATCGCTGAGTCACTTGTTCTTCGGAAAGACCACGACAGTCTGCGCGAGAGTGCGGTCTGTAACTGGAGGTCTTGTGTCTTGAGCAGTTAGCGTAAACCTTTTGGTAAGGGTTTTCGCTAGACTTCCCAATGGCTACGTTCACGAAAAGACACTATTGTAGGGTCCCACTGGGCGTGCCAAAATGTTTGACGTGAAAATTCGGTAGGGGTGCAAACTGTCTCTTTTGAGCGTGTGTGATTGCGCAGGCGTGCCAGCACCATGGGGTGCAGTCGTCGGGGTAATCCCTTGACCTGACTTCTTCTTCAAGCGCTGTGGGTGAGGAGAGCACCAACCTCACCACAGGGTTCTTCTCTAGCCTTTCGGGAAAGGACTTCTGCCTTACGGATAAGGACTTTGGGTGTGATCTCTTCGCGTTCACCGTATCGATACTTAGTGTTGTAGACTAAGCAGAGCAATCACTGGGAAGTTGTGAGAAAGCACGGGTTTTGCTAAAGCGTGACTTTAGCTTCGCTGGGTTGCGAGGGCGTTACCCTTGCTTCGCTGGTTGTGTCGCTGGCAGTAGCACTGGCAGTCGGCTCGCGAGGAGACTAGGACTGGAAGCACAGTCGCCGGGTTGATCTGGTGATGCTGACAGTCGGCTCTTAGAGAGACTAGGACTGGCGCGCGGTCACCGGGTTTCAACGAGGTTGAAGGTTTGCTCCGGGGAGGCTTTATAATCGCTGGGATTAGTTGATTTGAGAGAGGTCCTGTTTGTGTCCTTGAACCCTAGTATTTATACCTAGGTCTTCGACTGTTCCTTGTTACCGAAGGATTATTGATTGAAGTTTCCTATTCAATCTCTGCTACTCGCCTCCAATAAGGTTTCGTTTTCCTTATGGATTACGGAAAGGGCGAAGCTGTAACCCAAACCCAAATAGGCTTATTTTTGAGCCGCAGGTATCGGCCCGCTATGCTAAATCCACTAAAAGATCTTGCCAAAATTACTTTTGGGCTCAAACACTTTTCTTTTTCTTTTCAAGTCACATAAGCTGCTGACTCATATTCTCTGAATTCTGGTTAGTATTGGAATGCATCTGTGCTATTCTACAATTATATTTTGGAAAATTCTGTGTGTGTATTGTTGCTTGACAAGAGATTATTGCAAGTACTGCATTGTGTGTGTGGCTGTGTGCAACAACCGAAGCTATAGAATCAGCAGGGGGGCGGGGGGAAGAAAAAAAAAAGTAGTCTATTAGCTAGCTCATTGTTTTGTTTGATATATCTATAGGCACTGCATCTCAACTAGCATGTAGTTGCTCTATTATTTTAGGGATGATGCTCTGTACCCTAAGGTCCTTAGCTTATAAGCAAGGCCCTATTTGGTGTTTTGTGAACTCCTTAAAAGCAGAAGCTGCCATGGACCTCCTTTTGGAAGCACAAGCCGCGCGCGTCCTGTTGCGACTGATTAGTGAAATTTAAATACCAATGGGTACAATTTCCGGTTTATCACTTTCTGGAGTTGCTTAGTTTTTGTTTGTTTGCCGTGAAATTGAAGCAAAATAAAACGAAATTGAATTAGATATAGAACGAATCAGCTGGTGTCTGTTGTTGGATTGTTGTCCAGAAGTTGTTATTTTTCTTATATCTTCAGCTCGGAATTTGAATATTCATCTTTGAAAGTTAACTTTGTTGCATACGAAGGATGATTGGAATGGTTGAATCTCATTGTCTGTCTTAAGAGTATAAATCTGAGTATGGACGATTGTTCGGGTGAATTCAATCTTTGGTTGAATTCAATCTATAGACGATTGAATCTCATTATCTTTAACTTTTTCTTCTTCAAGTTATCCATCTGATACACTATAAATCTCTTCTTTCAATTAAACTAAACCTTGAATAGTTTTTGGAAAGCAAGAAACACATGTTCTCAATTGAAACAAGAATTTCTATCTAATTTAAGGATTAAAATTTTGTGTGATGATTCTATTTGTTCTGCCAGTGAATCGTTCTTGCTGATGAAAAACATGTGTCACTGTAGTTTTTCCAATACTTAATATATGCTTTAATGATTGAGTAGTTAAGAAGAATTAGCAACATCAGATAGTTTAAACATGTAAGGCATTTCATACTTTGGTTTTAGATTTTTATCAATCATGTTTTTCTTTTAACTATATGAATCTAAATAATCAAAAAGTATTCAATGAACTAATACTGCATCAGTTCTAAACTGATATTATCGGTTCCAGATCTGGATACTTCAACTGTTTGTTTTAATTAATATAATATATGCAAAATTTCAAAAGCAAGAATTGGTAACTAATTAAATACTAGAGTTTCTGATTATACACTGACTACAGAATTCTTGCTGCAGGTTGATCTTTCTCTCAAAAATTAAAATCACTTGGCAACAACAAACACGCAACCAGCTGCAGCAACTTGGTATTTTCTATGTCAAAGCTAAACAAACTGTCACATGAAAACTATTATCTCTATCCTTATCATAAATCAATTAGACGTTGTAAGCTTTCTCTGTTTTACTATTACTAACCTTTTTTGTTTTGTTTGTTTGTTTTTCCAATTTGTGTAATATTGCAGTCAAGTTTCAGCACATATTCACTGAATATGGTAATTTACTATATTCCTTTGTTTTTTTTTTTTTTGCTTCATTTATATTGCATGGCTTTTCTGACTAGGCAGTATTCATTCTTTTAATTCATTGCCTGGTGAGCAAATTTAAATCCTTATTTTTGCCTTCAAGAAGAGCTTTTCTGGTCAATTATAGAGGTGTACATGGCAGTGGCCTTCTGATTATAGTGCAATGGTTGTTGGACTTGGAGAAACCATGTGCTTAGATTTGGTTGACTCAATAACTTTCTATTTATTGAGTCTCTTATTGGTTAAGAAACGGTTTTTTTTTTCTCTCTTTTAATCGTACATTTATTACATGAGTACAAAATTTCCCAGTGTTTCTGAAATCGGTCTGGGGAAGCCGCCAAGGCCTCCTCGATTAAGATTTTTTTTGCTCTCTGATTGAAGGTTTGCAGCTATAAACTACACCATTATAGCTCTCCCTCGGTTGAAGGTTTCTGCGCTCTCCTCTCAATTGAAGGATTCTGCTCTCTCCCTCATGATATATACAGTTACTTTTTGTGAGTTTTAAACGTAATCTTTGTAGCTGATGTTTTTTCCCGCCCATTCCTAGAGTAACCGAACATGTTGATTCTGTAACAAAGGAGCCATGCGAACTGGAACTCATTCAACAATACATGGCTCATCACCTGCATAGGTAACCTAACACTACAGTGAAGTCAAATATGGGATCTCCCAAGCATATTAGGGGAAGCTAAAGATAGCGGTAGAAAAATGTACACAGGTGGGAATACTTGGAGAGTAATTACACACAATAAGAGCATCTGAGCATACGCATATTTTCGTTATATAACCGTCTGCATTTTCAAAGGTTTGTTGATTTGTTGAAAGAATTCTTACGCAGTCTCAATTTTCCCATTTAGTAGCACATGGTTCTGTATTTTCTTTTACGGCACTAAATTACCTGTTGCACCTTGTTCTCCAGCATTGTCATTCCGTTTGAATATTATGTTGGTTCCCTCAAATAAAAGAGGGAAAATGGCCCAAACAGTGTCCCACATTTTTGCCATTCTAAACTTTCATACCTCAGTTTCCAACTATCGTATTAGTATATGAGGTTCTAACCCTGACCCAGTTTTGATATCTGGAACTGTTAACTCTGTTACGGTGCCATCCAAAACTCAAATGTGCAAGGGCAATCTTGTCTATTTAGCCTTATGTCTATAACCATCTAACCCTATCCCCTTATTCCTCATTCCTAAATTGAAATTGAAATCGAAATTAAAAACAGAGTTTCCATCTCTCTCTCTCTCTCTGAAGTATAGTATATCTTGACCCAGAGATTTTCTTCCTTTTTTCTAAGATTCTCTGAGTACGGCTCCATAAGATTCCAAGCAATGGCCCAGAAGTGGAGGTACTTTCGCGTGGCAAGAGATCTAGTCCCCTATCCTTTTTTGTATTGATACATTATCCCTGTTACTTTACTCGGGGGGAATAGAATAGAGTGAAATTTGGGGTAGAAAGCTTATCTTTTTGTTAGCTTTCAAGGATTTTGTCTGGAGTTATAGTTTTATGCCTTTTTTCTTTGTCATCATCTGCAATTTTCTATTTGTGTGTCTTTTTGCTGTCCGGATTGTGTGGGTGGGATGAATAAATGAATTGGATTTAAGGACGGAGGCTGGGTTGGTGAGGAATTAAAAATCCCAATAGATTTGTGGGTGTTCTAGTTTAGGGTTTTTATTGCTTTAGGGTTGGTGACAGTCATAACTATGGTACAATATTTTAGGGCTTCAAAATGGGGTATAATGGATCTGTAAGTTTAGGGTTTATAATGTTGATGAATTTTTCTGCAAAACAAGTGCTTAATGTGGACAATATTTATTAAATTGGTTGCTGATTTTGTTGATGCAGATCCTAATGTGTTCACTATGAAAATCTACCATGGAGGTAGGTTTCACAGTGAGAATGGGTGTAATAGGCAATGAGGGGGGGGGAAGGGAGTTCTTGTTTGTTGATGGTGTAGACACGGACAAGGTGTCCATGACTGGTTTGACATACTGGGCTTATGACATTGGATATGAAGCCCCACCCCCCCCCCCCCCCCAAAAAAAAAAAAAAGGATTAATTTCAGTTTACCTCCCTGAGGTTTAGGGGTGTCATCATTTCACCACCTGTACTTTTAATTTTGAATTTTTACCCCCTAAACTTTCCAATTTCAATCAGCCGTGTCCAATTTCTACTATTCCTTCCAAATTGGACTTTAAGTTTGACTTTTGAGGGCTAAAATGGTCATTTCAACATAAAAAATTAAATTTTTTTTTCTGTTTTTTAGTTTTTTTTTTTTTTTCTGTTTGTTCGTTTTTTTTTTTTTTTTTTTGTCTTTAACCTATACACCACAAGTTATAATAGGTTTATAAAAAAAAAAAAAATACTCTAGGTGGTTGAAAGCTGCTCGCTGGTCTACGATATTTGTGATATATTTCTGATAAAGTGAATAATTTTAGGATATATCCCCAATAAAGTGAATAAATATTTGTAAAAAAAAATTTTACACTTTATCTGTAAATAAATATCTCTATATCCCCAATAAAGTGAATAAATATCTATGTAAAACCATTTTTGGTCTACGATATTTGTGATATATCTCCAATAAATTGAAGAATTTTATGATATATCCCCAATAAAGTGAAGAAATATCTGTAAAAAATGATTTTACACTTTATCTGTAAATATCTGTATATCCCCAATAAAGTGAAAAAAAAAAATTTTGTAAAATCATTTTTTACAGATTTTTATTTACAGATAAAGTGTAAAATTATTTTTTATAGATATTTCTTCACTTTATTGGAAATATATTCTAAATTCTTCACTTTATCGGAGATATGTCACAAATATCGTAGACCAGCGAGTGACTTTCAACTACCTAGAGTATTTTTTTTTGTTTTTATAAACCTATTATAACTTGTGGTGTATAGGTTGAAGACAAAATAAATAAATAAAACGAAGAAACAGAGAAAAAAAAAACTAAGAAACAGAAAAAAAAAAAAAAAAAAAAAAAAAAAAAAAAAAAAAAAAAAAAAAACTAAAAAACAGAATTTTTATTTTATTTTAATTTTTTTAAATTTTTTATGTTGAAATGACCATTTTAGCCCTCAAAAGTCAAACTTAACGTCCAATTTGGACGGAATAGTAGAAATTGAACACGGCTGATTGAAATTGGAAAGTTTAGGGGGTAAAAATTTAAAATTGAAAGTACAGGGGGTGAAATGATGACACCCCCAAACCTCAGGGGAGTAAACTGAAATTAATCCAAAAAAAAAAAAAAGCAATTCTGACTTAGGATTCTAGGTAGTAAAGTGGCTTTCTTCCTATAACCAATGATAAGGAAGCATTGGATATGTGTAAGTTTGTTCCTCAAAGTACAAAGATGTTGGAGATGTACATAGTGTGTACTGCAGAAAGAAGGGTGTTTATGGATGATGAGCTGGATGTTTTTGCAGAAAATCTAGATCACACTAGTCTTTTAGGTTGGTGGATTGATGATATTGAAGGAGGGGTTGTCTTTTCTAATGGGGATGATGAGGCAAGTGAGGAAGATTGGCATCCACAGTTTGTGCCTGAAGTTGTGGTTTTGGAGGATGGGCCTAATGAGGCTGTTAATGAGGATGGGCCTGAGAATGCGAAAATGGGACATAGGCCAGAGGATGGACCTATGGGACAAGGGCCTGTAGAGCCCGCTAGTGAGGATATTAGGCCACACAGTGACAAGGTTGAAGGTGTATCAGTAAGTAGAAGAAAAGACAAGTTCACAAGGGTAAGAGGCCAATTGAAGACAGAAGAAGAAGGCAAGACCAAGGAAACCTGTGGAAAGAAGGTACTCAACCAGATCTGGATGAGAGACCTCAAGACAGCAAGAAGACTTCGAAGTGTCTTCTGACAACAGCACAGATTCAGATGACCCTAACTTTGAGGGTATTGTGGATTTAGACTATAATCTGAATTCAGAGGACGATGACATTGACTTTAATCACAATGTGGATGGAGATTCCAGCAGGGTGTCTGAGTGGGATGACATGGGATTTGAAAGGATTGTATCAGAGGAGGGTGGAAGTGAATCAAATGGTTTGAGAAGCCTTAATGGTTCTTCAAATGACAATGGGGAGGATAGAGGGAGCTTTCCTGTCAAGTGTAGGAGAAGATATTCTGGGTGGAGAGAGTTCAAACAGAAGGAAGATATGAAAAACCAAAATTTTGAATTGGGTATAGAATTTGCAAGCTCAACGGTTTTCAAGGTAGCCATTACGAAGTATTCAGTGTTGACAAAGAAGGAGATCAGGTTTCCCACCAATGCAAGACACAAGGTGTGTCATTTTTTACTTGGTTTTTTTTTTTTAACTTTTACTGAATTTGTGATTGGTTTCTTACATTATGTACTTGGTGTGATTAATTTGAGTGCATTTGTGGCTTTTACAAGGTCTATGCCAAGTGTGAAACATCTCCAAAGTGTCCTTGGAGGATATATGCTTCTACAACAAACAGGTCAAATCCAACAATCTGGATTAGAAGCATTCAAACTTAGCACAAGTGTACAAGTATTGGGAAGGTGTATCAGATGCATGCACCCTTCATAGCACATCTGTTTTTGTATGTTCCTGTTCCAAATTTGATGTCATTTGTGCCTTTTGAGACAACAATTGTCTTTGAAACTTTGTGGCAATGCAAGCTTTATTTCAGGTCATGTTGTTTTTATTGGTTTGGTTGCATAGTTTGTGCCATAGTATGATAAATACAGCTTCAAAACTGAGAGGCGCTTCTTTCGGGTCGAGGTCAAAGCATGAGGTACCAAAGTGATATATACTTTAGTCCTCTGATGGAAGGAATAACCATTCTCTTCCAAATTGGAGGCAAATAGGTTAAAGGAAATCATTGACTTCAAAAATGGCGGCAAATTGGTCAAAGGAAAAAAGGAGGGAATGTAAATGTCATTGAAATGGCGGGAATACTTGGAGGGACGAAATTATCCCTCATTATATGCCATGTGAATGGCACCATAACGGAGCTAATGGCTCCAGATACTAAAATTGGGTCGGGGTCAGAACCTCACATACTAATCTGATAGTTTTGAAAACTGAGGTACAAAAGTTTAGAATGGCAAAAATGTGAGACACTATTTGGGTCATTTTCCCAATAAAAGAATAAAAGTTTTTCCAAACCAATTTTCACAGTGTTGCGTTTAAATTTTTTTTACCTCGATATGTTGGTATTTCACAAACTAACCTATCCATTTTAGAGATTTTGAGGAATGAGTGTAAAATCAAATCACAGTTAAAGTATAGATAGTTTCTCTACTTTTTGTATGTAGTTTGTTTTTTTACAGTTAGCTAGAAACAAAATAGAAAAATCAAGTGCTGCCAATACATCCACTTTCAATGCCAATAAGATGCATAATCACAGTATATTCCACTTGCAATTAGAATATCAATAACCCGACTTTGCCCCAAATTTGCTGCAAAATAACCAATTCATTTCCCTTTGCACATTCTAAGAACATCTTTGGCACTGATTCTATTGCTAGTAGATAATCGAGAACCATCCACATTCAGCGTGATTAGACCTAAATATTTTAGACTTGAGGTGCTTCCTCCCTGTTAGTCTTTAGTTGACAGGACCCGCCCCGGATTTCACCTTGAAAATCCAAAGTGGCCCTGCGGGGCCCACCTCAGAAGAAATTCTACCAAAAATTTGGCGGAACTCCCTCTAAAAGTGGACTACCCAAAAACTTGTAGAAAGACATTTACACTTCTAAAATAATCCACCCTTATTATTCTAGAGCCACCCTGCTCCCTATATCACAACATCTCCCATTTCACAAACAATTCTCAACTTAAGAATATTAATCTCATAGGTTATCAGAGCAATCTAATGTACAGGCGTACAAGAGAATAGAATACAAGATAAAGGACCAATACTTTTATAATGCGGAAGCTATGACAGCTATGACTCAACCCCAAGTACGCTCGACCTCAAGCTAAACTGGGCATTTAAAACCGAAGGGTCCAAGGGAAAACATTTAAAAATCGTTAGAGTAAGTGGACAAAAAATAACTAATTTCGAATGAATAAGTAAAACTTAATGTTTTCCCAAGTTATTCTCTAAAACCTCGCATGCAGTAACAATCTTGGAAATACTTTTAATCATCATCTTTACTGCAATCTTAATCCCATAAAATAAAACATCTCGCAATCTCTTAAAATCTCCAATCCCTCCTATACGTAATCACATTTCAAACATCCTGTTAAATTACTCGTCTCAAATCATATCTCAAAATGGATGATGACTAAAGGGGACTGCCAATTAGCCATCTCATGCCACCTGGAGGGGACTGCCAACCAGTGACGCATCAGAGGGGACTGCCAACCGGACGAGGAGGTGATGGTTAGAGGGGACTGCCGACTAACCATAGGTAGTTAGAGGGGACTGCAGACTAACTACCCCATGTCATCTAGAGGGGAATGCCGACTAAACGACCCATCGGAGGGGACTACCGACCGGAATATTCTGGAAGGGACTGCCGACCAGAATATTGTCTGGAGGGGATTGCCGCCCAAACTATTACCTGGAGGGGACTGCCGACCAGGTAAAGCATGCATGCGCTGACTTATTTACCTCCTCAATAAACTGGATTCAATCTCTTTAAGGCAATTGCTTCCGGAAAGAACCTGATATTAATTCATTAAATCCTCAATAATTCATCGAAAGCATAACTCAGGAATATCTCGATAACTCAAACCTCAATATCTCAATAAATCCTCGAAAGCATAAATCTCATACTCGATAAATCAACAAATGCTTTCGGAAAGAATTCTCAATATAACTTCAAAGTTGATAAGTGCGGAACTCAAAACTCAAGAAATCTCGATAATTCCATCGTGCTCTAATATTTGATAAATCATTCGTACTCGTATATTATCATATAAATCGATATTCGAAATCAATATAATTCTCATAATATTTTCTTAATCGATCACTTCCCGAAATCATTTCCCAACTCAATAACTCATAACTAACTATCTCGAAAATCTACTAAAAGCCCTCGGGAAGGAATTTCAATACCAACCCTCGTAATTCATAAATAAATCTCAATAATTCAAATAATAAATTAAACCTCAATTAGAAAATAATAATATACTGCATGCACAATTAATTTAAAATAAATGTCCACTCACAGTACTGGTTGGCGACCATGCAAACGAGTTCCTTCGTCAAGCGGTAGCTCGATATATCGTCCCCAACAATTAAGGAGAAGGTTGAACCCGAATTGTGAATAGTAACCTCAAACTTCAAACCGTCGATTCATCCTCCACACTGCAAATCGTGGCTCAAGGCTAGGGGAAAAATGATCCTTGGCAAAAACCGAACCTTCGACACCGGTTTGGTGGCCGGAGATGGCCGGAATCGGAAGAAAACGCCGGAAATACCGAACTGCTACAGTAATCTTCTTCGCTTCGATTCGTCGTCTATGGTGAATGATAAGGTGCAAGGCATATATGGATAGAAACCTTGTTTCAAGACGAAGAGATGGACACCAATTTCATGGCCATAGGTGGCCGGACGAGGCGGTGGTAACGCCCGGAAGTTACATCGGCGAGAGAGGAAGAAAGCTGAAAATTTTCGGGGCTTTCCCGAAATGGAAATTCCAAATTTCTATTTATAGACAGGAATTCCACAAAATTACAAAACTGCCACTAAATTAAAACCCTTATAACTTCTTTACAACTCCGATTTTTACGTACCACATATGCACGCGCTCGGTTTAACGTCCTCTACAACTTTCATGAAGAACATTTTCTCAAATTTTGACCCGACCAAAAAGTCAAATTTTAGGGCCACTACATGTACTAAAACGACAGTAAAAGTGAAAGTAAAGATCGTTTACCGTCCAAATGACTAGTAAACCGGTGAATTCAGATTTGGGACGTTACATTACTAGCCAACAACTGCAATTCAAATTGCCTGTATGTTTAGCAAGAGCATGAGAAACATGCAAACTGAAGTATCCAAGTATTTTTGTTAGGACATGAATACCGCAACAAAACCCTCAACGTCACCGGGCTTGTAGTTGGAATGGCTTTTCTACTTTTCATAATTTTACTTACAATTGTCAAATGTTCATATAGTTTTTCTTGTATCAGACCAGAATTATTCTGATCAGAGTCTTTGGCTAGTTTTGGCAGAGTTTGTTTCATGTTAATAGCAGGTTAACTTTAGGCCTACAAAAGTTTAATTGGCAAAATACGCTTTGTGCTGGGAAATAGAACTTCCCCCATAGTAAATTCCGAGTGGTTTTGATCGAGCCTCCCCGGCCGACACTAAAAGGAAACTTTGGTAGTTTGAAAGAGAGTACAAAAACATGACATAATTGTCCGTGTAAGAGTTGATCTATCAGCCATAGATAGAACTTTATTTTCCGTGAAGTCAATTTGTTCTGCACCTTATCAATAATATTTTCGCCTATAAAAAGATGTTTTAGATATCCATTCCTCATCATCCAGATTTTGTAGACTAAAACTTGTCTGAGGTGAAGTTATATTTAGATATTGTCCATGAAAAGAGAGTAGCTACAAATGCTACTAATTTCAATGGCCAACTCCAAATCACTGTTAGAAGAGCAAAAGATCTAGCAACACCAAATTTCAATACCACTTTGACCCGTATCCACTATTTTGTCATTTTGTCTGAAACTCTATTTTGCTCTAATTTCCCGTCATTTTATCTTGTTTTCGCAACTCCGCTTATTTTCTACGAAATAAATAAAAATTAATTAATTACATATTAATCAATTTGAGTATTAGCTAATTTCTAGTGTTCTAGATACAATCTAACTGTGATTTTATGTGAACTTAATAATATACATGTAAACTTTCTCTCAAAACCCTAGAACACGCAACATGTGCCTAGGAGTTTCTTAGATGATTTCTTGTGCTCGTCCGACAGCACATCCCTGCGGAGTTGTCGTCGGATGGGCTGCCTCCTGTCTCTCCTTGTCTCTTACAAGTGCGAGCGTGATTTCTGTTAGAAATATACAATGGGGACAACATCAGCGATTAGTGGTGATCATGGTGGTGGTTTGTGCGGTGAATGGGTTTGTTTGTTTCAATTTTGGTCGTAGGCACCGGTCTGGTTGGAGTGGTGATGCATGGTGGTCGGATCTAGATGCGATTGCAAGTGCACGGTGCTGGTGCAGCGACGGAAGGGTTAGGCTCTTAGTTTCCTTCATTCGTTGGGGGGTTAAGCACGCAATCCAGGGGTGATATGAATGGCGAAGGATTGGTTGCTTGGCAAAGATTATGGTCTGTGGGTGACGGTGGTGGGGCGATGTAGTTTGTCTGTCAGGGGCGGTGGTGGTCTGGAGGTGGTGCGACTGGACCGGAGATGCTATGGTGATGGGGCTGGTGTTGGATTTGCGAGCTTGGCTAGTGAGCTGGTTTGACCATTGCTGATTGAGGCTAGTTTGGCCCTGGTTTACTTTCTTGTTGCTTTATTATTCTTGTTGTTTTTGTTATTTGTTATATTTTAGTTAAGTTGCGCCTTAGGCGAACAATAAGTCCCTACAGAGGTTCTGTAGGGCTAGTCGGGCTACATGCATGTGTGTACAATCAAAGGCCCTTGTTTAATCTAGGTAGTCGGTGAGTTCCTCGCTTTGTCAAATGGTCGCTACCGCCTAGTGGTAGGGTGAAGCTAAGTGTCGTCAGATTTATCCTTCGGCGGCAACATTGTAAGAAAGCTGTGCTTTTGGTAATTATTCTTCGTTGTAATCGAGTTAACTTTCCATTATGTCACTGCTATGTCAAAGCAGCTAAAGTAGCCATGAGTAGAGCACTATTTGCTGGTTGGTGCCTGGTTGAATAATGTATTTGGTAGAGACATCTGATATTATTTCAGAATTCTCTATATGCTCATTGTAATCAGGGGTTTAGGCTTAATGTCCCTCCCTTGTATTTGACAGTTTCATTAATCAAGACTTGAGAACAGCAGTACCAGCCCTTTATTCAAAAAAAAAAAAATAGAATTTATAACTGCATCATTGATTGAGGTTTCTCAACTTTAGGAACCAAACTTATAATGGTATTATTCTGAGCCACGAATTAGGAACTTGATCATAGTAAAATACATCAACAACCTCATACATATCAATGACATCGTCCCTGGATTTGCATGAACAAGATTTCTGCATAGTCTTGCCTTGATCACGTCAAGTTTGACTTAAACTGATGAACACAAGAAATTAAGTTGGCTTTGATTATGATAGCTGGGAGATTTAATAATGATACTTAAATACATATTTGTGCTAATAAACTACAAGACTAATTAACTGGTAGGGATGTCAACTTTCCCTTGGAGATTCACATTGTTAATATTATTACATCACTAATTTGCATATATCTGCAACCAAATTGATCTTTGTAGATTCTGCCATTGTTGATGCACATGTAGTGCACAAGTTGTCCCCAGCATCCTCTGTTGATATTTGTTGAGGATGTAAGAAAGGCTTTGAAGGCTCTCAATATCTCCTTCGAGCATCTTCACTACTTTGCTCATTGAAGGACCGCAAGGACGTTGACCGCACTTCATTTGTATGCACCACAATGCAACCATGACCATTTTTATGAGTTTCTTTTCCTCCTCTATTGCATCTCCTGTTTCTATATTAGTAGGCACATTGCATAAATTATTACCGTGTAGATAATTAGCTAAATTTAAAATAAAAAAATCATTAATGTTTGATTAATCATTATATTCTGAACTTTTTTTTTATACGAAAAAGACTATTGATTAGAGTTTGAAGCCTCTAGGGAAATCACAATTTACAATGTCAATTAGTAGGGTTCGATCTTGAGGCCTCAAAGGGGACCCCGTTGGTCTAAGTTGATCCTATTACAACATTATGACCTAAACTGGCAATGGCATCCGCCACAAAATTGGCTTCCCTAAAAATAAATTTGAAACTAATAGAAGTAAAGGAATTGGCAATGGCATGGATGTCTCAAATAATCTTTAACAGTCTCCGAGATCGAGGGTTGAATATGCATGTTCACTACGTCTATGACCAGTTTGGAATCTCCTTCCACTTCAATCTCGTGCACATAAGAGTCCATCTCTTAGTGCAATAGCTTTTGCCAAAAATATTGTGGTGGATCTAGCATTTCTGGTAGCTACTACACGGGGGTTGCCATGGCTGTCACGGATAACAAAACCTCCAACATCAGAAGAACTATTTACAGTGTCATCAAAGTTTAATTTAACACTGCAAGCAGGAGGAGAGGTCCACTTTATAGTGAATGGCTGGTTTTGAATAGAATGTCTCCCTGCTTGCCTATTTGAAGTTCCACTGTTAGCTAGTACAGTAGCTGAAGCTACTACCACAGAACATGGATTTGTTTGTGCATTTCTGAAGACTATATCGTTTCTCCCTTTCCAAATTTGCCAGCATAAGGTAAGTTGTTTTTTCAAATATTTGTTATCAAAACGCCCAGATAGTAATAGATCATGAAAGGTTTTCAAGTATCCTTCATTCCAGTTTAGAAATTAGAATAGAAGACATATACCTGCAAGTCTCCAAACTTCCTTGGCAAAATCACAATAGCCAAAGAGATGATCTGCAGTTTCATTATCATTATTTCAAATGGGGCAGGAATTATCATTTAACAGACCAAATCTGGAGAGTCTATCCCTTGTTTTCAATCTTCCTCTAAGGAGGAGCCAGGCAAACATTTTAATTTTTGGTGGAATATCTAATTTCCACATTTTGTTTATAACAGTAATTTGATTATGCTTTTCCTTGCTACTTAACTATAACCAAGTAGCAGACTTCATTGTAAAGAGAACATTTGAGGAAGGTCCCCAGATGAATTCATCCTCCTGTTCAGTAGTAGGTATGGGAATGCCAATTATTTGTTTAACAATATTTTGGTCTAATAAATTAGAGAGTTTACCTCAATTCCAAGCTTTCTCCATCATGTAATCCTCAATTGTTTCATTCCAATTGAGGAGGTGTTCCTTTTCCTCATCAACATAAGTATGCAGGGATGATCAATGACCCAATTAAAATTCCAGAAGGTGATTCACTTACCATTGCCCATAATCCACCTATTTCCTCTCATGATCAAGTCTCTGGAATCCAAAACTCCTTTCCAAGCCAAGGAATGAAACTGCTTTTTCCTTGCCTGGAAAAAGGAAGTCTGTCTTCAGTATTTCTGCCTCATGATCCGTGACCACCAATTATCTTTTTTAGTGATAATTTTCCAAGCTAGCTTGACAATAGCAGCACTACTAGAGTAAGCAAAAGGTCTTATGCCTAACTTGTTCCCAAGCCACTGGAGGACATTTCATATCAGAACCCCAAAGAAAGGATCTAGCCTGTTTATCTATATTATTTGTTATTTTTTTGGAACATTTAAAGCAAGAAGCCTGGTTGGGCATACTGCAAAATTGACTTAATTAAAGTAAGTATACTTGCTCTTGAGAGGGTTCCTTTCTTCCATCCTGCCAGTTTTTGTGAGATTCTTAACAAAAGCTCGTTAGCATTAGTATTTTTTTTTTTGGTCTGACTCGTTAGCATTAGTAGGATCTTTCCAAAAAATAACATTATGAATACCAAGATACTTGCCAATGGTAGCTTTGTGCTTAATGTTCATGATATTTACTATTTTGTTTCTAAGATAGCTTTGAATTTTTTAGAGAAATAAAGTGAGGACTTGCGAAAGTTGAATTTCTGACCTGAGGCTTCAGTAAATCTGGTAATGACCTGTGTGATGTTCCTAGCTCTTTTTTTGTAGATTTTGCAAAGATCAGACAGTCAACAGCGAACATTAGGTTTGAAATTCTAGTGCCAGAAGGGGAAGAAAGCAGCCCCACCTGTGATTTATGGTTTGTAGCTAAACTATTCATATGTCTGATGAAGGGTTCCGTTTCTAAGACGAAGATATATGGGGAAAAGGGGTCTCCCTATCTTATACCTCTTGAAGGTTTGAACCAACTTGTTAGTTTTCCTTTGACTAGGATTGAAAAAGAAGCAGAAGAAATACACTACATGACAATACGAGTCCAGTTATCATGGAAATCAAATCTTTTAAGGCATCCTGCAATATAAGACTAGCTAATTAGGTCATAAGCCTTTTCCAGGTCCAGTTTTGCTGCCATGGCTCCTATTTTGCCATTCTTCCTTTGAAAATTTGAGAAAAGTTCATGAGCAATGAGGATATTGTCCTGAATTGCTCTTCCAGGGGCAAAGGCTCCCTGATTTTAAGAAATGCATTTTTCCAGCAGAGGCCTTAGCCTTTGTATTAGAATTTTGGTTTTGATCTTGTAAGAAACATTACAAAGACTTATGGGTCTAAAATCAGTAACTTTTTCTGGATTGTCAGCTTTGTGTATCAGAGCTATATTGGTATGATTTAAAAGATTTACGGGGGTGTTTGTTCTCAAGCAATCTTTTATTATGGGAACTAAGGTTTCTTTTACCTTATTCCAGTAGTTTTGGAATAAAGCAGCTTGTAGGTGGTAGGCCATCTGGTCTCGGTGCTTTGTAAGAGCCAATGGCTTTGACTACCTCCAGTATTTCTTCATCAGTTACCTGTTTTAAGAGGATAGTTTTATCTTCATTAGTAATATTGCAAGGTTGGATAATAGAAACAAAATAATTACTAGAATTTTGACTGGGGATGAAATCTGCAGTAAAGCGTTTTTTAAAGTCTTGAACTAATGTATCTGCAATCTCCTGGTTTGTTGTAACGCAGGTTCCATCATTACTTTTCAATTTGGTAATGAAGTTAATTCTTTTCCTGATATTAGCCTGAGCTTGGAAGAATTTTGTATTTCTGTCTCCTAGTTTTAGCCAATTGACTCTAGCTTTCTGTAGCCAAAAGATTTCCTCATCCTTATAGCATTGAGCAAGGTTGTTCCTTATGTGGACGTCTTGTTATTATATTTTGAACTTTGTGAAGATTAGTATGATCATGGTTTTGTTAAAATATTAATTTTGATTATAATCAAGTTTGTAGTCGGTAGTTTTTTCTTGATTTGCATTCTCCATGATGGTTTTTTTTTTTTTAGGAGAAACGAAACTTCATTATCAAGCTAGTAGAATTACAAAGGAACTTGTCATTTGGATTTGATATTCAAATTGACACAAAAACGCGCAATTTAATACAAAAACAAAACGTTAGATTCTTATGCACATATAGTAAAACTATAAGCAAAGTGAATGATACTGTCAACTTTAGGTAGCATTCTGAAACTTTTTAAAGTTTTGGTATTAAATTAAAACGGCCTCCTAAAGTTCGTATAGTTGTTTATAATTTACCCTAAATATATAAAGAAAAAACAAGCATTCTATCTAAACTAACCTTATGTTCGGTATCATTTGATCTAGTAGCATAGTCTCCCTTTTATAGATAAGAGGTTGTAAGTTTGACTAATGTAAGACTAGTTGTACTATTTGAGAATTATTTAATAAAAAAACTAACCTGGAAAAAACAAAATCATGTGGGTCTAATGGGGTAATAGACTGTAAAACTCAAAAATGACCTTAAAGGAAGAGGACACTCATACAAGAGTTATGCAATTTAACTGATTTGAGCCGTTTATTGTTTAGTTCAAGTTTGGCTAGTCTTTTGACTACTTTTGAGGGTATGTCCATATAGAGGAAGCTAAGTGGTTTCAATTATATACACAATGTAGAAAATGGCTTAAATTTCAAGTTTAATGGAGTCCTCAATATATACTGGAAATTATTATATGCACCGACGGTGCAAATGATCCAACACTTATAAAATGATCTCAACCCTTGATATTTATAATTAATATTTTTATTAATAACCTAAAAGTGTATTTAATATAATCTAACCATCCATTTATGTCCGTGCAAGTTAGGGCTGTTAATTCCGACACGATCTGATAACACGACTCGAAACCCGCACGAAATAAAGCTGATTGAACCCGCACGATTAAAAAGCGGGTCGGCCTCGGGTCGGCCCGCCATGACCCATTTAATAAATAGGTCGGTCACGGGTCAACTCGCCAACACAAAGTGAACCCGTATAACCCAATTATGTTGTACTTCTTCTTGAAATTTTGGACGTTAGGAGTATTTGATCATAGGATTAAACAATTTAAAATATTTTGCTTTAATTATTTATGAATTATATATAATTATTTATATTCTTTGTCTTGTGGAGTTTTTAGCGAATTTAATCAATTTATGCATTTTTTTAATTAAATAGGTCGTATTGTTAATATTTAAATGGGTCATTTTGTCTAACACTACACATATTTATTAAATGGGTTAAGCGGGTTGGAAACGGGTAACCCGTTTAATAAATAGGTTGGGTTTGGGTTTAAATTTTTGACACGATTATTAAATGAGTTGGGTTTGGGTTTGGGTTTGGGTTTGGGTTTGGGTTTGTCTCTTGCGACACGACAAATACCTTGACCCGACACGAACCCAACCCGACACGACCCATTGACAGCCTTAGTGCAAGTGCACGTCCCTCCCCCTTATGGATTACAGTAATGATATTGTCTCAACTTAATCATGTATTTATCTCGTTACAATTGAGAGTAAACTATCAACTTATAATTTATATTTTCCTTTATTATTATTTTACTGTGAAATCTTCACTCTTAATACACTAAATTCTAGTGATAAGTTTCAGCCCCAAGTCTGGAAAGATCCTTAATAATGAAAAAATGTCGAGATAAAGTTAAGGTCCTAAAGCTAAATTATACTCTGTCGGCCAAAACCCATGTCCTTTAACTCTTTATTATTGACCTAAAGTTACGGTAGAAGTTGATCAAGTCCTATTCCCCAAGAAAAGATTCAACTCGATAACAGTTATTGTTATGATAAAACCTGTTGATATCATGTAGGCCAAGGTTTCAACTTTCAACTGCAGGAGTGAGCATCTGGGAATGAATATACTCTTGCCGACACCTCCCCAAACTCCATCTGCCATTCAAATGACTCTCGCCACCGTCCACATTAAATTAGTCAATAGGAAAAAGGAGGGGGGGACATTTCAGATCTGGTGCTCCTCGTCATCCTCATCCTATCCTCATCCTCAACCTCCATATATATATATATATATATATATATATAGATACACACACACTAGACACCAAACACACCTTATGGGTGTGGATAATTATGTAGGAAGTTATTCTACAGAATGTGAAAAAAATTGCTGCACATATTTTATTTTTAATTTTTGATTTTTTTTTTAATTTCTTTTGTTTTTTTTATTTGTGAATTGACTATTTTGTCTTTCTCAAATATTTTAGTTCAAATGTTTTTTAATATTTGAGGAATATTTTGGTAAAAAATTTCTGTTTTGGCTGACAAACTCTCTTCTCTTAATAATAATAATAGTATAGATATATATATATATATATATATATATATATATCTCAATTTTACATCCCTTTCCCTGGAAAACTGGTTTGTATTGGTGCTTGTCATGACCTAACCACATCAATGCACAAAAAAAACTATCATTAAGAGGATAACGTGGCCCTTTTTATGAATGGAGGACCCAGTTATCCATAACTACATCTGGTCACCCATTCATGTGCATCACAAGGGTCATAAACTCAGCAAAACGGCAAAAACAAATACTTAACAAATGAATTGTCTTTTTTAGAATGATTTTTTCTCTTTTTGAGTTGAAGGCCATCGATTATTTCATTTAATTAGGCAAAATTACATATAAGGATCTGTGTCATTATGACGAGTTAGAGAGAATCACCGATGCCGATGATATTACTCGGACGAATAGTAAGTACAAATCCTTGATCGAATAAATTTGGTAAAATAAAAATACATAACAAACTTCGATATAATTCTTCTGAAAAAAAAAAATCTGAGCAGATGAGCCTAATAAAATGCGAGACTTGGGCCGAAGAGACCAAGATGAGTAAGCCAACGCAGCAACAAAACTCAAACCTCAAACCAGCTCTTAAGCCGCGACCAACAGGCTGCTGTAACATCACTATTATTACAATTTACAACACAACTATCTGCAATAGGGTTCGTGCCGAGCAATGAACCTAAACGCTTCATAACTATGCTCAATCTACCCACAAAACAAATAGGTCAGGCGGCTCTGTTGCCATTGATAACAACCCACACAGCGTCATCGAAAAGTCTTAGCTACAGTTGTTATTCTCAGATCATCTTCACATTCACCTTCCTGCTCCTTTGGCTCACTAGTGAAGGTTTTCTTGGTGCAGTTGATCATTGAGGCTGTCTCCTTAATTGTGTGACTAATGTAGGCCGTGAAGTTTGCTCAATTATCAAGGAACATGTGTAGGGTGATCTCCGTTCCAGGACGATCGATTTCAAAGCATGTCTTGCTTTTCACCCTACATACGTAAATGTAAGAATCCATCACAGGTCCGTAGTCCATACAAGCTTTTGCCTGACTCGCAATGCACGTGGCAAGCGAAGAAGAATTCCACTTTTCGATGGTCACCCACACTTATAAAAAGGCACCACCATGCCCTTCAAGTCTCCCACACCCAAACACAGAACCTTTCCCCATCATCTTAGCCACATTCTTTGCATTTTCCCCCAGTAATACCCAGTACCCACCACCACCACCATGTCTGAGGAGAAGCACCACCATGGCCTCTTCCACCACCACAAGGACAACGAGGACAGACCCCTAGAAACCTCCGCCTACGAATCTCAGACCGCTTACGGAGGCGGCGGCTACAGCGAGACCACCGGTTATTCCGCTGAGGGAGAGGGTGGCAGGTACAACAGTGAGACCACCGACGCGTATGGCTCAGCTGCTCCCGGCGGTGGCCGATACACCAGCGAGACCACTGGTTACGTCAAGGAGGGACATGGTGGCAAGTACAGCGAGACCACCACCCAAGCTTATGGCACCACTGAGTCCGGAATCGATTACAAGAAGGAGGAGAAGCACCATAAACATCTCGAGCAACTCGGCGAGCTCGGTGCTGCTGCTGCTGGAGCTTATGCTTTGGTACAATTCTACATTTAACATTTTAACCCTATATTTAAATTCTAAAAGACTATTACTGATGGAACTATATATAATATAGGAACGCATCATCTACGTTTCGTTTAAAAATGACTTTTTCAATTCTTTACAAATTCATTGACGAACCCATGAGTTTTCTCTGTATCGGAAAAATTATAAGATTAAGTGGCGCATTTTGCATGATTACTTACAAGTTACTTCCCTTATTTTTGGCCGATTAAGAAATATGTTTAACCATTTTTATAAACGATAAGCACAACAGTGATAATACATAGGATGAGTTACAAGAATTGATGACTAATTACAGAAATTCGACATCGGTCCTGGACCCTACATATTGATCTTAAAGAATAGGAATTACTTGTATCTTTTTCATTCTCATTATAGGTCAAAATAATTTGTCCTTTGGTCTTGTTGAAATTGTGATTTCTTTTTATTTTTTTCTCTAATTTGTCAGTTGAAGTGGTGACTCTGTTTTCAGTATTTGTTGCTGGCTTCAGCCAAAAAAAAAAAAGTATTTGTTAGTGGCTTGACTGATTATCATGGTGATGTCTTTTAATGCAGCATGAGAAGCATAAGGAAAAGAAAGACCCAGAGCATGCCCACAAGCACAAGATAGAAGAGGAGATCGCTGCAGTGGCTGCAGTTGGATCCGGTGGGTTCGCCTTCCACGAGCACCATGAAAAGAAAGAGACCAAGGAAGAAGAGGAAGAGGCTCATGGAAAGAAGCACCACCATCTCTTCTAAATCCCAGCTTGTGATGATCTTCATCAATAATTAACTATATATCTATGCATTGTTGCATGTTTAAGTTTGTTTCCATGAACGATCTGATTTTTACTTATTTATTCGCTGTTAATTAATTATGTGATCAACAGTATATGTACATTATCTCAGAGTATGGGATTAATGCCTGTTGATTACGTGTTTAATTAATTATGTGTTTTTTGTGAGATATGGGTGTTATCTGGGTTTGCTTTGCTCTTAGCATGCCATGTATGTCATTGTTGATAATAATAAATAATATCGTGTACTTTTTGTAATTTCAGTAATATTATTTTTTTATGTCGTCAACATAATTGGGATTATTAATTTTGTCAATAACAACTTAAAGAAATGAGAATTACCCTATCTAGACGGTATGTGGCATTTCTCTTTGCTGTTTTTAAAATTGTAGGACCATCGATGGAGATCATATATGGCCAAATACGTTATTGTAATTTAGTTACTTCAATTAATAGCTTCGATTAGAGATTTCATCTTCTCCTTTGGCCAATTGAGGCTTCAACTTCACTAGTGTCTCTTCCAGACACGAATAGATTTGGCCATCTCTTCCACTAGAGGCTTCATCTTCATCAGTGCGTGGCTCTTCCAGAATCCAAACAAGCATAGATTTTGGCGATCTCTTCTAGACAGGGGTTAAACCGCAAAATTTCGGCTTCTCTTGTTGGATTTTGCTCAAACAGAGACGCAAACTAACGAGTAAACTTTGGTCCTTTATTTTCACAAACTCCTACCCAGAGCCGTCTCAAAAGTTTTAGAGGCACTGTGCGAAATTGAGAATACGGTCCTCTTTATCCGATTTTATATAAACATATTATTGAAAGTTTTTGTTATATACAAACAAATATAAATACAATTAATTTTTTTTTTAGTGTTTGTTTTGTTTTAGACCTCTTATATATCTTATATTATTATATTTTGGGGTTTCAATAGATGCCGCTCCCAAAACCTAGCTGCCTGTGCTCGGTGATCCAAACATGGCGACTGCTGCCGATCTCCATTCTAAGTGGAGAAACCCACTCCACATCCCACAATCCAATCTCAGCCCTTCAATCTTGGTCGGCGACCAACCAACAAAAAGAAGGCTGTGCAACATTCAAGGTTTCTGGTCGGCGACCAACCAACAAAAAGAAGGCTGTGCAACATTCAAGGTTTCTTACCCGTGTCGGTTTGGGTTCGATCCAGATCGCAGCGGACCTCCAGGGGTGAGCCTTGGGCACTATCCTCCAAGAGACACTGGTGGATTGCTCTTCGGAGCAAGTAGATCTCTTGCGTCGGATCTCCAATCTACTTCATGTGGACGGTCAAGAAGCTTCTCTTAGCATCATCCTGCATTGATCACACCTTGGGACCTGAGGAAGATGGTGCAATCGGTGATTCATTGCCGAAGCAAGCTTGTACGGAAAGATGAGTTGGATGAGTTTGGTCGGAATCGACCGCGTCGGGGACGTCTCAAAGTTAGAATTATGGGTGATCCTCGGAGTTGGATAAGGCCTATGCTAACGTGGAGAGGATGGTCTCAGGATCTGGGGCGGAGACGAGATCGCCTGTATCTCGTATGTGCGGCGGCGATGGTGGCCGCGACGAAAACTGGTGCAAGAGCAGAGGAGCCCAATCTGGGTTGGGTGCCAAGATCATTGTTGAGGCCCAACTTGAATTGGGGGCCCAAATCTATTGTTTGGCTCAACTTGTGTGTATCCAAATCCTTTTGGGTGCCCACATCACTTTGGAGGCCCAATTGTGTTGGGGTTTCCAATTTCTTTTGGGTGCAACATCAAAATCCGGATTTGAAGCTCATAGTTTTGGGATCTGGTTCTATGGGGTTTTGAATTTGGGATCCAGGAGGCTGGACCCAGCCATACCTCCTAGCCCCAACTTGGATGAAAAGGAGAGATTTTAGTTTTTCGTTGAACTATGCCTATGTACTGTGTTCTAGTTTTTTCATAGTTATAGGCTTGCTTTCATTTGTGAGCACTGATTGTCTAATGAGTGGTGCTAGCATGCCACATCCTAGACTTGCCCATAGATGGCAAGGGAAGGTATGTATCCGTGCCGTTCTGGCTTGAGTTGAATGAAAGTTGTCTGGATTGATTCAAAAAAAATTATATATATATATATATATATCTTATATTACTTGTCCACTTCTTTAAAAACAAAAGAAAAAAAAACTGAGAGAAAGAGGACTAAAACTTGTAAACAAAAATTCCCTTAAAACAAGCAAAACTACAATTGAATTATTAACCAAGATAAATACAATATAATACTACCCAAAAAACATAGTAAATGAAAGAATGATCAAGGATAAATGTGTTAATAAAAACAAACAAGAAAAAAGGACGAAGGAAAAGGAAGATAAATATAATTTTTTGGGTAGTACAAAAATAAATGAAAGAATGTAGTATCCATAAAAATAAATAAAAAATAGAAGAAGGAAAAGGGGCGCCCCGAAAAAAAAAATCAAATGACATGCCACATGAGTCAAACTTGTGTCACTGAGTTGAAGACAAAAGTTCAGTGCCAACTGAACTATGAAACATTCATGCAATCAAGGCCCTTCACACAAATATATTAGTACTGAGAATTATATAGGGCCCCATAATTTGGGAGCCCTGTTCCATCGCACACCTTGTACGGCATCTAAGCTGGCTTTGCTCCTCCCTTAATGGGTTCTAATTTTTAATTTATACTTTCTCGTGTCAAATTTCTTTTTTGTTGTCTAAAAGTAGAGTTCTAAGGCCCAAAAAAATCTAAAGACAAAACAAAATATATTAACAAAGTGAATTTCATCATGAAGAAAACAGCGTGGTGTTAGCATCATACATGTAAATATTAAACAAATAACATCACAGCTGTGATACACACTACGTACTATACTACCCTACTTAAAAACAACAAGATAATCCATCCCAACTAAGGAAAATCCTATCCCCATGCCAAACCCTATTTTATAAGTTATATACGAGTATGATTTCTACACAGCACACATAAGTAAACACTTGAAAGTGAATTAACGCTATTATGTTCTGATCACATAGTAAACGGTGCTCAAACAGGAGTGACTATTTTTCAACTCTACTAATTAATTCTCTCTCTCTCCCGATTCTTTCTCCCACTTCTTCTAAACCCAATTCAAATTTACCAACCATCTGTAACCAAAAAAAAAAATTTGCCAACCATCCCGTAGAGAATAGTTCAGTCCATTACATAGAGTGAAGGGTCCCGTAGTATTGATCGAATTAATGCCCAACCAGATCAACATGTGAGCGTATATATACATACATATAGATTGATCAAAGAAACTTGTTTTTTTTTCCTTCTTCTTAATTTCATGCATGCCTCATTATGTATATGTCTTAATGTCTGTTTGTATTTTAGTAGTGCGTAATTCACAGTTGACTCTGGACGTACTAGACCTCATATCGATCGGTCATTATCTATCTTCCATCGAAAATGAAGAGAAGAGAATGGGGGTTACACAGTAATAAGTAACTAGGTTAATTGAGTTTAGATGAGTTAGTGAATTATAAGCTGTTCTAGATATGAAGAGTTGGTGCTTCCATAAAAAAATATGAGCTTGAAGAAAGATGTACCATTAAAAATCCATCACTAATGTCTAATAACTAGTTGGTATGCGATGCATTTGAAGTCATGGGTCAAGATCACCAACCACCATAATTCATATGGATATGCAGTCCATTAATTTGTATGACTCGAGAATGATATAGAAAGTTAGAATGGCAGATTATGGAGAATGGTAGGTTTTATTTTTTGGTCTGAAAACCAAAAGAAAAATGGAGCCTTTCCTTTCTTTATTTCTTGGATATTATTACTTGTCTATGTAATTAGCTGAGAGCAAATAGAAAACCCGTACCAAGTCTAATCCAAATTATCCAATCATGCCCTCGATCTTGTCCGTCATTAAAGACATGCAATAACAAATATATGTGCGTCTGTGTGTCTAGGGTTGCAATAACAACTATATGTGCGTGTGTGTCTAGCCGTAATCCAAATTATCCAATCATGCCCTCGATCTTGTCCTTCATTAAAGACATGCAATAACAAATATATGTGCGTCTGTGTGTCTAGGGTTGCAATAACAACTATATGTGCGTGTGTGTCTATATAAATATATATTTGCTCAGGTGCGGATATCCGCACCGAAGCAAAAAGGTACGGATTTGCCATTTTTTCTCACTTTCCGATCATATTTTCACATCTTAACCGTTCAATTTTTAGTTCCTAATGTATAGATCATCTCTACAAAATTTCAGCCAATTTGGTGATCGTTAAGGTATCCAAAACTGCAATTTACACGAACGGACCGAATCTGTCGAACCGGAACCGTTCGTATTTATAATGGTAAATTGCAGTTTTGGATGACTTAACGATCACCAAATTGGCTGAAATTTTGCAGAGATGATCTATACATTAGGACCTAAAAACTGAACGGCTAAGATGTGAAACTATGATCGGAAAGTGGAGAAAAACTGGAAATCCGCACCGAAGGAAAAAGTGCGGACGTCCGCACCCAAGAAGGGCTGTATATATATATATATATATATATATATATATATATATATATATATATATCTGTTTGAGAGCGAACGTCCGCAACCCAGAAAAAGTGCGGATGTCGCTCCTCCGGCCTCGATCGAGCATCGACAGCTCGGGGCGGCTTGCCGAATGGACGCCGGTGGTCTGCGAAGCCGATCTGCGGTTGGGTGGAGTCGCTGACGACCGTTCTGTAGCGCTGCACAGAACTTGCAATTGCAGGTGAGGTGGCTGCCCAGAAACCGACAACCCAGACCTCAATTGCTGCCCAGAAAAGGTTTGAGACGCCTCCGGCCAGCCCCTCGCCGCCGTCGCCGCCTGGGACCTCTGCTGCATCGACGTCCGCACTTTAGCGAAAGCGCGGACATTCGCCTATGATCGGGCCTCTATATATATATATATATATAATTGACTAAAAATAGGGATCCCTCACTAGAAATCCTATATGTATGTGTGTGTGTGTGTGTGTGTGTTAAGGTTTAGGATATATAAATTGACTAAAAATAGGGATCCCTCACTAGAAATGCTATATGTATGTGTGTGTGTGTGTGTTAAGGTTTAGGATATATATATATATATATATATATATATAGAGAGAGAGAGAGAGAGAGAGAGAGAGAGAGAGAACGTTTCTTGGGTGCGGATAGAACATTTCTTGGGTGCGAGCGTCCTTAGGTACGGATTTCTCATTTTTCCCCACTTTCCGATCACACATTTACATCTTAACCGTTCAGTGTTTAGATTCTAATGTATAGATCATCTCTGCAAAATTTCAGCCAAATTGGTGATCTTTAAGGCATTCAAAACTACAATTTACAACAATGAATACGAACGGTTCTGAATCTGTCAAACAGGAACCGTTCGTATTCATTGTTATAAATTACATTTTTGAATGCCGTAACGATCACCAATTTCGCTGAAATTTTGCAGAGATGATCTATACATTAGGACCTAAAAAATGAACTGTTAAGATGTAAATGTGTGATCTAAAAGTGGGGAAAAATGGGAAATCAATACCTAATCCTTAGGTACGGGCGTCCGCACCCAAGAACCCCTGTGTGTGTATAGTGTGTGTGTGTGTGTGATTAATAAGCCCTATGTGTGTGTGTGAGTGTTAATGAGAGGATTTACAATATATAACCTAGCCTACCAGCTATTATTAATTTGTAATGAGACTCAAATTACTTGATATTATATGCCTATCACAAGGTCCATACAGTTCGGACTGATCGATATGCTTATATCATATTATACACTCGAAAATGAACCCACTATATATTATACCTACTGATAGGATTAGCATCTAATCCTGAACTAATTCCATGCCATCTCATATGATTTTGTTGATGGAAAGCAATCGATCTGAATGTGCCCTACATATATTGGATAAAGGTGTTGTACATGCTGAATTTCTTTTTCTTTTTTCTTGTTTCTTTTTTGGCTATGATGTGATTGATCGAGTTACGTTCTGTGATTACAGGTACTTCTATAAATGGGAGAAAGCAATTGGGTTTCGAGAAAGAAGAAGGTGAAGACAGAACTTTATCTTTAATAAAAGGGTTCGACAAATAATTCTGCCTAAGCTTTATTATTACAGAAAAATGAAACATTCCATTAAGCTCTTATTGAGTTTGCTGACTTTAGGGTTTATGATTTAGCAATTGATTATGATGAATAAGAAGGTAATGGAAAATTTGCTGCTATGCAAAGACTAATTGGCATAGAACTGCTACGATTATTATTTTGGTTTATTCATTAGTTATACACCTCATTAAGGTTTACGAAATTCTTCGACCTATAGCTTGCTTTTACGAAATTGCTTATTTTCTGAAGTGGTCATTTTTGTGGGGAGAGGTTTTAATGAGAACAACTAAAATTAGAATTTCATGAGGATTTTCTTGTGAGACCTACTTTTCAATACATTTTTGTAAATTAACCGTTAGATGTTTAGATATTCATGTGTATATCATTTATGAAAATTGACAGGACCCGTCCATGATTTCACCTTGAAAATCTGAAAATCCAAAGTGGCCCTGTGGGGCCCACTTCAGAAGAAATTCTACCAAAACTTTGGCGAAACTCCCTCTAAAAGTGGACTACCAAAAACCTGTAGAAAGACATTTACATTTCTAAAATAATCCACCCTTATTCTTCTAGAGCCACCATGCTCCCTATATCACAACATCTCCCATTTTACAAACAATTCTCAACTTAAGAATATTAATCTCATAGGTTATCAGAACAATCTAAGGTACAAGCGTACAAGAGAATAGAATACAAGATAAAGGACCGATACTTTTATAATGCGGAAGCTATGACAGTTATGCCTCAACCCCATGTACGCTCGACCTCAAGCTAAACTGGCCTGCAAACTGGGCATTTAAAACCGAAGGGCCCAGGGGAAAACATTTAAAAAATCGTTAGAGTGAGTGGACAAAAATTAAGTAATTTCAAATGAATAAGTAAAACTTAATGTTTTCCCGAGTTATTCTCTAAAACCTCGCATGCAGTAATAATCTTGGAAATACTTTCAATCATCATCTTTACTGCAATCTTAATCACGTAAAAATAGAGCATCTTGCAATCTCTTAAAATCTCATCCTCAATCCTTTTTAAAATATCTTTTTCAAGAGGTTTGTTTGATGACTAGAAATGACTGTTGTCTAGTTATCTAATGCTATCAGGGGGGACTGCCACCCAGATGACGCATCGAAAGAGACTGCCAACCGGATTAGGAGGCGGTGGATAGAAGGGACTGCCAACTAACCACAGGTAGTTAGAAGGGACTGCCAACTAACTACCTCATGTCATCTGGAATGGACTGCCAACCGGGATGCAGTCTGGAAGGGACTGCCAACCAGACTATTACCTAGAAGGGACTACCAACTAGGTAATATACGCATGCGCCGAAGATAGCCTCCTCAATAAACTGGAAACAACCTCTTTCAATTACTTGCTTTCGGAAAGAAACTCTATATTACTTCAATAAATCATTAATAAATCACCGAAAGCATAACTCAAGATTATCTCACTAACTCAAACCTCAATATCTCAATAAATCATCGAAAGCATAAATCAAATACTCTGTAAATCAATAAATGCTTTCGGAAAGAAAACTCAATCTAACTTCAAGGCTGATAAGTGCGGAGCTCAAAATTCAATAAATCTCGATAATTCAATCATGCTCAAATATTCGATGAAACATTCGTACTCGTGAATCCTCATAAAAACCGATATTCGAAATCAATAGTTCTCATAATATTTTCTTAATCAGTCACTTCCCAAAAATCATTTCCCAACTCAATAACTCATAAATAAATAGCTTAAAAAATCTATTGAAAGCCCTCGGGAAGGAAATCCACTGAAAAATCTCGTAACTCATAGAGCATAATAAATCTCAAGAAATCAAACTCATAAAATCATAACACTCAATAATTCAAATAATAAATTAAACCTCAATCGGAAAAATAATAATATACTGCATGCACATTTAATTTAAAATAAATGTCCACTCACAGTACTATTTAGGCGATCACGCATACGAGTTCCTTCATCAACCAATAGCTCGGTATATCGCCCTGTACACAATTATAATTCATGAATAACGACTCGGCAATAGCTCGGTATATCTTCCTGTACACAATTATAATTCATGAATAACGATTCGGCAATTAAATACGATTCCTAAAATCAAATCCTCATAATCACATCTTCACTTCTTCTAGGATTCAACCCAAATTATACCAATAATACCAATTCGTTAATTTAAAGGTTCCAAGGCAGAACCGAGAGATATCCGACGGTTGGATTCTCGTAAATCGGTAATGAAAATTCTAAATTCCAGAAATTTCATAATCAACACAACTTTTCTTCAATTCCAACCAAATTCACATTTACGAGCTCTACATCAATTATAGGATTTAATATGCTAAAAATCGAAGTCAGAAAACTGCCCTACGTACCTCCATGCGCCAGCAGCCACCACCTCCAATGGCCACCAAATTTTGGCAGTAGCAACATCACAACAAACCCAACAAGTTTCTCAACTACAGCACATTCCAATTTTACCTTTAAGTGCTCAAAATTGGCCGGTGTAGAAAACCCAGAAAATCCAAGAACCTTAGGATCGGGCTTTGGTCGATTCTCCCTCTACACTGCAAATCGTGGCTCAAGGCTGGGGGGAAAATGATCCTTGGCAAAAACCGCACCTTCGACGCCGGTTAGGTGGCCAGAGACGGTCGGAATCGCCGGAAATCGACGAAACTTCCAAATTGCTACAGTGAGCTTCACTGCTCAATTCCGAGTTCCTTCGGCCGAGTCATCGAAAAACACCACCGCAGGTGTGATAAGGAGGTGGAGGCGAGCTTGCCGGTGCTCGGATTCTGTTGTGGGATGGCCGGAGGAGGAAGAACTCGGTGAAGGAAAAATCGTGCTGAAGAGGAGGAAAGGATCGGGGGAGAGGAGAGAGAAACTTACCACAGTAGTTTCCACCTTTTATAGAAACTTACTATGAACAGTAACTTTTTTATTTCTCTCATAACTTTCTTATACGAACTCCAATTTTTACGTACCACATATGCACGCGCTCGGTTTAATGTCCTCTACAACTTTCATGAAGAACATTTTCTCAAATTTTGACCCGATCAAAAAGTCAACTTTTAGGGCCACTACAAGTACTGAAACGACAGTAAAAGTGAAAATAAAGGTCGTTTACCGTCCAAATGACTAGTAAACCGGTGAATTCAGGTTCGGGACGTTACAAAAAATTTCAATCAAATTGAAAATTGTTAAGGCATTCATCGTGATTTATCCTTTATAAATATGAACGGTTCAATGTTTGACAGATTTGATTCGTCTATTGATTTGATCTAGTTTGATACCTTAACGATTAGCAATTTGGAAGAAATTTTTTAGAAGTTATCAACTCATGCATACATAAACATGTAAAAGTTGATTTGCGGTAATGTAATCGAAAAATGGGTCTTCCAAACCATTGATTAGAAAGTCCTTATAAAGTCTTCATTTAAGTGGTCTTCATTAAAAGCTCTCATATTTTTGTGTACCATCTCAGGTTTTACTAAACAAAAATAAAGTCATCTGTCTAACATACAAAACAAATTAAAACTATCAAAATTCTAAACATTTATAATAGTGAGAGGCAGAGATTAAGAAAACTAGTCATTTTTAACCAAAACTATATATACCAGCTATGAAGTTTGCTTGCTCTCCCTATTTTTGTGTACTAACTCAAGTTTTACTAAACAAAAATAAAGTCATCCGTCAAACATACAAAACTATCAAAATTCTAAAGATTTATAGTAGCTAGTGAGAGGCAAATATTAAGAAAACTAGTCATTTTTAACCAAAACTATACCGGCGCCCGTGAAGTTTGCTT
This sequence comes from Rosa chinensis, assembly GCF_002994745.2. Taxonomy (NCBI): domain Eukaryota; kingdom Viridiplantae; phylum Streptophyta; class Magnoliopsida; order Rosales; family Rosaceae; genus Rosa; species Rosa chinensis. The sequence continues at coordinate 36,558,418 of NC_037093.1, read as the reverse complement.
GCTCTCCCAATTTTTGTGTACCATTTCAGGTTTTACTAAACAATAATTATAAAGTCATCTGTCGAACATACAAAACTAACTAAAACTATCAAAATTCTAAACATTTATAGTAGTGAGAGGCAGAGATTAAGAAAACTAGTCATTTTTCACCAAAACTATATATACCGGCCGTGAAGTTTACTTGCTCTCCCAATTTTTGTGTACCATCTCAGGTTTTACTAAATTAAAATTATAAAGTATCTGTCGAACATACAAAACTAACTAAAACTATCAAAATTCTAAACATTTATAGTAGTGAGAGGCAGAGATTAAGAAAACTAGTCATTTTTCACCAAAACTATATATACCGACCGTGAAGTTTGCTTGCTTTTCCTATTTTTGTGTACCATCTCAGATTTTACTAAACAAAAATAAAGTCATCTGTTGAACATACAAAACTAACAAAAATTATCAAAATTCTAAAGATTTATAGTAGTGAGAGGCAAATATTAGAAAACTAGTCATTTTTAACCAAAACTATACTGGTGCCGTGAAGTTTGCTTGCTCTCCCTATTTTTATATACCATCTCAGGTTTTACTAAACAAAAATATAGTCATCTGTCGAACATACAAAACTAACTAAAACTATCAAAATTCTAAACATTTATAGTAATGAGAGCAAAAATTAAGAAAACTAGTCATTTTTAACTAAAATATACCCGCGCCCGTGAAATTTGCTTAATTATCATTAAGGAACATGTGTAGGGTGATCTAGGTTACAAGACGATCGATTTTAATGCATGTCAAGTAAATCTATACCAAGCCTTTGCTTGGCCAGCAATGCACGTGGCAAGCGAAGAAGAATCCCACTTTTGGGTTGATTTTTTCTGAAGAGAGAGGAGAAGCCAAAATTAGAGAGCTCTATGGTCATCAACACTTATAAATAGCCACCACCATGCACGCCAAGTCTCCCACACCCAAACACAGAACCTTTCCTCATATTCTTTGCATTTTCCCCCAGTAATACCCACCACCGCCACCATGTCTGGAGAGAAGCACCACCACGGCCTCTTCCACCACCACAAGGACAACGAGGACAAACCGGTTGAAACCTCCGCCTACAAATCACAGACTACTTACGAAGGCGGAGGCTACAGCGAGACCACCGGTTATTCCGCTGAGGGAGAGGGTGGCAGGTACAAAAGTGAGACCACCGACGCGTATGGCTCAGCTGCTCCCGGAGGTGGCCGATGCACCAGCGAGACCACTGGTTACGTCAAGGAGGGACACGGTGGCAAGTACAGCGAGACCAGAACCGAAGCTTATGGCACCACTGAATCCGGAATCGATTACAAGAAGGAGGAGAAGCACCACAAACATCTCGAAGAACTCGGCGGGCTCGGTGCTGCTGCTGCTGGAGCTTATGCTTTGGTAAAAATTGAATTAACCCTACATATATTTAAATTCTAAAAGACCATTATATTATATGAACGCATCATCTACGTTTTAAGTTTGAAATTGACTTTCTCAGTTCTTTACAAACTCACTGACGGATCCATGAGTTAACTAGACGTTTTCTCTGTAGCGGAAACATGCTGGATATTACAAACCCCATCTCCATGCCAAAGTCTCTTGCATTCTTATAAGATTAAGTGGCGCATTTGGCATAGTAGATTACTTACAAGTTACAACAGCGCAGCTTCCCTTATTTTGGCCGATTAGGCAACATGTTTGAGTATTTTTATAAACTGCATGCATGTTGCTCGTGACAATACATAGGATGAGTTGCAAGAATTCATGACTAATTAGAGAAATTCGACATCGGTCCTGGACCCTACATATTCATCTTACAGAATAGGAACTACTTGACACCTCATTAAAACTCGGTCACAATGTGTCAAAATAATTTGTCCTTTGATCTTGTTGAAATTGTGATTTTTTTTCTTGTTCTTTTTTCTCTAAATTGTCAGTTGGAGTGGTAACTCTCTTTTAAGTATTTGTTAGTGACTTAATTGACTGATTATGATATCTTTTAATTTGCAGCATGAGAAGCATAAGGCAAAGAAAGACCCGGAGCATGCCCACAGGCACAAGATTGAAGAGGAGATCGCTGCAGTGGCTGCAGTTGGAGCCGGTGGGTTCGCCTTCCACGAGCACCATGAGAAGAAAGAGGCGAAGAAAGAGGCGAAGAAAGAAGAGGAAGAGGCTCATGGAAAGAAGCACCACCATCTCTTCTAAAACCCAGCTTCCGATGATCTCCATCAATAATTAACAATGTATACATCTATGCTTTGTTTGCATGTTTAACAAATTTTACTTATTTGTTCTCTGTCAATTAATTATGTGATCAACAGTATATGTACATTATCTCAGAGTCTGGGATTAATGCCTGTTGATAACATGTTTAACAATTATGTGTTCTTTGTGAGATATGGGTGTTATTTGGGTTTGCATATTTGCTCTTTTAGCATGCCATGTATGTCATTGTTGATAATAATAAATAATATCGTTTACTTGGTGTAATTTCTGTAATTTTTTTTTATGCCATGGCATCAATATTATTTTGTGGGAGGATCGTCAAAGGACGGTTGAGGGAGGGCCGTGGTTTTTTGGAAAGTGGGCGCTGACTATGGCTGAGTTCGATGGTTTGAAAGATCCGGCGCAAGTGCCGATCTCTTCTTTTCCAGTATGGGTGGAGATTATGGGTCTACCGCCGGCCCTAGCTACTGAGGGCGCTGTGGCGCTCATTGGCGCTACCTTAGGGGAGATCGTGCATCTAGATAAAGCTGGGATTCGTAAGGGTACGACGGCTAGGGTTCGTATCAGTCATGTTCTGTCGTCTCCGGTGAAACAGGTTTTCCCTCCATCCACCTTGATTTCACCTCTGGGGCATCTGCGATGGTCAGATTCCGCTATGAGAGGCTCGTTGGATTCTGCCAGGTTTGTGGTATGATGGAACATCAGCGGTCGGGTTGCGGTGGCCCTCCGGAAGCACTGCAGGTCTCCGTTGGTGCTAACCCTAACCCTAGTTTGGTGGGATCTGTAGCTCCGAGTCTTGCAGAGGTTTTGGCTCAGTCCACAGCGCCTAATCTGTTTACCTCCGTGGAAAAGTCGACTTCACTACAGGGTTTCTCAGTCGCCGCTCTAGCGGCCCAACTGGCCAAAATCCCATCTCCGGTTCAGGGGGTCAGTGCGCCCATGCAAACTGCTGTAGTGGTCCCATCTATCAGTGTTACGAAGAGAACGGCCTCTTCGGCCCTCATGCAATATTCCAAGCGTAAGAAGACAATTGAGAAGGCTCCTCAGGTGGAGGGCGTTGACCTTGGTTTTGAACCTGAATTGGCTCTGAAGAGTAAGAACGGGGTTCTCTTAGTTTCTCCGGCAAAGAAGGCTAAAATGGGACGTCCTCCTGGGCGTAAGAACAATCCAAAACCTGTGGGTTTGAAACCTAAGAAGCTGATTTCTGAGGATCCAAAACCTCGTAGGAAGAGGAGTTTTAAGGCAGTGGACAATCCTTCCTCTGGTGAAGGCAGCTCGGGTTTGGCTGCAGGAACACCCACCCTTACTGATAGGGAGGTTCACATGTCTTCTAGCAAAGGTTCTGAGCCTGAGGAATGCACTCCCATGGGTGCCCTCGAATAGGGGAAGTCGATGGGAACATGAATAAATTGGAATGGTCTTTTGTCTTTGGTTGGGGACCATTCTAGTAGTGTCGAACTATGTTTCTACAACACTTGAGCTTCATCTCATGGATTCATTATGTTTGATTAGTCTAGGCTTGTCTTAGGTTTTTCATTCATGACTCTTTCTGTTGTTGCCCGGAGTCCGGGTGAGTCATCTCTTGTAATGTTTCCTACTTTACTTCAATGGACTGACACCCCCCGCGTTCAAAAAAAAATATTATTTTGTGAATAACAACTTTAAAGAAATGATAACTGCCCTATCTTGCCGGATCGACGGTCCTCCGGTCTAGGTACATTGCCCTGCGTCGTTGGCTTTGAGTATCTACAGCATTTGGGTAGGTGGATTGTTGGATCTGTCTAACCTATGGACGTTGCACGGCTGTGGTAGATTGGGTCTGAGGAGCGGCTGCAGTGCACGGCTTCTCTTCTGGCCAACTTCTTGACCACGGAAGGACTGACTTGGACTGGTCTTGGTGGTCGCTGAATTGGGTGCGGCAGCGGTGTGCTTTTGTAGGCTGCACAAGGATCTGCAGCAAGGTTCGGCGTTCGAGGGGTGTAGTAGGCCGAGTCTTCGGCGGTCTTTGCTCGAGATGGTGATGCACGGCTAGAAAAGCCGGCGGCCAGAGCTATTCGAACGGTGTGCCGCCGGAGGACAGGACGGCGATGGCGGCAAAGGAGCAGCGAGCAGTGATGCTCCTCCTCTGTTGGCTTAGGGTTGGGCCTAGGCTCAACCTTGGACTGATGGGGCAGGGGACTCTTCCTGCTGGACAAGACTTGATTTGGGCTTGGACCTACGGGTTTGGGCTCAGCTCAAGGCAATCTGGCCCTAATGTATTAGGGTATTGAGCCTGTGTGAGGTTAGATTGACTTCTATGAGTCTTCTATGACGTTTCTAGTGTCTTATTTGTACCACAATTACATGATTGGCAAGTGGAGGGTAGTTGAATGATTTCTTTTCCGTATGAGCTAAGGCTTTTTCATTCTTGTGTAGGCTTGCTTAAATGTGAGCGTCCTAGTGATCTTTAATGGTTTGTTTTAGCTTAGGTAGATTATTCCGGATTTTCTTGCCGGATTTCTTATGTAAATTTTGGTAGACTTAAGTCATTTGTTGTTGATCTAATGAATTCAACTTCTATTTCAAAAACTACCCTATCTAGGCTGCGTTTGGGACTTTGGGGAGGGGGTGGGGGCTTTTTTGCTCCCCTGCTTATAAGCGCCTCTACATCTCGCGTTTGGTAAACCAGCTTCTCCTCTACTTTTTTCAGAAGCCAGCGCTGCTTCGATGGAAAAGCCAAAGCCGCCAGTGACCTGCTTTTAGAAGCAGGAGATGGCTTTTGTCACTATAGCTATACTTACTGTAGTTTAATGAACTTTTGGAAATACCGATTTCTATCCTCTCTTCGTTTCAGCAATTTCACAATGCCATGAAACCCTTCTCTTCCTTGTTCAAGTTCGAAGTGTCGCTTCATGACTCTGGTTTGATCTCTCTCTCTCTCTGACTGCCTTCACCTCGCCTCTCATCCGTGTTTGAAATCAAAGCCTCAATCCTTGATTGCTGGCTGCTTGGCAATTTGATTCATGGTTAGTCTTGTATCTATTTTAGTTTCAATTTCTTTGAATTTGATGAATGTTTGAGATAATATTGTTCTGGGTTTGACGGATATGAGATCAATTATGCTTGGATTGCTTTGAGTTTTAGAAATATTCTTTTTTTCTAGAGCTAAGATTGTATAGTTCGTTTAGATGGAATTGTAAATTCTTTGTCTTTTTGCTTAAATTTGTGTAATTGGGTACTGAATTAATGTGGGTTTAATTTTATTTTGAAAAATGGGAACTAGATCGAGTAGTTTTCTTCCAGTAGCTTCAATTTCTTCTTCCTCTTCCTCCCTTTGTTCACTCAGTTCAGACATGCCCGACTCTCCTAGACGGGTCTTATTTATATAATTATATGTTCTTTGTATGGTTTTAGAGAAAAATTTAGTTTCTTGGAATTTTGATGATTATAACTGAATGGGATTTGAACCACTATGGTGGTTGATTCTGTTGATTGCATTGCTTATACTAGTATTAAACTCTTACTGCTGATGCGGGGTTTGAACTAGTTGAATCATACTAGCATTGTATGGGTGCTTATTATGATCTTAGAACAAATACTCTTCAAGAGAAAAACAACATAAAATAGAAAGACGAGATGTTTGTATGCTATCTTAGAAAGGGTCGACTGATATATGGGAAATGGAGATGTGATCTTAATGGAAGCTGTTGAGAGAAGTGGAGGATATTATGAATGGGTGGACAGCCCAAAAAGGAGCAGATAGGAGTGCAGGGGGATGAGTTTTTTCTTTTTTGGAAGCTTTTGGTATAAGTGCATCATTGTGTTTTTCTGAATTTTTTCCTTGCTCTTTCTCAGTACATTCTCTTTCTTTCTTTGGTAGCCTAGGTACCTTGATAGTTAAGTCTAGTGCGTGTTTTAGATCTATGTTACCCTGTAAGAGTATTGGTTGAAAGCATTCCTGTAGAATCAGTATTAAGCCAGATGTGTTGAAAGCATGGACTGATTATGAAGGCATAAAGGTACAGATTTAGCTTTTCAGGTATTAATACTTCCATGAATGAGGTCATAATTTAAATATATTTTCTCCATCAAGCATCTCAATGTTGAAACTATATAAGAATCGATATAAAAACAATTGGGATAAATTGGAATGTTTTCTGATGTCCTGGTGATGTGTTAGTGTAGGTATGAATTACGTTACTGGTTTGACAAAAGCATTGGTTCAGTGGTGTATAACACTTGATAGTAGGTGAATTGACTCTCATAGCATTGGTTCTTTTGCACCATTTGCATCTTTCTTTTGCTTGTGTTATATTTTACTGAAAGTTTGACTCTCATAGCAGATCACCACATTCAAAACAATTGATTTCTCCCTCTTGCTTTATTTATTGTTTCTTCATATCTGTGTTCATTTAACATTACTCTTTCCAACTGGTCAGCGTTTTTATTGTTTTGCATCGATTGCAGCCTTGTGCTTCACTTAACCCAAAACTTAAATTGCATTGATGCTTACCATCCAGACTTTTAGCATTGTTCTTGTGATCCTTATGGACTATGGTGGTGGTCTATGAAAGTCATATGTGTAAGTCATTGAAAGAATGGCAACTACTATGATTAGAACTGTCAATTCAATAACAATGTATGATTCTAGTGTTGGGTTATCCGTCCTTTAACATTCAATTATTTGAGAATTGAATGTTACATATCAGCTTACTGGTCCTCTGGGTATGTTGTAGGTACTTGAGCATACTTGGGTTGGATCAACACAGCAAGAGTTGCTGCATTAGGTGGGGCTAGTAGTACATCCAAGAGGGAAAGGATTTAGTGCTTCTTATCTTAAGAAGGTTGTGTAGGAAGTGATTTCAAACTGTAGTGGATAAGTTCTTTCACAACTATTTTGTACCTTTTGTTATAAGCCATTTGACTTGTAGAGGTTGTTGAGATTTACAACTTGTCTGATTTTTTTTTTCCTTCTTATTTATTGTGTCTAACTTTTGAGATCCAAAGAGAAATAAATTTATTATGTTCAATTGGCCTCCCCCTTTAGCTGTATTTCTTTTTGCTTAATCTTATAGGTTTTACAATAGCTAAGTCAATGAGTAAACTATCTATAGAAGGTTTCAAGCTCTATGATTGCTCAAGTTGTTTCTGTTGGATTTTAACAAATGTCAGACCCTCTTTATGAATCAGGTGAACTTCATGCAACATGTCTTAGATACAGTGCATGTTGTTCATCTCGATAAATTGATCTCTTCTCTATATGTGCACGTTCTGAATGCTTTTTACTTGCTTTAGGAACCGAAACGATTCTTGGTGTCTCAGCATTATGGAAATGAGTAGTGGAAAATTGGAAATGGTATTTTGTCTTTGATGTTTTGTGAGAAAAGAAGATCATCACATTCAAAACAATTGATTTCTCCCTCTTGCTCTAAAATTGTCCAATATTAATCATATGATCACCATGATTTATAAAAATTGACAGTTAAGAAAAATTTATAAGGACATAATAAAGATTAAAATAATGATAACAAGAGCATTAAAGTGTTTAGCAAACTCAAAACTGGCTTGTGCTTTTTATTTGTAGAATTACTAATTTAGACATGAAAGATTATTTTGCCTTGATAAATGTTGTTCAAATATTTATAAAAAGTTATAAAAAGTCACTGACAACACTTATAAAAAGTCAATTTACCAAACACTTATAAAAAGTCAATTTACGTGTTGCATTATTTTGCCTTGATAAATGTTGCATTATTTTGCCTTGATAAATGTTGCATTATTTTGCCACTGACAACACTTATAAAAAGTCAATTTACCAAACACTCAATTGTTTTGCTTTTCAGCCACTTATTCTCAGAAATAAGCAGAAACCAGCTTTTTTTAAAAGCATGCACAACCATACCAAACACACCCCTAGACGGTATGTGGCATTCTCTTTGCTGTTTTTTCAAATGTACTAATGTCCATCGATGGAGATCATATATGGATGAATGTACGTTGTAGTTTAATTACTTCAATTAACTAACTTCGATTAGAGGTTTCATCTTCTCTTTTGGCCAATAGAGGCTTCAACTTCACTAGTGTCTCTTCCAGACACGAATATATTTGGCGATCTCTTCCATTAGAGGCTTCATCTTCATCAGTGCGTGGCTCTTCCAGAATCCAAACACGCATAGATTTTGGCGATCTCTTTAGACAGGGGTTAGTCGGCTTCTCTTAGTTGGATTTTGCTCAAACAAGCAAACTAACTAATAAACTGTGGTCCTAATGTTAATGAGTTCTAATTCTTAATTGATACTTTCTTGCGTCTAACTCTTTGTTGTTTTTCAAAAGAAGAGCTCCAAGGCCCAAATGACATATATTAACAGAGTAAATTACTAAATTTCATCATAGAAATATAACGTGGTGTTAGCACCAATGCGCGCAAACATTAAATAAATAACATGAAACTAGTACCCCTTAGTTAAAAACAACAAGATAAAGAACCAAAAAAAAAAATAACAAATTACATATAAGTTATTGACAAAAGATGATTTAACAAATAAATCATCTAAAGATTGAATTAAACATATAAGGACTAAATCTTACAAATAAGGACAATGTGCTATCCACTTGCCACATGTCATGAGTTAATTTACCTTTTTATCCTTATCTACTTCTTTTGACTTCTAATCCCTTTATAAGGTTAAATATTACAAATAAGGACAATCTGCTCTCCACTTGCCACATGTCATGAATTAATTTACTTTTTTACCCTTAACTACTTTTTTTGACTTTTTTTATTTATTTCTAATTCCTTTTATGTTACTTTTTTTTATTTTTTAGAATAATCACTTTATATTACTTTTTTGGGAAAAACTTATAAACAGTACCTGAATTACGGGCCACTAATAACTTTCGTACCTCAACTTCAAAAACTATCACAATGGTACCCAGATTATCTAACACGACCTAACATTCATACATGCCGTCCACTTTGCCGTTAACGGTGTTAAATTTACAAGGGTAAATCTGTCATTTCACTGTTCATCTCTCTTATCATGGCACTGTTCATTTTTTAAAAAAATTAAAAAAAAATTTTCTCTCCTCAGGAAGAAAAAATTTAAAAAATTTTAAAAAATGAACAGTACCATGGTAAGAGAGATGAACAGTGAAATGACAGATTTACCCTTGTAAATTTAACACCGTTAACGGCAAAGTGGATCCCAGGTATGAATCTTGGGTCGGGGTGAAAAGTCCAGGTACCAAAATGATAGTTTTTGAAGTTGAGGTACGAAAGTTACTAGTGGCCCATAGTTTGGGTACTATTTATATTGTTTTCCCTACTTTTTTTTTATGTTACTTTTTTTCGTAACTTAGCTTTATCGATATTTTAAACTTTCCAAAATATCTTCAAAACTAGTTTTAGATACGAATATTTACCACATATATCAAAACTTCCATCAAATTTTCTAAATTTTAATTTAAGCAAAATATCCATTGAAATTTCCACAATTTTGAGGTACAAAATTTTCTAAACTTCGTCTCACTAGTACATTTCCCAACACAAATCCCCTCTTCCGGTAATGTACTCGTCATCGCGTAATCCTGCTACAACACTTGTACTCGTGTTCTGCTACTGCACTCGTCATCGCCTAATCCTGCTACTGCACTTGTCATCCCCTAATCCTGCTACTGCACTCATACTCGTCAAGTTCTGCTACTGCACTTGTCATTGCCTAATCTTGCTACTGCACTCGTTGCACTTGTACTCGTGTTCTGCTACTGCACTCGTCATCGCCTAATCCTGCTACTGCACTCGTCATCGCCTAATCCTGCTACTGCACTTGTCATCACCTAATCCTGCTACTGCACTCATATTCGTCCAGTTCTGCTACTGCACTTGTATTCGTGTTCTGCTACTGCACTTGTACTTGTGTTCTGCTACTGCACTCGTCATCGCCTATTCCTGCTACTGTACTCGTCCAATCTGATATAGTAGCACATAGCAATAATGAACAGCAGAAATAAACTTCAAATAAACACAGTTGCACATAGCAATAATGCACTGCAGAAACAAACTTCACTTTAACACAATAGCACATACCTTCAAATAAATTTCACAAATACAAGAAACTGCACACAGTAGCACATAAAATAAACTGCACAAAGAAACTTCAATTGAACACAGTAGCACATAGCAATAATAAACAGCAGAAATAAACTACAATTGAACACAGTAGCACATAGCTACAGAAATAAACTTCAATTGAACACAGTAGCACATAGCAATAATGAACAGCAGAAATAAACTTCAAATAAACACAGTAGCACATAGCAATAATGAACTACAGAAACAAACTTCATTTTAACACAGTAGCACATAGCAATAATGCACTGCAGAAAGAAACTTCATATAAACTGCACACAGTTGCACATAGCAATAATGCACTGCAGAAACAAACTTCACTTTAACACAGTAGCACATAGCAATAATGCACTGCAGAAAGAAACTTCAATTGAACACAGTAGCACATAGCAATAATGCACTACAGAAAGAAACTTCAATTGAACACAGTAGCACATAGCTGCAGAAATAAACTTCAATTGAACACAGTAGCACATAGCAATAATGCTCTGCAGAAAGAAACTTCATATAAACTGCACACAGTTGCACATAGCAATAATGCACTGCAGAAACAACCACAAGGAAAATTTCAAATGCAAAATGAAAGTAACTGTTTCCCAAACACAAACAAAAGTTTCGAGAACCACAATTTCGAAGCCACATTCAACATGCACATGCATACACGAATTCAAACCACAACACAGACACAGTAGCTAATATACAAATCCTCGAAATCAATTATACAAATGTTGAGGTTTCAAGCTGGGTAAATCGAACTTTGGAGGTTTCGATTCTACTGCTACTTTTGATTTGCTCAGGTTTGGAGATTTCAATCGATTCTACTGCTACTTTCGAAGACACATAAATTAAGGCAGCAAAATTTGAGTAAGAGCTTACCTTATCAACCTCCATTGGAGCCAGATTCAAGCAGAGTGCTACTGCTTCGGATCTCTTGCAGTGCGTTTTGGATCCGTCAGAGATTTTAGGGTTTCTGACTGAGTGCTACTGCTTCCCCTGAGTGCTACTGCTTCCCAACACTCCAAACTGAGTGTTACTGCTTCAAACGGCACAATCCTTAACGTTTTCTGAAAATTTTCAAGGTTATGTCAGTCAATTGTATAATTAGCCGTAGTGATTTCCACATCCAAGAACCAACTGAAACTACAGTCAACTATGAAAACAATTAGACCAGAAATCTTTAAACCCTAACTGAAAGGAATCCAAAAAATTTTCTCAAGTCGGTGCCAGTAAATTGTCAAATTAACTTCGATTCATTTCCAAGAAATAACTAATCTTACAATACTCAGATAATTAAGCGAAAACCCCAAGAAACTCGAAATTAGAAAAGTGGTACTGACCGGAATTCACGGTCACGAAGCCCATTAGATCGTCGCCGTCGTCTTCGTGAATGGTGAGCGCATCGTCGTCGCCGGCGCGATTCAGATTAGAATAAGAGGCGAAGGTCGATTCCGGAATCAATTTGAGTGCTACTGGAGATTTTTTTGCAGTGCTACTGCTTCGGAGATTCAAGCTAGATCCGTCGCCGTCGTCTTCGTGAATGGTGAGCGCATCGTCGCCGCCGGCGCGATTCAGATTGGAGTCAGAGGCGCAGGTCGATTCCGGAATCAAGCTGAGTGCTACTGAAGATTTTGCAGTGCTACTGCTTCAAGCCAGATCCGTCGCTGGAGAGAAATTCACGTTTGGGCTTTTTTGCGTTTTGTGTTTTGGGATTTCAAGTTTAGGTCGTTGGATTGTGGCAGTGGCATAAGCGTAAATTTTAATAAAAACTGAACATTTTAGTCATTTTGTAACATAATTCGAAGCCAGGCCCAGTTACATTTGGTTTTGGACCTGAGCTTGTGTCCTTATTTGTATAAAATAAATTGAAGGTGGGTTTTCTGTGTTTATATATTTGGTGAGGTGCTACTGTATAATTTTCTTAAAAAAAAACCACCCAAAGTAAAGTTTTTTTTTTATTATTATTTTTTTTTTAAGCCTAATGCAAGTTTATGATTTAGGTTTATAAGTTGGGAAAACTCCTATATTCAGGTCACAAATTTTTAGGCAAAACTCACTAAAATCATATATTCTTACTCAAGTAATTACAACCCGATAGCCCGACCGGGCTAAGGAAAATCCTAACCCTAAACCCTATTTTATAAGTTATATATGAGTATTGATTTCTACACAGCGCACATAAGTAAACACTTGAAAGTGAATCAACGCAATTATGTTCTGATCACATGATAAACGGATGCTCAAACGGGAGTGACTCCTTTTCTACTCTATTAATTAATTCCCTCTCCCTATTCTTTCTCACACTTTTTCTAAACCCAATTCAAATTTACCAACCATCCCGTTGAGAATAGTTCAGTCCATTACAAAGAAGGGTCCCGTAGTATTGATCGATTAATGCTCAACCACATCAACATGTGTGCATATACATACATATAGATTGATCAAAGAAACTTCTTTCTTTTTCTTCTTAATTTCATGCTTGCCTCATTATGCATATGTCTGGACGTACGTATATGAGTACTTGAGTAGTGCGTATCAATTCATAGTCGACTCTGGTCGTATTAGACCTCATATCGGCCATAATATCTCTTCCATCGAAGAGAAGAGAATGGGGCTAGGTTAATTGAGTTTTGATGAGTTCGTGAATTATAAGCTTGAAGAAAGTACCATGCCCTAAAAATCCATCACTAATAACTAGTTGTGACTCTCTTTTGCGATGGAAAGCATTCAAAGGCATAGATCAAGATCATCAACCACCATAAATCATATGGATATATATGCACTCCATTAATTTGTGTGACTCATGAATGACATACAAAGTTAGAATGGCAGGTTATGGAGAATGGCACGTTTTTTTTATTTTGATAGTTTTTTGGTCTGAAAAACAAAAGAAAAATGGAACCTTTCCTTTCTTGGATAGACACATGTAATTAGCTGAGAGCAATAGTAAACCCCGATCCAATCATGCCCTCTTCTCCTTCATGAAATAAATAGTTAAATGATAGCCTGCTACCAGCTATTATTAAGTTGTAATGAGACTTAAATTACTTGATATTATATGCCTATCACAAGCTCCATACAGTTGGGACTGATCGATATGCTTATATCAAATTATACACTCGAAGATGAACCCTCTTTATATACCTACCGATAGGATTCGCATCTAATTATGCTGAACTAATTCCATGCCATCTCATATGATTTTGTTGATGGAAAGCAATGGATCTGAATCTTTTTTTCTTTTTCTTTTTTTGTCTATAATGAGATTGATCATTACATACAGGGCCGTCCCGTGACAAAATGAGGCATAAGGCAAAATTTAGAGAGACCTTCCTAATAATTTTTTTCATTGAAAAAAAAATTGTCAGCAAAGCTAAGTTCAAACGAAAACATAGCAAATTATATAAAGAAATAAAAAGTAACAATGACAATAAAGAACAATATAACCTAATTTTTTAATCACAAAATTTTAGACTTCAGGCCTTGACGGTTTGTTACAATTGTATCAACTATCTGAATTCTGATTACGAAATTAGAATAGATGATGAAATTCAGAATTAAATAGACATAAAAGGAAGAAATGTTACTCTTTGTCTTTGAAAGAATCATAGGGAAATAAAAAATTCATGTTTCAGCAGCTAATAACGTTTCATTTTTGCCCAAATTGGTGAAAGTGAGAGCAAAACTTTTAGTTATCTTCTTTCTAATCCCAGAGTGATGGTGAAAGAGGAAAGTTTGGGGTGTTTAACTTACAAATACAGAAGAAAAAGAGGAAATCTTGAGGCCTCAGGGAGTCACGGATTTGATTTCATCGGCACTGACGTCGTCTTCTACAGACTGCAGTTCTACGTCTTTTTTCTTTTACTATCTGTTTTTTTTTTTTTTTTTTAACATATACCCCAAACTGAGGTCCAAGGCCACTGCCTTGGCTGCCTTGGTCAAAGGACGGCCCTGATTACATACTATAAATGGAAGAAAGCAATTGGGTTTCGAGAAAGGAGAAAGTGAAGACAGAACTTCTTTAATAAAAGGGTTCGACAAATAATTCTGCCTAAGCTTTATTATTAGAGAAAAGTGAATCGTTCCATTAAGTTCTTAATGAGTTTGTTTGACTTGAGGGTTTATGGTTTAGAAATTTAATGAATAAAAAGGTAATGGAAAATGTGCTGCTATGCACAGACTAATTAGCATAGAACTGATACGATTATTATTTTGGTTTATTCAATAGTACTCTTCATTAGTTATACACCTCATAAGTGTGAGAGAATTAAGACATAACAAGCAGCAAACAAACCATACAAAGTTATTTATTCCAGATTACCATAACTGGATTCTTCAAGGAGCCATATCAGCCTGATAAGGAACATGAACTGCTCTATTAGGATGAAGAAGGTACGGTGGTGATGGTATCGACGGAGGAGAATGATGAGTTTGTTCAGCCTCGTCGCAATAACCTTTGAGAATATCAGTCTCTTCCGTGGTAAACCCTAGCGCGCCGAGCAAGGCAGGCCAGCACTGGTGCTCGATTACCCGAATAGCTTCACAACATCCATCACCCAAAGAAGTCTGGCCATTCAAGAAAAACATTATAGCCTCACCGCTACATGACTGGAGCTGAAGCAAGGAATCCCAGCAGTTGGAGGATTCTCCATCCAAATTCAACCTAGCTGCCAGGCTTGGATCTGATCCGGTTGGGTCATTCGTCACCAAGGGTCGATAAGCAGAAGCCATGAACGGCATGGTTAGGGCAATGAGAGCAGTGAGAGTTAGGAAGAGATTGGAAGTGTTAAAGGCCATTGTGATTCTGTTATTCAGGAGATAATGTGTCATGTGTGAAGGGACAGAGGAGAAGCGAGGGTTTAAGTAGTGATGGAGATGCGAAAGCGTTACGTGCATGGGGTGGTGAAGAGGCTCACGATCTATCAGTAATAATCAATTGATTATTCATATAATTAGCGATGGTTTTGTGATGTTTGGTTTCCCTTGGTTGGGCTGCTCTCTTTGTGGGCTTGTGCTTTGCGCGCTTTGTACGTTGAGTTTTTGGTTGGTATGTTTGGGTGCCTGTATAATTCTTCTATCCCCACATCTTCCCCATCGTTTTTATTTTTTGGTTATCTTTCAATTTTTGCCACATTAATCATCCACATTGCAAAATTAAATTGACCATCATTCATGAATTTCCGACCATTCACATAATTTGGCGATAAATTACTGAATAACTATATCGATAGTCTTAAGTTTGGAGTGTGGTACTCTTTCTAGGGACTTGTTTAGTTTGGGTTTAATGAGGCCACTAGAAACTCTTTATTTATAAATTATTACCAAAAGTTAAATGAATATTTTCTCCAATAAAACAATAATAAATAAATAAATAAATTGTATCGATAATATTAATTCTTTTCGGTGCCCTTCGTAGCGAATTTCTGCACACGTAATTTCTGCAACTCAGTGTTCTGCTGAAATTTCTCATATTTTTGGCATCCAAATGAAATTGTCTAGTATGGCTCTCGACCGCCAACCTTTATATTTCTCTTCTGGTCAGTTTAACAACAACTGTGGCTGTAGTTTAGTGGTGAGAATTCCACGTTGTGGCCGTGGAGACCTGGGCTCGAATCCCAGCAGCCACATTCTATTTTTTAAGGAGTCTTTTTGCCTTTTTTTTTTTTTTTTTTTACAATTTTTTTTAACAAAAAAATTTAAGTAATTTTCTTATTAATCATGAAGTGCTCCAGGGCTTCAGGCTCTCAAGAGCAGCTAGTGTATGTCTGTGTCTATATATATATATATATATATATATATATATATATTTTCCCTTCTTTTTTCTTTTTTGAACACAAGCTAGAATATTTCTAGTTTCTCTTTAGGATAGTGCGAGGTGTAGTCCAATAAAATGGCTACGACACTAAGTGGCCTTATCACTTCTTGGAGGAGTACAGGCCAGCGCTTGTGCTCACTGCACCAGAAGTTCAAAACCCCGCCGAGGTGGAGGTTAAATTGTAGCGGCCACCTAGCTAGTGGGCGTTTGAAAATCAATGACAATTAATGGTACTTAAATATATAGGTTGACAACGTTGGTATTGGGGTTTGTCATGGAGCTCTTAGCCTCTTACACGTCCCAACATATTCTCTTCATATTGAGGCAGAAGCAGTTCGGTAGGCTAGGTTTGCTTTGTGATACATCAAGGGTGGCCTGCGGTGGATCTTGGAACATGGAAGTGACTCTTGAGAAGGAGTGGGCACCCCTTGTAAGAAAATATATGCATGTGGACTTGACATAATCAATGAAAATAACAAATTGATTTAGCTTGAGATAAATGACTAGGAATTAATATATAGATGTACTAATACAAGAAATATACTGATCAAGTGTGTCTGTGATGAGAGTACGTAGCACTCACTTTATCTAAGTACAAGATTAATCAAAGAGGTATGGTAGAGAATGCAAGAAATACTTAGTCTACATAAAATTTACAAATGAATAAATGGTTTTTACTTTCATTACGACTAACAATATAAATTCTTTTCAGATAAAAGAAGCTTGAACTCAATGAAAGGTGGAATACCGTTGTAGTTGTTGTTACTACATTTAAATTGCTACTACTCATATGGTTCTCATCGATAACCCATGTATTTTCTTACAACTTATACATGTACTTGTGTTCGAAGCATGTACATTTATATTGGATTGAGTACGTTTGTGTTATTGTGAAATAATCTCGAGCAATTCTGGAATATGCATAAAGTTTTACAACTCTAAGATTAGCCGCATCTCATGGATGATCTCTACGATGTTGGTATATTTGCTATCAATCCCATCAAATTCAACATATTTATCATGAAACGGTATTGTTTATAAATTTACACACTACCTTATTAATCTTAATAATTTATAATTAATCGTGATAATAGAATTTAGAATATACTCTACAAAAAGCAACTTGATGCTTATGGAAGCCCAACCCAAATGATGAAAATTTAGCTAGATGATAACATCTCAAACTCTGTGGCATGAGCTGAGAAGGAAAAAAAAAAAAAAAGTATTCTTCAAAATCAATAAACACCAATAAATAACTAATCAGGAATAGAGCAAATATTCACTGCCATTTGCAGAGTCGCAGACACTGTCACTATGAACAGTGATGGGCAACCAAATATTGTATTTAAACAAACAAAAGCCAAGACAAAAACATCAACAACAAAAAAAAATTAACGAAAACGTAAATAAAAACAAAAATAAAATTAGTAATAAATGACGCAATTAACTGGTCAAGAAATATTTAAAAATGTGCCCGCTCTCCCATTTTCCCACGAAAATCTCGCGCGGTTTCCCACCGACAGAATAGCACTTCTCTCTATTAATTTTATATTAACCAATAATATTCTATTTGCATCATTTAGTAAAATAATAAAAGAAAAAAGAATAATATTATTTGTTGGTCCACTCTGACAGCTACTGAAAGCTACAGACACGAAATCAATTCAACAAAACGTGTACACGTGCTACATGATTATACTATCCCGTCCAAATATGTTAGCAAATATTAAATACTTCCTCATAATTCCAAGTTTTTATTTTATATTTTATGGGGAAACAAACAAGAACATTAGCAAGAGATTGTAACTTAGGCGTCTTTTGGACGAAGTAGGCATGATTAAAAGTATAAGGACGTTAAGGGGAAGCTTCATTAATCCACATTTGCAATTATGAGATTTGGTAGTCGATAGCGAAAACTGCACCTATTGTAAAATTTACTTCTCGAGTTATTTTGAAATAATGGTGATTCGGAGAGTAAGTATATAAACTGTTATTTTGAGAAAAGATATGTAAGCATAGTGAACTATAATATTAAACTATAATTAAAATATTGGAAATTGTGGACATATTACATTTCAAGAAAAAAAAAATTAGATTAAAATATCGAGAAAATATTCACAGAAAATTCATACCAAATTTTTAATAAAAAATTGTATAATTAACTAAAACAAAATATTAGAAAGTTGCAAAAATTCATTATCAATACTTGTGAGAAAAAAAATTTGAAAAACATTATCAATATTTTATTTTGTAAAAAATTAAATAACTCTAATTTTTAAAGTGAGAATTGTAAAATAGAAAATGCGAATTTCACTCTTTTTTTTTAATATTGTAATGTCATATCCAAAACTCCAAACCAAATAACTTACTCCGAAAAATCCTAACAAATGATGGTTAAGATAGGATTCGATATTTTTAAACTACGAAACGCTCGGCTTCCATCCCGGTTAAAGCACATGAAAGAATGAATGTTATTTCTGAAAAAATATTTTCTTTTCTTTTTCTCTGATGTACGCAAAATCTCTGCAGCAGACGAAGAAAGAAGAACAGCCAGCTGTATCCATCAGTTCACCAGTTCAGAAATGGTCTTTTTCTCTTGGGAGGCCCATCCTCTGGGGCCCACTCAATACGTGTTCGTGTGGGGCCTCCGGCAAACGATTGCGGTAAGCGTCATTAGTCTTAATCATAACAATCCTTTCATTGTTTTGTAACTCGTGATCAATCATCAAAAACCATGATTAGGGTTTCCGTATGGTAGAGCCACGGGGACGGCGTTTATCTACTGTGAAGTGTGAACAAAGGGCCTAGACACGTGGCTTTAGTCTATTGGTTTCATATACTGTAATTAGGATTGGGTTTAGACGCCACCGACGAAAGGGGGTAAAAGAGTTGTTAAGCATCCGAAGCAATTATTAATACCAATTATGTTCCTAACTTCCATTATCCATTTGAAGTTCCTTTTTTTTTTTTTAGGAAATTTTGCAAATGGTTGTTAGAGGTCAAAATTAGGCGCTATATTATACTCTACGATGCACCATGCCACCATTGATCCAGCTTTACCTAGGTCCTAGAGTTAGTAGAATTACTTTTCAACTTCTAGGACAAATTGTAATCTATTTGCAACTAATGAGGTTTGATTTGACTAGATTAATCAATAGGCTGCGTTAGGTTAGTAACTCGATCATTCCATGTTTGACTTGATAAATTTGACATTATCTCAATCATCTCATGATTATATCGAGTAGTCGTTTCGTGTTTACACTGTATTTTCAACTAATAAGTGTTCGGTCATCTACTAAACACTCAATTTGTTAACTAAAGTGGTATTGGTTTGATTGCTTAACTGGCGAATTCAATAATAGCTTGCCTAAAACGAAATGACTTGGAAACGAAGCATGGTACAAGGGCAATTGAACTTGTAAAATCAAAAGAGAGGAATAATAGCTGTGTGCAAGAAGGTGGCATTGTCCATGCTCCAATAGGGTTGTTTCCCTTCAAATGGAAACCATCTGATGACACTACATGCACTAGACTGGTGTTGTGAATTGCTCATGGCTTCTGAACAGATAGTTTGGACAGGGAAGGGTGGAGTAGCTCAAAAGAAAAGCTAAAAAGGCACTAACCATTACATTTTTTCTTGGCAACAATTATTTCTTTTGATTGATTCCTTTAGCTTTTTCCACCTTTTCCTTTACCCTTTCCTTTTATACCAAGTTTTCACTGTTGCTTGCGTTCAAATTATTTGCACGTGACAAAAAAATTAAGGACCAGGTTTCATTTCGCTCTTCCACCTGTAAAACAAATTAACATGTCAAATGAATGTGGGAAGGAGAAAGAGACCATTTTGCTTTGCTAGGGTTTCTGTAGCCCTATTTTTTTTTTTTTAATATTCTGGACGACAGTGTAACTGCTCACCCCATTCTTGATTTCAGTGAGATTTGAATCCATAACATTCACAGTATTAGTTAGGCTAGCTAACTAACAGACCATGACTCATCGACTCTGTAGTCCTAGTTAGCCGCACTTCTCTATTCAACAATTGTAGAAGAGATGTCGTCGTGATTCGCTCTTGGTCCAATGATGCATCGTTGAATGCATGAACTCGGGTTTCTTATGTGAGTTGCTCATCAAGATCATTGTTTTTTTTTTCTCTTACCTAGTTCCCCGATTATTGACCAAAAAGAAGGTGACGCTGCATTTCTTCATGGGGAGATCTCAGGAGTATGGGATTTACATCTTCCAATACAAAGTACCGAATGAGGATTTGAATTGTGTTTGTACATGGGGAACTTGGTTTTACAACGGTTATTGTTGGCCAAGTATGACAACACCACTCCACTTTTTAGAAGTTTAAGTAGAGGCCGGTGTGAGGCAGTGAGGGTTGTGGGTTGCCATGAGACTGAACAATATATGAAAATTTCAATGAAGGAAATCCAAAAGTGCATTTCAAAGGACCGTTGGTGCAGAAATTTACTAGGGTATGGCGTAGAAATGGCGTAGAAAAAGAAAGTGGCAATCGAGTACATTCAAAGAGTACCAAAATGATAACGTCAATTTTGACCTTGATGATATATACTAGCTGGTGGTGGTGGTTTACATACATAACATGTGGGGTGCTGCTTCAAGCCGAAAGCCATAAAAATGTACTGGGGAATAATATCACAAACATACATTTTTTTTGTCCGGATCACAAACGTACATATCGTTGAGGATATATTATTTTTGTTTTTATCATGTGCGAACGTCCGTACTGAAATTTCGGTACGGATTTCCTGTTTTCATCCAATTTTCGATCATATATTTTGATCTTAACCGTTCAGTTTTTAGGTCCTAATGTATAGATCATCTCTACAAAATTTTAACCAATTTGGTGATTGTTAAGACATCCAAAACTAATTGAATCTTTGGATGACTTAAGTGATTAATAATGTAATAATTAAGTGACCAAAGTGATATATTTGAATCTTCAGTGACCAATGTGTCGAATGAGTCATAATTGAGTGTCCATTTGTGAAATTTTCCATATATATATATATATGTATGGATGGTAGTTATTCCCCTAATAATCAATAAAAACTTTGCAACCCTAGCTTCCTAAGCTTAGGCAGGCCAAATGAACAAACCACATTCATGCCTTATCATTCTATCGATCATGTGTGTTTGATATAATCATTATCGATCTGAGCTAGCAAACCCCAATTTTTTTGCTGGTGAAAAAAAGAAAAAAAAGAAGAAGAAGAAGCCAGTTATATTAGTCTTCATTTGTTTCAGGGAAATAATTAAATAGCTAGTTAACTAGATATATACAACATGATCATTCCTTCACCAGATAATTAAAAAATATTTGCTCACGTACTCACTTTTAAAGATTAAGATTAGAAAACTTAAAATACCCACCATGCCTGAAAATTACAAAATTTTTGTTTATTTGGTGACCGTATAAACGCTACTTCTACTTCCACCTAGCTATCTTGGTGCGGTGTCAGCAACCAAATGAATTAATATTGCACCAGTTTAAGGCTTGGTCTTGGATGTGGACATCTGTGTGCAACCTGGCCAACTCAGCTGGATCAATAATTGAGGGCCGGCCATGCATAGTTCAACATTTCACTTTCAGGATCTTAAAGCTACTGAATGTTATTTAAAGTGTACGTGCATATGTGTTAGACTATTTCTGTTCATCGAGCTAGAAG
This sequence comes from Rosa chinensis, assembly GCF_002994745.2. Taxonomy (NCBI): domain Eukaryota; kingdom Viridiplantae; phylum Streptophyta; class Magnoliopsida; order Rosales; family Rosaceae; genus Rosa; species Rosa chinensis. The sequence goes on along the minus strand of NC_037093.1, from coordinate 36,536,568 downwards.
ATGAATGATGTAGTTAGCAGCTAGCAGGTAGCTTAGGGTCGATCATGAGCATTTTGAGGATCTCTCTCTTCTCCCAGTTTATTGCAGAAGCATCCGAAATGACCCGACTTAATTGGCCTAATTGTTCTAATGGTATGATCGAGGGCAGAACAAAAAAGCATGCAATATTATTAATTCGTAGATAGATACGTTACTGACAAATCAGCCTCAGCTGGCCCCTCGTTGAAAGAAAAACTATACACATGTGACGCGTTCATGCATCCCTATAGCTACCAAATTATATTCCTCTCTCTCTCTCTCTCTCTCTCTCTCAAATGGCTCCCAAATGGATGCAATGAATTGTTGTAAAGGAAAATGACATTTGGCCAAAAGAAAGAAAGATGAGTGTGTACATATATAGATATATAAACCCACAAGCACACAACCATATACTAGAATATGAGGGATTTTTTTTTTCCAGCTATTTTAAGAGATTTTCGTGGAACTCACTTTTCGGTCACATATCCGCATCTTCACTATTAAGTTTTTAGATCCTTATAGGAGATAAATTCTGTAAATTTTCAGCCAAATTAATGATCATTTGGGTATTCATAATTGCAATTTACAATTATAAACATGGACAGTTCATGTTGGATAATTTGGTTCGTCAATTGATTTAATCTAATTCAATACCTTAACGGTTATCAATTTTGCTGAAAATTTGCATAAGTGACTACACATTGGGACCTAAAAACTGAACCGTCGAGATGCCTGTATATAATTGAAAAGTGGGTCCCACAAGGGATCCCTAAAATGACAAAAAAAATGAGTCCCTCACTAGAAGAGTCGACATATATATATATATATATATATATATAATCAAGAGATGACGTCCTTAAACTCTTAAAGTGATGATGTTTTTATTTTTAGGATATATTTTAATAATCATAACCACTCATTCTTTAGTTACCTACACATATATGAATTCTATAAAAAATTAGCCAAATCAGAAAATGTTTAACCATTTGATTAACACAATGTTCCTTTTAATTTTATCTAACGGATTACATTTGTTTACATAATTTTGAATGACCAAATGATTATGGATTTGGTTGATTTTTAGTAGACATCATTCTTGTATAGGAATCTAAACGTTCAACTATTGAGATCATTGAATTAGGTACATACTTGTGTAAAATAACAAAAATCCTCAAATTCTTAAAGTAAGAGGTCCTATCTAGAACGGGCATATATATATATATATATATATATATATATATATATATATATATATATATATATACACGGGCGGGTTCTAGAGAGGACGTCCGCACTTTCACTAAAGTGCGGACAGCGCTGCTGCAGCAGCTTTCAGGCTGCGGGGCTTGCTAGACGGAGGCCAGAGGCGGACGGACCGGTCTACAGTCGGTGGAGTCGCCGGCGACGTGGTTGCAACGCTCCCCAAAAACCTGCAGTTGCAGGTGAGGTCGTTGCCCAGAAACCTGCAACCTCGACCTCCTCCGACCTCGATCACTGCCCAGAAGCGTTCTGGGATACCTCTGGCCTCCGTCCGGCAAGCCCGGCCGCCCCGTCCCAACCTGAAAGCTGTTGTAGGAGAGAGAGAGAGAGAGAGAGAGAGAGAGAGAGAGAGAGAGAGAGAGAGAGAGAGAGAGAGAGAGAGAGAGAGAGAGAGAGAGAGAGAGCTTCTATGCTAAGGAGGTCGTTAATTTAGCTCAAGGAACGGATTTTCATATTTTGAGCACTTTTCAATCGCATATTCACATTTTAACGGTTTAGTTTTTAGGTATATATGAGTAGATCACTTATGCAAATTTTAGCTAAATTGATGATCGTTAAGGCATCCAAAACTGCAATTTGCATGAACGGTTTAGGTTTGACAGATTCGGTTCGTTTGTGTAAATTGTAGTTTTGGATGCCTTAACTATCATCAATTTGACTGAAAATTTACAAAAGTGATATATACATTAGAATCTAAAAATTGAATGGCTAAGATGTGAATATGTGATCGAAAAGTGATCAAAATATGAAAATTCGTTCCTTAAGCTAAGTTAAGGACCTTTTTAGCATAGCAATATATATATATATATATATATATATATATATCCATGAGGAATTCCAAATTAACAGTTGTGAAACCCACTTCAATAATGAGTAGATAAGCTCAAAAAAATTTCTTCCAAATTACTAATCTTTAAAAAACCGAAGTAAATCATAACTGTTGTTTAGAAAGTCCTCAATTTATAAGTTTTCATATTTTAGCATCTCTCTCACACACACACACACACACACACATATATATATATATATATTTATATATATATATATATATATATATATATATATTCTCGGTTTTCAAGGACCGCACATTATAGAGAGTTCGAAAGACCAATGACAACTACTATTTTGTAGGATTCTTTCAATAACATTTAATCTCCTCAGTTTGTCAACGAAATTGAATAGAATAATATGATTTTGCTAAAGTATTAGTTCTTCAATCTTTTTCCGTTTCCAAGTACATGAAATCATGCATAATTCCAGTTAGTTGGAACATCATTCATATGACTACACATGCTAACCAAATCTTGTGAGTGAATGATGGTGATATTTATAAACTCTTGCGCACTATAAAACTTTTGTTTTAAAGGATATCAAAGTATAATTAATGATTCTAAGATTTAGGTCCAATGATTGTGAGAGTCCGCAATCGCTCTCTTTCTCGTTGAACGATTTGGCCTGAGATTTTTTAAGGAACGTTTGGTACGATTGGGAATTCCATGACAGTGTAACTGTGTTCAAATCACCTTGTAGTGTGTTTCGACACGGTGCATCTCCGTGGTGATAGCTGCTTATGATGGCCTTTCCGGTCCCCCGATCCTAATCGATCTCAAAACTGTTAGGATTTGGGTGCGACTGCACAATCTTCCATCGACTGTTGAAATTGAGAAGGTGATTGGACTACGCTAGAATCGACCGTCCATCACTATGGATAGATTCAGTCTGGTGTCCATATTGTTGATGGTTCGTGTTTGAGTTAACCAGTTGTGATTGACATAATATGGTTTCTGATGTGTGAAGCAGCATTAGAAATATTAGGGCCCTGAGTTCAGAATTTTGCAACAACATGCGGCTAGATTTAGTACTTTCTTTAGCAGACTCTCTATTTTGGCTCCTTAGCTATTTTAGAGAGCATGCTTAGCTTTTTATCTATTTTAGCAGCTGCACCAGACTCCTAAGTGGCTCTCTATTATAACTTTTAACTATCTCGCTCATAAATATAGAGAGCGAGATAATTTAAAACATTTCTTTTAAGTTATTTTATGTAATTTATAAATACATTTAAACTAGGGTGGTGCTATTCACACACCCATTTTCTCTATTCACACACCCCTTCTTTTTTTATATTACTTTAATTCAATTTATTTTTACAAGTTACCCTAACTACCCTCCCTCTTTTTCATTTTTTCTATTTGGCAAGTCAATCATGAATCAAAAATCATTTTACAATAAATCAAAAAAAAAAAAACCTATAAATGAAGGATAAATAATACATTCATTAAGTGGAATGACCTGTGTTATTAGACAAGGAATATGCATTCCATGTAATTACGTTCATCCAACTGAATTTAAATTGCAAAGTTTGTCCTTATACAAGTAGGAGGGGTAAGACGCATGCGTTACTTCTTTATTGTCTCGGGTTTATTGCACCTAGCTTATTAGAGTTTCTTGTCTCTTAAAGATTGGCAATAAGCTATTTTCAAACGTAGTCTGAAAATTTGGGACTAGGTGCAAAAATAAAAAATTGGAGTATAGTTAAAAATGAAATGATTGAACAAGATTTACCTGAGGACCTACACAAATGCAGACACATGCATAATCAATGGTATGAAACTCTTATTATAATGTATTCTAGATAACTGTATTGAAAGAACACACCCACAAATAAAAGTTCAACATTAGGCTGAAAAAAAAAAAAAAAAAAAAAAAACAAGACTTTGGAACATTATTTTCAGTATGTAACAATTAATTAGATTCTATGCAATAACATCTCAAATGTTGCAAAGTAGCATGGTACACTGATCAACATGGAATCAAAGCATCTTATAGTGAACTAGCCAAAAATCCACAGCCGTATATACATAATGATGAGTATGTAATTGCTAATCTCGCAATAAAAAATAATAAAAATGTATTATGCAAGGCCAGAATAACAAAAATACGATTGAACATAGTCAACAATGTTAATCCTCACATGCGGGAAAACAAGGAATCACAAAGAGTTTTGAAGTCCTCGTATGTGGGAAAATAAAGGTTTAGGATTTAGGGATGATTAACTTGCCAAATAGAAGAAAAAAAATCAGAATTACAAGGGAGGATAGTTAGGGTAATTTGTAAAAACAAATTGAATTAAAATAATAAAAAAATAAAGGGGGCGTGTGAATAGAGAAAATAGGTGTGTGAATAGCACCACCCTTAAACTATTTAATCTTCATTTAAAAAATAATATAAATTCAAAACTAGCTAAAATAGAGAACATTGATGCAGACGTAATTCTAAAGTGACTAGCTAAAATAACTTTTTAGCTACTTTAATTAAAATTTGACTCAAAAATGACTAGCATTACTAATACCATTATACCAAATGGTACTGGACAAAAAATTGAAGTATTTCCATTGACAAAAAAAAAAAAAAAACAATTTTTTGACATTGCTCGTGTGCGGACGCAAAGGCGTTGGCTAGTAATTTGCCGACACCAACGATGAGTTTTAATAACGCTACGAGTATATATTTAAAATACATTGAAAACAAGATTTATGTGTGTAAATTAAGAAGAGTAGAAGCTGAAGAGAACTGTCAATGGGCATGTCCTTACCCTCTCTAAAACTCAAGTTGCAACATATAGGGTGTAGAATTTATTCAAGTCATAACAGTGTGTTTGATAAAGACGATATGAGAATGATTCAATTAACTGATTAAGCAAACGAAACCACATAAAATTTCAACTTTTCAGTCCCACATAATCCCTTGCAATTCCATGACAGGGAAATTTGAAAAACTTGAATCCTTCTACAACAATCCACCTAGGATTTTCTCATAGGATTAACATTGAAAAATAAAATTTGAAATTTAAACTTTAGACCTCATTCATCATTTTGGAGAGAAATATCATTTTCTCTTAAAAGTCATTGATCACCAAAGAGAAATTTTATTAATACATTCCTAAATACTTAATACACATTCAAATTTTTCTACATTTAAAATCAGATTATATGGATAAATGAAATGACTAAAAAGACATCTATATTAGAAAAGAAACTATAGTTGGAATATGTTTAATAGCTTTTAATATTGTTATAAATTCAAGTTGAAATCTTTGTCATGAGTTCATGGCAAGATTGATTATTAGCATTATGCATTTACAAAATTCTTATGATTGTTCATATAAGCTATGCTTTGTGTCATAGTTATAGGCTCACTTGAATAAGTGAGCGGTAAGTTCTAAGATAGTAGGTCTATCCTATGTACCACTGTGGCTCTCCCACGAAGCCTTGCTTTGTCCATCAGTATGTGACAGCGGGTGGGTATGTAATGACCTTCTTGGCATGCGCATTTTATCAATGAAATTATCATTACTTAAAAAAAAAAAAATTGTTTCATTGTAATTAATAGAAAGAAAATAAAAACTAGTATGATATATATAAACCCTAATTGGAATCTTCTTCTACAAGCTTGACTACTAGCAATTTTGCATTACAAAATCCTTATGATTGTATATGTTGTTTCATGATAATTAATGGAGAGAAAATAACAACAATGTAGTTATAAAGTCTAAACCTAGTTGGGATCCTCTTCATGTGTTCTTGATTGTTTTTCAATAATCTTGACTATGAGCAATTTTGAATAACAAAATTTTTAAGATTGTATAGGTCTCATGATAATAATTGAAAGAAAATTAAAATTATTATGATGATTCTGATAATTAAACGCATTTAAATTCATTATGATATGTATAGAATGTTGTGATATATTATGATAAAGTTTAGCATGATGATTTTAATATTGATTTATATATAGTGATTTTATATAGAATTTTGAGATTTGAGGATAATTTAGGTAGTTTGAATAGTGTATTTAATAAAATGAGAGAAATAAGAAATTAAATGGGTGATGTATTAAGTAAAAGATGTGTATTAAATATTTAGAGATGTGCGAATTACCAAGTGCACGTATCAATAGGAATAGGAATAGTACAGATGAGAAAAAAGAAATTTGAGAAAGCCACAATGATAATGAGAGAAAAATGTGGCATGGAGCTAGGTGGCTTCAAGTTATTTGTTAAAAAGAATCATGGAATTGAGAAGTCACGTTAATTATTACCGGTTTCAAGGCCATACCATTATAGGATACTCCTTTTCTTTCCTGTTAGGTCACGAATTTATTGGGATTAGAAAATAATGTGCAGATCAAACATAAGATTACAGTGATTACTGTTTTTGTGCGTTTTAAAATCTTGATCAAAGATAGAATTTCTTCAACAAAAACTGGCGTACAGACGAAATAATGTATAAGAATTTAAATATAATTGTAACTAATTTGATATTAAATCTATTTATCATTTGATAAAAAAAAAATTTATTTATCAAGTACGGTTTGAAACTTGTCAAGACTCAGGAGTTAATGAGAATAATAAGGAGTTGAAATCAACATTGAAGGTTATACAAGAGGTTGGTTTTTTCCCTTCAATGAAGTATTATGACATTTCTGATCCAAAAATGGTTTTTCGTAGTGTTTGAATTTTTTTAATACAAACTGAAATTCCTGAATAAATGTTACCGGGGGAGAAATTTTTTTTTTCTTTTTACTTCTTTCTAAAAGAGGATCAAAGGATTTCACTTCTACTCCCATGGTGACTCGAACCCATGACCTTGATCTTAGGTAGTGGGGAGAATTATTATTATTATTATTATTTTTTTTTGTAAAAAAAAAAAAAAAAAAAAAACCCTTATCCCATCCCACCTTTACATATGTCAATGAGAATCGAACTCATGACCTTTACAATGTTGAAATGCTCTTCTACTTGTATACCACAGGCCGTACACAATCAAAGGAACACAAAGAAAGACCTACATCTAAACAGAGTTTTTTTTTTTTTTTTTGACTTTGTCAAGGGGAACCCAAAGACTTCCTAGGCCCAAGATAAACTCATTCGGCGCATGTGAAATGCTCCAACTGTGCATTGTAACACAGTGTCTGACCACTTTGATAGCTTCGAGGTTCGAACCTAGGTTGGGGAGCACACCCAACTAGGCAAGAACCACTAGGCCACTTGCAGTGGTTATATCTAAAGAGAGTTAAATTAGGCCTAAACTCCCTAAAGCTCAACATGGGAATTTAATTCAAATGAAATAAATAAAAAGAAGAGAATAAAAATAAGGGATCCTGATCAATGCTAGTTTTTTGTTGTGCCTAAAGTGATTAGAGACGACTCCCAAACCAAACCACCACCACCGTAGGAGGAGCAATTGGCTATGTTGCAAGGCAGCAAAAGCGTCGTCGTCAGCGGGGGCAGGACTTTCAATTGCCAAACGAGATCTTGTCGGTGATTCTGAGCGACCCGTACTAGTAGCTGGATCTGGCACGGAAGATCATGTCGATGGCGATAGCCGCTAAGGTTTCCAATCTTGAGGCGAAGGTGGGGAGGCTAAGGCGGAAACTAAGAGGAACAAATATAGGAACGAGCCTCACGCCTCCCAGCATGTTAACCACGACGAACAAGTGCATTCGCTCGTGATGATGACGGAAATTGCCGGTGGAGTTGTGGTGAATCAAGTCGGAAAGGTTTCGTGCTCGGAAACCAAAATCAGTCAAGAAACAAAGCCGAGATGTCCCAAAAGAGGCAGGAAAGGTTCCGTCGTCGACTCGCCAGGCCACATGGACTTCTGCAGCGAAGTCTTCACTGTCGTGACTAGGACTTAGGCGCTCCAATGAAGGGGGGGGGGGAGAGAGAGAGAGAGAGAGTCACAAAGTTTGAGTGTGAGTGAGGTAGTTTGTAGTTTCTTAATCATTCAGAGGTTAAATTTGTCTTTTTATCTTTAGATGAAGTAAGTGGGTGCACACATAATTTAGTAGAGTAAGTGGACTCTTAAGTTAAATTTAGGCATTTAGTCAGGATCCCTATAAATAATTACAATTGCTAACAAGGGTGAGGAGGCCTCCGAGCAATACGGAGCGACCTCGAAAGTGAGAAACCTAGGGTTTCGTGTGGCGGCGGAGACTGTGCGATGTCTAGACCAGGGTGACGGAGAGAATACGGAGCAGATCCTTTCTTGGCGACGTCAGATTCTGGGGATTGTTTCGAAGGCCCATTTCGAGGCGGTGTGGCTCCGATTCGCGGCGGCTTTTAGCTGAAGCTTTCGAGGGTGAGGTGTGTTTCGATCCAGTGGTGACGGGCTTCGACCGCTGCGGCTTAAGGATGTGGCGGTGAGGGTGGTGGATTAAGGCTTCGGGTTCGATATTCTTCTCGGATCCGTGGTGGTGCGGGGCTTATTCTCAGAGATTTACTGATTCCCGGCGGAGGCTCGACACCACCTGTTGCTTTCAGGTCGGAGGTTGAGGTCTCGGCTCTTAGGCGGAGCGGGTGCCTCTGTTGATCGCTCTTTTGCTTTTGGGTTGCTCAAGGAGGACCCAACGATGGTGGAGGAGCGCTGGAGGCAGCCGGAATGGTGAAAGGCGGGGCTGCCTTCTGAGAAGGCTGGGCTGGCTTGGCGGGGTGAGAAAGTTGGATTTTGGCAGTGGGCTTGGGCCTCTGCCTTGCTGGGTTATGTTGTGCAGCCTAGTGAATTGGGTCTAGTTTTGGGCCCAGTTCTCCTCTTTTTTTCACCTAGTTTGGACTGGTCTGGGCTTTTGGGTGGTCTAGCCCTATTTTTGTCTTTTGGATGTTACCGTGTGACTGTGTTGATTTTTGTGATGTACACCATATGGGTCTTAGGCGTCAAGATGCTCAAGACAGTGGTTCCATCTTGGGGATAAGGTGGGGTTAGGGATTTATTTTCTTGTTTTATTCTCTGCAGTTCCTTCAAGTTTCATTGTTGGCTAGTAATAATTTGGCTGCTTTGGGCAGTTTGTATTCTGCTTTGTGCAGACCTGATCTCCGATTTGTATTATGAAGGTTTTTCGAATCTCTCTCGATTGACGCAGTGACGTCGTTGAATATTATATGGAGTCTGACTCCATTTCCCTCAAAAAAAAAAAAAAAAATTACAATCGCTAATAAGAGCATATGGAACCTGAACAAACTCGAGTGCGTGAACAAACAAAAAATTATTGCTAAAGAACACAAATTTAAAACGAAAGAGAGCATGAGCCACCGTATTACATTGACTATTATCATAAATCAAAGAAAATTAAGAATAAGACAGGGAACCATAACCCCCTCCTAATAAAAGGACCTAACAACAACCAACCCATAACCATTATATTTTATGGACTATATAATGGGAAGACGAACACTCTCAATGATAATCCAATCCAATGAAACACAACATCAAGAGATTGAAGTATGTCTTCTGAAAGCTAATAATTTGGTATGCCATGAAGTAAAAACACTAGACGAGTGTTTGACAAACATCATCACAATCTTGTAACACGCCTTCCCAATGCCTTCTTGGGGTTTGAAACAAAGATAAAATTTGTTATTTACCACACCAAATAGGAAAGGAAAAAATTTTGGGTTCCCAAAAGGCAAAACAAGAAAATTTGTTTGTTTGTTTTTTTTTTTTTTTGTAAGGAATGCAAGACAGCAACACATTAGGTTAGAGACAGCAACACATGAGGGAGGCTGGACCATCAGCTAGCTTCATCATTTTAGGGTTTAAGATTGTTTTAGACAAACAAACAAAGCACATTAAATGTCTCGCGAGATTTTGATTGTACTAGTCTCACTCTCCCTCTCCCTTCTCTTCTGGCCCTTTTAGTTGTTGAAGAAGAACCTCACACTCTCTCTCTTCTTCTTCTTCTTCTAGTTTCTTCCGTCTTCTCTCCCTCCTTTGACGCAGACACAGCGAAACCGTGACAGAGAGACTTTCAAAGACATCAAATTCAAACACCACCACCACCACCGACACTTCCACAGTTGCACGCACACCAGAATAAAAAGAAAAACCCTCATTTTCTGTTTTTCTGTATTGAGTTTACCAAAATACCCCTCCTCCGCCACCGACTCTCCGGTGGGGGCACCAGCTTAGCCCCACCTGTACCGGTGGCTTCCATCATCAAAAGTTCTGGGTCCCTCCCAAAACCCCCATAATTCCTCTCGCTCTCTTTCTTTTTTAGAGATTAAAAGCTCCGGGTTTTGATCACCAATTACATCCTTGATTTTACAGCGTTAAACCTCATCTCTCTCTCTCTCTCTTGTCTGATTGTCTGTGTCCCTATCTCGTCCCATTGTACGTTGAATTTTCAACTCCCTTCTCAGTTCTCACCACAGCAAACAGCATTTGATTCTCTTTTTAGTTTTTACCTCTAAAAAGCTGTTCTCGTGTCACAGATTCAAACACCCTTTCAAACAAAGCACCAAGTTTAAGTCTTTCTCTCTGTCTCTCTATTCACAAGTACAGCAAGACATACTGGAATACTGGGTTCTCTCTCTCTATCTGAAGAAAAGAATCCTCCATTCATTACCCACAACCTAAATTTTACTTTCCTTATTTTTAATTTCACCCAACCCCCCTTTCCCCTTTTTTTTGATTTTTATATAAATATATGCAATACCCATTTGTTTACACCTCTCTGTAAAGCTCTGTTTTTTATTCATTGTGTAATGTGGGGTTGGTGTTCCTTGTATTGGGTGCCTGCTCAGCCTCTAAACTAAACAAGCAAACACACACCAGAGGAAGAAGAAGAGGAGGAGGAGGAGGACTAGAGGTGTCTTCTTTGGGTTGTGATGAGAGAGAGAGATATATATTGAGCAAGTGGTAAAAGTCTTTTTCTGAGTTTTCTGTTTGTGTGGGAAATTATGGACACCAATGGAAGACTGGTTGCTGGTTCTCATAACAGGAATGAGTTTGTTCTCATCAATGCTGATGAAGTTTCTAGAGTAAGTCCTATTTTTAGTACTCTGCAAATCTTCAGACCCTTCAAAATCTGCTACTTTAGTCTTTGTTTTTCCCCAAAAGTCATTTTCTGGACTACATTTCTGCATTTTCAGGAGTACCCAGCTGCTCCTATTGACTTATTCTTGCACTTGTTGGATCCTGAAATCACTTCATCAAGATTTTTCCTTCTATTTCTGGACATTTCTCTATCTTCATAGCAAATTTTCTCCTCCTCCTCCTTTTTTTTTTTTTACTTTTTTCACCCCTGCCTGATTTTACTTGAGATTTTCAAGTTGCAACTACAGATTTTGGTGGAGGATTTTTGAGTGTACATATGAATATGAGTGTTTTCAGCCTCACATTCATGGTTTAGCTCTGGTTTCTGCTGAAACGTCTTCCATAAATTAGCTTTGTCCGTTGTTGATTTCAGAGTTGGTCAATGAAAGTTGTTGCAGAAAGTCTGCAGCTTTATTTCTGAAACCGCGTCATCAGTTTTCCATTGAATCCGCTATTTAATTTTCAGTTGGGTATTTTGTGATTTTTTTTTTCACTAATTTATCTCAAGTGTTAGTTCTTGAGCTGATGGAGATTGATATTGCAGGTAACATCTGTTAAAGAACTGAGTGGGCAGATTTGCCAGATCTGTGGTGATGAAATAGAATTTACAGTGAATGGGGAGCCTTTTGTTGCTTGCAATGAATGTGCCTTCCCTGTTTGCAGATCTTGCTATGAGTATGAAAGAAGAGAAGGCAATCAATCATGCCCCCAATGCAAAACCAGATACAAGAGAGTTAAAGGTGACTCTCTCTCCTTATTCCATATCAATGTTGATTTGGGTTCTTTCTTGTTACTGTTTTTTAGTTGAAGAAAGTCTGAAAAGAATTTGCATAATTTGTTAGGGAGTGCAAGAGTTGAAGGAGATGAAGAAGAGGATGATATTGATGATTTGGAGAATGAGTTTGACATTGCAAGCAATGACAGGAGAGACCCTCACCAAATTGCTGCAGCGGTGCTGGCTGCTCGCCTTAATATTGGCCGGGGTTCCCAAGTCCACGGTTCGGGGATTAGTACACCGGCTGAGTTTGATACTGCATCCATGGCTTCAGAGATCCCTCTCCTGACCTATGGACAAGAGGTGAAATAATATTATCTGCTTCCTGTTCTTTCTTTTTGGTGGTTGTCATTGTTCATGTGTGTTGATAATTGTGTTGGTTTTTGGTATAGGATGTTGGGATTGCATCTGATAAACATGCCCTCATTATTCCCCCATTTATGAGTCGTGGAAAACGTGTTCATCCGATGCCGTCTGCTGATGCCTCCATGTCATGTAAGTTCATTAAATTTGTCACAATGCTTGTAGCTGTTCATAGTATTTTTCCATCTTACTTATGATTGTGATTGTTGGTCTTAATGATGCATGCAGTTCCACCCAGGCCAATGGATCCTAAGAAAGACTTAGCTGTATATGGGTATGGAACTGTTGCATGGAAGGAGCGAATGGAGGAATGGAAGAAGAAGCAAAATGAAAAGCTTCAGGTGGTGAAGCACGAAGGAGGAAATGGTGGTGGAAACAATGAGCCAATCGATTCTGATTTACCCAAGTAGGTTGCATTGTCAATTTCAGAATTTGTTAACAGTCCCAGTCATGATATGTTATCATTGACTTTTACAATCACATTACTTCTACAGGATGGATGAAGGCAGACAGCCACTGTCGAGGAAGTTGCCTATACCTTCAAGCAAGATAAATCCATACAGAATGATCATCCTACTCCGTCTTGCGGTTCTTGGCCTATTTTTTCACTATAGAATTCTTCATCCAGTCAACGATGCATATGGATTGTGGTTAACATCTGTAATATGTGAGATTTGGTTTGCCATGTCATGGATATTGGATCAGTTTCCCAAATGGCATCCGATTGAGAGAGAAACATACCTTGATCGATTGTCACTGAGGTAACCACGCCTTCTCTTTCTCCTTGGGTAAAGTGACTGTTTGAAATGTCTGTTCTAAGTTATTGTACCTAAAATTTGTTTGTTTTAGGTATGAGAAGGAAGGGAAGACATCTGGGTTAGCTGACATAGACATCTTTGTTAGTACGGTTGATCCTACAAAGGAGCCTCCACTTATCACAGCAAACACGGTTCTGTCCATCCTTGCTGTAGACTATCCAGTCGACAAAGTTGCATGCTATGTCTCAGATGATGGTGCTGCCATGCTCACTTTTGAAGCTCTTTCAGAGACATCTGAATTTGCAAGAAAGTGGGTCCCTTTCTGCAAGAAGTTCAACATTGAACCCCGGGCCCCAGAGTGGTATTTTGCGCAAAAAGTTGACTATTTGAGAGATAAAGTAGATCCAACATTTGTCAGGGAACGTCGAGCCATGAAGGTTTGCGCATTCTCTCAAAACTTTAAATGATAACATTAACAAGACTGTAATCTCAGTGTAAAAAGAGTATTTCTGTTGAGCCATGAAGTCTTTTGGTTTCTTATGGATGATGGCGTTACTGATCTGCTGTTATCGTTTTGTTGGTGTAGAGGGATTATGAAGAGTTCAAAGTTCGGATAAATTCATTGGTTGCCACAGCACAGAAGGTTCCCGAGGAGGGTTGGACAATGCAGGATGGGTCTCCATGGCCTGGCAACAATGTACGGGATCATCCTGGAATGATTCAGGTGAGGGGGTCTTCATTTTATGCATATCACATGTCTAGAGAAACTATCATAGTTTCAAACTATACACACTATTGAGTATCTTAATCATATCTCTTTCTCAGGTTTTCCTTGGGCAAAATGGTTTTCGTGATATTGAAGGCAATGAGTTACCCCGTTTGGTTTATGTGTCTCGTGAGAAGAGACCGGGTTTTGATCATCACAAAAAGGCTGGCGCTATGAATGCTCTGGTAAAGTTCTCATCTTTGTGTGCATTTCTAAATTTGAATTTCATCCTTGTTTTCATTTAACTAATAATTGTAATTGTGTTAATAAAATCAGATACGGGTGTCAGCAGTAGTCTCAAATGCTCCTTACATACTCAATGTTGACTGTGATCACTATATAAACAACAGCAAAGCACTTCGAGAAGCAATGTGCTTCATGATGGACCCCACATCAGGAAAGAAAATCTGTTATGTACAGTTTCCTCAAAGATTTGATGGGATTGATCTTCATGACAGATACTCAAATCGCAATGTTGTTTTCTTTGATGTAAGTTCTTTTTTCTCTCTCGTTTTTTTTGTTTTTTTGGGAGAAATATATCTAGTGATAGAAATACCAATGAAGTTGCAAAAATGTGAACCCAGTTAAGGAAAGCTAACTCCTTTACACCATTTGAATGCAGATCAATATGAAAGGTTTAGATGGGATCCAAGGGCCCATTTATGTTGGAACTGGTTGTGTCTTCCGAAGGCAGGCCCTTTATGGATATGATGCTCCTGTGAAGAAGAAAGCCCCAGGGAAGACTTGTAATTGTTGGCCAAAATGGTGCTGCATGTGTTGTGGATCCAGAAAGACCAAGAAAAAAGCAAAGTCTAATGATAAAAAGAAAAAGAACAAGGAGGCTTCAAAGCAGATACATGCACTAGAGAATATTCAGGAGGGTGTTGAAGGTAAGAAAGTGATCTCTAAATGGCCACTTTACATACATGACTGCCCTGATAGAATAGACTTGAATTTCCTTGGCCAGTATGGTCTCACGCTTCAATTTGTCAATGTGTGTTATCAATTATTGATGCAATAGATGTGTTAAATGTAGATACTTATGGTGCTACTGAAACTCTGTTGCAGGAATAGATAATGAAAAATCATCCCTGATGCCCCAAATAAAATTTGAGAAAAAATTTGGACAGTCGCCAGTTTTCATAGCTTCTTCACTTATGGAAGACGGTGGAGTTCCCAAGGGAACAAGTTCTGCATCACTCTTAAAAGAAGCCATACATGTCATTAGTTGTGGCTATGAAGATAAAACGGAATGGGGAAAGGAGGTATGCTGCACCATTTGAGGGATTTGACTGAGCAATGAATCTCAAGCTCTATGTTATGCAAGTTACAACATTTTCTGTTTCTAATTCTTTATTGTGTTTCAGGTTGGGTGGATATATGGATCTGTTACAGAAGATATCCTAACAGGTTTCAAAATGCATTGCCATGGCTGGAGGTCAGTGTATTGCATGCCCAAAAGGCCTGCATTTAAGGGTTCAGCTCCTATAAATTTGTCAGATCGGCTACACCAGGTGCTTAGATGGGCCTTGGGATCTGTTGAGATTTTATTAAGCAGGCACTGTCCCATATGGTATGGATATGGGTGTGGTTTGAAATGGTTGGAGCGCTTTTCATATATCAACTCAGTTGTATATCCTTTGACATCCATACCCTTGATCGCTTACTGTTCCTTGCCAGCTGTCTGTCTCCTTACTGGGAAATTCATTGTCCCTGAGGTTAGTTCCCTCGTTACATTAATCTGGATTACATGTAATGTATCAGAATCTAATTCGTTCATCCGCTTTTAGGCGCAGAAACTCAACTTGAGAATGCCATGCTTGCTGAATTTGATTCCTTTATCTAACATTTTCTCTCTGGATATACAGATTAGCAACTATGCAAGTATTATTTTCATGGCCCTCTTTCTATCCATCGCGGCAACTAGTGTACTTGAGATGCAGTGGGGGCATGTCGGCATTCATGACTGGTGGAGAAATGAACAGTTTTGGGTGATTGGTGGTGCATCATCACACCTGTTTGCGCTAGTCCAGGGTCTGCTCAAGGTCTTGGGTGGAGTTAGCACAAACTTCACTGTCACATCCAAAGCAGCAGATGATGGAGAGTATTCCGAGCTATATCTCTTCAAGTGGACGGCGCTATTAATCCCTCCTATGACCTTATTGATCATAAACATAATTGGAGTCGTAGTCGGAATTTCTGATGCCATTAACAATGGTTACGAAACATGGGGTCCTCTATTTGGTAGGTTATTCTTTGCCATATGGGTCATTGTCCATCTTTACCCATTCCTGAAAGGTATGGTGGGAAGAAATGACAGACTTCCCACAATCATTATTGTGTGGTCAATTCTTCTGGCATCCATATTCTCGCTATTATGGGTCCGAATAAACCCATTTGTGTCCAAAGGTGGTATTGTGTTAGAAGTTTGTGGGTTGGATTGTGACTAGGATACCCTGCACAAATAGGTTTAGAATGGTGTTAGCTATATATAGAAAAGCTGTTTGGGCAGAGAAACTGTCTTTCACTTGAAGAGCAAGGCATCCCCTGGAATGAGAACTTTCACAAGGATGAATCGTCTTGAGGCGAAAGAGAAGAACTGAAGGGCTATCCTGGAAGATTGTTTGCATGTAGATACAAAGGGTCTTTGGGGTCTGACACATAAGTTGTTTTGCAAAATGTTCATTAATTCTTTAGTACAGGATTTTGTGGGTTGGAAGGGGGATTGTTTTGTATCAAGGTCTGTCTGTAAACCCAAGAAAGCATAATAAGTTCAGTTTGATTCATAATTCATCTTCCCTTGTCAGTAAGGGGGTTGGGGGTTTGGTTCATAGTGTCATGAGATCGTGTCCTTTTGTGCAGCATTACAAGAAAGTAGCTAAGAAATAGGTCTTGTATTTCTGGAAATGTCCGACTGTTCATAAAAAAAGGCACGTCTTTTGTATGTGTTATTTATTTAGAACTGAATTTTGAATAAATGAATGATTTAATTTACAGCATGGATTGGAGTCTAATTAATTGTTGCGGGTTGTTTGGACTTGGGAGTGAATCGGCACCATCTCATCTCAAAATAAGCCTGGGTACATTTGTTCAAATATACTCGACTGATCATTCACCAGAAACCAAGTGGTGGAGGTTCCACATCATAATTATAAAATGTCAAATACAATTGTATTTGATTGATGAGAATTTAAATGTATGCTAGGTGAATAAATTTTGTAGACACTACATGCGTCATATCTTATGTGACGGTTGATATGGTTATTTCACGTCATTTTAATAATTTTTTACTAATATTAGCTGTCAGAGATGTGCAGGGCCATTTGACTAATGCATGCAACCAGTTTCGTTCTCCTGGAGAGTTAAGACTCCAAATTGTTACTTCATTTAAAATGGTTTGGCTCAAGGAACACATCAGCACATTATCCAGACACTCTTTAGTTGGTTTGATACCCACCAGACACAAATGAAAGATATATTGCGTTGCATATTCATTTCGTGGAAACACAGAAGAAATGTCAACACCAACATATGGTTGTATTAGCTGTTCAGACAAACATTACATCAGGAATCAAGGGCACTGAACCAGTGAACCTTCACATCATGTTCTGGAAAGGTCCAAAGTTTTGCATCCAAAATTCACACATGAGAATCTCATATTAACATATTGCATTTCATTGCATGTCCACACACTTCTACACCATAGTTACATTTGAACTGTGCTCAATAAGTCGACATATTCATCTACATCTAACATGGTAAATGGGCAAAAGACTTCCATAAAACCCTGCATGAGATATGCTTCTGTTTCAAAAATAGAGTGCACAGCCAATGGGAGCAAAGACAGATGAGCAGTAAATTTACTTGTTTTGGAGATCCTCCAATGCTCGCCTGTCATGCAGAGGTTTTACTGAAGTGATGTTTGTTACTGGTTCACTCTTTCTGGCACTGAAGTTTTCCTTTCATATCAGACTTATTGATAAGATTCTTTGGAGTTCTAGGGACAAAAATATCTCTGTTCTTTTTCCGACTTGGTGTAGTAGAAACACTAATATTTATCTCCAAATCTGCCTCTAGAGCTCTTTCGATCTCTGATTGAATCCAGTTTTGCTGAGAAAAAACGAGCACATTTTATTAAAGATAATACAGAAAGGAGCGTTTAATGGAAGTCCTGCTTCTAATAGCTTCGACTTACCATGACTAGAACACTCAGTAACAGGAGAACATTGGTGGCAATGAATACCCAATTTCTGAGTGGATTTCAGCTTCACAACTTCTCTCAGTTGATGCTTATGCCCACTAAGTTCCCCAGCACCAACTTGTGGAATAGCTACACCTCCATTCCCATTCTTAACATTTTCACTAGTTGAATTGGAGTTTGATATCTCTGGATCTCATTTCTTAACTTTGTCATCGTCTCCAAAAAGCCAATCCATGACTGTTGACTACAGGCGAGGCTACATTCTCTGAAGCCTTAATTTCTGTTTGATCTCAAACATATAAGAATCAATTCACGGAGAAAAGGTCGAGCTTCAAGCCTGAGACTCTTCCTGCCTTCAAGCCTCTACCTTCTTGCAGAGAGTCTCTTTTTAAAAACACCGCCTATATATATATGAACAAGAAATGACATACATTTTTCAATAAAGATCAGACTAATATGGTGTTGCGTGCATATGAAAAAGGTTATCAAAATGTTGTTTTCTTGGGATTCACCATTTTCACACAGGAAGAAGGGTTTGTTCAGATCATTCATTGGCAGATAAAATGCAATTAGAAGAGCAAAAGCACAGAGCAAAGATACTCACAAGTCACAACAGAATGAAACACTGTGCAAGGAGAAAGTAGAATCACTTTCTTTCCTGGTATGAGAAATATCTGAAAATGATTTGCCATATGAAGAGTCTCTTTCTTCTAATAGACTGTCGGCATCCAATATTTGCGGCGTTTTTTTCTACCGACTTAACCCCATCACCAGCATTCTTAATACCAATTATTTCTTCCATACTTCTAGTACTACCTTTGTCAGCAACAATATTATTGTCTCTACTGCCATCAACCAGTACATCATCACAAAGATTGCATCTACTCTGTTCATCAGAAGTAGAATCCTTGGAACTTGATGCTTCATTTAATCTCAGATTTGAAACCTCAATACCAGCAGCGATATTACTTTTCAAACCAACCACTTTTTCTGAAGACACTGTATTGGGACCTACATAACCAAATGATAGCAAAGAATTTGCATCTTCTTCCTACTTCATCACCATTACGTTACCAATCATTTATATGAGATTCTAGGTCTTCAGAAACTCTCAAATTTTCTGATGGTTGATCTCCCAAACAAGCATCAGTTGCCACCTTTTCTTTTGTACTTTCACTGTCAGCCTTACTAAACCCTATTAATTCTCATAGATCTCCTGCAGTAGGGACAAATATAGATACTAAACCTCATCCATGTGTAGAAATTTCAGTAGTAAAAATATGGTCTCTAAAATGAAATATTCAAGATTGATGACCAAAGGATACTCACCAAGAGATGAAGAAACAATAACCTCTGAGGCAGAACCAATATTATTGAGATCAAGTATTTCCTCAGTCTCTTCGGAGTCTAGTGTGTGGTTTCCTCAGAACCATATATGCCAGTATCGGGACTTTCATCAACCTTCTCACCTGAGATGCTTTCCTGCATTCCTGAAAAGAACAATATAATAAATTATACTTTTCAATAATGACCTTGAAACTTTTTGTATTCAAGGTGTTGTATACCTGTGTGCTGTAGACATAGGATCTAGTTTCCCTTAATGTAGTCTTGCATGCATGTGTATAAATTCTGAATATTTCAATGATAAATACACACTGAAATTCACCCTACTCTTTCTTGTAAGGGAAGAAATAGTTAAGCATAAGTCATTACCGAATCCATCTGTGCTAGCATTGTCACCAACTAGCATATGCATATTCTTCTTTTCAGGATCCTTGCCTATGACCAGGAGGACAATTTTCATTTAATAATAGCCATCTAGTCATATTGTGCATTACCAGTGCAGAAAATGATATAGAAGATCGCTACATAATATAGCTTAAAAAAATCATATACATAAGGACGAGAGGAACTACAATAGCTAAACGCCTAAAACAAGTACACATAATAAAAAATTCAAAAGAAGACCCTTACACAAGAATATAAGCAAATTTTATCAGACTTTTTGTTAGATAAGCTTAAACGAAAATCAAGAACAACAGAGCAAAGGAACTCACATGAGACTACAACATGGTGCAAAGGACTCACTGATGTGCTCCTTGCTTCCAGTAGACCGCAGCCACCAATCAGTTCTTGGTCAACCATCCTAGTTCCATCCGCAGTATTCTCCTTACTAACTTCCATGCCTCCAGGACCAGTTATTGTGTGTGTCTATGGCCATCAGAGCTGATGGAAAAGGAAAGGCTTTCTCCTCCTCGGATATCCTCAGAACTTGAATCTTCACCCTTCTTCCATGCATATGCTATCCTTTCTGCATTTTTCCAGCTAGCTAGCTCAGAGGATATTTGTTTGCAGTTGTCAGGACAATTCCAAAGTTCATTTTATCTTGTGATTCGAATTCTATAACTTGATTTGCTCTCTGATTTGTAACAGTTTCACCATTTTCGAAAAACCAGAACTAGTAGCACGCATCACTAATTTTTGTTTAACGACGAAAGAAAACTTGTTACTTTAAATGTGACTGAAACTTCACTTGTACAAACGTGTCATCACACACATATATAAGAACTATGATCACTACGCAGAATGAGTCTTTTCTTCTATATATTGTGACACGCGGGCTATTATCACCAAACAACTAGTTCCTCTTTACAGAAAGTTTTCCCCTTCAATTTCTCCAAAAAAAAAAAAAAAGGTTTTGCCCTTCAAAAAGAAACATATAGAAATTCAGGGACCGTTTAGCAAAATTGACCACGGTCCAAAATGATCATCTATGCCAAAGTTAGGGGTCAAAATTGAACCTAAACCCCTGAGTTCTAAACCCTAAGTCACTCTTTGGCTTCACTCTTGTTCCTTCTGTGAAAAGTGAAAACCCAGATGCCATCAATGGCTTACATTTCTCTCTCCAAACCCTCCCAATGGCGACCCCGCTCCCTCACCCTCCCCCGCCTCTTCTGCTCCTCCACCGAATCCCCGACCCCCCAATCCGACCCGCAAAATGGATCCGCCGCCGCCGCCGCCCCGACGGCCCCAAGACCCAGGCAGCCGCGTCGGGTCCGGAGCCCGGAAAAGCCCGAGGACATCATCTGCAGAATGATGGCGAATCGGGCCTGGACGACCCGGTTGCAGAACTCCATCCGCGATTTGGTACCCGAATTCGATCACCATCTCGTCTGGAATGTCCTTCACGGAGCCAAGACCTCCGACCAAGCCCTCCAATTCTTCCGATGGGTCGAGCGTTCCAGGTACCCTATAACCTCAAAAGTCTCCAACTTTATCTTCTCAAGTTTCGAACTTCAATTTCATTTCTACTGCTCAGAATTCTTTGGTAGCTAGGATTCTAGATAATGATTCTGACATGGCATTGTTTGATTCAATGAATTTGTTGCTGGTGATTGAATGCTAGGTTGTTTCAGCATGATAGGGAGACCCATTTGAAGATTATTGAGATTCTGGGCCGAGCTTCGAAGCTCAACCATGCCCGGTGTATCCTACTAGATATGCCCAAGAAGGGTGTGCAATGGGATGAGGACCTCTTCATTCATCTTATTGATAGTTATGGCAAGGCCGGCATTGTTCAGGAGTCGGTCAAGCTTTTCAATCAGATGAAGGAACTGGGTGTGGAGCGGAGTCTCAAGTCGTATGAGGCTCTGTTCAAGAGTATTTTGCGGAGGGGGCGGTATATGATGGGGAAGAGGTACTTCAATCATATGTTGGCTGAGGGAATAGAGCCGACTCGGCATACTTATAATATTATGATTTGGGGTTTCTTCTTGTCCTTGAGATTGGAGACTGCAAAGCGGTTTTTTGAGGACATGAAAAGTAGAGGAGTTAGTCCTGATGTTGTCACCTATAACACCATGATTAATGGGTATAATCGGTTTAAGCTGATGGATGAGGCCGAGCAGTTGTTTGTAGAGTTGAAGGGAAAGAATATACAGCCCAATGTTATAAGTTATACTACCATGATTAAAGGGTATGTTTCTGTTGGGAGAGTGGATGATGGGTTCAGGCTGTTTCAAGAGATGAAGTCTTTTGGTATCAAGCCTAATGATGTCACCTTTTCGACTTTATTGCCAGGCCTTTGTGATGCGGAGAAAAAGGACGAAGCTCGGAATATATTGAGTGAGATGGTTGAGAGGCATATTGCTCCCAAGGATAATTCAATCTTTGAGAAATTGTTATATTGTCAGTGTAAGTCTGGAGATTTGGATGCGGCTGCTGATGTGCTCAAGGCAATGATTAGGCTGCACATTCCGACAGAAGCTGGTCATTATGGTATCCTTATTGAGAACTTTTGCAAGGCCGGGGTGTATGATCGAGCAGTTCACTTGCTTGATAAGCTCATTGAGAAAGAAATTATTATGAGGGCCCAGACTACTATGGAATTGGAGGCTAGGGCTTACAACCCAATGATTGAGCATCTGTGCAACCATGGGCAGACAGGTAAAGCTGAAGTCCTCTTCAGGCAGTTGATGAAAAAGGGTGTTCAGGATTCAGTTGCCTTCAATAATCTGATCCGTGGGCATGCCAAGGAGGGAAATTCTGATTCTGCGTTTGAGATTTTGAAGATTATGGGTAGAAGAGGGGTTCCTAGAGAAGCAGATTCCTACAAGTTGCTCATTAAGAGCTACCTAAGTAAAGGTGAACCAGCTGATGCTAAAACAGCTTTGGACAGTATGATTGAAAATGGGCATGTTCCAGAATCATCACTATTCAGGTCAGTAATGGAGAGTCTATTTGAAGATGGTAGGGTTCAAACGGCAAGCCGCGTAATGAAGAGTATGGTAGAGAAGGGAGTGAATGAGAACATGGATTTAGTTGCCAAGATCTTGGAAGCCCTCTTTATTAGAGGTCATGTTGAGGAAGCGCTTGGACGGATTGATCTACTTATGCAAAGTGGGTGTGCACCTGAATTTGACAGCCTCTTATCTCTTCTTGCTGAAAAAGGAAAGACCATTGCAGCTGTTAAGCTATTAGATTTTTGCCTCGAGAGAGATTGCATGGTAGAATTTTCAAGCTATGATAAGGTGTTGGATGCTCTCTTAGCATCAGGAAAGACTCTAAATGCGTACTCAATTTTGTGTAAAATAATGGATAAAGGAGGGGTCACTGATTGGCGTAGCACTGATGATCTGATTAAGAGCCTCAATCTAGAGGGTAACACAAAACAAGCTGACGTCCTCTCTAGAAAGATAAAGGGAGGGGAGGCAAAAGCCAGTCGAAGTAAAATGGGGAAGAAACATGCAAGCCATGCAGGATTGGGTGCTTGACAACCTAAAGATCACTGGAGGAGTTAGCAATGAATTTCTTAACTTTTCTGTTTTGTGCAATGTTGGGAGCTCCGCATTTAGGAACAGAAGGAGGGAGAGTGCTTATTTAAAGTGCTACTTTGCAGCATTAGATATTAGCATGTAGAGAAATTGGGCAGCTTCCTCTTAGTGCTGGATTCATGTCCTAGCGATGGGCTATTTTGGTCTTTTCTCTTCAAAAAGTTTCAGTTAGTTAGATTTACCCTTTATGCCCTGTTTTACTGTCACTTTCATACATCTTTGTTGGTTACTCTGATGATTTTTGCATTGCCAGTTGAAATTTTGGCACAAAATTCAATAAATGCAGCCTGTTTCCACTGTGTCTCCCTTTTTTATTGTTCTGTGATTTGGGTACTAGTAATGTTTATGATCCAACCTTTCATCTATTCTATTTTCAGTTCTTTGAGAATCACTTCATCTTAGATTTGAAAGCACCCCATCATCTCTACCATTAGAAATGGAAGAGTCTGTTTTGGTCACATGCTTCACCAAAAATGAAATGCTTTAAAAGATCCATAATTGGAACAAAAATAACTAAATATATGTGACAGGGTTGGTATGGGAAAACACAAACAATAATAAAAATAGATTTAGAAAAGATGGGAGAACTGCAGAATCCAAAGTGGAGTACACGATGGACCGATGGCTTCACCCACATTCAAAAGCAGTTAGCATTGCAGTTCATGCAAAAAGGGTGACTAAGGATCAACACAGAATGAAAAATTAGGGAATTGAAGGAAGAAACACAGAGGCAGGTATGTTTATGCAGATTATACTGAATTTATGGGGGTTTCTTTCCCCAATGATTTAATTTCTATACTTGCTCGTATGGTTCTTGGTGTAATCTGGCTCACTCAGCACCTGATTTTTGAAACCAAGTTCTGCAACTCATAATTGCATTATGGGTGTTATTGCTCTTTGAATTGTTTGAGATGATTCTTTGGTAGATTGTGTAAAATTTTAATAATACCGGGAATGAGGCCGGTTTTTGTTGTATCATAATTCATAAGCAATGACAATAGAATTTGTAAAAAAGACAATTTCAGTCTTCTAAGCCTCATTGATAGGATTACAGGATTATTGTGTGGTCAATTCTTCTGGCATCCGTATTCTCGCTATTATGGGTCCGAATAAACCCATTTGGTGTCCAGAGGTAGTATTGTATTAGAAGTTTGTGGGTTGGATTGTGACTAAGATACCCTGCACAAATAGGTTTAGAATGGTGTTAGCTACAGATAGAAAAGCTCTTTGGGCAGAGAAACCGTCTTTCAATTGAAAAGCAAGGCATCCCCTGGAATGAGAACTTTCACAAGGATTAATCGTCTTGAGGCGAAACAGAAGAACTGAAGGGCTATCCTGGAAGATTATTTGCATGTAGATACAAAGGGACTTGGGGTGTGACACATAAATTGTTTTGCAAAATGTTCATTAATTCTTTAGTACAGGATTTTGTGGGTTGGAAAGGGGGATTGTTTTGTATCAAGGTCTGATTGTAAACCCAAGAGAGCATAATAAGTTCAGTTTGATTCATAATTCATCTTCCCTTATCAGTAAGGGGATTGGGGGTTTGGTTCATAGTGTCATGAAATCGTGTCCTTTTGTACAGCATAAAATATAGGTCTTGTATTTCTGAAAATGTCAGTGTTTATCAAACAAGGCAAATCTTTATTATGTTTATTTAGAATTGAATTTTGAAAAAAATGTATCATTTAATTCATGAGCCGAGATTGGAGTCTAATTAATTGTTATGGATTGTTTGGACTTTGGAGTGAATCTCCACTATCTCAACTCAAAATAAGCCTGGGTACATTTGTTTAAATTTACTTGACTGATTATTCACCAGAAACCAAGTGGTGGAGTTTCCCCATCATAATAATTATGAAATGTCAACATATAATTGTAATTGATTGATGTGAAATTAAATGTATCAATTTTTTAATGATTATTTTTTTATAAGAGTGTTGTAAATCTTAAATGTTGTAAATGATTAATAATCAAAAGATTTTCACCGTCACATTAGGTGAGATGTAAGATCATTTTGATTAATGCATGCAACCGGTACCGTTCTCCTGGAGAGTTAAAGACTCCAAATTGTTGCTTCATTTAAAAAGGTTTGGCTCAAGGAGCACATTATCTAGACACTCCTAAAGAGTGTCCCATTGGTTTGATACCCACCAAACACAAATGAAAGATATATTGCATTGCATATTCATTTCGTGGAAACACAGCACAAATGTGAACATCAACATTTTGAATGGCAACACAGCAGAAATATGAACATCAATATATATAAACATTAGTTGTTCAGACAAACATAACATCAGGAATCAAGGGTACCGAACCTTCAGATCATGTTCAAGAAAGGTCCAAAGTTACATGTTTCAAAAGTGGACAGACAATAGGAGCAAAGACAGACGAGCAGTAAGTCTACTTGTTTTGCAGATCCTCCAGTGCTCGCCTGCCATGCAGAGGTTTTACTGAACTGATGTTTGTTACTGGTTCACTCTTTCTGGCATTGAAGTTTTCCTTCATATCAGACTCATTGATCAGATTCTTTGGAGTTCTAGGGATAAAAATATCTCTGTTCTTCTTCCGTCCATGTGCAGTAGAAACACTAATACTTCTCTCCAAATTTGCCTCCAGAGCTTTCTCTCTGAATGAATCCAGTTTTGCTGAGAAAAAACAAGCACATTTTATTAATGATCAATACAGAAAGGAGTGTTTAATTGAAGTCCTGCTTCTAATAGATTAGACTTACCATGACTAGAGATCTCTGTAACAGGAGAACATGGGCGGCAATGAATACCCAATACTTGAGTGGATTTCAGCTTCCCAACTTCTATTGGTTGATGCTTATGCTCTCCAAGTTCCCCTGCACCAACTTGTGGAATAGCTACACCTCCATTCCCATTCTTAACATCTTCACTAGTTGAATTGGTGTTTGACATCTCTGCATCTGATTTCTTAACTTCATCATTGTCTCCAAAAAGCCAATCCATCCCAAGACTGTTGGCTACAGGCGAGGCTACATTCTCCAAGGCCTTAATTTCTGTTTGATTGAGCTCGGATTAATGGATTATTATTTTCTATGAGAGTTAATAAAACTAGAAGATGAAAAACTGCATGTATTCAACCAAGGTAGCATAGTATCCATCACTGCATTGCCAAGGAGGCTTAGGAAATGAAGATTTAGGAGAAACAAAAAAAAAAAAAAATCAATTGAGCAATTGGAGCAATTCTTGCCATGTATTAAGGATGCATTTAGCACTTACCATGCCTTGAAGCAGTAGCAGGAGGATCAGCAAAACCATCTATGCCAGCATTTACACCTTCAAACTTCAAGCCTGAGACTCTTCCTGCCTTCAAGCCTCTACCTTCTTGCACAGACAGATGTCTCTTTTTGAAAACACCGCCTATATATGAACAAGAAAAGACAAACATTTTTCAATAACGATCGAACTTATATAGTGTTGTGTGCATATGAAAAAGGTTATAAAAATGTTTTCCTTGGGATTCACCATTTTCACATAGGAAGAAGAGTTTGTTCAGATCATTCATTGGCAGATAAAATGCAATTAGAAGAGCAAAAAGCACAGAACAAAGATACTCACAACAGAATGGAACATTGTGCAAGGAGAAAGTAGAATCACCTTCATTCCTGCTATGAGAAATATCAGAAAATGATTTGCCATATGAAGAGTCTCTTTCTTCCAAAAGATGGTCACCTTCCAATGGTTGCGGGGTTTTTTCTACCGACTTAATTCCATCACCAACATTCTTAATACCAATTATTGCTTCCGTACTTCCAGTACTAACTTTGTCTGCAACAGCATTATTGTCTCTACTGCCATCGACCAGTACATCATCACAAAGATTGCATTTACTCTGTTCATCAAAAGTAGAATCTTTGGAACTTGGTGCTTCATTTAATCTCAGATTTGAAACCTCAATACCAGCAGCCATATTTTCCAAACACCCAACCACTTTTTCTGGAGACACTGTATTGGCACCTACATAACCAAATGATAGCAAAGAATTTCCATCTTCTTCCTGGTTTATCACCATTACGTTACCAATCATTGTATGAGCTTCTAGGTCTTCCGAAACTCTCAAATTTTCTGATGGTTGATCTCCCAAACAATCATCAGTCGCCACCTTTTCTTTTGCACTTTCACTGTCAGCCTTACTAAACTCTTTTAAGTCACATAGATCTCCTGCAGTAGGGACAATATAGTTACTAAACCTCATCTATATGTAAAAATTTCAATTGTAAAAATATCGTCACTAAAATGAAATATTCAAGATTGATAATCAAAGGATACTCACCAAAAGATGAAGAAACATTAAACTCTGAGGCAATGGCAGCAGCATTACACGTTTGAGGTTTGGCACAAGCATTATCAAGGCATGGTTCTACTTCTGTTGACTCATCCCAAAAACTTGGAATGTGCACATTAGTATCCATAATAGCAGAACCAGTAAGGCAATGGTTATACATTTCCTGAGCGGATTTCGACTCCACCACTTCCCTGATCACTTTATTCTCCTGATGATGAAGTTCCTCTACAACTTGTGAATTATCAATACTTTCTTTTAAATTATTCACATCCTCAATATGTTCACTCTTTGAATTGCCTTTTGACATCTCGAGACCTGATTTTTCGAGTCCAGCAGTTTGGTCATCTGTGGAAAGTCGTTTCATCCCAAAACTAGTCAATATGGGTGAGGCAGCCTCTAATTCCAAGGCTTTGTTTTCTACTTTTCAAATAAACAAGAATCATTAGTAAAGGAAAAGCTGAGCTATAATTAAAGACCACCATTATTGTTATCATTAAAAGAGGTGGTTTATTCGCCTTCATGCAAGGAGCATTTACCATAATTAGAAGCAGAAACTGGAGAATCAACACCCATTTCAGATTTTAGCATAGAGGGTTCAGTGGAATCAGCTTTTTTGAGTCCAGAAGTTTGGTCATCTTTGAAAAGTCCTTTCATCCCAAAACCATTCAATATGGGTGAGGCAGCCTCTAATTCCAAGGCTTTGTTTTCTGTTTCTCAAATAAGCAAGAATCATTAGTAAAGGAAAAGCTGAGCTATAATTAAAGACCACCATTATTGTTATCATTAAAAGAGGTGGTTTATTCGCCTTCATGCAAGGAGCATTTACCATAATTAGAAGCAGAAAATGGAGAATCAACACCCATTTCAGGTTTCAGCATTGAGGGTTCGGTGGAATCAGCAGAACAGGTGGCCACAGTACCAATATTATGGAGATCAAGTATTTCCTCAGTCTCTTTGGAATTTAGTGTGTCCTCAGAACCATATATGCCAGTATCTAAACCTTCATCAACCTTCTCACCTGAGACACTTTCTAGCATTCCTGGAAGAATAATAAATAATATTTTTCAATAATGACCTTGAAACTTTTTGTGTTCAAGGTGTTGTGTACTTGTGTGCTGTAGAAATAGGTTCTTGTTTCCGCTAATGTAGTCTTGCATGTGTATAAATTCTGAATATTTCAATGATAAATACACTGAAATTCACCGACTCTTTCTTGTGCAAATGAACGGAAAGAAATAGTTATGCATAAGTCATTACCGAATCCATCTGTGCTAGCATTGTCACCAACTAGCATATGCATATTCTTCCTTTCAGGATCCTTGCCTGTGACCAGGAAGACAATTTTCATTCAATAAGAGCCATGAAGTCATTGCGCACTACCAGTACGGAAAATGATATAGAAGATTGTTATATAATATAGCTTAAAAAAAAAAACCATATACGTAAGGAGAAGAGGAACTACAATAGCTAAACGCCTAAAACAAGTACACAATATAAAAAATTCAAAAGAAGAAGAGTTTATTTTTCAGCCCCCTTAAACAAAATTATAGAAAGTTTTTTTACTAGATATATTTTTGTTAAATAAGGTTAAATGAAAAACAACAAGCACAGAGCAAAGGAACTTACATGAGACTACAGCATCGTGCAAAGAATAACCAAGGTCGCACTCAAGCCTGTTCCAAGAGACATCAGAAAATGATTTCACATCTGACATGCTCCTTGCTTCCAGTAGACTGCCACCAATCAGTTTTTGCTCAACCATCTTAGTTCCATCCACATTATTCTCCTTACTAACTTCCATGCCTCCAGGACCAGTTATGTCTGCTGCATCATTATTGTGTCTATGGCCATCAGAGCTGATGGAAAAGGAAAGGCTTTCTCCTCCTCGGATATCCTTAGAACTTGAATCTTCACCCATCTTCCATGCAGATGCTATCCCTTCTGCAGTTTTGTCATCCCTAGATATGGAGTCACTTGAAGCTGCAGAAACACATTTTTCCACCTCTGAGGATATTTGTTTGCAGTTGTCAGGACTTCCAAAGTTCACTTTATCTTGTGATTCAAATTCTATAACTTCATTTGCCATCTGATCTGTAACAATTTCAGAAAAGCTTTCTTCATGGATGGATACATTAGGATTCTTGACCTCTAAATATCCATTCCTTTCTTTCTCGCCATCTACATACTCTTGTATCATAACAGATACAATGTCTTGCTCTTTTAATCTTTCATTATCTTCCAAAATAGACTCTTCAGCACGTTGATCACATTTTTCAAGTATGTCTTTGCCGTCCCCAGCATCTATTGCATTCTCACTGTGCTTAACCTCCACTTGCCCATCAGAATTTTCACCTACATCTTGTTCAGCAACCCCTAAAAGTATTTCATCTTCTAATCAGTGAAAATTTCAAAGACAGCATGTAACTGTAAAGCCTATTATATGTAATTTCAAGATATAAATCACCATTAACTAAGATATTCTATCGGTTTGTTATATATTATCACAGGACATGCGTAATTAATTACAACTCTGCTACTATCAAGGCCTTAACCATTTTCCCGAAACCAGAACTAGTAGCATCATTAATTTGTTCTAATGACGAAAGCAACTTATTTTTAAATCCACATGTTTCTGAAACTTCACTTATCAAAAACCTGTCATCATATGCATAAGAAATTAAGAACTATGATCACTGTACAGAATGAGTCTTTACTTTTATTGAAAGAAGCGGGCTATTATCACCTAACAACTAATTTTTCTTTAGAAAGTTTTCCCCTTCAAAACCTGTTCTGTCCTGGACACCATCTTAGTTGTATACTTGTATACTCAAGGTCAAGTTGAGATGTGGTTTCAGATGAGGACATGACATATTGACCCACATCTCACCTCACATATTAAACTCATCTTGCAAATTTTAAGAAAAACTCTAATTCTAATAGGCGCAGATTGTTGTATAGAGTCAGCCATACAACAATGCAAGGTGTCAAGTTAGCAACCCTCAATGTACCTTTCTGGATATCAAGTAGTTCTTGACTATGTTCCTTGGAAGTTGCATTTTTATCCATACTCAAATCAGGCATAGCATCCAACATTTCTTCAACTTTACAGGCCCCTTCTTTATTTTCCTCATCTTCTTGAAAAGCTGCATTCACATCAAGACACTCATCGTCTATAAAATGATAAGAGAAATTTACAACAGAGGCTATAGTTATTAAAATAAATAAAAAGTAAAAAATGAGAGGGCTTTTGAACATAGTGCTACACATGTCTATTAAGTTCGAAACTTAAACAAGAAAGTACCTAGATCCTCATCAACATTCTCCTTTTCTTTCTGATTGTTTTTGTCACCCTTGCTGCAGTATCGATCTCCTGCATTTGAGACAACATGCTTACTTAAGTGTAGACAGTTACTTAAATCAGCATCTCGTGTTATTACTAATAACCAAATATTTGTCTTTCAGTAATAAATTCACCACCAAAATAGTATGCATAAGTTTAATAATCAAAAGATGCAAAGATTTGAGGCAGAGTACTGAGACAATGCCACTACTGGAATCAATTTGACACTTGGTACAAGAGTTATCAACAGATGGTATGACCTCTGTCAAGTATTCTTAATACATTCAATATCAACTTGTCCATGATCATAGTAATTCAGATCAGCAAGTTTACCTTCAGTCAAGCAGTTGCCAATATTATTATTTTCTCTATAAGTGACATAGTCCTCCATATCAGCTTTGCTCCCCATCATTCTGTTCTCAATACCCCCACCAAGGGTCCTGATATTATCACTAATACTAGCATTTTCATCCTTGTATGTCTGTTCATCTGTAGCAAATGAAGCCTTTCCTTCCCTATGCAAGTCAGAATCACCAGTGTTCATGCAATCCAGTGGGAGAGCAGATTGTGATGTTCTCACTACACCTTCACTCTCTACAGACACCACTATATCCAGACCTTTCAAAGATTTTCTCTCATTTTCAACCTCCACAGCATCCATCGCACATTCAAGATTTGAATTCATAGTGGGTGCCACTATGTGATCATTCACAACTATTTTCCCATCAAAAGATAAATTCTGGTACTTGCTTCCATGCAACAAACCCTCAACTTCTTCACAGAGATGTATGCCTTGAGCTTTAAGTTTGTTCCCTTCAGCAGATTAAACAATCACATTATTTCATAGCTTTCAGGATGCAATCAATGTTTTTCCTTCAATATCCAACATCTACCAGAAATTATGTACAAGTAATCATTTACATCTATTAACCATTTTGGTTTTTACTTCTTTGAAACTGTTACTAGGAATTGAAAGAATATACATATCTTTCCAACTTCATTATCAGGAATATTCTATAGGCCAAAAATAAAAATGTTAGCAGTAGTGTTGGTCATCAAGAGCATAAACAAACATATATTAACCTGAATTGGCAAATTAGAGATCAGAAGTAATTTAAACTTTCCATATAATACAATATCTTTGTGAGGAGAGTTCATGGAACTGACCTTGTTCATATTCATCATTGCTACAAGAGACCCCACAGGAAGATGAGTTTTGGGCATCACCATCAGCTGGAACAAAGAGATCATACAAATGTTAGTAATAGGCAAAAAAGCTTTGATACTCCAAACAGATAACAAAAAATAAAATAAATAGAAAAAGATTTCTCTGTAAGCCTCACATTTTAAAACTACAGGGATTGTCCCACTTTCAAATGTATCCATTATCCTTTCTGCTAGGGTGATTGGACTTCTATCACCAACTGAGGATTCATGCTCACATTTGTCTTTAATTTCTTCACTGCCATTGACAATGCTTTCATTCGAGAATTTATCCTCAGCAACCTGACCATCTGTGTTGTTTGAATCAGGAAGGGCACTCTCATCCAAGTTTGAGCTTTTTTCAGTACCCCCATTTACCTCGTCAATACCAGTTGGTAAAGTTTGAGCAATATCTAATTCCTCAACAGATTCATTATCGGCTGGCACAACTTCTTCCGTCCTCTCACCATAAGAGGATTCATTCTCATATTTCTCTTCAATGTCTTCAGTAACATCTGAGATTTCAGGAAATTTAACTTCAGCAACCTGATCATCTGTGTTATGTGAATCCAGAAGAACACTTTCATCAAAATTTGAGTTCCTTTCAATAGCCTGGTGAAGAATCTCTTCAGTAACAATTGGTATCATTTGGGCACTATCTAATGCCTTAGCGGATTCATTATCTGCTGGCATAACTTCTTTTGTACTATCATGATTACATAGTATCTCTTCATTCCAGGAAGATGTTGTTTCATCAGGGACTTCAGAGACACATGTAGAAGAGAAATTTGTTCCAATATGATTTATATTTATTCCTCCAACGCAATGAGCTTGAAACTCATTCCCAACTGCACACCAAGTTGAGAAATGAAATAAGAAAATGATAGAGGTTCAGGAACTGCGCTAGGTTAATATGATCATTTAAACATTACTGAAAAATGAAACATTCTTGTGGAGCAAGTATAGACCAGTTAAAAATATGTATTATACAATATAAGCAAATGTATGTAGAGCAAAGAGCTTCCTTGTGGAGCAAGTATAGACCAGTCTCACATACCTTGCTTTACCAGTGAAGAATCTATTGGAGTTGTATCACTGGGAACGGTACTACCCGCATGCATTTCTCCAACCGTCTCTGCAGCAGCTTCAGCAGGCTTTTTAGAATCCATATCAACTTGAACCATCACTATATTGTCAATTGATTTCTGATCCTCAGAAACACTAGCTATGACCCCGTTTGCTAATTGATCATCCAGCACACCACCTCTTCGACTAATGGATTTAACAATCAATGACTCTTCTGATTCTGATCCTTCATTCAAGTCCAATAAGTTGGAAGTTTGACCTACAAGGTATAAGAACATATTAAGCACCAAAAATGATTAGTACATCTGTTTGACACCGAACTGAATAGCTCATTTACCTTCACATTCTGATCGATAGGTGAATGAATGAACATCACGTACACAGGCATTTGGAGAAACCACCACACTGCAGAGATTACCCGGAGATGCTACTGGGTTTTGTTCAACTGTGTTTTCTTGATCAGTATCCTTTCTGTTAAAAGACAAACAAGGATCATCCATAACACCCACAGTAGAGTTACTGAAGATGGCATCTTCTACTGCAACACTTTTGATATGATTAATGATGGGTTGTTCATCATTCTGTTCCTTATGTAACATAGAGGTCCCTTGAAAGTTCACAAATTCCACAACCCGATTTCCGTTCAGATGAGCCAAAATATCCGTGGCTTTCTCAATGTCCGAATATACAGTAGATGCTGCCAAACTAACTGGCTGATCCTTTGTGGCAGATTCTGTCTTCTTGCTTGATCCCTTCCTCTTCTTTCTTGACTTTTCTACAGCTTTGTTGAAACAAGAGTCAGTTTCATTTTCATTTCCTGCAGGTTCCTGTATTTCCAATCCAACATCTATCTTTGGTTCTTCAAGTGGTGAATTATTTTCAGCAGGCATACTTTCTGTCAATAATGCAGTCTTGCTATTAGATCTCCTTGAACGAGCCTTGGGTGGAAGTAGATTTTCCAAACCTGGCTCAACTTCAGGATTCCCTCCAAAGTCTTTATTCCTTGGTCGTTTTCTAATAACATCTCTTTCCAGTTCCTTGCCCATCTGCAGCACAGGAGATCTATCTAATGACTCATACACAACTACTGAACTCTCCTCTAACAGTGACGGCTCTTGGAATTCCTGCACAAGCCTATCCATTTCCACAGCAGTTGCAATTATGTCATCACAGGTTTCCGCTGGTACCTTTTTACATGCATTCCTACTAGACTTCCTTCCAGATTTAGCAGCACTAGAACTCTTTCTAGTAACCGGCTCTCTTGGTAGTTTCACGATTTCAACAGCTTCGCAAATTCCCAACTCCTTCTCGGCACCAGTCACAGAAGAAAACAATGTGGTTTTTCGTCTGGACCTCCTTAAAGGATGTTTAGGTAAGAGAACATCACTTGGCACCACTTGGGAAGCGCCTTCTGAATTTTCGTTCCTCGTTCTTTTTCTAGCTTCATCTCTGGCAACCTCCTTTCCCCCATGGAGCACAACTGCTTTACATTCCTTCTGGACTTTCACAGGTTTAATACCTTTCCCATCAACATTTTCCGCACCAATTATCACTTCCTTTTGCCCATGACCAGGTGAAAAAACAGACTCCACAGCTCCTGATGGTTGCAGTTGCTTTCGAGACCTCGTAACACGAACAGGGGTGTCCTTAATTTCCACTACTTCAACTTCTCTTGCATTTTCAACCACATCCAAAACTTCCTTCTTCTCCAAAACCTTCTTCCCCATAGACTTCCTTCTTCCGCCCCGCTTCTTTGGTTTGTACTCACAATCCGAGTCCGAGTCTTTGTCGGTAGCCACAAAGTAAAAGGTTTCATTGTCAGGACTGAACTTCACTTTCTTAACTTTCTGACTTTCAACCGAATCAATCACCATTTCAGTTGCTTCCAACTGTTTCTCCACCTGCTTAACTTCTGTTATCGAATTTTCATCTTCCTGTTTATTAAAAAGAAAAAATGCAAAGAAAAATGTCCAACAAATTAAACCAAACACCCCAATTCCCGTTCTGATAAATCACATAGCAAAAGAGGAAAATTACCAGCTGGAACTAAAATTTGTAAAATTTCATACGGATATTTCAATAAACCTAATAATCAATATAAACACGAACACAGCCAACAAATTCGATTCGCCCCAAAAATTTAAAATTTTGAACCCAAAATATAACACAATGAAAAAAAAGCAGAAATCTTTGTAGAAAATTGGAGGGGGATTACCTTAAGAAGCAAGGTAAGCCTTTCGGCCATTTCTGTGTTCTTCATATTGGCACGAATCCCATGCTTCTTGCACAGCGCTTGCAGCTCCTTCCTCTTCATCGCGTAGAAATCCATTTCTGGAGAAATCACCATTAACAAAGACCCAATCAAATTGAGGAAAAAAGATTACAGTTCAATTTCAACGAAATTAGGGATTTTACTTCGTTACCTAAACATGCCCAATGCGAAATTGGGAACCGAGAGAGACCTGGAGGATATAAAGAGATCGATGATGATGCAGAGAGAGAGAATCAAGACGGTTCTTCTTCTTCTTGGTTTTCGTTGTGGAAGTTAATTCCTTTTTGCTTTTCCGAAAATCCGATTTGAATTTTTGGCTTTCTCAGTTTCAGCGCTTCTTTTAAATTTCAAACTGAACGGGCTCTCCCGCTTTCCAACGCGAGTATCCGCGGTTGCGAGAGTAGGAATTGGACTTGTAGTCGCGGGATGAGCAATGGGGGAAGGAGAATGCGGAGGTAAAATAGTAATTTGAGAATTGGGAGAGAGCGAGTCTGATTTACGCGACCCGGACTGAGGCGTGTGTGAGATTAGAGCGCCGATGTGAAGCGTGTCCAGGAAGTTTGGGAGGCTAAAACGTGTTCAATGCCAAAGTGTCCCGAAAAAGGTTTAAGTCGTAAATGTTCATGGCTATGATCGATCAATTAGATTTTAATAATTTGCAATCCGATTGAGTTTTATGAGTTTATCCTAGTCAATATTGCTAGTCTATTCATCCTTTGTTACATCTGGCACGAGATGATAAAAAAAGAGCTTCGTCATCTATCGATGAGCAATAGATTGAATGAGCTCTTGGTATTGCTTTGTTTTTCTCTCCTTTTCAAATCCAAATCTATTTAGTAATTAAAAATTTTCAACTCAACGTATTCGTTCCGTTAACCCGACGGATCGTTGATAGCTCAATCCAAATTTGTATATGCGGGATTAACGAATACCCGATCTACCCAAGTCATTTATAATTACAAATATTTTTAATTTTAAGTAGTAATATTAAATTTTTATCATGATATCTGATCGGAGTAATATTTTCTATGATTTTAATATCATTTTCCCTACATTTTACTTGGTTATTTTCTTAACAATATCATTTCTAACTCATTTTGTTGTATTTAGGTAGAAATGAACTTCAAACGCAAGAAATGAGCTAAGGAGAGCTGGAAATGAAGGAAATGAAGAGGCAAGGAGGAAATGAGGCGCAGAAATGGAGAAATGGAAACTTTCCTAATCTAAAACAGGAAATCTCAGTCGAAGTAGGAATCCTAATGCAACTAGGAGTGAGCTCGAAAAAATGGTGTTCGGAAATGAAGAAATGACAGAGTCCTAGTTGGACTAGGAAACCTGATTGCACTAGGAGTCCTGGTGGTGCTAGGAGATGTTGTGGCTTCAAGATGACTCAAGATAGTTCAAGAATGTTCTAGAACGCACAAGGAATTTCGGCAACAAAGGAATGGGCTTGAAACTGTCCAATTGAGAAGCCTGGCCCAAAGATTGAAGCATGTGACTTGCACGTGAGGTTCTAGATCCTTCTTGACGTTGTGGAGGAACCCTAAATCGATTGTTATTGGTTTTTGCCGAAAATTAATAGAAGATTCATGAAGATTTCGACAAGAGTCCAATTAGGGTTATTTTCGGATTTCTATGGAATTCTTGGAGAGAAAATAGAGGAAGAAGAATTGAATTATGATTCTACATGCAAGGAAGCCGAAATATGGACTAGATACATGGAGAATTCGGCCAAGGGAAGTTTGCTTGCTCTCCAATTCAAATGGAATTTTCTTATTGGTTGAATGATGTCACAAAGGAGAATTCCTAGGAAACCCTAGCCCTAGGCCGTGCACTATATAAAGGAGGGGATAAAATGCTGTGAAGATCATCATGAAACCCTTAATCAAAATAGCAATTACCTCCCTTTATTCTCTCAAAGTTTCGGCCTCTCCAAGTGTTCAAGGTTTTGAAGCCGTGAAGCAAGTTCAACCTCCATCCACCATCCTTGCCGTGATCCTCATCATCCTCCACCACCTTTGAAGACCTTCTTGCGTTCTTGAAGCATCTCCAAAAGTGTAACCATGAACCCTAGAACTTTGTTTTCGGTTTTCTTACTTTGTACGTAACTTAAAAATCAGATTCTTAAGCGTTCTTTGTTTTTGGTTTTCTTGGTTGATGCGATTTCATGTTAGATTAAAGTATATGTTTTGATGATTAGTTTCCAATAGCCTTGAAGCATGATTTCATTTTAGGATTTTCAGATTTATAGTTTTCGAATTCTTTCTATGTTCTTGAATGTTTGTTGATTTTGTTCTTCAATCACATCTTTCATGTTTCGATTTCTTTGTTGACCAACTTAGGTTTCGAGTTGCATGATTGAATCCATAATGTGATGCTAGCGTTCTAGGTCTTGTTAATTAAAGTGGAAAACCTATAATTACTTAGGTAAATCAACAAAGAGGATTGCATGCTCGATTAGCGTTCTAACTTGTGTGTTTTTCTTGAATCGATCAAACTTTCTAAGTGTTTAATGCGTTGAATATGTTTGTTATTGGATTGGTCACTCATTAGCATAACATGTTTAATAGGGTTAACTATTGTGCGTTCATCTAATTAATTTAACTAAGAAAAGTAAAAAGAACTTATGCATGCGTTCATGGTTTGTTCTTGATTGATTTCATTCAAGTATGTATTTGATTCGAAAACTATGATTTGTAACCTTGGATTCGTGTTAAAGGTTGTTAACTTCATCTCTACATCTCATCCGTCCATCTCATCTTGATTCTTGGTAGATTGGTCATTGTAATTAGTTAGCCAGATAATTAGTTTAGAAAATAAAACAAATTTCGAAACCTCCCTTATTCTTTGTAATTTTTGTAAATATTGTATAATTGTATTAATATTCTTTTCTTTGACATTTAAATGACAGGAGCACCCCAATCCCCGGATAGAACGATCCCTACTTGCTACATACTAACAATTGACAACATGGTTAATTTTGAGCTCATCAATATCTCATAAAATATCAATATTTAACATCATTTCTAACCTAGTGGCCTTATAATAACAAGAAATATTTGATGGCCTTAAAGCTAAAGAAACATTCAAATATGCATTTATATGTAATTTTCTCTAAAAACTAACCCCCCCCCCCCCTACCTAAACGCTTTGGCTTTCACTTCCACTTCTCATACTCCGTTCATCCACCATCTTTCACTTCTCATACTCGGTTCGTCTACCATACTCTCTCTCTCTCTCTCTCTCTCTCTCAACCTTGGGCACTTCACACTTATATATATATGGCACATTGCAGTAAATTGCAAATCCCACCCATTCCGATATTTGTGCTAAGATTAAATATATATATATATATACATACATATTTCTTAATCTTACTTTATAATTATTTATTATTGTACAATTATTATTGTGTGTTTCAGGTTTTTAAGTATGTGAATTGGTCTATTTGCCTATAGTTTCTTCCAAGAGATGAAACCTCATATGAAGGAAGGACCGTTGGAGAGTTTTGTAAAATAGAGTGGGCATAAAATTGGGATAGATGGTACTGTTTGGCTCGTGGAGGCTAATAAAAAGGGGTATCAAGACCAGTATAACATTTTCTTTATGTCATATATTTGATATTATTTTAGTTTTTTTTTTCAAAAATTAATTGTATTATTTTGTTTATTATAGCAAAGGTGAATATTTGGAGGACATGTGCAAAAAACTGACAGACATCAATATTAAGCCGCTACTTGTATTTGACACAAAAGTGCCAAATAAAAAGAAACATCAGCGACACATGGTTATAGATTGTTATGTTGATTCAAGTGTCATACAGGTAACAATTTCATAGGTTATTAACAAATGCATGCTACTAATGCCGGGCCTTGAGAGTTTTTGACATATATTAATGAGGGTGAATGTGTGTGTGTGTATACACACTAGGACTTTGTAATTTTATATCAAGTTCGGCACGGTCCAAGCCCGCTATAGATGGACTTAGCCTGACCCATATATTGATGACCCTCTACATAAATTATGTTTATTCCTTAGTTTTTCTTATCTATGATTATATATTTTGATGGGTTGTGAATCTCAATTGATGTCGTTTTTATTTATGCGTGAAGTATCTCAAGAAGTAGGGAATCGAATACATCCGTTTCCCGTACGAATTAGATGCACAGCTGGCATACTTGATGGAGATGAATTACATTTATGCTGTGATGACAATTGACTCTGATCTAATGGCTCATGGGGTTTCGAGGGTAAGTAATTTTTGCTTCTAGTCATGGAATTCCCTCATTTCTCAAGTATTTTTAAATTTTATTTATTTTCTATTTATTTTGTGTAGATAATATATAAGTGGGATCCAACTAAGACAAACTGCTATTACTACGAATATGAAGAAGTGACAAAGAGAGGTGATTGGTACGGGTTTACTAAAAAAATGCTTTTAGAAACATGTATCTTATCGATTATCAAGAGAAGCGAGGTTATTTCATCATGGAAGATAAAGATGGCAGCCAAAAGAAGACTGCCATCGACTTCAAACGTGCTCGTGACCTGATGCGTGAACACAGGAGTTACAAAAGACTGATTGAAGAGGAAAGGATAAGCACGGCCAACGGATATTGATAAGCTCAAAATGAGTTCTCAAAATTAACCCTGTTGACAATTGTTAGTATTTAGCAAGTAGAGATCGTTCTATCCGGGGATTGAGGTATACTTCCTGTCAAAAATGTTAAACAAATTAGTATTATTCACAAAATATAAAAGAAAAAATAAAACAAAGTATATATCTACAAAATTACAAGATAAGGGATTTTCGAAAGTTTATATTCTAATCTAATTACATAATAGAAGTGATTGATCAACCATGAATCAAGGAAAAGATGGACGGATAAGATGCAAGATGTAGTTATCAACCATTAACACAAAAACAGAATATCAAATCATAATTCATGAATCAAAACACACATTTGAACGAAATCAATCAAGAACAATTCAAACTATGAACGCATGCATAAATTCTTATTACTTTCCTTAGTTAAATTAACTAGATGAACGCACCATAGTTAACCCTATTAATCATGTAAAGCTAGTGAGTGATCAATCCAATAACAATACACAATTAACGCAAGAAACACTTTGAAAGTTTGATTGATTTAAGAAAACACACAAGCTAGAACGCTAATCGAGCATGCAATTCTCTTTGTTGATTTACCTAAGTAATTATAGGTTTTCCACTTAAATTAACAAGACCTAGAACGCTAGCATCTTATTATGGATTCAATCATGCAATTCAAAACCTAAAGTGACCACTAAAGAAATCGAAAACATGATAGGTGGGATTGAAGAACAAAACCAACAAACATTCAAGAACACATATTGAAATCGCAAATTACAAATCTGAAATCCTAAAACGAATTCATGCTTCAAGGTTATTGGAAACTAAACATCAAAACAAATACTTTAATCTAACAAGAAATCGTAACATCCAAGAAAACCAAAAACATAGAACGCTATTGAATCTGATTTTTAAGTTACAAGGTATCAAAATCAAAAACAAGAGATTAAGGTTCATGGTTACACTTTTAAAGATGCTTCAAGAATGCAAGAAGGTCTTCAAAGGTGATGGACGGCAAGGAGGATCACAGCAAGGATGTGTTGGAGATGACGATCTTGCTTTACGGCTTCAAAACCTTGAACACTTGGAGAGGCCGAAACTTTGAGAGAGTAAAGGGGAGAGATTGCAATTTTTGATTCAGGGTTGAGAGATGATCTTCACGGCATTAGCTTCCCCCTTTATATAGTGCACGGCCTAGGGTTAGGGTTTCCTAGGAATTCTCTTTTGTGACATCATTCAAACAATAAAAAAATTCCATTTGAATTAGAGAACAAGTCACCTTAGTCTTGGCCGAATTCTCCATGTATCTAGACAATATTTTGGCTTCCTTGGATGTAGGAATCATAATTCAATACTTATTCCCATATTTTCTTCTCCAAAAATCCAAAGAAATCCGAAATAATCCCAAAAAGATATTTGCCGAAATCTTTGATATTCTTCTTTAATTCTCACGGAAAAAAAAACAATTCATCTAGGGTTAGAACTCCTCAAGACGTCATGGAAGGATATAGAGAGTCATGTGCAAGTCACATGCTTCAATCTTAGGGCCAGGCTTCTCAATTGGATAATTTCAAAGCCCATTCCTTTGTTGCCGAAATTACTTGTGCCTTCTAGAACTTTCTTGAAAAATCTGGAGTCATCTTGAAGCCACAGCATCTCCTAGCGCTACCAGGACTCCTAGTGTCATCAGGTTTCCTAGTCCAACTAGGACTCTGTCATTTCTTCATTTCCGAACACCATTTTTCCGAGCTCACTCCTAGTTGCATTAGGATTCTTACTTCAACTGGGATTCCGTTTCCTAGTAGGATTAGCAAGGTTTCATTTCTCCATTTCTGCACCACATTTCCTCCTTGCCTTCATTTCTAGCTCTTCTTAGCTCATTTCTTGCAATTGAAGCTCATTTCTACCTAAAAACAACAAAGTAAGTTAGAAATGACATTGTTAA
Source organism: Rosa chinensis (assembly GCF_002994745.2). Lineage (NCBI taxonomy): Eukaryota > Viridiplantae > Streptophyta > Magnoliopsida > Rosales > Rosaceae > Rosa > Rosa chinensis. Next base: position 36,494,450 of record NC_037093.1, on the reverse strand, counting down.
AGGAATAACTAAGTAAAATGTAGGGAAGATGATACTAAAAACATAGAAAATATTACTCCGATCAGATATGTTGAGAAAAAGGCCGTTCTATTTAATTTCATAGAGTGTCTTATTTCATTCACAGGACAACAGGTGCATGATCCTTTGACAAAGGAAAGCCCCGCTTAACACATTGGCAGATTGATTATCAACCAACTGAAAATCAGATGAATTCACGAAATAATTGGATGGACAATAACTGATGACGGAGTTAAGAGACTTAATGAAGAGGGGGGGGGTTCCTTTAAACCTGATGACTATGACAAAGGATCTCATAAACGAAAATTGGCCTGCATCTGATAACACGGGCAACAGCAAAAGGAGCAATACGTACTAATCCAAATTAGAGGTATTTCAATGTCATCCCAGTTCCAAATACCTGCTTGTATTTGACGGATGTAAACATCAATCATAATATAATAAGTTCGTATGACTGATGATAATCTTGTCTTAATGAAGTTTGCTTAATCAAATGTTGCTTAACCGTAGAACTCCAACAAACTTAATAGTAGATTCTTTTGAGTCTCAAAATGTGAACTTGTAAGTTGTAACAAAGGAACAAATAGCACAAAAGCCACTCTGATTCTCTAAAGATAATCGGGAATAGAAAGTGGCAGTTTCTCCAAGCATAGCCCGCTCGAGGATTTCATAGTACATGGTGATCCATTATGACCAACTTCCATAAAGATACTTGTGACATCTTGAAGCAGCTTTGCATCAATCAGCTGCCCACAACGCTGTTGATCAATCTGCACCAAATATAAGTGTGTGAATCTACATTTATGAAATTTACCTCTAGAGAAAAGACTGAATTAGGAAATTACTCACCCTTCTTAATCATCCAATCCAAGCTTTAAAGCCACTGCAGTCCTTCTTCATGTGCCCTATCTTTTCACAGAAATAACACTTAAACTTCAAAAATTTTCCAGCATTAGCTTTTGCAGGTTTCCTAGCTACTTTAGCCTTGAGCTTATTCTGCTTTTTCCATTTTGGCTTCTCAACCAGGTTAACTGTAATAGTTGGTGCTCATTCTCTCTTAATTCTTTCCTCCTCATCCACACAGATAGAGATTAGCTTCTTCAGGTTCCATTTGGTCTCTAGGGCATTCTATGAAGTTCTCAGGTTGCTGTAGGTGTTTGGCAGAGAATGAAGTGCCACATGCACTACCTGCTCATCTTTAACTCCCTTGTCTAGGTCTCTGAGCCTAGAATTAATGTCAATTAGCTGCATAATATGCTCCCTCACACCGCCCTTCCCAGAGAAACTCAGTTCATTGAACTTTCTAGACAACTTAGTTGCTTTAGCCTTGTCATTCTCTCTATATTTGTTTGCAATTTCCTCCAGAAAGTCCACGGCTAACTCGGGCTCCACTATAGACCCCTTCACTGTGTTAGACATAGTACACCTAATGACATTTTTGGCTTTCCTGTTGCTGCTATACCACTCCTCCTATCCTCATTTGTACTCTCATTATCTAGTTTAGAAGGCTGGTCCTCAATTAGGCAAACATAATACACAACCCGTACTAGAACAAAAAAAAAAACAATTATGCAGCACACCATGCTAGAAGCCCTCCTAGTCTTGGTAGGAATAATCACTTTCAATCCCTGCAGCCACAACTTGTCCAAGAGCATTCACCGAGGCAGACATCTTCTAAGATCAGAAACAAGCAGCTGCACAATGGAAGAAAGGCTTCTATGGTTCAACACTATTAAGCTTCAGAATGGGGCTGAGAATGTATGCAAAAGGCAGTGTTGACCATTGGCCAAAACCTCATCCTGGACTCATCCCATAAGGAGTCCTAGTTTTACTTTATGTTTATCAGATAGGAGACTTAAGCTTATCAAAATCCCTTATGTTAATCAGGTCTTTAACAATGAGGTTCCTACTCCTATCAAGATATATATATATATATATATATATATATATATATATATACATCTCGATAGGTGACTGGTATTAGAATTACAGCTACATATTTCTTGTTATTTATTTATTTAGCTAAATCAATTGTTCCATTTACTTAATGCTTTTAGATAATGTTAAGTCCACTTTATTCTAACAAACCTCACAAAGTTTTCTAAAAATATCAAGCAAAGGACAAAAGTTGATATCCCAGACGAATTGTTTAACAAAAGCCAATGTGCCTTGTATCTGATGGCTTTTAAGCATGCTCAATTATTGACTAATAAAACTTCAATGCAAACTTTTTGATATCCTATAGCTATAGTGACAAAATAAGAAACTTCGCAAGAACATGAAAGCCAAATGCTTGCCTGTTGGAATCGAAACTCTCTAGCTATCATCAACACAATAATTTTTTTTAACAACTTTCAGGAGGATACCAATCACAATCAAACACCAATTAACCGTATGATAACATGAAACCATTACAAACAGAACACCACATACTGAGGAGCTGATGATGTCTTCCTAGCTCTTCTTAAATTTTTCATATAGCAATACCTCGTTTCCAGCCCCAGGCTTATTGCACATATTATAAACATATCTAAGGTAAGAGTGTAGGAAATCTCCTCCATTCAACCAGCGGATTTGGATTATACAAGACCCCTATACGAAAATGTAGTGCGTGCAGGACAATGTTCAGTAAACAGCTACAAATATACGGCAACAAATAAATATTTATGTGTGTGGGTGATGGTTAAAGCTTGCAAACGATAAAGGATACGCGTACTACTTCATATATTCTTCTGTGGTGAGCTTTGTCTCTGGGAATCCTTCCACTTTCTGAATTGCCTCTTCCATAATCATTAACCCTTCCTCAACTTGCATAGATCTATTCATCTTAATTTGCCGCTTCTTCACTTCAATATAGTACAAATAACTAGATCAGTTTATCGATCTGAATTTCAATCAAGCACACCTAGACAGATCTCTTCACCTCAATACATAATACAGTTGATTCATGCTAAAAAGTCATCGAACCAGAAAGCGCATTGGGTAATCTTGCATTTGAGAATGTACCCCAGTATGGCAGGGTAACAAAACTAAAACACTGGAAAAACTAAATTCCTACACTTCATTGCCAAAGAATAAGGAAAACCAAAAATTGAAACCATCAAATGGCTCGAAATCTTTGAGAATAAGGTAACCCATTCCTAACATTCACTTACCCAAACAGATCGACATGTGAAAACAAACAAGTAAATAAAATACTTCCCATTCCTGCCATAACACACTCAAGATTGTTACTTTCGAATAAGATAATACAGTTATGCATACAATGATACAATTCTAACAAAACCCTCAAGGTAAAACCCTAAGTTACGTTAAAAATTGAGGCATTTTACCACACACAACCAAAGAAATACACCCTAAAGTAGAACCCTCATGTTAAAACACAAGCAAGAGCATAAAACCCCTCAGAGAATTTTGAAAACCACAAAGCGTAATGATACAATTTGTGAAAAAGGAAAAGAGGAGGAGCGTGAGAGTAAGAATTGTTGGGCTTATAGAAATGGGTGTGGAGAAGAAGACCCTGGCTTTCGATTTTGGAAGAGCTCAAAGCTGGTGAGGCACTGAAAGAGTGTGAGTGCGTTTTCCAAAGGTTTAGTCTTTGGCTGTAAAAGAATTTTTTTTTTCTCCTTTCTTTCTCCGAACAATACTTATGGGCGGGAAAAAGTGGAGGGGAAAGACAAAAACGTCATGTTGCTCATCGTGTTTTTTTTTTTTTTTGAGAAAGTGATAAACAATCTAGATAGTTACATCAGAAATAAGCACATTGGAGAGTCATTGCGGCCCTTCCTCAATCCAAACTTGAAATGCAGGAAACAAAAACGTTTTTTTGGCTATACTATGCGCTGCCTGATTACATTTCCTAGGGCTATAAATACTTTGAAATTGAAAGTATTTTGATTGGTGAAATCTTCCTGTATGGTAGCAGTTGTTGAACAACACAAAAATATAACCAAATTTATGAATTTTTTTTTTGGAGAGGTAAGGTAACAGTGATGATTATAGTTAAGACATAAGAATCATTTTTGCATAAGTTTCTATTTCATGATTTTATCTAATCAATACTTTATCTTTCATGAAGGATTTTCATCTTTCTACTTTTGAAACTCTGTACCAATTAGAGCTGAGTCTTGGTGGTTGCACTTACTGGGAATTGCTAAGAGTGAAACATCTCGCCTTCAAAAAATAGTGTAAGATAGATTGAAACGTATTTTGAATTAGATGAGCTTGAAAGGGATCTGGTCAGTCCACCAGCGTAACCGAATTGTTTGCTTTCATCCCTAGAGACTATCTCTTTTAAGCAATGCACGGGACAGCGGGATGAGATGGAAGTGGCAGAATATTTGTTAAAGAACGGTGAGGTTTTGAATACAATGAAGATCTATATTATGAATCCTAGATCTACAGGTGAGCATACAAAAGAAGAGTTATCCAATAAACTTTTAACGTATGAAAAGGGTTCGAAAAATTGTCAAGTCAAAGTTATCTGATGAAAATTGGACAAAGCATGCTAATGTAATCTATTTGCAGTTGATTGTTTTTAATTGTATAACTATCTCTATTTAGCTTCTTGACTCTGGATAATTAGATTATTGTGACATATCACAGTCTCATTTGCAATGGAAGAAGTGTGTTAAATTCAATATCATTGAACTATTATTCTCCTCTCCTTTTATTTAATTTGGCCAAGTAGGGAGTTTAAAAGTGAACATATAATCTTTTGATAAGATGATTAGGTCTACTAAAACTGCAATATGTGGATCTCATTTGAAATGTTTTTTTGGGTCATGAATGTAAGACATGTAACTTGTTTGGGTCTGCTATTGTGAAATACAATTGACGATATTGATGTAATTGTTATTGTTATTGACTTATTGTTTCGATATTGTTTCATTGTATTGTTATAAATCAGGTTGTTTTGATGTCTTTCAATATGTTTGAATTGAAAAATGAAAGAAGGAATTCAATATGTTTGAATTGATGTCTTTCAATATGGGTTTTTGGAGGCAAGATTTGTCAATTGTCGAATTTACCCCTTCATGTGGGCCTTCTCGCTGGGTCTGTTAGAGCCAAGTCAGCAGTTAACATATGTTTTGGACGGCATGGTCATGGGTGATTGAAATTGGTACCTCAGGGGTGTTGTTCATCAAATTGTAAGGATAGGGACTGACATGAGGTCCAGTGTAAACCACAGGGTACTACACTGAAATTAATCCTTATGTTGACTATTGCATCCCATTTTGGGTGGGGGATAGAACTTATTGTGTATTGAAATCTCATGTTTTGCAGGTAACGTTACATTACGTTATGGCACGTTACAGTACGCTATCGTACGTCATCTTATGATACTGCAATTTAGTCTGTTGTACGGAATATACGTGCACATACGAAACATCAATCTCTGTGAACGCAAGGTTCGAAAGTGTAAATTCAACTCTTTCGCATATAATGCTTACAGGCCACATTGTTCAGGCCGTCGCATTGGCTAATCAACCGTCATTTCCATGCTCGGCGTATTGATGATTTGGAAATCGTATCACACCACAACCACCACAAAGTACTGCATTATTCCTTTAATGTTTGGGGTATTGATTCAGGATTCAACATCATAAACTGTTTAAACTACTTTTGTTTTATAATTTTAATTGAATTAAAATCTGTGCTCTAATTGCACATTGCAACTTTCCGAATTTGAACAGAGCAAGTAACCTCCCAACCTCCCTAGAGACGACCAGTCATCTCTAGCATGCCAACGTCGTAGCTATGTCACGGTTCATAGATGTACAGAACAAAATTGTGATATTACGTAGTCATGTTTCCATACAAACCTGTGTCAGATTACTTGGCAACCTAATTTACATTCATGTCAACCCGGGCCGCATGACATTGTTGTGGTCTAGCAACACAAACATTTTTTGAAGGTCGGTTGTCAGGTTGGTACTCGAAATTCGGTCATATAAGTTACATATCCTAACAATAACTCCAAACGATATTGCACAAATGTGCAGTAATGAAGGCAATCATATGCTTGCACCACTTTTTAGGGGATAAGTAAATGATGGAACACCATAAAAAATGAGGTTCTTTCAGTGTGCTAAGTTTTAATCACATTTCTGGCTAGCACATTACTGTAATGATCGAGATTTTATTATAATTCTTGTTTGGCGTGAAATTATTAAAGTCTCAATTGTTAAGTAATACAGTTTTGATAACTTGCTCCTTTTGATGTTTCAAAAAATCGATATGATTCGAACGACAAAATTGCTCGAAATGTTCGATTCAAAAATTGACATTTATATGTTAGGATTTTGCGAAAGCTTCCTTCACAAAAGTTGTAGAGCATGTTGATGCGAGTTCGTGCCTATGCAGAATGCAAAAATAGGAGTTCGTATGAAGAAGTTATGGGTTTCGGAAAGAGTTTCTATTTTTGTATAAAGGACGAAATTTTTCAGAAATGGTAAAGAATGACCAAATTTCCAAAATTGGAAACCTAGTCCCTCTCTCTGTCTCCCCGAGCCTGAAACCTCTCTATCTTCTTTCGGTCATATCTTTGCCGTCCAACCACCTTTGGACATGCCACCAACTGCTTTAGCTTTGGCTCATCCTCCTGCACCTGCCTGTGGTAGCATCTCAGCCCATCTCTGCTGCTACACATTGCAACAAAGCAAACCCGATCCTAACCCTATTTTAGGTTAACGCCGGTTTCTCCCTCCTTTGGCCACCATAGATCTATCCACCGGCCGTTCTAGAATCCCCTGAAGATGTTGATCATGCTCCCCAAGCGGCTTTCACCGAATTGAAGCAAGGAAGGAGAATTGAAGTAGATCGGAAGGCGTTGAGAGAGCTGTGGATGTGACCACTATGTCCTGAGGGAGATCACCACCTTCATGTTATAGGATGAGGCTCGAATTTGGTAGGAAGGCGTTGAGAGAGCTGTGGATGTGACCACTATGTCCTGGGGGGAATTTGAAAGACGTTTAAGAGAGAAGTATTTTTCTGCAGTAGTAATAGAGCAATAGGAGAAGGAGTTTCTTAAGCTAACTCAGGGAACAATGACTGTTAGGGATTACGAGGCAAAATTCTCTCGGTTGTATCGTTTTGTGCGACCATATGACACTCTCAAATTAGGTAAGCACTTTCAGCGAGGGCTGAATGATTCTCTTAGGCGTGCGGTAGCGCCTTTTGAGTTGCCAACTATGGCATTCATCGCGGCTAAGGCCATGGTATTTGAACTGGAAAACCAGACTTAGCAGGATGACTTGACAGTATAGAGAGATTCCCGAGGAAAAGGGAAGGCAATAGCCGAGAGTAGTGGCTTGATGAGACATCAAGGTGGGTCTTGGAAGAGACAGCAGACTCATTATTATCATTAGGCTCCAGTTAGGATAACAGCTGCACATGCTCCTATTCGGGCAGCACCTATCAGGCAGGCAGCACCAGCTACACCTGTTAAATGTTACAACTGTGGAGAGTTGGGCCATACTTCTAGAGTGTGCACGAAGGCAAGGACCAGAATGTTCTTTACTTGTGGACAGGCAAGACACATTGCCAGAGACTGTACTCGACCTCAGGGTGGAGGACAGGGGAACCAGCAGAGACTGCTACCTCTAAGACAGGCTAGAGTTTTTACTATCGGCCAGAAGGCAGAGGGGTGGAAGGTACACAATGCCAATAACTCAATCATACAACAGATGTCAGACAACAGAAAAGCTAATTTTCTGTTGTCCCAAATTTTCAGACAACAGACAAACCTAACTCTGTTGTTTGAATACCCATCGAAACACACTTTTTTCATTTTGAATGAATGGGTGACATTCAGACAACATTTTTATGTTGTTAACTCAAGATAGAGATATACCTACAATTTCATTCCTCTGAAGCCTCTTATTCATACAACATTTTTATGTTGTTACCTCAAGATAGAGATATACCTATTTGGTTAATGGAAGTGTTAGAGGGGAATGAAAGTAGGTGTTATAACCAGTTTAGGATGGAAAAAAATTGCTTCTTAATGCTATTGAATGATGTTGAGAAGATGTTGAAGGGTTCAAAAAACATAAGTACCGCTGAAATGTTAGCTATGTCTTTATATATTTTGGGACAAGGTCAAACCAATAGGAATACACAAGAGCGTTTTCAACGTTCTGGTGAGACGGTTAGTAGATATTTTGATATAATGCTCAAGATTTTCTATAATATGGCGAAAGTGCTCATAAAGCCGGAGGATCCCGAATTTACGAGCATCCCAAATGAAATTTTAAATGACTCAAGCTACATGCCTCATTTTAAGGTATGTATAATGTTTTGATTTATATGCTTTGCTTTTTTGCTCCATTTATATAAATTGAATATGTCATCACACACACACACTCATGAATGCTATTTTGTTATGCAACATTAATTAGAATTTTTTTTTAATACCTATTACAAATAATTTGTAGGATTGTATTGGCGCTATTGATGGTGTTCATGTTCAAGCTTCGATTTCTCCATGTGACCAAGTGCCATACATTGGCCGAAAAGGAACACCCACCCAAAATATTTTGGCTATATGCAACTTCAACATGCAATTCACATTTGCATGTGCAGGGTGGGAAGGCACTGCCCATGACAGTAGAGTATTCTTATCGGCTTTCCGCAATCCTCAATCGAATTTTCCTAAACCCCCAAATGGTAATTTGTTTACCTACATTGCACAAATAATAATCCTAAATTATATCATAATCAATCATTCATTATAATTTTCCATTTCAGGAAAATATTATGTGGTGGATGCCGGATACCCACAAATGAAAGGATTTTTAGGACCGTATAAAGGTGAGCGGTATCACCTTCCACATTTTCGTAGAGGTGATGAACCGACAGGTCATAAAGAAATATTTAATCATGCACATTCTTCACTTAGGAGTGTTATTGAGCGCACTTTTGGGGTATGGAAAAAAAAGTGGAGTATTTTACGTGATATGCCAAGCTTTCCTTATGATAAACAGTGAAAATAGTTATTGCTACAATGGCTCTTCATAACTACATAAGAAGATATGCTCAACAAGATCTTGATTTTGATGAAAGTGAAAATTACTCAAGTGAAGACAACAATGAAGAGATGGAAGACAATGCATATGAAGAAGATGGTCCGGGAAGACAAGAAATGGAGATTTTAAGAAATACAATTGCACAAAGTCTAATGAATGCATAGACTTAGCATTTAGTTGCAAAGTTGTATTGACCTAAATTACATTTTGTGTAATGTTTCCCATGGACCATGGTGGGGGAATGTTTTGTGTAATATTCTCAACTCATTTGAATAATATTTAAGGGTTTAATGTAATCTTTTATTTGATCCAAGCAATATATAAGCAAACAAATTACAAAAAACTAAAATTGCTTATATAATTTGTAGAATTAATATACATATCGAGATAAAAGTGATGAATTGATAATTTAAACTAGTGTACAAGGACAATACATAAGAAATTATTTAATTTGGTATAGTTACATAATCATAAAACAAAGTTATGTATTTTAGTATCATCTTTTATCATCTATGCCCATTTTGGTAATTATACCAAACCAAAGCACTTTTTACTTACAATTTACCAAACACTCAGAAATTGCTTTTGGTTCAGACAGCACTTTTAAAAACAGTTTACCAAACACATCAGCTGCTTCCTCTCGCAGCAATATCAGAAGTGCTTCTTCTCGCAGCAATATCAGAAGTGCTTCTTCTCACAGCACAGCAATCCCAAACTGGGCCATAATTTCATTCCTTTGAAGCCTTTTTTCACACAACACTTTTATGTTGTTAGCTCAAGATAGAGATATACCTTATAATTTCATTCCTCTTAAGCCTAAAAGCTTGTCTTATTCAAACAACAGTGATAAGAAAAATCTGTTGTTTGATCATAGAAGACTGAAATTTTGAAATTCTCCCTCCCACTTGATAAAGACATTTCCCTCTCAAAATGGTCAAACCCTAATTAAGTCAAAAAAGTGATAACCATCAGACAACTAATTTAACGAAGTTGTGTTGTCTGATTATATGGGGAGTCACTTTTTTAATTTTTGTTTTTTCTTTTGGGGCCGTAACCACTTACCCAATTAATTTTAGCTTAAGAATTGTCCACTTACTCCACTAAGACCTTTTTAACCCCATTTACCCAATCTAACATCTATTGACAATATTGCCCTCATTTTAATTAATAAATTACACTCATCTCTCTCTCTCTCTCTCTCTCTTTCTCTCAACTCGTCTCAGACTCTCTTGGCAAAAGCACTTCAGCTTCTTCCCCCGGCCCCAGATGCCTCGACCTAACCCAGGCCTTCTTCAAGCCCATCCATGGTGTCGCCCCTCCCTCCTCCTCCAACGGCCAGACTAAGATCTCCGACATCGGTGCCGGCAACGTCGGCATGGCCATCGCCCAGACCATCCTAACCCAGTACCTCTGAAACTCATCCTCATTGACGCCATACCTAACAAGCTCCGTGGCGAGATGCTTGACCTCCACTACAGCCGGAGTTTGGGTCTGGGCTTTGCTCCGGGTCGGGGCTCTGACGTCGTCGTTCAGGCTTCTCTTCTTCTTCTTCCCCCCCCCCCCCCCCCCCCCCCCCTCTTTCTGGTAAAATGCGTAGGAGGCCTCCAATGGTTGTTGTGGTGGTTTGTTTCTCCAAAAAATTGGCCTATTTCAATATGGGATGTTGCTAGTAGTGATTGTTTTGTTTATTATGATTTGGTTGGGCAATAATAAGATCATTAGTGGGCAATAAAACAATTATTGGAAGATAATAATAAGATTATTGAGGGGCAGTAAAAAGATTATTGGGGGGCAATAAAATGTTTATTGGGGCAATAATAAGATTATTGCAGGGCAATAATAAGATTATTGCAGGGCAATAATAAAATTATTGGGGGGGGGGGTAATAATAAGATTATTTATTTGGATAACCCTACTAAAACTTTCAAAATTATAAACAACTTCATTTTTCATTAATTATTGATCCCTAATAAACTTGTTATTGGGGGGCAATAATATATTTATTGGAGGGCAATAATATGATTACTGGACATTATTAGGGGGCAATAAAAACAAACGCCAGAATCCGGTAGTCGGATTCAGGATTCCGGTGGCCGGTTGCCGGATTCCGCAGTCGGCCACTGGTCACCGGAGTCCGACAAGGTCTCCTATGACTTCTCTCTCTAAGTGACAAAGAAGGAGAAGACAAAATTGTCCCAAAAATAAATAAAAATGAATATAAAAAAAATATTTAATTGGGTATTAGGGAAATGATCTCTTAGAGTGTTTAGGTAAGTGGACAATCTCTTATAGTGTTTGGGTAAGTGGGGTTAATTAGCTTCAAAATTGGGTAAATGATCATTTCCGGTTTTCTTTTCCCTTTCAGATCTCCTAATTGCTCTCTCAAAACTTGTTGCTATCTTAACCTACATCTCTTGATTCTCTCTCTCAGCCTTAGCCTTGCCTCAAGCTCAGTTCACACAAATGAATCATTCCAAAACACAACACCTTTTCTAAAAGGACAATACAACAAGTTACCCGGTGACAAAATCATATAAATCGCTAACATAACAATTCAATATGAATTCTGACAGGAAGGTTTCGAACCGGGCAGGAAACTTCTTTTTCTTCTGGGGGCCGATTTGGAGCTTTTTCGGCCAGTTCCGACGCCGCCGCCACCAGCGGTTCTGGGCTTCTAGGATCGAGAGATTCAAGATGGGGGTCGGTGGTTTCTAGGGTTTCAAGGCTACGATTTTGGGGTTTCAAGGTTAGGGCTTCGTGCTGATAACGTGTTTTAGGAAAATGGTAATTGAGAGAGAATTGCTGTGTGTTCTCATTGATAATAGGGGCCTCTTTATATAGAGGATTACAATGCATGGAATCTGAATTGTACAAGGAAAAGTTATCATACATTGAATGGATATATCTAAGATTCTCTGAGATTATCTCTAATTAAATAACCTAGAGTTTGGGCCAGATACAATTTAGATTTACTTAAACAATTCCATCATTTTTTTCCTTATCCAATCACACTCTAAAAATCTTTATTGAATACCCCAAAAATTTCATAAACTGTTAAAAGTTTATATTGAATACACCCATAAAGTTTCACTAATTCCATACTAGCCTTCCTCCACACATGCTCTGCATGTGCAAGTAATTTTTTTTTTTCAGAAAATAAAAAAGAAAAGATAATGGAAGAAAATTGTTATTGCAGAGAGAAGTTAGTGGGAGAGAAAAGTGGGTTGTGAGATTTATTTTGTTTATTTTTATTAATAAAAATATAATTTGTAATTATTCTAATAACCCTTGTGATTTAATTAATTCTCAAAGTATTTTAATTTCTTAAGGTCATTTCTGTCAAAATTTTTAAATTTAACTAACAAATCCTCTTCCCTTAATAATAGTATAGATGCAATACAAAAAAACTAACCATTTCTATTTTTATGTGCTCAATACCCTTGTGCGGCCCAAGCCCAGCCATGAGCCCACTAATGCATCGCTCAAAGCATGACACGGTTAAACACGGGCTTAAACGACAAGGCCCAATGATTCCCAGTATAAATAGCCTCCACTCGATCATTCCTTTGTGAATCTGCCTAGGGTTTGGAATCGCGACGATGGACGAGATAATGATGTACGAGGACCTGTGGATGGACGAGGTCCTGTTTGTGAACGGTTGCTGCAATCCCAAGATGTCAGCGTCCGACTCACTTGCCCTATCCAGAAAAGATCGGTACCTTCTTCTTGTCTTCTTAGTCTTCCTCTTGTTTCGTTGGAATTCAGCAAAGAAATAATCCGCTATCCTCTTTCGTTCTGTCGTTCTGTGTCCTGTTATAGCTAGAAATTTATGCCTGATGAGCACCTTCCTCTGTTGTTGTTTTTCTCTAACGATGATTCGATGAAAATTTATGATCTGGGGAGCATAGATATGAGACCGGACTAGTATATTTTGTTTCAAGGAATGATATATAGTCTGTGACTTTAGCACCCTGATCTGTAACTTCAGAAGCAGGGCCCTGTGCCAACAACAAAAACATTGATTGCATTGTTTGCTCTTTGTGCAGACAGCGATGCTTGGAGTACACAGCTGGTACCGGAATTTGCTAAGCTTGGCATAGTATGCACATGGTTGAATGAGGTATGTGTTGTTTACCATACTCTTATCGACAACCAAAGGCCTTCGGGCGCTATTGATAAACTCTCTCATCTTATTTTGGGCAGCATGAAATGAGATTTTCAATTGATCCAACAATAGACATTCCGCGCATGGATGTCGCTAGCAGGGCTCAGGATTCTCTTGATGCTTTCATAAGCGGTTTCTCGGCAGAGACGGTAATTACAGCACATCCTCTGCATTGTTTTCTCATCTGATATGACTAATCAGCTATTCTTATTCTCTATGTTCAAGATGATTTAAGTGTTGCTGCTAACTCACCCAGATCCCTTGTTTTCTTTTCTTCTCTTTTGGCACACTTATTTCTCTCCTTTACTGCAACAGCATGTGAATAATACTTTTCGGCACACTAATTTCTGTTGAAAAATTACATTGGTGGAAAGCTGAGTTGAATTTACTCATAAAACTGCACCTAACTTGATCAATTTATGATGTTTTAACTCTTCTTCTTTTTTTCCCCTCCCCCTTTTTTCCCCTCTTATGAAGATGGCAGGCATTGAAAGTACTGTCGGGCGATTACGAGTTCATCTTTAGAGACTTTGAAGGCAAGATTAGTGAGGTGGGGGCATTGTATAATACTTTTTCCAGTTGCTTTTATGAAATTTTATTTAAGAAAATATTCAAAAGGTTTCTCTATAGATGTGTCAAGACAGTTAGATTTTAGAAATGTAGGTTTGCTTGTAATGCTTTTTGTTAGATATTAGACAAGTAATGGTGGCTTTTTATTTATTTATTATTATTATTATTATTTTGTACTCAAGAGTTCACTCTTCACCCTCTTCTAATTTTTCCGTTGTGTGCAGAATCCAGTGCGTGATCGCTTCAACCAGTTTGTTGACAAATATGAAGAATTCGTGAGTAACCAGGGGGGAAAAAACAGTTTATATATATCCTTTGTCAAGTACTGTTAGGCAGACACTTCTTTTCCAGCAGTTCTAATTTTTCACAATATAATGGGCGTGCAGATGAAGGTGGTTGGTCAGCGGTTCCCCTGTGAAATTAAACATAATGTAAGTCTTATTATTGTTATTGCGATTAATATTTTTTATTCCACCTTTCTTTTTCTGATCTTCCCATTTCAATGTCAAGTGTGAAATATGACTTTAACTTTATTTCGAATGAGTAGGAACATTGTATTGCTATTGTGGCAAATGCACAAATATATAGAATGATGGCGGGTCTCGTGTGGGAAGTAGTTATGTTCGATAATTATGATGTTCAACAAGAGCTCGAAAGTATGTTGGAGTTTTATGAGGGGCTTTCCGGATTTGAACATAATCCATACACTGATTCGGGGCCTGGACATGATGATATGATGGAACCAAGCAAATCACTAAATGATCAAATAGGCGAACTACAGATATGATAAACTCCGCTTTTATTATCCATGTTCAGTGCTTGATACATTTTTATTTGAGATTTTTACCTAGGCCTGGGATCGGTTTGGCTCGACTCGGGAATGGGCCTGTACCGAAACCGATACCGAGTTTATGATCGGCCCGGTTCGGTTTGGGATGCTGATGCGATCATACCGATCAGTGCCAAAACCGAATAGTTCGGTACCAATCGGTTTCAATAGTACTGTGAACCAAAGTTTTCAGAAACCTGAAAAAATGCAGTAGACCAGCAGTAGGCAAATTTGCCTGCCTTCCTAATTAGTTCTCCAGTGAAGTTCATGCACATTTCAGTCCAAAATGCAAATGAAAAGAGAACTTGGAACTACAAAAGACTAAAACAAGTGGATCATAATCATCATATAGCTTAGACAGTTCAATAGCTTACACAAATTGAAATCACTCAAATCAGTTGAGTAGCTTACACAAATTGAAATTCATTAGCCAAATGCCTAAATAAGTTCATGAAGAGTTGAAAACATAAAACTGAATTCTCTGAAACAGAAAACAAGTTACAGAAAGTCAGAAAACAAGAAAGAAACAGAAACGAGTTCTTATGAAATGATCACCATCAAACCATCCACTCGCAGTTTACCCATTGATTCAAACTGAGAGGTTTGAAGAATATGAGAGACTGAGAGAGTGAGAACAAGGCTGCTAATCGACTTGGATTCAAAACGAGGCTCTTAAATTCTTCACGGGAGATTCTGATTTGGTCTCTAATTCTCTATGAGATTCTGAGAGTCTGAGAGCCTTTGCTTTTTTTCGATGACACCGAGAGTAGGGATGGAGGCTGAGTTGTTTTAGGGTTGGGGTCGAAGTTGAATGGTGAAAACGCGAAGGAATTGGGAGTATAGGGCTGAATGATATGACAAGTCGTACCGAGGCTAGCGACAAGCGAAAACGCGAAGGAATTCGAGTCGGTTCGGTCAATTCGGTATGAATTTGACCCATACCGGTGCCGACCCGTTTACTATGATATCGGTACGGTTCGGATCGGTATTCCGGGGAGATGTTTGTTCATACCGACCCGATCGGTTTCGGCTCGGATCGGTCGGGATCGGTATTGGTTTCTCGGTGTCAAATTCCCAGGCCTATTTTTACCGCTTTTTATGTGACGATTTAACTTTGCGTATTCATTAATTATGTGACTCTAGCTGTTCTAGCCTTCTTAGGGATGGCAAAAATCCCCAGCGGGGCGGAGCTCCATTGGATACCCGCCCCTAATGGGGGGAGAATTCGGGGACAAATGGGGAATGGGGATGGGGATCCCCAATCCCCGCTATCTAAGATTGGGGATGGGGCGGGGATGGTATTGTGATCCCCATCCCCAAACCCTCTCCAATAATATATACATATATTTAACTTATATATATTTTAATTTATTTTTTATAATATAAATCACAAATATATACATTTACTACTTTACTTTAATAGCTACAGTTTTACTTTAATGGTGTTTTGACTTTTGCACTCACTGAATTATGATTTATGAATTTAATCATATTTTAAATTTATTTGTTGTAGATTTTGATTTTAAAAAAGACAATATGAGAAAAAATTATTTTATTTATTAAATTCTTATTGGGGATTTGGGGCGGGTTTGGAGGCTTAGTCCCCAATGGGGATGGGGACGGGGAATCCCCAACATATTTTTATTGGGGATTGGGGCGGGGATGGGGGTAGAAAATGACCCCGGGGATGGGGATGGTATTGTGATCCCCATCCCCAACCCGCCCCATTGCCATCCCTAAGCCTTCTGGATTGAAAACATTAAAG
Organism: Rosa chinensis; assembly: GCF_002994745.2. Classification (NCBI taxonomy): domain Eukaryota; kingdom Viridiplantae; phylum Streptophyta; class Magnoliopsida; order Rosales; family Rosaceae; genus Rosa; species Rosa chinensis. The sequence continues at coordinate 36,478,074 of NC_037093.1, read as the reverse complement.
ATAAACTAAATCCTTGTGTGTTTGGGAAGATAAAAATTTGGCGGTCATTTTGTACTGTAGATTTATAGCTAATGACATCTGAGAGATGTTTGAGGAATATATACCAATATACCATTAATTGTTTATGTTGTGCTTTTTTAAGAGAATTAGTGATGTGTTAAATGCAAGGTATAAAATATGGAATATCGAGGAAATGTTGACGGTCCAAAAAATGAAAACTTCGAGGAAATATAAATATTGGTAAATATTCATGAAAAATGACGGAAATTTAGAGAATCATGGAAATTTGAAATGAAATTTTAGAAGATTTTTGTTTGATCAATTATGTACTATATCTCGGAAGAAAAGGTTGAACCAAGATTATTACATAATGAGTTAGAGTAATTTAAAGTGAATACTAATATAGTGAGTTACTGACATTCTTGAAATATGATTTAATAATATTTATTATTATGAAACTTATTTTAATACTTCACTACTCCTCTACATAAATAATGAGTTTACTAAAAATAATAATTAAGAACTAATTTTAGTATTAACATACCTAATTTTTGTCATACAAAATTAGGAACACAAGAAATATTTGGAGCAAAAAATGAAGTTGTGGAAGATAATTAATGAGTTTAATGAAAATGTATTTATTTATAAAGCAAATTTTTTGAAAGGTTTAAACTCAGAATGGTTGGTAAATTTAATATTTTGCAAGTTGTTCCCTCGTTCCAACCGTCATTCGGGAGTTAGAAGTAACGCTTATCCATCCCGCGCGGCATGATTGAACCAGATGACACTCGACTCTTCATAATCGACGGTTTGATCATTCGTATCACCTCTTTATAGGCCGTCAGCGTTGATGTAACAGAAACTACATTGTTGATACTGTAAGTTCATATTGACCAGCGGCAATCTTTTCGTGTCTTCTCGGGTTTGAAATCTATGTCAATCATGCACATCAACCTCTGGGAGTGAAAGTTATAATCATCCATTTCACGGACTGTTGAAATTGGGAAGAAAATTAACGAAGCAGCGAAGAAGAAACCGAAACTAAGACAAATATAGAGACGAAAAGAACAAAGTGAAAGAACCATTGATGTCTCTACATTAAATCAGATTTATTATTTTTTGCTAGCAAGTTGGTGGACTCCACTCCATTGTCTATTTTTTCTTCTTTTTGAAGAAGCTTCATTGCCTATTATATTTAACAAAAAGATTGCGGTAGGTATTAGTATCAATAATGATACTGATTTGTGTTTGTTTTGTCTATTCTTTTGTTGTTTTTACATTTTCCAACTGTAGCTTTGTGTAGGATTTGTTGTCTCCACGGTAAGTATAGTTAGATAGCATCCTGTCCAAAGACTTACTGCATGAGTCTTATTGTTGTAGAGACAAAAAAAAAAAAAAAAAAAAACCGCCATTTGCAATAGGTGCAGCATGAAAATGCATGGATTCAAATTCAGGAATGGTTATCTCTCTTCCGACCTAAAAGAGTCAGATTCTCGTAATCATCCAAGGCCCCAATGATCTTTAAATACCCTGGCATTTTTCACCTATGGAAAAAGTTAAGAACCAAAAATGTGAATTGTAGGTGAGAAGCCAATATTGTAAATAAGTCATAACAAAACTAAACACCACAAGATGGTAATATAACAATACACTCATAAGTGTATGCCTTGTATGTTAAAGGAATATAGTATTTTTATTGACGCAAACTTTGTTTGGAGGTCTAAGCACAAAGGAAAAGGTTTTTATTCTAATCTGATCTTTCTTATGTCTGCTCCTGTATTGAGGCCTCCTATTACAGTGTGGCCATCTCTCTCTACTCTTATGTTGACTATACGCTCTTTCATTTGATTATACAGGTCCACACATTGCCCTTGATTTTGCTTTTGATGACTCAACATGCTATTAGCTATTTAGACAGACTTCTTTGGACTGTTCTGTTGCTTTCAAGGGAGAAAATGCCTGCCTCATGCTTTCCATTTCAAGAACTAGAACTTAGAAATAACTAGAAGATGCCTGCCTCATGTTATTGGGATGATTGAAGTTTAATCAGGTGGAGTTATTCGTAGATATTGTTCAAGTAATCGGTTTTATAGATGATAACATGATTGATCTTCTAATATTACCAAGTAGAATTTTTACGTAAAAATGTACAGATTTGGTTTGATTTGAACGTATTGATTTTGGTGGAGAGATTCGTGTAACACAATCATACAGCTAAAAAATTGAAAAGCTGTATCTAACCTCAAAGGGTATTTTAAAAAATCAAAATCTTGGAATTTAATACCAATAGAAAAAAAAAAAATCTATGTCAATATCAATTAATTTTGATTTGTCAGAACTATTCCAAGGATTGTCTTCAGTCTCCTGAAGACCTATCTCAATGTCCATAGCTATGTTTATAGTTACATTTACATTTTCTCCACTGAGGTAGTACATGAACACTTTAATGAATTAATTATTGCTAGCTAGCTCTAATTTTTTATTTTTTATAATTATTAAATTGCCAGTTACCCTCCTCATGGTCCAATCTTGGAGAAAGAGAAAAGATTCCAGTTCTCTAAAACTCAGAATGTGTGCAGAGAGTGTATTTAATCCGTTGATTAGCTAAAATTATTGTTTCTTGTTGCATATCCTTATCCTCTCAACCAGAAGGACGTCGTGAGGAATCTTTCAATTAATATATAATCTAGTGTGATACTGAAATAAATTTTGATCTAGTAAAATATCTCCATGTGGAGCTATCCTAAATATTCTCAAAGTGTCGGATCAGGTGGTGGAAAGATTTAGGGTTTGCCACAAAGCTTACATTTGCAAGAGGAGACAAGCTAGTGTACTGGTGGGTATGAGATACCCTCATTTACAACTATTTGAACAAAAATTTACAAGTATTTGAACCAAAATTACAACATTGAGAACAAAAGTTATCATATTCATTTACACTATTTACATATAGTTAAACAAAAATTACAACATTGACAATGAATTTGTTCAAAAACTTGTAAAAATGTCATAAGAGGTGTAATTACCATTATTAGAACTAAGATTACAACATTGACAACGAATTTGTTCAAAAACTTGTAAAATGTCGTAAGAGGTATAATTACCATTATTAGAACGAAAATTACACAAAATAGGACTCAAATTATAACTTTGACAACAAAATTTGTTCTCACTTTTGTAAATGTGGGTATGAGATACCCACCACTACACTAGAATTTCCTTTGCAAGAGACAGACTTGTGGAGTGCTATTTTTGGTCTGTGGCAACTTATTTCGAACCCCAATACTTGCTTGCCAGAAGATTTTTAACCAAAGTCATTGCCATCACTGTTATCATCGATGATATCTATGATGCATATGGCACCATTGACGAACTCACTCTTTTCACTGAAGCAATTCAAAGGTTAGTTTAATGGCAAAGTTAATTACTACTGTGCATCTTCATTAGCTTGTAGAGTTTTCAGTTAGATTTCTTTACCTTTAGTTACTTATACGGAATTTAATTTTGCGGGATTTGATCTGATCTATATCGGTGGGATATCAACTGCATGAATCAGCTTCCAGAAATACTGCAACTCTGTTACAAGGCACTTATAGAGTTTTTTGAAGAAATTGAAGATGAAATGGCAAAGGAAGGAAGATCATACCGAGTTCATTATGCAAAAGAGACGGTACAGATTTTATACTTGATCAGCGTCATCATTTTGTCAATTGGTATACCTTTTTAAAGAAATTATATATATATATATATATATATATATATATATATATATTTTATTGTTTATTACCAGATGAAAGCTCTATGCCGAGGTTACCTAAAAGAAGCTCAATGTTTCAATCAAGACTACATCCCAAGTGTGGAGGAGCATATGGAACTTGCACTTGTAACCTGCACATATCCAATGCTTCTAACTCTAGCTTTAGTTGGCATGGGCGGCAATGTAACAAAGGAGACCTTTGAGTGGATGTCCCAGGGGCCTAAGATTCTTACAGCTTCAGCAACCATTTCGAGGTGCATGGACGACATTGTTGGACACAAGGTAACAAAAATCATTGTTAATTGATCGAAGACTGTATGTATGTGTATAGCAGCTTGATCATTAAGTTTATATTAATTGTATCATTTCAAGACATAAGGGAAGAGGAAGTTAATTAGCTAGGAACAGAAAAAGGAAATGTATACGAAATGGCACATAGAACTGATTAATTAGCTTTCAATATACTCCTTCATTCTTCTGTCCACTCCCTTCTTTCTCCTCCCCCCCCCCCCCCCCCCCCCATCATTTCTGTCCATCATATTAAATGGCATATAGAACTAATTAAATGTATAATTGTTGAAGGAAAATCAACTTTGTGTGCCTTATCAAACTAGGATTAGTTTCATGTTTGTAATAGGAGAGAAGGTTCTAGAATTCCTAGTTCTATTCGGAATAGTTTTCCTTGTAACATTAGAACATGTACTTTGTAATCCCTATATATAGGGCTCCTATTCTCAATAATGAAACATACAATTCTCTCATCAATCTCTTTCAATTCTCTCATTCTTAAACACGTTATCAGCACGAGTTCTAACCACAAAAACCAAAAATCCAAAAACTGAAATTCTCTTCAACACCACCTTTTCCACCATTGCACCAAGCCCGAGCTAGCCTAGCCGCTGCTGCCCACCTGCGCACCCCTGCGCTGCACGCTGCCCCTGCAGCCCTTACGCACCCATGTGCCGCCTACTGCCTCTACAGCATCGCCGCACGCCTGCTGCCCTTGCAGCACAACAGGATGCTCGTTCCTGTGCAGATAAGCCTGCTTGCATACCCCAAAAAGTCTTGATCGGGACCTCAAATAGTAGAAAAGAATACTTCAATTCAGGGTTAATTCAATGATTCTATTCATCCCACAATGAGGGTATATATACAAGTACAAAGGAGTAGTCTAACTCTAATAGGAAACAATTTTTCCATAATTACATAATATCCTAATTACATACAGATTTACAGCGATTCTACACTCCCCCTCAAGTTGGTGCATAGATGTCTATCATGCCCCAACTTGTCGACTGAGTTGTCAAATACCTTTCTGGACACTCCTTTAGTAAGAACATCAGCTAATTGATCATCTGAGTTTACAAATGGAAAGTGAATAACCTTTCTGTCAAGATTTTCTTTAATAAAATGACGGTCAACCTCCACATGCTTTGTTCTATCATGCTGAACTGGATTATGTGCAATCTCATGGAAGCTGTATTATCACAATGCAAATCCATAGGCTTTTTAAGCTTGTAACCCAGGTCTTTCAAGACATTATGAATCCACAACATTTCACAGACTCCGTGTGCCATACCTCGGAACTCAGCTTCTGCACTTGATTTGGCAACAACTTTTTGCTTTTTGCTATGCCAAGTGACAAGGTTCCCTCCAACAAAAGTGAAGTACCCAGATGTGGAACGTCTGTCAGTTTTATCACCAGCCCAATCTACATCTGTGTATCCAACAACTTCCAATTCATCTTTTTTCTGAAATAGTAACCCTTTACCTAGCGCCATCTTCAAGTACCTCAAAATACGAAAGACTGCATCCATATGCTCTTCACTAGGACAATGCATAAATTGACTAACAACACTCACAGCATAAGCAATATCAGGTCTAGTATGTGAAAGATAAATCAACCTTCCTACAAGACGTTGATACCTTCCTTTATCAGTTGGAACTTGATCAGGATAGATAGCAAGTCCGTGATTCATCTCAATGGGTGTCTCGATGGGTCTGCAGTCCAACATCCCCGTTTCAGCAAGTAAATCAAGAACATATTTCCTCTGTGAAAGTGAAATCCCCTTCTTAAACCTTGTAACTTTAATACCCAAAAAATACTTCAGTTGTCCCAGATCCTTCATTTCAAACTCCTTTGACAAATACTTTTGCAATTCATTTATCTCTTTCGGATCATCCCCTGTAACAATCATGTCATCAACATACACAATAAGAACTGTAATCTTACCATTCTTGCGCTTGATGAACAAGGTATGATCAGAATTGTTCTGTCTGTATCCAAAGACTTTCATGGACTTTGAAAATCTTCCAAACCAAGCTCTTGGAGACTGCTTCAGGCCATACAACAACTTCTTCAATTTACACACTTTGCCAACGTCACTTGGGTAATTCTTAACACCTGGGGGCACATCCATGTACACTTCTTCCTCCAAATTCCCATTAAGAAACACATTCTTCACATCAAATTAGTGCAAGGGCCAATCTTTGTTTGCTACAAGTGAGATTAGAATCCGGACTGTATTAATCTTTGCCACAGGTGCAAAAGTCTCCTCATAATCAATCCCATAGCGTTGTGTATATCCTTTGGCAACCAACCTCGCTATGTATCTATTAATAGTTCCATCTGCATTAAGCTTCACAGTAAATACCCAACGACATCCTACAATCTTTTTTCCAACCGGCATAGGTACTAGCTCCCATGTTGCATTCTTTTGAAGAGATTCCAATTCTTCATTCATCGCCTTTGTCCATTTTGGATCCGTCAATGCATCCTGCACGTTACTAGGAATAGATACAGTAGATAATTGATCAACAACAAGTGCATGTGACCCAGAAATCCTATGGTTAGACATAAAATTATCTATAGGGTATTTAGCTTTGGCTTTGATATCTGGTTCATATTGTTTCTTAGGAATTCCCTTGGTAACCCTTTGTGATTTCCTAGGTTCGACACTTTCTAACCCAAAAGATTCATCAAAGTTTAGGGGTACCTGAGGAGGATCATTCTGACCGGGATCTTCAGTTGGTGATGTAGAAGGGGGAATATCTTGTGTGTGAGCTTCAAATACGTCTTGATTTTGATTCAAACTATCCAGAAAAATCATCTCTTCTGTCTCAGAATTCACAACACTCTATTCAGCAGTCGCGTTTTCTATTTTGAAATTCGCAACACTTAGTTCGGCAGTCGCATTGTCTGTTTCGGAATTCAGAATGCTCTGTTCGGCAACTGCATTTTCAGTTTCCGAATTTCTACCTTCAAATCTATCCTCCAAATTTTCCAAGTCTTCAAAGACATCAAAATCAATAATAGAATGAGGATTCCCTTCACAACCTCTCTCCCCCTGAAGGGAAGACTGAGAAGCTCCCCCTGAGTAATAAGGCTCGGATTCATGGAAAACAACATCAAGAGAGACATGTATAGTGCCAGTAAGAGGATCATAACATCGATAACCCTTCTGGAAGTCAACATAACCAACAAAGATACACTTACGGGCACGGGGATCAAGCTTGCTGCGTTGAGGCTTGGGAATATGAACATAGGCTATGCACCCAAACACCTAGGGCTCCAAATTAGGCATAAAAGGGATGGTCAAAACTGTATGAAGCTTCTAATGAGGATTCTGAAACTCAATCACCCGTGAAGGAGTACGGTTGATAAGATATGCTGCTGATTTTACTGCTTCTGCCCAATAGGACTGAGGTACATTCATGCCAAACAAGGAAGCACGAACAACTTCCATCAATTGCCTGTTCTTCCGTTCTGCTAAACCATTCTGTTGAGGAGTATAAGAATTGGAGGTTTGATGACGAATTCCATGTGATCGACAAAACTCAATCATAGGGCCATTCACAAACTCTCCACCATTGTCAGACTGAAACACTCTAATGGATTTTTGATACTGAGTTGCCACCATTTTGTGAAATTAGGTAAACATCCCAAATACATCACTCTTATTCTTCAGTAATGATACCCATGTCATGCGAGTATAATCATCAATAAACGTTATATAATATCGAGCTCCAGAAAGAGAAGAAATTTTCGCAGGACCCTAGACATCAGAGTGAATTTTCATAAAAGGAACAAGACTTTTATTAAGACTTGGTGAATATGAAACACGGTGGCTCTTGGCTAGTTAACAAATATCACAATTGAAATCCAAATCACTGAAAACAGAAAACAAATGAGATTGCAGCTTCTTAAGATAACTAAAAGATAGATGACCTAAAAGATAGATGACCTAAACGGCGATGCCATAACCATACAGCTTTCTTCACATTCTCTACCCCATTGATCTGATTAGCTTGCCCCAAAAGATGCTTCTGGTTCTCTCCAGTCTCTGTCAGATCCAGGTAGTACAATTTCCCCCTTCTAACACCATAACCAAGAATTCGCCGAGTCAGAATGTCTTGAAACACACAGAAAGACGGATAGAAAGTCATAATACATGCAAGAGCTGAAATAATTTGACCAACAGACAGGAGATTGTAAGCTAGTGATGGAACAACTAAGACAGATTCAAGGGTTAATGTATCAGATAAAACAATAGAACCTTCTCCGGTGACCGGAGTTGGAGTACCATCAGCAGTAGAGACAACAACTTGAGGGGAATGTCTAAGGTTTTTCACAAGATTAGGGTCATTGGTCATATTATCAGATGCACCTGTATCAATTATCCATGTATTATTCAAAGTAACCTTACCCTTCATACCTGATTGCGCTACGTTAGCGGAGGCATTGTCTAGACGCTCTTCCTCTATAGTAGCAATGGCGGCCTTGCCCAGATTCTTTCGTGGTTTCTTGGTGAAGTCCCACCAATTAGGGTAACCAATCACTTCATAGCACCGCTCCTTGCTATGACCTAATTCCCCACACACAATGCACTTTCTATTTGCATATGGATTTGGTTTACCTAGAGGACGACGTGAAGAAGGACCTGAGAAGCCTGGAGGAGGACCTAGTTTGCGTTGGACAGGCATAACAGAAGATTCGGTAGGTATCAAATGCCCCATAGCCTGTTTCTCTGATTGCACCTTGAGAATGTAAGCATAGCTCTGCTCCAAAGAGAATTTAGGTTCCTTGTGCAGGATTTCTCCACGCACCTGATCATACTCTAGGTCAAGTCCACTAAAAAACATGTGAACACGCATCCAGGATATCACTAAGGTCTCTTGAACTACAACTGCAACATTATCATTCTGAGAGGCCACCCTTTGATCAATCTCCTGGAACATCGCCACTAACTCATTATAGTAGGTAGGAATAGGCCGTCCATTTTGCTTTGCTTCAAAACACTTCTTGGTCAATTCAAAGATCCAGGTTTCATCAGAATCATCATAAAAAGTTTTCTCTACAGCTTTCCAAATATGTTTTGCAGTAGGGAGACGAATATACCGGTTCATAAGAGAGGACTCCATAGAGTCAATGAGCCAACTTTTCACCTTTTCATTGTCCGTGGCCCAAGCTTCATACTCTGTAGAATTTATGGTGGGTTCAGCCTTCACTCTGGTCAGATAACCAACTTTCCCTCGTGCTCCAATGTGCATCTGCATGAGAGGAGCCCATATGGTGTAGTTGGATTCATTCAAGACAACACTGTTAGGAACGCAGAGTTGTCTTGTTGGGTGGTGTAGTGGTGATGGATGACTTGTGAGGATGGCACCATTGCCTTCTCGGGATTTGACTGTTCGCCTTCAATTACAGGTCCGACCATTGAGGAATTTGGGATCTGAATTTTTTTTTTCAAAAAAAGGTAAGGTGATGGTGGTTTGGAATTCAATGGCGGTGGTACGCAGCGGTTTGTGGTTTTTTCGGGATTCAGGATTCAAAGAATGCAGTGCAAGTTCAAAGGATTGAACCTGCTCTGATACCAAGTAGAAAAGAATACTTCAATTCAGGGTTAATTCAATGATTCTATTCATCCCACAATAAGGGTATATATACAAGTACAAAGGAGTAGTTTAACTCTAATAGGAAACAATTTTTCCATAATTACAGGATATCCTAATTAAATAAAATCCTAATTACATATAGATTTACAACAATTCTACACAGATCAAAATCTTTCCTTCATCAAAGTTGTTCGTCTCTATCTCTTCTATCTGACCTCTGAATTTTAGCCTTATTGGAGTCGTTTTGAGACCGGTATATCAATCGAAGTGAGAGCTGTTCAGAAGCAAATCTGCTCCGAATTTCAACAAGTAAGTATTTAAATTAAAGTTCCTGCTTTTGAAATTTAAATTTCTTCTTTCTTTTTCTCGGGGACTTGCAACCTCTCTTCTTCTACATCCCATCTTTCTTATAACGTGGGTTTGATTCTTGAGAAAGTGGAATCGTGGGGATTCACGCTATACGAACTAAGAGCGTTCATAAACTACGAAGTAAGAGCGTTCGTGAGCATCGAAATATTAACGAACTAAGAGCGTTCGTAAGACTTCAGACTAAGAGTGTCCGTAAGCATCGATTTATGAACATGTAAACATCATTGTTTCGATCTAATCCAAAAATTCTTGGAAATCGATTTCTTGGTAGCTTCTTGGTAGCTTAGCTCAGAAATCTTATTATTAGTTTTCGTGGAAGCATTGACTCCGAAACTAACTTGTTCTTGTTTCATCTTTCAGGATGTCAAACACGAACAAACTCGATTTTGTTCCATTGGATTATGCAAGCAAAGGATATTTAGACTGGGCCATTGACATTGAGACCCATCTTACTGCCCAAGATTTATTGCATACAATCCAAGAGCTTTTTCCTATAGAAACAGCTCTAGACCCTCAAACTGAGAAAGATAATTCTAGGGCACTTGCCTTCATGAAACGTCACATGGATAGTGACCAACAGTTTGAGTTCATAAGTGAGGATGGCGCGCCATAAAGCTTTGGCAAGCGCTTCGCGAATGATATGGCAATATTCGTTACTCCATTCTTCCGAATCTAGAAGCAGAATGGAATGATCTTCGCTTCTCTGAATTTGACACTGTCATACAATTTTATTCGGAAGCTCACCGCATCAAAACAACGATGCGTCAGGCGACAATCACATGACCGTAGGAGGCGTGATTTTGAGGGACAAAGGGTTGGAAACCATGGAGCCAACGTTGGCCATGGTCATCACTTTCCAATGACACCAATCCTAGGGACTATGCATATTGCACCAATGCGCCTCAATCAAGGGAGAATCCTCTTTATGGTGTCTATTTCTGATTTGGAACGTCTGATTAATGGACCTGAATTTGCAATGTACCTAAGAAGATAGTCGCATCATGGTGATCAAGACATTGAGTTCAAAAAGACTTTAAATCTGGTGATGAAGACAAAATGCCGCAGATTTTTATTTAGAATAGTCTTTTATATTTCTAAGAATTATGCCTCAATCAATAAAATGACTTATTGGATTAACTCTTTCTCACCAGGCTCATCTAATTAAGTATGATGTCTAGGAAAGTAGCTTGAGATTAGTGGTACTTAAGTGAACCTTGCTCCACCGACATCTCTTCCTACTTTCCTGGTCATATTTAATTAGAGTTACCCAACGAATTGAGTGACTACAATTTGTCTAAAGTTTGATTTTTATTTTGGATTAGATTATGGTCACAAAACTTTGATGTAATCATTGGCTATTATTGATAAAGTATCGATTTATTTTATCTCATGTCATGGACATATTTTTCTAACTTTATTACTTCAAAGATATAAGAGCCAATGGTTTTCATGTGGAAACACATTGGGAGAATGGACAAGAGTTCCTTTGCATCACCTCTAATGACTACTGATATAAACGAGTCTTAGAGAAACTTATGTGTCGATCTAGTGGGTTGTATGCAACCACTATTCGAATAATTGAATCCAATCATGTTGTGAGAGTTGATTTATGTGATTCCGACACATATAGGCTTTGGCATGACCATTTGGGACATCCAGGTAGTGACATGATGATCCGTATATTAAAGACTTCACACGGACATCCATTTTTCAGAACGAAAAGAAGTAAAAATTGGATTTTGGACCCCGAAGGAGCTTCTGCGCCTCACGGCTCCGTTCACCCCCAAAACCGGCCTTCACCGGCCGACGCCGCCATCCCCCTGCGGCCCAAGAGTATCTTTGACGCTACCTATGCACCCATGACTCCTAATTTTACTTCTAAAGTCAATTGTGACTTCGTGGCTCAACCAAAATCCTCATTGGTTGATTCTAAAGCCCATTATTCGTTCTACAAAGCTTGCTTTTTAGCAAAATTACAATTGAGACCATCCTATGCAAAGGACACTAAAGAAAATATACCATTCTTACAAAGAATCCAAGGTCATATTTGTGGACCTATTCAACCATCTTGCGGACCATTTAGATATTTTATGGTATTGGTTGCTGCATCAACACGCTGGTCACGTGTCATGCTATTGTCCACTAGGAATGCTGCATTTGCTAAACTCCTAGCCCAGATTATAAAGTTAAGGGCTCACCACCCTGATCATCTTATTAAGTCTATAAGACTAGACAATGCTGAGGAGTTTACATAAAAAAACTTTTGATGAATATTGTTTATCCATTGGGATTGAAGTTGAACATCCTATTCCTCATGTTCACACCCAAAATGGTCTCGCAGAAGCCGCCATTAAATGACTACAAATGGTCGCTAGAGCATTGGTAATGCGCACCAATCTCCCTATTTCTGCTTGGAGCTATGCAATATTGCATGCAACTGTGCTTATTCATCTGAGGCCTACTGCCAATCAACCCTTTTCTACGTCCCAGATGGTGACTGGGTATGAGCCTGATGTCTCACACTTATGCATATTTAGATGTGCAGTTTATGTACCAATTGCGCCGCCACAACGCACCAAAATGGGTCCTCAAAGACGATTAGGCATTTATATTGGATATGATTCTCCAACTATTGTCCTCTATTTAGAACCCTTGACAGGCGATCTCTTTACCACTAGATTTGCGGATTGTCACTTTGATGAGACAGTCTTCCTGTCGTTAGGGGGAGATAAGAACATAAATGTTCAACAGGAACGACATGAATTGTCGTGGTCTGTCCCCACTCTGTCTCATCTTGATCCCCGAACCGCACAGTCTGAAATTGAAGTGTCGAGAATTCTCGTTTTTCAGAACGTAGCAGAATCGATGCCTGTTGAGTTTTCTGATATCGCTAAAGTGACGAGATCACACATACCTGCTGCAAACATGCCTGCAACGATTGATGTCCCTAAAATTAGAGGACATGACGCCATCTCAAGAGTATCTGAGAATGGCGCCAACGTCCCTTCCCTTGGTGACGTTGTGGCTAGGCCCACGACTCCTGCCAGGAAGCGCGGGAGGCCCATAGGTTCAATGGATTCTCACCCAAGAAAGAAAACGAGCTTGGCACAAAATAATCCATTAATCATCGATGTGAATAATCCATCTCATGAGAATATTCCGGATTATGGTTATGTCCAAGAGACATCATTGGGGGACGCTCCAATGCTAGAACCAATTCCTGAGAATAGGGAGATCTCCATGAATTACACTAGTGTACATGAGATGATGGATAGAAATTCTATGGCTATTGATGATGCATTTGCATATCATGTTGCAAAAGGAATTATAGAATATGATGATATCGAACCTCGCTCTGTCGAAGAATGTCAACAAAGAGTGGATTAGCCTCAATGGAAAGATGCGATCTAGGCAGAATTAGATTCACTAGCAAAGAGATAGGTATTTGGGCCTATAACGCAGACACCCCCAGATGTAACACCTGTTGGCCATAAATGGATCTTTGTTAGAAAGCGTAATGAGAAAAATGAGGTGGTTAGTTATAAAGCCTGCCTCGTGGCGCAAGGTTTCTCTCAACGCCCTGGAATCGACTACGAGGAGACGTATTCTCCAGTAATAGACGTTATAACGTTCCGCTACCTTGTCAGTTTGGTAGTTTCCAAAAAACTTGACATGCAGCTTATGGATGTGGTTACAGCATATCTCTATGGGGATCTAGATTCAGAGATATATATGAAGGTTCCAGATGGGCTTCAATTACCCAAATCAAGTGGCTCTAAACCATGGAGCGCGTTTTCAATAAGATTAAAATGTTCACTATATGGATTAAAACAATCCAGACGGATGTGGTATAACCGTCTAAGTGACTACTTGATTGGGAAGGGATATATTAACAGTAAAATATGCTCATGCGTGTTCATTAAAAGAACAAGTTTCAGATTTGCAATCGTAGTAGTTTATGTCAATGACATGAACCTAATTGGAACTCTAGATGAGTTAAAGGAAACTGCTAAATATTTGAAATCCGAATTCGAGATGAAAGATCTTGGGAAAACACGGTTTTGTCTCGGTTTAGAACTCGAGCACCGTAGTGATGGAATTTTGATCCATCAGTCTGCATATACTCAGAAAATCCTAAGGCGCTTTAATGAAGATAAAGCAAAGCCTGTGAGTACTCCCATGATTGGCCGTAGTCTTGAGCCCGGAAAAGATCTGTTTCGTCCAAAGGATGAGGACGAAGAATTATTAGAGGCCGAAGTGCCCTACTTAAGTGCAATAGGTGCATTATTGTACTTAGTTCAATACACAAGACTGGACATCTCATTCGCAGTGAACTTGTTAGCTTGACATAGCTCTGTGCCAACACGCTGCCATTTGATTGGTGTAAAGTCAATCTTTCGCTACCTAAGAGATATGATTGATATGGGCCTATTTTACCCTTTCAGAGAGAAAAGGAATGACGGAAAATTGGGACCGGACCCCAGAAGGCATATTGCCGTCGTCCAAGATTTTGCCATCGAAGGTGGCCGGCGTCCCCCTACTTCCCTCCATCAAAACAACAATGATGTTTCAATGGGTTTTGCTGATGCAGGGTACCTCTCTGACCCTCACAAAGGTCGCTCCCAAACGAGTTATGTCTTTATCATGGGAAGCACTGCGATATCTTGCCGTTGTCCAAGGTGGCCGGCGTCCCCCTACTTCCCTCCATCAAAACAACAATGATGTTTTGATGGGTTTTGCTGATGCAAGGTACCTCTCTGACCCTCACAAAGGTCGCTCCCAAACGGGTTATGTCTTTACCGTCGGAAGCACTGCGATATCTTAGAGGTCTACAAAACAGAACCTTGTTGCTATTTCCTCAAATCACGCAAAGATTATTGCTCTACATGTAGCTGTGCGTGAATGCATATGGCTAAGGTCTGTAATTAGACATATTCAAGGAAGTTGTGGTTTGAAGTCTACCACGGATGAACCTACATGCATTTATAAGGATAATGCAGCTTGTATTGAGCAAATGAAGTTAGGTTTCATCAAAGGCGACAACACCAAGCATATATCGCCTAAATGCTTTTATAATCAGCAACAACAAACACTTCTAAAGATTGAAGTGAATCAAATCCGATCAGAGGATAATGTAGCGGACTTATTCACTAAGTCATTACCTAAATCCACCTTCGACAAATATGTGAAGAGCATCGGATTGAGAAAGTTATCCGAACTCCCATGATTGTAGTAATCAGGGGGAGTTATGATGTCTACATGTTTGATCTCGAAGAGTGAAGGACGTGTTGTACTCTTTTTCTCCTCCTCGAGCTTGTTTTTTTTCCGACAGGGTTTTTCACTCGAGCAAGGTTTTTAACGAGGCAACAGATGAAGCATCACCACCAAGTTTAAGCGGCACAAAGGGGAGTGCTGAAGGAAAATCAACTTTGTGTGCCTTATCAAACTAGGATTAGTTTTATGTTTATAATAGGAGAAAAGGTTTTAGAATTCCTAGTCCTATTCGGAATAGTTTTCCTTGTAATATTAGAACATGTACTTTGTAATCCCTATATATAGGGCTCCTATTCTCAATAATGAAACATACAATTCTCTCATCAATCTCTCTCAATTCTCTTATTCTTAAACAATAATGTATTTACTAACCTGGAGAGTATCTTTCCATCATATATATATGTATAGTTCGAACAAGAGAGGGGGCACGCAGCGTCAGGCGTTGAATGCTACATGAAACAGTATGGTGTGTCGAAAAAAGAAGCATGTGATGTGCTTTAAAAGAGAGTCGATAGTGCCTGGAAGGATTTAAACTTAGAGATGCTGAAACCAACAGAAATGCCAATTCCAATCCCAATCCTTCTACCGATTCTGAACTTTGCACGAGTCATAGATGTCCTCTACAAGGTGGAAGATAGCTTCATGCATGTCGCACAACCAGTAAAAGATGGCATTTCTTCATTACTAATAGACCCCATTCAGATATGGTCAAGGAGTTTAAGACTCAATTTGGGAGAGCTGTGCTTAATTTAAAAGTAGTTGTAGCTGTAGCTGTGCTGTGAGAATAATCAGCTATGAAATTAAGTACTTGAATGTTTGATGAATTGTGTTTTTAAAAATGTTGTGAGTGCAAAAGTAATGTTTAAATGTTTGATAAACTCTTTTACAAGCGTTGTGAGTTTAAATAATGACTGACAAGGACATGAAGATAAAAATTATTGTACTCATGTATTTTGTTCAGAAATAATAATATTCATTACTTTATAATTAAATTATACTCTCATCCTTAATTTAGGTGACAAATATTGATATATAATATATATAGACAAACACATAGACACGCAACTATGTACAAGTGCCTTACATGTCTAATCCAACTAAACTTTTTCTGGTTGATAATTTATATTGCTAGTTTGACCTAACAGCTTTGCTAAACCTGTCTTCGATAAAATTCTCAAATCTATGGCTGTTGTTTCTGGATAAGAAACGGGGTGGTGGTGAGAGCTTCCATCTCCAAGATCTGATACTTGTCAACCATGAACAAAGGTTAGAGGGAAGACCAGGCTAGCCGACATTCGACCCTCCGATGCCTAAGTCAGATACATGTAAGAATGTAGATTAGGTAGGAGTAACTAGAGTGTGGTGGCTTACGTACCTTGAATGTGTGGAGACATGTATTTATAGTGTAGGTATGAGCTTGTCACCCCTTTGTTTCCAATGTGGGACTAGGCGTGGCCTACCCGATACCACAAGTGTATGGTATCGGCATCATCTTTGGGCGTTATCGGTATCATTTTAAGTAGCTAGTGAGCCTTGTGCTTCCGATTTTTGTGCCTAGGCGGTATATATACCAACAAGTCGCCCAAGTCCCCGGTCAAGAGTTATCTTAGGTGGGGAGTTTGTCATGGTAGAAATATCGGAAGTGCAAGGCAAGCATTCTCGGCACGTGACTTCCGTACAACCATTACCCCCAGTCCCCCAAGTCCCCAGCTAAGAGGAGTCTTGACTGGGGTGGTGATTTTGTTTTCCAAGTAGACACGGCACAAGCCATCATTGGACATTTGGCAAGAGTTTCTTTCTTAGGGTGACTAGTCCCCCGAGACCAAGGTCAGAGGGTTTAGAGCAAGGTCTGCTAGTATATGGCATCAGGTATGCTCGATATAAGGTGTACCCGATACACTTGGTGTCTGCAAGGATAGCCTTGGCTATGAAGCCCATTTTTGCATACGGCGATAGTAATAATTTTGGCGTGAAGCCGATAATGGTTGTAATGAATGTATCCGATAGTAGCTGGAATGTACGTGACGATATTGTTGTTGTTAAGCTTGGCACAGCCTTTTGTTTTGCATGTAGTGGCATGCAATCATATAATGGAGAAAAATGAGACATGGCAATATTGTATAATAGAGAGAAACCACGGTGATATCGTATCATGTAATGGGGAAATAAAACATGGCGATATCGTATAATAGAGAAAGAATGGTGATACCGCGTGTGGGAGAAAGATAACTCATGACGATATCATATAATGGAGAGATAACACATGACGATATTATATAAAGGACAGCGTGCCGTAATCATGCTTGTGGCGATATTGGGTGTTTTCTACGATAGTGCTAGGCTATGTCACCATAACCATGCTTCAAGCTATTTCACCTCAATCATGTGTTTAGCTTGATCGCCTTGAGGCATTTCACGTTGATCGTATTTCATTTAGCCACCTCATTTTGATCGCATTAAGGCTTTTCATTATGATCACATTTCACATTGTGATTGTATTTAAGCATTTCATTGTGATCGCATTTAAACATTTCACATTGTGATCGCATTTAAACATTGCATTGTGATCACATTTAAGCATTTCACATTGTGAACGCATTTAAGAATTTCACATTGTGATCGCATTTAAACATTGCATTGTGATCGCATTTAAGCATTTCACATTGTGATTGCATTTAAGCATTTCACATTGTGATCGCATTTAAACATTGCATTGTGATCACATTTAAACATTGCACATTGATCGCATTGGCAATACAAGGGTTTGCGAGTGATAGCACCTATAGTGCTATATCAACACAACCAGCCATTAGCGATATTATTGATTTGAGCTATTGAGGTTTGGTTATGCATTAAGCAATAGTTTGGGATTGCTATACAGCATGCCCATGCCTTTAGCGATATAAGAAATGGCGATATCGAGCCAATTTCATTGAAAATTGCCAAAAGCAGTGACAGAATACACCGTGGTCGTGGGTGAATCCATAGCGATCTATGGAGAATACATGGCAGTCATCCGAGAATATATGGCGATCATTGGAGAATACATTGAGCTCATTGGAGAATTGGTAGAGTCCCGGAGGGATTATATAGTAAGGCTAATGGAAGCCAAGATAATACTGCTATGGGTAGGTTTTAAAGAGTATAGTCCCGAGTGCCGCTAGGGCACAAGCGGGGAGTTAAGAAAGTGCCTGCTAGGGCACAAGCATGAAGCTAAGGTATGGGAGAGCATATGGCGCTAAGGCATGGCGAGTACGTTGAATATGTCGCTGAGCATGGCGAGTGTGCAGTTGAGGCATGGCGAGTGTGTCCTTCGAAACATGGTGAGTACGCCACGTTGAGATATAGCGGATGTAGGTCACCTAAGACATGGGTGAGATGCCGCTGAAGCATGAATAACATATCGCGGAGCTTGTCTATGATATCGCTGAAGTATGGATAGTGTATCGCTAAATCATGGATGATATATCGCTAAGGTCTAGAGAAGATAGTTTTCGATTATGTAATTGGGGTAAACCTTGTGGTAATTACTTCATTTAGGAGGGCAGGCGTGCCACGTGGTGGTACACCTAACCAATCATTGCTTATGCAGAGGGTATTTTGGGTATTTCATTACAATTAAACATGTGTAGTTTTAGAATACAATTAAAAAATAGAGAGATATGATTGACTTGGGGTACTATATGTTTGCCCTACCTAAGAATTTCTAGACAATTTTACAAATTGACGACATATGTGTGTTTAAAAAGATAAACCCACATAATAGACCAAAACAGGCTCAAGTCTTCAATGTTGTAATGTGGTTCTTATTTGATAAACAATGTTATTCAATCAATAAAAAAGCTCAAACTATAACATTTACATGTTTGACCACTCAATTACGATAACTACAACAATTGTGATCATAAAGGGTAATTTTAGTTCCTTTTGGTGTAATTAATATATTCATGACCTCCGTTACATGTTTTGAACGATGTTACTTGTTTTTAAACAAATGTGTTGTTATATTGGTAAAAAAAAAAAAAAAAACTGGAATGCATTGCTAATCGGTCCACTTCACTTGCTTTCATATCTTCTTGGAATATATCAGTCCAACCAACCAATCATGCCAACATAATCAACCAATCAATCCAGATCTGGGAATCATGAACTGTTCTTCGGCCTGAATTAAGGTGTTCGGATTTGGTATGATTTTTTTTTTCTTTAAATAAATGTATTGGAAGCTTGTAGAAATTGAATAAAAATAAAAGAGAGTTGTGCTGGTTCTGCGAAATTTCACCGGACAAGATAAATGGACAAGTAAACAAGCTGGCTAAGGTCTTTTTCCAAGTTTCGTGAAGTGCATTGCTAATGAGCTAATCTAATCTGTCCACTTCTCTAGCTTGGATATATTATAAATACACATGACCCTGTAAGCAGTCTCATCATCCAGACCATCTGATCTTAGACCCTAACTCCTAGCAGCATGTCATTCCAAATCTCAGCAGCTCAATCCAAACCGAAACGAAGCCGTCCAACAACAGACTATGTTCCAAGCCCTTGGGGAGACCGCTTCATTAACTATGATTCCGAAGACACTGTAAGTAAATCAGTTAATAGAAAGTATATAGCATGCATATTTTCTGTGTACTTTAAATTTATTGCCCTTAGATACACGCTCTCTTTTATTTTATGGTGCAGATTACCAATGCACGTAGAGAGAAAGAAATTGGAGAACTTAAAGAAGTGGTGAGAATGGATTTCTTAGCAGCGGCTACAGGTCATGATATTTCTGCAAAACTAAAGTTGATCGAAGCAGTTGAGCGCCTAGGTCTGGCTTACCACTTTGAAACAGAGATAGAAGAAGCACTGGAGCGCATATATGCTACTACCGGCTATAAGTCTCATGAGGATGGTGATCTTCACAATGTCACCCTGCGATTTCGGTTGCTTAGACAACATGGATACAATGTCTCAACTGGTAATTAACTCGATCTCATCCCCTTTTCCCTCTTGCAATAGGTACAATAGCGACCTGACAGCGGTATGAATCAATTGATAATGTAGCAGAAATGTTTAACAAGTTCAGAGATGACAAAGGCAACTTCAAGGAAAGCTTGATTACTGACATACAGGGCTTGATAAGTTTGTACGAAGCCGCACATCTTGCAGTCCATGGGGAAGATATATTAGATGAAGCTCTGGCTTTCACTACTGCTCATCTTAATGCAATGGTAAACAACCCTAACTTGGCAGCAGAAGTAACTCATGTTTTGAAGCAACTACCATATAAGGGCATACCAAGGCTAGAGGCCAAGAAATACATCTCCATCTACCAGGATATGGCCTCCCATAACCCAGCTCTCTTAAAGCTTGCAAAGTTGGATTTCAATCTAGTGCAGTCATTGCACAAAAAGGAGCTTAGTATTGTTGCCAGGTATATTGCTAGCTAGCTCTAATTTTTTTTATTTTTATTTTTTATAATTATTAAATTGCCAGCTACCTCCTCATAGTCCAATCTTGGAGAAAGAGAAAAGATTCCAGTTCTCTAAAACTCTGAATGTGTGTAGAGTGTGTATTTAATCCATTGATTAGCTAAAATTATTGTTTCTTGTTGCATATCCTTATCCTCTCAACCTGAAGGACCTAGTGAGGAATCTTTCAGTTAATATATAATCTAGTGTGATACTGAAATAAATTTTGATCTAGTAAAAATTGTAAAATATCTCCATGTGGAGCTTTTCTAAATATTCTCAAGCAGCGCGTTTAATATTGAAGTGTCGGATCAGGTGGTGGAAAGATTTAGGGTTTGCCACAAAGCTTACATTTGCAAGAGACAGACTTGTGGAGTGCTATTTTTGGTCTGTGGCAACTTATTTCGAACCCCAATACTTGCTTGCCAGAAGAATTGTAACAAAAGTCATTGCCATCACTGTTATCATCGATGATATCTATGATGCATACGGCACCATTGACGAACTCACTCTCTTCACTGAAGCAATTCAAAGGTTAATTAGTTTAATGGCAAAGTTAATTACTACTGTGCATCTTCATTAGCTTGTAAAGTTTTCAGTTAGATTTCTTTACCTTTAGTTACTTATACGGAATTTAATTCTGCTGGATTTGATCTGATCTATATAGGTGGGATATCAACTGCATGAATCAGCTTCCAGAAAAACTGCAACTCTGTTACAAGGCACTTATCGAGTTTTTTGAAGAAATTGAAGATGAAATGGCAAAGGAAGGAAGATCATACCGAGTTCATTATGCAAAAGAGACGGTACAGATTTTATACTTGATCAGCGTCATCATTTTGTCAATTGGTATATCTTTTTTAAGAAATCTTTTTTTTAATTTTTTTTTATTGTTGATTACCAGATGAAAGCTCTATGCCGAGGTTACTTAAAAGAAGCTCAATGTTTCCATGAAGACTACATCCCAAGTGTGGAGGAGCATATGGAACTTGCACTTGTAACCTGCACCTATCCAATGCTTCTAACTCTAGCTTTAGTTGGCATGGGCGGCAATGTAACAAAGGAGACCTTTGAGTGGATGTCCCAGGGGCCTAAGATTCTTACAGCTTCAGCAACCATTTCGAGGTGCATGGACGACATTGTTGGACACAAGGTAACAAAAATCATTGTTAATTGATCGAAGACTCTGTGTGTGTAGCTGCTTGATCATTAAGTTTATATTAATCGTATCATTTCAAGACATAAGGGAAGAGGAAGTTAAAACGAACAGAAGAAGGAATGTATACGAAATGGCACGTAGAACTGATTAATTAGCTTTCAATATACTCCTTCACTCTTCTGTCCGTTCCCTTCTTTCTCCCCCCATCATTTCTGTCCATCATATTAAATGGCATATAGAACTAATTAAATGTATAATGTATTTACTAACGTGGAGAGTATCTTTCCATCATATATATGTATAGTTCGAACAAGAGAGGGGGCACGCAGCGTCAGGCGTTGAATGCTACATGAAACAGTATGGTGTGTCGGAAAAAGAAGCATGTGATGTGCTTCAAAAGAGAGTCGATAGTGCCTGGAAGGATATAAACTCAGAGATGCTGAAACCAACAGAAATGCCAATTCCAATCCTTCTACCGATTCTGAACTTTGCACGAGTCATGGATGTCCTCTACAAGGTGGAAGACAGCTTCACGCATGTCGCACAACCAGTAAAAGATGGCATTTCTTCATTACTGATAGACCCCGTTCAGATATGATCAAGGAGTTTAAGACTCAATTTGGGAGAGCTGTGCTTAATTTAAAAGTAGTTGTAGATGT
This sequence comes from Rosa chinensis, assembly GCF_002994745.2. Classification (NCBI taxonomy): domain Eukaryota; kingdom Viridiplantae; phylum Streptophyta; class Magnoliopsida; order Rosales; family Rosaceae; genus Rosa; species Rosa chinensis. Next base: position 36,455,508 of record NC_037093.1, on the reverse strand, counting down.
AGTTGCATTGTGAGAATAATTAGCTATGAAATTAAGTACTTGAATGTTTGATGAATTGTGTTTTTAAAAATGCTGTGAGTGCAAAAGTAATGTTTAAATGTTTGATAAACTCTTTTATAAGTGTTGTGAGTTTAAATAATGACTGAAAAGGACATGAAGATAAAAATTATTGTACTCATGTATTTTGTTCAGAAATAATAATATTCATTACTTTATAATTAAGCAGTGTGATCGCATTTAAACATTGCATTGTGATTGCATATATTTAAGCATTTCACATTGTGATCGCATATATTTAAGCATTTCACATTGTGATCGCATTTAAGCATTTCACATTGTGATCGCATTTAAGTATTTCACATTGTGATCGTATTTAAACATTGCATTGTGATCGCATTTAAGCATTTCACATTGTAATTGCATTTAAGCATTTCACTTTGTGATCGCATTTAAGCATTTCGCATTGTGATCGCATTTAAGCATTTCACTTTGTGATCGCATTTAAACATTGCATTGTGATCACATTTAAGCATTTCACATTATGATAGCATTTAAACATTGCATTGTGATCGCATTTAAGCATTTTACATTGTGATCGCATTTAAACATTGCATTGTGATCGCATTTAAGCATTGCACATTGATCGCATTGGCAATACAAGGATTTGCGAGTGATAGCACTTATAGTGCTATATCAGCACAACCAGTCATTCGCGATATTATTGATTTGAGCCATTGCGGTTTGGTTATGCGTTAGGCAATAGTTTGGGATTGCTATACAGCATGCCCATGCCTTTAACTATATAAGAAATGGCGATATCGAGTCACTTTCATTGAAAACTGCCAAAGGCAGTGACAGAATACACAACGGTCGTGGGTGAATCCATGGCGATCATTGGAGAATACATGGCGGTCATTGGAGAATACATGGCGGTCATCCGAGAATACATGGCAATCATTGGAGAATACATTGAGATCATTGGAGAATTGGTAGAGTCCTTGAAGGATTATATAGTAAGGCTGATGGAAGCCAAGATAATACTGCCATGGTAGGTTTCAAAGAGTATAGTCCGAGTGCCACTAGGGCACGAGCGGGGAGTTAAGAGAGTGCCTGTTAGGGCACAAGCGTGAAGCTAAGGTATTGGCGAGCATATGGCGCTAAGGCATGGCGAGTACGTTGAATATGTCACTGAGGCATGGCGAGTGTGTCATTCAAAACATAGTGAGTACGCCGCGTTGAGATATAGCGGATGTAGGTCACCTGAGACATGGGTGAGATGCCATTGAAGCATGAATAACATATCGCGGAGCTTGTATATGATATCGCTGAAGTGTGGATAATGTATGGCTGAATCATGGATAATATATCACTAAGGTCTAGAGAAGATACCCTTGAAGCGTGAAGAACATGTCGGTGAAGCATGAAGGATATATCGCTGATACATAGATGACGCTAAAGCATAGATAATTACTGCTAAAAGATAGATAATATACAGCTTAAACATAGGGGAGTTACCGTTGAAGCATATGTGAGATACTGTTGGAGCATAGATGAGATACTATTGAAGCATAGAGAAGAGATTGCCAAGACCTAGATAATATACTGCTAAAGTATAGATAAGATATCGCTAAAGTGTGGCGAGCATTGGGTGTATGTCATTAAAGCATGGCGACTGCATCGTTGAAGCATTGGGAGCCTGTCATTACAATATTGCGAGTATATCGTTGAAGTATTGGGAAGCATTGGGAGTATGTCATTACATGGCGAGTGTATCATTGAAGCATTGGGAATGTGTCATTGAAGCATTGGGAGTGTAAAGGCATTTCGAGTGTAACGTTAAAGCATTACCTTCCTTCTAGTGCCAAATATTTCAACTATCTCGGGAAGGGTCTGATCTAACTAAACCATGGGAATGCCTCGGTCTGCTACTATCGCTGTCGATCTCGCTTATCTATAAGACAAACAAAGGTCAGAGGAAAGCCCGGGTGTGCCGGCCTTCAAATCTCCGATACCTAAGTCAATATCGTTATAAGATAATGATAATGGAAAGCGATAGTAAACAGTTACCACTTTCGGTTGTTGGAGATGACCTTGACGTAGTAGATTCATGGGAGCTTGGTTTCATTCCTTTCAGTGTGGGACATTTGGGGTTCCCGATATCGCCCCCAGGGGTATCAGAACCCCTAGCTGGGAGCTCTTTCCTTACTTTGTGATGGCTAGACAAGTTTTGTGCTTCCGGTACTTGTGCCTGGGAGGTATACATATACCAACAGCTGTTGCCTCAATTTTCCTCTTCTCCGGCACGTCGTATGTTGATCTGGGGCACACTACTGGTCATGTTTTTATGCTTTTCCTTCTGTTTTGCAGTTTCGGTGGAGGTTTGATGGATCCGGGTCTGGATCTGACTTTGGGTCTTCATGTTTTGAGTGATGGAGGTACTGAGGATTTCCGAATCGATCCTTGGAGGTGGAGGGGGTTTCTGCCCTCTGGTATTCACATTGTTGGTAACAACGCTATCAATCCAGGGAGGCGACCATGGTTTATGTCTTCTGATGCTTGCGTCGAAGAAGAAGACGCTCTGGTTCGCTACTGGGTCGCCGGCAGGAGTGGGAGACGAGAGTTTGATTACGGGAGCGGGCAAGACGGTGGAAATGGTTTCGACGATAGTAGCTACGGGGATCTGGCAGCCTCCATTACAGCATAATTTGGACCTGGATTCAACTGGGTCCTTTGGGCCTGCTGGGTTTTAGATTTCACTTGGCTGGGTTAGGTCCTAAAGAATATTAGGGCTTTGATGTTTACTATGTTTGCGGTCGCATGAACCATTTATTCTGTGGAGGTGAGTACAAGAGACTCTGGTTCTAAGCATATGGAGGAGTCTTCGAAAACTGGAGGAGGAGCAAAGGGTGCTATGCCATCCTCCTCTACTAGTATTCTTTAATTTTAGTTTTGGGTCGCAAATCTACTACTTGGTTGAAACATTTATTTAAACATCTTCTGAGTAGTTAGGTTTTGTTAGAATAATGGTGCGTGGATTTCCTAAAAGGTGGGTGTACTCTGTATTGTGAAGTTTTCTATTTGTTTAGAATAGGTTCTCTATAAGTCCTAAATGACGACTCTTTACTGTTGACTCCATTGGGGTGTGTCATTTGGTACTGCTTGCTGAATTATAAAATCAAGTTGACCTCTTTCGATTCAAAAAAATATACAAGCACCTTTGACATTATATTTTCATGTCGTTGTTGTATTATTGTAAGGAAACGTTGAATCCACCCATAAGATAGCTAATATATACATAGCTGATTGTTTATACATAGGAAAAGTAGAAAATAGATGATGTACACACACAGTTCATTCAATGTTTTTTGGATACAGAACCTTCAACACATTAGTTTCCTTCCATAACCAAAAATGTACACACAAAAATTCAACCTCCAATGGTAAGGAAATTCAAACTAGTGTGGCACATTAGTTTGCTACACTAACCATACTTACCCAATCATCTTATAAGATTGCCCACTTACCCAACAAATTACATATTTTTTGTCATAATACCCAATTAAGATTTTTTTAATTGTTTTTTGTTTATTTTTGGGACAATTTTGCCCTTTATCACTTATGGAAGAGAGAAAAGTTATCGGATTCCGGCGACCGAAATCTGATCGCCGGAATCCTGTGACCAAAATCTGGTCACTTATTCCCAAATTCCGGACTTCATTGGAAACCTCACCGGAGATCCCCCAAAGGGATTATCGGAGATCTTATAGGTTTCCGGAGACCTATGAGACCCAATAAAACCAAACAAATTTTTATTCCCCACCCCAATAATAATTTTATTGCCCCTGAATAATAATTTTATTGTCCCCCAATAAATAATTTATTACCTCCCAATAAATAATTTATTGCCCCTCAATAAAAAATTTACTAACCCCCCAATAAAAATTTTATTGCCTCCCAATAATAAATTTATTCTCCCCTAATAAATCATTTAGGACTAAATTCTGCTTACTACCCTGTGTACTTTCAAGGGTTCATCATTTCAGTCTCTGCACTTCTAATTTAATCAGAAAAGTCCTTGCACTCTCCAATTTCATCAAATTGATCTAATCCGTCACTATTCCATCAACTTTCAGCGAAAATTTCCAAACTACCCATCTGCATTCACAACACTGACGCGTCGGCAGGCTGCGTAGCAATGGGTAGTTTGGAAATTTTCCCTATGAGAAGGTCCCACGTCAGCATTTTAACAGTGAAAATTGACGGAATAGTGATAGATTGGATTGATTTGATGAAATTAGAGAGTGCAAGGACTTTTCTGATTAAATTAGAAGTGCAGGGACTGAACTGATGAACCCTTGAAAGTACAAGGTACTAAGTAGAATTTAATCCAATCATTTATTACCCCTTTTCCCTCCCAATAATAAATTTTCCTATATTAATTACAAGGAATAAGAAGAAGAAAAAGTTGTACAGTAGTTTTGGCTTTATCTTTTTATTTTTTGATAAAGAATACTGATTGATACATTCAGGAATAAGAACAAGAAGAGCTGGTATACCCCTTTCAATGGGTGACAGGGCCCGCCCCTGATTTTACCCTGAAATCTGAAGTGGCCCTGCGGGGTCCACCGTAGAAGAAATTCTTCTAAAAATTTGGCAGAACTTCCCCTAAACTGAACTACCCAAAACCTGTAGAAAGAAAATTTACACTCCTAAATCAACCCATCCTTATCCTCCTGGAGCCACCTGCTCCCCAAACCACAACTCCAATTTCACAAATAATAGTCTCAACCCACATTATAAGATTAATTTCACAGGTTATCAGAGCAATACTATTCCATTAGGTAACAAAGATCACAGAAATAGAATGAGTACGCGGAAGCAATGCTGTTGGCTATGCCTCAACTCTATGTACGCCCGACCTCATCTAATTTCACCTGCAAACTGGGCATTTGAAAACCGAAGGGCCCAGGGAAAAGTACATAAAAACGTTAGCGTGAGTGGACAAAAATTAACAAATTAAAAAGAAAATATTTCATACTTTCCCACATTTATTTCTTTAAAAATTCCCGATGCATGCAATGATTAACGAAAATAAAACAAGAGGAGTTCCACTCATGAAAACCGACTAGCCCCGCTAGTCACATACGATTTAAAAGAAAAAGTTGGAACTCTGATACTCAAGGAAAATAAGACCAGCCCTGATGGTTAAACGAAAATCGAGCTAGCCCCACTAGCTTAAGTAGTAAAGTGAGTAGGCGAAGGCGATAGCCATACGAGTGAGCCTCCCAGGCTCGGGTGATAGCCTCCCAAGCTAAAATACTCCCATAACTCCCGTAATATACCCTTACGCCACTAAGTGTAGCGATAGGAAACCAGGCTACAGAATTACTGTCACAGAGACAGTAACCTGCGCCACAAAGGCGGAAGGACTACGGTGATCCCATCACCGCGCCACAAAGGCGGAAATCAATGCTAGCAATGATAAGTCACCCAAAGTATGGCAAAAGAAAATCCGAAAACCTCATAAATCCATAAAACTTCCCCAACTCTCGTAAATGAATTTCCAACGACGTGTCCCACACGCCAAGATAGTCTCAAATTCAAAATAATTAGGAGATAAATAAGTATAAAGATTAACTCCATCGAAATCTCATTTCGAAAATCTCATAAAAGTCTCAAATCGACGAATATAAATATAATATAAATAGTATAAATCCGGAAATCACATCGGAAATGAATAAATAAGGTAAGGAAAGCATAATCCAATGACGTGACCCCGCACGCCATAAAATCTTCAAATAATCAATATCCAAAACCATTTCTGAAAATAACCATACGCTCGGGAAAGTAATACGATAAATAAATTATAACCTCGGAATCAATTAAATAAATGCATGCATCATTCTTTGAAAAATAAAAGTCCACTCTCAGTACTATTCCGACGATCACGTATATGAGTTCCTTCAACGAGCCAGAGCTCGGTACGACATCCTGTACACGATTATATTCCGTGAATAATTACTCAACAATTTAATACGATTCCTAAAATCAAATCCTCATAATTATATCTCTCATTCTCCTCGGATTCAGCCCAAATTATACCACTAATACCAATTCGTTAATTTAAAGGTTCTAAGGCAGAACCGAGAGATATCCGACGGTCGGATTCACGTAATTCGATAATCGAAACCCTAAACTTCAAAAATTCATAATTAATTTCAAGTTTCTCCAAAAATTACCAAACTTCACATACAAGTTCTACACAATTTATAGGATTTAATGGGTTAAAAACCGGAATTAAAACACTGCCCTACACGCCTCCACGCACCACCAACAGTGGCAGCGCGTGGGCCCCACGCGCCGGCTGCAACCACCTCCGATGGCCACCAAAATTTGGCAGCACCATCTACTCAACAAACCCAACCTCTTTCTCAACTACAACAAGTTCCAATTTTACCTGGAAGAGCTCCAATTTGGCCGGTGAAAATTTTCCAGAAATTCCAAGAACCCTAGAAATTGAAATTGTTAATTCGACCTCTACACTACAAATTGAAATGAAAGACGTTAGGGGAAATGATCTATGTCAAAAACTGAACTTTCGACGCCAATTTGGTGGCCGAAGACTGCCGGAATAGGAAAATATCGGCGTTGAATCAAAACTGCTACAGTTACCGTCCTCTTCTTCTCGTTGTTGCACCTTCCACAGTTCATATTAAGCTACGAAACGAACTCAGAAATGAATATAAGGAAGAGAGCTTTCCAACGACATCTTACACGTCAAAATCCGTCGCCGGATGGAGGAGTTATGGCTGGAAGAAAGTGAAGAGGTCGGAGAGGAAGAGAGAATCGGGGAGAGAGAAGGGAGAGGCTCGGTAAGTTTCCGAAAATGAAAACTTACCACAGTAACTCGGCTATTTATAAAAACTTACCATGAACAGTAACTTTAGTATTTTGGCCATAACTTTCACATACGAACTCCGATTTTTACGTACGACATATGCACGCGCTCGGTTTAATGTCCTCTACAACTTCGATGAAGAACATTTTCTTAAATTTTGACCCGAACAAAAAGTCATATTTTAGGGCCCCCCAAAAGTACTGACACGACAGTAAAAGTGAAAGTAAATGTCGTTTACCATCCTAATGATTAGTAAATCAGTAAATTTAGGTTCGAGACGTAACAATGGGGCCCATTGTAAAGCTAAAACACCAATCAACTTGCACATGATAGTTTAATGAGCATGAGCTTGGAATAAGAAATTACAAGTCAGTCAACTCAATACGTACAGCACTATGCTAAGTTGCAGGTGGAAATGGTGAAACCCACAGTACCACGTGAAATATCAAAGCCAAGCCAACTTAATACGTTCATGCATAATTTGGTTGCCATTTGTCATTAGCACGAGAAAAGCCAAGGCACATGTTCCCCCTTCTAGAGTTCAAACATAGTTTCTCACTGGTGGCTCAATCAACTTGTCATCCGAAGGAAGGGAGAAGCTCAGAGGGCGGTGGAGGCATTGTTGTTGATACGCTCAAAGTAAGCGCATAATTTAACCCTGAAAATATCGTTAGTAGTATAAGCAAATAGGGATCGTTCTATTCCGGGGATTGAGGGTACACCTGTAATTGCAAAAATAATTAATTAATTAGTAAAAGTAAAAAGTATTATTTACAAAAAGAATATATACAAATAACGAAATAAAAGGGGGGTTTAAGAATTATAAAATCAAAAGTTAAAGTAAATCAAATAAAGAAAACGTAAAAACATATATACAAGGGTGGAACGCAAGGAACAAAGATCAAAACCAATTCCATGTAATCAAATTCGATTCAAACCCTATAATTGTTCATCTAAGTCATGAGAAAGGAGTTGATCATGTGAAACATTCGAAAGCAAATGATTTCCCATATTTTACTTTTCAATGCTAATTAACCTAAGCGAAAACACCTAGATCAATCCTATCAAACATGCATTCAAGCACTAGAAAGCTAGTTAATCATAACATGTTTAACGCATTACACATAGAGAAAGGCTATCAACTCAAGTGTACAACTTAGTTATGGAAAAGTCCACCTAATTGCAATCCTCTTCAATTAAATTCGATTCTTGTCCAGAACCTTTACTACTTTTGATTCAAGTTACACAAAGCAAAAAGTTGATTCATGTTCTTAAACCTAGCACCAATTACATGCAAATCCTATAAGTGTCGACCCAAATAAGATAAACATATAAAAGTTTTCTGTAAAGCAAATTTAATCGAACAAACTCACATAAGCAACTTAGAATCTCAATTATAGAATTCGAAAACTTTATTTAAACATAGAAATTGGGCTTAAACTTTGCCCTAAACGTTATTGTTAACTAGAAACAAGTTCATACGAAATCAAACAAAGAAACCAAAAAGGTTACAAGGAAAAGGAACGAATTACACCGTGAGTGGAGATGGAGATGGAGAGCTAGATGGTTGGATCTTGAATCTTGGAAGCAAGCCTTCAAGGTGGATGATGGAGGATATGATCTTCACGGCTCATTCTTCTTCTTCCTCTCCTTGCTTGAAAACGCAGAGCTTTGCAACTAGAGAATGGAGAGAATTTTTCTGAATGAAGAGGTGTTGTGGTGTTGTTCTTCTGTTTGATGGTGTGTTAAATTGTGTAGAGAATGCTCCTATTTATAGGAGGATGACAACTTAGTCTCCAAGTCTTCAAGATTGATCCACACAGCATTAGCCAATCAGAGAACGCCACGTCAGCTCTGCTATGTCATCCAACTAATAAGAAACCTCCAATTTAACACCTTGATTTAGGGAGATTATTTTTGAATTAATTGCATGATTATTTTCTGATTTATCTCCTCAAATAACTATCCAATCATGCCACACAGCTTCGACTAATCACAGAATGCCATGTCAGCTCTGTTGAGTCATCCAGCCAATCAGAAAGCTCCAAAATAAATCCATAATCTTTCCAAATATATTATTGCTGATTTTCCCAAGATTTAATCTGATTTTTTTCTTAATTTTCGGCCAAAATACTCTTGAGTGAAAATAGGAATGAATCTGGACTTGTTTTGGACTTTTTCTCCCTTAAATCTCTCCATGGCATAATTATCCTTGATCCTCTCTTAATTTTTGACATTAACTCCATAATTTCCCATGGCAAAATCAGCTTTAATTCCCCATAATATCTCCCACGTCATCATGTGGTCTCCTAATGCCTTCAGGTTTCCTAATCTCATCAGGATTCCTGCGTTGACTGGGATTCCTAGTCGGACCAGGAAAACTCCATTTCTTCATTTCAGCTCATTTCTTCTCCATTTATTCCAATGTACCTAGAAAATAAAAATTATATTAAAATTTAATTATTTAAGGAAATAACTAAGTAAAATATAAGGAAATAATTATTAAAATGTTGCATTAAAATGCTCCTATCAGTTGTTCTAGCCAAGGCGTCGCTAAGCGTCAACTTGCCAGAACCGCTAGTGCTGAGCAACGGCAGCATTTCACCTTCACGGGCCACGCTGGAGATGTCGTTCAGCAGCATCTTGGTCCTTGTGAACAGGCTCTCCCATCCGACTAGCTTCGACAGCGTCGCCGCACTGTGGGAAGCCATCAAGCTCCATAGTTAAGAATTTCATCGAACGAAGACTACCACCTAATCGAGAGGGGAGACGGAGAGATCGGAGAGGGGACGAGAAAGAGAGATAGAAGAGAGAGATCGAAGAGGGGAGGGGGGAGAGAGAGAGAGAGAGAGAGAGAGAGAGAGAGAGAGAGAGAGAGAGAGAGAGAGAGAGAGAGAGAGAGAGAGAGAGAGAGAGAGAGAGAGAGAGAGAGAGAGAGAGAGAGAGAGAGAGAGAGAGAGAGAGGTGGATCTGGGACAGAGATGTGGTTTTAGTTAGGGCTGGCTCTTTTTGCTGAACTTGCTGAAACCAGCCGAAAACTGGCCGAACCTAACCGATTCAAGCTGAACCGACTATAAACTTGATTTTTCGGTACCTTTCAACCGAACAGAGTGGACGTAGCTGGCTCGGCACCGGTTCACTTAAATCAGAGGTTCGGTTCAAACCGAACCGACCGAGTTAAGTGATTATTCCAAAATGAAAGGAATAATCCACCTTGGTACACTCCCAAGACTCGAACCTTGCACCTTTTGAGTGAAAGCATGTGCCTCATCCACTAGACGACAAGCTTTACTTGTGATAATTCATCCCCATATTAGTATTTAGAGGCTCGAAAATACATTTAAATATTTATATCCAATTCTTTCTTCTCTCTCTTCTTCATCCACAAACTCTCAATCTTCTCTCTTCTTTTTCCGGTCAAAGAACTCTCACTTCTTTCCCAGACCTCATCAAACTTCTCTCACTCTCAGCTTCATCTATCACCACAATAGAATCAAAAGTTTTCTTTATATTCTCTGGGATCCTCACTCTGGTCTCTTTCTTCTTCGATTCGTCCTCCTTTGTTTTTTCTTCTTTTCTCTCTTCTTCCACCTCTGTACTCTTCCTTCTTTCTGTTTCTTCTTCTTCCTCAAACTGTAATCCTCATCTCCTTCACTTGGCTTACCGATGATCGGAATTTTGAAATACCGGCTGAAACCGACCATTAAAATAGGTAAACCGAACTTCCGGTAACCGAAAGGTCCAGCACAGTTACAGCTACGAATTTGACGAAATCGAAGGCTTTCGGTACTGTTAGGTCCATAATTACCTAGTAATTATTTCCCTAATCTTTCACTTTTGCTTAACCTTTGTGTTTATTTATATCTATTTATTAGGTTTTCCTTATCATGCTAGGAAATGATGGAAAAGCTTGGAAGTGCACTAAAAAGTTAATCTTAGGACATTTTCTTACTCCGGCTAGGAGAAACCGAGCTAGGCAAGAAAGGAGGAGCCGCAGACTGACCAAATAAACTCCGAATGAGTTGAAACTTTCAAGATCCATTTTGGACATCCTAAGGATCATTTTTCATGAAGAGTGTAAGAGCTAGTTCAGAGTGGAAGGCCTTCAAAAGATCGGTGCAATTTTCTGCACTAGAAGACAAAAACTGCAAAACCGGACCTGTACGGATTCCGGCTGCATTTTCGGGCAAACAACAATGAATTAAGCTCTAAAATTTTACCAGGATGATCTACACTCATAAAGGAACATTTGGTATGAAAAAGTAAAAGGTTAATTCCAAACTCTCGGTGGAGATTCAATTGAAGGAAGAAAGGAGAAGAAAGTGCGCAAACGGACAAAAAATGGGTCAACGGTGATCAACGCCAGATTTCGGACATTTCCGGCCGAGTTGGCTGGCCGAGAACATGTGTGGAGGATAGGAAAGAGCTGATTAGGGTTAGAGACTTTAGGTGGGAAGACTTTAGGTCTAGGTTATTTTGAAATTCAAAAGTTGAAAGATGACAAGTGGTCTAATTCTTACACCTTACACCTTTGTCTCCCATTTATTACCTTGTTCCCCTACACAATGACCCTTCTACCCTTAATTTTTCTTCTCCACCAAAATATCTATGGGCTTTCTAGGTCATTTCTATGTGGAGTTAAAAACTAAATCCACATTTTGTGCTTACACATTTGTCAATCACATCTAGCCCTTCATTCCTTTTGATCTCCACCCTTGATTTAAATTGCCTTGGCCTTTAAATAGCCCTTCCTCTCTCCCCAAAACCGAGCTCCCCCTTGGCTCTCTCATTTTGGAGCATCAAAATCTCTTTTTTCTTTAGTTTTAGGTTAGTTTTTCATACCTTGTACATAGTTCTTTGAGTTTGTGTGAGAAATAGGTGTGTAGGCACTTGGGTTTCACCAAAACCGAAGTTACTACACACTCTAAATCAATCAGAACACTTGCTTTCACACATCCAAGCCTTTGTTCTTCTTTGTTCTTGAGTTTTGTGGATGTGTATGGTGTTTTGGGTTGTAAAACCGAAAATCCCATACCTTGAAGCAATTCTCTCATCATTTGGCATCTTTGAGAGCTAGGTAGAAGGTTGGGTAGTTCTTCTCTTTTTCTTTCCTTCTCTCTTTAATTTGATGTTCATGGCTTGTATTTGTAATAACATGTGTTGTGAGTAGTTAGATTTGAGGCTAGGGCAAACTTTTGTGCAAATAATGTAAATTTCCATGTTGTTTGATGTTTATGCATGTTTTGAATCTTTTGGCTACTATACTTTCATGTATCCTAAGTGTGTTTATAGATTTATCACCTAGAAGCATGCTTTAGGAAATTAATGAATCGGAAACATGAACTTGATAAACTCTTGATTCCGTGAGCATGTGTAGCTAAATAGGTGGTGGCTTAGCTTATTCCTACGGGAAGAACTAAGTTGCTTGAATTTCTTACCTTGAAAATTAAAGCATGATGTTGTGAGTTTAGGTTCAGGAAGAATTTAGGCTCACGGCACCATAGGCCATTTAGAATCCGGAAGATTTGAATGGTAAAAAGGTTGTGTAATTTAGCTTTGCTTCGGAAGAGATTGTTAAATTGCATGATTAGTTGGTTTCTTGGTAGCTTCATCAAAGCACTAAGGGGAAATTTATCAAAGCATGTTGTTACATTAATTTGGGGTTACATATTGTGCATGAGTAAGGTTAGGTGCGATGCCTAAGTCTCTATTCTTCTCATTGATTTAGTCTCTACCTTTTTGTTTGTTTGTTTTATTTTATGCAACTTAATTTACTTCATAAAACTTAAAATCAACCAAGCCGTTCACTACCACAATTGTAAATATCATCCTCATGATCTTTAGCTTCCAAAGGGCTAAGGTTGTGAATTTGTAAAAAGGTAGACTTTGCATGTGTTTTCTAGGTTTATTTTCACGGTGTTCTAGCTAGGGTAGAGTTACTCAATCCCTTGGGTATGATACTCTTACTTTTCCCCTTTACTAAAACTTGACCTCCTAATCTTGGGAGTAGGGAACATCATACACAAATTTGCACACACTTTCATACTCAATGATGTCTCCAACAAGTTTTTGGCGCCGTTGCCGGGGATTGAGGTAAAACTCAATCCCTATTAGGTTGCCGTGGGACTAGAGAACCCATTCTTTTTAGTTTATCTTTAACTTTGTTTTTATTTGGTAGTTTTTTGTGTGGTAGTTTAATTTTCGAAATTGCTATAAGTACTTTGGGTAAGTAAATTGGTAAATTGTGGTAAGAAAAAGACAAAAAAAAATTTAAGCATGTCTTGCCTAATTACTATTTGCTTATTACTTGTGCAATTTCACCTTTTTGTTACTTATTTAAAATTCGTTATTTAAATAAATTGTGCTTTGACTTATTTCTTTTCAATTGGAATTTGATTAGAGCTTGTAGTTTTTAAGTAAATAGGATTTGGATTCCATATTTGTAACGTCGAGTTTATTCACTCTTCACAAGTAGGTTCATCCGATTGGATACGATGTCTAGGTAAGATTTGAATGAGAGAAGTGTACTCAAGTGAGCTTCGGCTCCACCAAAATCTCTTCCTACTCTTACCTGGTCGTATTTCATGAGGACTTACCGAACTGTTGAGTGTTAGACAACACCCAAATTTGGATTTCTTTTCCCTTTTGCTTTTCTAATTACAAATTCTAATTTGAGTTCTAATTTTCTAGAAATAGTTAAAGTTTTAATTTGAGTCACATTGGACCTTGTTAATGTCCTTAAACTTAAATCCGGATTGGCGGACTCCAAAATGAAGAAAAAATACACCAAGATGAAGAAATTTGGGAGTTGTTGAGAGCTTTTAGTTTGTTCAAAATCCAAGTGTGAGGTTCCTTCGATTGGTGATGCATGGAGCTAGGGATGGAAAGTGCCTAACTTGGCCTTGTGAGGTTATCACCTATTTTGGACTATGGAGCTAAGCGGAGGATCTTCAAAGAGTTTGCGCTTTCTAATCTCTCACTTTTATCTTTCCTAAGCATGATTAGTTGTGTTTATGTGTTTTTATGTTAATAAATTTGTAGCTTCAAGAAGTTTGGATAGATATTTCACCTTTGGTCAATGGATAAGACACAAAAATTTAGTTTTTATTGAAAGGATTATCCAAAGTTCAAGTGTGAGGTGGCTATCTTATCTCTCTTGCCTTGTAGTTAGTTTAATTATTTTGATGCTAGTCTTGGCCTTTTATGATGCATGCTCCCTAAAACATTGATAGGATCTTAATAGCTTCATTATACATTAAGGACTATATGATGTTTTAAGTGTGAGGTGCTTATTAAGCCAATGTTTAGTTTGTTAATAAATTATGTTGACTAGCATTAGGAAGTTTTTATTTGGTCCTACGCTTTGCACATGATTCACAATTGTTCATAACGGCACATTGAGGACAATGTGTGATTTAAGTGCGAGGTGTTAAGGCTAAGTAATTACATTCCTTATCCTTTTCTTTATTTGTTACCTTTATTGAAAAATCCATAAAAATTGAAAAATTTTGAAAAATACAAAAAGATTTTGGCTTGCTTGCGTGGTTCCTAAACCGAAATAACCCCCGAGGATGAGATTAAACTTATGCCTAATTGGTTTGATTGATTTTGAGCATGTTTAGCGATTGAAGATCAATGCTTATTTAATAAATGGATTTGGCATTTTGTGCTCTCATGCATTCAAACTCATATCGCCTATGACATTTTAGATGCATTCATGTGGGAAAGATGAGGACTAAATTTGTTGAAACTATCTATGCCTAATTATGTGAGCTTTTGAGCCTAAGAGAGTGCATACATAGTCAAAATGCACTAGTTCTTTCATTGTGTGATCAATTCATTGTGCATGTAATCTAGAACTTGCTCCAAATGTTTCGAGACTTTATATCAAAAGCATGAGTTTTATTGGGGAAGACCAAGGCATTCGGAATCCACCATGGCCAAATAGCTTTTGTCCTTCAAAAAGAAAATCCATTAGTAAGCCAATTTGAGCCTAAGTAAATTGTGTTAGCCTTTTCATTTCTTCACCACCACAAATGTCTACCCTTTTTAAACTTAAACACTTTTCCTACCCTTTCTAAGCCAAGTGGTAAGCAATGTGAGTCCTATTATTAGTTTGGTGCTTGTAAATGGGTTTGAGGAATTAAAAAAGAAAAGTGTGAGGTGGGTAGGATATTGTGTGAGTGTGAGCTACGGGTTGTAGCCAAGAAAAGAAAATGGTGACCCTAGAAACATATTCAAAATATTAAAAGAATTATTCCAAGTCAATATGGACTAGGGTCACCAAAGAAAATAAAATAGAAAAAAAAAATAGAAAAGTGTTGAAAAAAAAATAGTGTGAGAAAGAAAAAAAATACAAAAAAAAGTGTGGGCTGTACAAAAGGGGAATAATAGTTTTTTGTAGTCTTTTAATTTAAGTTTGTGGAAAAGAAAAAGAAGGTTTTACAAAGCACCTAGAGTCTTAGAGAAAGAGGAACTCAACAAGAGAATTGCTTACTAGGAGGCTTAGAATTTGTACTTATGTTCCCTTCATTTCTTTAACCCCTCACCTAAGCCCCATTACAACCTAAATGAAAGACCTTGTGATCCAAGAGAACTCATGCAATGATCATGTGGAGAAAAGATGAAAGAGCAAGCCTATGGAAAGTATGTCAATTGAATTGCTTTTGAGTGCAAACACAAACCATTAAACACTTGAGTGAAAATGAGTGATATCCATGTGAGTTTGATGGCGAGACAAATGAGGTTCAAGTTAATCCCATGTGAATCATTTACGGTGGCACACATGGCATATGCATTCAATCTGTTTTGTTGAGCATGACTTTCCAAATCCAATTATTAGCTTTGCATTTTGAAAATTTGGTTTCTAAGCTTGCTCAATTGAAAGTCATTCCACTAAGTCATGGTTCTCTAAGGGAAAATGGTGAAATTCATCAAGGATTCGAGTGAGCCTTTTAGTTTGTTTATGCTAATTTAGATTATGTTTTTGCTTGAGGACAAGCAAAGTGTAACTGTGAGGTATTTGGTACCGTAACGGCTGAAGCCAAAAAATCCGGCAACCATACCAGGGCCAGCCCTACTTTTAGTGGCAGAATGGTAGATTTGTAATTTAATAATTGAGTATAAGATAAAATTGTAATTTAGCCATTAAATTGGGTAAGTGGGCACACCAATCTCTTACTAGAGTAAGTGGGTTCATGACTTCATGTTAAGTGTTAACTCAAATTTGGGCATTTGGTCAAGATCCCTTCCAAAATAAGAGTAAGCCACCTTCTCCGTCTATAGCTAATGCCGTTTAGGCTCACGACAACTCTCCACCTCCTCCCGAGTGCAATCCCCATCAACTTCTATATCCTCACCCACCGCCTCCTCCTCTATTTTCAATATACTTTAGATCCAACTGGAGAGCAGGAAATTTGGCACCTGCATGCACCAAACGCCTTTATTCTTGCTAAGAAGGCCATACCTCATCCCCTCCCTGGTTAACCTCTCCAATGCCTCGATCTTCTCAAGCTCATCCTTCTCTTTTAACCACTGATCCTTCCTTTCTACGTACGCACAGTAAGATATCAAACTACTTCTCCATAATCATCCCCATCTGGTGTAAATCCCAATGGTTAGAATCATGATCAAGACTACTACAAAAGACACAAAGCACATGTAGCTTCGAATAATCCAACTCGTAACAAGACATCGTAGACTATCCCTGAGGTCTGATCATTGCAACACGTCTGAGTGGTTTGTTGATATCAATTAGAACCCTAATTTTCATAGTCATGCCCAGAAAAACACCATCAATCAGGTCATCCATTCGAACAAAGCTACCCATAACATTACTGATTCTTCTCCCTTTCTCCTCCTTCGTGTATGTTTTGTGGGGATCCCCCAAACTTGTATCCAGAAAAGATGCTAGTTAAGCGACACTCAAAGCTCGTTCTCTCAACCATCAGTTGTCGCAATTGCAAGCAAGGCCCTATCAAAATGTCACGGACAGCTTCTTAGAACCTTATTCCTATCACTCATGCATGAAGGAGAAAACAATCTGATCACTACCCTCCACCACACAAGCCATAACTCAAGGTTTTTTCCCCAAATTTTTCTTGGGTGTCTACAGTGCTCGCATCGTCCCCATGAGTGACTCTTTCCTGTGAGGTTTATTGGTCAACAACTGACCAACCAAAAAGAATTTCTTCAGCTTCCACTTACTTTTGTCATCCAGTAGTACGATCTCCAAAGCCTCTTCCTCCAACAAAACCAAGCTATGCACCAAACCATCCAACTCATCCTTTATGGAAGATAACCAATCACCCATACCCCTAAAACACCTTCCAATCCTAGTATACCAATCAGACATGAGAGACAATGCAGATAGACAAGGCCAATAATACCTTCTAGTCTTCTACCAGAGTACTCCAATACAAAGGAATCCTAACCTTCACGCGCTAGAGGGAGAGCGAGAGAAGGAAGGGACATCTAATGGTTTTTTAAAAGCAATATCTTCACACATATTTAGATAAGGGAATATGGTAGCAGATGCTCTAGCTAATTAGGGAACACCTTTTAGCAATGTTAAAATGAGAAAATCCACACTTTTGTTCAGATTATTAGGAGGTACAAGAGGAGCTTAGGCATTGTAGATGGAGCCTAGTCAAGAGAAGTGCAAACACTGCAGAAAATTGGCTTGGTGGTCAAGCTATAAGGAAGATGAATCTATCACGGCTAGGACCAGGGTCAGAATTTTTTTATATATTTTTCCGAAATCCGAGGTGTGAGTAAAAATAAAACAAATGAATAGAAAATAAAAATTGACATTTTCTTAATGGAATTGACTTCTCATTTCGATATAAGGATACGTACAACTCAAGATCACTACGATTAATCACTTCTTAATTTCTTATATAATGATCTTACATATTTAAAACTCCAACTAAATCTAATTGCTTTTGACCAATAATCTTCATAGTTCTCGTGTTTAATAACCTGCAAGATTGTTAAGGGGTGAGTTCAACCTGCAGCTCAATAGGGAGCTATTCCTCTTTAAACAAAAGATGATCAAACAATCATCATATGGTAATGCATGAATGCATGTTCTATTCCCGATATTCCACATAGCAAAATAAATTGAGCCTACATGTCCCATATCATGTATTTTACCACAAATTTGACTTAGAGTACTCAACTATGAGCTAACCCCGAATCAATCCCCCTATCCCTCTTTTGCTAGACATCTTGTCCATGCCCCTTTTCGCCAGTCCCGAATTACCCTTTAATCCTATATTAATTGTGCATTAACAATTGGCATACCTGGGATTTGGTACCTGTTGAGGTTATGGACTCAACTGCGCTAAAGATAAATTTCAAACTTTCTTATACCGACAACATTACATCACCATCGCCATCCTTATACTTCATATGTACTCACTGGATGATGCATCAATTGATAATATATATATATATATATATATATATATTTAGCAATGTAATTGCATCAAATATTCATTCATTCCAAAACAAACACGTCAAGCAACATATATGCATACATTTGAGTAGAGGTTCCCTAGATCCCCCGACCTGTATTCCAAGCTATTGTATTGTATAGATACATATTCCTCCATAAAAAGTTAATATCCAAGTACAAGTCACATTTCTTATCCATAAACACATAATTTATTTTGAACACTAAGATATCATTCTGGCTTAAGAACATACTTCACTATAGAGCTAATGTCTTAAGAAAATAGTACCTAAAATCTCAGGCCATTTGGATTTCATTTGAAGTGCTAAATAACTAACCAAAATGTCTTGCAGATTTATTGTGAAGAAAAACTGATACGAATAGTTGATTTCACAAAAGCATCAGTATCTAAAATGAATTCCAAAAATGCTGTATTGAGTTTTTTTGGAAATTTGAGAAGGCATATGTTCAGTTTGTGGTCGACATAAACAACTTTGAATAAAGGAAAGGAAACTATTGAAATGAAATTGAACAAACAGCAGCAGTGACAATTTGCAGAATTTCCTGATGCAGACCCTCAACTTCGAAAAATCAGAATTTGATTTAGAAAAATCATTTTTATGAGATTCAAATTCTGGAATTATCTTTAAGATGTCTACTAAAACTTTTATGAAGACACAAACTTCAAATACCCAACCTAAATGTACATTTTTTAGTAAAAAGGCAACTGGGTCAAAAACTCAGAAAAACTGATTTACAGTATGTAGACCTCTGTTTTTAGCCTCAAACTTAACCAATGAATCTTAAATGAAATTGTACAAAACTAGGGCTGGGAATTCCAAACTGAGAACCCGAAACCGATCCCGTCCGATCCGAGCCGAAACCGATCGGGTCGGTATGATGAATCATTTCGCCTGAATCCCGATCCGAACCGTACCGAAACTTCTGCAAACGGGTAGGCACAGGTATGGATGAAAAGCATACCGAATTGACGGAACCGAGCTGAAACCAGATCATGACGGCGGTTCCTGTGGCGGTTCTGTCTCGGATTGAGTTGCTGGGATTCGTGGTGAGCCATGGGTATGGGTTGACGGAGACGGCGGGGTGGTGGTGTCCTGCGCGTGGTCAGATCCAACTCCAGAAGCAAAGCAAAAAACAGCTCTTCATCTCCATCTACGACTGTTGAAACCGATTGACGCCGAACTGTACCGAATCGATCGATTTCGAGACCAATCTATATGCCTGCTAAAATTCTGGTATCGGTCTCGGTATAGGCTCATTCCCGAGTCGAGCCAAACCGATCCCACCCCTATACGAAACTATACAGATCAAGCTTGCATTACAAGCTTTCAACACATGCAAATGATTTCTAAAATGAAGGTCTAGATCAAAGGATAAGGTTCCTTAAAGTTAACTAAATGATTATAATGCAGAAACTCTTGTTCTAGCTTTCTCCAATGCGTACAAACTAATTTTTGAGGTTACTACTCAGTCTAAGGTTGTTAAACTTATGCATACCTTGATCACTCTAATCTCTTGTTGTTAACACAAAATAATAATTCTAACCCGAACAGCAACTTTAGAGTTACCCAGGACACCCATTCTAATGGAACCAGTTCTCTAATCATCTTGATCTGTTTCTATGCTTACATTCAGTTTGAAAATCATTTACGTTATTAACTGTGCAAAATATTAAGCCAACTTAGACAAGAACTGATTTAAACATATGAACAAGTTCCATAGAAACAGAAATAGGTGTTAGGATTGAAGCAGACCTTTGAATCCCAAATCTAATCCTCTGAAGCTGGTCTTTGTAATTATGCCTTCCGCTCTCTTCTTTCTACCTCTCTTTCCTTTCCTTTCCTTTTCTTCCACCTCTGTTATTGTCCATCTTTTCTCCATCTGTTATTGTCTCTCTTTTCTTTTCTTTCCCTTTTCCTTTCTGTTTATTGTAAAATCGCTATAAATCCGTATGTAATTAGGATTCTTATTTAATTAGGATATCTTGTAACTATAGAAAATCATGTAATTATGGAAAGATTGTTTCCTATTAGAGTTAGACTACTCCTTTGTACTTGTATATATACCCCCATTGTGGGATGAATATTATCATCGAATTAATCATGAATTGAAGTATTCTTTTCTACTTTTATTTCTTTCTTTCTATTCTACTCCTTTCTATATATCACTCACTCACGTTCTGTACTTCTGTAGTTCTATTGCTCTCATTGTAGTGTGGATATGAATCAAGTAGATAGCTGCTCTTTATAGTTTTATACTAGTCAGGTTCTTGGCCATCAAGCATAACAGTTTGGCCATTAAGCATATAGATGTTTTTGTTCATACCTGTCAATTTATGACTTACATTCAACACATATACCTACACAGTCCTATCTCTTAATAGAAACCTTCATGAGTAAGTATTGTAGAGATATAGGTATTAAAGTTCCTATCCCTATATGACTAAATGAATGCACAGTCATCTATATGCTTGATGACAAAACTGTTCTGCTTGTTGGTCTAATGCCCTATCCCTAGAAAAGACCAAAAAAGGGATCCCTCACTTTATATAGGAAGAACATAAGCTTGAATATTAAAGCTACTCAATCTTGTTTATATATATCGGATTTGGATTTAGCTAAACTTATCTCTAACAAGAGATGCATGCATACTTGGGCAGAAAGATGCGTGACCTTAATTACCAAGGCATATAAATATCAATTTGCAGCTGCTACATTATAACAGATGACATGGTCGAAAATATCTCATATCCACTTCGTGCTAATATATGATAGCTCATCTTTTGGTTAATTAAACTAGTTCAAGATATGATTAGTACTCAAACATAAGAAAGAGATTCATTGATTGGGTTTATAAGGTTTCATCACAAAATTCTCAAACCCGTTAAGTAAAACTAGTTTTCTACAAGTCTATATGTAATGGGTGATTAACTGTTGGAACACACACATAAGCTCATAAAGAAAATTTATCACATGAATATGTACTTGAAATTCCAGGTTACTACAGAATCCCTCCATCCTCGGTCTGGGGCGTAAGGACACTAGGGCGAGAGGGTCAATTGACGCTTCTTACTAAGCTGCCATTGGTTGAAACATTTGATACTTATATACATACTTATATTTAATATATTAGTTTGACCCTTTTGACATGAGAAAATGAAAAGAAATAGTAAAGCTTTTGGACTTTTGTCCTATTCACCCATAACTCTACAATTTGGACGTACTCCTCCATCTTTTAATTTTTTTTATTATATTTTATTCATATGCTCTTCATTGATCAATTAATCAATGACAATTTGGTTACATATATATTTAAGTTTATACACTTATTTTCTTCTCTCCTGCTCATTCTTTGTTCTTTCTTCTCTCGGAGTTCCACTTCTTCTCCTACGAAACGCAAGTCGAAGTCTGCTACTCTTTCATTGATTTTTAGTAGATTTATGAATCAAGGCAACATTAATCAATAAAGGTAATTCATCAAATCTTAATTATAATTTTTTTTATAAAAAATTTGTTATTTTTGAGTATTTTATGACTTATGTTTTCTATCAAAAGAATGACATATAGACAAATATATGTAATTTTTTTTTAACAATCAATATATACAATTTTATGTTATATGATGAAGTTCATTTTTGTATAATCATTACTATTTGATTCTGACCCTCCTAGCTAACATTTCTGGCTACGCCACTATCCTCGATAATAAATTTTGAAGATTAATCATGAATATGAGAAACAAAACTATATTCATAACATTTCATTCAGCAAACCAAGTAGTAAAACCTTTAAATGCAGCAACATTAAGGGCTCATCCTAGAGTGCTCTTAAACCAACAGAAAAATACATAAATCAGAGTATTAGATGCAAATGGGAATTTGATGCCCAATATCAATCCTCAATAATATGCAATAGTCATCAAAAATCTTTGATGCAAAACTATCCAGTATTATCAAGTCGAATTAACTGAATGGAATGATTCGGGTAGTGAGCCTGTAGCTATATGATATGGGCCTGGAGTTTTAGCATAAGCAGCATTAGGAGTGGACGATAGCGTAACATGTGACCAGCACGTGTCTTCTTGTCAACTAACACCATAAAATATGTAAACGGTCCGCAAGTTGGTTGAATCAGTCAATAGAATCCCCTTGGATTCTATGTAAGAACATAATGAGAACACTTGTATCCTTTGCATAAGATGGTCTCGGTTCTAATTTCCCTATGGAACAGGCTTTGCAAAACGAGCGATGGACCGTAAAATCAACCAATGAGGATTTTGGTTGAGCCACAAAGTCATAATTGACTTGAGAAGGAAGGAAAGGTGACAACATGCCACTCTTGGCGTCAATGCCAAGTTTATGCCTTAGGGGGGTGACAGCATCACCGTTTTCCAGCTGGCGGCAGATGGCCGCAGCTCCTTGAGGAGCAGTGGCGGTCCGGGTGTCTCCACGAATTAACTTTTGATTCATACTTCTCTTTGTTCTAAAGAAAGGATGTCAGTGTGAAGTATTTAATATACGGATCATCATGTCATGACCTGGGTGTCCCAAACGGTCATGCCAAAGCATATATGTGTCAAAATCCTAGAGGTCATATCTTGTGATGTTGTTGGATTCAATTACTCAAATAGTAGTTACATATAACCCACTAGAGCGACACATAAGCTTCTCTAATACTAGTTTACGTCCCCAGTCATTAGAGGCAATGCAAAGGAACTCATGTCCATTCTCACTGTGTTTCCACATGAAAATTCTTGGCTCTAATATCTCTAAAACTCAAAAGGGTTCTTCCGGCCCTAGGAGCGTAGAGAGCTTCAGTGACATAAATCAATGTGCCATTTAGCAACAGATTTTGAGCTGGTCCTCGACCATGAATCAACTGTGATGGCCTTGCCATCGTAGTCACGGAAGATCGAGTAGGCATCATCTCAAGGAATAATTGCCTATGTCAAGATATGGTATGCTTAGTAGCACTATCCGCAATGCATTCTAGCTCTCCGAAAAACATACCTAAGTAAATAAAGCTCGAATTAAAAGAATCAACACTTTATTAATAATAGCCAACAATTACATCAAAGTTTGTAATCCAAAATAATTATAATCAATACTCGACTAATGGTCGTTACTCAATCCTTTCGGTAACTCCAATTAAGCATAACCAGGAAAGTAAGAAGAGATGTCGGTGGAGCAAAGCTCACTTAAGTACTTATCTCAACTACTTTCCTAGACATCATACTTAATTGGATGAGCCTAGTTGTGAAAAATTTATAACCAATGTCTTTATTGATAATAGTTAAAGGCAAAATGCCGTTACGTATATTCTTGGAAAATAAATTAGTTTCGGAGTATAATACTTCCACGACAACTAATTAAGGATTTCTGAGCCTCTTTGCTACTAAGAAATCGTTCCAAGAAATTTGGATTAGAAGGCCGAAACAATGATGTTTGAATGATCATTCAAATTTCGATGGTCACGAACACTCTTAGTTCGTAGCTTACAAATGCTCTTAGTTCGTAGAATAGCGTGAACTTCCCATGGTTCCGCGTTTATGAATCGAACCCACATTATAAGAAAGGTGGGATGTAGAAGACGGGAGGTTGCAAGTCCCCGAGAAAAAGAAGAGAAAATTAAAGTACAGAAAGCAGGAACTTTAATTGTAAAACTTACTTGGATGTTTTTCTTGTTCTTCTTCTCGGTCTTGAACTCAAAAGATGATGGCACACGGGTGCGCAGGAGGATGGCGGCATTGGAGGTGGTGCCCGGCCAATGAAGGTGTGCACCGTGTTCCTAGGGTTTTGGGGTTCTAGGGTCTGATGTTTGCATAGCAGGATGCTTTGCATAAAAGTATTTGGCTCCTGATTTTAGGGTTAGGGCTTGTGCTGATAACGTTTTTAAGGAAAAGATAATTGTAGAGAGAATTGGGAGACTAGTTGTCTTTCATTAATAATAGGAGCCCTTATATATAAGTAGTACAAGGACATAATCTTTTAGTACAATGAATCTTATTCTAATTAGAACTAGGAATCTAGAATATTAATTCTCTCATATTACAACTATAGAAAGTAATCCTAGTTTTGTAAGGCACACATAATCCTGATATCCTTCAACAAGAATCATGATTTATGTCCCAAAAAATTAGAATCTCCTTTCTATCAACTCTATTGCATTGTTTCATAGAGTCTGCTAAGAAACCTAACAACTAATTAACCCTACCGTTTTGAAAAAGAAAGAGAAAAAAAGCAAACAAAGTCTGGAAAATGAAAACCAAATATATCCACTTGAGCTATTTGAAAGGAAGAGCAACTACACTGATTATGTAAGTTGCTCTTGCTTCTTCTTCTAATTTGTGTGAAATATCACTTATACACTATTACAACAAGGAGTACCAACTGTACCATCAAACATAATCATGGACCGACCCTATGCTTCATCTGTAATGGCATTGACATGTTGTAGAACTGTAGTAAAAAAAACTATGGCTGACAGGACCCGACCCAGATTTCACCCTGAAATCCGAGGTGGCCATGCGGGGCCCACCTTAGAAGAAATTCTTCCAAAAATTTGGCAGAACTTCCCCTAAAATGGACTACCCAAAACCTGTAGAAATGAAATTTACACTTCTAAGTCATTCATCCTTATTCTCCTGGAGCCACCCTGCTCCCCAAATCACAACGTCGTCCAATTCACATAACACAAAACACAACTTGAATAACATTAATCCCACAGGTAATCAGAGCAATTCTAATAGAAAGGTATATAAGGAAAACCTAACTCAAAGGCAAACGCGGACGCCATGCTGTTGACTATGCCTCAACTCCATGTACATACGACCTCAACTAATTTCGCCTGCAAACTGGGCATTTGAAACCGAAGGGCCCAGGGGAAAGTACATAAAAACGTTAGCGTGAGTGGACAAAAATAAACAAATTTAAACCAAATGGATTTTATACTTTCCCACATTTATTTCTTTAAAAAAAATCCCGATGCATGCAATGATTAACGAAAAAAAACCAGAGGGGTTCCGCTCATGAAAACCGACTAGCCCCGCTAGTCACAAACGATTAAAAGAAAAGGTTGAAACTCTGATACCCAAGGAAATAAAACCAGCCCCGCTGGCTAAAATAAATCGGACTAGCCCCGCTAGTCGAAAATAGTATAATGAGTAGGGGAAGACGATAGTCATACGAGTGAGCCTCCCAGGCTAAAATACTCCCATTACTCCCGTAATATACCCTTACGCCACTAAGTGTAGCGATAGGATACCGGGCTACAGAATTACTGTCACAGAGACAGTAACCTGCGCCACAAAGGCGGAGGGCTACGGTGATCCCATCACCGCGCCACAAAGGCGGAAAATCAATGCTAGCAATGATAAGTCACCCAAAGTATGGCAAAAGAAAATCCGAAAACCTCATAAATCCATAAAACTTCCCCAACTCTCGTAAATAAATTTCCAACGACGTGTCCCACACGCCAAGATAATCTCAAGTTCAGAAAAATAAGATAAATATAAAGATTTACTCCATCGAAATCTCATTTCGCCGAATATAAATATAATATAAATAGTATAAATCCGGAAATCACATCGGAAATAAATAAATAAAAGAAAATAAGCATAATCCAATGACGTGACCCCGCACGCTATAAAACCTTCAAATAAACAAATATCCAAAACCATTTCTGAAAATAACCATATGCTTGGGAAAGTAATACGATAAACAAATTATAACCTCAGAACCAATTAAATAAATGCATGCATCATTCTTTGAAAAAATAAAAGTCCACTCACAGTACTATTCCGACGATCACGTATACGAGTTCCTTCATCGAGCCAGAGCTCGATACATCGCCCTGTATATGATTATATTCCATAAGCGATAATTCGACAAGTTAATACGAATCCCATAATCAAACCCTCACCAATCAACTCTCCACTTGTTCTCGGATTCAACCCAAATTTTACCTCTAATACTAATTCATTATCTTAAAGGTTCCAAGTCAGAACCGAGAGATATCCGACGGTCGGATTCTCGTAATTCGATAATCAAAACCCTAAACTTCAAAATTCCTAATTAATTCCAAGTTTCTCCAAAAATTACCAAACTTCACATACAAGCTCTACACAATTATAGGATTTAATGGGCTAAAAACCGGAATTAAAACACTGCCCTACACGCCTCCACGCGCCACCCACAGTGGCGGCGCGTGGGGTTCACGCGCCGGTGGCCACCACCTCCAATGGTCACCAAATTTCG
The DNA here is from genome assembly GCF_002994745.2 of Rosa chinensis. NCBI lineage: Eukaryota > Viridiplantae > Streptophyta > Magnoliopsida > Rosales > Rosaceae > Rosa > Rosa chinensis. The sequence continues at coordinate 36,428,880 of NC_037093.1, read as the reverse complement.
GCAGCGCCACCTACTCAACAGACCCAATATTTTCCACAACTACAACAAGTTCCAATTTTACCTTGAAGGGCTCCAAATTGGCTGGTGAAATTTTTCCAGAAAACTCCAAGAACCCTAGAAATTGCAAATCGTTAATTCGACCTCTACACTGCAAATTGAAAAGAAAGACCTTAGGGGAAATGATCTATGTCAAAAACCGAACCTTCGACGCCGGTTTGGTGGCCGGAGACGGCCGGAATCGCTGGAAATCGACAAAACTCCCAAACTGCTACAGTGAACTTCACGGCTCAATTCCGAGCTCCACCGGCCGAGCCACCGCAAAACACCACCACAGGCGTGACAAGGATGAAGAGGCGAGCTTGCCGGTGCCCGGATTCCGTCGTGGGGTGGCCGGAGGAGGAAGAAATCGGAGGAAGAAGCAATTGGGTCGAAGAGAGAAAGGATCGGGGGAAAGGAGAGAGAAAAGCCCGGTAGGTTTCCAAAAATGGAAACTTACCACAGTAACTTGACTATTTATAGAAACTTACCACATGAACAGTAACTTTAGTATTTCGCTTATAACTTTCGCATACGGACTCCGATTTTTACGTACCACATATCCACGCACTCGGTTTAACGTCCTCTACAACTTCTACGAAGAACATTTTCTCAAATTTTGACCCGAACAAAAAATCAACTTTTAGGGCCAGTAAAAGTACTTAAACGACAGTAAAAGTGGAAGTAAAGGCCGCTTACCGTCCAAATGACTAGTAAACCGGTAAATTCAGATTTGGGACGTTATAATGGCAATATGAGCTTATACATCTAGCTAGCTAGAGTATTACTTTTCATAAGCTTCTTATTTTGTTTTGGTTGAGTGACATAAAATTCTCTTTATAAATGGGAGCTCTTGAGATGGACCAGTTGTATAAATATATATAGATATTAGAGAACAATTCAGTGTTAGTGCCCAAACTCTAGTGCCAAGGCCAATTTGATAATATAACTCTCAACTATACCAATGTGATACCTGAAGTCTTATTTTGATATCGACTTGATACCTCCATCCAATTTTCGTAACGGCTCCTTCAAAGTAATGACGTGGCAAGCACGTGTCACATTTTTTCAAGGGTAAAATAGTCTTTCACTACTAACTAATTGAAAAAAAAAAAAAACTAACCATGACCAGAGTGATGGCTCTCTCTCTCTCTTCTTCTTCTTCACAAACCTCTGCAACTCCCATTCTTCTTCTTCTTCTCACTTAAACCAACCTGCTCTGTTTTGCCAATAGAAGACTTGGATTGGGTCTGAAAACTGACCTATGTCTTCAAATTGTTCTTCATAATCCCCACCTCCTCATCTTCACCTAAAAGCCCAAGCCCGATCTGCCCCTAGGCTTGATCTTTCACCCCAAGATGGCCAACTCTACCAGATACACTCGAATCGGGAGAGTTTCTAGCCAGGGGATCCGAGAGAGATGACAAATAGAACAAGATATTTTCAGTCTCCTCTGCCAATCAAACGGCTTCATCGCCACCGTCACAGAAGCGACAACAGCTCCAGAAGAGAGAAAGAGAGGATAAGGGATAGGAGAGAGAAACTGCGAAGTAAGAGAGGCGAGGTGAAGCAAATCGAAGACGAAGTTGAAGAAGAAAAAGAGGGACTATGACTCCGGTTCGGGGTCTTCAAGTGGTGGCGGTGATTCTGAACCAGAGTCAGATTGAGCCGCAAGATATTTTGCGAGACGGTGGAGGTTATGAAGATCTTGGAGTCGTTCACCAACACCATTCGTATCTTCCTCATCTGCATCTAAGAACATTCATTAGTTTCTCCAAAGATTGCTTTTTTATTTCCTTCTTTGCATGTCTAAAGCTACCTGGGCTTTTCCTTGGTGAAAAATTTAGATTCAAAGTTGTTGAAGAAAACAAAATGGGTTTTTTAGATTATACCCAAATCTTGTTTCTTTCTTATCCAACTGAATTGCTTGTTAATTTTTGGGACAAGGGTCAGAGATTCAATGTGGTTTTCAAGGTTTTGATATTTCAGCTCAAATCAAAAGTCTTTAGCTTTTGAATGCAAATTGATGGTTTTATGCATCTAGGTTTTTATCAATATAGGCCAAGATGTTAGATTGTTAGTTGTAGAAGGTCAAAGTTTAGTTTACTTGAGCAAAGTATGAACTTTTGGTTTGATAGATATAGATCAGAGATCATAAACTAAGTAACTGCTGATTTTGCATTGTTTTGTTTCATTGGATTTAGCTAGAACAAAATCCCAGAAGAAGAAGAAGAAGTAAAGAAAGAAAAAATGAATTAACAATAGAAAAGGGTAAATAGGTTAATTAATTTTGTTTGTCTCCTTGTGCTTGCCACGTCATCAATTTGACAGAGCCGTTACAGAAATTGGACGGAGGTATCACGTCGATATCAAAATAAGACTTCAGGTATCACATTGGTATAGTTGAGAGTTTGGGTATCAAATTGGCCTTGGCACTAGAGTTTGGGCACTAACACTGAATTTTTCTCTAAATATTATATAAATACACACATGCACACACCTTTGGTAGCCACCTCCAAATTTACTCAACTAGAGGCAAAAGATATTCACTCTTTTACTCTGGATCCTGGTTCAAAAAATCTACCCAAGTACACCAATTTCTAGAGGCAGCAGTTAGTTAAACTCGAGGAACTCTAATTAAACATACTCAGCAACACCATTCATCAATGGAAATAAAAATCCCTCATTACGTCCCAAACTTCTTTAAACCAATATATTAATTAGCTTTTTCTTTACAAAAGAAAGGAACAACAAGAGTAATAATGTATAATAGATGGGCAGAAAATCAAGATAATCCACAAGTAGGAAAGTAAACATTACATATGCATTATGATCGTTTGTGAAGGTAATTTGATGGAATAGCTAATAGATTCTTGGCCCTTGGAACTGATATTCCAAACCCCCCCCCTCTCTCTCTCTCTCTGTCGTTTTGAGAGTCAGCAACGTTCCTCCAGTCTCTCCACCCTCTGTGGTGCGTCTCCACCCTTTTGTGGTGAGGTTTTCTGAGCTTTGGTCTCATATTTAAATCTTTTCATGTCTCTTTTCTATTTTATCTCTCCTTGTGCTTGCCCAATTTCTCATCGGATTTCCATATCTATTCTCAAACCTCCCAGCCACCTCACCCTCCTATCTTCATCCGACTTTTCTCTTTTTCCACAACCCCATCCTCACATTCAACCCTTGGAGTCTTGACAGGGATCTGTTCACTTAACTTCACACTTGATGATTGCAGCAATACTGGCAAGCCACCGAAGTTTGTGGACATCGTCGGACCAGTGGTGTTGTGATGCTTGGTGGTCTCCACCTCCACGATTACCTTTACTAAGTTCTCTGTTTTTCTTGTTTCTTCCTGTGCATGCAATTTCGGTGTGGAGAATGATGGTGGAGAGTTACTTGGCCTCTGGAAGTCAAGCTTTTGTAGGAGCTCATCTGGTCATGGTGGTACTCATGGCGGCCAGCTTGTGTTGCAGTGAAGACTTTGGTTTTGGATCTAGGTTTTCTGGTATTTTGGGCTTTTAGGCCTCGACTTGTCAGTTAGTTCTAGTTTAGTTATGGATTTGTCTATTAGGTCTTTGGGCCTAGGACTCCTACTTTCTCTATATTAGCTTTGTAATATGGGTTTCATCTAATGAATGAGTTTATTTGACCAAAAAAAGAAAAAATTCCTCCGTAATGTCCAATTCAAACATTAGGGTCTCTCCCAATTTGCTCATACATTTTTGAGTATCTCCAACTTCGCGAAGTCTGCTTCCTCCACCGTTCTCTCCATTCCCACTACATTTGCTATTCAATTGCAAGCACTGAATCACAGACTATTGAAAACCCTCTCGTTAAACTCCTCATCCATATACTTCTTCCCAAACACCATTCTGTAACTCATGTCTGCGCTAAGAGACAACACCTAGGAGTTGAGATCAAACGAAACTTGCTGTTCCTTCTCTACAGCCTTTCGAATACCAGAAGGGCGAGCTAATAATCAAAATACACTAGAAATTAGTGTACATTAATTATAAGTAGGAGAAATCAGAAAAGGTAAATACATAAATTCTTAATGTATTAAACTACTAAGTATATCAAAAGTGTGTGTGTGTGTGTGTAAACAGTCACCTTTTTATTAGGGCTAGTTTGGGATTGCTGTGACTTTAAAAAAAAAACTGTTTCTGCTGTGTTGTGAGAATAATCAGCTATGAATTAAAACAGTTTCGTGTTTGGTAAATAATATTTTTAAAAGTGTTGTCAGTACATAAAACAACTGCAGAGCGTGTTTTAATCCACAGTAGTTTCTAAAAGCAACCTCTGGGCTATCTCTAAAATCTGCTGCCGGTGACCTATAACTTTCAATTAAAGCTGCTTTTTATTTATTTACCAAACACAATAAAATCTAAAATTTTGAACAAAAGCTGAGCGAAACAATCCCAAATAGGGCCTTATTTGGTTTGAATATTTGTGAATACAACAGAAGGCACATGTTTGATCTTTTCAAAATCCTCTCTCTTTCAACAAGTCTATGGCAGAGTTCACTGTACATAGTTGATGCTTAGTTCCTTGAGGATAGTAATATATTTCAGGCCCATCTGGAACTTCCCTCAATTTTTTGCAATGATAAGACTTCAATGTGCAGTAGGCATGGCTACGTTCTCCACCCCCAACTCATTTAAGATCAATTTATCAAGGGTAAGACAAGGAAAGCCTCATTCTGAGAAAATCATTGTCTCCGATTTGGAAGTACTAAATCCAAGGGTAAGCACTCTTAAGTTTTGGAGCTTCTGTAAAATGTCTAATTGGTGGTTCTCCTCAACCTCAGTTCCCTTCAGGATTATCTTGGTGAGGTTTGGAAAGCACAGCAGGTCTTCCAGTAACTCTGTGATTCCCCCAGTCAACTGGAGCTGGTATAGATTTAATACTATATCCATTGGCATATCTCTTCACCGTTTTGCACATCCAGTGATAGAGATCGAAGTTGGTTAAACGTGATTCTTCTTGATTTGAGGATTTCCTCCAAATGTTCAACTCTCTTGATGACTCCAATCGCCAAGACTAGAGAATGACAATTTCTCACTGTAAATGATCTTGCGGTAATAACAAATGCCCTAGTTGCTTCATATTCCCAAACACTTCTAGCATTTTGTAGTTTGTACACCCCGCACACATGTAAGTCTAGAGTTTGCAGAAATACCAAATTAGCTATTCATGATTGCAAGGGTTCCCTCACACTATTGACTATTCTTTAGACTTGAAACCCTCAAGTGAACTAGAATCCCAATAGCACTCAATAACTTTATCTTTCCCTCCATTTGTTCCAACTTCAAAACTCGAAGCAATTTGAACTCCTTGAAATGTGATGGTAACAACTTTCTGGTCCACTTTTGGGTAAAAATATAGAGAAAATTAGATATAAACCCAAAAATTCAACCTTCTATTAGAAAAAACCCATACATACTAATAATAAAAACCTAACAAAGAGGTATGATACAAAAAATAATAATAAATTCTAATACTGAGATGTTATACAAAACCTATCAACATTTAGGCCAACCAAAAACTAAGTCTCCTATATGTTAGATACATACCTTAAATCAAATCATCTAGAAAAAAAAAGTATTCTAATAATCATGTACCTTTTTAGTACATACCTTACAAATAGAACAAATGTATAATATGTTATAAACCTGTGTTTGCTTTCCATTCAAGTGTTTATATGAAAAATATAACATACCTTTTATATAGAAAAAACATACCACAAAATAGATCTCGATTCAGGTATTGATTACAAGAGCTTCAATCAAGGGTCTAGTTCATCAAGTGTATTTGTTTAGAGCTTGTGGCATATTAAGAAATTTTTGACAAAAACATGTTTTATTTTCCATGTCACTTTAATGAGAATATATTTATGTAATCAACAGATTTGGGTGTATATTAAAAAAAAAATCATGCATGGGTTTAATCTAATAGGTGTAGTCAAATTTGGGTTTAAAATTTGAAAACAAAAATTTTTCTCCACGTCTCTGGAAAAGAAATTTTTTTATGAAAATTCCCAACGGGCTTGCTCTGCTAGAGTTGGGAGTCTCTATACCTTTCTCCATCATCGATGGAGTACTATTCCGACACCATTTTCGATGTCGAATCTATCGTGCACGACTCACCTCGTGCCCTGTATCAAGTCATGGTTCGCACCGTGGCCTATGGCAATCCCTGTTGTTCCGATCCTTTCTAATAGTGGATGCTCTGTCCAATGGGGAGAAGAAGATGCTGCAATATCATCTTGGATCGGAATGGCACCGAGAATCGGGCTGCTTCTCCCCATTCGGGCGTGACTGAAGTTGATGCAGTTGTTGGAGCGGTGGTGGGGGTCGAGCTTTCCTCTTGGTTTCTACTTCCCAGATCAGATCTATGGGAATTCGCGGTAGGAGCTTCGTTCGACGGCAGCGCAGCAGTCTGTAGATCTCAGTTTCTGCTCCCCAGATCAGATCTGTGGGAACTCGTGGCAGGAGATTCGTTCGACGGGGGCGCCACAATCCGATGATGGAGGTGCGACAGTCCGGTGCAGGTTTGGGATGTCGGTGACGCAGTTAGATGTCGGCGTGGGGCTCCAAGGTTGGTTTGATCTCAGATGGGGCTATATGATTGGTGTGCAGAAGGGTGGCACTTGGAGTCAAGCGGACGGAATCGGGATTGGTTATTTCCGGCAAGGGAAGGCGGAGCTCAGGCTGGGTGCCCAGAGAGTTTTTGGGTGCCCAATTGTGGACCTGGGCCATTTTTTGTTTGGACTGCTCAAGATGGGTTTTTGCTTGGGCTTTATTTTCTTTTTGGATTCGCATTTGGGATCCAGGGACTCTTCATGGACTCCTTCTTCGATTACATTTTGGATTTGGATTATCAGCTACTTAGGTAGAAGATTGCTCTCTATTCGACGTATTATTTTACGTGAAATAGGCAAGGTCGGTCACACTACCGCCAGTTATCTTTGTTGAGAGAAAATTGCACACAATGAGCGTAAATGTCACCTAACATAATTTCACTCGTATTCATTTAGTGAATAGAGTTTTTATTATTTTGGGTTCGACCCATTCAAGACAGAATGTATCTCTTAATTACAATCCCTTGTTACAGGAAAACACCCTTTGATTCCATTTATGAAGAAACCAATTGAGGGATGTGTGTTTGTTTGTTTTTGTGGCTGCACCCAGATATTTAAATGGGTTGCCTACGTACCCTTGGAGAGGGATCAAGCCACTCGTAGTTCAAGAGTTCCAATGAGTGAATGACTCATTGGAGGGCTTTGATTTTGGAATTAGAGTAGTGTTTGGGATGAATTTGGTTTAAGTGGATTAGGGATTCGATTTTGTGTTTAGGACGCCGTTGCATCTAGATAAATTTGGTTCTAGATTGCCTACATACCCTTTGCGGGATCAAACCACATGTAGTTCCGGCCTTTGAGATTTAAATGGGTAGTTGACCCATTTATTTTGAATTTGTGTTTGGGGAAGGATTTAAAGCTCTTGAATTTGGTTTGGACTTTATTTGTGTGATTTAGAATGGATTTGATTTTTGTGGTATTGGGAGAATTTGACTGGAGTCAGTGATTCATTTGGGAATGGTTGAATTTGACTGGTGGAATCAGAGATTCTGTTTGGAGTTGCGGTTGCATCTAGTAGGTCGCTAGACTGCCTACATATCATGCGAAAGGATCAAACCATTATAGTTCATCTGTAATTTGCAGATTTGAGCTTTTCTTGGTTTTGTACCAAAAACAATCTCATTTTGGGTTTGAAGCATTTTTCAAGAAACCAAAGTCCGGATATTTTGATGTAGGCAACCATGTCACCAAAAGCATTTTGCAGTGTTCATATTGAAACCGGTGACACCCAAGAAGTTTTTCTCTTTTCCTTTCAACCACCTGTGAGAAGCTTATTGGAGACCCAAATTTGATAAGGGCAGCCAGCAGCTATTTTGCTTGTCCACTTTGTTTTTCTTATTTTTCCTTCGCTCCTCGGCCATTCTGCTTCTCTCTTTTCACCGCCTCGCACTGCCGTATCAGAACACTGCGAGCTTGGCTCTAAGCTTTTGCCAAGTGAAATTGGATATGGATTTGAAGAGGTAACTTGATCTGGAGATGGAAGCACGCATGTGTCTTCAACGAGAAGGAATTTCTCAACTCTTGAAGCTCGAAATTTGCTGTATTGCTTCTTCCTGTGAGAAATTGGGTAAGTACCTTCTCCTCCTGATTCTACACTTCAACTAATTGTGGATGCATACTGGTTAATAATTCCTTCTTGTTGAGCTTCTTTGATTTGAAGAGAAATTGATTTTGCTTGTTTTCACTTGCCAGCTTTCTTCAAAATTTCGGGGCATTTCTTCCACTTATTTTGCTGGGATTGCCTTTTGGGCTTCACTCTTGAACACCTGGTAAGCTGGGATCGCATTTTGTGATTCTCTCCTGCACACTTGGTGAGCTGGGATTGCATTTCATGCTTCTCTCCTGAATGCCTGGTGAGCATTGAGACGGGTAATTGCTACCTCAATGAGACGGGTAGGTACTTGATTAAGACTTTTTGTTCTTTGTGTGCAGGCATATCCACTTGAACGTGGCTTCCAAAAGGTGAGTTGTTGCCATGGCATATAATTCAATTATCAAAGTTCAATTGATTTATATTTGTCAGCAACACCACCGATTGGTCTCCTTGTTTTATACCGGGTGCTTGTCTTTTTTTTTTCTTTTCCTTAAAAAGATTGCCCACCATGATGTAATTAAGGTATACTAGTAGCTAGCCTTTGCATTATGCCTTGATTTTGTTTTCTTTTGGTTGAGAAAAGACCACGTAGCTAGGCATCTTAATTGGTCTTTTGTTGTTTGACTTGCATGCCATGTGAACTTGCAGCATGCTTTAACAAATCAACCTTTCTTGCTTAGCTTCATTATATATATTTTGTGGTTCCTCAAAGTACCTGGAGATAGCCTCGTTGTTTAGCTTTTATTCAGAGTTGTAGCACAACGCACTCTGAAAATTATGGTTTTGAAGAGTTTAAAGCTTTCGACTTTGTCATTTACATGAATGCCATATTCTTCTTCTTTTTTAGACCCAGAACAATAATCAATTGTCCATGATCGGTCGTTCTTTCAACCATTCTTTGCAATCCCCTGTTTGACAGAGCCTTTGTATGTGCTGCAGGTACCAGTGGAGGCAAGAACTTTGACAGCGTGATTTCACCGCTGGGATTTGATGGACAAAGTGAGTCCAAATTTCTCAATAGAAGTGAAAGACTTCTGCTTCACAGCTTGGTCTCAGGTTTATGATTTCTTTCCTCCTTGCTCGCAGGTTGTTGGAAATACTCCAAGAGAACATCAAGGGTGAGCTTTCCTCTCCAGACACCAATCTTGATGATTTTGGTTTGTCTCGCTTGGTCAATTCCTTGTGTGGCTTGTTTGCAAGTGGTGCAAGGCCATTTGTTGTGTTGCGGTGGAAAGGAAGACAGGAGGTGGAAGACTTTTGGTGGTGACCGTTGTTGCTTCTGCAAAACAGCTCTTGTGGAGGCAAATGGGCATTGGCCTTGTATGATGGCACTGTTTTCTGCTGCAAAGCACTTGTTGGTACTCAACAAGGCTTAAAAAATTCCACTGGATTGGTCATACACCCATTGATACACATGTATTGTAAACGGGATTGCGACAGCTCCGAGGACCTCCACAGCTCCATGGTGACACAGGTAAAAGAGATGCTGCACAGAAAAAGAAAGTAGCACGGGTGGATCAGAGAGGCCCCAACCTTTGTGTTGTTTGCTTGTTGGCTCCTTGCTTCGATCAAAATTGCTGAACACTTCCTCTCTCCTCTGCAGCAAGGCTTTGCCTCTTTCTTGATGTATTTCATGTGTGTCTTCTCTCCAGTCTTTTCTGCTACCGCTCTCTAGCCTTTTCTGCTCTGCTCCGCTGCCCCCTTTGCTCTTGAAGTCGAGCCTTTTTATAGGCAGCTAGGAACCCAAATGGTTGGCTGAAGATAAGGATTAACTTGCAATTTGAATTCAAAATTGAAGTTATAATTTGTCACTCTGAAGATGATCACAGCAGCAACAAAACTCCAATTTTCACATTTGAAGCTTGAACCAGTAGCTTCTTCAAATAGATGGCAAGCCTTCTGACCCTACCTGTTCTACCTGTTATTGGTGCCTTGGTTACTGAGTCTGCAGATGAAAATTAAATCAGAGAACATGGAGAAAATTCTACTCTATAGCTTTACCAAGGACAAGTCTCGCATAAGATCATGGAGCCGGCAAGCTTTAACCTTCCCATTTAAACCAGGTTTTACAACTTGAACGATGCACCTCCACCAATTCACTTGATTAGGAGATTATACGATACATCTTCCATTGTCTCCACTGAACCATGCATTTCATCTCTTCTGCAGTCCACAATTGAGTCAACCATTTCACCGGTACATCATAATCTTTAGGAAATTGGGTAAATATAGAAAGCCTAGATTTAAATGGGATGGCAAGTCATCAAAACTCAATGCCAAGGTACCTGAAGCGCCATTTCACCTGGTGCCTTTCTTGATTTCAGACAAGAGATCGATATCTCTTCATTGTATATGAAGTTACTTACTAAAACAACTACAATAATACGATTTGAAAAATAATTTGGATCCAACAGACGAGCCCATCACTAATGAAGTAATGATAATTCGGTATAAAGTTAAGCTTACCCAGAAGCTCTATTACTATTGGTCAGTTACCTAATACAATAAGGCCTGCATTGCACCCACATGTGCGAGTACCAATGTTTCCTTGTACTTGCATTTCACAGTCCAATGATACTTTGTTAGCTTTGAAGAACAAGTGAGCTGTTAAATATCGAAGCTGAATAAGATTCAGAACATAGATTCTCTTGATCACCAAAACATGAATACTCTTGGTCTCAAGAACAGCATTGGATGGAAAGACCTATAGTGTGCTAGTTAACTACTAGTGATGCTAAGATGAGGTTCTTTCACTTGATCACCACCACTTCAATTAGATGTTCTCTGCAGATGGTCCCTAGAAATTGAGCTGCTGTTCTTAATGTGAGGTGTATAACCTAGAGTTAATTATGATATCAAGTTATCAACCCTGCACTAAATTCCATTCTATTCTAAATGAACCAAGATTTGAGTTTGGCGTACTAAGACGGGTTTTGATGCTGGTTGGTTTCAAACTTTCAACTAATTTCCTGCTGCATAACTAAAGTGTCTATCTCGGTGGTTCGAAATGTGAAACCTGGAAAATTCCTCCAACCTGGGTTTAGACAGGGATATCAGTGAGATTAGGGATATCATATCACACATCCATACCTATTGTCAAATTGTTCCAGCAGTCGAGGACTACTGTTAAGTGTAAATCCTAAAGTTAATCATGATATAAACTTTTCAATTGTTCTAGCATGCAGTTATATTTCTACAAAACTCCCAGAGTCTTGCATATATACATTTTTGAAAAGTCTCAAGACTCATCTATACGAAAATGTTCACCTAGTCAGTTGCTGACCAAGAAAATAATACTCAATCACCGTTGGATGTAAATTAGTTGAGCATAAATTATTTGGTCAGCAACTATGCAGGCAAATGAAGTGTCCCAAACCACCGGGCAGCCTTCTCACTTCAAATTGAACTTGCAGATTTTCCCTCACTACATGCCAAAAAGATAGAGACCTTTATTCTGAATAATAGTTTCAAAAATCTATCTACTTAAACCAATTTCCAGTGGGAACAAAAACTCAACAAACCTCTAAACATACTCCATTAACACCATTCAACAAAAAAGAAAACAGCCCTCCTAAATTTAACTGAATTACACCATATTACTTCATTACTGCTTTCCCGTATCCAAAAGAAAGCAAACACAAGATGCTACAATAGTGGTCACATAGAATAGAAAAACAGAACATTAAGATAATCCCGCCACAAGTGGGAACTAGCTATTACATACACATTGTGATCATTTGTGAAGACGATATGATGGAATTGCCAGTAGATGCTTGGCCCTAGGAACCGTTATTCCAAATTCTTCCGTCATGTCCAAATCATTCGGTGACATGTTTTCTGGAAGTTCCCAATCAAAACAATGCACAAGTTGCGCCAGCACTAACTGGACAACCGTTAGGCCTAGTTGAATTCCAGGGCAACGCCTTCGTCCGGAGCCAAAGGGAAGAAGCTCAAAGTGGTTTCCCCGAAGATCTATACTACTATCCACGAACCTTTCAGGTATGAACTTCTCTGCTTCAGTCCAAGCATTTGGGTCTCTCCCAATCGACCATACATTTATCATAATGCGCGACTTTTTGGGTATGTGGAAGCCATTAACAGTGCAATCTTCAGTTGATTGATGGGGAAGCAATAATGGTGCTACCGGATGTAGCCTCAAGTTTTCCTTCACTACCATGTCTATGTACTCCAACTTCTCCAAGTCTGACTCCTCCACCATCCTCTCCATTCCGACTACATTTGCTAACTCTATTTGCACTTTCTTCATTACCTCTGGATGCCTGATGAGTTCGGAGAGTGCCCACTCAATTGTTGTTGCCGATGTGTCCATTGAGGCGGTGAGCATGTCCTGCAAAGAAATTCACCATTGTTAGACAGAATGTGGAAAAGAGATCCTCTAATATGTTTCTCCTTTCACTAATGACACTTTTTGGACATAGAGTAAAGCGTTAAATCAGAATCATTCTGACCAAGAAACTATTGTCAGTCTGTCACCCATTGGGATTCATATCAGAAATATAATATATTAAATTAGAGCTTAAAGCAATGCATTCTGGATATGAACACTGTATCAGCAAAACAAAAAATAGAAGGAACCTAAATAGAAAATAAAATGAAACTCAGACAAGAATACCAAGACAGATATGTGAACGTGCTTAATTGTATATATACTTACCAATATAATGGCTTTGATGTTTGAGCGTCCGATTTGGTACGCAGATTCTTCAGACTCCATGAAGCCCAGCATGACATCAACAAAGTCCTTGGTTCTTCTTTCTCCATGATCCCTAGATTGAAGATGCTCCTCCACAATCTTCTCCAAAAAGTCATCAAAGACCTTGTGAACAGCCTTCATTCGTTTAGTGAATCCTTGGAGATCAAGTGGAGCAATGCAAGGAATGTAATCTCCCAAGTTAGGGGCAGCTCCTAATTGCAAGCCTTCTTGAATCACGGATTTAAAACCCCTCTCACTAAATTCCTCATCCGAGTATTTCTTCCCAAAAACCATCCTGCAAGTCATGTCTGCGCTAAGAGATGACACCTTGGAGCTCAGATCAACCGAAACACGTTGTTCCTTGGCTGCAGACTCTCGAATAGAATCCACCATGAGGGCGACCTCTTCTTTCCTCGTTGACTTGAAGGAGTTGATTTTGTGGTTGCTAAGTAACTCAAGAGTACACATCTTGCGCATGTCTCGCCAGTAAGAGCCATACTCAGCAAGAGTCAAGTTCCTTTGGCCATAAGAAATATGCTTTGAACCTTCGTGAGGCGGCCTGCTCGCAAACACAAGGTCGTGGGTTTTGAGGAACAGCTCGGCTGCTCGAGGGGAAGAGACGACAATGACAGGCACAAGGCCTAACCGCATGTACATGATGTCACCGTACTTTCGGGCCAGTTGATGCAGATCTTTGTGAGGGAACTTCCCTAGCAAGTTGAGGCTTCCGAAAATGGGAAACCCTCTCGGACCAGGAGGCAACCTCTTCTTGCTTCTCCATGACCAGGATTGCAGGACGTAAACAAGTCCAAGCAATCCAACTATCACCCAAATGAAAGCCATTTCTCAAAGGTTAAGCTAGTTCTCGTGTTTGGTGTTTAGTGTAAGAATGCTCTGTTTAAATAGGCTCGGTTTAAGATTGTAGGGTTTTGAATTTTAGGGAAATGGTTGAAATTCAACAAAGGATGGGCACATGTTGTGTAGCTTGGTGGACAAGTACCGAGGTTATTCATTTCTTTTATTTTCTTGGTGATAACTCCTAGTCTGTTTTCCACAGATAGATGTGCCCAGCACACAATGCTAGTATAATATCCATACAAGGATAAAGGGTTTTCTTTTGCCGCCACCGAAAGTCCTCGCAGCAATAATAAAGAAACCATTGTCTTCAAGACTATCCAACAACTAAGAGATAGACATGTTTCTGTGTTTTTTCTGTGTAGCCAAGTCCTACTTGTCTTTCTAATATCCAACAACAAGGAAACACACAAAAACAATATGCATAGATGTAGAAAATGATGATGCAAAGTCTTTAGGGGGAGCCTCATCTTCGTGTTCGTCGTCCTCCATTGCTTGTATTTGAAGCCAGCATGGTCTTTTAAAATTTTCTCTCAAATAAGCAAGTCTTTTATTCTTTTTTCAATTAGTTGAATAATATTTTGGGGCCTTGACCCAACGCCCCAAAATGAGCAAAAATTATTCCACTTACCCCAGCAACAGATTTTTATTCCCACATACCCAATTTGACACTAAATGACCATTATACCCTCAACTCAATTAAAAAATTACAAACACGCCACTCAACATCAATCTCACATCCCGATCTCTCTCCCCCTCCGGCGCTGTTTCTCTCTCCTCCGCGCTTTCTCTCTAGCCTCCGGCGCCGTCTCTCTCTCTCCTCTGGTGCTGTCTCTCTCTCTCTCTCCTCTGCATAAAATCCTCCACTCGATCGAGTGCGAGCTGTGATGCAGATCTCAGTTCCGCGGTTCAAATCGCATTTCTAGGCGCATTGAATCTGGAGAGAGGGAGAGAGAGAGAAGATGGGATCGAGCGGCAGTAAAGCCACGTCGTCGTCGTTTCCCGGCGATAGTGGTCGAAGGCGACGATCTCCTCGTATGTGGATGAGGAGGCGATTGATGATGGGGTTGAGGCTGGTGGAGCCGGTGGAGCGGAGCTAGTCCGGGACGAGGTGGGAGAGTCGGATGTGGATGAGGAGGGGGAGGAGGCCGAGGGTGTTGGGGCCGGGGAAGGAGTAGTCTTGGAGGAGGTTGCAGCCTGACCTTGGTTGGTCGGAGCCTAGCCCTGAGTGGTCGGAACCTGGTTCTTGAATATCAGGAGTACCACTCGATCCTTTTCTTCTTCTTTTTTTTTTTTTTTTTTTTTTTTTTAGTTTTTTGCCCGGCCTATGTTCGAACCTTTCGTAGAGTGCTTTAGCTTCCTTCTCCCAGTTTGGAATGTATTTTTTGAGGTATTGAGGAGCATCTGTACAATGATTTTGTTTCTGATTGAGTATTCTTGCAATATAGTCGAGAACCTAGTGGAGCTTTTACTGTTTCCAATATTGTTTTCACATGTTATTTTCTGTGCTCTTTGGAGTGTGTTAAGGGTCTATTGGAGGGTAATAGACGTCTATTGGGGGGCAATAGACGTCTATTGGGGGGCAATACATGGCTGATAGTCATCTATTGGGAGGGCAATACATGGTTAATAGACGTCTATTAGGAGGCAATACATGGTTGATAGTCGTCTATTGCCCCTTTATTGGGGGGCAATAGACATCTATTGGGGGCAATACATGGCTGATAGTCGTCTATTGGGGGGCAATACATGGCTGATAGTCGTCTATTGGGGGGCAATAGACGTCTATTGCCCCCTAATAGACGTCTATTGGGGGCAAAAAAACTTTCCGGTGGGTGGTAGCCGGTGATCGGAATCCGGCGGCCGTTGACCGGATTCCGGTGAAAATTGGCCGGATTCCGGCGAAGTTGGCCGGAATCCAGCGGCCGGTGACCGGAATCCGGCTGCCGGTGACCGGATTCCGGCGGCCGGTGACGGGCTCCGGCGAAGTCTCCCATGGTTTCTCTCTCTTCTATTTTTTTTTTCTCTCTCTCTCTAAGTAACAAGGGGGTGAGGGTAAAATGGTATTAAAAAAAAATTAAAAACAAAAAAAAAGGTATTAGGGAAGACTCCCTTAGAGTGTATTGGGTAAGAGAGAATTAAAAAAACTTAATGGGGTAAGTGGGAAAAAAATCCCTAGAAATGGGGTAAATGGACAAAACCCCTAATATTTTTTCTTTGAGTGTTTTTATTAGGACCTCCAATCTGCTCACTTGACCTCACTTTATTATAAAATAATTATTAAGGACAATAATTATATCAAAAAATATTATAATTATTTTTTTCTAGACTTTCCAATTCAATAATATTAGATTATATTCTTTATTATTTTCCTTATCTATTTTCATTTTTCAATTGAGTTAATAATCAACAAATCAATTCTCATTCAACTCAAACCCAAATGGCACAGATACATGCCTTCCCTTGCCATCTCTATTGACAAGTCTAGGACGTAGCATGTTAGCACTACTGATTAGACAACCAGTGCTCACTTTATTCAAAAGCAAGCCTATAACTATGAAAAAAACTAAGACATAGTAAATAGGCATTCAATAAAAATTTAGATTTTCTCCAACCCTTCCAAGCTAGGGCTAGGAGTTTTGGGCGAGCCGATCCTCCTAGATCCCAAATCAGAAACCCCATAGACCTTGAGTCCAAAACTTGAAGTCCTAAAGTAGGATTAAATTGGGGCACCCAACTTTGTTTGGACACCCAAACAGAATTGGGCCTCCAACGTATCTTGGGCCACAAAACTGATTTAGGAACCCAACCCACATTAGTTTTTCCCTCTACTGCACCGTTCAAGATCGTGGCCTCCAAACCTTGGTTCCGGCGATCGATGTTCGTCTTCACCTCCCTCCAAAAGCGACCTCGTCTCCTCGGATCCCCACCGCGAGTCCAAATGTTGCCATAGTGGTTTCTGTCATCGCCATTTTGAATGTTTTAATGATAATCAATTTGGCTAAAAATTTGCATAAGTGATCTACACATTAGGACTTAAAAACTGAAAGGTTGTGATGCCAAAATATGATCGAAAAGTTGGTCTAATACCCTATCCCTAGAAAAGACCAAAATAGGGTCCCTTCTAGTGAGGGATCCCTTTTTTGGTCCTTTCTAGGGATGGGGTATTAGACCAACTTTTCTATCACATTTCAGCATCTCAACCTTTCAGTTTTTAGGTTCTAATGTGTAGATCATTTGTGCAAATTTTCAGCCAAATCAGTGATCGTTAAGGTATCAAACTAGATTAAATCAATGAAAGAACCAAATTTGTCAAACTTGAACCGTTCATATTTATAATCTTAAATCCTTATTTTGAATGCCTTAACGATAATCAATTTGGCTGAAAATTTGCAGAAGTGATCCACACATTAGGACCTAAAAATTGAAAGGTTGAGATGCCGAAATGTGATCGAAAAGTTGGTCTAATGCCCTATCCCTAGAAAGGACCAAAAAAAGGATCCCTCATGAGAAGGGCCTTGATATATATAGAGGACCCTTCCACTAAGGGATCCCTTTTTTGGTCTTTTATAGGGATAGGGCATTAGACTAACTTTTCGATCACATTTCAGCATCTCAACTATTCATTTTTTAGGTCCTAATGTGTAGATCATTTCTGCAAATTTTCAGCCAAATCGGTGATTGTTAAGGTATCAAACTAGAATAAATCAATGAACGAATCAAATCTGTCAAACTTGAACCGTTCCTACTTATAATCTTAAGTAGCTGTTTTGAATGCCTTAACAATAATCAATTTGGCTGAAGATTTGTAGAAGTGATCTACACATTAGGACCTAAAATCTGAAAGGTTAAAATGTTAAAATATGATCGAAAAATTGGTGTAATGCTCTATCCCTAGAAAGGACCAAAAAATGGATCCCTCACTAGAAGGGCCCAGTATATATATATATATATATATATATATATATATATATATGAAGAACATAAGCTTGAATATTAAAGCTACTCAATCTTGTTTATATATATTGGATTTGGATTCAGCTAAACTTATCTCTAACAAGAGATGCATGCATACTTGTGAAGAAAGATGCGTGAGCTTAATTACCAAGGCATTTCGAACCTTAGGGTTTCAGAGAACGCCTCCCACGGGTAGGCGATTCTGCACCTTCCTCCATCTCCAATGGAGTAAATTTCCGGTGCCTCCTTTGGTGTCGCAGTTGTTGAGCACAGCCCTTGCCCCCTCTTCCTTTTTTCCATTTTTCTCCAAGAAGTCGAGGTCCTTGACCTGTCTTGAGGCGATGGTTTTCTCTTCTACCCAGACTGCTTCGCACTGGGTTTTGGAATTGCTTTCGGATCGGCGCCCAAGATTGGTGGCTGCCGGCGACTAGAAGGTTTATGATTCAGGGACTCCGATGTCGTCTTTGAGGTCAGAATTCGGATTAGGAGTTGCTCCGGCAGGGCTGCAGTCGGATCGGTGGTGGCACTATGGTTTGGGGGACCCGAACCAAATCTGGGATCTCGAACCTACTGCTTGGTGGCTGAAAGTTGCAGCACGCCGGGCGTTTGGACAGAAGATCTTTTGGGTTCAGATTGTGTCGAGGATCAGGGTGCTACGGCTGGAGGTGGTGCGAGGTCCTCCCAGCGAGGGATTTTCCTCTCGATGTCATGGCGGCACAACTAGACGAGGAGCGCTGGGGCTGGTTGTGGTTGGTGAGGATGGCGCCGTGGGTTCTTCCACCGGTGACACTCTCCGGCTGCAGGCTGGGGTGCACAGATGTTCGAGTGTCCAGAGTGGATTTGATGCTAGGGTGTCCATGTGCTTGGGTGCCCAAATCAGATTCAAATGGGCTTGGGCTCTTGATAAATCTGCTTTGGCAGACTTGATTTGGGTATCAGGCCAGACTTGGATCCGTATTTGGGATCCGGGTCACTTACAAATTTGGATCTTGCATCCGAGACAGCTGCTCATATTGCCCTAGTATTGGTTATGGCTCTTAGGAATCCGTTTACTAATTTTCAAGTTTCTGACACCCTCGATTACTTTCGGACTCCTGGTGAGCGAATCACCTCTCCTAGGTGATCATATCACCGGTTACGGTTACGGTTATGGTTACGGTTACAGTTGCTATTACATTTACACTGCTCTCGTGACATATGCAATGCAGCGATGTCATTCAGCATCAAGTCACATCTTGGTTACCTTTCATTCTAGATGCGTTTGTGCATCTTGTTATCCTTTATTGTTTTTGCTTCATTATAGATGTGTTTGTACATCTTTTTATGCTTTATTGTTTTCTTTCGATGTTTTTGCATCGCTCCATGTAACCCTCAGTTATCACTTAATATAGTTTGTCGTCTTTCCTTTCAAAAAAAAAAAAAAAAAACCAAGGCATATAAATATCAATTTGCAGCTGTTACATAATAACAGATGACATAGTCGAAAATATCTCATATCCACTTCGTGCTAAAATGTGATAGCTCATCTTTTGGATAATTAAACTATTTCAAGCTAGGATTAGTACTCAAACATAAGAAAGAGATTCATTGATTCGGTTTATAAGGTCTCATAAAAAAATTCTCAAACCCATTAAGTAAAACTAGTTTCCTACAAGTCTATATGTAATAGGTGATAAACTGCTGAAATACACACACACACAAGCTCGTAAAGAAAATTTATCACTTGAATGTGTACTTAAAATTCCAGGTTATTACAGAATCCCTCCATCTTCGGTTAAAATTTTTGAAGCTTAATCATGAGTATGAGAAACAAAACTATATTAATAACATTTCATTCAGCAAACCTAGTAAAACCTTTAAATGCAGCAGCATTAAGGTCTCATCCGGGAGTGCTCTTAAACCAACAGACAAATACATAAATCAGAGAATTAGATGCAAATATGTTTAACCAATCATATTTTATATATTCAGTGAGATTATGATCATAAGTCACTAATGAAACAATCAGCCTTGCACAATTAGATCAGCAAGGCTTATCTAGACAGATGCAGGTAAAGTCTTATAGTAGTGATGAAAACAGTGAATTTAGAAAATATTTAACATCAACCGAGATCAACAACACTACCTAAATGCAAAGCACGGGTCTGTAATTCAATTTTGTGCATAAGACATTGACACAAACTAAAAAGTAAAGAAAAGAACGACAAAGATCCACAAGTCGTCTGAAACTGTATCGATAACCCACTATAAAATAATAATACCCTTACTTATACACAGCAACATGTATCCTAATCTGTACAATATTTGCAACTAACCAAATACACAAAATTCTCGTCAGAATATAACATCTTGAAAGAAACATCAGACAATCTCCAATTCAATAATAAAGTTCCCATGTATAAAAATGCATTAATGTATGGAAGTTAGGGTCACCTTCCAGTTCCACCAAATAAACTCGTATTTTCCAATCTTAACACAACAGAAATATCAAGCAAAACAAATTATAACATCCAGATGAGTAATTCAAACAAGACAACTAATTAGTTGTGAGCAATAACTGAAATTTTCATTCAACCAAATTATCATCACATTTCATAAGTACCTTTCATGTGATCAGTTTACCTTTAAGGTAAAGGCAACTAAGTTCTGAGCAACAACTGAAATTTTCATTCAACCAAATTATCAATTTATCATCACATTTCATCAATACCTTTCATGTGATCAGTTTACCTTTAAGGTAAGGCAACTAAGTTCTGAGCAACAACTGAAATAAGGTAAAGGCTTTAACCAAAAACTATCACCTCCAAACCACCCCCTTAACAATTCATATCTTAAGTTCTGAGTACCTTAAGTTCTTGTTTCAGAAACATATCCAAAAACTATGATCCTACATCACCTGCCGCAGAAACCATGCATATCTAACCTGATTTAACTACACTAGACCAATACAAAACACAACTCTACTGGAAAGCTGGCCCCATCTGATTAGCCCCTTGAACCGGAGTCCAAGTCGTACCACCACGATCAATTTCATCCAATTTCTCACTCAAAAGTCAAAACAGTAGTCTTCCACCTTTTGGCACAATTGCTTCAACAGCACTCTCTGCATTAATTTTCTTCTTCGAAACCATTGAATCTCCACCATATTTACACACCACTATTCTGCTTCTCAGTTTTTTATAAATTAATACTCCACTCGAAATAGAATCTTTTGTATCACCACCAACTCCCTCACTCAACTTAACCTTCGGAGGCGGCTTATCACCACCTACATTTTCCTCAATGCTTCTGACTTTCTTCTGCGCAGAAAAAGGCAAACACATTGCTTCTGCATCACCTTGTTGCATTCTCTGTGCACGAGATCTTATATGTCTAACTGGGGTAACAATTATGCTCACCGAGAGTTCAAGTTCTCTCCCATTTTCAGCAAGCTGAACCTGCTTCTTTGAAGCTTGCTTCACCCTGGACTTCCTCTTTTGCACCCGTTTCTTCTTTAAACTGGAGTATGAATATTTGGGTGTAGCCACAAAGAAAAATATTTCATTCTCAGGATTGAAGCTTACCTTCTTCGCCTTCTGTATCTGAACCTTAAAATCAATTTCACTTTCAATTTATCAGCACCCTAAAACAGAATTGACCACTAAAAGGTAACAAAAAACATCAACAAAAAACAGAGGAAATGCTGGCATATATATTTTTGGTTACCTTGTGAAGCAAAGTAAGCCTGTTGGCCATTTCTGCGTTCCCTATGTTTGCAGGGATGCTATGCTTTTTGCAGAGTCTTTGAAGTTGCTTCCTCTTCATTGCATAGAAATCCATCTCTAATTAAACAAAATTAAAAACTTAACACTAGAAGAATGAAAAATATGCAGAACTTTTATCATAGATTTGCGAGCATGGAATGCACTTCTGTTAAGTAAGAGCAAAGTCAAAAAGGGCATGCATATATGTATACACTGAATACCTTTAAATGTACACTTATACCATAAAATGTTGCTCTGATACCTGAGAACCAATTTTATTCCAGTAGCAGCTTATAAAAATCCCATCTTTAGACCTCGGATCTCTTATTTTAGACATTAAACAATGGAGGCGACATAGCAAAGCTTCATATATAATGAGCATCATCACAATTACTCCTATTTTGGACCTCTACTAATTAACCTTTTAGTTCACTCTTCATCTTTCAGTAGGAAAGGGAATGCGGCATATCATGTTATGTATCAGCAATGATGAGTTTAATAGAAGAGAACCAGAGATTTCACTTCTGAGTTGTAAAAAACCGGAAAACAATCAAAATCAATCTCATCCACAATGTAGCCTCAACACTTAATAGGAGGCCCCAATACTGACTATTTGCAAATACTAAAGAGAAAGAGACCTAATTTATTTTCTGAGAGAAAGAAACCCCTCCACCGATTTCTCTTAAACGTACCCCAACAAAGAATAAACCCTGATAATTTCAATTCCAAAGTTTTGTTTTGTGTTTCATAGGGCTTTGAAATTGAAAGCTCAGCTGAGCTCTTTCTTTTCCCTTTTCAATCCTTCCTTTTTCTCTCGGGAGAAAAGAAAACCCCTGTTGCCAAAGACTCACCTAGTCTCTCATCTGGCACAATAAATCACCCCATACACAAATCTCTCTGAAACACTCAGATTGAAATACCCAGTTGAAAAAAATCATATAGAACATAAACATGAGCAGAGGACCAAAGAAATCAAGGAAACAGAAAAAGAAAAATCAGAGGTTAACATACCCATGAGACCTATGACCAGAGAGGAAGGGGCCGGCAGAGTTGAGGAAGTGAAGTTGGACAGACTGTGAGAGGAGAGTGAGGAGGGGGTATATAAAGTCTTCATCCTGTCGCTTCATATGTCAAGTCCCTGCTGCAACCAAATGGGGGCTAAATTCAAATCCAACGGGTTCCCGCTCTCCAACGAGTATACCTTTCTTTTTTTCTTTTCTTTTTTTTTTTTTTTTTTTTAACAAGTAGAAATGTCAAGTTTATTTTCCAATTTCATTTATTTCACGATGTTAATGAGATTTGTACATTTGATTCTCTACAATATTAATTAGTCCAAATAATCCATTTACAACTTTCTTTTTT
This sequence comes from Rosa chinensis, assembly GCF_002994745.2. NCBI lineage: Eukaryota > Viridiplantae > Streptophyta > Magnoliopsida > Rosales > Rosaceae > Rosa > Rosa chinensis. The sequence goes on along the minus strand of NC_037093.1, from coordinate 36,405,982 downwards.
CTTTTTGTCAAATAAAGTAAATTATATTAGATGATCCAAAAGCCCACCACAATACAAGAGATATAAAAAAGGGCTATTTCCCGTTTACCCAGATATCCCAAGTATTATGCCCAAGTACACACAGACTATTCTCTTGTGAAAAGACTAAAAGGGATAGTTCCTATGCTATCCTGAGCTTTAGAGCTTTTGTCTTCCTTAGAAACTTTATTAAAAAACAAAAACGAAAACAAGACTAGCCTTCAACATGCCCAAGTTTTTCTCCTAACGGCTTCCTGCCTAGCGGATACTTTAACAGGCGGAATCACTGCTGCTTGTCTTAATCTTAGTTTTAAAACTGGTTTTTTCAGGTAGGCAAAACTTTTCAAACTTCAAAATTCGTATAGCAAACAGATAGTGATAGTCATGGATGGAGTGCAAAATTATGGATCAGATAGTGATATTTAAAGATATTTAATTTTGCTACTTTTGACAAACATGGATGTGTAATCCTTATTTTATTTATTCAACAGAAATACATGCTAGAAATCCAGAGCCTCATCCTCAGGTAAACAGCCAAAGACTGTTTAGCTATCCATGAGAATGAGAACAGGTACTTACTTGTAATGAAAGCACACTACTGCACCTTCGACAGGTAGGAAAAAGCACACTGCTACTATGGCTTTCTTACTTCTTGAGAGAAGACTCTTCTACTCAATTTTCCGATGCCTTACAACTGAAACTTAAAGCTCCTTATATAGAGAGCGGAACTCAAACTAGAATTCAAAACATAAAAATGTACAGGACAACTCCGTGAACTTTTGCTTTTCTGAGTGCTCCTGCTAGTGGAGGTCGGATGGAGAAAAACAAAAGTTGGTAGGTGAAGTGTTTCTCTTTTTGAAAGCAAAAGTAGCTTTTAACTTTTAAAAGGTCAAAAGTGCTACAGTTACTAATTTGGTGTTTTTCTTCTTTCACTTGTAGCTTCACCCGTGATGCTACATATTCTCGTCTGTTTCTGAATGGTAACCAAAGACAAAGGAGCTGTTGTCTGCCTGGGCTATTCTAACAGTGGTAGCATTATCTTCGACGTCTGTATCAACATACATTTTGTGGTGGTTGTCAGTTTCAAGCTTTTCCACCCAGTGCATGCATGCCATAGTCGAGTCTATCTCTTTTCTGGTGAGAGATTGGAATAGGTCACTGCTGACTACGTCAGGGTGATCGTATGCAGTGATAATAATTTTTTCTTCTGCTGCCAGGAAGGTATTGCTGATATCTTCAGAGATGATCTTTTTGATGTATTCTAGAGCCATGGCCTTCATCCACGGGATGCTTTAGTTTGGTTGGCCATTGTACCCTACACAGGCTGGTTGAAGATATTTTCTTTGAATAATTCTTACATAATGATATGGAGGAATATATTCAACCTCACCGTTTGCCTTTTGGATCCATTCAGGGGGAGTGGATCTAAACTTCAGACGAAGCATACAGTCATTTTTCCTGATATTTTTGACTGTGTTGACAATGATTGGTGGCAAACCCTTCAGATCATCATTTGTTTTGGTCCACAGATTATGGACAAAACCATTTTCAACAAGCCAAAGCTTGTGTTCTTGAGGATGTTCACTCTGAACATTGACCAAGTATCTTCCAACATAAGGACCTGAAACAATAAAGAGAGTGGGAGGAACTAGGTCTTCTGAATTATGCCTTCCTATCAGACTGTGGAATTCATGCTAGTCTGATTCATTGAGTGCCATGATAGGGACCCTAGCACTTTCAGGACTTTCAAGGAAGTGAATTTTTTCTTTCTTTACAGCACTCTGCTGTGTATGCATGTCTTCAAATTGTGGCCTACCATTTTCGTAGAGTTCTTCAGCTAAGGCAAAGAGAGCTGGGAACATTAGACCACTTCTTCTTTCTTGAAAAGCAAAAAGGAGGTTATCCAAAATTGCTTTCTGGTGATAGGCTAGTCTCCTGCCAGTTCTGAACACAGGAGTATCAAAAATTTTTAATTCATAATTGAAAACATTTATAACTCCAGTTGGAGTTGGTCTGCTTTTTGGCAAAGCAGCAGCCGTCAACGGTCTTGATGAACCTTTACCGTCTGCCGTTTGAGATGGGAAAGCCAATCCTTTACCCTGGGATTGATCAGTTATGGCTAGTCCTTTTGGACTTAGCAGAAACCTTTTAAGGATTTTTTCTTTGGTTTCTTTGGAATCCTCTTCAGGTTCATGTTCTTTCCCAGTTCTTCTACTTCTGGGATTACGACCTTCGTCGTCATCTCTTTGGCTGAATATCGCCATTTCTCTAGTTAATGCGTCTGGAAGATAATTCTTGTTTCCTACAATTAATTCAACAATATAATCATATTGGTTAAGAAACAATTGCCAGTTGGCTAATCTTCCTCTATCAGCAGCTTTATCAAGTTTAAAATTTTTGAAATTCTTTACTCTAGCACAATCGGTGCGAACAGTAAAGGGTTTTCCAAGAAAAGCTGGAGAATTTAAAATTGTTTTCTTGACAGCCAAAATTTCTTTTTCCCTTATGGGATAATTCAGTTCTGCAGGGCTGAACTTGCCACTGCAAAATTTGCAGATCTTTTCAATGTTAGTTCCAGGCGCTTTCGCTAGAACTACACCGGACCAGTAATTATCACTCGCATCTGTTTGGAGGATAATTTCATCATTCTCTTCTGGTTGTTGAAGAGGAGGAAGGTTTTTGCAGAGATTTTTTATCTGCTTCACAATTTTTTCATCATCTTCAGTGAAGTTCCATTTTCTTTTGGAACTTGTCTTAGGAGATAACATTGCTGTTAACCCTGAGATTTTAGGGATGAAATCTTTCCCATAATTTATGACACCAAGGAATCTCTCTAGACTCTTAGCATCAGGAATTCTATCTGGGAATTTCCAGATCTTCTCAAGGATATGAGGTTGGAGTTTTATTACTCCATTCTTGATATTTATTCCTAGGAAATCAACTTCATCGAGGATAAAGAAGATTTTCTTTTCTCCTAGGATAATTCCATGCTGAACTATCAGCTTTACTACCTCGTGGAGGTGTTTCATGTGTTCTTCTCTGTTTTTGGAGAAGACCAGAATGTCATCTATATAGACGACGCAGAACTCCGCAACATGTTTGAAGATGTTGTCCATCTTTCTTTGGAAGATTGAAGGAGCTTGCTTTAGACCAAAAGGCATTACCAGCCATTCGTAATGACCTTGTGGTGTTCCAAATGCAGTGAGAGGAATACTCTCAGGATGCATCTTGACCTGCCAGAAACCCGACTTTGCATCGAATTTTGAAAAGACTTTAGCTCCTCTGAGCTGGTTAATCAATACTCTCACTTGAGCAATTTGATAACCATCTTTGACAGTCTTTTTGTTGACATCTCTGTAGTCAATTACCATTCTAGCTTTTCCTCTTAGATTTTCTGCATGATTTCTCATGTAGAATGCTGGAGCATGATGAGGGCTAGTGGAGGGTTGAATTAATCTCTTGTTCAGGAGATCTTCAATATCTTTTCTGAGTTCTTTTTTATCTTCCTCTTTGTACTGAGGAATGGCTTTGACATGACAGATGGCATTCATGTCATGCAATCTTAATTCACAAACCACTGGGTCTTTTTCCTAAAACTTCTGAGGATCTACGTCTATATTCTGCTCGAGTAGTTTCTTGATTTTTTCAAGAGTGAGAATTTTTTGAGACTCAAGCTTGTTCTGAAAGTGCTTGAGGTTATGCTCATGAATGAAACTAGTTTCTTCATCTTCACTAGTTTCTTCTTCTTCTTCTTCTTCAGAAGATTCCTCAACAAGTAATTCTGCTTGTTGCTTAATTTGGAGTATAGGCTCAAATTTGGGTTTGTAGGGGGTAAGATCACCACTATTCTGTTGCGATCTCTGATACTGCGTAGTGAAACCAGGACCAACGACACTTTTTGCTTGTGTGAGTCGGTCTGCCCAGAACACCCGTTCTCATTTTCTGAAGCCTATTGCTTCTTCATCCTGAATATCTTTGTTGGAGAATAAAATCATTGCCCAACAAGAAATCAGATCCTTGGCCTTCAGATTGCCAAACATTCTGGATTATAAATGTTCCTCCACCAATGGTGATATGAACATTTTTTGCTACTTTTTTCATGGTGAGATGGCTCCCATCAAATGTAACACCAGTAGCGGATTTTTTCTTATCTTCTTTCCAGAGTTCGTCTGGAATTGCAAATCTCTTTGCAACAGTAAATCCCGATCCATTATCTACAAAGGCATGTAGATGATATTTTTTGTGATCTGGGAATTTTAGTCCAATCTCTATGTAGTTGCTGTATCTACTAGTAGAGACGACCTTCGATTGTTGAAGCTCATTTTCCTGAGCTTGTTCCTTTGGAATGAATGGTTTACATTCTTCTGGAATAATTTCTTGTGTTTCAACCAGTTCAATATTTTCATCGATTCTTTCTTCACCGATGATTTCTTCCTTTATTTTTGAGGAAGATGGTTCCATGATGATTTCTTGGAACAGAGTTTCTATTTCTTTCTCTTTTTTCTCAGAGAAATACTCTTCATATTCTTGTTCAACCAACTGGCTAACAAGTCCATTTTTGGTCTTTCTTCTTGCTTCAGCTATGAAGCATTCTTTGTGATAAGTCTTCTTAGACTCTTCGCAAAACATAGGGTGACCATTCTTTTCATGACATCGGCAGTAGTCACAAACGAATGTACCAGGGTTTACCTGATAAGAAAACATTAAAGATTCTGTCTTGCTTTCATCCCAGTTTTTGATTCTCAAAACCTTCATTTGTCTGGATTCAAAGTACTCTACTTCAGAATCTATCTCAGACTCAGATGATGAATCTTCTTCTTCAGACCAGGCAGAATAGACTGACCTGTCATCTTCTTCATTATCAGAATAGGCTATTTCGTAGCCTTTCATATTTGCTACTTCTACTATCTGCTCAAATTCTTCAAAGAGAGCCTTAGTAGATCTTTTACCCTTTTTCGGGCATTCATTGGCATAGTGCCCTTCAGCTTTACATAGCCAACATCTGCAAGCTTTCTTGCTTGGTTGCTTATGCTGATGAGTATTCTTCTTTTTCTTGAAGAATTTCTTTTTAGGATCTTCATCCTGTTGTTTCTTGTAATTGGAACTTCTCTTGAACTTCCAATCTCTTTTCTGATTACTCTTTTTGAATTTTGTAGAGTAATATTTTCCTTTCTTGTTTCTGTGGAACTTGGAATCATGACATCCCCAATTTGTGGGCATATCCAACATTCCGTAACAGAAATTTTCAACTCCTTTGAGTTGTTTCTTGGCCATCTTAGCTCTAAGATTGGCTTTGCATTGCTCTTTTAGTAATTGCCGGATTCTGTCGGCAATTCCTCCAACTGAAAATCTTTCAATTGGTTTTTCAGCTATGCTTTCTCTCACAGCTGTTCTCTATGGTTCAGGGAGTTTTTTGTGCAACAGATTAACTAGATCAGTATTCTCTAGTTCACCAATTGTACAGTAATATTCTTGAAATTCATTCAAGTATTCTTCGAAATATCTCATGTCACAGATTTTAAGAGCATAGATATTCGATTTTGCCGTTTCTTTAGTCTTCTCACTCAGATTTGAAAAATCTCCACAGAACTGATCGTTCAGGGGTACTGCAAAATCATACGGAGACTTTTAATTTTTTATATCTTCAAGCCAGTCTCTTCCTCTGGCGGTTTCTTTGAAAGATAGGTAATACTTTTTTGCTACTCCAGTGAGAGTAGTTTCATAGTACACCTGCAAATCTGGTGCTTCAAATTTGCCAAGGGTAAGTGCAGAGGCCATCATCAGGCTATCTACCCATTGGTCAATGGTTTTTCTTTTGTCTAGACTCTTGTCTAGATTCAACCAGATGCCATAGTTCGTGATAGGAACTCTAGGCAGATTGTCCTCTAGGACAAATCTGTGGGAATTTCTTTCCCCTTTTTTACCCGTGGGGGCTTTCTGAAATGGGAGTTTTGTTTCCCTTTTTTCTCTGCTAATGAAAGTTCTGGAGCTTTCTCCTTCTTCCATTTCAATATCTTGATAAGGAAAGACTTTTCTTGTTTTTCTGATTTTGAATTCTTTCATTTCTTCGATTAGTTTTTCTAATCGTTCAGGATTTTCACAATTCTCAGCTTCTTCATAAAGATCATAGAGCCTCTCAGCTCTGAGCATATGGACTGGTCTGTTTAGATCAGCTTCCAGATCTTCTTCTGATATTGGCTCTTCAATAGTGGGTTTTGTACCACTGATACTAGCTTCTCTAGTGCTATAACTTCTTCTCAGAAGGTTGTTGTTGTTTATCCTGAAATTTTCAAGACAGACATCACTTTTTCTGTGATTGTCGAAGTTGAGGCTGATTTCTCCAGTTCTTCTACTCTAGTAGATTTTTGCTTTTGCTCTCTCCGGTTGCTTTTTTGGACCAGATAATTTCCATTCAAGAGGAAAAGTTACTTCATTCCAAGTAACTTTATGAATCTGTTGTGAATGGTTCTTCTGATTGGTGAGGAATCCAGTAGTAAGACCTGGGATATTTGTTATCCTTGTCTTGGGGGCTACTGTAGTGCTCATCAATTTATAGTATATTCTGTATACTATTGCGAGTTCTTGCATATCTTCTTTCATGGATATGTCATCTGTCTTGACTCTCAGTCGTAGACAGTGAGCTGCATCTTTCAAGCTGGTGGTGAAGTTGGGGAAGCAGTTGAAATATGCTACTTGATCGCACAGAGATGCTTCAAGTGTTCCCAACAGACTAGCTTGGAAGTCTGTTAACCTATTGTCCTGTAGAACACATAGGACTGAACAGTTTATGTCTTCACGAGCAAGCAGATTTATGCCTACTTGGACTGCTCCAATATGCATAAATTGATATTTTTTTGCTTGAGCTCTGGCCACTTCTGAAGGAGTGATTAGTAGTAGATCAGTCTCTCCTCCTGCTGTAGCGGGGGTTGTAATCTCCAGTAGTTTAAAATAATGGCTATCCATTAAATCAAACTTTCCCCTCTTGTAGATTTGCTTGAAATCTAGTTTTGGAATTGAGGAGTTTTTTACCTCTTGTTCGATCTCGTTGAATTCGAACCCTTCAGCATTTAGGAGTTGTACTCCTTTCTTTTTCCCAAAGATGCTTAACATCTTCAATTCTCTTTTCTCCGGGTTTTCATACCGGATACTAGTCTGACTAGTAGATGGTTCCAGAAAAATCATGTTTGGAACAAGATTCTTGTCTGGTTTTTCTAATGGTTTGAATCCATTAGCTTTCTTTTTTATTGTAGGCAATTTCTTGTCCTTCAGTATAGAATCCAGCGTTTTTTGCTGTTCCTTGATTTTTCTACTGACGACTGTCAGTTTTTCTTCTTCCGTTTTTGGAAGTTCTTTGATATAATCTAGTTTGTTTTCCAATCTTTCCAATTGGTGGATTATAGCAAGTAATTTTTCTAGATGAGTTTGACATCTAGATAATTCTAGTAACAGCTTCTGATATTTCTCATCAGAAGATTTCAGTAGATAATTTATTTTCTTTAATAACAATTCTGACATTATCCCCATTAAGGAGGGGTTCTCCTTTGAGCTATTTTACAGGCTCTGATACCAGTGATGTGCGGATCTAACCAATGCTCAAATAATCAAGAGGTTTTTGTTCCTCTTCCAGAACATACAAGAGATTATCAATATCTTGTTCTATTTTATAAATTCTGGTTTGAAGTCTATAAATGATATCCCAATAGTTGGGTGATTCCCTATCAAGACTATCTCTATAAGCTCTCAGCTTTCTCAATTTTTCTCTTTCTTTCTGCAACTCTTTGCTAGTATTTTTACAGATAGCCACTAATTCAAGTCTGTCAACGATCGAAATTATGAATAGTAAATTGTAATGTTTACCTTTGAAATAGAGGATGAATTCTATCACACTTCTGTTTGAACAAATAATTTTAAGAATGGGCCCACCACGTTTCATCAAATGTAACAGAAATATTAAACATATTATAAACTAATGTAAAGAAACAACAGAAGGGTACTAATGGAATGAAAAAGCAAAAGTTGTGTAGGTAAGAAAGAAAGGGACATATGGCTGGGTGAAGAGGGATGAAAATAATTTGTTGGGGTTTTTGGGAAGTATTTTGATAGAAACAGGGTGTATGAGTATTAACCCTATAAAAAATTCCGGCAAAAAGAGGCACATAGACATAGCAACAAGAGCACAAACCCCCAGCATAAACAAAATAAAACTCATAATGGGCTTAGCCAAATTACAAGACAGAAGCCCAGAAATAAAATGTAGAAACCGGCCTCATCAAAAAGCCCGCAGATCAAGTGGGTCGATGGAGGCCCGCCGACCCAGAGAGCCAAAAGCCCGGCCTGACCCTTTAAAAAGCCGCAAAAGCCCTGCCCGGCCCATAGGCCCGGCCCTCCAAAAGCCCGTAAACTATTATATTATATATATATATATGTATGTTGATGTGCTCATATTTTCTTAATTCTTATATTTCTAGGCCTCTTTCTCTTGGTATATGTGTTTAGTTCTCCTTATTTATGGTTCATTTACGTTAGTTTAGTGTCTTTGTAGGTGTGTTTCAAAGAAAGAAGAAAAGAAGCTAAGCTAAGCTAACTAACACAGAAACTATTGTGCAAAATACCTAACTTCGCTGAATTACTGGGAACTGCTCGGATGGAATTAGGAGCTGTAAGCTACATGCACGGAAAACCCCATGTGTCTAGTTTCTGAGGAATTTTACGGTTTGTGATTCTGACTTTTCTAGAAGGAGTTATGGCAATTTAAGTGAAGGCAGTTCAGCTTGGACTGAAATCTGCAACATCTTTTACAAGTTCATGTCTAGAACCTAACTTCGCTGAATTACTGGGAACTGCTCAGATGGAATTAGCAGCTGTACTATATGCATGGAAAGCCCCTGTGTCTAGTTTCTGAGCAATTTTACGGTTTGCAATTCTGACTTTTCTAAAAGGAGTTATGGTAATTTAAGTGAAGGCAGTTCAGCTTGGACGGGAATCTGCAACATCTTTTACAAGTTCATGTCTAGAACCTAACTTCGCTGAATTACTGGGAACTGCTCGAATGGAATTAGGAGCTTTACCCTATATGCACAGAAAGACCCATGTGTCTAATTTCTGAAGAATTTTATGGTTTGCGATTCCGACTTTTCTAGAAAGAGTTATGGCAATTTAAGTGAAGAAAGTTCAGCTTGGAAAGGAATCTACAACATCTTTTACAATATGCACGGAAAGCCCCATCTAGAAGGCCTAGCACATATATTTGGAAATCTTCAGTATGTCACATCATCATTATTGAAGATCCAGGACTTTTAGACATGTTTATATGTGTGTGTGTGTGTGTGTGTGTGTGTGTGTGTTTATATATATATATGTGTGTGTGTGTGTGTGTGTGTGTGTGTCTTTGTGTGAGTGTGAATTTGTTGTAATTTGGTTTATGGTGAAATTGGAAGTTCTCATACTTCTATATAGAATATGTGCTTATATATTCTAGTATTCTACATGTCATGACTACGGTTGACCGATTCGATTGGATTCGAAAATATGATGAAATTAGCTAAATTTTTTACCACACTCATAATTTATTATAATAATCTCATCCAACGGTCGGTTTTTCCATTTTATTTGAATTGATAGAGGTTGCCCTTTGGAGTGTATGATATATAAATATAGGTTTATAAGAGTAACTAAGTTTGACCTAATTGATCGAATTCGAAACGAGAACCAAATTGGCTGGATTTTCTACAACTACCATAAAAAATTACAATCTCTCCATCGAGCGGTTGGTTTCTCCGAATTCATTTTCCACTTCATGGTTGCTTTAGAATGAACCTCAACAATTTAAATGCAATGTATAAGTCATACAAATTTAGAAGGAAAATTGGTATAAGCCAATGTGTTTGTAATTAATTTTTTTTTTTTATCGTATGTCCACGCACATCCATCGATGGAATATTTACAAACGTGATGTGAAAAAATAAGCATGTTTCGCGGTCGTCATGCCATCAGTCAACTAAGAAGACATACAAGTGACGACGGTTGACCAATTCGATCGGATTCTAAAATATGGTGAAATTGGCTAAATTTTTACCACACATAATTTATTGTAATAATGTCATCCAACGGTCAATTTTTCCATTTTCTTTGAATTGATAGGGGTTGCTCTTTGGAGTGTATGATATATAGATATTGGTTTATAAGAGTAACTAAATTTGACCTAATTGATTGAATTCGAAACGAGAATCAAATTAGCTAAATTTTTTACAATCACCATAAAACATTACAATCTCTCAATCGAGCGATTGATTTCTCTAAATTCATTTTCCACTTCATGGTTGCTTTAGAATGAACCTCAACAATTTAAATGCAATATACAAGTCATACGACTTTAGGAGGCAAATTGATATAGGCCAACATCTTTGCAATTAAAATTGAAATTTTTATCTTATGTCCACGCACATCCATCGATGGAATATTTACAGATATGATGTGAAAAAATAAGCACGTTTCGCGGTCATCATGCCATCGGTCAACCAAGAAAACATACAAGTGACGACGGTTGACCAATTCGATCGGATTCGAAAATATGGTGAAATTGGCTAAATTTTTCACCACACTCATAATTTATTATAATAATCTCATCAAACGGTCGGTTTTCACATTTTATTTAAGTTGATAGAGGTTTCTCTTTGGAGTGTATGATATATAAATATAAGTTTATAAAAAATATTATCTTTAAAGATTTATTTGTAAATAAAGCCCGCAAGGCCCTCCCCGAAAATGCCCCCAAGGCTTAGCCCGGCCCGGCCTGGCCCGAAAAAGCCCATGAGGCCCTTATTAAATGGATGGGCTAGGATCCTTCAATTTACAATAAAGCCCGGCCTGGCCCGGCCTGCTACTATTTAAAAATGGAGTAAGGCCCGGCTCGGCCCGGCCCGTTGATGAGGCCTAAGAAACCCTAAACATCCTAGCAGCCTCCATATCTTCTTCACCAGCAGCAAAGAATTTATGTCGCTACATATAAGCTGCCATTTGACTTCAATCAGCCGTTGAAGCACAAAAAAATACTACTTTCTCCACCGGTTGAGACACACATCGGGCTCAAGAACGCCCATAAGAAATCGAGTAACTGTAGAGGGAGTGGTTACTGATGTAATCTGGACACTTTTAAGTTAACCAAAATTCGCCAACAAGTGAAAGTTTGTTTAGGTGTGGCGGAGAACGGAGCAAACCTGAAAGCTAAAGAGATCAAACCTATTAAAGGAGAACAAAAGCAGTAGAGGAGAAAATTATGTGCTATGTGATGGATGATATGTAGAGATGAGATTGGATTTGGGTTATGGTGAATAAGCGTAGAGATGGAGAGGTGATGATGATGGTATGAATTTCATCTCGTCCAGGCATGGGAAAGCTCAAGATGGCAGTAAAGTGTGGTGGGTAGATGGGGAAATTGGAAGAGGTAGAGGGAAAAAGAAAGATGAAGAAATTGAAAGAGGGAAGGGGCAGATCTATCTAGATAAAGGTTGGGTGGATATGGTGGAGCCGTGGAGGTGGAGATAAATTAAAGTGGTGGTGGTGGTGGTTGAGACGGCTAAAGTGTTAAGACTCAAAATTGTGTCCTGATTTTAGAAAATTTCTAGAGAGGACCTCTCTATCTAGAAACCTTCCCCACGCAGAAGAGAGAGGTTTATAATCTATTCACAACTCACCAACTAATTGCAATGTCCTTCACTCTTGCAAAATGTTCTCATGAATTTTTTTTTTTTAATTACATAACAACTAACTATACGCAATGATTAGACCTCATGAATTGTTGCTAGCAAGTTCATGGGAGATATGTTAATATTCTTGGTTAATTTTATTTGTTCTTGGGGTTACTCCTCATCATGAATTGTTAAATTACATAACAACTAAATATACGCAACGATAGGGGTCATCTAGGGCTTGGGTAGGGCCGCCCCTACCCTAAATTTTAGGACTTAGGGTCGGCCGAGCCAGGCCTAGTCAAAGTCAACAAAATTTAGGGCTGGGCCAGGGCTTAAATATGCTAAACTTTACCCGCCCATTAAGGTCGGGCCGCTAGGGCCAAAAGCGCCGGCCTTCTGAATAGGGCCGAAATGGGCTAAAAATGGTCTTATTTTGTTTAACAAAAAGAAATACATTTATTTTCTCAAAATATGGCTCAATGGTTATATAGGTAATCCAAGACCCTTTTTTTTTGTTAATCCTATTTATACATATATTGGAATTAACTTAATAACAGCTATAAGTATTAGTTAATATGGTTATATTTAATTAACTATATCTGTAAATCTCCCAAATTAATTGTTGTTTAACAAAGAAAATGTCAACTACAAAAAATAACACTTACGAAATCAATTACAAAGAAAGAGTAAGTCCTTCAAAAAAAAATTAAATAAATAAATTGTATGTTATAGAAAACAAAGAAACATATTTTAAAAATATAAAATTATTAGAGCTTGATTGGCCGGGCTTCATTTGCATGGCTCATACCCTACCATATTTGAGAAAGGGTTGGGTTGGCCCACAAGGGCCGAACTGGGCTTCTGCCCTACGCAACGACTATACACAACTAACTATACTATAGTACATTCTTGGTTAATTTTATTTGTTCTTGGGGTTATTTAGTTTCTTATTTTTGCACTTAACCAAAAAAAAGTGGTGTGCTAGTGTTAGAGGTGTGCTAGTATAGTGTGCTTTATGTAATGATTTTTTCTGACAGCCCTTTGGATAAGCCATAAAGCCATTATTATACTGCTTGCTTAATTGTATAATGGATGACATTTTCAACTAAAAAAACTATTCATTTAAGAACTAAAATAGAAGAATCAGTACTTTGTTCAATGCTAATCCACTACACAATATATTTACATAAAAGAATAATAAGTTAATCTAAATTATTGACATTCTCAAAAAAACAAAAAAATCTAAATTATTGACAAATGACAACTAATTATCTATATGTCTAACTTGCACTTATTCTCATCATACCATAAGTCCAAATCATGACCAACCATTCTTCCCTTCCCTAAACTATGCACATACACAACGTCAAAACTATGTGAACACCAAACGTCGGTTATCCAATATCTCCCTGTAGAGTTGGGCAATTGAAGAAAGTCCGATGACACCACCATGTTCATCTTCAAACTCATACGCAAGTGCCCTCTTGTTCTTTCCTCCCTCATCTTTCTGTCCAGTTCATTGTCAAAATCCTCATTAAGATCATGATTTTTTTGTCCGCAATGCTTTGTTTCGAATTTTAGAGTCACCATCCCTTGTTTCTCGCTTTTGATCTCTAACATCGGTTTCTCATTCGAGGTGCACGAGACGCCATGGTCTTTGTAAAAAAGAACGCTTTGGAGGTTTCGTATGATGATTTTCATGTCTCTGTCTCTGCTGGTGTCGTTGATGTTGTTGTGGTTTTGGATGGTTATGTTCGCTTCCCATTTTGCCAAAGATGGAGGAGCTCCTCGAACATGAAACAAATGTTCTACTGTTAGAGAATGCAAACGAACGATGATTTCGCTTTGTCTTGGACTGTACTTTTGGGACATATACACGAAACCCAATATCGAGAAACCTGTAAACCATAAAAACGCAAACATTGAAAGCACAATCTTGGCCTTGCTTGGAGGTCCTGCTGTACTGTTACTATTGTTTTTTGAAGATACCATTTCTGCACGAAGAATAAACCCAGCATCCAAGATCAGAATTCAAGTTTCATACTTGTCTTGGTCATTTGTTGAAGTTAAATTCAAGACCTTGTATGTAAAGAACAAAAATTTAATAACTGAAATATTGAATTAAAGAGTCGTAGGTAGAACTAGTTATGTTAAACAAAACAAGTAGCATATAATAAGGTAGTATGAATTTGTTGTTTGCGGTTTGAGATGGTTCAACGTTGTTAACTCTTCGGGAATTGGTTACAACTAAAATGAATATTTTTTTCAGATCGAGCTCACAATTCATAATTCTATTTTTGGTTAATACTAATAACCACTAACATTACATACTGTTACTGAAGTTGTTTATAACAAAGTGTAATGGATGACCAATTATATTATGTGTTATATATATAATCTTTTTATTTTGTCAAAAAAAAAAAACTGAAATTAGTTTATAACACACTGCTAGCCAGCTAGTATCTTATAACACACTGCTAGCCAGCTGATATCTTAATTGCCAGCTATGCTACAACTAGCTTTTTTTTTTTCTTTTTCTTTTTTGAAAGGAAACTGCAACCTTGTTGGTGTGTGTATATATACATGGCCCTTTTAGTGAGGAGAAATTTTTTTTTTGGGGTCAATTTAAGAGATCGCTTATCTAATTTGATCAAATATCAACATCTCAACCATTCAGTTTTAGGTCTATATGAGTAGATCTGCAAATTTTCTGCCAAATCACTAAAAATTAAGGCATTCATAATTGAGATTTACAATTATAAATATGAACGGGTAAAGTTTGACAGATTCAGTTCGTCCATTCATTTAATGTAGTTCGGAACTTTAACAATTATCAATTTGGCTGAAAATTTTCAGAAGTGATCTATATATTAGCAGCTAAAAACTGAACGGTCGAAATATCGAAATGTGATCGAAAAGTGGGGTCTGACAAGGGATCCTTAAAATGACCAAAAAAAATGTATCCCTCACTATAAGGAGCATCTCCAACAAAATGGTATTTAACCACGTGGAAGACCAAAGGATATAATTGATTGTTCAAACTCTTCTCCAACCCATATGTCATATACACGTGGATTTGAAATAGAGCCCTCCTATGTCAAATTTGACAGCTTGAACTCCTTCTGTCTTTTATTTTTTACTCTCTCTCTCTCTCTCTCTCTCTCTCTCTCTCTCCATTCTTTTGGTCATTTTAAGGGATCCTTTGTGGGACTCAATTTTCGATCATATATCAACATCTCGACCATTCAGTTTTTAGGACTCCATGAATAGATTACTTTTGTAAAATTTCAACTAAATTGATGATCACTATGGTATTGAATTAGATCATATCAATGGATGAACCGAAGTTGTCCAACCTGAACCATTCATGTTCAAAATTGAAAATCACAATTATGAATTAACGACCATCAATTTGGCTGAAAGTTTGCATAAGTGATCTACTCATAAAGACCTAAAACTGAATGGTCGAGATACTAATATATGATCAAAAAATAGTGCCACAAACAATTTTTCAAACTGGCCAAAAAAATAGATCCCTCAAACTAAAAAGGCCTTGATACATATATATGGTGTGTGTGTGTAAAGCTAAAATATGATTCACATAATTTTTAGCCACTATTGTTAGGCACTTTTCCCTTGAGCCACAATCCACTCAAGTTAATACTTGTGGTGCAAGTTTTGGGAGAGTTCATTAACATCTTTCTTAAAAATCTCTCATTGAGTCTAGTGTTTGCAAATTTTCATTTATTAGTAGTTGATTTATGCTCAATGAGTTCATATCCGCCATTTGATTAGGCATTTTTACATCGTATTTGGCTTCCCTTTCTGGTTGTTTGTTTGGAAGTACGTTGAATGAAAATTATTGATGAATTTGCTAAAGAACAGAGGAAGAGATTGGAATAATCTATTTGAATTTGATGATTGCTTTACAGTACAATGTCTAGATTTATACAAGGACTATAGTCTATCTAAGGTAAGAACTAATTGCTTGATTTACAGAATATATTGGATTGAAAGTAGATACAAGAAACGGATAACAATCAGTAAATCAATACTCTTTGATTTAGGATTTGCCATTGATTCACAGAGTAATTGAAATTGAAGCACTGATCAATGCAATGACCCGCAGGCTGGACTATCAAGCTGGACTATCTTTCTTGGTTATCATTCCCCTGCAAGCTGAGAGGACGAGCACGGACTCGAAGCTTGGATGCAAGAAACTGAAAACGCTGAGTAGATAAGCCCTTGGTGAAAATGTCAGCTGTTTGGTCAACAGTGGAAACATAGGAAACTGCCAGCTCTTTTCGAACAACCTTATCCCTCACATAATGGTAATCAACTTTGATATGCTTGGTTCTGGAATGGAAAACTGGATTGGAGGCCAAAGATATAGAGCTGACACTATCACACCAGATCCGGGGACATGAGAGAAATACATTAAGATCATGAAATAGAGATCGAAGCCAAGACAACTCAGTAGCTGTGTAGTCAAGCTGTTGGTACTCAGCTTCAGCACTAGACCTAGAGACTGTTTTATGTTTCTTTGAGCTCCAAGAAATCAGGTTGGGACCAAGATAAACACAGAATCCACCAGTGGAATGACGATCATCTAGATCACCGGCATAATCGGCATCTGAATAGGTAACTAACTTGTGAGAACCTGGCTGATAAACTAACCCATGATTAATGGTACACTTCAAATATTGTAGGATTCTCTTTACTGCCACCCAATGAACATTAGTCAGTGAGTGCATGAATTGACACACTTGATTGACAGCATAGCAAATATCAGGACGAGTGAGACTGAGGTACTGTAAAGCCCCAACAATACTTCGATATTCAAAAGGATCCTCTAACTGGACACCATCATAGACACTAAGCTTCTTGCCAGATAAAACAGGCGTAGGATAAGGTCTAGAATCATGGAGCTTGGTCTTTTTCAACAAATCCACAATATATTTGTGTTGTGTCAGATGCAAATGATCACCATTATAAACAGCATCAATACCAAGAAAGTAATGAGCAAAGCCCAAATCTCTCATAGAAAATAAGGAGTTGAGATTATGAATGAGGTGTGATATGTGAGAAGAGTTGTTACCCGTGATCAGTATGGCATCCACATAAATGAGAAGAATGATATAGATGCCTCGATTATTGAATGAACATAGAGTAGTCAGCCCGTGATTCCAGGAAGCCAAGTTTTTCTAAGTAATCCGAAAAGCACTGAAACCAAGCCCGAGGGGCCTGTTTTAAACCATATAAAGAACGGTGGAGCTTGCAGACATGTTGTGGGAATTTAAGATCGACAAAGCCAACAAGTTGCTTCATATAGACATCCTCATTGAGATAGCCATGGTAAAAAGCATTTTGGACATCTAACTGTCTAATTGGCCAACGATGACTGACTGCAAGAGCAAGAACTAGGCGAATTGTGGAGTGCTTAACAACTGGACTGAATGTTTTAGTATAATCAAGGCCCTCTTGCTGATGAAAGCCATTGGCGATTAGCCTTGCCTTATATTGCTCAATACTCCCATCTGAGCGTTTCTTGATTCGGAATACCCATTTATTAGGAAGAATATTAATTGAGGAGGACGGTGGAACTAAGGACCAAGTACCTGCTGTTGCAATGCTTTGAACTCATGATCCATTGCTTCACGCCATTCTTGATACTTTGCAGCTTGTGTATAACAAGTAGGCTCAAGAGGAAGAGCTAGGAGAGTAGAGTGCATAGCATATCTGGGATTGGGCTTGCTAATTCCATGTTTGCTGCGAGTCACTATGTCGCCATGATTTTGCACTTGTGACACCAAAGGAGAGGCAATTCCTCCAACTGAAAAATTTTCAATTGGTTTTTCAGCTATGCTTTCTCTCACAGCTGTTCTCCACGGTTCAGGGAGTTTCCTGTGCAACAGGTTAACTAGATTAGTATTTTCTAGTTCGCCGATTGTACAGTAATATTCTTGAAATTCATTCAAGTATTCTTCAAAATATCTCATGTCATAGATTTTGAGAGCATAGATATTTGATTTGGCCGTTTCTCTAGCCTTTTCACTCAGATTTGAGAGGTCTCCACAGAACTGATCGTACAGGGGTACTGCAAAATCATATGGAGATTTTGAATTTTTTATTTCTTCTAGCCAGTCTTTCCCTTTGGCAGTTTCTTTGAACGATAGATAATACTTTTTGGCTACTCCAGTGAGAGTAGTTTCATAGTACACCTAAAGATCTGGTGCTTCAAATTTCCAAGGGTAAGAGCAGAGGCCATCATCAGGCTATCTACCCATTGGTCAATGGCTTTTCTTTTATTTAGAGACTTGTCTAGATTTAGCCAGATGTCGTAGTTCATGATTGGAACTCTAAGCATATTGTCCTCTGGGACAAATCTTTGAGAGTTTCTCTCTTCTTTTCTGCCAATGGGGGCTTTCTGCACAGGGAGTTTTAATTTTCCCTTTTCTCAAATGATGAAAGTTTTGGAGCTATCTCCTTCTTCCGTTTCAATATCTTCATAAGGAAGGATTTTTCTAACCTTTCCTGTTGAGAATTTTTTCATTTCTTCGATTAGTTTTTCTAATCGTTCAGGATTTTCACAAGATTCTGCTTCATCATAGAGTCTATAGAGCTTTTCTGCTCTAAGCATATTAACTGGTCTGTTCAGATCAACTTCTAATTCTTCTTTAATGATAGGCTCTGATGGTTCTTCAGAGTAGTTGGTACCACTAACACTAGCTTCTCTAGTGCTGTAACTTCTTTTGAGAAGACTTTTGTTTATCCTGATATTTTCAGGACAGACATTACTTTTTCTGTGATTGTCGAAATTTAGACTGATTTCTCCAGTCTTTCTGCTTTCATAAATTCTCGCTTTTGTACTTTCTGGTGGTTTCTTCGGACCAAATAGTTTCCATTCAACAGGAAAAGTCACTTCATTCCAAGTAACTTTGTGAATTTGTTGTGAATGGTTCTTCTGACTGGTAAGGAATCCAGTAGTAAGACCTGGGATGTTTGATATCCTTGTCTTGGGTTCTACTGTGGTACTCATCAGTTTATAGTATATTCTGTATGCTATTGCGAGTTCTTGCATATCTTCTTTCATTGATATGCCATCTGTCTTGACTCTCAGTCGTAGACAGTGAGCTGCATCTTTCAAGCTGGTTGAGAAGTTTGGGAAATAGTTGAAATACGCCACTTGATTGCATAGGGATGCTTCAAGGGTTCCCAACAGGCTAGCTTGAAAATTTGTTAGTCTATTGTCTTGTAAGACACATAGAACTGAACAGTTTATACCTTCTCGAGCAAGAAGTTTTATGCCTACTTGGACTGCTCTGGCAACTTCTTCAAGAGTGATCATCAAGAGATCTGTTTCTCCTGTTGTTGAGGGGATTGTGAATTCCAATAATTTGAAATGATGGCTATCCATCAGTTCAAACTTTCCCCTTTTGTAGATTTGTTTGAAATCTAACTTTGGAATTGAGGAGTTTTTTTACCTCCTGTTCAATTTCGTTGTATTCAAATTCTTTAGCATTTAGGAGTTGCACTCCTTTCTTTTTTCCAAAGATGTTCATCATTTTAACATCTCTTGCTTCTAGATGTTTCGGTTTTTTTTTACCGAATACTAGTAAGACTAGTAGATGGTTCCAAGAAAATCATGTTTGGAACAAGATTCTTGTCTGGTTTTTCTAATGGTTTAAATCCATTAGATTTCTTTGTTTTTACTAGAGGCACTTTCTTGTCCTTTAATATATTTTCATAGAATCCATCGTTTTTTGCTGTTCAGTGATTTTTCTACCAACATTTGTTAGCTTTTCTTCTTCCGTTTTTGGAAGTTCTTTGATATAATCTATTTTGTGCTCCAATTTTTCTAATTGGGCAATTATATCTGGTACTTTTTCTAGATGATTTTGACATTTAGATACTTCTTGTATCAGCTTCTGATATTTCTCATCAGAAGATTTTAGTAGAAAATTCAACTTCTCTATTAGCAATTTTGAGATTGTCCCCATTGGGGATTCCCCTTTTGAGCTCTTTGCAAGCTCTGATACCAGTGATGTGCGGATCTAACTAATGCTCAAATAGTCAAGAGGTTTTTGTTCCTCGCTGACCATGAATTTCAGATCTTCGATATTTTTCTCAATCTTGTAGATTCTTTTCTGTACTAAGAATATTCTATCCCAGTAGTTAGGAGTGACTCGGCTGAGTCTGTCTCTGTAGTTTTTTTGCTCTTCTTAGCTTTTCTCTTTCTTCTTCTAGCTCTTTTTCAAAGCTTCTGCAATTTGCAAGTCTAATCTAGACAAAATAATATCTAAATGTGCGATTATGGATACTGAGGTTTAACTATTTACCATTGAATACAAAGGATGAAATGTAGCTATAACTAACATTTAAACAGATAATTTCAAGATATGGGCCCACCACGCTTTATCAAAAGAAATAATATATTGTTTAAGAGAAAAAAGATGATGGAGAGGAGTATTAGTGGGATGAATAGTGAGTGGTTTTGAAAAATAGGGAGAAAAAGTGGGAAGTTTTGTGTGAGTGGGGAATGAAAATAAGTTGGTGAGGTGTAAGAGAATTTCCCCTATTTACAACATCAAGTTATTTTCGTTGAGGCCCAAAATGCCCTAGTTGAGTTCACCAATTTACACCTCCCGTCCCGTTGTGTCTTCAACTCCTCCGTCTCTTCTGTTCTCCACTTGACCGTAGACTCTTCAAATCGATTGAGTCAGGTACTTTCATTCTGCCCTTTATTGCTTATCATCTTCCCCAATTTTCATTCTTCCCCGTTCTCTCAGCTTCTTGGGTTTATTTCTTATTATCATTTCCCTTTAATTTCTCATATTTTTTCACTTCTGATTCCTTGGGTTTTTGATGGGTATATGCAACTCTATTCCAAATAAGAGGAGAGAAATATAAGTGGGTTTGATAAAATTGTTGGGTTTTCAGGATCATTTAGTGAAATGGAAGCCCAATTTTTCCGGTTTCTTAAGATTGTGGGTGTGGGCTACAAAGCCAGAGCTGAAGCTCAGGGGCGGTTGCTGTATCTGAAATTGGGTTACAGTCATGAAGTTGAATTGACTGTGCCTCCTGCAGTTCGTGTCTTCTGCTTCAAGAACAATGTCGTTTGCTGCACCGGAATTGATAAGGAGAGGGTGCACCAGTTTGCTGCCGCCGTTCGTAGTTGTAAGCCGCCGGAAGTTTACAAAGGCAAGGGAATAATGTACATTGACGAGGTTATAAAGAAGAAGCAAGGAAAGAAGTCTAAGTGATTCAATGTTTATCTATGCTTTGGACATGGTAATGTTTTTGAATTTTTGCCGTGTTATCGTCGGGAAACTCTTAGTGGTTTGGGATCTTGTTTCAAACTATTGTTATTTGAGATATCTAATTTCTTAGTAGATCCCTTATTTTCTTGCCACAATGGTGATAGAGCTAACTTCACTACACATTAGGCTTTAGATAGTATACTTGAGGATTGACTTATTCTTGGACCGGATGAACCTATGAGGTCATAGCATCATGTATTACCGGTTTGGTAGAGTTCCAATTCTGATAGGAAAGCCTAAAACATTGCATCTCTGTGCTTCTGCTTTAGTTTTAGCTCAAGTTGAAGGATTGAGTTAGGTGAATATTTTTCTTTTGGCTATTGAGGAAAACAAATATAGGTGTAGTGTCTACATGTGCAACTTCTCAAGAGAAAAGGCTGCAGAGTTGCAATTCCCCTCCCTCGTAAACTCATTATGCATCTGTCATGTAATAAAGATGTATATAAGATCTCATGTTATAGAAAGAACACTTTCTATCCTTGAAGTTTCATTTAGCTACAATAAATACTTTTATAAATTGTCAATAGAGTGCTTGAAGTATTCATAAATGATGTTTAGGCAAAGATTAGATTTTTTTTTTTTCCCGAAATATGTGAATATTTGATTTGGTCAATATGGTTTCATTATTATTATTTGTGATTTCTTCTTCATTTTGTTCCTGGGCACTGCCTGATTTGCTTCTGAGTCTGAAAATATGATGTTTTCGGATGTATATTTTTGGATTTTAGGTGGTTGTGTAAGTTTAATGGTACTATCAAAGACGGGCTCTTTGAGGATTTCTACTGTGCTTCGTACCTAATGATTTGGTTATTGATAAGAAAGTGTTATGAATTATGATTCTTACTTTTTTATAAATGACTGATTTATAAGCTTACACACTTCTCCAAAGTTGACATCAAATTATATATATATATATATTTTTTTAATTTAGGCTCTGTTTGATTCATATACCAGTTTTCGAAAAATAGTAAAATTGAATCCTCAGTATTTATAACGAGGGGCTGCTAGGATTGAAGTAGCTTGAAGTTTTAAGATGGAAGAAAAGTAGTTCATGGCTGTCCTCTTCTTTTGCAAACTTGGTTATAATCGCGACTTTATTAGTTTTTTGCTTTGGACTTGTTTACAGATTTGCTTAATTATTCGCTTATCGGTTAATTGAGTTGGCTAATGATTCTTTTGTTGATTATTGTAAATCTTAAATTATTTTGCCACGAATTTATGGATTGGTGATGCTTTTGTGTTCGGCTTTTGATCAAAATGGAGGATAGTTGAGGTTGTATTTTGATGGTATACAGTATATTTTGATTCCAGTTGGTAGAGTTTAAATGGTATTGATATATAAGAGTCAGAATACGAGGTACTAGTTGACTTTTGGATGTCTGAGCTTTTTTTTTGTGTGACAAAGTGAGCCTGATGACATCTGAATATAAGGTTTTAGTGATGAGAAAACCCCGGCACTATCAATCTCAATGTAACTCTTTGGCATTGCTTTTTTTTTTTTTGGATAGACTCTTTGGCATTTTTGTTATTAGGTACTTTTCCAATCTAGAATAGGCCAATAACTATGCTGAGGGCATAACTTATCTTCTGAGAAGTAGCTTTTCAAGAGGTTGGGAGACCAATTGTAAGAGAATATAGGCCAGATCATTTAAAAAAGAATGTTATATTTAGTATGGCAAATATCTTTAGAAACTGTAATAGTCTCTTTTACATAAAATGCATTTGTTTAGTAACTTTTGTTTATGTTCCTTGAAAGAATTTGTTTGCCCTATACTTTGCTACTGATACTACCCTTACTATAGATGTCAGTTGGAACTTGCAATTCAGATTCAGTTAGTAGAAAGGAAAGGATCAGACAACCATTAACCTCTAAATAAAACAGAGATAGCTCTACAAAATTCAAATGGAACAGAAGAAGTATTGACGGGTACAAGGAGAAATGAATGGATGTTTCTGTTTCTTAATCTTGATTCTTTTTTCGTGACTGAGGACTTAAATATATATATATATATATATATGTGTGTGTGTGTGTGTGTGTGTGTGTGTGTGTGTGTGTGTGACACTCACACACACGGGATTTTCAGGCTTAGTAAAAATGTATGAATGATTTATATAACAAGGATCAGATGAGATAAGACACGATCACTTAGTTTAGGCTTCTTCTGGTCAAGTCCAATTTTAACATCTTTTAGCTATGGTGATTGCTGGAATTATTACTGTTTTGATGATTTTCTCTGAGTTTATTGAGTCTTTGATTGTGGAAACTTTAGCAGATGTCTGTAGCAGATATTGATATCAGTATATGATATTGCATAAGATAAGGCTTAATATGTTTGTTAACCAAATACCATTGATTTTTGGCTTGAGGAAAGGAACAAGAAGTCTCATCCTTATTGTTCATAGCTTTCCCCCGTAAAATCTACTTTCCAGTAATAACAAGCATATTGATGAGGAATAAAGCCATAAATTCTCAAGCCTACTTCTTGTTATGACCCGTCGACACAGATCATTTACATTACTAGTGTAAGCAATAATGTGCTTATTATAAGTGCAATCACTTGCAAATATCTGGTTTATTCACTTGACATCCTTACGGATGGTATATAACTAACCATCTAAGAATATAAGTTGATTATATATCAGAAATATATCTAGATTTTAAGTGACAGCACAATGAAATAATAATTCTATCTGTTTGAACTTCCCTTTTGTGGTGGCAGATGATGGATCAGTTTCGAGTTGGGATTACAACATTTGTATCCTTCATGACAGGATTCAGTTGTGGAAGTTGCATCATAGGTTCTTCTTGCTTTCTTTTTAAATCGGTTCAATCCCTCGAGTATTGAATGGATGGCCAACTTGGTTTAATTCCCTCGAGTATTGAATTATAAACCAACACTCCCCTTCCTTCCAAAGATGATTACAGTAATCGGCTTTTTCCTCACGTGAGGGCTTGAGCAAGATGCACATAATTTGAGGGAGCACATAGAAATGATCTTCATCCTGATTCATATTGCTGTTAGATACTCTTCCCATGGTGCCTGTTTTCTCTGGAATTGATGGAAGTTGCTATTAGAGTAAGCACGACATTCATTTTTGTCGCTCAATCGGCTCTGTAATTGAGAGAAAAATTGCTTTTTGTTTTCATAATAAAGGTGATGTTATGGATTGTAAGTTTGTCCTTAGAACACAAACAGGTATATGTTTGGTCTTAGAACATGAATGATGCTCAAAACTTGCATCCTCACATACCAAGCTTAAAAATGGCACCCCTAAATGCCCCAACGCATATAGAAATCTCTAAATCTAACTTTGTCAATCCCTGAACAGAAGTGTACGGTTTAAGAGGTAGACGAAGCTTCCAAATGAAACTCCACCTCCATGTATCTCATCCTTCGTACATGAAACATAAGCCGGTTTGACAGAAAACTTATCATTTGAACAAGCCTCCACATGTGTCTTTTTGGATAATATTTTCAGGAAGCAGGGTCAGAGAAACAGTGACTTGAGCAGAGGGCATTTTGAGCCTCTAAAGGCAGCATTCGAAATGTTCAGTCATCTGATCTGCATCCAAAATTTACAAGAGCATCCGCAACCTAGTTCCCCACTCTTTATCGGTGCTTGTAAGTTGCGTTATAAACAAAGCCAGAGGTGTCAAATGTTCCCAATCCTCAAATTTGAAGCACACGTTGTTGATGCTCCATTTCCTTGCACCAGAAATAAGTTGTAACCAAGTAGCAGTTTTGAGAGTGAATTCTAATCAATAATGTTTTGTTGTTGTTTAGGGTTCCATCGCATTCCTTTCATGATCAAAGTTCTGGGTAACCTTTAATTACTACCTTTCCAGGCAGGCTTCAAAGAAGCTGGCTGTCTAAACCTGTTCAGTTACAAGTTTCCAATCTAATTTGACCAAAGCTGCAGTATTTGAACCAGGCAGATGTCTAAGCCCGAATCCGCCATTATGTTCTGGACTTCTGGAGTACATGAAACAGCTGGGATTTTAGAATCATGTCCCCGAGAGAGTTCAGGTTCAGTTGTAAGCTTGAGGTGTTTATCTTTGCCCATAAGTTGTATTTTGGATTCATGGGAAGCACAGGTTTGCTTTGTATATCAAAGCAATAATTTCAATGGTATCTAAATCAAAAAGAAAAAGAAAAGATCTTGGAAAACAACAAGGAAGTGGTGTTGGTTCTGGGATTGCACCAGTCCAAGAAATGCAATTTGTAAAGCAAAGCAATGAACCAGAAAGAAAGAGAGAGTCAGAAATCTCGTGTGGAAGTGCCGCTCATCGAAACCAAGATAATCATGGTTACTGCGTTTGCACATCGCTTATCATCATCCTCTCTATATCTCATTCATACACACAAACATCGACAAAAACCAAGAAATAAAAAAAAACAAAACAAACAAACAAACAAGAACATGAAGAGAGGCGGAGCTAGCTGCTCAACTGAGAGCGTTGCCCTGATAGCGGCGTTACCCCCCTCCTTTAAATAAGACTAGGGCTCGAGAGAGTTCGACCCAAAAGAAGAGCCCCGAGAAGGCCATTGGCCAACTTGACCCGGACATGTGTGATGAGTCCATCCTGCCCAATTAGGCCCAAATAAGGATACAAAACTATATTTCATGATTTTTTTTTTTTTTTTTGCAGAAATTGTAATCAACGCACTCTAAATTTCAATCTACACAACTTTTTGTTGTCTTTATTGTACAAAATTGTCTATTATATTTTAAATATTTTATTGCATTGAGGATATTATAAACTATTTAGACAATAAAGATATATTTTCTCTCTTCCTCGAGAAACCTAAAACCCTAAGACCGGTTCTTTTCTGATTGAATAATCGAGCTCGTTCGGCGGAGCCTCGATCGATGCTGGCCTTCGGCCTCGCCTACGTCTTGGGGTTTGCTGCCGGACGGGTATTCGATCCAATAAGTTTCAAGGGTGTTCTATGGGTGGTTGCGCTCGAGGTAGTTCCAGACGGCTTTCGGCTTGTGTTTTTCTGGAAACATCTTTGATCAAGACCGGCGGCATGGGTTCTGAATCGATGGTGGTGCAGATGGTGAGGCGCTAAACCGGCGTGATTCGAGATCAGGTCTTAACGGTGTGGGGCGCAACGGTTTGGGTCGAAGTGGCAGGAGGTCGCGGCGACGTCGATCAGGGCCAGCTTGATGGGCTCTGGAGTTGGACTATTCCTCTGGACGCTCTTGGAGCTCTCTGACCCGAGACGCACCCGCTACCCGACCTGGCCGGTGCTCCACTGTTATGAAAATAGGCTTAAATAGGCATACTTGTTCTGAGTAGGGGACTCATTATGTGTCATGTGTTGTGCACGTGTGCAGTGGGTTATATAAACCAGAACTCTGTACTCCTTTCATTATCGATCAATATATCAGAGTTTTCCTTTTGCATTTTTTTCTGCATTTCGTTTCTTCGTTGGGGTCGTACCCTAACAACTGGTATCAGAGCCCTCATCATGGGGCCGAGGAGCGCTGAGACTCCACCTCCATACTCGTCAGCACCGCTGCGTCCACCTGAATTAGATGAAGTGAGGAGGAAGAGGATCCAAATTGCAAGAGAACAGGCCGCTGAACAAGCAGCTGCGTGGCGCCGTGAGTTTGAGAAAACTATTGCGTCGTTCCGGTCTGAGTTACTAAATGAGCTGAGGCAATTTCGATCGGAGCTCACAGCTCAGGTGATGGAGCCGTCGAGGCCGACCTCGGCAGGACCAGTCAGATATCTGCCAGTGACTCAGCCTGTCTCCTCAGAGCTGCATTTTGGGACCATTGATTCTTACAAACCAACACCACCACCGGCCACAGCGGGTCTCTACCTGCAACAACCACCTCCGCCGCCACCTAGACCATCAGTCACCGTCCACGCGTTGGCTGAGTCACCATCCCCAGCCCACATGAGGTACACCAACCGCTCAGTCTCAATTGGTGATTTCAATCACAACATGAACCAGCAACATTTTTCCTTGAATGATGATTATGGTGCTTTGAGTCTTGTCTCTGTTGCTAAAGTGACTGATATTGATGAGAAATTAGATATGGGAGAGGGAGAGAATTCTGATAAGATGGTTAAGGTGAATAGTGGGGTTGGTAGAGATTTCAATGAGTTTAAGAGTGGCAGTGCTAAGCAGGACGAGGGTGGTTCTATTGAAGATAAGGAGCAGCTGAGCAATGGAATGTTAGAATGTCATGCCCTCCAACTGTTTGATAAAATGCCAAAGTCAGAAGGGTGGTGTAATGCAGGAAGGACCATTATTGCCCCTATGAGTATTCGAGACAAAGGTGGTGGACTCACTTCTCATCGTGAAGTTGTTGATGCTTCTGATGAGATGACAATATGTTCTGTCAGTGCTACGCAGGACGCTGGTGGTTTCATTGAAGATAAGGGGCAGGTAGACTTCACAACTCCTTTAATATCTAAATCTCTGAATACAGAAAATGATGAAATTGTGAATGCCAAAGTTGAAGTAGTGGAAACCCTTTGTGAACATTCTGATGAGAAATTAGATATTGGGGAGAAAGAGAGTTTTGATAAGAGGACAGAGAGTTCAAAGGGAAATTTGGATTTGGATGGGCTTTGGGATGATAGTGGTGGATTGTCCACCATGAAGACTAAATTTAAGAGTTTCTGCAAGCCTGCTTTGGTGCTTGGAGACTTTAAGCTGATTCATGTAGAAGACCACATGCTTGGAGATCATGAGCAAAGTGCAGTTGTGACTCACTATTCCCAGTTGTGCCAAAAGGCTGGCGTTAAGTACAAAAGCTGTGATGGTGATCTTGTTGGTGTTGTGGAGGATTCACAATTTTATTATTGCAAGAAAGATAAGAGAAGTTTTGCAAAAGGGCTATATGATGATGATGATGGAAGGCTGAGAAATTATGGTTTGGTTGATGCAGTTGTTGACTTTCTCAAAAGCAATTCAAAGTTATATTTTCTGAGTGCTATCCAGGATCAGCTACCCCACCTTTTTGGAGGCTCTTCACCTTGCTCATACCGAGGGCTTCGAGAAATGGTGGCTGTGTATATGTGCCATGTACCCGAGTTCTCAACTTCTCGTCACAAAGGATATTTTGAATATGATCTGCATATTACAAACTTGATTGGGATCATGAGAATAAATGCCCAGAATCTACTTGTTCACATGCATGAGAAGCAAATTGAAGCCAAATCGTCAGCCCTGCATTGTTCTGGTTTCATTAATTCAATTATCAATGTTGGTATTCAAACCATTGTGCCATCATTTAGTCATGCCTGGGATTTTCAAATTCATCAACTTGGGCCACCCTTGCCTACTTCTGGTCATTTTGAGGTGATAAACTTTGCAGAGGGGCTTCTTGCTTTCCTGATCTATTTTTCAATTAGTACCATTGGTTCCAAGATGACAATCATTGCTGCCATAGGTGAAATCTGCAATCAGTTACTACAACCTCAAATATGCAATTCCATATTTACCGCAGATTCTACCAAACTGAGCCCATTTGTGCTTGTTATCTTGGACATTGAGCTGCACAATCAAGAGAGTTTGTCTAGACCATTATTTGGTGCTAATTTGCTTCTAAGTTCTTCTTTGGGTAGTGATGATTTCTTGTCTGCAATGTTCAATTTTTTTCATCACTGGCTTTGCCTTGTTCTTGTCCAAACATTTGCAAAATTAGAAGGCTTGTTGAATCATGTTCTAGAGGCCCCAGGACTTCATGAATGGTTGGTCAGAACTATTGAAATTGGAAATCCTTATGCCTTGCTTTTGGCTCAGAAAATGGGAGAAGAAGTTGATGTTCTGTTTTTTCTCGTGCCGAGGTTGCCTGCTGCTTATATACCAATTTGTTTGTCTTGCAAAGTTGTTCAGTGCATTACTGCTGTGATTGCCGTTCCTGTGATATTGGTTTGTGCTGTGTTTCTAACTGCAGTTTATGTCCGCTACAAGTTACGTGACTGTCGTTGCACAGAAATAGATGATTATTTTCACAAGATTGGTCATCCTGGTATGGTAGTGGAGTTAATAAATGAATCAAAACAGGAGGTTCCTAATTGGCTTATTAATCATGCTCAACAATCGTTGTACTATGGTGGAGGCCAAAGCCAAGGTTATATATGTCTCTTGAATCACAGAATGGAGCTCCTTTGCATGCCACATAGTGAGATAGCCATCTTTTGGATTTGGCTTCCTACACCACCGCTACGTTTAAAGGTTTGGGTACTTAACCGGCATGGTTTGATTGTGATCAAGGCTCAAATGTTAATTGGTGATGCATTCTTGAAAATAGAGCTCATGTTTGATAATGAATCTCACATCATTCCCACGGGGGCAATTGCTATTAGACTTGTTTGTCATTTTGGTGCAGATTTGCAGGTTACCAACTCATATTCACACATGGATCACTCTGAAATGTGTTGGCTGCACACATGGCTCATTTGTTGCTTATTATTCTGTGATTGCAGAAAGAAAGCCCTTCCACTTGCCGGCAAGGGAAAACTCAAAGAAATGGCTGCATTATTCAACTGGTTCTTGTGTGCAAGTTCAGAATTTGGCACTTTGGCCACTCTAAATGCATGGTTGAATGGTAATTTTCTGTTTTTACGTCTTGAGAACAAATTGCAGAAAATGAAATTGGTTCTTGCTGATAAGTTGAAGAAACTGGACACAATTGTGAAAATGATGTTTGTTGACAATTGGGAGAGCTGGAAGTATTTAATAATTGCTGCAGATGTCAAGGCTATTGCTGCAAGGGTCTCATATGGGGGTCTATCCGAACTTGTTGCAAGTGAGTATTTTTCTTGCTTGGTGGGGCCAATTATTGCAGGAGAAATGGGTGTATATGGTTATAAACCCTCAGTTCTAATGGATATGCTTGCGGGTTGGCTACATGTTGCTTTGAGGGACAAAGAATTGATCAAGGCAAATTCTACATATGAGAGTGTGACTGCAGCAAGGGTTCATTTTGATCAGTTCAAAGCATTCATCAGAGGTGTCCATATTTTACTCAGAATCTGAAACTTGAGGACAAGTTTCTGTTAAGGGGGCTGCATTGTTATGAAAATAGGCTTAAATAGGCATACTTGTTCTGAGTAGGGGACTCATTATGTGTCATGTGTTGTGCACGTGTGCAGTGGGTTATATAAACCAGAACTCTGTACTCCTTTCATTATCGATCAATATATCAGAGTTTTCCTTTTGCATTTTTTTCTGCATTTCGTTTCTTCGTTGGGGTCGTACCCTAACATCCACCGTCCAGCAGCCTCAGGCCGTCACGCTGGCGCCTTCCTCTTCATCTCGCCGTCGCCAACAACCTCCTGTCCTTGATCGTCCATGCACTGAACAGAGAAGGAGAATCTCTCCGGTAGCTTCTGCAATTTCAGGCGACTCCGGCCACCGATTGGCTTATATGTGGTATGGAAATTCATCCCCTCGTCATGCTCTACAAGCCTGTGTAATTTTTTTTTAATGTGATCGGGTTTTAATGACTTGGTTTCTAGGTTGCTTCTGCCTCCATCGCGGTTCCTCGACGCTGGCGGCTCTTCCATCACTTCTAGGCTTCGTTTTTGGCTTGACAGTGTCTATAGGCCAAGCACCATGGATCACGCTAGGTTGTAGCACCAGAAATCATCAGTTCATCTTCAAACCAGTTTCGGCAGAGTGTCGGTAAACTGGGTTTGGCTAAAAATGATTCTTGATGGTATAATTAGAACCTCGTTGTCCCTTTTGTGATAGTCGAAACTTGATGAATTGAGTTGGTTGTTTGCCTGAGATTGTTGTTACGCTGTTGACGGGTTGTTGCTTTGGTGGAGTTGAAATTTCAGAAGCTGCGAATTGGTGGACATCAATTTGACAGTGTATTCATAGCCGGGTTACGGGAAGGAGTTGAACTAGAAGGTTGGGTGTTCCACCTACAAGTTGCACCATCGAAGGTAAAAACTTGAAGTTTTGTTCTTTGGTGATTTTGGACAGATTGGATGAGCTGTGGTGTTTCGATTTGAACGGATTGTGATTGTTAAGTGTTGCTATGGAAAATTGTTGGATGATGTTGTTGATGAATCTGGGTTAAGGCTAGTACTCGGTATTGCATTAAATTAGAGTTTTGTTGTTGAAAAATGGTCGAGTGATGATCTTGGGTGTCCTTGGTAGTTTTGGGGCACATCTTGTATAGGCTTTAGGGTGGACTTAGTAAATGGGGTGCATGCACCTAATATATATTTGGTCAATATCGTAATCTCAAGTAAATGTTCCATCATTTGAGTTAATTATCGAACTTGTTGCGATTGGTCAAACGTGGTCAAATTGGTCAATCCTGGTCAAACCAGTAAAGGTTGGTCAAACCTTGGTCAAGTCCTTGTCAAACCAGGAAAATCGTTGAGATTTCGTATAATTGTTCAAAAGATATTAACTATCGAAATGTCGGAATTTAGGACTCCAATTACCTGAGGAACAGAAGGTTCGCAACTTTCGGAGTATGTGAGAAAAAGCATCGGAATCCAGGTAGGGATTCAGGACCCTTATCCGTTACTAATTTTCTTATATATTGTTATTCAAATGATGCATTTTAAGTGGTATGGTTTGGTTACGTTAAAATGCAATGCATACTAACCAAATCGTGAGAGATGTGATGGCTTGAGAGCGAAGGGGGCACTAACTTCCCTGGGTTCGATCCTCTAAACCTCCGGAGGGTTAGCTACACCGGTCAGACAGTGAGCGATAGCAAAGACGACCTGATTCCATATGTGTAGCTAGGTAGCAGACACTCTCGCTACGCTTAAGTGAGCGATAGCAAAGACGACCTGATTCCATATGTGTAGCTAGGTAGCAGACACTCTCGCTACGCTTACCTGGTGATAAACCAAATTGAGGTAAGATCAAGTAGTGGGTCTATGGGATTGGTCATCGGGTAAGATTCAACGCGAATATTCAATTGAGTATCATGCATCGATTTTCGAGACAGAAAGCATTTTTAAGAAAAGTTTGTCGTTCATTTAAATATTTGATTTAAGCATGTTTTCATACTGGAGCTCCAAAAATTTATTTATTTGGTTTCAAACCTAGTCAGGATAGGGTTCTTATTTAACAGCGAGGACGAAAGCTCACCCCTACAACAGTATGGATGCAGGTACTGTGCACTGGTGACAAGACAATAGCGGACGGGGTTGGGTGTGCAGAATAAGTTTGGTAAACTATCGTCTAGAGTTTGATCTAAATTCTTTTCTTGAATTTCGTATTTCAAAATTTGTTGATAATTCTCTTTGTGTCCGATTGGATCGAATTCTCATTTCCTAAAGTTCGTATCTTTCGTGTGTACATTCATTTCAGGTTTCAGACGAACGAAATAAATTCTAGTGATTTAAAGATTTACACCTCAAAAGTATTTGTAGTTTTTGCTGTGTTTTTACAAAAATTGCCTTGCTATAGAGGTCATAATTACATGATCTTTAAAGTTTACATACCGTGATTATATCAGAGTCTCAAGGATACCACGAACACCCCTTGTCGTAGAATATCGTCAGCTAGATCAAATGCCTCTGTTACTGGGGTAGACTGGGAATCTGCAGTCAATAACTTGTCATTTGGAATGACTATCAGTTTGACTACTTAAAGTAACAGATAAACCATATGTTTGCATCAAAATTATGTATGGTGCATATACCTTGAGTGACTTGCCATGAGACTCCATCTACACCCCTTCAATACTTTCAATTACATGAGCCATCTTGATATTTTGATTCAACTACAAAAACATAACAGGGAGACGAATGCATAAATAGAATAACTAGCAATGCAAAAACCAATATTTTACAAAATGATAGACAGTGAATTAGGGTCTGCAACTGAAAAGCCTTGGACCCTCTACGAAGGAAGAAAATGGCAGGAGTAAGTGCCTAAGTGGTAGCTTCATTGGTTCCTTCACTAACACTAACCGCAGCAAGCACAATACACAAAGACCAATTGTAGAAAAGGTTTCATTGTCATTATATTCTAAATTAAATGGACCAAATTAAATTGGCTTAGAACGAGACTTTACATAAATAAACTAAAATAAAATTCTACAATTATGCTCATCCAAATTCCAATACCTACAGCCCATCATTGATTTAGAAATCCTACTGCAGTTATTATTAACCATAACCCACATGCTTCTAGCAGAACATAACTGAATTGCGTCTCGTTCTATATGAAAATAATTATTTCTAGGAATTTAGTTTTAATCAAGAGAAGATTAAGATTCAAATTCACACAAAGGAACATGCAACACCCTAAAACATCCATAAAGTTTAACAGCGATGATTCCGTGCTTAAATCCAAAGGAATTATACCTAGAACAAAATTCAGATGGGGAATGGGAGGAAATAGACATGATCGGCAGTTGTTGGGGTCAGCAAAACGTCGGTGATGGCGCGTTGGCAGCGAAGAAGAAAGAGAGTTTGTTTGGCACTTCCCCTATACAACATGGGAAGATTTTTCAGAAGCTCTGTTCTGCAACCGTCTGTCCGTCACTTCATTGCCCACAAATAAGCTATGGTCAAATGAAAATAAAAGACAAGTAAATAAGTCAACAATTTACAATGTCTCCCTATTGTTTACATTGCACTCCGTGTTTAAATGGACAAAAAATGCATTCTCAAAAAAAAAAAGGACAAAAAATGAGCTACTAGCACAAATGAAAAACAAGGTTGTCTAAAATGCTGGATGAAAGTAATTAATATCTAACAAAATGAAATTGATTTAATTCATGATTTGTACAAGGATTCTATTTTTAAATTTTGCAATAATCTGTTGATTGCATAAAGAAAAAAGAAAAATAAGCTGGTAGTCAAAATCCACTTGGTCTACTAATGTGCGGAACTCGTTCTCATTTTTTTCAATTAGAAAATATTCATTAAAATATAAGACCAAAACAGCACATACATCAGCTTTCAAGGTACAATCTATTATCTGAGGATCAAACAACAACCAAACCTGACAAATACTATTCACCAAACCTAACAAATACCTTATTAAAAAGCAAGCCTTCAAACATGATGCAAATCCGACTACCTAATTCCTAGCCACATGTTACCTAAAAGCCCAAGCACACAATTGTGGTGCAATTAGGGAACATAGAATCAAGAAATCAAAAAACTTCCATCATTGTTTGAAAGCTGAAGAAACCGACTACCAATTAAATTTTTGAAAGCGGAACTCGTTTGCAATAAAAGATTAAGAAAGCAAACAAATAAGCTCTAAGATATATTGAGAAAGCAAATAAATAATGTTAATATGGAAAAGCTCTATATATAGATCACTCACCAAAACAGCTTTTAATTTCTATTTGTTTACTAGCAGGAACTCAAATTTTAATCTGTGTGTAATAAGGCAGAATCACACGGATTTCAGTGCGTGATAGCTTTTACCCACCGTACACGCACAGATTGAGTTATTGTGTGGTTTGGAGGGGGGTAATACTCATCTCACACGGATTATGTTGTCCGTGTGAATATTATACGTGGGCCCCACAATCTTTCTATAAATATAAAATACCATAACAAAATGCAGTCCGTATAAACAACTCTATTTCACATGGAATTCTGTGCCAAATATGTAAACTCTATTTCACATTGATTAATGTGCAGGATACAACTCACACTGATTTCTGTGTCAAAATCTATAACCTTATTGACATGGATTTCCGTGTGAGATCCCTATACCCTAACTCTCACTAATTTCTGTGTGTAAAAGTAACAACATGTTAAAAAAAAAAAATTTCAACTAATTAATTTGCAACCTAAACATAATAATACTTTTATTTTTCTACAATAAATATACTACAAATATTTACAATAAAATGAACAAATCCACAACTCAATCGAAAATATTTAAACTTTATATTCATAGCAAGATATTTTTTACATTTCATACCAAAGTAAATTCTTGGATTACAAAAAACAAGGCTGCTTTCCGGAATACATTGTTATTGAAGGTGGAAATAAATCAGACAAATACACAAATATATGAAACTCCACAATTCACACAAAATTACATAAAGAAAGAAAATCAAAAGTACATATTTCACAATTTTTGTTAATCCGATCAAGGTTGGGCCTTTTCATCCATCCCAGTTGTACATTTGAAGAGATTATTGCCCAAAGCTCCTACTCTGTTCTAGAGGAATGCTTAAAGAGGTTGGCCATTTCCTCATAGTGCTTTACCCCTTGCATGTATCAGCACATATACTGCTTTGGAAAAGATCAATTTATTGCTTTAGAATAGATCAAGTACCTGGTCGACAGCTCTTGCCTTTGTGTATATGCAGAAATCATGGCATTCCAAACAGGAACATTCTTTTACACTACAGAATCAAACAAGTTTCTAGCGCCACATAAATCCCCGTCCCCGGCGTACATTGAAATCAAAGCAGGAACCCTAAAATCATTCGAAAAGCATCCAAACTTGATAGCAAAGCAATGAAGAGACTTACAAGCACGAACACCAGCTACCAATGCTTCCCAATCCAATCCATTTGACGAATAACCAGCTACCAATGCATTTCAAGGAACCAAATCTGGTTGGGGAATTCTACCATGAAAAGGAAAACCCACAACAGTTATAAAAAAGACAAGTAAAAACAAAACAAAAGGGAAAAGATCCTGCAAAACAAAACAGTGTTAAACAAAACAAAAGTGAAGAGAAAAGAACAGAAGCATGTTGGTGCCGGCCAATTTCTTGGGCGGCGGTAGAGGTGGAGGAAGAGACGCCGGCACAGAGAAGAGGGAAGGATGGAGTGGAGGGAGGCGGTGCTTGATAGTGGAAGTGAGCAACGTCGGTGTGTGGGTTGTTGCCGGAAGTCAAGGAGGCTGCGTTAAACTCGTCGGAGGTCGATGAGGTCCGTGATGGTGGAGGTGAGTCACGGTGGTGACCGGAAGTGGGTGTCGAAGGAGAGAGAAAACAAATCTAGTTCCTCTGTCCTCCATTAAACCAAAACAATTTGGAGATGAAAGAGATGGAGGCAGAGAAGAGGAGCTGGGATATGAGAGAGAGGGAGAGCAATGGGCGGAGGAGCAGAGAGAGGGAGAGGCGGAGAAGAGGGTGAGGGAGGGGGCAGTGGGTGGAGGAGATGAGAGAGAGAGAGACAGAGGATAATTCGGAGGAGGCTTTAGATTTTGGTTAAGTGTTTTATTTGGTAATCTGGTTTTAAGCAGCATTGATGCACAAAAATCTGTGTGTTTATAATATTTCATACAAAAATCCGTGTGAAATACATTTACATTTATTACAGATATCTGTGTGAATTTACCTCGGTAACCCAATAGCTATCATCTATTGTCATTTAAATATTTACAACAGCACCCACAGTAATCCGTGGGAATATCCAAATATTGAGCGGGAATAAATTGATTGGCCTGCCCTTATTTTTTGAAACTAAATAATTAGTCATTAGCTTTTATTTTTATTGATAATAATTTTCTTTCAAGTTATTTTGCCACAGAAATCCCTGTGAAATACATATACATTTGCAACTGATATTCGTGTGTATTTACCTCGGTATCCGATAACTGTCATGTTAATTGTTATTCGATTGTTTACACGGAATTATGTCTCTAATAGAGTTTTTCACACGGAATTCTATAGCTAATTGTTCTTTTCACACAGATATTTGTGTGTTATTCATTTCACACAAATATTCGTGTGTTACTCATTTCACATAGATATTCGTGTGTTACTCAATCAAATACTTATCGTAACGGAAATCTGTCCCTCCGTAATTCACATAACAAAAAAAAATTAATGATTTCGAAATAAACTAATTTGTAATACGTACAGAAATCAGTGTGAATTGATTTTCACACAGATATCCGTGCAAAAATATTTTAGCGTTTACACAGACATCTGTTACTGCTGTTTATTCACACTAATTTCCGTTGATATTGTTATTGTATAAATGACTGTGGGGCCCAATTATGCTCTTTTCACATAGATATTTGTGTGTTACTCATTTCACACAGAAATCTGTACCAAATACTTATTGTAACGGAAATCTGTCCCTCCATAATTCACATAACATAAAAAATTAATGATTTCGAAATAAACTAATTTATAATACATACAGAAATCAGTGTGAATTGATTTTCACACAAATATCCGTGTGAAAATGTTTTAGTTTTTACACAGATATCTGTTACTGTTGTTTATGCACACGGATTTCCGTTGATATTGTTATTGTATAAATTATTGTGGGCCTAATTATGCTCATTTCACACGGATTTCTATTAGTATTTATATTTTGCACGGATATCTGTAGCTTTTTACTACAGTAAATCCGTGTGTGTTGTTATTTTGCTAGTAGTGAAACTAGCCTACCAATTATATACGACCCGACGTACTGTAACTTTCATATGAAACTGATTCAGATGAAGAGGATCATTGAAAAGGACTTGCTTCCTGCTGTGGAAGTAGTCAGAAGCAGAGGATGGAAATGACAAGTGGGGGCAGTCCTCGATACCCAAGTTTTCCAATGAAGGACACTCAAAATCAATAGTAGCACTTCCATTGTACAACATGGGAAGATATTGTAAATATAAGTTCTTCAAATTTGGAAGAACGGTCTTCTTGTTGATCAATGATTCCTTCCTTGCTTCGATTACTCTTTCCAAGAAAGGGCATTTGGATACATAAAGGTCTTTCAATTGAAAAAGACACTGAGCTACATCAAATGTGAAGAGGCTTCCCTGGAAGTTGCAATTGTCAATGACCAAATCGTTTAGTGTCTGGAACATTCCACGTGGAGCAGGACCATTACATATGCTTCTTACTGAGCCTAGATCCCATAAATCCATCTCTCTCAGATTTGTTTGATAATGCTCAAAGCCTTCACATCCAAACACATATTCCATTTTAGTAACAGAACAGGATAGTTTTTCCAGATTTGCTAGTTTTTGCAACAATTTTGATGGCAACAGTACATTCCCCAAGTTACGACACCCAACGACCTTCAATAATTTCAAACTGCAGAGAGATCCAGGTGGTAACTCACCAACACATAACTGCTTCAGGTCATTCAGGTAATATAGATACAACTCTCCCAAGTTCTCAAACACAGGCATATCTGGAACACATGTTATTGCATTCATCAATTCTTTCAAGTTCTCACAGCAACCTTTTGCTGAGAGAGTTTTCAGTCCATATAACCTCCCACGGTCATATTCCACAAGAATGTTACTTAGCCCTTTGCAGTCTTCATAACTCAGCCTCTCAGTATTGTTTAACACAGCGTTGACAAACCAATCTGGAAAGGTTCCTATGGTTGTGTCAGTACTATTAAGACTCAAGGATCTACAATTATGACCAGAATCACTAGCTCGAAACTTCTTAAGGTCCATTTGTTTATAACTGTTGCTGCAAATACTAATATCGAAGTAAACCCAATTCGGTTCGACTTCAACACTTTTAGGGATGCAATTTGCATCTGATATGCAAACTTTCAAAATTCTTAAATATGATAAACCTGCTAATTCATCAAAACCAATATTAGTTTCTTCTCCTTCTCCATCAATTTTACTCCCCCAGTCCCAAAATCCACACTGCATGTACAGTTCTTCTAATTTATGCAACTTTGATATCACTTCAGATGGAATTGTGGCAATACGTCCATCAAATTTCCATGTCCGTGGATTAAATTCAGCACTGACATCCAACATCCTTAGATTGGTCAACTTTCCTATTTCTCTTGACAATTCTTTCAGAGCAGTTCCTCTCATACTAAGAATCTCAAGCATGTGAAGTTTTCCGATTACAGAAATGTCAATTATGTTCCAACAGTAATCTAAATACAAAGCTTGAAGGTTGGTTAAGAAACTGATTGATTGGGGTAGTAATGAAATACCAGTGTCGCTAAGATCCAAGACTCTTAATTCATTCTGACTTTGGAGAAAAGATTTTGGGATCTCATTTAGAGAAGCATTGTGTTGCAGTAATAAAATATGGAGATTTGGACATACCAACTCTTGGGGCAGCTTGCAAATCTTGTTCTCCATTAGTGAGATTCCATAGTAGCCTTTATGTGCATCAATCTGTGGCCAATTCTTCAATTCACAGCCAGCTTTCACCAAGAACCGCTGGCCTTCAGATAATGAAATTAAGATTGCCATATCCCGAATGACATCATGCATCCTTACATATCTGTCATCTCTAGCGTCCAAAAGCAAGCTAGAATCTTTAAGGGCCTTCACCACTAAATATGTTGTGGCTCGGGCTTCTAGCAAGTTTGAATCTTGAAACATTCCTTTCCCAAATCCATACTTGAACAAGTATTCAATTGGGATATCATAATCTTCGGGGAACAGGCAGCAAAGCAAGAAGCATGATTTGGAATCATCAGATTTCAAGTAATCATAGCTTAACTTTATGCATTTGAACACATCTCCCTCATCTTCAAGGATGGGAGGTTGAGACTCTTTAAGTCGTCGAGCAGCTTCTTTCCATCCGTCCAAATCTTCCTCTTGAAGGGCCCTCGCAACTGCTATCAAAGCAATCGGTAGACCAGCGCATTCTCTAGCCACCTTACGTGCTACATCATAGAGATTGGATGATTTGTCAAAAGACTTCCTTGCTTCCTTCACAAATAAGCTCCAAGAATCTTCTTCTGATAAGATATTGAGATGTATGTTTGGATGGCAATCCATGGAACGGCAAACACTCAATTTTCTGGTGGTCAGTAGAACTTTGGAATTGCATCTTTGGAGTTCTTTGTGGCTCGGAATTCCTATGCTTGAAGAGTCTATTCTCTTCCAAATGTCATCCAAGATTATGAGGATCCCGGTTCCTCTCATTATCTTCTCCTTCAATTTAATGGCTCTTCCAATTTCTGTCTTCTCCTCCAATTTAAAGCCTAGCAGTTCTGCAAATGTCTCTTGAATTTTCATCAAGTCAGGGTTTTGGGATACGACAGCCATAATCACTTGATTAAAAAGCCTACTTTTTTGGGCTTGTTCTCCAACATATTTCACCATTGTTGTCTTTCCAACACCCCCCATTCCGTAGACTCCAATGGTAGTGGCCTCATCATCTTTTAGCGCATTCATGACCTTATCAATGGCTTGCTTTGTTGCTGCAAATGCTTCAAAACCTCCGATGCACAATTTAAACTCAAGTCCAGTAGGTCGTAATTTATTGCACACAGATTCCTCAATGGCATCCAAAAGTTCTTTTTCAGTTCTGCAAGTAAGCATTATGGGTCAAAAAATCATCGAGAAAATTAATGCTAAATTGAAAAGCACAAGTATTACTGATTAAAAAAAAGTTTCATCATGCTTACTTATAATTCTGTGTGTGCCATCCAGAGAAATTTGCCACTTTTTTTAAAGCATCTCTCCACTGCTGCACCTTCTCTGATCTGTGTTGCCCTGATGTTTCATGCCTAGTAAAAGCATCTCTGAAACTCCTCTTCTGATATCGTACATCAGTAGGATCCACATAATAAAAAAGTGGCAGAATTCTATTGTTGTCTTCTTCCATGCATTCACAAATGTTTCTAAGTTCCTCCAAACACCAAGTGGAAGAGGCATAGTTTTGAGAGAGAACAATAATTGCAAACCTTGATTCTTTAATTGCCGTTAGGAGGGTGGGAGAAATAACATCCCCTACCTGAAGGTCTTGGTCATCCATGAATGTTTTGATTTGTCTTTTTTGCAGTTGATGGTATAAAAAGGATGCAATACTCTTACGAGTGTCTGCACCCCTGAAACTCAAAAACACATCATGCTTCCACCGAGGAGCTGATGATGAAGGAAGAGATGCAGGGGCATCAACATCAACCGGTTCTTGATTATCCTCCGACATTGGCTCAGGCTTTATAACCGTGTAACTTATCAAGTTAATATATAACAAGTAACCTGCAATAAAAATATATCATTCAAAACAACTCCTAGATCAAGCATATTAGAAAAAGAACCCATAATAACCTTTGAACTTACAAGTGATCGATCTATTAAATCAAATGGATTCTGAACTATAGGCCTAAAGCAAAACAGCTTTCTTTCAACATTTAATCGTTTCTTCCAACATTTAATCAACTAAAGCTTTCTTTCAAATTAATATGAAATTGGTGTTACATAAAACCTAGAATATTCCACTGTACAAACCTGAAAAACTGCTCCAATCCAAGCTAGGATCACAGCAAGCCAGCAATGGCAATTTCGTCCTCACCTCACCAGTGATCGAAGAAACGATCGATTATGAGTTAATGACTGTCTCTGCCCAAAAGTAACAATATAATCGGCATATCATGTATTCGAAATCAATCTTATTTTCTCCAAGTTGAATCCATTGAATTGAACAAATTGAAATACATACTTACAATTTCTTTGGAAGAAGACGACTAGAAGAGTAGAAGACGAAGACTTTTTGGAAGAAGAAGACTAGAAGATGAAATACATACTTCCACGCTTTGATGATGAAACATAAAAAGAGTCTCTTCTTGGACAGAAATGGAAGGGTGGGATGAATCCTAATGTGGTTGGACTTGATCTAAGGGTCCGAAATGAGATGGAGGACTAATGAAATCTGATTTTGGGAATGATGTGGAGTTGAGTTTTGATCGGGTTCTAGACGGAGACTTTTTGGAAGAAGAAGACTAGAAGACTAGAAGATGAGACACTGATCTGTCTATAGTCTATACTTCCACGCTTTGCTGATGAAACAT
Source organism: Rosa chinensis (assembly GCF_002994745.2). Lineage (NCBI taxonomy): Eukaryota > Viridiplantae > Streptophyta > Magnoliopsida > Rosales > Rosaceae > Rosa > Rosa chinensis. The sequence goes on along the minus strand of NC_037093.1, from coordinate 36,364,278 downwards.
AAAAAGTCTCTTCTTGGACATTAAAAGGTTTTACAGTTGTACTAGCATGTGAAAAAATGGAAGGGTAGGATGAGTCCTAATGTGGTTGAACTTGATCTAAGGGTCCGAAATGAGATGGAGGACTAATGAAATCTGATTTTGGGAATGATTTTTTTTTTTTTGTATGACATGAGGTATAAGACTCACATTTGAGCCTACTGCCTATTCCACAGTGGAAAACTGGAAATGATTCATATTCGGGATCTAAATATGAGTCCTTTTGAATACTATTAAGATGAACTCAAATCACTATTCCGGCTAATTTGGACTCAATTTTAAGTCTCAACTTGGAGATCGATCAAATTGGAGATTTTAAGGGTACATGTGATCAAATTAAAAGTATAGGGGCTCAAACCATTTTAGATGTAAAGTTCAGAGAGGTAAAGCGATTTTAGCTCTTTTAAGAGTTCTTTTAAATATTTAAGTACTGTCATGTAAGTTTTAGCAAACGAGATAGGCATGAACATAGTCAATATAAATGCTGCTCACATGTTTTACAAGCTGAATATTCTAGAATTCAAGCTCGGCTTTTCAAGCTTAACATTGAGATTAAGCTCAACTCATTTCTTTCAAGGACACAAGCTAAACAAACTGAAAATGAGCCGAACTCGAATTGTATCTAGTCCATAAGAAAACGAGGGAGGCATGTGCAATGTGAAGACAACGGCAGTGCTTTTTCTGGTCCGATGATGCTGCATTCTTTTTTCTTTTGGCATTTTTGCTTAGATTTTTATTAAATTGGTACTGGACTTTCATCCTGCCATTCAATTTTTTGTTTCAAACTACCAATTTTTCCCTGTAACAATTAGCAAAAAAAAAAAATTTAAATAAGATGAAATAAAATAAAATAAAAATTGAATCACAAAGTGATGAAGTAGTGTTAGCTCAGTGGTTAGAGCACCCACTATCTAAAATGGAAGTCATGGGTTCGAGTCACCATGGGGGTAAGAGTCAAATCCTTTGATCCTCTTTCAAAAAAAAAAAAAAAACTGAATCACAAAGTAGAGAGGCCATCATGAATGGAGAATTGGTGTTGGGGCAAGTATAAACTTCTGGAATGATTGCCGGACTCAGTCTGGTGTACGTGTTACATAAATTTTGCTGACGAGGCCATATCATTGATAATAATGCTACCTCAGTACCTCATATTTGTTGTAGTATACATGAGTCATAGTATAAATGTCTATATCATGTAATAGGTACTTGAGTGTATAAAGACTTGTATGACATGCTTTATCCCAAGAGGCAACAAGCATGGCAGATTTCATCATTGCAGCCCCATGTGTAGTAGCAGCTGTAAATCAAGTAGTCACAAAATTGGTTTTCTCTTTGAGCATTCACACTACAAATGTACTCCTATAAATACACTTTTTTTGGAGATGAATAACACACTTGAATCTCCATTCTCTCTGCAACATTACTCTCTCTCTCTCTCTGTTAATTTATGCTTGTCCTTAAACACGTTATCAGCACGAGCTCCTATCCCTTGCTAGCCATACCTTGCGCTGCCCCTGCGCTCGTCCCTGTGCAGATCAGCCTTTTTGAACGCCCCGAAACATCTTGTTCAGGACCTCTGATTAAAATATTTTCTTCATCAAAGTTGTTCATCTCTGTATCTTCTATATGACCTCAAAATTTCATCCCTGTTAAAGTCGTTTTGAGACCTGTACACCATCCGAAGTGGGAGCTGTTCATCACGCTCATTCCTGTGCAGATCAGCCTGCTTGCACGCCGAGCAACGTCCTTTTCGGGACATCTAATCAAAATCCTTTCTTCATCAAAGTTTTTCATCTATGTCTCTTATATCTGATCTCAAAATTTCAGCCATGTTGGAGTTGTTTTGAGACCTGTACACCATTTGAAATGGGATCTGTTCAGTTTCAACAAGTAAGTTTTAAATATTAAAGTTCCTGTTTTTGAGTTTGTATTCCTTTTCTCTTCTTTTCAGGGACTTGTAATCAAAAAGCGGAATTATAGAAATTCACGCTAAACGAACTAAGAGCGTTCGTAATCTATGAACTAAGAGTGTTCATAATATTCGGACTAAGAGCGTCCGCAAGTATCAATTTATCGACTAAAAGCGGAATCGTGGGGATTCACGCTAAACGAACTAAGAGCGTTCATAATCAATGAACTAAGAGTGTTCATAATATTCGGACTAAGAGCGTCCGCAAACATCATTGTTTTGGTCTAATCCAAATATTCTTGGAAATTGATTTCTTGGTAGCATAGCTCGGAAATCTTATTATTTTAGTTTTCGTGGAAGTTTAAACTCGAAAACCAATATATCTTCTCTTCTTATTTTTCAGGATGTCGAATGAACCTAGACTCGACTTTCCAATGCTTGACTCAACAGGCTCAGAATACCATGGCTGGGTAACCGACGTTGAGAACCATCTCACTGCGAGAGGGATATTGCCCATAATCCAGGCACCTGACCAGGGCCTTGTGTTCTAACGAACACCCACAAAGTATGCTCAAGCACTTATCTTGATGTGACGCCATATGGACAAGGCACTCAGATTGGAGTACATGTCAATCAAAGATGCAAGCAACCTATGGGTAGCGCTAGAAGAGCGCCTTGGCAATATCCAAGATTCCCTCCTCCCTGACTTGAAGATTCAGTGGAACAATATATGCTTCTCCGACTTCAAGTCTGTTGCTGAATACAATTCAGAAGCTCTTCGCCTCAAAGCTATGTTGAGGTTCTGTGAAAAACCTCTCACAAAAGAAGAACTAATTGAGAAAACTCTCTTCACCTTCCCCGTCGCAGCACTTGTGATGTCAAAGCAATATCGCACTAAAGTCAATGCTGGATGAATTACGAGGTTTAATGAGTTCATCAATATTATGTCGGTAGCTGAAAAGCACGACAACATCCTCATAAAGAATTATAATTCAAGACCCATTGGAACCAACAGCGTTCGTGAGGCGAATTATAATGCACCCAAAAGAGGGCGCAAGGAGCGGTACCCTAATAACAGGGGACATGAAGGACGAATGAGTCCATATAACCGCCCCAATAAAGAAGGAAACCGCAACTTTAGAGCGGACACACGTGGTGGCAACTCCACATGTGGGAGAGGTGGATATGGCAAAACCATGGGCCGTCAAGGTAGCACCATGGGCCGTGGAGGTCGCACCATGAGACGTGGTAGTAGCAGTAACCCCCCCTAGGGAATATCCACAACGTGCACAACCTGCACCTCAAATAAAGGGAGGTAACCACAATGACATGTGTCATCGATGTGGATCAATTGAGCATTGGTTCAAGCAATGCCATGCAAGTACCCAACTAGCTGCAAGCTACAAGGAGTATAGGCAATTGAAAGAGCAAGAAACCAATCTTGCTGAAGATGAAGATATCAATCTTGCTGAAGATGAAGATGGTGAAGATATCACTCTCACCACTGAGGACTTCAAAGCTGCAAATAAAGAGCACGAGGATGCCGCAGACTTTGATTAGAATAGTCCTTTCTATTTTCCAATAAAATGGCAAATGTGCCTTAGTCAATAAATGACAATTGTATTAACTCTTTCTCATGTGGCGCATCAAATGAAGTATGATGTCTAGGAAAGTAATTAAGATCGGGGTACTTAAGCGAGCCTCGCTCCACCAACATCTCTCTCTACTTTTCGGGTCATATTTCATTGGAGTTACCAAACGAATTGAGTAAAACTACAATTTGTCTAAAGTTTGATTTTATTATGGAATAGAGTTTGGAAACCTTGATGTAATCATTGGCTATTTTCCTTATTAATAAAGTGTTGCATTATTATTCAATGTCATGGACATGTGTTAAATTCTGAACTTTATTATTTGAAAGATATAAAGAGCCAATGGTTTTCATGTGGAAACACATTGTGAGAATGGATAAGAATTCCTTTGCATTACCTCTAATGACTACGGACATAAACGAGTATTAGAGAAACTTATGTATCGCTCAAGTGGGTTGTATGCAACCACTATTCGAGTCATTGAATCAAACCATGTCATAAGAGATGACTTATGGGATTCTGACACATATAGGCTTTGGCAAAACCGTTTGGGATATCCAGGTCGTGATATGATGTTCCGTATATTAAAGACTTCACGGACATCCATTCCTCAAAACGAAAAGAAGTACGAACCAAAGATTGGTCCAAAGAGTTACTTCGTTTTGCAAAGCTTGCTCTTTAGCAAAGATAGGATTGAGACCATCCTATGCAAAGGACACTAAAAGAAATATATACCATCCTTGCAAAGAATCCAAGGTGATATTTGTGGACCTATTCAACCAACTTGCGGACGTTTAAATATCTCATGATGTTGGTTGACACGCAAACACACTGATCACCTGTTGTGCCATTATCCACTTGTAAAAGCTACGTATGCTATACTCCTAGCACAAATCATATGACAACGGGCTTACCCCCTGTCATCCTTAGGTCAATTGGGTTTGCCTATGCTAGAGAGTTTACATCGAAGACTTTCGATGGTTATTGCAAAGGGACTGACGTTGGACATCACATTCCCATATACACGCCCAAAAGGTCTCGCGGACATAACTACGATGGTAGTTCGGACATTGGTGATGCGCACCAATATCCTTATATCCGCCTGGGGTGATGCAATATCGCATACAACTATGCTAATTTCTCTATGACCTACCGCCACTCAATGTATATCTGCGTTACAGCTAGTGACTGGGTACAAATATTTTGTACTTACGCACATTCGAGTGAGCCATTTATATGCCAATTGCGCTGCCACAACGCCTATGGTAGGTCCTTACAAATAAGTGAGCAACTTAGTTGGATTTGGGACTCCAACAATCGTCCGCCACTTAATGCCCTTGCAAAGGCGATCTCTTTCCCGTTTGATTTACGGATTTCACTTTGATGAGACAGTCTTCCCATCGTTAGAAGGAGATAAGAACAAGAATGTTCAGCAGGAATGACAGGAATTGTCGTGGTCTGTCTCCACTATGTCTCATCTCGATCCCTATTAAAGCTAGTGACGAGATCATACACATTTGCTGCAAAAATGCCTTCAAGGAAAGACGTCACTACAAAAGGACTTAGCGCCACCCTACACAGAGGTAGGCAAGGCGCCAACGCCATAGAAAGTGGCACTCTGGCGTTACAGGCCATGGCCCCAGCTAAGATGTGTGGGAAGCCCGTGGATTCGAAGGATACTTTGGCACAATCCTTGGATCATTGACACTCAACATCCGTCTTATAAGTATCTTCCGGATTATGGTTATCGTTGGGGGACGCCTCAACGTCAGAACCTATTTCTGAGAATATAGAGCTCTATAAAAATTACACTAGTGTACATAAGACGTGGAATAGAAACTCCTTCATAATTGATGATGTAGTTGCGCATGAGTTTGTTGAGACTGATCATATCGAACCACGCTCCGTTGAAGCATGAATACCAACGTAGAGAAATTTGGCCTAAATGGAAAGATGCGATCCAGGTTAAGGTGGATTCTCTAACGAAGAGGAAGGTCTTTTGAGCCAGTGAAGCCAACACCTCCTTACATAAAACCTATTGACTAATGGGTCTTCGTTAGAAAGCGTGTTGAGAAAAAGAGATGGCAATCTAGCCTTATGGCGCAAGGCTTCTCACAAAAACGCCCTGGAATTGACTACGATGAGATATATTCTCTCGTAATGGATGTCATTGCACTCCACTATCCTGTCAGTTTGGTAGTTTCCAAATAACTGAACATGCAGCTTATAAAAGTGGTCACTACGTATCTCTATGGGGATCTAGATACGGAATATACATAAAAAGTTCATGGTGAACTTTATTTACCCAAATCAAGTGACTCTAGACCACGGAGCACGTTTGCAATAAAGTTGAAACACTCACTAAAGTGACTACTTGATTGGGAAGGGATATGCCCGCGCGTTTCCATAACAAGTTTTTCGGATTCTATCGCGGTTTTCATGTTGGACATGATCTTCATTAGAAGCCCTTAAAGTGTTAAGGGAAACCGTTGAACACTTAAAATCCGAGTTTGAGATGAAGGATTTTTTTTTGGGGGGGGGGGGGAGGGGGGGGGACACGATTATGCCTCAGTTTGGAACTTGAGCACCGTGTTGATAGATGCTTAGGCATTTTAACAAAGGTCAAGCCTTCAAGCACCCCATAATCATTCATAGTCTTGATCCTGAAAATGATCTTCTCTGTCTGAAGGATGATCAGACGAAGATGTGCTAGATGCATAACTGCGAATATGCGCATTATTGTACTTAGCTCAATGCACAAGATTGGACATCTCATTTTGACATAAACTTGTTAGCTAAAGGTATAGCTCTGCGCCAACGCGACGCTATTGGATTGGTGTAAAAGATATCTTTCGATACTTGAGATGTACGATCGATATGGGCTTATTCTATCCCTATAAAAAGATGATGGATTTAGATCCATCACACACCAGAAACGCCGCCAAACACTAGCCTGCGTTTTCTATCCCTACCCCAAAACGACATAAGTGTTTTGGAAGGTTTTACTTATATTGGGTATCTCTTGACCCATACAAAAGTCTTCCCAGACTGGTAAGTGTTCACCTTGAGTAAGACCGCGATATCTTGAAGATCTACATAATAGACCTTAGTCACTATATCTTCGAACAATGCAGAGATTATTGCTCTTCACGAAGTGGTTCGTGAATGTATATGGATTGGATCCATAGTTACGCATGTTCGAACAGTTGTGGTTTGAAGTCTACCACAGATGAGCCTACAAGCATTTAGGATAATGCTGCTTGTTTTGAAACAAATGAAGCAAGGCTGCATCAAAAGCGACAACACCAATCATAAATCAGCAACAACAGACTCTCCTCAAAAGATCAATCAGAGGGGGAGATGTCTACATATATGATCTCGAAACGTGAAGAGTGTGTTGTGCTCTTTTTCCCTTTCGACCGAGGTTATTTTTGTCCCACAGGGTTTTTATTACTCCGCAAGGTTTTTAATGAGGCAACGAGAGCACCACGTTTGGGAGACACAAGGAGGAGTCTAAATCAGGGGGAGTATCCAGAAACATACTCCACACTCAACGTGCGTTGTGCTCTTTTTCTCCTTCGACCAAGGTTGACAGGACCCGCCCCGAATTTCCCCCTGAAATCCGAAGTGGCCCTGCGGGGCCCACCTTAGAAGAAATTCTACCAAAAAAATTTGGCAGAACTTCCCCTAAAATGGACTACCCAAAACCTGTTGAAAGACACAAAGTGCTTCAAACAAACCAACCTTATACTCTTGGAGCCACCTGCTCCTCAAATCACAACTTCAATTTCTCAAATAACAGTCTCAACCCAAATACAATATTAATCCCACAGCTTATCAGAGCAATATTAATCTATTAGGTATCACAGAAAACAGAAATAGAATGAGTACGCGGAAGCAATGCTGTTGGCATGCCTCGACTCCATGTACGCCCGACCTCAACTAATCTAACCTGCAAACTGGGTATTTGAAACCGAAGGGCCCAGGGGAAAGTACATAAAAACATTAGTGTGAGTGGACAAAAATAAATAATTGTAAAAACAGAAGAGTGTATACTTTCCCACATTTATCTCTTTAAAAACCCGATGCATGCAGTAATTTAAAGAAACACAACTTTAGTTCAGCTCAAGTAGGGGTCGTCAACGGGCAGGGCCCATTTATAGCGGGCTTGAGCCGGGCCGGGCCGGGCCTTGCTATATTTTTAAATAATTGCGGACCGGGCCGGGCCGGGCTTTATTAAAAATCAAAGGATCCAAGCCCGTCCATATAAAGCCGGCCTTGCGGGCTTTTTCGGGCCGGGCCGGGCTTAGCCTTGCGGGCTTTTTTGGGCCGGGCCTTGCGGGCTTTATTTATAAATAAATATTTAAAGACACAAGTATTTTTTTTTTAATCAAGCTTTGGAAATTCAATGGATAATGATCAAATACAACCAAAGATAACAATCTATATAACTATATTGTACCCAAAAAATCTATATTTATATATAGATACTAATTTGTTGATAAATAAATTTTTAAAGACACTAATTTTTTATAAATCTATATTTATACATCATACACTCCAAAGAGCTACATATAGCAATTCAAAGAAAATGAGAAACCGACCGTTGGATGAGTTTATTACAATAAATTATGAGTGTGGTAAAAAATTTAGCCAATTTCACCATATTTTTGAATCCGATCGGATTGGTCAACCGTAATCACTTATATGTTTTATTGGTTGACCGATGGCGTGGCAACCGCGAAACGTGCTTATTTTTTCACATCACGTTTGTATATATTCCATCAATGGATGTGCGTGGACATAAGATAAAAAAATTAATTTTAATTACAAACACATTGGTCTATACCAATTTTATTCCTAAAGTTGTATGACTTATACATTGCATTTAAATTGTTTAGGTTCATTCTAAAGCAACCATGAAGTAGAAAATGAATTCGGAGAAACCAACCGCTCGATGGAGAGATTGTAATGTTTTATGGTGATTGTAGAAAATCCAGCCAATTTGGTTATCGTTTCGAATTCGATCAACTAGATCAAACGTAGTTACTCATATAAATCTATATTTATATATCATACACTCCAAAGAGCAACCCCTATCAATTCAAAGAAAATGGAAAAACCGACCGTTGGATGAGTTTATTACAATAAATTATGAGTGTCGTAAAAAATTTAGCCAATTTCACCATATTTTCGAATCCGATCGGATTGGTCAACCATAGTCACTTATATGTTTTATTGGTTGACCGATGCCGTGACAACTGCGAAACGTGCTTATTTTTTCACATCACGTTTGTATATATTCCATCAATGGATGTGCGTGGATATAAGATAAAAAAAAATTAATTTTAATTACAAACACATTGGTCTATACCAATTTTATTCCTAAAGTTGTATGACTTACACATTGCATTTAAATTGTTTAGGTTCATTCTAAAGCAACCATGAAGTAGAAAATGAATTCGGAGAAACCAACCGCTCGATGGAGAGATTGTAATGTTTTATGGTGATTGTAGAAAATCCAGCCAATTTGGTTATCGTTTCGAATTCGATCAACTAGATCAAACGTAGTTACTCATATAAATCTATATTTATATATCATACACTCCAAAGAGCAACCCCTATCAATTCAAAGAAAATGGAAAAACCGACCGTTGGATGAGTTTATTACAATAAATTATGAGTGTCGTAAAAAATTTAGCCAATTTCACCATATTTTCGAATCCGATCGGATTGGTCAACCATAGTCACTTATATGTTTTATTGGTTGACCGATGCCGTGACAACTGCGAAACGTGCTTATTTTTTCACATCACGTTTGTATATATTCCATCAATGGATGTGCGTGGATATAAGATAAAAAAAATTAATTTTAATTACAAACACATTGGTCTATACCAATTTTATTCCTGTAGTTGTATGACTTATACATTGCATTTAAATTGTTTAGGTTCATTCTAAAGCAACCATGAAGTAGAAAATGAATTTGGAGAAACCAACCGCTCGATAGAGAGATTATAATGTTTTATGGTGGTTGTAGAAAATTCAGCCAATTTGGTTCTCGTTTCGAATTCGATCAACTAGGTCAAACATAGTTACTCTTATAAACCTATATTTATATATCATACATTCCAAAGAGCAACCCCTATCAATTCAAAGAAAATGGAAAAACCGACCGTTGGATGAGTTTATTACAATAAATTATGAGTGTGGTAAAAAATTTAGCCAATTTCACCATATTTTCGAATCCGATCGGATTGGTCAACCGATATGTAGAATATATATATGCACATATTTTATATAGAAGCATAATAGTATAAGAACTTCCACACACACACACACACACACACATATATATATATATATATATATCTATATATATATATATCTATATATATATATATATATATCTATATATATATATATATATATATATATATATAAACACACACACACACACACACACACACACATATATATATATATATATATCTCTCTCTCTCTCTATGTATATATATATATATATATCTATATGACTATATATATATATATCTATATAAACACACACACAAATATATATCTATATGTGTCTATATATATATATTTATAAACACACACACACATATAGATATATCTATATATATAACACACACACATATATATATATATAAACACACACACACACACACATATATATATATAAAATATTTTGCGGGCTTTTACGGGCCGGGCCTAGGGGGCTTTTGGCGGGCCGGGCCTATGGGCCGGGCCGGGTTTTTGCGGGCTTTTTTGCGGGCCTCCATCGGCCCACCAAGGCAGGCTTTTGCGGGTTTTTTGACTGGCCGGGCCAAAAGCCCTACGGGCCGGTGGGCCTCCATCGGCCCACTTGATCCGCGGGCTTTTTGATGAGGCCTAAGCTCAAGAAAACCGACTAGCCCCGCTAGCCACAACCAAGCAAAGAAGAAAGGACTCTGATACTCAAGAAAATAGGACCAGCCCCGCTGGTTAAGGGAATCGGACTAGACCCCGCTAGCCCAACAATAATATAATGAGTAGGGGAAGATGATAGTCATACGAATGAGCCACCTGGGCTCGGGTGATAGCCTCCCAGGCTAAAGTACTCCCGTTATATACCCACACGCCACTGTGTAGCGATTAGGATACTGGGCTTCAGTATTACTGTCACAAAGACAGTAACCAGCGCCACAAAGGCGGACGGGCTTCGGTGATCCCATCACCTCGCCACAAAGGCAGACGATCAATGCTAGCAATGATAATAGTTACCCACAGTATGGCAAAAGGGAAATCCGATAACCATAAATCCATAAATACATAAGCTTCCCCATATCTTGCAAAAGAATTTCCAACGACGTGTCCCACACGCCAAGAGTATCTCAAATTCAAAATCAGAAAGGCAAGAAATAATAATAAATCATAATTTCCATAAATCGAAACAAAACCAATTCCAAAGTCATCATCAAGGCATTCCCAATGCCAAAACCGAAAGTCGATAAACAAACAAGAAATATAACTCCATCGAAATGCCATTTCGAAAATCCTTTAAAAATCTCAAATCAACGAATAAAAATATGATTAAATAGTATAATTCCGGAAATCACCTCGGAATATAATTTGTCAAAAATCAACATAAATCATAAATGAAAATGATAATTAAATAAATCAATAATTTCAAAATAAATGCATGCATCATTATTTAAAACAAAAGTCCACTCACTGTACTAGTTGGTGACCACGCAAACGAGTTCCTTCGTCAAGCAGTAGCTCGATATATCGTCCTGTACACAAGTACACTTCCATAAACGACAATTCGAATAAATAATTACGAACCTAAACGAAACCCGAAAATCCCTATCTCCACTACTTCTCGGATTCAACCCAAATCATACCCATAACACCAATTCCTCGATTTACATATTCCACAACGAAAACGATAGAAATCCGACGGCCGAATTTCCCACATCAGAGGTAGGTTGTCTATTAAGATGTCTGCATATTGTAGTACTTGTGATCTGTGACTAGAAGAAAGAGTTGGTGAATCTGAACTGATGTAGAGTCTATCTCTTGTTTTTTTTTTCTTCTTTTTGAAGCTATATTCTCTGTTGTTTCTGCAACAAGACCTCAGGCTGATGTTGCATATTGCATCCATGGTTTTGCTAGGAGGTCAGCGAAGACACATAATTGGGCAGTAAGTGCATTTTGTACTTAATCTTCATCTTGATCGTTATTATTACCCAAACTTAATAAGTGAAAAGAAATGAAAAATAGAAGAAGACACTATAGATTTGATTTTCAAGGTTTGCTGTCCATGGTGGGAAATATTCAATGTATATGATGAGCATTCACTGGCTCAAATGCTCATCAATCAGAGTTTTAGTGATCAGTTCTTCTGTTATACCATCTTACAATATGATATGCTTGACTAAAAAATCGAAAGTTTCGGCGATATTTCGTCGAAATTTTCTTTTTTCTGGGGTGTCGATATTTCCGTGACCATCCAAGTATATTTCGACGGATATTTTGGAAATTTTCCGAAATTTCCGGAAATATCGAGAAATTGATGATATTTTGCGAAATTTTGGGTAATTTCCGTGACCATCCAAGTATTTTTCAACGGATATTTTAGAAATTTCCTGAAACTTCCAGAAATATCGAGAAATTGAGATATTTTTCGAAATTTTGGGTAATTTCCGGAACCTTCCTACTCTTCCCACCCTTTCTCACATCAGTCACCACCACTCTACCACCCTTTCTCACATCAGTCACATGCAACATCAACATCATGTGACTGACATATAGTTGGCCAAAAATTCCAATAAAAAAATCAACAAAGTCACCAAGGCTCAAACCTTGGTCACTTCATTGCTTTTTGAGCAAGAGCCTTAGCCAACTCTGCTGCAACATTCTAATACATATTCATTTTGCCTACGAATCTGAAAACTTAGGTAAATGTTCAATCAATAACTAACATAGAACAATCAATTACATTTTGAATTTTGTACCTCATAAGTCTTCTACGTGATTCTAATTAAGTTACTTATGCAATTCAAGGTGTGATGTATGATATGTACAAAGAATGTATATAATATGTAATGGCCTAGCCTCCCATTGGGTTTCCGGCCATCAAAAAAAACAAAAGATGTTTATTTCTAAAATTTTCAGAGTTGTAGGCGATTCAGCATTTACCGTTTCATCTTAAATTATTATGAATTACTATATAACAATGTTTATTAAGATTTTCTTTTCATATATAGTAGACAATTGATTAAATAAACATATCTAAAAGTTTTACTTAAAATTTCCATGTTTTTCTTCAAATTTCCATCATTTTTCTTGATTATTTACCGAAATTGATATATCCACGATATTTCCGTCGAAATTTTCGTTTCCCGGACCATCGAAATTTCCTCGAAACTTGATATTTTGGTCCTTGGTTTTCGTTGAAATTCGACTATAATTGATTATTGGTTGGTGTGTTTAGAAAACTCTAATTGTTCTTCATCGTGCTTTGAGGGAAGTGGACCCCACCTTTCATGAAGAAATCATGAATTATAGTAGAAGTAGAAACCATATGCTTAACTTGTCTCATTTCAAAGATGATTCCGGTCCAAATGATGTAGTCTTATATTGCATCCATCACACGCTGCAAAGTCTTATATTGCATCCAAATGGTGTAGTCTTATATTTGACAGATCTAATTGCTCCTGCTCCTACTATTACTACTGCTACGGTAAATGAAGCTGCTACTAAATCGATGACCTGTTTCAGCTGCTCCTGCTACTGCTACTGCAAATGAAACTGCTACTGAATCGAGGACACTTTCAACTGCTCCTGCTACTGCTACTGCAAATGAAGCTGCTACTGAACCAAGGATGAGTATGAGTGCAGTAGCAAGATTGGGCGAGTGCAGTAGTAGAACACAAGTACAAGGGCAGTAGCAGAACTGGATGAGCATGACTGCAGCGAGTGCAGTAGCAGGATTGGACGAGTGCAGTAGCAGGATTAGGCGATGACGGGTGCAGTAGCAGGATACGAGTACAAGTGCAGTAGCAAGCTGCAGGATTTGAACCAAAAAGAGTTTGGATTAAAGAAAATAATTAAGATTTAGTTATCCATGCATAAAGGTTAGAATTGTAAATGTTTTATTGACACATGACAACAAAGTAACATAAAGAGATTATTCTCAGGAAAAAAAAAGTAACATAAAGGGATTAAAAGTCAAAAGAAGTAGTTAAGGGTAAAAAAATAAATTAACTCATGACATGTGACAAGTGGAGGCCAGATTGTCCTTATTTGTAAGATTTAATCCTTACAAATGAATTAGTAGTAAAAAAAAATAGTTAAAGGTAAAAAAGTAAATTAACTCATGACATGTGGCAAGTGGAGAGCAAACTGTCTTTATTTGTAAGATTTAGTCCTTATATGTTTAATTCAATTTTTAAAGCATGTATTTGTTAAGTTATCTTTTATCAATAACTTATATATAATTTTTTATTATTTAAAAAAAGATATGTCATATAAGGATATTTCTAAAAAGAAATGGGTGAGACAAGTAAATTTAATATTGGGTGGCAGCAGACAAGCTCAGTTGTGCCACTCACCCAGTTGTCAATAAGAGAAGGGTTCTGACTCCGTATGAAGACATTATTGAGGGGCAGCAATGTGTCTACTGCCCCCCACTAAACCATCAAAACTAGGACCAGTTTTAAGGATTCACAGTGTATTGCACTATATCACAAAGAAAACCAAAATGATCATTTATAATCAACAAGAGATGATGACTGTCTCCTAAGAAAGACATTATTGGGTGGCACTAATGTGTCTACTGCCCCCCAGTAGACCATCAATCTTTACACCGCTTCCTATGTTTCACGGACTATACAAGTTATTCACACTCTAAATAACAGTTAATATATGTATAAAAACCCACAGTATGAGGGTCAATAATATGTCTACTGCCCCCCACTAGACTGCCACAAACCTCACAATTTGCATCAAACATTACATCGCATCCTATGTTTCACAGTTTATACAAGTTATTCACACTCAAAACAACAATTAATGTCCAAAATCCCACAATATGATGGTCAATAAACTGTCTACTACTCCCCACTAAACTGACATAAACAACACAATTTGATTCAATAATCGACTACTGCAATAACTGGCAGCAGACAAGCTCAGTTGTGCCACTCACCCAGTTGTCAAAGCTTGGTGTGTCCTGCACCTCATCACCCAGCTCGAGGTCTTCCAGTTTAATTTTTGCAGGCCATGGTCCAGCTTTTATCAGATCCTGTTACATTTAACAAGTAAGTAATGTGTAGTAAACATTGAAAATAAGATATATATAATGTTTTTGTAATTTGCTTACCACGGCTAAGTTCTCGTTCATGTACAGCTGCTCCAGGCTAAATATTTCCTTTATTGACCATCGGATGAATCGTGGAGTCTCATTCTGCTTTCAAGGAATCCATGTCTTTGCCTTGGTCTTCTCAAGGAACCAGTAATAAATGAGAAGAAGGCATCCATTCAAAACAGATGGACTGTTCCTCCTATACTTTTGTAACCCTTCCATCAAGAAGTTCAGAATTAATCTTGGCTAGTTGTACATGTTTATGGTCTCAATCCGTTCATATACGGCGACCATATCCCATGTGATCTGAGCACCGGTTCGGGTGAAGAAGAATGTGCTGAATAGATATGTGATCATTAGCACGACTATCTTCCTGGCATCTTTCTCTTCTGCCGGCTTTGTCAACTCAGTTACCAGTGTCGATTCCACCTTTGTTCTGAGGACAGCCTGCGTCTTTAAAGGGCTGCCAAATATTGGAGAGTCTTCCATCTCTTCCCTTACCACGCTCCTGTTCACATTGAACACTTCTCCTTCAGCCGGGAGGTGAAATAAAGCCGTGACATCCTCCTCCGTTGTTTCCATAACAACATCCCTAAACTTCTACTTGTTGTCGGTGTGGTCGAAGTGCCTCATGAGTATCTCTAGATCCGCTTCATGTTTGTGCAGCTGGATCTCGGTTATCTTGTCCTACCAGAACGGTTCCATCATTTCACCAAAGTTGGTACCCATCAAAATCTCTTTTGTTTTGTCTGGTATTCTATCTTTGTGTGCGTTGACCATCCTCCAGAATGCACTGAGCGTGCACTTCTGTTGCTTCCACTCAATCTTTGCTTTCTGGGTCTCTTTTATCTGCTCTTTTTTCACTGCCCTTTTCTTTTGCTTCTTGGCTTTCTTCCTCTTTGGTTTTTCTTCTTCTGAATCCACTTCCTCTTGAACTGGTTTCCTTTTTGGTTGTTGTCTTGTTTTGATTACAAACCTCTTTGTTGTCTGTTCACCTTCTGAATCTGATTCATCTTCATTGACTTCTTCTTCAGCAAATTCTTCATCAGATATCTGTGCTGCCTGTTGTCACTTCCTCTTTCTAATTTCGACAATTTTTTTTTTGCAGTGGTTGGTTAAACGTGGTCTCAGTACAGTTATCTGAACTCTATGAACTTCGGTCATCTTCTTCTGAGTCACTCATCAAGGTGAATTTTGGTCTACCCATTCTACACCAAAAACAAAACCACAATGATCATTCTAAAACAGCTAAGAGAAGGGTTCTGACTCCGTATGAAGACATTATTGAGGGGCAGTAATGTGTCTACTACCCCCACTAAACCATCAAAACTAGGACCAGTTTCAAGGATTCACAGTGTATTGCACTATATCACAAAGAAAACCAAAATGATCATTTTATAATCAACAAGAGATAATGACTGTCTCCTAAGAAAGACATTATTAGGTGGCACTAATGTGTCTACTGCCCCCTAGTAGACCATCAATCTTTACACCGCTTCCTATGTTTCATGGACTATACAAGTTATTCACCTCTAAATAACAGTTAATGTATAAAAACCCACAATATGAGGGTCAACAATATGTCTACTGCCCCCCACTAGACTGTCACAAACCTCACAATTTTGCATCAAACATTACACCGCATCCTATGTTTCACAGTTTATAGAAGTTATTCACACTCAAAACAACAATTAATGTCCAAAATCCCACAATATGATGGTCAATAAACTATCTACTGCCCCCCACTAAACTGACATAAACAACACAATTTGATTCAATAATCGACTACTGCAATTTTACACTAAATTTAATTTGGAATAGCAGATTACATTCCGCCAATGAATAAAGCAGTGATCATTGTCCCCCAACACGAAGTCTACTGGGGGCACTAATGTAACTACTTTTTGGTCTACTCCACAATAGGCTTTCAATCAAACCTCATTTTATCTAAAATAACTGTTTAGAATCGACAAACAACGTTCGTATCAGATTTTCTCAATTATGTAGCTAGAAACCCTATATTTCACCGATTTCACATATATGCAAAGTCGTTCGAGAAATTTCACAGATATGTCACCAAAATGAAACTTCAAACTACTTTAAACAGAAGAAATTATACTAGCTTCCTCAGAAAACATGAAAAAACCTGAAAACGGAGTCGGAATTGAGTTTTTACCTGTTTCGATATCTTCCAAGCCGAAAACTAGAAAGTCAACTGCTGGACCTTGAAGAGTCGTCGCCGTATAACAGTGAGAATCCAGGTGACAGAGAGAAAGAGAGGAAGAGGGAGTGAGGCAGAGAGAGAGAGAATCGGGTATGGAGGGAGGAAGAGATTTGAATCGGTTTGACGTTTGATCGAGATGGGTAACTGACGAGTCGTGCGGTTTTAGTGTAGTGACACTACCGTAATAACATTTTTTTCGGAGCCTAGATGAGTCTTGACACTGTCTAATTGGGTAAGTGGGCACAAACAGATGAAGGTAGAGTGGTTGGGCAAATATTGGGCTAAAAATGGGTAACTGGTCACATCCCAAAAAAAAAAAGGGGATTTTGGGGCCAAACCCGCAGCAGCACTGATCCAGGCCCAAATTCCCATTCAGTTACTCACTACAGGATTCGATCGTTGTTTCATAACGGTAAAATCAAAATTTGGGGTTTTAGGGTTCTTGGCTGTGGGTTCGGAAGTGCAGAAGATGAATACATCTTTTGGAATTCAAACTCCACATGCTGAGAATTAAGATGGCAAATGAATTATGTGTTTCTTTATTGCCTAAATTTCATGCTTCCGCTAACAATTATGCAGCAAATTGTAAGGATTCAAGGTTAGGCTTTTCTGGAATTTTTATTTCGATTCAAAGTATATTTTGATCTATGTTGAAGCACAAGAACACTAGAAGCATTCCCGGCGTGCACCTAGGCTAGAGTAGATGGTGACCGGATGAAATTTACATACTATGGTTGTTCTGTGATTGAGTGAATTTTGAATCGAGTGCTTGCATATCTATGAACATGTATTGAAGATTGTGTTTTAAACATGCTGTGAGGGTTCTATATCTGCAATTGAAATATGACGTGTATGATTAGAATTAAGATCTCCCTGTGTGTGTAATGCATTCCTTAAGAAAATTGCATATCAATATAGTGACCAAAATTATTTTGGATTGAAATATGTTTTGAAACCTCAAAATGGTCTGTGTTTTTTCAGTAAATATTAGTAGGTACATGTTGCACAAAGCAATTTTGTATTAATATTTACAAGGAACTCATTAAGTTTAAGAATGACCAGGTTGTGTTTTGCCCTTTAAATCATATACATTGTGTCTTCCAAAGAAGTTTTGAATTCTATAATTTAAATTGTAAAACAGCATTGTACATATTTTTGAGTTCATATATGGATTTTAAAGACTTTTCTTTTGTCACTAAGATGATGACTGTCTTTAATATAACTTGAACTCACTTATTGTGGTCCAATGATCAAGAAACTTTAGAATATCTTGTCCTCTGCTATAAAAGTGTTGCTTGGTATTGCCTTCAGTGTTTTGGGGTGTTTAATTGCTTTTGATCTCTGACATTGTTCTACTATGTGTTTTATGAACTGCTTAAGAAATAACACTGAATGTGCAGAATGGTTTATGTCAAGATTTTCAGTTTTATTTTGAAACTAAAAACTTACAATTTTTTTAAATTTTTTTTATAATTTGGCACTATGACTCTAAAGGTCGTTTCACAACCAAGAGTGCGTATCACTTGGCTTTTCATTCGCTACATTCTTCATTGATGGAGGCCTCTAGTTCCTCTGAGTCTTCTAGTTTTTGGAAATGTATCTGGGCAGCCAAGGTGCCTGGCAAGGTCAAAGTGCATATATGGAAGGTATGTCAATCTATCCTACCTACTCTATCGCAGCTTCGTGGTCGGAGGGTTCCTTTGTTGGGAGGCTGTTTCTTTTGTAATGCGGAAGACGAGTCCATTTTACATGTTACTTTGGAATGTCCATTTGTTCGGGATTTGATAAATATGGTGCCTTCTTTGCACAACATTCTCACGTCTTCTATCCCAAACTCTATAGTAGATTGGCTGCAGTCATGCTACTCTTCTCTATCTCGTGAAGATTTTTCTCTCCTTTTGGTGCTACTGTGGGCGATATGGAAAGAAAGAAACAAGAGGGTATGGAATAATAAGTTCTAGTCTCTCTCTCAGGTTTATTTTCATACTGTGCATCTTTTTCAATCTTTGAAAACGGCTTTGCCGGCTAAAGTTCCACGGGTGGGACGCCGTCCTAGGCCATGGAGCCCTCCACCAGCCGGTTGGCTTAAAGTAAACATGGATGGAGCTTTTGATGCAGCAGCTCACAGAGGTGGTTTGGGGGTGGTCATTCGAGACAACGGTGGTCGAATTGTTGCTGGAGATTGTGCTAGTGTGAGTGTAGTGCTCTCCCCAGCATTGGTTGAAGCTTTTGCTGGGCGTCTTGCTTGCTAGGTTGTGGAACGATTTGGGTTGGCACCGGTCATGTTTGAAACTGATTGTCTTCAATTAGTCAATGCTATACAGGCCGAGGGTGAAGATACCTCTGAGTTTGGTAGGTTGGTGGATGATATTGTTCACTCTCTATCTTCTTTTCAGAATTGTTTGTTTACTCATGTTGTTAGGGAAGCTAATGTTTTAGCTCATAAGTTGGCTAGGTGTGCTCGAGGCACAGGTTTATTGCTTTCTTGGTGTGGACCAGTTCGCACAATATTGGAGGAACTCCTCTATACCTAATGTAATCTCTTTGATTCTTTAACATAGTCTGTCGTTTAGAGTTCAAAAAAAAAAAACTTACAATTTTTTTTCTTGTTTTGCTCTCTAGGAAATCTTTACATGAATTTGAACAATGTTCTGATTCTGAATGGGACTAATTTTAGAACTTGGAAGAGTTCTCTGGAACACTATTTGATGATGCATGAAAATATGGATCTTTGTTTCACTGATGACCAACCTGAACCCTTAACTGAAGGAAGTACTGCAGAGGATAGAAAGGAGGCTAGAGCTTGGTATAGGGCTAACAGGATGGCCAAAAATGTTATGAGGAATACCATGTCTGACACCATGAGAGGTAGTATTGAGGAACTGGAGTTAGCCACATATTATATGGAAGCCATAGAGAGAAAATTTAAGGAAAGTGAGAAAGCAGAAGCTGCAAGACTGTCCAAGTCTTTCCATGATCTTAGGTACAGTGGTACTGGGGGAGTTAGAGAACACCTATTGAAGCTTATCAACATAAATGCTAGGCTTAGAGAGCTACTTATGGGAGTCAATGATGACCAGGTGGTGCATGTTGCACTGCATTCCTTACCTAGCAGTTTCAGTGGACTTAGAACCGGTTATAACTCTCAGAAGGGAACCTGGACCGCAGATGAGCTAATCTCAATTTGTGTTGATGAGGAAGAGAGGATGAAGAAAGAAAAGGAACCTGCAACTGCAATAAATCTAGTAGAAAAGCAAAAGTGGAAGAAGAATAAGCTTAAGGCCACTAAGACCATTACCAAGCCATCGGGAAACACTGCAATAAAAGCCAATAAGCCTTTCAAGTTCAAGTGCTACTTTTGTAAGAAAGTAGGACATATGAAGAAGGATTGTTTGGGATTTAAAGAATGGCTCATGAAAAAGGGTAAGATTAATTCAGTTAAACATATAGAAACTTTTTCTTTAGAAGTTAATTTTGTTAACATAGAACCTCATTCATATTGGTTAGACTCTGGCAGTCCCTTACATATTACAAATTCATTGGAGGGATTCATAAAGAAGAGGAAGCCAAGAAGTGATAAAGTCAACATCTACGTTGGAAATGGAATGAGGGTTGCAGTGAAGGCAGTAGGGACATTAAGATTAGATTTGGGATTAGGAAATTTTCTAGTGTTAGATAGTGTTTATTACATTCCCTCAATTAAGAGAAATTTGCTTTCTATTAGTCTTTTGGTCAAGAATGGATGTAACTTTTACATTGGTTCTAGTGGAATAAAAATTTTCAAGAGTTCTCTTGATTTTTTGCTTAATGATTATTCAGTGTTTGGTTCTGGTGTTATGATAAATGACTATTTGAAATTGAATTGGTCATTGCCTCAACAAGAAACTTGTTGAAAACAGTAATAACACATCAAGTATTAACATCATTACTGGTGTTAAAAGAATCTTGCATGATGAAAAATCAGCATATTTATGGCACAGAAGACTAGGCCACATTTCAAAAGATAGATTGCAAACACTCGCTAAGAATAAAACACTGCCAGAATTGAATTTTACTGATCTTGAGAACTGTATTGAGTGCTTTAAAGGAAAAATGACAAACTTAAGAAAGAAAGATGCTAACAGAAGCAAGAAACTGTTAGAATTGATACACACGGATATTTGTGGACCATTCAGACATAGAACTATATGTGACAACGTTTATTTCATCACATTTATAGATGATTTTTCCAGATATTGTTACATATACCTGTTATCAGAAAAGTCACAATCACTTAAGGCTTTTAAAATTTTCAAAGCTGAGGTTGAACACCAGTTGGATTTGAAAATCAAAATTGTGAGGTTTGATAGGGGGGAGAGTTTTATGGCAAATATACTGAGCAAGGACAACAAAAGGGTCCATTTGCTTTATATCTACAAGAAGTAGGCATAAAGGCTCAGTATACAACATCATATAATCCCCAACAAAATGGTGTAGCTGAGAGGAAAAATAGAACTCTATTGAATATGGTAAGAAGTATGATGTGTACTTCTAGATTGCCTAAAATGCTTTGGGGAGAAGCCTTGAAAACTACAAACTATCTTTGCAACAGGTCCCCAAGCAAATCTTTGGATAAAACACCATTTGAAATGTGGTGTGGTAGGCAACCTAGTTTACATCACTGCCATGTATGGGGTTGTAAAGCTGAGGCAAGAATTTACAATCCAAATTTAAGTAAACTCGATCCAAAATCTGTGAGTTGTCATTTTATAGGTTACTGTGAAAAATCAAAGGGTTATAGACTCTATGCATCACATCATTCACCTAGAATTTTTGAGATACACCAAGTTAAATTCTTAAGTGAAAGTGTCTGCAATACAATTTTTGAAGATTTGTCTTCTGATTTTGAAGAAATTGCAGAGAATGTGGACAATGTTGCAGTTATGCCTAACAGTCAAGGAAGTTCATTAAGTTTGGATACAGTAGAAAACCTAGATCAAACTTCAGTCCCAAATATAGATGATGTGGTCCTAGAACCAGGAAACTTAGATTTGGAAATGGCTGAAGCAGAAATTGGATTTGAACCGGCAGTTGAACCTGAACCTGAACCTGAACCACAACCTGAGCAAGAGCCAGCTCAAAATCAAGTTCAGGAACCTAAAAGATCCCAACGGGCCAGAAAACCAAAGTATGGTGGTGAAGGTGACATTTATGAAGTTTATTTGAATGAAGTAGAAGCTACATTGTCAGATGACAATGATCCCACCTCTTTCAAACAAGCAATTGGAAGTGAAGACTCTGATGCATGGACTCAAGCTATGATTGCAGAGCTTGATTCCATGTACAAGAATGGAGTGTGGGAACTCGTGAGGCCAAAAGAAAATCATAAACCTATTGGCTGCAAGTGGGTTTTTAAAACCAAAAAAGATGCAGGAGGTAACATAGAGAGACGTAAAGCTAGACTAGTTGCTAAGGGTTTTACACAAAAGGAAGGAATAGATTTTACATAAACCTTCTCACCTGTTTCAACTAAAGATTCCTTTAGAATCATAATGGCTCTAGTAGCTCATTATGATATGGAATTACATCAAATGGATGTAAAAACGACTTTCTTAAATGGGAAGCTGGAGGAGGAGATCTTCATGGCACAGCCTGAAGGTTTTATTGAACCAGGAAAAGAAAGCATGGTCTGTAAACTTAAGAAATCTATTTATGGACTCAAACAAGCTAGTAGGCAGTGGTATAAGAAATTTGACTCAGTAATTTCATCTTTTGGTTTTACAGAAAATCTTGTTGATGAATGTGTTTATCTCAGAGTAGTTGGAAATAATTTTATCTTTCTTATCCTGTATGTAGATTATATTCTCCTTGCTAGCAGCAATGTTAAATTGCTAAAAGACACTAAAGTTTTCTTGTCAAAGAACTTTGACATGAAAGATCTAGGAGAAGCATCATATGTACTAGAAATTGAGATTAAGAGAGATAGGAAGCAGGGACTGTTGGGATTGTCTCAACAAAATTACATTTCAAAAATCCTTAAAAGATTTGGAATGGAAACCTGTGCTAATGGTGAAGTTCCAATGTCTAAGGGAGATAAGCTAACAAAGAATCAGTGTCCTAAAACTGATATTGAGAAAACTGAAATGGAGTCGATACCATATGCCAGGCTAGTAGGGAGTCTAATGTATGCACAAGTCTGTACAAGGCCAGACCTGTCATTTTCAGTTGGAATGTTGTCCAGATTTCAGTCAAATCCTGGACATGAACATTGGACAGCTGGCAAGAAAGTTTTGAGGTATCTGCAAAGAACCAAAAATCATATGCTGGTGTATAAACGTGTGAATAGACTAGAACTAGATGGCTTTACAGATTTTGATTTTGCTGGAAACTATCCTGCATCTATGAAGTCCACTTGTGGTTATGTGTACATGCTTGCAGGTGGAGCAGTAGCTTGGAAGACAATGAAACAGTCTTTAATAGCTACTTCCATAATGCAGGCAGAGATGATTGCTATATATGAATGTGTATGTGAAGTACTATGGATCAGAAATTTTATTTTAGAGACTAAAGTGTTGAGTGAACTTGTTGATGGGAAATTGAAGGTATTCTGTGATAATGAAGCTGCAGTATTTTTCAGTAAGAATAGCAAGAGGTCAAATAATTCCAAGCATATAGACTTAAAATTTTATAGCATCAGGAAGAGAGTGAAAGATGGAGAAGTTGAGGTTTCTGGAATCAAGACTGAAGATCAGCTAGCAGATCCATTTACAAAAGCCTTATCAGTTGCAGTTTTTAAAGAACATTCTAAGAACATGGGGATTTTGTCAAGCCTGAGTGATGCTTGAGTTCAGTGGGAGCAAAATGTTTTGAGAAAAAAAAATTGTTTTAAATTTCTGTGTTTAGTTATGTTACAGAAATTGATTGTATTGTATTTTTTGGAATTAATAAAATTGTGGTATTATTCAAGTGATGTTTACAGCTTATTTGTTCATTCTTTTGTTTTGAATATTGAGATTGCTGTTATTTTACCAGTTCTTTGATCTGGTGGATTGGTATATGCATATATTCAGTCTGGAAGCAAACTGCAATCCATTGGTGTTTGGTTAAATATGTTTGCATTATGTTTTGATAATCAAAATGTTTAAGTTTGGACTGTTGTCAAGCAATGTCTGCAGAATGATATATTTTGTTGCTTGATTGTATCATATCAGGAAGTTAAAATAGTTCATGTGAAATGCAGTAGCTTTTACTTGTGGTCTTGAACAAGCTTGCTCTTTTGAACTTGCTTATTTCTGGATTCAATATTGGATGCTGTGTTTTGACTGAATTGAATGAATCTAAGTACACTTGTATCTCAGTGCACACTTTAGCTATTGTTGGAATAAGTTTTGGTTCAGTACAGTGCATAGACTATGATGGTTCAAGTGGGAGATTGTTAGAACTTGAAGTGACTCATCATTATCTATGATCAAGTAAACTGTCCTAGATAAAACGATATTCTAATTAATAGGAGATATAAGAGGAGTACTATACCTAGAGACCAAATAAGCTAAATATCAAGCTTTATTGGTTAGGGATTCATTACTTAGATTACAAGGAAATCTGCAAATCAGTGATACATTAGGACACTTATTAGGATGACTTGATCCTTAAGAGATACTGTTATGGGAGGACTCTTAGGGTTAATCATTTGATATAAATTAAGTGCTTGAGGTCCCTGTTCTCTCTACAACAATAAGCATAAGTCCTGCCCCATTGAAGGAGCTTGAGATTAGAGAAGAGCAGAAGGCCTTGACCTGAGTAATTGTACGTGATCATTCAAGAAACAACTCAAGATGTCTTCAATTCAAGAATCAGGTATTATGCTCAAACCATGTAGCACTAGTTCGTGTTCATATTGATTCATGTGTGTGTTTAGGTTTTGTCATTTGATCCTTGGATTATTTATATTTGCTCATTCAGTTTTACACAATGCCTGCGTAATATTAACTATCAGAATCTGCAACAAAACATGGAATTATAAAGTCTTACCCAATATCTCTAATCATACATTTGATCATGATTTACTTGGTATGCTCATATTGAGCTTCACTTGTGTTTCAGCTCAGTGGTAGATATGGAATCATCAGCTTTGTTATACAATCAGCTCAAGGTAGAAAATTTTAAAAACTCGCTGTTTCAGTGGTTTAAATTTTTAGCTCAAAGTGTTTTGGGTGGTTTATAAGTTTAATGGGTAGTTAACTGATTGATTTTTTTTTTTGATCTCTTTTTTTTTTTATCTCAACAGACAGTAGAACCGTTTTTCTTATTAGCGGGTCCGAATGTGATTGAATCCGAGGAGCACATTTTCCGGATGGCCAAGCACATAAAGACTATTGCGACAAAGTATGCTTCTTTTCTTTGGAACTTATGCATTTTTTTTTTTGGAACTTTAAGACACTAGCTCAAGAAAATGAGTTTGGTTTATTTTTATTTTGGTGTAAAAGATGATGCGGTTAAAGAAAATAGGTTTCAATATATTGGTTCTATGGAGTAGAAGGTCATGTCTCTCTTATTTGTTTTATCTGGTTTCATACCAGTTGCATTTTCAGTTAGAGTGTTCTTTATAATCTTAGTTTTAAGAGCAAGGAGAAGGTCAAACTCAGCCAATTATTCTAAGGGTCTGTCCTCTCCAATTTGTTTATATTGAGAAAAGTAAGAAAAGTAAAGAGATTACTATGTATCTTCTATGTGCTAAGATTAGAGTTTGTTCATAATCTATATTGATGGTTTTTGCTAAGATAGACAATCTGTTTTCCAATGTTAAAAGAGTTGGATTGCCACTGGTGTTCAAGTCAAGCTTTGACAAAGCTAACCGTACATCCTCAAAATCATTCCGCGGCCCTGGCATGGCTGAAGGGTTAAAGGTGATAAACTGCTAGGCAGCGTTTGTTGTCATTCATTTTAAGATACAACTAGCATTATTTTCTATGCAAATAAACATAGAGAATATGCTAGATATCAGTAAATTCAGATAGATTATTAGCTACATTTGGATTTTTAGGCTCCGAATTCAGTTTCCATGATCAGTTTCCCATCATGGTTTGTTCATGTGTTCTTGCCCTTTAAAGTTCTCTCCTAACATTTAGTGATACATTTGACCTTGTAATAGCTCAGCTGCAATACTGCCAAGACATACAAAAATCATGGCCAAATTTTTCTGAAGTAGATTTTCTCTTGTTACAGTAACTGGATACATTTAATTATCTACAGAGATCATTTATTATTTTGTTTTTCTGGTGTGATCGTTTCTCTTGATTTTACCCTTTTACTTTCAGATCCTTGAGAAGGTTAAAATAGCTTATGACCTCCCTATAGTTACAGATGTACACGAATCTATACAGGTGAGCTCGCATCCTTGTTCATCTTTTAGATTCCCATGTTCAGCAAGCAAAATTCGCACTGATCATAAGTTGTTTCTCACATTTATCAATGCTGTTTTCTTTTCCTAGTGCAAAGAAGTTGGCAAAGTTGCAGATATCATTCAGATTCCTGCATTTTTATGCCGTCAGGTTAAGTTTATATTGAACCCTGTGCCTCTACCAACAGATATTTTCATGAAGAAGACTTAATAGCATCTGTTAGTACCAATATATCTCAGTTGTGATTTATGATGACAGACAGATCTTCTAGTTGCAGCAGCCAAGACTGGAAAGATTGTCAATATTAAGAAGGGTCAATTCTGTGCTCCTTCTGTGAGTAATTTACTTTGTCTCTCTCTAGTTTAGTTTTGAGTGATTAATTCTGACCTAACTGATACCAATCTCATTTAAAACATGTTGGCATGTATATGCATCTGGTATTTATTATTAAGTTTTCCACATCTGTAGGTCATGGTAAATTCTGCTGAGAAGATTCGACTGGCAGGAAATCCAAATGTGATGGTTTGTGAGAGGGGAACTATGTTTGGTTATAGTAAGACATCCCTGTTTTCTTTTATAGCTGCAATGATTATGTCCAATTAAGCTACCATTTTGAGCTTTCCTCAAGATTCCACTGCTTGCCCACTTTCCTTGTCAAATGCTTATGTCCAGAGAGAATTTTCTGGTTGCATTAACCCTTTTTGGTTTTTGATATTCATGCATTGGTTGTGCATCCATAGTATTTAAGATTTAACATTGGCTTTATAATACTGTGGCATACTCATATATCATATATCTTATACATCTCTGCTTTGGTTTATCGATGATTTAATTGTTGATCTGCGTAATTTGGAGTGGATCAGAGAAGCTAATTGTCCTGTCGTAAGTTGTTTCTTTTCTTTTCCTTCCTGTACTTTTTGGTGGTGTTATCTGTATTTCTTATAGTTTTCCTGTTTATATTCCGTGAAAATAGAAATTACTTTATTGTGAATCATACTGGAAATTCATGAAACACATTTCCCCATCTCTAGCCCAAAATTTTTCCCAACAGTGCTTCATATTGTTTGGCTGAATAGACAATGCTTTTGTGGTTACAGAAGTAACCATAGGAAAATTTGTAGGAACCAATGCCTGGTGAATATGCAAACATTTGGTGCTCTAAAATTTCTGTTCTTATATCTTACATTAGCCTAAGTGGTATGGCCAATCAGTTGTTTGTATGTTGCTACATCTGAGTCCTCTGTAATCTGACATTATGGAAAGAAAAGTTGGTTGGTAACTTGAAGTTTTTCTAGTTAAGTTGGGTCACCTTTAATGCAACAATCTTTTTCAGAATTGGTTCTTCTATGATAATTCTTTTGAAGTTTTTTTATCGATGTGCACAAATTTTGCATTCTTTTTATCCCAAATTTTTAATCGTGACTCTATTACATGCTTTTCTTTTATAATCTTTAAAGGAGACTGAGTAATTGATTGACTATAGGTTGCTGATGTCACACATGCATTGCAACAGCCTGCTGGGAGAAAGGTGAGAAAAAGGCTTGCAAATGTTGTTATAAAGTAGACTGTTTGAGGGTTAGCACATCTGTCTTATGTTGTTGAAATATCAATGTACACTAAATACTGGTTCAGCTTGTCTTAAGGAAAACAAGTGAAATGCATATCAGGCACAAATCAGTATTTTTCCTCGTATTATTTGTTCTACGTCTTCTTTTCAAAAAAAAAAAGTTGTATAACACTGATAATTGTTAATGATTAGATCACTTCTTTTTTAGACATTTGCCAATGCCCTTTTCTCTGTATTACTATGCGTAGTGTTGCAATATTTCTGCTGTTAATGGATATGCTTACTTAATTTAATCTCAAGTTATTGTTGAATTTTTGTTTCTCATAACAAATAGCTGAACTCTACATCCTCATGTAGTTGGATGACTGAGGTGTTGCCAGTGGTGGTCTTCGTGAATTGATACCATGTATTGCAAGGACAACAGTTGCTGTTGGGGTGGATGCAATGGATGCAATTTTCATGGAGGTATAGTAATCAGCTGAAGCCAACATTCATGTTTCTTATTCTCTAGGTATTATGATTCTTGATGCTGAATGAAGAACATAACTTGAATTCATTCTAGTTCACTTGGGTAGAGAATTGTTAATGAATCATCTTTTTGTCTATAAATTCGCACAAATCTAGAAGTGGACTATATGAATTTAAATTTAGCTTTTCATAGTATTTGACCATCTGAAGCTATGTTTTGAATTGGTTCATACATACAAATGTGCATACAGACGTTTGTGTTTCTAAGATTTTCCATTGGCTACTTACCACTTAGGTACATGATGATCCTTCTAATGAGCCAGTTGATGGTCCAACCCAATGGGTGAGTCATGCTTGTTCATGTTCCTGTGCTTGTTGTTCGGAAGTTGATTCCTGTTCTGGGATGATTGAGCTAAGATTAGAAAAAATTAAAAATAAAGAAAAATTAAAAACTAAAAACTAAAATATGAAGTTAATCTGGTTCAATTACATTTTGTATACTTGGTTGTAGCCGTTGCGCCATTTGGAGGAACTACTGGTAGAGCTTATTGCAATTTCTGCAAGTCTCTTTACCCATCCATAATATGAGCAGTTACAGATGGTACTCATTTTGATGCAAGATATTGACTCAATACTCTGATCTGTGTTATTTCTTAAAGAGGGTAAGCAAGGGGAAGCAACGCTTTAACATTGATCTCTCACCCTAACGTGATTAGAAGACTGATGCTACTTCGATGGTAAGAAGTCTGGTAAACGATATTATGTAATTGTTAGTTATTCTTGGGTTGCCCATTCTTGTCAATAAATGGTTTGTTATAGCCATCATCATAGAATGGAGAGGACATACACCCCAAACCCCCAAAACAACGATTAATGAGGGTCAAGGTTGGTTCAAGAGGATGCACAGATTTAAGTGTTTTGCGCTACTCTCAATCAAACACTATCCCCCTCCGGCATTATGAAAACTTCAAAACACTCGCATGCGAATTGAGATTAGAAAAGGGATTTCTTGTAAAACTGACTGTCAACAACTATGCTGCCTGATAATAGTTTGTAGGGTAACTAACACGCCTGATGTTTTGGACCTAAAAGTTGTTTTCCTCTCAACTGTTACCTTGTGATGGGTCTCTTCCTACTGTACTTACATATTGTTATTCTTTTGTAATCAGGTGTTTTATCTGTGTTCTAGTGCTCTTTGTTAAAGATATGACTAGCTTTGTGAGGAAAATTACATTTTTCTAGCACTTCGAAGCATTCAGACAGGGATCATATAAATGCAAGATGGTTGCCAAAATTGGGCTTTCTGCTCATCTATTTATCATTGTATTCTTGAATTCGTCAGTAGAATGGCTTCGGTCTAAAACCATGACCTTGATCCAAAGAAATTGTTTATATTGGTTATCTATTCGTTTTTCATTTTTTATTGTATACTCAGTTACTTTATGAGATCAATACCTTGGGGTGCTGCCTCTGTAGATTATAGAATTTGTTTTCTTGTATTAATCTGCGATATTTGTATTGAATCATCAGTAATGATGGGGCTTGGAGGCTCCATAACATTGATATAGAAAGGATTGACGCAATTGTGGCAACACCATAGAATATGGCTATACAGCGTCTGGTTTTGTTGTTCTTGATCACAATGGCAAGATCTAAAAAAGTTGGCTTATATTCCCGTTTTGATCAAGTAATGGCTCTTCGGTATAGTTTGCGATGTATCTCTCCTCGGCAATATACTCAATTTCTTATCAAGGGAGATTCAAAGCTCCTTATTAACAACATTACTGGAAAAACTATGGTCGTCTTCAGCATCAAGATTGTAATGGGACATATCACTACTTAAACATATTTTTCGAGAAGCTAATTTTTTTGCCGATCTGAGCTCGGAATTTCATGCTGAAGTGGAAGCCTGCAGAGCAGGGTTACTTATCGTAATACATCAAGGTTGGAAGGAGCTCGCCCTCAAAAGTGATTGCGCAATTTTAGTGACGGTCCTCACTCAACAGACACAAGATAACTCTGAGGTTAGTCGAATTGTGGATGATTGTAAAGATTACCTACAATCCTTTGATTGGATTACAATTCAACATGTTTTTCGTGAAGCAAATAGTCTAGCGCGTAGGTTGGCTCACTTTACTAGTCTCGATCATGTAGTAGATCTTTGTTTAGATGAGGTTCCTGCTTTCTTGCAGGATATTTCTCTATGTGGATATTTGTAATGCAACTATGCTTGCTCGGGGTTCAGGTATTACATCCCCCCTGATGCAGCAAACTAACTATAATAATAATATGAGCGTGGGGCTGAGCATCCTAGCATGACTGGGTTTCAAACCCCGTTTAAAATATATATATATATATATATATATATATATATGTCGATACTCTAGTAAATATGGAACATAACATTTTGTTGGAAACTTGTCAGAACGATTCTCTTCGTCAGTCAATTACTGTTTGTTTTGATCAGTCAGGACAATGTTCTTGTAGAAACTTTTGTTGAAAGTAGAATGTTTAAACTTCGATTTTGAGTAATTATCGTGTCGTCTGAAACTACCACGTGTCTGTAATTCTGACCTCTAAGACGCCGTTACATGCAAGTAGCCTCAAAAAAAGAAGAAAAAAAGTAGATCAATCACCATCGAGACAATACTATAGATCACAAACACGTCGTAGTACAGAACTACCGAATAATTTCTCAAGTCGATTTCCAAGATTATAAGCTAAATACCCACTCTACCCTTACCTTCTTTCGATAGGAATTTGCCCTAATTTAAAGACCACCCCTAACATCTTACACTAGCCGTGGTGCTGCCCTAGTGAAAAAAAACCCAAACCTCCTCGCAGGCCCGGCCGCCGTCACCGCCGTCTCCACCCAAAAAGGTACGAACTTCCTCTTCCCCGGAATTCCATTCCTATCAAATTGAACCATAAACCAGTAACCATCATCAATGGCCGACCCGTCCCATCAACCCCAACCTGAATCAACCACACCCGACACCCGAAAGCTCCGAAACATCTGCGTCCTGGCCCACGTCGACCACGGCAAGACGACCCTCTGCGACCACCTCATCTCCGGCTCCGACAGCGGCATCATCCACCCCAAGCTCGCCGGCCGCCTCCGCTACATGGACTCCCTCCTCGAGGAGCAGCGCCGCGCCATCACCATGAAGAGCTCCTCCATCGCCCTCCGCCACTGCGACCACTCCGTCACCGTCATCGACTCCCCGGGCCACATGGACTTCTGCAGCGAAGTCTCCACCGCCGCCAGGCTCAGCGATGGCGCGTTGATCCTAGTCGACGCCGTCGAGGGCGTCCACATCCAAACGCACGCCGTCTTGCGCCAGGCCTGGATCGAGAAGCTCACGCCGTGCTTGGTGATCAACAAGATCGATAGGTTGATCGCCGAGCTGGGAATGAGCCCTATGGATGCGTATGTAAAGTTGTTGAAGATTGTCCATGAGGTTAATAACATTGTTAGTGCTTTTAAATCTGTGAAATACTTGAATGATGTGGATGCCATTCTTTCGGGGCCGGCCGGGGCCGACGAGTTGGCGTTTGAGGAGATTGAGGATGATGAGGAGCTCATGTTTCAGCCCCAGAAGGGCAATGTGGCCTTTGTGTGTGCTTTGGATGGTTGGGGGTTTAGTATTAGGCAATTTGCCGAGTTTTATGAGGCGAAATTCGGGTGGAGTACTAATGCATTGCAGAAGGCTTTATGGGGGCCTTGGTATTTTAATCACAAGGAGAAGAAGATTGTGGGACAGAAGGGTGTGGCGGGTTTGAAAAAGGCTCGGCCGATGTTTGTTGAGTTTGTGCTTGAGCCGGTTTGGAGTGTGTACCAGGCGGCTTTGAAGGAGAAGGAGGAGGCTCAAGTGATGGTTCAGAAGGTGATTAGAACGTTTAATTTGACTATACCACCTCGGGATTTGAAGGGTGACCCAAAAGGTATGGTTCAGGCTGTGATGAGTCGGTGGCTTCCTCTGCATGAGGCTATCTTGAACATGGTTATTAGGTGTATGCCTGACCCGATTGCAGCACAGTCATTTCGGATTACAAGGTTACTTCCAAAGAGAGAGGTTGTGGGAGATGGGGTTGATGCTAATGTACTTGCAGAGGCGGAGCTTGTGAGAAGTTCCGTGGAAGCTTGTGATTCTAGGCCTGAAGCTCCTTGTGTTGTTTTTGTTTCGAAAATGTTTGCTGTGCCAACGAAAACACTTCCAAGGTATGGCTTGGATGGGGAGATTTTGGATAATACATCTGATGAAGGTGAATTGGATGAGTGCTTCCTTGCGTTTGCAAGGATCTATAGTGGGGTTCTTCGTCCTGGTGAGAAAATTTATGTGCTTTCAGCTTTATATGATCCCTTAAAAGGGGAATCAATGCAGAAGCATATTCAGGTGGCTAAGTTGCATTCTCTGTATCTCATGATGGGCCAAAATTTACAGCATGTGCCAGAGGCGCAGGCAGGGGATATTGTGGCAATCCGAGGCCTTGGGCAGCATATACTGAAAACTGCAACACTTTCATCAACAAAGAACTGTTGGCCTTTCTCCAGTATGTCATTCCAGGTTTCTCCCACTCTGAAAGTTGCAATTGAGCCATCTGATCCTGCAGATATGGGTGCATTGATGAAGGGTTTACGGCTGCTGAACAGGGCAGACCCTTTTGTAGAGGTCACGGTTTCTGCTAGAGGAGAACATGTTCTGTCTGCTGCAGGAGAAGTACATCTTGAAAGATGCATAAAAGATTTGAAGGATAGATTTGCAAGGGTAGGCTTGGAAGTGTCTAAGCCTCTTGTGTCTTTTAAAGAGACCATTTTGGGAGATGAATCCACACTTGAGAACTTAAAATCCTTTGTTGCCAGTTCAGAATATGTTGAGAAAGTGACACAAAATGGAAGGTGTGTTGTTCGGGTGAAGGTCCTGAAGCTCCCACCTTCTCTAACCAAGGTGATTGATGAAAGTTCTGATATTCTAGCAGATATCCTTGGAGGCAAGGCTGCCCAGACAGGAGAGACCAATAAAAGTTTAAACACACAGGTTGCAAGCACTGTAGAGGATGCGAATCCAATTGAAACACTAAGGAAACGTATGATGGAAGCTGTGGAAAGTGATATTTTGTCTAGTGGTGAGACTGACAAAGATCGGGCTGAGAAATGTAAAGTCCAATGGCAAAAACTTCTTAAAAGGATCTGGGCACTTGGCCCTTGGCATATTGGCCCTAACATCCTACTTGCTCCAGAAATGAAAGGAAAGGGTACTGACTCCTCTGTGCTCATCCGCGGCTCCTCTCATGTTTCTGAGAAATTAGGATTGGTGGATGCTTCTGACAATGATAATGCAGCTGCTGACACATCTTCAGAAGTAACTGAAGCATTGTATGCTGAAGCAGAGCGCCTTCATAGCAGCGTTTTATCTGGGTTTCAACTGGCAACAGCAGCTGGACCTTTATGTGACGAGCCTATGTGGGGTTTAGCATTTGTGGTTGAAGCTTACATTTCACCATTAGCTGCTCAGTCTGATGAGTTAGAAACCTCCCACCAGCAGCCTGAGCAATATGGTATCTTCACAGGACAGGTAATGACAGCCATTAAGGATGCTTGTAGAGTAGCTGTGCTTCAAAAGAAACCACGGCTTGTGGAAGCTATGTACTTCTGTGAGTTGATCACGCCAACTGAACAATTGGGTAATATGTATGCTGTGCTTGGACGAAGGCGGACGAAAGTTTTAAAGGAGGAAATGCAGGAAGGCTCTGCATTGTTCACTGTACATGCCTATGTGCCGGTTTCTGAAAGCTTTGGTTTTGCGGATGAGCTTAGAAGGTGGACTGCTGGAGCTGCAAGTGCTCTTCTTGTGCTTAGCCACTGGGAAGCTCTTGATAAGGATCCTTTCTTTGTACCAAAAACGGATGAGGAAAAAGAGGAGTTTGGTGATGGTTCTAGTGTGCCTCCAAATACAGCAAGAAAACTGATAAATGCTGTAAGACGGCAGAAGGGTCTTCCAGTGGAGGAAAAAGTAGTGCAGCACGCGACAAAGCAGAGGACCTTGGCTCGTAAAGTGTAGGTAGGCATGGTAGTTGATACTGTTGATGAGTCAAATGTAGTGCAGAACAATTAGGGGACAGTTCTTTGCTCCTTTTGTGGAAGTATAGAGGTTTTGATACTTGTAACGTGCTCTAGTTGCATATTATTCTATAATAATTTTTAATTTTGCTATCAAATGACTGAACTCCAGTTTCTGCTATAGTTGGATAATGAAAGTGTTCCTACCGCTCTTTGTTTTGACACCATGCATTCCCATAGCTGCTTGTGTGGGTAGATTTTTAATGGAGGCAGGAATTCCAAATGTTATGGTTTGTGAGAGGGGAACTATGTTTGGTTATAGTGAGACATCCACATTTTGTTTTATAGCTTCAATTGTTATGTCCGGTTAAGCTGCCTGTTTGAGCTTTCCTCAAGATTCCAGTGCTTGCCCACTTTATTTGTCAACCTTGCTTACTTCCAGTGAAAGAATTTTCTGATTGCATAACCCCTTTTTGGTTTTTAATATTCGTGCATTGGCTTTATAATACTGTAGGATCAAAGTTACTGGTGCATTCTCATATTTCATGCATCTTATACATATCTGTCTTTGGTTTATAGATAATTTAATTGTTGATCCGCGAAATTTGGAGTGGATCAGATAAGCTAATTGTCCTGTTGTAAGTTGTTTCCTTTCTTTTCCTTCCTTTTATTTTTGGTGGTATCTGTATTGCTGTCTTATAGTTTGCCTGTTTATATTCCATGAAAGAGGAATTACTTTTATTGCAAAGCATACTGGAAACACATGAAACCCATTTTCCCCATCTCTAGCCAAATAATTTTCCCAACAGTGCTTCATAGTGTTTGGTTGAATAGACAATGCTTTTGTGGTTAGAGAAGCAACTATAGGACATTTTGTAGGAAGCAATGCTTGGTGAATATGCAAACATCTGGTGCTCTAATAATTTCTGATCTTCTTATATCTTACATTAGCCTAAGTGGTATGGTCAATCAGTTGTTTGTATGTTGCTACATCTGAGTCCTGTGACTGTAATCTGATGTTTTGGAAAGAAAAGTTGGTTGATAACTTGATGTCTTTCCAGTTAAGTTGGGTCGCCTTTAATTCAATTATGTTTTCCAAAACTGGTTCTTATATGATAATTCTTTTGAAGTTTCTTATCGATGTGCATAAATTTTGCTCTCTTTTCATCCCAAATTTTTAATCGTGACTCTATTACATGCTTTGCTTTAATAATCTTTAAAGGATACTGACTAATTAATTGACTATAAGTTGCTGATGTTACACGTGCATTGCAACAGCCCGCTGGGAGAAAGCTGAGAAAAAGGCTTGCAACTGTTGTTATAAATATAATTGTTAGAGGGTTGGCACATCTGTCTCATGTAGTTGAGATATCAATGTACACTAATCACTGCTTCAGCTTGTCTTAAGGAAAACAAAGTGAAATTTAATATCAGGTATTTATCAGTATTTTTCCTCTTATCAGTTGTGTTATGTTGCTTCAATGGATTACTTCTTGGTTTAGACATTTGCCAATTGCCTGCTTTCTCTGTTTTACTATGCGTAGTGTTGCAATATTTCTACTCTCTTAATGGGATATGCCTAATTAATTTGATCTCAAGTTATTGTTGACTTTTGTTTCTCATAAAAAATGGCTGTACTCTAGTATCTCCTGTAGTTGGATGACGGAGGTGTTGCGAGTGGTGGTCTTTGTGAATTGATACCATGTATTGCTATGACAGCAGTCGCTGTTGGTGTGGATGGAATTTTCATGGAGGAATAGTAATCAGCTGAAGCCAACATTCATGTTTCATATTCTCTTAGTATTATGATTCTTGATGCTTTACTATGAAACATATGATTAAAGATAACTAATTCCAGTTACTAGCTATGCAGAACAGAACTTGAATTCATTCTAGTTCACTTGGGAGGACAATTGTTAATGAATAATCTTTTTGTCTACAAAATGTGCACAAATTCAGAAGTGTACTATATGTATTCAACGTTAGCTTTTTTTTAGTATCGAGCTGTGTTTTAAATTGGTTTATGCATACAAATGTGCATACATACTTTTGTGTTTCTAAGATTTTTCATTCTGTATTTAGGTACATGATGATCCTTCAAATGCGCCAGTGGATGGTCCAACCCAATGGGTGAGTCATGCTTGTTCATGTTCCTGTGCATTTTGTTTGGAAGTTGATTCCTGTTCTCGGATGATTGAGTTTATAATAAAAAAATTAAAAAACTAAAATATGAAGTTAATCTGGTTCAATTACTTTTTGATATTTGGTTCTAGCTGTTGTGCCATTTGGAGGAACTACTGGTAGAGCTTATTGCAATTGCTGTAAGTCTCTTTACCCATCCATAATATGAGCAGTTACAGATGGTACTCATTTTGATGCTAGATATTGACTCAATACTCTGATCTGTGTTATTTCTTAAGAGGGGAGGCAACGCTTCAACATTGATCTCTCACCCTATCGTGATTAGAAGACTGATGCTACTTTGATGGTAAGAAGTCTGATAACGATATTATGTAATTGTTAGTTATTCTTGGATTGTCCATTCTTGTCAATAAATGGTTTGTTATAGCCATTATTCTATATATAAGGGGTGAATAATACTGTTACACTATTGCTAAGAAGCGGAAAACCCGTGTTTGTCCTCACTGTTCGAGGAGAATATCAAGTGGTGGAAAAGCCGTTTTTGTCCTTGGTTTTCTCAGTGTTGGATAGGTATAACGATCGGGTCTGGAATTAGACTCATACATCAAGATCAGAAAAAGCGAAAGAAGAGAGAAGAAAGAAAAGAGGGATAAAAGAGAGGGAAGGAGATCTGGCGACAATAGACCGGTTGCAAGGTATTGGATTTCTGGTCTGAATCGTTTTGTGTTTTTTGTTAATGTTCCATTCTTCTTTTATGTTCGGTTACCCGTTCTCAAAATCGGTGATCAAAATTAACTACAATGAACAGTGGGTAAGAGTTTAGCTTTCTAGAATCAAGATTAAAATCATACTTATTCAGTTTATATTCATATATCCAAAGTTATTGCGTATGATTTTGACCATATTGTTATCTTTCTGAAAATGATTGATTTGAAATTCGTTTTCTGTTGTTCGCAGTCTCTTTCAAATTTCAAACACAGAGGTGAAAAGAGGGGCCGGTGAATCAATTGGATAATTCTGTCGGGTACCTTTTGGGTTGGGTTTTTGATTTGTGTGTTTGGTTTGTAGTTTTCATCGGGTTTTTTGCTGTGGTTGGTTTTCCATTGACTTGAGTTTCGATTTTGTAGGGGTATTGTTGGTGCTTCAGTTTGGGACTTTGAGTGATTCATTGGAGGAGGTTCAAGGTGAGTGTTTTGTACTTTGATGGTTGTGTACTTTGGGTGTTCAATGTCCTTAGTCAGATAAGAGAGTTGTAATTAATCAAAAAACATATTACTACACCAGGAAGCAACGTCCTTAGTCGTGGTAATTCCTTGATTTCATTCCATCTATATAAGGCTA
The DNA here is from genome assembly GCF_002994745.2 of Rosa chinensis. Taxonomy (NCBI): domain Eukaryota; kingdom Viridiplantae; phylum Streptophyta; class Magnoliopsida; order Rosales; family Rosaceae; genus Rosa; species Rosa chinensis. Next base: position 36,326,187 of record NC_037093.1, on the reverse strand, counting down.
TGTTAGAATTTTTGGGGGTTATTCCAAACTTCATAAAGTTGATTCCTTTATTTGATTATCAGTCTTCTTCTGCTTAGAGAGGAATGGCAAGTAGTTTGATTAATTGTGGTGGTTCTTCGAAATGATCGATTTCCCGGGTTTGGGATTTTTTGAGTGTCGATATGTGGATGTAAGGGCTATCCGCTGAAAATCAAGTTGTTTGACACTCTCAGTGAGAGAGGTTTGGACTGGAAACAAGGGTTGCTTATAACTTGCCCATCTTTCTTTCTTTCTTTGACATTCATAGTACTTTTGGATTTCTCACTTTGAATATTGTTGAGTGCTGAATTGGGCTGTTTTGCAGGATTATGGTTTGTGCTGCTGCTGCTGCTTTGTTTGAATTGGGTTGTTTCAGGTACATACTTTTAAAACTTGCTCAAGCTAATTTTGATATAAGGCTAATGTCTTTACATTTTTTGGGTTATAATTTTGATATAAGGCTAATGTCTTTACATTTTTTGGGTTATAATTATGATATAGAAGCTAACTTTGTGATTCATCCATGATTTTCACTGGTGCTTTATTTGGCCTCTTCAGTTCTCACCCAAAAAAGAAAAATGCTTCTTTTGTTGTTACTGTTGCTTTGTTTTGAGTTTTGAACTACCTGGGCTTCTTATTCTTATTCATTGTTTTTTGTTTTTTGTCTTTTGTATTTTTTTTTTTTTTTTGGCTATTTGGGATTTGTAGGATTGCTTATATATAGGTTAGGGAAAATAGACTAATGGACTTTTTGAAGGAGTGATCTACTCCTGGAACTTTGATTTCTGTACTAATTTCAAATGGGTGGTTTATATTGAATTCCACTGATGTGATAGCAGAAAAGGTGCTGCTAACGATATACAACAGATAGAACAGCTCCAAAGTTACCAGTACGAATATGTAAAGCCTCTCAGTTATCAAATATGAACACAGTACTGTGATTTCAGCTGAAAAGAAATCATACTCACTGGTCTAGAGTCTGATATAGTTATGATACACAGCAAGAACTTTAAGTACATAGTAACTAATCTAAAACTCTCACTGCAGAATTTCAACACTCCAAAAAAAGTATAAAATTTAGGCTGGCAATAGTACTGGGTTTGGACCAAAACTCACAGGATGCCACCGCATAATTTTCATCATAATTTCTTTCTGAAACTTATTTTTCAATTATTGTTAGCTGCATAAATGCTGAGTAGCACTAGCATAAGACAAATTATACATGAAAATTGAAAGCCTGGTAGTAGTTGCAAATTCACAGCTGGGGACCTGGGGTTGCTTAAGAAAGCTTAGAAGCTAGGTATTAATAACTGAAATACAGGTTTCTGGGATTGTAATATGAACAGTGATGGGTAAAATTACGTGCACGCTTATTAGTTTTGGGAAATTTTCAGAGGGGGTTTTAATGTGGGGTTTGGGAGTCTGAAAGTAGAAATGCCAGAAATGCAGGATTGAGAAAGATTTGTGAAGTGACCTTGCTTGGAGAAAGTAACTGCACAGATTTTACCAAAACAAAAGTTACCACTCTGAGTTTCAGGGGATTTAAAGACTATAGCTTCTCTGAAAAAAAAGACTTTAAATCTCCCCTGAAACTGAAGCTCAGCGAACGCACACTGTACATAAATAGGCTTCAAGATCTTTCTATTTCATGTATCCAGAGCACCAATTATAGTAAACAACACTATACCCCAATTATATTACAAAATAGCAAAGGTTGTAGCTATTTAGGTGGTTAGAAAGATAAAAAGGTTTTGCTCAAGAGTGAGTATATACTGAAGATGAGTTGGGGTTACTATTTTGAAATATTCATCATGGGTAGGAAATGGCGCTTTTTGTCATGGACTTCCAGAAAATCTATGTTCTTCGTAAATTTCAGAGTATAGGAACCTACCAATGAATTTTTAGAGTCATACTGCAATTTTACTTGAACAATTTATATGAAATGATTATTTAGGTGTAATTGATACATAGCAGTTTTGATTTGTCTGGCACTGTACATAAATCATGGCCATCTTCATTCAGTTCAGTTCAGCTATAAAGTAACAGTGGTGTATCAATTATGGACAGAGTTGCTACATAATTTTGCCACGATGGTCTTACATGTTTCATTTCATATCTCACTTGACTGTAATCCACACATTTTCTGTTGAAGGCAGATACAAAGCTGACAAAACGAGCTGATTTGAAGGCATTAACCAAGGCAAGTATCCATCAGCACTGGCTCTAACTGTGTTCTTAATCTTAAAAACTTAATAGATATCTGATGGTTTACTATATCTGCACTGATGAGTGTGGCAGATGAATTTTTGTTGTTAATTTTTTTCGTTCTCATTGTTGTATGTTTTTTGTTTTTGGGTTTTTTTTTTAAAAAATACTTAATTCTTTGGAAGAGGGTTATCAAATAATTTTTCAATGACGTTTTCTGCTAAGAATGTTACATGTTACAATATAGATATCAGGTGACAATCTTCAGAAAAATTTTTCCTTTTGTTTGTTCATTCAAATATATTGCATTTGTCAATTCACCTACTGTTTCATTTTTATTTCTTTCCACAATTGTGGATTTACCTTTCATTTTGTTGAAATATACATTGGGTTTTCTTCTATTCTGAAAGACTGTTCTCATTTGTGTATTTGTGGAATTAATTGCGATTGTTATTCTTTTAATGTTAATTAATGTTGACATTTTATTGTTGTTTTGTTCAGGTTTTCTGGGTTCTATGCAAAAGAGTATATGCTTGATTTTCGTGCCGCTGTTCCTCTGCATATTGCTTACAGCTATTTCAACGTTGTGTCCTTCTATAGGTGTGTGTTCTTAATTCATATTGTGAACATTGTTTGAATCAATTGTCATATATGTGTGTGAACTGTTTTGTGAACATTGTTTGAATGAATTGTCATATATGAGATTACAGAAATGAAAATCTAAGTCATTTCTGATTTAGCCGAATAGAATTAATTTTACTATTGTTGGACTAAAGTCATTTCTAACTCAGCCGAACAAAATTTAAGTCATTCCTTTTCCAATCTCATAAATGTGGTATTAGATCCAACAATACAATTACATAATCTTTGATTCTGATTCATTTTGTTTATAGACATTATTTTGTGTTGTTTATTATTTTGCCTAACTGAACTAAATTGTTGAAGGAGATTTGTATTCATCATGGCACTGCATTTGACTTCAGTATAGAGGAAATTTGAGCTTCATGTATACGTCTAAGTGTTTGTACATTGTATAGTTTTGCACAAATATGAAATGGGACACTCAAATCAATATTTCCCGGTAATAACAGGTAAAATTTGTCTACAAATATGGTTTAGGGAAGATATGTACGTTGATCTTTTAACTTCGCATGTTCTGTTGTTTTTTGTTGTATTTCCATATATTTTGATCTGGTTCAATTTGATAGCTTATGTAGAACGATCCACAGAGAAATAGAGAGATTGGGTGTGATTGTTTGCTTTGCTTTGCACAGATAGGTGATGTTCACAAAGGCGAATTTTGACGTCATCATCTGAGTAGAAGGTTAGTTGTTTCTTTTCTGAGCTGTGAGTTTTTTATTTTTTTAATTTGTATTCCTGATTCTGTGATAAACTTATGTTTCTGTTTCTAATTGTATTGAAAGAAAGAGTATAGTTATTTCAGACATTATAAAAACTGATGCATTATGCATTTGATAAATTTTATATCTACCTCTTTCAAAATGTTTTGGGTTCAACACTTTCGGATCATTTTGTATACATTTCATGTATTTACTTAACTGTTTTCCAAAATAAGAACAATGTCCAACCTATTCTATGTACATGTGAGCAATGGAAATGATATGAAAATATGATTATGATTCAATCAAATTGTTGTCCCACGTCCAAATAGAATATAAATAAAGATTTTGATTGTAAGACTGACCCTGCATGTTTGAATGAATGATGGTTCAAGTATAAGAAAACCAGGTCTCTCTTCTTCTACTTTCCTATCTTTTTTCCATTTTTTTTTTTGTGATTTTTTTTTATTGGTACAGTCTTTGTTTTCCTTAATGGTACATCCTGGTATGAAAAAAGCTTTGATTGACAGTCACTTGAGGTAAAAGAGATGATCCAAAATTTGACTTTCTTATATTGAGTAGTAATTACTTGGAAAATGTGATTCTCTTTTTCTGCCTGTAGTTTAACAAGGTTAAATTTGACTTCTATTGTCATGCATTCCATTGTTATAGAGTCGGAACTAAGCCAAATCTTTGATTTCTTTCATACCTTTTTCAATGTAGGCTGATCATCATGGATGCATTGACCTTGGTGGCCTCTTCAAAGTGACTGCAGGTTATGAGAAACGTAGTATGTACTTTTACTTGACAGCATGCATTGATAAAATTGTGAATACCAGGAATATTGTCCGCAGATCAAAAGTATAGTCCTTAGCCATTAAAAATTAATCTTCAAGATGGGGGTTTTGTCCCCACCATTATTTGAGTTAGAAACATCAAAAAGTACAGTCCTTCAGTTCGTCCCCACCAAAACTTTCCAAACCAACCTCGAAACCAATAGGCTACTCAGACCCACAAAGCAGAGAGATCTGATTTCACTGAAGTTTCAATCTTTGGGTTCTACCAGGAAAAAAAAAAATAGATAAACAAAGTTTCAATCTTTGAGCTTCATTTGGTTTGGATTGATTGGTTTGATTGATCATTTTGTTGGGTTTTGCAGGAAACATTGGTTTCTCAGTGATTACATGCTCTTCCAACGGAAGGGGGCCTGATTCAGTGAAGAACGAAGTGAAGAGTGTGGAACAGTTGGCTCAAGAGAAAAGGCGAGCTGACCTGTCTGCTCGGACTGCCTCAGAAGAGTTCACTGTGAATAAATCTGGGTATGTATTGAGAATTTAGTTTCAGCTATAATTGATTCAATTTGTTTGAGGAAAATCAATCACTGGAGCTCGGACCGCCCGGATCCCACGAGTGAATAGAAAGTTGGATCTACATTGGATCTCACCTGAATCGCCCCATCTATCCTCCTGAGGAGAGGTTTGGTTTCAAACCCCGGTTCGAACAGGAGAAGTACGCCATGCTAATGTGCCTTGGATGATCCACATCTCAGGGTCAGGCGCTGATGAGCACATTGAACTATCCATGTGGCTGAGAGCCCTCACATCCTTGATTATAGCAATTTTATTTGTATGAGTGCAAATTTGTTTTAATGGTATGTTTTTCTGTGGTGAACATGATTGTGGGTGTGGTTAAAGTTGTGTGATAGATGCTATATTAAGGGGCCAACATTGTTACTTTGTGTTAATATAGTTGCACTGTTTTAGTTGATCTGTTCATAACTCTGAGTTTCTCTGAATGTGGTAATTATAATACACATATATCTATATCACTATATATATTTGAGTATCAATACATATACAAAAAGTAAAGTACACACAAAGGGATGGGAATTATAGCCAGCCAACGTGAGAAAGATGGATGGAATATCAGCAGCAGCTTCACATTGACAACACCTCAAATGTGGGAATCAAATAAGCAAATAAAGTTGGCTATCAATTAATTAAGATAGTTGGTTTTTCTGGTCATTTGTGGAAGATTGTTGGCGTCAGAGTCATTTACTGTTGTAAATGGTTGAAGTTCTTTATGGTACTTAAATTCGATAAGCAGTTGAATTCCAAAAACCCACCTTTGTTTTTGTTTTTGGTCTTCAAAAGCAATTGGTCATATTTGAATTCCAGAAACCCACCTTTATTTCTGTTTTTGGTCTTCATAATCAATTGAATATAACACTTTTTTATGATAGTTCAATTCCAGAAACCAGCCTTTGTTGGTCTCCAATGGAAGCCCTTCGAAATTGCAGTCCAATTAAACATGAAGAAAGATCCTGTCATGTTTACAGAAAATCTTTCTAGCCACTTAAAATTTGAAATCTATAACCAATTAACCAGATTGAGATAGAATCAGATTTCAATTCTAGCTTTTTGATTGGGCTCAAAACAAGTGGAATAGGTGTCATCTTTAGTTGTACTTTTATTTCTTTAACTGATTAGTTGAAATTGTGTGTGTTATGATGGGTTTTTAGCTTGAAATTGTCATTGTTTGATTTTTTTTTTATAACTGTGAAATGATTAGGTACCACCAAGTACAGGTATTAAGTTAGTAGTCAAATTTGAATTAAAAGCTGCTGTTTTCTGAGAAATCACAAAAATAATATAATTTCTTAACTATTGAACTTTGCCATACATATATGCATGGTTAATTGTTATCTCAATTGCAATAAGTCAATCACAAATATAGTTCAGTATCTCAATGTCTGCCGTTTATCAATCTCCCGGGTTTCAATGACAGTTTCAAATAGGATTGCAGCTTGCAAAAGCCTTGGAGCTTTTCTGATCGCTACTGACCTTCAGTCAAGTAGTTTAAAGGTCGGTTTTTGCGCTTTTTTATGGATTGGATCTTTTCTTCAGTGTTGGCATAGTGTTATATATTTCCTTTGTCTACTTTTTTACAGTCAGTGGAAGAGATGGGTTTTGCAGCAGAATCTCAGCCAAAGCAGGTTGGATTTCTAATTCCTAATGTTGTTTCTGTGATCTGTTTATGTGATCTGATGTGTGAGGCACAAATTTATTTGTGATTGGTCTTTGAACACTTGAGTGTTTAAGATGCTCTAACACTATTTTTGCTTTCAAGGATCCATTCATTTAATCAACAAAAGTATCTGCTGCTAAGATGACAGTAAACAAAATATGATTTATATCTGTCAATTACAACGTGGTTGAAACATTCCAAAGCGTCTTATCAGTGTAGTTATTAACTCATTATAATTGTTGGTTTGCTCCGTTATTGTCACTGCAGGGAATGCCCTGAGGAATGTAAGGAAGCTATTGCACCACTGATGCTTGCTGCAGCTAGATTTTCTGGTTTACCAAAGTACATTCTCTGACATTAGGCAACTATTTCAAGAGATGGATATGAACTGTCTGACTCATTGTATAGATGGAAAGGTAATTTTCTATGGACCTTTTTATGGGTCATTTTTAAAACTCCAACTCTGAATTTATATCTAAGGTTGCCTTTTATCTGCATATGGGATTCACCACTTTTATGTATTTCTCTTTGCGCTACCAGTTTTTCATGTGTTCTACTGTATGACAAGCTTCGCTTTCGAAAGGCACAAGGTATTCTCTCTATCTCTCCCAACAATTGGTTGTTTTTGTTTTTCTACATTAGAAATAAGAATTTGGAAATATTGGGAAAGAGACAGAGAGAAATAGTTGCATACCAGTTTAGTAATGGTCAATTGGTTTAATCTCTTGACTTAAAAGCTAAATGCATCCATTTCTCTAACATCTTGATTCATTTAACTATGCAAATCAATTAGTTGCAGACTGAATTTTTTTTCAATAACCTTCTATTTAAATAAAAATACTGCTTTAGGGATCTCTGTTACTTGAGAAATGTAAATATTGAGTGACATGTTCTGTTACAATTATGATATTGCATTCACTGGAGACGCTGTCATTCTTGCTCTAAGTCACTTGGAACAATTGATAGTATATCTGTCTGCCATGCTAAATTATTAATCAATTGAAGCGTCCTCAGATTCATCACCAGGATTTTACCTCCAATTTCGGATCACTTTGAATAACACTGATTGATAAGTCCAGAGGAAGATTATATACATATATGTATATATCATTTATTAATACATATGTGTCTAACGTTTATTATTCCATTACTAACGGAAAAATTACATAATCAATTGATCATCTTCCCTTTCTAGGGTATGTTGATACAAAGCATCAATCTAACAGATTGAAAAAGTGAAAATGGATCAATCTAATCTATACTTGAGGAAAAATGGGTTCACACTCACTGCCAATAAGTAGAACCTCATTTAATCGATTAATTAGCATCTAGAGTAATCTAAATTTTTTTATTTATTATTATTATATTTATTTTTGTCAAGATTTGTTATGTAGTTCAGAATTTTTAATCCTGCAGCTGAGAGGTGAGAAAAAATAGCGGAGAGTTGATACAGTCAGCAAAAAAGCTCCCCAAACTAAGCGGGTTGTTGACAACAAACTACTGGAGGTATGTTTTCAGACTTATGCAATTCTACTTATCCCAAGCCAATCAATTTTTTATCAACTTATAGAAGATTCAATTTCCAACCAACTCCTAACTTCATGGTCTGTAAACTAGATTTGCATACCACATGGTGTCATATACTAAAAAAAGAGGATGCACTGAATCTGATTCATTATCCTTTCTCCTTACCGTATAGTGTAAATTCAGCACATAAAACCAAAGATATTTTAAGCCTACCACGTTTTCAATCCCCGGATATGATTTTGTAAAGCAACAATCCAGGAACTATAGAATTAGTAAGTAAGTTTCAATGATGTCAAAAGACAAATCTTCCGTTGAAACTGCATTAGAACAACTGGGACAGCATAATGCTTGGTTAGAACACATCTTTTCTACCCAATATATTTGAATCCAGCATAATGCTTTCAGACAAATCTTTCGGTTTTGCTACCCAATATATTTGGTTGTCATTGGTTCTCAAAGCCTCCAATTTGCCTAATTTATGTTCAGGATTCCCTCCTTATGCTTTATTACTGCACTGTTCCAATACAAGAAAAAGAAGATGACTGATAGATTTCAGTTTGGTTTCAAAAGTAAGCATTGCATTTTTTTTGTCTTAGTATTGTTTCATTGGAACTGTTAAAACATAGCGGCATTTGATTGAAATGGTCTTATCAATTTTAGTACGTAATTGATTGCTAAAAAATTTTCGTACCGTAAGATTCTTTCTCAATTGCTGATTTTTTTTTTCTTCTTTTTTTTTTTTGCCCTCTTGATCTTCATGTTCTGTATTGGCTTCACTCCCCACAAGCAATAATAATGATGCCACCTAATTCCTTGCAATATGCGTTGCCACGTGTATTGTCATCCATTCCATTGTTATAGAGTCGGAACTAAGCCAAATCTCTGATTTCTTTCATACCTTTTTCAATGTAGGCTGATCATCATGGATGCATTGACCTTGGTGGCCTCTTCAAACTGACTGCAGGTTATGAGAAAAGTGGTATGTACTTTTACTTGACAGCATGCATTGATAAAAATGTGAACACTAGGAATATTGTTTTATGCCATTGTGGAAAATAGTAAGTATTTGGTAGTCAACATTCATTCCAGATGTATAACAGTAAATGATTGAAACAGCTGACAAGCTCTTTCCTCAAATATGTCCTGGCTCATTCTTGCAAGCCACACTATACTGGTTGTTGGATCAGTAATTTTACCTCTAGAAAGAATGTGCTGTAGACTGCCTTCATCCTGGATTATATCTGATAGCCTGAGACCTGAGTATTGCTGAGTTGAATAATTTCAATGCTTGAAATGAAGCTGACCGCAGATGAGAATAGCTTATCATCAACATTTTGTCCGTGACTTTCATTGTCACGAAACTCACTTCTTAGATATGTTTACAATCCTGATAAAAATGTTAAATTTCTCCTACTGTTTATAGTTAGTTTTGAAGCTGAAAATCAATGTGAAGATTCAGTTTGGGCCCTGCAAATGATAAAAATGACTGATAGTGCTCAACCAAGTAGATGTTATGATTTTTATGAATTTATGCATGCATATCTAATGATGTCTTTCCATCTTCCCTTGGTTGCAGTATCAATTTCTGTCTACTCCAACAATGATGTTTTACTGAATCTTCAGTCTCAAACTGAGAAAAGGGTGTTGATAATTTCATCAAAGGTTGGTAATGCCTTTATTTATCTGTTTCAGTGTTTTTAAGTTATCAAGGTGTTTGTACTCTTTCTAAAGTATTGGACATGATGTTAGGTGCCTGATGTTAGGTGCCTGATGTTTGCGTGGCTGGTACTCAAATGGAAAATATGGTTTTTGAAATTGTCAGCTCTGATGGTGTTGTTGATGATACTATTCATCATGGCGAGAAAAGTGGCCAATTACATATAGCTACAATAATGGCCGGTTCATCATCCATGGAGGAATCCCTTCGATACACATTCAAGCATGGACGCTGTACAATACCAAGACCCCCACACCCTACCTCGAAGAGTAGGGACTTATTATATTAAACCAAATAACTAAGCCAGAAAATAAAACACCACTAAAAAATAAAAATATTCCGCCGGAACATATTTTTTTTGAGGTAAAAGAGGTCAGCCTTTATTGAGAATTTGGAAAATTACATATGATAACGTTCAGCTGCAATAGCAGCTAATAAGAAGGAAGGAGGAGAAAAATAAAAACATTCATGTACTAGAGAACTAGCATGCGCAGCCATTAGGTGTGCAACCTTGTTGGCATCTCTTCTAGTGTGAGTAATCTGCAAATTGGGATTTGAAGCCAATATGGAGTTCAGATCCTCATAGATACGGCCCAGCAAGGAAGTATTAGGCCCTTCGGAGTTACATAGTTGCCGTTGCACCATCTCAGAATCAGTCTCTATTACAGCAGGTAACAAATTCTGATCTAAAGCAAACTCAATTGCCATCTTACATGCCAAAACCTCTGCATGTTCTGGCGAAATTAATCCAGACAAAGGACGCCCACCACCAGCAACCATACTGCCATATTCATCACGAACCACAAACCCAGCACTTCCCATTCGTGAGACATGGTGAAAAGAACCATCCACATTTATTTTCAACAAGCCAGATGAGGGAGCTTTCCATCGAGCAATTCTAGAACGACCACTCGCTTGAGTAATCGGTCTGGTATTATGAAATTGAAACTCATGCAATCTTGCAGTAGACTTAAGAAGCACATCAATAGCATGGCACCTTTTATTGTCCCAAACTCTGCTATTTCTCTCCTTCCAAATTCCCCACAATAGATAGATAAATTCCCCCAAATGAAGTAACGAAAGGTCATGGACACATAAACTTAACCAATGCAACAAATCACAAGATATTGCATAAGAACTTAAACATACTTGGGCCAACACTCCTTTACTTTGGAGAGCCTTCCTTGTAAAAGAGCAATCACGAGTAATATGTAGTGTAGTCTCAACTGCACTATCACACAAAACACATACCTGTGACTCCAACACCACCCTTTTAGAAATGAGTCTTTCCATGGATGGGAGAATGTTATGGCACACTTTCCACATGTAAATCTTCGCCGAATTAGGAATCTTCACTTTCCACAATTTTTTCCAAAAATCAGTGTTAACTGATAGCTCAAAAGGTACACAAGAAGGAGAATGAGAGAAGGAGAACCTGTAAGCCGTTTTAACTGAATATTTTCCATCTCTTTCCAATTTCCAGACCAGTCTATCATCCACCCTTCTCAAACTTAGAGGCACACTTCCGCCGGAACATATAGTTAGACATATGTATGTAGTATTGCACACACCTATCATCAGAGATGCATCTTATGGTACTGCCATAAACACATCTACCCATTACATATGTTTGATTACAAATATAATAATGATTATAAACTTTTGTTGTTTTGTATATTGCGTTGATTATGCATTTCAATACTATAATGAATAAATACCATTCTTGCTTTATTCCATTGTTTTCATAATGAATATTGTAAAAGTAAAAATGGGATTGGAATGGTCTACTCATTTCATTTCATAGTCCCTTTATATAGGGATAGAGTTACAACGGAAATATTAATTACATTAAATACAAGAAATGCTGATTGATCTATAATTGTGCTGATTGATGGTAATCACTGATTCCTTGATTCCCTCTCCGTCAGTTGCTTTGACGAAAGCACACAATATGTTTTTCCTTTAACACTCCCCCTTGTGTCAAGTCAAAGACAAAATGGTGCATGAGTTGTTGCCTCACTAAAAACCTTGCCAAGTAACAATAAAAACCCTATGGGACAAAAATATATCTTGGTCGAAGGAAAAGAGCACAACGCACCTTCTACATTTGAGAATGACATGTGTGTGTTAGACTCCCCCTGACGTCTACACCTCCCCCTGATCTTTACATTAATCAAGTGAGTTTGGAAAGTCTTCGCATTCCTATGCTTTTCACATGTTTCTCAACTGTGGCCTTAGGCAGTGATTTGGTGAACAAATCTGCCACATTCTCCTCAGACCTTACTTGATTCACTTGAATTTGAGGAGGGTCTGTTGTTGCTGATTGTAGGAAAACTTTGGCGATATGTGTTTTGTATTATCCCCTTGATATATCTTAGCTTCATCTGTTCGATGCAAGCTGCATTATCTTCATAAATGCAAGTAGGCTCTTCAGTGGTAGAACTCAAACCACTAGTCCCTCGAATATGTGTAATGATAGCTCTTAACCATATACACTCACGAACCGCCTCATGTACAACAATGATCTCTGAGTGGTTCGAGGAGGTAGCCACAAGGGTTTGCTTGGTTGATCTCCAAAATATCGCCGTGTTCCCATTGTTAAATACATAATCAGTTTGGGAATGATATGTGGGTCAGATATGTATCCAGCATCAGCAAAATCGACCAAAACGTCATTTGGCGTTTTAGTGTAGTGAGTGGCGTTTTCGCCATCAACATTTCCTTTAGAGATTGCAGTTCCATCTGCGGTCCCTCTTGTCTCTCTGTAGGGAAAGAACAGTCCCAAGTCAATGGTTCCTTTTAGGTATCGAAAATGTTCTTGATACCATTCCAGTGACGCTGCGTTGGCGCTGAGCTAAATCTAGCTAACAAGTTCACTGAGAATGCAATGTCTGGTCGAGTAAATTGGACTAAGTACAATAATGCGCCTATTGCACTTAGATAGGGAATTTCAGCTCCCAACACTTGTTCGTCATCTTCCTTTGGACGAGATGGATCTTTCCTTACATCCAAACTTCGACCGATCATGGGAGTGCTAGCAGGATGTGCTTTGTCCATGTTATATCGCCTGACTTTTGGACATATGCAGACTGGTGGATTAATATTCCACAAACTCGGTGTTTTAGTTCAAGACCTAGATAGAATCGAGTTTTCCCAAGATCCTTCATCTCAAATTCGGATTTCAAGTAGCTCGCGGTTTCTCTTATTTCATCAAGAGTACCTGTTATGTTCGTATCATCGACATATACAGCTACAATTGCCAATCCGGAACTTGTTTTCTTTATGAATGCGCAGGGGCATAATTCATCGTTCTTATATCCCTTCCCAATCAAGTAGTCACTTAGACGGGTATACCACATCCGCCTGGATTGTTTTGATCCGTAAAGTGAGCGTTTCAACTTAATTGCAAACGCACTCTGTGGTTTAGAGTCACTTGACTTGGGTAATGTAAGGCCATTAGGCACTTTTCATATATATCTCTGAATCTAGATCCCCATAGAGATATGCAGTAACCACATCCATGAGCTGCATTTCCAGTCCTTCGGAAATTACTAAGCTAACTAAGTAGCGGAACGTTATAACGTCCATTACGGGAAAGTATGTCTTCTCATAGTCAATTACAGGGCGTTGTGAGAAACCTTGCGCCACAAGGCGAGCCTTGTACCTCAGGACTTCATTCTTCTCATTACGCTTTCTGACAAAGACTAATTTATGTCCTACAGGCTTTACACTTGGTGGGGTTAGCACTACCTGACCAAATACCTGTCTCTTTGTCAGAGAATCTAATTCTACCTGGATTGATTCTTTCCATTTAGGCAAATCTGCTCTTTGTTGACATTTTTCAACAGAGCGTGGTTCGATATCATAGTGCTCTATGATTCCTTGAGCAACAGTATATATCATCAATGTGTATGGAAGATCTTTCTATCAACTCATACGTACTCTCGTAATCCTTTGAGATTTCTTTGTTCTCTGGAATCATTTCAAACATCGGAGCGTCCTCCAGTATTGATTCATGGACATAACTATAATCAGAGATAATCTCATGAGAGGGATTCTATACATTGATGATTGGTTTGTGCCTTACTCACCCTCTTCTTCCTTGGGTGAGTGTCAATCGAACCAAGTGACCTCCCCCTCTTCCTTGGGGAGCCACGGCCTCAACCACACCTCCACTTAGTGCGGTTGCAGTGCCTCTATCTGCGGCACTGTGCCCCTTGTCGGGACTTCTAACCTTGCAGGCACATTTGCAGCTGGTATATGTGATCTCGTCACTTTTACGATATCAGTAAACGCATCAGGCATCGAATCTGCTACGTTCTGAAGATCGATTATTCTTTTCACTTCACTTTCACTTTGTGAAGTGCGGGGATCAAAATGAGACAGAGTGGGGACAAACCACGACAATTCCTGTCGTTCCCTTGGAAAATCCTTTTTCCTATCTCCCCCTAACGACAGGAAGACTGTCTCATCAAAGTGACAATCCGCAAATCTAGCGTTAGAGAGATCGCCTGTCAAGGTTTCCAAATAGCGTATAATTGTTGGGGATTCGTATCCAACATAAATACTTAATCGTCTCTGAGAACCCATTTTGGTGCGCAGTGGGGGCGCAATAGGCACATATATTGCTCAACCAAATATGCGTAAGTGTGAAATGTCAGGCTCGTATCCAGTTACCAACTGGTACGCAGATCATGGTTGGCTAGCTATGGGTCTGAAACGAATAAGTAAAGCTGCGTGCACTATTGCATAACCCCATGCAGATATAGGCAGGTTGTTGTGCATAACCAATGCCCTAGCCACCATCTGTAGCCTTTTGATGGTGGCTTCTGCGAGACCATTTTGTGTATACACATGGGGTACAGGATGCTCTACATCGATCCAAATAGATATGCAATAATCATCAAATGCTTTTGATGTAAACTCTCTAGCATTATCAAGCCGTATAGACTTGATAGGGTGATCAGGGTGGTGAGCCCTTAAATGTATAATCTGTGCTAGGAGTATTGCAGCATTTCTTGTGAACAATAAAACGACATGTGACCAGATTGTCGAAATATCCACCAGAACCATAAAGTACTTGAATGGTCCGCATTCTGGATGGATAGGTCCACATACATCTCTTTGTATCTTTTGTAAGAATGGAATGTTTTGTTTTGTATCTTTAGCATAGGGAGGTCTCGATCCTGTTTTTGCTAAAGAGCAGGCTTTGCAAAACTAGTGATGTGCCTTTGGAATAGTCAATGAGGCATAATGGGAGGGAGGTAGTGCTTCTGGTACTTCAGAAAGCAATGACTGCATTTGAGCAATCCTAGAACCGACACCTTGCAATGTGGCGGATTTTTCTCCCATTTTTCACTCGAAAGAAGGGATGTCCGTGTGAGTTCTTGAAAAATACGGATCATCATGTCACGATCTCGGTGCCATAGGCGGTCATGCAAAAGCCTGTATGAGTCAGTGTCCCACATTTCATTGTTGGTGACAGTATAGGATTCAATGATCCGAATCGTAGTGAGGTACAGTCCACTAAATTGACTCATAAGTTTCTCTAAGATGTGTTTCCTTCCACAGTCATTAGATATAATATCAAGGTATTCAGTTCCATTCTCAAGGTGTGTTTTTACATGATAACCGTTGGCACAAATTGCTTTGAAACATTAACAAGGTTTGATTAGCTCTTGGTGCATACAGAGCGTCTTTGACTTTAAATATATCTCAGATTCTTTAGAGTAATTCTATTTTAGTAGAATGATAATCTTTTCATTCTAGTAATAATTTTTTTTCTCTAGATGTATTGCTTTACATCTTTATACTGCAATTTCGAACCATGTAAATATGTGTATAGTAAATAAATTTGAATAAATTCAGTGCTTCAGAATAAAATTCAAAATTTATTAATAAGCCAACGATAATCAAATCAAGGTCTTGTTCTAATTCATCAAACCATTATTGAAATAAACTTTAAGACCAAGTAATAGTCTAATTAAGAATGAGGCATTATGTCTTCACAACTGTTTTTGGAAAATAAAGTAAATAAAGCAGATCAGTCAAAATCCGGGGCATCGGTTGACTGAGCAAGTTCCTTGTTGCCATTAAAGTCTGCAATTGTGAGGTTGACGTCTGGGTCATGGCCTCTTTCTTCCATATAGTGAGCCTCTTGTTCTTTAGACTCCCTATACCTCTTGTAATTGGCTGCTACTCTGTTGCTTGCTTGGCAGTTCTTGTACCAATGCCCAATGACTCCACACCTATAGCATGGTTCATTGCCAACTCTATTCTGTTTGACTGAAGGGTTCTTAGGTGCCCTTTGCACCTTATTTCCATGACCACTAGCGCCACCATCTCTGCGCCATACATTGGGAAGGCCTCCACGGCCCATATCACGACCCCCATGTCCCTTGCCACGTGGGTAGGGATTAGCACGTCCAACCCCCTTTGCATTGGGGTTCTGTCCACCTTTCACTTTGCCATAATTAGCTTCAGGAATTTTCTTTGTCCCAACAGGCCTGGCATTGTTGTTCAAAAGAACCTCATTATGCCTCTCAGCCACTTGCAGTAGGTTGATCAGCTTGTTGAAGGTTGTGATTCTTTTGTTATCATACTCCAGCCTATACTGATTCGCTAGTATAATTGCTGAAGTAGGAAAAGTGGAAAGAGTCTTCTGGATCATATCATCTTCTGTGCTTTCCACAGAAATTTAGACGTGCTTTTAGGCGCAACATGTCCTTGTTGAAGTCATTGACCCTTTTGTAGTCAAGTAAGCGGATTTCATTCCACTGCACGGTCAGTTCTGGGAGCAAGGTGTCATGAATGTTCCCAAAACGTCCCTTAAGGGCATCCCACAGTTCTTTGGGTGTCTTCAACTGAAGGTATTCCCAGCGTAGGCTAGGATCAATGTGTCGCCTCAAAAACATTAAGGCATTTGCTTTCACCTTATCAGACGGTCCGTCGTCTTTGGGATCAGTGGGAGTTTTGATGGTGGCAGTGTAGTCTCGTGCCACAAAGGCAGTTTCTACATCGGAAACCCAACGATGGTACTCAAGTCCGTCTGAGTCCAAAATGTCAAACTCAGGTCGAGTTGGATCAGCCATCTACATAAACAAGAGAGAAGAAATAAATTACGTAGTCATAAAGACATCCACGTGAATTATTTTCCAAACGTATGAATTAGATTTCAAGACCAAGATTCGTAATGGTCACATTTTTTTTTTTTCGATGCTATGTGAAAATACTTTATCACAGTAAGTGAGTGTATAATGCGCATGAATTTTCATTATCATGGCCAAACGGTATTGATATGTTGCATTAAAAATAATCATAGTATATTTAAATATATCATATAAAAATAAACTACATGGCATGCTCAAATTTCACAAATACACAACAAATTATATACTACACATAATAATAGCAATAATATAGCATGCGTAAAATAAAATGTAAACAATATTAAAATACAAAGCATGCGTAGCCATAATTTATATAAGCGTAAATAAAATAAAATAAAACATGCTCAAAATTTCATAGATAATATATAACAAAATATATATGGCATGTTCAAAATAAAGTATAAACTATAGCATAATTGAAACATGCTTAAACATAATTATTTAAAACATAATTAACAAGGCATGCTGTAAGAGGATTAATATTATAGAACAAAACATGCTTAATAACAAAATATAATAAAAGCATAAACAATAAAGTATAAAGCATGCTTTGTTAAAATCATAAAATAAAATATAGAAAACATACTTGATTTCGAGAAAATAAAACAATCCTAGCACACGCGCGTGTTGATGCTGGCGTGAGTAGCAATGTTTTTGGACTTGAGAAAAACTGGACTGCTTCGTCTTTCTTTTCAGCAATGAGCTTTGTTCTTTTTTCTTTTTCTTTTTCCCTTTTTCTGTTTTTTTTTTCTCTGGGCCTTTTTTCACTTTTTTTTTTCTGTGGGCCTCAGGGCCTCTTTTTTTTTGTTGCCTTTTTTTTCTTTGGCCACAGGCCTGTTTCTGTTTTTTTTTTTGATTGTTTGGGCCGGGTCTTTACTTTGGCCCAGTCACCCCTTTTTTTTTCTTTCTTTGACGTCGTCTTCTTCGCTTTTTCTTCCTCCTCCGTCTGGTTTGCAGATGCTGCTGCAGACGCGCGGGGGCAGGAGACTGGTGGCTGTTGTGTGCGGCCTGGTGGGCTGGGATCGATTGGGAAAGCCGCCGGATGCCGCAGGTGGGAGGCCTCACGTAAGTCTGAGTCTGCGAGGATGCGGGGCTGAGACTCGCTGGGCAGAGGCTGTTGGAGGCTGGAGCGCGCGGGTATGGGCTGCTGGAGGAAGACGAAGACGGTCTGGCAGGAATCGTGCCAGAATCGGGCTGGAGGAGCGGGTGCAGATCACCGAAATCTTGTGCTGCAGGTCGGATTGGGCTGCAGGGGGTCTGTGTCCGGTGGAGGAGAGCAAGCGGTCTGTGTCCGGTGCTAGGTTGCAAGGATCGGCCTTGCTGTGCGGGGATGGGGCCGGTCTTGGCCTGTGGGGTGAGACCGGTGAGGGAGAAACGAGAGTGGAGGCTGCAGGCACGGGGGTGCTGCGGGGGATTTGTTTTTTTTTTTTTTTTTTTTTTTTTTTTTGACAATTGGTGGTGGCGGCAGAAGAAAAAGTTTTTTTTCTTCTAGGGTTTGGGTTTATTTCTTTTGAAAACTAGTTTTTTTTTTTCTTTTGGCTATTTGCTCAGAGCGTGCTGATAACGTGTAAAAGTAAAAATGGGATTGGAATGGTCTACTCATTTCATTTCATAGTCCCTTTATATAGGGATAGAGTTACAACGGAAATATTAATTACATTAAATACAAGAAATGCTGATTGATCTATAATTGTGCTGATTGATGGTAATCACTGATTCCTTGATTCCCTCTCCGTCAGTTGCTTTGACGAAGGCACACAATATGTTTTTCCTTTAACAAATATGTAATTTTTACACACTATTTCTGTTCCTTCTTAGTCAGTCGTTTCAAAAAGAAACGGAACAAGATAGATATTATCACTCATTCATTCTGTTTCATATAAAACAAAATGCCTCACCTTTGATTTTAAACTCTAGAGCTTTGGCACTTTTTCCGCATTTAACTCTCAAACTAAATCTCTTTCCCACAAACAAAATTTAATTTTCCTTAAGTTTTAGTTAATTTTGGTCCATAACCCTTTACCTATATTTTCTAGCCTTTTTAATCTTCCCTAAACCTCCAAAACCCGCGGCAGAGCGCGGGCACTAATTGCTAGTCATCATAAAATGGAGAGGACACACACCCCGAATCCCCAAAACAATACTAAATGAGGGTCAAGGTTGGTTCAAGAGGATGTACAGATTTAAGTGTTTTGCGCTACTCTCAATCAAATTCTATCCCCCTTCGGCATTATGAAAACTCCAAAACTCTCACATGCGAATTGAGATTAGAAAAGGGATTTGTTGTAAAACTGACTGTCAGCAGATATGCTGCCTGATAATAGTTTGTAGAGTAACTAACATGCTTGATGCTTTGGACCTAAAAATTCTTTTCTGCTTAACTGCTAGTCCACACGTTCTTGTTATGAGTATCCTCCTGTACTCTCATTGTTATGCTTTTATAATCAGGTGTTTTATCTGTGTTCAAGGCTCTTTGTTAAAGATATGACTAGCTTTTTTAGGGAAGTTACATTCTGCTAGCAACTCGAAGCATGCAGACAGGGATCATATAAATGCAAGATGGTTGCCAATTTGGGCTTTCCGCTCATCTACTTATCATTGTATTCTTGAATTCGTCAGTAGAATGGGAAAATCACATTCTTGGCTGAGATGAGTGGAAAATCACAAACAATTCCAAACTCCTCCAAAATTCACCAAACTTCACATACAAGCTCTATAACATTTTGTAGGATTTAATTGGGCTAAAACAGGAATTAAAAACCAACCGTACACGCCTCCACGCGCCACCCACAGTGGCGGCGAGTGGGGCCCACGCGCCGATGGCCACCAAATTCAGGCAGCACCACCTACTCATCTAGCCCAACGTTTCTCTCAACTACAACAAAGCTAGAATATGCCTAGAACTACCTCAACAATTACGGTGAAGATTATACCCAAAACGTGAACAGTGTCAAGAAATTCAAACCTCAAATTCTTCCTCCACGCTATGAATCACTGCACAAGATTCGGGGGGTAGCATCTACATCCCAAGGCGCTTCCAAAAAACCGGACTTTATCGTCTGGGGTGGCCGAAATAGAAAGAAATCGGCGTTGACTCAAACTGCTACAGTAAAGTTTTCGAGCTTGATTCTTCGTTTTCCGGCCAAAAAATCATGAGTTACCGTCGTGGGGAGGTTGTGTAGGAGTAGAGGAGTCCAACGGTGCCACTCATTCGTCCCCAGGTGGCCGGAATCGTGAGGTGGCCGGAGTTGCAGATCGCCAAAGGAAAAGAGGAAAACGCGGGGGATAACGTTCACAATTTCGCTTATAACTTTCGCATACGAGCTCCGATTTTTACATACCACAAATGCATGCGCTCGGTTTAATGTTCTCTACGACTTCCATGAAGAACATTTTCTCAAATTTTGGCCCGAACTAAAAGTCAACTTTTAGGGTCACTAAAATTACCGAAGCGACAGTAAAAGTGAAAGAAATTGTCGTTTACCGAACAAGTAACTAGTAAACTGGTAATTTAAGATACGAGACGTAACAAAGGTTGTTTTTTCCCACAGGGTTTTATTACTTGACAAGGTTTTTAACGAGGCAACTTAGAAGCGCAAGGCCTAGACAATACTATTGACATGAAATATCCAAAGGGTCATGTTGTAGTATATATGAGTCATGTTGTAGTATACATGAGTCATAGTATAAATGTCTATATCATGTAATAGGTACTTGAGTGTATAAAGACTTGTATGACATGCTTTATCCCAAGAGGCAACAAGCATGGCAGATTTCATCATTGCAGCCCCATGTGTAGTAGCAGCTGTAAATCAAGTAGTCACAAAATTGGTTTTCTCTTTGAGCATTCACACTACAAATGTACTCCTATAAATACACTCCTTTGGGAGATGAATAACACACTTGAATCTCCATTCTCTCTACAACATTACTCTCTCTCTCTCTCTCTCTGTTAATTTATGCTTGTCCTTAAACAATATTGTCAATATTCCTATAGCGATGGGGAATGACAAGGATAAATGGTATGGGGGTTGTTTTTCATCTAGCATTTTTTTCAGTAAAATGTGCTTATCATACGCTTTGTGCAGAACTGCAGACTAAGGTTTTCCTGATTATGGTAGGAAAGGGAATTGAAAGATTCCCCCAAGATAAAAGTGTTTTTGTGGCTCTTTGTTCAAGGTAAGTTGCTTACAATTAAGCAGAGATTCAGAAGTCATCTTACAGTTGATCTATAAAGGTATGAAAATCTTTTCACCTTCTTACCAATATCAAAACTACTTTTGAAGGTACTTTTATGAGAAGCTATAGCTGGAAATCAGGAATATCTTTTGCATCTTCCTGACGGTGGTTTATTTGTGAAGGGGCATTTAGGCCCAACTCCCTTTAATATTCCTGAGGTAAGCACCTCTTATTCCCATGAGAGGTTTAATGCAATGACGAATGAGTGCTCTGTGAGGCAGATGAGTCACCAAATTGAAGCGGTTTCATGAGATGACCCTGGTCCTGATATCTTCAAGTTGATTGTGGATGGTTCCGGATCCAATGGTGGTTTGATTGGAGCTGGGGTGGTGTTAGTCGAGATAATTTTCGCAACTGGATTAATGGTCTTATGATTGGTGTTGGAGAAGTTTTGCAGGCTGAGGCTTGGAGTGTGTATCATGGTTTACAGCTTAGCTGCAAGTTTGCAGATTAAAATCCCATTGTGGAATCTGATTCTGCTGTGTCAGTCAACATCCATCAAAAAGTTGACTTTGCTCTTCATTTAGTTAGTCACCCTGTTCAGGAATTTTTTTTATTTAATGAGTTATTTTGACCCCACTCAAATCAGGTACATTCAAAGGGAAGGGAACATGGTGGCTAATTTACTTGCCAACAGTGTCAAATCCTTCAGGGCTTCGCATTATTTATGACTAGTCCTCCTATCTAGGTAACATGATATTTTGGGTGTTGCTAGGCCTAGGAATATTGGTTGGTTGGCTAATTAGTTGCGTTTTTGTTTGTCTGGGCTTTTCACCTCCATCGTACCAAAAAATAAAAAGATACCGTATGCCAAATATATTGAACCAATGGTTTGAAAGGAAATTCATTAGGTGTCAATATCCGCACCCATTCATTCATTGTTAGCCTTTGAGGATATGCCTCCATTGTTTTTTGGGTCCTGGAATAGCAGATCAACCCAGAAATTGACCAGCCAAACCAGCGGCGTCGAGGCCGCCTGCATCAAAATCGTCTCGATCCAGCGCAGCCACCACAGCCACCGGAGAAAGAAACCCGCATCGTCCAACGTCGTCACAGATATGCAAGCGCCAATGAATTCTCCAACCCAGAAGCCAAACAGATTCCACGGCACCACACTGGATCCCACAAAATTCTTGGAGCCATTATACGTAACGTGACCGGCATCCACATCTCGGCAAGAATAGACAACACCGAAATCAGATGCTAATGACTCAACTAATGTCTCGAATTAGCGCAGCATTCCAATAGCTTTTTGCAAGCATAAACTATTCCATTCTACTCCCAATACTTGCATCATTTATGTATTCAAGAAGGAACTTTGTACAGAACTGCAGTAATCTCCAAGGGGCTATATATCATAAAACATACTACGTAACTGATTCACTGATTTTTATTAAGAAACAGCAGTTCCAAATTTAAACAATTACAACTGACATATGTTTGCATAAATCAATCTTAGTTTAAAAACTCTGTACTTCAGAGTTCAGACCAAAAAAAGAATTGGCCTGTGAGGCCATCATTAGGCAGCAATGCTAAATTCACGACACTTGCAGCACCTGCTCTTTCCTTTCATCAATGTGAAAATAAATAAATCATCAGAATTACAGCACTAGGGCATCCAATAAAATCTAAAACCCTATACAGTATTTGAGTAAGTTTGGGCACAGAAGTTGTAGTGTTCTTCCACAAATTGGTCCCATGGAGAAGTTTCTTTCTAAAATCTAAGGAGAAGCATTATTCACAGCGTAAAAAGAACAACAAAATTTATAGAGCATGAAAATAAATAACAATAGCATCAATTTTATTCTATTAATGATGTCATGCAAAGTCAAATAACCAGTTCACAAACTTGATGTCGGAGCAATGATGTTTGCAGCAGTTCACATCAATTTTAATAGAAATAACAATGATGTCATGCGAAGACAAATGACCAGTTCACAAACTTAATGTTGGATAAATGATATTTTCAGAAGTTCATATTATTCAACACATCCAGTCTTCATAAGTCATCACTCCATGGAAACAACGAGTCTTCATAAGGTGTCTCTCCAAGAAAAGTATGAGGTGGACTAATCATTGGAAACAGGGAATTATTGCCATTCAAAGGTTTGTCAAGATCAACTAGCTCCAGATATGGCTCATTCTCACCTGGAGCTCCAGACATAGCTCCATTGGGGATATTATATCCATTTTTGCTCAATCCTCCCCGATCTTCATGAGCATCATCATGTCTTTCGAAATCAGCTATAGGATTAGCGTCTCCAGAATAAATGAGATTATCAAGCTGCTGTAAACCCATGAAAAAGTCAGACACTGCATGCACAAAACTTGCAATTTAGGATGCAATACTAAGCAAATGAGTATTGACATATATAATCAACTTATACTTCTGTCCAATCTAATCACATTTGTAAGTCCCAAGCTGGCAAATATGAACCTTGAGTCCAGAATCCAGATTCAGCAGATTATACAAACATATCATTGCAAATTGATATATAGAATCTCAACAGAACCTATCTCAATTGGGTACTACGATTCAATTTTTAAAAAATGATAAATTTAAAAAGGAAACAAAAGACCAAATATGTCTCACTGCATTCTTGAGTTCAGCATCATAACAATTCTTATTTTTCACAGATCCAAGTAACCATAGCACCTTCACATAATAAAACTCAAAGAAACTACATACTTTTCACTCGAATGTAAGAAAAAAGAGTAAATGACAAACCTCATTTTTGTCAATGTCACTCATGGAGAAAGTTCCTTCTTCTGTAAAGCAATTAAGCATCGACATGATATCATCATCAGTTGAAACATGAGGTTTCTCTGTTGTAACATAATTACTGGAAACAGACTGCAGAACATTGCAAGAAGGTGGCAAGATATCAGAAACACAAGACTCACGGGAATTGGTGCGAGTAGCAATAGAGCTATTATAGTTGCTGGGCAAGACAAGGGATGGCTCAGACATGTTTGCATAACCAAGGTCTGATTGAGGCATGTTTGCATAATCAAGGTCTGATTCAGGCATGTTTGGATAAACAAGGTATGGGTCGGGCATGTTTCCATAAACAAGATCGGGCTCAGTGATGTTTGAATTAACAGGTACTTGATCAGGTATGTTTGCTTGAACAAGGTCTGGCTCAGGCATGTTTGAATGAATAAGATGTGGCTCTGGCTGATGAATGTTTGCATGACCAAGGTTTGGCTCAGGCATGTTTACATGTGGAACTACATCAGTTTCAACCTCATCATCAGTCCAATCTTCCTCTTTGAAGGGTGCACCATATTGTTTATTGCTTCTTGGTCCTATCCCATCCTTTTGGAAAACCATACAGAGCACATAAGAATCCTGTAACATGAACAAGGCAAAGGTAATCAATATAATAAGCAAATACACTAAGACCATATTTTCTAATTACAGTGACCATTGAGAGAGAAAAAAAACAATTAAACAAACAAACATGATAAAAACACAAAACAATGAGAAGGGAAGAGTATCATTTACCTGAGGCACACCCATATCAACCAGTTTCTTGTCTTCAAGCCTATACTCATGTAAAACCCAATCAGTCCGCTGTCCTCGTGGAGCTCGACCGGTGTGGAAAATTAATGTTTTAATCCACCCAACAACTTCATTACTGTAAAGAACAGATCTATCCTTTCCTGTGGTTTTCCAGTAACCACAGTCAGTGGCACGATTCATTCTAGCTCCACTTGCATATTTTTTCTCTCTAGGACAAAAGAAGTACCACTTCAAATCTCCACTTCGCCAACAAGACTTGTCTGCAAATGCAAGCATAGCATAGTAAGACACTACATATTAAAAAGTATAGAAGAAATAATCTGAAACAAATGGCTTCAACAACAAGTTAGATGATAGATTAGGAAAAGAAAACCACCTAAGAAGAAGTTACATGACATTTACCTGGAAGATCCCAAGGAGCCCATTTGTAAATGTCCACCTCAGCAATAACTTTAACAAGGAGTCTCTTTCCCATTACCTTCCTCTTCAAATAATATTGCACCAGCTCAACATCAGTAGGATTGAACCGAAAACCAGGAGGCAGAGATGATTTCCCCATCACAGAATCCAGATGTAAAGTCCCAATATCTAAGAATGACGTCCCAATGTCCAAATTCCTCACAAGTTGTGAAGCAAATAATCACAATTCAACCCTCTTCCTATAAATACTGCCTTTCACACAATAAAAATGATCTGAAGTCCAGAGAACAGAAAAGGAAAAAAAAAAATTATAAACAAGAGCCTAAAAAACAAAGGACTGAAAGAGTGTCAAGTCCAGTGCCGGAAAAACACTCTCCACGAACACCAAAGCCTCCCTCGGTTCATGAAACAAAAGGCCCTAATGATTGATGAATGTTTCTCGTTCAGATCAAAAGACATTGGGTGCGCAATAAGGATCCTGTTTCAAATATTACCAAACACAGTGAGACAGCAAGCACTAGAAACTCACATGTAATATATATAAAGCAAGCAAACACCAGCACAAATGCATCGAAAAGGCGTAAAAATTGATATGTGAAATCTCAAAAACCTAGTAAGCAACAATTCCACTATTCCAACCTGATTTGGGATATGAATAAAGATAAACAACCCATCAGAATCATCTAAAAAGACCTTAACTTTAAATATAAACCAGGCAACGAAACCACACAGACCTAGCAAACAACGCAGATATCAATCAAAGTATTCAGATTCAATCATCAAACCCATCAGTCGGCATATGAACATAAAAAAATATTTATAAAAATAAAATTTTTGAGTGATGGGTTTGATGATTGAATCTGATTTAAGAGATAAGAATATGTTTGATTGATAAAAGCGTCGGATTTAAGGGTTTCGTTGATAAAACCCTAAATTACAGAAAATAAATTGATAGGGGGAAAATAAACCCAATAGAGAGAAATCGAAGAAGAGAGAGCAATACCTGGAAGATGGGGAGGAAATCGAGACAGAAAAGAGCGAGCAAGTCAGAGGAGGAAGAAGAAGGGCATGTTTAGCTTTCTTTGGCTTCCAATCCCCCCCCTCTGTTGTTTCTAGGGTATTTAACACGCTACAATTCTTGGGCCGCCCTCCATTTGGGCCTCTCCGGTTTTAAACCAACATACCGGGCTTACATTGCAAGGACCAAAATATCCTCGATATTTCTTGAGAAAATTTCGTTTTTTACAAACACCGATTAATTTTTACATCTTTTCTATATTTTAGTTTTATTATATTTTTAGATGATGAGAGCACTCTAAAGCTAAATCATCTTGTAGACCAACTTTTTGGTCACATATTAACATTTCTTCCATTCAGTTTTTAGGTCTATATGAAAAGATCATTTCTATAAATTTTCAGCTAAATTGATGATTTGGATATTCATAACCATGATTTAATAATTATCAACACGAATTGTCAGGTTAAACATATTCGATTCGTCCATTAATTTGATCTAGATTGGTACCCAAACGATCATTAATTTAACTAAAAAATTTACAAAAGTAATCTTCTCATATAGACCTAAATACTAAATGCTGCAGACTGCAGATACTAATATGTGACTGAAAAGTTGGTCTAAAAAGACATTTTAATTGATTATATAATTTTTATTTAAATTTTCAATGTACCTTTCATCAGTATCCCATTTTTCTCAATATTTTCATCAAAAATTTATTTGCATGACTTCGACATTTTGGTCATTTTCAAAAAAAAAAAAAGCAAACTATGGACGCGGTATAAGAATAGCGGAGGACGAGAGCTATTCTCTTCTAGTCCTCAGTTCTCGACTTTCTGGGCTTTTTCTTCTTCATAGCTGCTGCTTCGCTCTTCAGGTACCTTTTCCTCATCAACCTCTCTCTTCACTCTCTTCTATATTCTACATGCATTTAGCTTTTCCTCAATCTAGGGTTTTCTCTCCATTCAAATTTCATCCCCTGTTACCACGTATTAATAAGTGACTGATATAAGCTAGGGTAATATATATTCATTTTTCTCTTCTGGGTTCGGTTTTCTTAAGGACTTTGATGATTTGGCGATCTGGGTTTGATGTTCATCGTCCTTTTTCTTTTGTTTGCGGTTCTATATGCGTGACTATTGATTAGGTTTCTGAAAATTTCGTATTATCCGATTTCTGTGATTGGCCTGTTTGGTTTGCTGTTATTTTGGGTTTGGTTTTCTGCTTCTAAATGTGAGATTCTCTGTGTGATTATGTTTTAAGTAGGTTCTTCTTTGCACACCGATGACTTTTGATCTCAACAAGAAGAAGCACTCATCAATCATTCGGGAGCTTTGTTTAATGAACCGACAGAGGCAGTGGTGTTCGCGGAAGATCTTGTTTCGGCATTGGACTTGATACTCATTTTTCTAGAGGAGGGAGTGTGTATGATAGTGTTCTTTCTGTTTTCTAGGCTCCAGATTTTGGTATTGTTTGAGAGCCAGTGTTGTTAGGAAGAGGGTTTGAGTAACATCGTTTGAAGAATTTCCACATTGGTTTTTTAAGGGTTATTAGTAGATACTCGGACTAAGATTCAGATTTTGCCATGGGGAGAGCATCATTTCCGTCTGGTTTTCGGTTTTCTCCAACTGATGTTGAGCTTGTGAAATACTATTTGAAGAGGAAAGTAATGGGGAAAAGACTTCATGTTAAAGTCATTGCCGAGGTTGACATTTACAAGTACGCTCCTTGGGATCTTCCAGGTATACACATCAATTTACTTTCTCTTCTTTGTATTTTGCTGAACTGGTTTTCTTGGAAATGTACTAGATAATTAACCGTGCCTTTCCTACCCCGGATTCTGTTGTTTCTTACTCTGTTGTACTTATTTTTCAGACAAATCTTGTTGGCGATTTGGAGACCTAAAATGGTACTTCTTTTCTCCTATAGAAAAGAAATATGCAACTGGGGCTAGAGTGAATCGTGCCACTGAAGCTGGGTACTGGAAAATGTCAGGAAAGGATAGATCTGTTAATTACAATGGTGAACTGGTCGGCTGGATCAAGACTTTAGTTTTTTACACAGGTCGACCTTCACGAGGAGAACGGACAGATTGGGTTTTGCATGAGTATAGGCTTGAAGATAAGGGCGTGCCTCAGGTAAGTGATAATCTTCCTTTTGTTTGTTTATTTTCACTAAAAAATTTGTTAGCTTCAGTGTGTGTGCGTGCCTGTGCGTGTATAAGTATGTTTGTGTGTGTGTGTGTAGTGTTGATCATTACTCATTGTAAGACGGTCGAATTTGGGATAACGGATGCCATTAACAGCTCGACCAGCTTTTAATTTCAATTTGTTTGGTTCTGGATGCCCACAAAGCTTTTGTATCTAGTTTTGTAATAGTCTTTATCAAAAAAAAGTTCTGTGTCTCATACTTGTAGCTCTGTTCACTTCTGTTGATGGCTTGCAGGTATATGTTGATTTACTTTCTTGGCTACTTTCATATTGCAGGAATCATATGTTTTATGTGTACTTTTCCAAAAGGAAGGGCAAGGGCCAAAAAATGGTGCACAATATGGTGCACCCTTTAAAGAGGAAGATTGGACTGATGATGAGGTTGAAATCTGTTTAGACACTGTCCCACATGCAAATAGGCCTGAGCCAGACCTTGTTCTGCCTAGGGGATATAATAGTTCCAGTCTTACTAGCACAGATTGCCCTGACGGTATGTGCATAGGCCCTTCATCTGAATCCTGCATATCAGATGTTGTACCACCTTCTTGCAATATTTTCCACTCAGTTCCCAGTAATTCTGTTACAACAGAGAAGCAGTCGGTTTCAGCCAATGCTGATATCCTGTCCATGTTAGATTGCTTTGTGGAAGAAAGCACTTTCCTTATCAATGGCAATGACAAAAGTAAGGTGTGTAGTGCACTCTTCCCATTTTGCTACATGTTGTATAGGTATATCACTTTCCTAAATTAATGGCAAATTAAGATGCAAATTATTATAAAAGCCGAGTCAAAGTTACACTTGGTACAATGATCAATTATTACATCTAAGTTCAATTTTGCCTTACTCAATTTCCTTTTAGTCGTATGTATGCAGGTTTATTATTTTTGGTTATAGGAATGGTTG
This sequence comes from Rosa chinensis, assembly GCF_002994745.2. Classification (NCBI taxonomy): domain Eukaryota; kingdom Viridiplantae; phylum Streptophyta; class Magnoliopsida; order Rosales; family Rosaceae; genus Rosa; species Rosa chinensis. The sequence continues at coordinate 36,296,871 of NC_037093.1, read as the reverse complement.
AATGATTATTTGAAGTTTTTCTATGAAAAATGTGTAGTTATTATACTGAATTCCAAAATGTGGTGAGACGTGTTTGGTCTTTTCTGCCCCTTTTAACTTATCATTTTTTAATAATGGAATCATCAATGTTTTACTGCTACGTAATTGAGATGGATTTCTATTTGGATATTGCTCCTGTTATAGTTTATCGATTCACAAATGTGATTAGGTATAGTTTTGTCAAATTTTGATGAATATAATGAAAATTGGTGGACATAAATTGTATATATGTTACTTTTGTTGCATGTCATCCAGATTCTTGAAAGAGACAAATTGGTTTTTTTCCCTAGAGTGCTGTGATGTTTTAGTCCCATACTCCTATCCAGTATAGAGTTTTTCAGGCTTTATTTCTAGTTTCTTTGCTTCTTTTTCTTCCTTCTTTCTTGGCCCCTCTTTTCAGCCTAATATCTTTCCTTGTACTTTTTTCAGGGATTTCTGGTGCTTCTCTTCTATTCTATTTTATTTCTATTCCATAGATAGAGGGGTTTTTATTTTTTTTTAAAGCCAATGTCACAGATGGAGGATTAAATCCCTACTCCATTCCATAGGCAATTCTTTCTCTGCTGCTAGGAGCTTGTTTTCTTCGTTTTCCAACAAGTAATGATCTTATTCTGTTAGCTAATGGATATACTTTGCATCACCTGGAAGCTAAAAATGTTATTTCCCGAAGCAAAGATTTCCAAACTAGATCACATGACCTATAGCTGATTTCTGCAGCCTTTTTAAATGTGTGTGCATGTGTGGGTGTGTAATACACATACATCTCTATATTCAAAATTTCCGCAAGTACATTGATATATATGTACAACATGGTAGTCTGCAAGTATTTTTAGAACTTCCAACTTATGCTAATGTGACTTCTTGATTGTTTGCAGAAGCTTGATAGCCTGATTCATTCTGGAAATACAAGTACTACACAGAAGCTTGATATTCTGAATCCTAGAAATGCAAATGCTACAGAAGGGCGTGATAATATTCCTCATTCTGGAAATGCAAATGCTACAGATCATTTTAATAGAAGTGATATTTATAGAGATTTAGCAGACTTGGGCAACTTGGGTAGAGTTGAAGACGGGCATAATTTATCGAGTATGCATGGTTCTCTGTATACCATGGACGAGATTTTCGAGCTAGTTGATCTTGACAAACCGTTGAACTGCGATACTTCCATTTATAATTTACCATCTTCATAGGTTTAGTCAGCCCTCGCACAGTCGCACTTAGCTGAGAGAGACGCCACCTGAAGACCGGAACTTGAGACAATTTCTGATAGTAGTCTTTTCTGGGTCAATATCACTATTTCCTTTTATGGGAATCCTCAGATCATGATGTTGCGGTTTCAATGGCCAATGTCGGACGGGGTGTATCCCATGATTGATCTCTCCTACCTTATCATAATTTATAAGTTTTTGTATTATTGTTATTTTTCTTTTGGAAATGATTATTATGTATCATTATTATTTAATTGGATAAAAGTTATAAATATTCTTTGTGATTTGGAGTGATGCTTAAAATTAATCTCATTATTTAAAATTAAATATTTTTATCTTTGTGGTTTGCGAAATTAATCAACACTATTTTTTATATTTTTTTTTACGAAGAAGGTCAATCCAATTCTATAATTCAGCAAGTAGTATCAAATGACACAATCTTAGGCCTCGTTTAGTTCACATAATGGATTTCTTAGGAAAGTTGTTCATTTGTATTTCCATCGGGAAGGGAAATTAAGATTCCTACTAATGTGTTTGATAACACTAAGGAATTGAATCAATAATTAATAGTATAATTGAAGAAAATGGTGTTTATTTTTTTATAGAATTATTTTAGCCATACAAATAATTTAATAAATGTTAGAAAAGTGTAATAAATGCTAGGAAATGAGAAACGAAAATGGATCCTTAAGAGAATGGAAGTATTCATTTTCCTTCCTATTTTCTCTTGCAAGAGGAACTATTTTCCTGATCTTGCACTTACCAAACGCAGGAAAGTAAGCACTTTCCCTTTCACGAGCTTAAAATCCGTGAAACAAACAAGTCTCTGTGGGATCGACAGTAAGAGTCGTTCTTTAGAGCATACAACACCCCATTCTAAACAAAATAGAACCCAACATACCTAGAGTACACTAAGTTTTTAGAAAGTTCACGCACCATTATTCTAATAAAAACCTAGATACTCAGAAGAAGTTAAATAAAATGTTTCAACCAAGCAATTGGTCTTTGCGACCCAAAAAACAAATTAAATAATACTAGCAACAAAGGATGAAAGATCACCCTCTGCCCCATCCTCCGCATCTAGAGTCTCCTCCAATTGCACATCTTCACTCTCACGATCAGCTTCTTCTCGGAAAACCTTGATCTAGACCAAAATCATGTGAAGAAATAAGCCTAAGGCCCAAGATGGAGTCCAAGCCCAACTAGTCCACCCAAAGTGCGCACACCCCAGGTGGAAAAATTGCTAAGGCCACCATATGGTAATTACCGCCGCATCCCTAGCCATCATAGCGGACAGCTTTCCGCCACCAAAAATTTTTTGACCACAGCCAGTCCACCCCAACATCCACGAGTTTCTAAAGCAGCTTCCAAAGGTAGTGAGAAGAGCCACCATCACCAACAATGGAAGAGACCCAATCATCGTCGCCCCCGACGGTAGAAGAAAGCAAAATACCACCGATGTTAGACCATAATTTACATATGTATGCATTCCTCTATATAATAAATTTAACTTGTTTTTGAGTCTATTTTAGCTTTCATTAGGTCATTTTCTTAATTATCTAGGAATATTGCGAGAGTGAATGAAACACTCATTTTGGGCTTTGAAGGCGAGAATAGGAGTTAGGAAGAATGACAGTCAAATGTGGAGCAAAAAGTAAAATTCCAGCGAATCACCACAAATAGCAGCCCACCACCACTCATGGTGGTGCCATGTATTTTCCGACCATATTCATGGAGGAGCAATGATGAGGAGTAACATTGTACCTATTCTGTTACATCCATTTATCATCATTCTATCAAAACCAAATCCCAAACCTTTTGGTTCAAAATCAACTCCATCCATTTTCTCTCTTTTCCACACCATCTCAACTATTCATATTACCCAAAAGTCCACCATCATCATCACCCAAAAATCTGCCATATTTTAGGGTGTAATCACCATCTTTTCTCCATCATTACTTACCATAATCTACACCACTCTCTCCTTACCTTTTTTCCTTGATTTTGGGATCTATTATCACTCAAACACTCTTCCTCTTTGCCTCTTACAAGAAGCTAGTTGCTCCCTTTTGACTCTCCTTCCATTTTCACACCACTCTTTCTCTTTATTTAAAGACCTCATCTCCCTACAAGCAAGACCATCACCCATTACATCTCTTTTCTCTCTCCATCTCCACCACAAAACCTCTTCTCAAACTCTCAAAATCCAAATCCACAGTATCCATACTACTCTATCTCCTCCATCACCACCACCATTTCTGACAGGACCCGCCCCGGATTTCACCCCGAAATCCGGAGTGGCCCTGCGGGGCCCACCTTAGTGATAACTCTACCGAGAACTGGTCGAGTCACCCCTAAAGTGGACTACCCAAAACAGTAACCCACAATAGATCAGAGCCAAACAAAGAAGTGCGGAAGCTATTCGTCAACTATGCCTCGAACCACGTACGCACAACCTCAACTAATAACGCCTGCAAACTGGGTATTAGAAACCGAAAGGCCCAGGGGGAAAGTAGATGAAAAACGTTAGCGTGAGTGGACAAAAATAAACAAATTAAAAAGAAAAAGATTTCATACTTTCCCACATTTATTTCTTAAAAAAAATTCCCGATGCATGCAACATTTATAAAACGTATGTCTTTAAAACTCGGAGTCTCGTGAAAACATACCAGTCCCCGCTGGCTAAAAGAATCGGACTAGCCCCGCTAGTCAAGTAACAAATAGTAGAATATGGGGAAGGGACGTCACCATACGGGTAAAGGAGCCCCTTAGGCTCAACCTACCCTCGACTACCACTCACACATAGATTGTGTGAGGAGGAAAACTAATAACCTCGACTGCCACCCACGTGAGGAGGAGAATAAATCACCTCGACTGCCACTCACAAACACAAAGTAAGTGAGGAGGAGAATAAGCTACCTCAACTGCCACTCACAAATGCAAAGTAAGTGAGGAGGAGACCTAATCGAATGACCCGAGTATGGTGAGGAAATCATTCAAAATCCATAAAATCCGAAAGGCTTTCCCAATATCTCACGAGAAAACAAATAAATATATTCCAATGACGTGACCCCACACGCCAAATACTCTCAAATTCAGAACCAAACCCGGAAATTAGTACGAGCCCAAATTCCTTCGGAAAAATCTCATTTCCAATAATATTCCAGAATATCTCAAACTTGACTACTAAATATAATATGTAATCCAAAAATCATCTCGGTAAAATAAGTCGTCGAAAAATCTCGTAAATCATATTTCCAAATAATAATCATATATTCCAAAACCAATTCCGAAAGTCAAACCGAAATAAATCATAATTAAATTCCAAAATCAATTCATATGCTCGGAAAGTGATAGGTTAATTAAATAGAACGTACTTTAGTAAATAAATGCATGCATCACTTATTTAAAAAAAACAAAAGTCCACTCACAGTACTATTGGGCGACCACGCAAACGAGTTCCTTCATCGAGCAATAGCTCGGTACGTCGTCCTGTACACAATTATGTTTCCGTAAACGGCAATCCGATAAAATAAATACGAACCTAAACGAAACTCGAAAATCCCTATCTCCATTACTTCTCAAATTCCACCCAAATCTCTTCCACAACACTACTTCCTCAATTTACATATTCCACAATGAAAACGAGGGAAATCCGACGGCCGGATTTCCCACAATTCCATCACAAAACTCCAAACTTCAGAAATTCACAAACAATTCCAAACTCCTCCAAAATTCACCAAACTTCACATACAAGCTCTACAACAATATACAATTTAATGGGCTAAAAACTGAAATTAAAACACTGCCATATAAGCCTCCACGCGCCACCAACAGTGGCAGAGTGTGGGCCCCACGCGCCGGCGGCCACCACCTCCGATGGCCACCAAACTCCGGCACTAGCATCTACACAACAAGCCCAACCAACTTCCCAACTACAACATCATCCAATTTTACCTCGAAGTGGTCGAATCAAGCTGGTGAAGAAAAGCTCGAAACTTCAAGAACCCTAAAAATGGAAAATTGTCAATTCGATATCTACACTGCAAATTGGATTGAACTACCTTAGGGGAAATGATCACCATCAAAAACCGAACCTTCGATGCTAACCTGGTGGCCGGAATGGCCGGAAATCGGCGAAACCCCAAAACTGCAACCGGAGCAAACCTTGCTTCGATCCGAGCTTTTCTGGCCAAATCGTCGAAAACTAAGGGCACCAGCGTGACCAGGGGGAGGAGGAGACCCTGTGGTGGCCGGCTTTCTGCTGGGTGATGGCCGGACGGCGGCCAATCGAAGGGAAGAAGGATTTCCCGAAGAAGAAAGAGGGGAAAATCGGGGGAGAGGAGAGAGAAAGGTGGGTTTCCGGTTTTGGAAACCTACCACAGTAATTTTCCTTATATATATAATTTTCTTACCATGAACAGTAACTTTAATCTTTCGCTTATAACTTTCACATACGAACTCCAATTTTTACACACCACATATGCACGGGCTCGATTTAACGTCCTCTACAATTTTCGTGAAGGAAGTTTCCTCAAATTTTGATCCGAACGAAAAGTCAACTTTTAGGGCCACTAAAAGTACGGAAACGAAAGTAAAAGTGAAAGTAGTTGTCGTTTACCGTCCAAATGACTAGTAAACCGGTGGATTCAAGTTCGGGACGTTACAATTTCTTATCATCTACCTCCATTAACACCACCATTACTATATCATTTATCCACTCTATGTTCTATCATCATTTTCTCCATCTACTCCACATATTCACACAACACATAATTCAAGCTTCACTATATTTTATCATCAAATCTTTAAGAGCAAGAAGGAGAAGGAATCACCACCACCACCATCACCACCAAGACGTGAGCTTGGGGACCATCCGGCACACCATTATGCTAACTCTATCCCTTATACTCTAGATTATATTTTGGTGTTCAATTTGATTATGAAGTTAGTATATGTAATTATGAGTGAGTTGTACTTTGTTAGGGCTAGGGTTGAAAGCCCTAGCCAATCTTGTATGGATTAATGCTATAATATGATGTGATGCAATTTTCTTTAACATGCCTACATGCCAGTTCAATAATTGAATGCATATGCTTAGACTTTACCACTTTTAGTATGTGTGGTTGCCATGTCATGATATAATGTTTAAAGCTTGGTAACCTTGGAATCTTAAAGCATGAAAGCACACTACGTGTGCATGTAGGGTTGTAAATTACAATCACTTAGAGATAAGCTTGGTTGGTTAGCATGATTTCTTCATCTCCAAACCTTATGCACTTATGGTAATGCACTATATACCTAACCGGATTGAAATGCATGACTTAAGTAGTTAAGTACTACACCCGAGAGGAGTTGCGTGATATCACTAAAGGAGCATGTCCTTGGTCATATCCGAGAATGATGCAAGGAGAGAAATTGGTTAATTAATTTAGCATCATTCATATTGAGATGTATCAATACTTGCAAGGGAGATTTGTTGGGGCTAGGGTTGAAAGCCCTAGCCAATCTTGTATGGATTAATTTATCATTTAAATTTTAAAAAGTAAAAGAAATTAAATTATATAACATATGAAAAATGAAATTTAAAAAAATTCCCTTAAAAAATTTGAAGTTGTGGAATTCTAATTTATTTTCTTTTAATTTCATTTTTCATAAAATTTCTAATTTTATTTTTTATCGTGATGACAAATTAATCCTTGCAAATGTGATATTTTTTTTCAAAACTAGTTTTTGGACCAACTTTGATCAAATTCGCAAATCACAAAGGTAAAATTAAACATTTTGAATCCACAATGTTAATATTAAGTATTACCCCAAATCACAAGGACCGATCATAACTCTTACCATATTTAATTTTAGGTATATATTAGGACAAAGTTCAATTTATCGCCCTATACTTTGCACTCAACATCATGTTAGTCCCTCCTCTTTTAATTTCATCAACAACACCCCTGTACTATCAGTTTCAATCAATCGTGTCCAACTTTTGTTGAGCCATCCAAATTAGTCGTTAAGTGATGACCTGGTAATGTCTAATTGATTAAAGGGGCCCACTTAAAGGGAATTGGATGGAAATGATCGAATCCCAACCTATAAAGTGGAATCAACTCTCAAGCCAACCACCACCGTCATAGTCCACCACTCCATCAAGTCGAAGGCACATATGCAGAGAATTTGGGCAACCCAAAAAATCCTCAAACCCTCGCCATTAAGAATGTAAAAGTCAGAATAGATTAGGCCTAAGCATACTGTGATCTCCGTAAAAACGGAGAAAGTACAAGATGCGTCGCTTCTAAGAAGTGGCGCACTTCCAATTAGTGAGTATTCAAACATTTTTCTTTTCCATATGAATTTTTAGATATGCCCGAGTTTGATTTTCTCCCATATGACAACTATGTTAGATTTCTGATGAACCCTCTTTTTTATATTGAATAATAATCCCCTATATCTTGTCCCAAAATTCACCAAATTAGTCAACAGTAATGGAAACAGAAATAGAAGACAAAAAACTGACCTAGCCGCATCTCTCTTTGCTAGGGTTTCTCGTGGGAGTTTCTTCTGCGACAAAATTTCCAAACCTCAATGTAGGAGATCATGGCGAACTCCTCTACCTGTATCATGGCCAGATCTAATGGTTCTGCTCGTGTTTCTTTTGGCTTGGTAGGATCGACTGCACTGTAGGATGACCACTGGTACATGGTGGGTCGTCTTCTTGGACCAAAAGCTCGCTTTCCTAGTTTTAAAGGCACAATCTCTTCCATTTGGAGAATCAAATCGAGGTTGACGATCCAAGATGCAGGTGATCGTTTCTTGTTCCAGTTCGAGAGCGAAGCTGACAGAAATCGTGCTCTCCATGGTGGATCGTGGTTCTATAGGAACACGATGCTTATGCTCGGTGGCTATGATGGGGTTGGACCGGTGGAGGCAGTTCCATTGTGGAGTTTGGAGACGTGGGTGGCGGTGAAGGGTTTGCCGGTAGGCATGCGTAACAAGGCTGCGCTAACCCTAATTAGTTCAACCATTGGTCAGGTTATTCGATTTGATCAAACGACTCTACGTCTTAGGGAAGAGGAACAAAAGATTGGGGTGTAATGCCCCGTACCTTAAAATTTTTACCATTATTGACCGAGGAGTGACTTTTTCTTGAGTTCGGTAAATTAGGGAATTTCTTTTTGAATGCCGTAGTATACGAAAAATCGAGTTTGTGGACACGTAGTTTGTTTAAATCGGAGTTTTATCGGGAAAGTTGTGACGAAAAAGGGAAGTTACTATTCATAGTGGGTTTTTTTTAAAGAATTTCCATTTTGGGATTGAGGAGAGAGAAGTCAAAGCTGCCAAATCGGGACAGACCCGACCTCCCCCTCCTCCTTTCTTCTCCTTTTCGCCGTTTCTGGTTTTCCAGCGATTTCGTGGTTTTCCGGCCACCCCAGGACGAACCGTTTGGCATGGCGTGATCCTCTCCTCCTCTACCTAGTCATGTAAGTTGTTCCTCTTGGGTACCATGGATTTTTGAGTTTGAAGAGGAATTTCCAGAAATGGGAAAAATTGGATTTTTGCTTTGATCTCCAGTTTCCGGCTATTTCCGGCCGGATTCTTTGGGGGTTTTGGTTGTTGGGGAAGTGCTAAACGTGTTCCTAACCTTGTTGCAGCTCGTTTTGATCGGTGGAGGAAGATTTGAAGATGTTTGAGACTGTGAACAGTATCATGAACAGTAACTGTCAAATTCTTGGGTTCTTGTTTGATTTTTCCGGACATTTCTACTTGAATTTGGTTGTTGTTGCAGGTATAGAAACTGTTAGATTTAATCTATGAATTTTGTGTTAGATTTAAGGTTGTTTGGATAGTGAGTTTCCTTGGAGTTTTGATGTTGGATGTGGTTCTAAGGGTGTTAAGATTTTAATCTTGGGTTGAGAACTTGTTGTCATATTTTTAGTGATGAGTTGAGATTGTTGAGAGGTTGGAGAAGTAAAATGGGTTTCGAATGTCAAAAGAGAAATTGGAAATTTGGAAGAAAATGTTTTGTTGGCTAATTGTTGGTGGAGAAATTGGAGAAAGAATTTGGAAATTTTGAAAAGGGAATAATTTTATAATTTGGTGGTTAAGTATAGTTAAGGAGTTGGAATTAAATTGACTAGTTATCGAATCGATCCTTGTGAAGGTTAAAGTTTCATTGAGGACGTGGAAATCATTAAGAAAATTCTGAAATTGAGAATTGAATCCTAAATTGGAGAATTTGGTTGTTAGAAGAATTATGTGTAATGAGTATTAATTTCCGAAGGATTAAGCATTGTTTCTCAGATTAATTCCTTATTGAGGTTAACTATATCCTGTCCATTTGCTACAGGACGTGCTGATCCCTTGAGCGAGGAGGGCACAGGCAGGCAGCAGGGTTAGCTGCGATACTAAATGTGAGTAAATGTGGACTTTTGTTTTATTTAAATAATGCATGCAGCACAGTATTAAATTTTTAATGGATTATTATTTGAGTAAATGTGATTTTTGTGAAAAGAAAAGAATTTAAAGAAAGGAGTTGGCAAGAAGGCTAGTTTCGGCGCATGCGTACAATACCTAGTCGGCAGTCCCCTCTAGGTAATAGTCTGGTCGGCAATCCCCTCCAGACTATATCCCGGTCGGCAGTCCCCTCCAGTGAGTCATCTGGTCGGCAGTCCCCTCCAGATGATATGAGGTAGTTAGTCGGCAGTCCCTTCTAACTACCTGTGGTTAGTCGGCAGTCCCCTCTAACCACCGCCTCCTAAATCCGGTTAGCAGTCCCCTCCAATGCGTCATCTGGGCAGCAGTCCCCTCCAGATGGCATGAGATGACTAGACAGTAGTCCTCTCTAGTCATCGAACGATGTTTCTTGAAATGATGGTTTTCAAAGGAATGAGTTGGAATTGTTTTATAAATCTCGCTGCATGTTGGTTTTTGTTAATGAGAAAATGGGAAAGCATTCAAGCATTAATTTCATAATTTATTTTAGTTTCGTCCACTCACTCTAACGGATTTTAAATGTTTTCCCATGGGCCCTTCGTTTTTCAAATGCCCAGATTTCAGATTTGCCGAGATCGCGTCCAGGAACTTGAGGCATAGGAATCAGCGCTTCCGTTTTGTCCGTAGGTTATTACTTAACCTACCTTGTATGATATCGGCTTAGTCAATGACTAAAATATCGAGTATCGAGGAAATATCGGTACTCTGAGAAATGGAAATTTCGACGGAAATATCGAGGAAATATCGATATTGATAAATTTTCAAAAAATTGGTGGAAATTGAGAGAAAATTATTGGAATTTTAAGTGAAACCTTGTGACCTATTTCTTTGTTCCATTATCTATTATATTTGAAAAAAAATGGTGAACAAGCTTCATTTCATAGTGAATTATAGTAATTTAGAGTACGCATGTTGCCGCCAATAAAATATATGGTACCAATTATAATTAGAAATTTAGTAAAATTGTAGAACTATTCAATCAAATACAGCTGAATTAATATTACGAAAATGTGACAAAAGTATTTAGGAGATAGAGTAAAGCATTAAACTATTTAGAAATGTTAGAGTCAACAAATTAAAGTTACAAAATTGCTTGAAATTATATTTTAGAAGTTTAACTTAATTCTCAAAAAAAAAATTAGTAATATTTTCCATGGAAAACACATTCTAATAGAAACAAAAGTGTGTTAGAACCAAAAGCAACGGTCAGTCGAGTTGGCTGGGGGCTAGGTGCCTTGCCTGGCCTCATTTTGGTACGTCACAAGTTCGAAACCTGTGTAATGTCAAGGTTTGTTGGATTTACTTTGAGGAATATTTTGGAATATTCTCAAAATTTCGGCAAAATATAGCACATTTCGGGAAATATCGGGAAATTTCGCGAAATATCGTAAATATCTCACGATATTATGGTGGTATGTGACGATAATTTCGGGGACTCAAAAAAACGAAATTATCGCCGAAATATCGGCGAAAATATTGATATTTTAGTCCTTGGGCTTAGTTGTGTATATCTGCTCTGATAACCAGTTTACTTTGGAGAATGTTAATGTTTGAGAATCTATTATCGTAGTGAAGTTAAGGTGACACTTGTGCTATCGGAATGTAACATTTTCACTTGGAATGTATCTAGGAGTGTGAGTTTAGTTTTAAGCATGTCCAGGTTTTGTAAAATTTTGGGTAGCCCATTTTAGGGGAGGTTCTGTCGATTTTTTGGTAGGATTTCACTTAAGTGGGTCCCACAGGCTCATATCCGGGTTTCGGGGTGAAACTTGGGTCGGGTTCTGTCATGGGGTGACATTGGATACTCGTCGCCGGATTCGTTACTGGATGTTGTTTGAATTAGGCCTCATCAAAAAGTCCGCGGATCAAGTGGGCCGATGGAGGCCCACCGACCTGCAGGGCTTTTAGATTGGCCCGGCCCGTCAAAAAACCCGCAAAAGCCCGCCTTGGTGGGACGATGGAGGCCCGCAAAAACCCGGCCCGGCCCGTAAAAGCCCTCAAAATATTATATATATGTGTGTGTGTGTGTGTGTGTGTTTATATATATATATATGTATGTGTGTGTGTGTTATATATATAGATATATCTATATGTGTGTGTGTGTGTGTTTATAAATATATATATATAGACACATATAGATATATATTTGTGTGTGTGTTTATATAGATATATATATGTGTGTGTGTGTTTATATATATATATATATATATATATATATATATATATATATAGAGAGAGAGAGAGAGAGAGAGAGAGATATATATATATATATATATCAATATATCATATATGTGTGTGTGTGTTTATATATATATATATATATATATATATATAGAGAGATATATATATGTGTGTGTGTGTGTGTGTGTGGAAGTTCTTATACTATTATACTTCTATATAAAATATGTGCATATATATATATTCCACATATCGGTTGACCAATCCGATCGGATTCGAAAATATGGTGAAATTGGCTAAATTTTTTACCACACTCATAATTTATTGTAATAAACTCATCCAACGGTCGGTTTTTCCATTTTCTTTGAATTGATAGGGGTTGCTCTTTGGAGTGTATGATATATAAATATAGGTTTATAAGAGTAACTACGTTTGACCTAGTTGATCAAATTTGAAACGAGAACCAAATTGGCTGGATTTTCTACAACCACCATAAAACATTACAATCTCTCCATCGAGCGGTTGGTTTCTCCGAATTCATTTTCTACTTCATGGTTGCTTTAGAATGAACCTAAACAATTTAAATTCAATGTATAAGTCATACAACTATAGGAATAAAATTGGTATAGACCAATGTGTTTGTAATTAAAATTAATTTTTTTTTATTTTATGTCCACGCACACCCATTGATGGAATATATACAAACGTGATGTGAAAAAATAAGCACATTTCGCAGTTGTCACGGCATCGGGCAACCAATAAAACATATAAGTGACTACGGTTGACCAATCCGATCGGATTCAAAAATATGGTGAAATTGGCTAAATTTTTTACCACACTCATAATTTATTGTAATAAACTCATCCAACGGTCGGTTTCTCATTTTCTTTGAATTGCTATATGTAGCTCTTTGGAGTGTATGATGTATAAATATAGATTTATAAAAAATTAGTGTCTTTAAAAATTTATTTATCAACAAATTAGTATCTATATATAAATATAGATTTTTTTGGGTACAATATAGTTATATAGATTGTTATCTCTGGTTGTATTTGATCATTATCCATTGAATTTCCAAAGCTTGATTAAAAAAAAAAAACTTGTGTCTTTAAATATTTATTTATAAATAAAGCCCGCAAGGCCCGGTCCAAAAAAGTCCGCAAGGCCAAGCCCGGCCAGGCTCGAAAAAGCCCGCAAGGCCCTCTTTATATGGACGGGCTTGGATCATTTGATTTTTAATAAAGCCCGGCCCGGCCCGCAATTATTTAAAAATATAGCAAGGCCCAGCCCGGCCAGGCCCAAGCCCGCTATGAATGGGCCTGGCCCGGCCCGGCCCGTTGACGACCCCTAGTTTGAATTCTCTTCCATAGTTGAACTCGAGATCATCCTGATTTTTGAGAAAGTGAAGGGTTTAATGTAGGGATTGTGGCTTGTTTGAACATGATGTTATGGGGTGTGATGGTTTCCTAGAGAAAGAGAAAGAGGATTTGCTGCAAAAGCCGCCAGCTGCGGCGATGGCTAGTTTATCGCTGGAGGCTCAGGGGACGGACTTGGGCTCTGATGCTGCTTCGGGTGCGATCTTGATGTAGAAGGGTGCGATTGGTACTGGTTTGGAAGTGGTGATGTCTCTGGAGTTGGGGGGGGGGGTGCAGGTGACAAAATTGCAGCGTGGGATGCAGGGGGTTGTGGATGTCCATGCATCTTTGCATGAGGAAGGGTTCAACCCACATATGATCTCAAATGTACCTATATGCGTTGGGAAGGTCATGGCAGGTTTGACTGAGGTTAATTGTTTTAAGAATTGGGCATCAATGATACCATCCACTCTACCTAAGATGATATCATTGCAGCAAGCTTTGGTTCCTAAGAAGAATGAAAAGAAAATGGAGATGGGGTGGCCGGATTCGAGCTTGGTTTTTGTGAGCTTGAAAGGGAAGGCTACCTTTGAACTCACTAAGGTTGGAAAAAGGTATCTGGCTCTTCCTGCCACTGAGTTGCAGGTGGATGAGAATACTTCTTTGATGTTGCAGCACAAAAATGGCAAAATCATTGTTTATCCTAAGAAAAAGAAACCTGGGCGTCCCCGTGGAAGCAAGAATAAACGCAAATCTACTCGAGTTATTGGGATGGATGAGCAAGAGAGACAAAGCTGGCGAGTTTGAAGTTGCAGAGAAAGCCATTGGCACGAAGATCTCTGAGTTGGATGGGGTGGAGAAGGAAGGTGTTATGGAAGCCCCTTCTAACTCCAAATGTTATTTAATTTTATTTACAGGTTGCAAGGATCAACTCCTTTGAAGATTCATTTTACTATTTTGCTTCGAAGGTTTATGATATTTGTTTGGAATAATGGTGCGTACTTTTTCTTAAAAGGTGGGTGTACTAGGGGTTTCTTGGGTCTTATTCTAGTTTTAGAATAGGTTATTAGGGTTCCTTAAGAATTCTTGTTGTTGACCCTTGTTTCGTTTTTGTACTGTTTGCTAAATTAATATAATGGGCTGACCTCTTTTTGTAAAAAAGAAAAGAAATAGAAGACGAAATAATTGGCTAGAAAATTTTGACGAAAAAAAAAGGGCTAGAAAAATAAAGTTAGCGTTATTTAGGGGTTATTATTTTTAATATTTTTTTCTGATTATAGGGGTTCACCAAATTATTCGTATTGGGCCTAAAATTGTGAAAACAAACTGGGCTTTCGGTGAATTCAAAGAAAGTTTAGGCCCTGTTATGTAGAATGCACTACTATATAATACAAACTAAACCCTAGTCTTTAACTCTCGAACCTTGTCAAGTGCTCGCCGCTGCCGCTCTCTCAAGCTCAGGTTCTCTCTCTCTCTGCGCCTCTCCTTCACCAAAACTAGGGTTCATTCTTAACATTTAGAGATTCACTATCCCGAGTAGACTCCCCAAAATTTCATCTGATTTTACGTAAACAACTCATTTCGTGTTTTTAGGTTTTGTAAGCTAGTTGTTCTTGTATCAATCTCAATGCGTTTCTTAGAAACAATATTCATCTTAGTATTTTGTTTAATATAAAACGTGTTAGGCTTTTACTGTGTGCTAATTTAATCTGTGTTTGTCGAAATGAAGGAGAAGGAGGAGGAGAATGTCTCACAGGAAGTTTGAGCACCCCAGGCATGGATCCCTTGGATTTCTTCCAAGGAAGCGAGCTGCTCGTCACAGAGGAAAAGGTATACATACATACTAGTCCCTTCTATCTAACTATCCCATTCATCTCTATATGTATATATGCACTTGTATTTTTTCAGATTTATGTTTTGGTTGTATCATATAAATCAAATTTATACAACACGTGTTCTTTATCAGAAATTTATAGAACAGGTTGCACTAAGGGTTTTTTTTAAATGCTGCATTTGGCACTCTGTTTTTTCAATGCCGAATTTTACACCTTCTTGATGTCGCTATAGCAAGTTCTGGCTTTGCAATGCATACAGTTTGCGTTTTTATTCTTGTGCTTCTCTTTAAAGTTTTTATTTGTATTAATGTTGTGTCAATCGCGTGGATATGCAGTGAAGGCTTTCCCCAAGGATGACCCATCCAAGCCCTGCAAGCTCACTGCTTTCCTTGGTTACAAGGCTGGGATGACTCACATTGTCAGGGATGTCGAGAAACCTGGATCAAGTAAGCATAATAATTCTCATTGTTGTTTGTTGTTTTGTCCAAAAATTATATCATTTGCTTTTTTTTAGACGGAGTTGTAATTTTAAAGCTCTTGTGAACAAACTAAAATTTCATCATTTATGTTTCTGGACCAATATTATTATAAACTCTTGTTGTACGATTTCTCACCAAACTTTAAATGACTTCCTTAGAGCTGCACAAGAAGGAGACATGTGAGGCTGTCACTATCATTGAGGCTCCTCCAATGGTCGTTGTTGGTGTTGTGGGTTATGTGAAGACACCCCGCGGCCTTCGTTCTTTGAACACAGTGTGGGCTCAGCATCTCAGTGAGGAGGTTAAGAGGAGGTTTTACAAGAACTGGTGCAAGTCCAAGAAGAAGGCTTTCGCAAAGTACTCCAAGACCTATGAAACTGACGAAGGAAAGAAGAATATTGAAGGGCAGTTTGAGAAACTGATTAAATATGCTACTGTTATTCGAGTTTTGGCTCACACTCAGGTATCAATAATACTTGACTTGGTTTTTTTTTTTTGTTGATAAGAATAATCCTCGACTTGTAGAATTGACTCGGTGCATATTGTTTTAAGCCTTATATTGTTTTATGTGGTTGTTCATAGGACTTTCATTCAGTTCAGCTTGCAAAATAAATAGAACGACCCTGTTATGTGCTTCGATATGCTTTATGTTGTGTAACTTGAATCTCTTAGCTGCTACTTGTCACTTTTCTGACCACTTTATATTCTCACAATGATGCGCAGATCAGGAAGATGAAGGGTTTGAAGCAGAAGAAAGCACATCTCATGGAGATCCAGGTGAATGGTGGCACAATTGCTCAAAAGGTTGAATTTGCAAAAAGCTTCTTTGAGAAGCAAATCCCTATTGATGCCGTCTTCCAGAAAGATGAAATGATTGACATCATTGGTGTGACAAAGGGTAAGGGTTATGAAGGTGTTGTTACTCGTTGGGGTGTCACCCGGCTTCCCCGTAAGACCCATAGGGGTCTGCGTAAGGTTGCTTGTATTGGTGCATGGCATCCTGCCAGAGTTTCATTTACAGTTGCCAGGGCTGGTCAAAATGGATACCATCACCGTACTGAAATGAACAAGAAAATTTACAAGCTTGGAAAGGCTGGACAAGAGTCACACACTGCTGTCACTGAGTTTGACAGGTGAGTAGCTGCACTTACATCTCTAAATTCTACATATTGATAATTTGATGTTTCTCCTCTGTACTTCTATTGGTTTGCTAAAGTTACTGGACTTTAAGATCTGACTTGGTCGATTTTAATCCAGGACTGAGAAGGACATCACTCCAATTGGTGGCTTCCCTCATTATGGTGTGGTGAAAGATGACTACATTCTGATCAAGGGATGCTGTGTTGGACCCAAGAAGAGGGTTGTTACCCTTCGCCAGTCCCTGCTCAAGCAGACCTCCCGTCTTGCTCTTGAGGATATCAAGCTCAAGTTCATTGATACCTCCTCAAAGTTCGGGCATGGTCGCTTCCAGACTACACAGGAGAAACAGAAGTACTATGGACGACTCAAGGCATAAGGATTATAACTGTTTGAAAGCCTTTGGCTATCAAGGGTTTTGGCAGCACTTAGTTTTCTATGAGTGATTATGTTGCAACAGTTTTGTTATTATCTTTGTTTTCAAGAGGATTTTAAACTATGGGTATCAAGTTTTATATTGTAGCTGACATTTTTAAATTTAAATGACTACAATTCAACTTTCAAATTTAGTCTTTTGTTTTGAAAATTTTAGATATGTTGGTTAATGGCTGCTGCATATTTTGGACTTCCCTTGATCATATGCTATCACAATGAAAAGAATGTGTAAGCACATATACCCTTGATTTATTGTCTCTCCTTTTACCTTGTATCACAATGAAAATAAGGTGAACCGAATTGATTAAATTCCTGCTAGGTTGGAAGTGTGTGAATAGCTGAAAACTTAAAAGATGCAAGAGGGTGACGTCAAGTCCCAAGGGGTCTTTCTGAGGACCTGGATATCACGCCAATGAAGCTTTTAGCATCGTTATTGGGCTGTGGAACTCGAAGAGCGCTTCAACTAATTATTCAATTTTTGTTTTTTTTTGGAAAAGTGTTCCTTAATCACACTCGCAAACCCGGTTTGGAAGTCCCAGTTAATCAACATGGGACCCAAGATGGTAAGAGTCACCAAAAACTTTGGCATGTGATCAAGACCAAACAAATGAATATTCGAATGTTTATGAATGTAACTGCCCTATTATTCTCTAGAGGAGAAAATGTGTACAGTGTTAGAGTTTTGGTCAATCAAACTCTCAACAAAAAAATTCTATGCTTCAAACTACAAAAACATGGCTGTCACATACTCACATTGCAGATCACTGAAGCCAGTATGTCCTACCCCAAACCCAATTTGCCCTAGAATAGAATATATAGCAGAGCAGGCATCCAAAATTTTCTGCAACCTAAACCAGCTTTGGTACCTAATCCTGAGTTCACACAGCACTCTGGATAGGTCCATCTAATCTACCACCTACACCGCGGCCACCGCCTCTTGCTCTGCCTGGTCCACGCTCTCTCCCTGAAAAGACACCAAGAAAAGACGGTAACTAAGAGAAGGTTCTATTGCATTTCCTATATTATGACAGTCAAGGTTCGCAGATAGAATAAGAAAATATTATGCACTTCCTGCACCACAGAACTCGATGCGACCAACAGAACAAGGGCAATTCGATCTATTCACCATTTTCATCAAGATTTTCTATATGTAGAAGAGTTTGCAAAACACATCAATTTTGTTAGGAAAACAATAAAGGTTTAGTACTTGTGAGCCTAAACTGAATTATGCATCAAGCTTCCAAAAGAGGAAGCATGGAAAGAGAGAGGTTTTTTTGTACAAAGGGGCATGGTATTATTGGTATACATTTCCCTTGTAGATTTGATGCAGGAGCATCCAAAAGACTTCTGCCCTGCACCAAGATTTTAGCTAAACTATTTATAGAAACAATGGAGTTAATAGCACAAATTTCAAAGCTTACCACGATCTTGTGCAGAAGGTGCTCCACCTCCATAATCATTATAAACAGTATAACCACCGGATTCTGGTTGCATACTTCCACTGCCATATCCTCGCACACGCCCATGATAACCGCGGACTCTTCCACGACCCTGACCCCTGCCACCATAGCCACGTCCACCTTCAATCCCACCATAGCCACGCCCACCTTCAAACCCACCATAGCCACGACCACCATCAAACCCACCATAGCCCCGACCACCATCGAAACCGCCATCAGCATTGTATACCATCACTCCGTTACTAAAATTCCCTGTAAAAAGAGATTAACTGTTGCTGTTTTTTAAATCATAAAACTGAGAGAGTACAATGCAAAAACATGTATAGGGAGGGAGTAAAAGAACACCAGCAAAAGGTTCATCAAACTAAAAGCAAACCTATATGATCTGGCATGAATACAATGTTGTAAAAAATCTGAGAGAAACAGCATAAACTATGAGGAATGTATGAAAAGCCAAATGACACTATTACCAACTACTATGGTAAAAAAAAAGTTGGAAAACTTAGGTGCTCAGTAGATTTAATTCGACAGGAATACAATGTGCACCACCACATATTGTATGTAATTCACAATGAAATTGTATTCAAATCTCCATTTATAATGATTTCATAGACTTCCTAGGAGTTTAAAAGTTTCAGTATCTATTATTAATGAAGTTCTAAGTTCTAACAGACTAACACTACATCACATGCACTTCATCAAATTTATTCAACAATTACCCTATCACAACTCACAGACATCTCCTTTTTATGCTGAGCAATCTGAGGTAATGCTATTAATTTAACTTATTTTTCATTATTTACTTAACTTAATTATTCTTTATGAGTCGACCAATTAATAAGTGATTAAGCAATTGCATGAATGATCAGTCAAATTAACAAATGAATAAGCAAATCAATGAACTGCTCTAGTGCTCAAAGTGCAAGACAACCCCAGAAATCACTTTCAAGATCTTAAACCGTTGTCGATCTATTACCTCTTCCTCTACCCCTTCCTCGACCACGTCCTCTTCCTCGCCTACTAGGAGGTCCCTCTGCACGCACAACAGCAAAGAAAATAAATAATAATGCTTAGAAAAGGATTACAATAGTGAGATCATAACTTGTGGCCTTACGTCCTTCATAATCATATTCAGTCCATGGTTTCACTTGATCAGCTGGGATAGGCCCCTGATACCTGCATCATATTAAAAGTAAAACAATGGAATACACCATAATAATACTAAATATTATCTGATGTCTCAATGTATCTATGAATTGCTAGAGGTGTATCTAGAAAATTTAGCAATAAGAGCATAAGTACCATACCCTGTAGAGGACGTGTCCAATTCCTTCTTGGACAAAGTAACTGTAATCACTGAAACATGGCGAGTAGTTTCCAGGCTGCATTTATAAGAAACTTTGTTAACCCAAAGAATGACGAGAGAAACTATGTATCATGGAGAAACAGAGATGATGGTATGATCTTACGGAAGAAGGCCTTCTTCTAGTGGCTCCCACATGTCAGTTATATCAGTAGAGCCAATATAGGTGTTTTGATGAAGGCCGGCAACCCTCCTCTGAAGTAAAAAAACAGATAATCCTAATGAGTGTAATCACATGGTGCACTAAAACACATGTCAAGTTGTGGATTGCAGGTAATAACCTTAATGAGTTCAGTGATCATCACAGTCTTGTTGATAGCTCTGCCCATGGCTTTGAGAGAAATTTCATTGGACCCTTTCTCCTGTACATAATGGACACAAATTAGGTCATGTAGGTTATGTGATACAACAAAGCGATGTTCATTCGGCAATGAAAATGTAGCACATAATGCATGGATTTGCTGCAAGTAATGTGGGTTCTAAATTAAGAAAGAAGAAGAACGTGATGGTGAAAATGAAGGAAGAAAAGAGAGAGAGAATGGACCTGGAGGAGAGTGGTGGCGTAGGTAATGTAGTTCCTGATTCTGCCCTGAGTGGTAATGCGAATCTCATTCTCGTTAATGGGCGTTTCCTCCCGAGGCTTCTCTATCCTCTGATACCGATCCATGTTTCTCTATCTCTCCAAAATGGATTAGGGTTAGGGCTTGAGATTAATGGTGAGAGATACTGTTTCGGAGTTGTTTCAGTCAAGCAATCGATACCTGAATACCCGCTCAATCAGATCAAACAAAGAGCTTTGGTAACTTACCACTTCAATGACCGAAACACTCCGCAACTCTATTAAACGGTCCTTAACTCCTTAGAGCAACTCCAACAGCTTCCTTATAATTTTTGTATAATAGGGAAGCAAAAGTCAAAGCTTTAGCATATTTTTCTTCTCCAACTCCAACAGATTCCCTATTTTACAGCAATCTCTAAAATCTCCATATTCTTCCTTAAATTTTTAGAGATTGCTGTAAATATAGGGAATTTGGTTTTCTCTTTCCTCATTTTCCCTAAAATAGGGATAGTTATAAAGAATTTGTTGGAGCAAAAGAGGCTTATTTTTCCCTAAACTAAAGAAAAATCAAAATATGGGGAAGCTGTTGGAGTTGCTCTAAGCAAAAGTAATTTTTTATTTTATTTTCCCGATGCATCCATCTATGTTTTTTTTTTTTAAATTTTTTTTTTTTGAGGAGAAAAGGAAAACAGTTTTAAGGAGAAGCCCCTATTAAAACCACACCTAAAAAAGTCAAAATTAAAAGCAGCCAAAGCTGACAGAGGAAGCTTGTTTGACCACATCACAGGAGCAGAGGATCCATGCGCCGTATTTGCAATGGCATCCGCCAGAAAATTTGCTTCGCGAGGCTGAGTATGTCTTTGATCAGGGTTCTCAGCCTCCAAGGAATAGTGCATTTCTTGTTGATAGCATCTATTATCAGTTTAGAATCACCTTCAACGACGACTTTTCGGAAGTTGAGGATGAGGGCATGGTAGAGACCATCTCTGACTGCACTGCCCTCTGCAAGACTGCAACGGGAACAAAGGAGTGGCCAATCATTCTAGCTCCAACAAACTTGGGATTTGCTTCATGGTCTCTAATAACAAATCCATCTATGTCATTACACACCCAATAGATACTACTTTTAGGCACAAGTGAAGATTTTAAAACTGTCTATTTATTCTCGGCCTTAGATTTAATTGCCTCCTACAATTCCTCCAAAACTGTTCTTTAAAAGGGTCGTTTGGCACTCATGACAACCGGCGACGCACAACAAACTGAACGGGGATTATGACCCCCACTGAATTATTATTTTTTGAACATCTAATGGGCAATTTGAGCAATTTAAGTGCAATTTTATGAAGAATTTTTAACTAATTAGCCCACATAGAGTTCTAAATGCACTATTGCAAGCAGAATATCCCCCGACCATCAAGGAAAAAATCACGCAACCGCCATACCTCCCAGATTACCCATTTTTCAATATCTGCTATTCTTGTCTCGGCAAGCAAACGTCGGAGTACGAGACTGTGCCGTTTCGATGTGATGCTGTACGTGAATTGGGGGTGTTGATTTGGGCGAAGAGAGGCTGAAGGATAAGCATATTAGGGAGGGTTATTTTTGGTAATTTCAATTCACAAATACGAGAAACGGCATTATTAATCCACTTCAATTTTCACGCCTAACGAGCAAGGAAATGACACCGTTGCTGCTATTATTTTCCCGCTGGATTTGGGTGCGAAGTCTTGGATCTGACTTTTGCTCAAGAGAAGCTCAAAAGTTTTGTTGAGTAAATGTCACTAGTAAACACTATATACACACACACACACACACACACACACACACACACACACACACACACACACACACACACACACACACACACACACACACACACACACACACACAGGGCCCTTCTAGTGAGGGATCCATTTTCTTTGGCCATTTTAAGGGATAACTTATTAGATCCACTTTTCGATTATATATCCACATCTCCACCGTTTAGTTTTTAGATCTATATGAGCAGATCACCTCTGCAAATTTTTAGCTAAATTGATAATCATTAAGACATTCAAAACTGTAATTTACAATTATAAACATGAACGGTTCAGGTTGGACAGATTCGGTTTGTCCATTGATTTAAACTAGTTTGACACCTTGACGATCATCAATTTGGCTGAAAATTTGCAGATTTGATTTATACATTAGGACAAAAAAACTGAACGGTTAACATGCCGAAATGCAATAAAAAAAGGGGGTCCCAAAAGAAATCCCTTAAAATGGCCAAAAAAAGGGATCCTTTATTGGAAGGGTTGGCCCTCATATATATATATATATATGTAGGGCTTCCACTAAGGGATCCCTTTTTTCGGTTTTTTTTATAGGGATAGGCATTATACCAACTTTTAGATCATATTTTCACATCTTAACCGTTCAGTTTTTAGGTCCTAATGTATATATCACTTCTACAAATTTTCAGCCAAATTGGTGATTGTTAAGGTATCCAAATCTGCAATTTACACGAACGGACCGAATCTGCCGAACCGGAACCGTTTGTGTTTATAATGGTAAATTACAGTTTTGGATGCCTTAATGATCATCAAATTGGCTGAAAATCTGCAGAAGTGATCTATACATTAGGACCTAAAAACTGAACGGTTAAGATGTGAAAATATGATCTAAAAATTGGTATAATACCTATCCCTATAAAAGACCAAAAATAGGGATCCCTCACTAGAAGGGCCCTGTATATATATATATATATATATATATATATATATATATATAGCCCTTCCACAAAGGGATCCCTTTTTTTTTAGGGATGGAGTATTAGACCAACTTTTTAATTACATTTGGCAATCTCAACTGTTCAGTTTTTAGGTCCTAATGTGTAGATCACCTTTGCAAATTTTCAGTCAAATAAGTGATCGTTATGGTATTGAACTAGATTAAATCAATTGACGAACCGAATCTGTCCAACCTGAACCTTTCATACATATAATTGTAACCCTTCTAGGGATCCCTCACTAGAAGGGCCCTTATATATTTTTATATGTATATATATATATATATATATATGTGTATATATATACATATATATATATATATATATTAAGAGAAGAGAGCTTGCTCTCCAAAACTGAATATTTTTACCAATTTAACCTTTGTTTATTAAAAAACTATGAAATATAATTAATCAATAGGGATAATATGGTAAATTGTAAAACAGAAAACAAAAGAATAAAAAAAGGCAGAAAATGTGGTAGTTGTACGAGAAGTTTTTCCACTATATTTAACTTCTCTTCACACACATAGTGGGTGAGCCCTGCTAGTGTGTGTGTGTGTAACAGAATACTTTTCATTTTCATACAAAAAATATCTCAAAAAATTTAGTCAAAAACTAAAATTATGAGATTTCGAAGAACAAGTTAGATAGATAATTTTTTTCTCCCCATGAAATCCCAATATGGGAGAAGTTTCATTAAGAGATGAGGCAAAGTACAAATAATTAGAATAAAGAGTCCTAAAAGGGAAAGAAAGGTAAACCTCATCCTCCACTTAAGGTGAAAGTCAGGAAAAAAGCAAGAGTCTACTTGTAATAGCATGAAAATTTGTTATTAATTTCTTGGAGTTTCCTGGAATTAATAAAGTATTCGTTTGTATGATTTCGTGGTTCGAGGATAGAGCGGAAGTATTTCAGACAAATAATTACTCGAAATGTCTTATTTTCGAGAGGTCAAAGGGTTGACTCTTTATTCATTGAGTTTCGTTGAAAACTTTCTTCACAAAAGTTGTAGAGTGCGTTGATACGAGTTAGTAGACATGCGGCACGAAAAAATTGGAGTTCGTATGGAAAAGTTATGGAGTGTGAAAAAACTTACTATTTTTGGAAATTTGCTATAAATACCGATTTCTCTGAAATTATCTTCAGAAAATCATATTTTCATTTTCAGAATCCGGAAACCCTAATTTTCTCATCCTTTTCTGCCGCCGACCTGACCAGGATCCGCGAAGCTAGATCCGGCGATTTCAATGTCATCCGGTGTCCTCCGACAACGCCACCACATCGGTTCTCTTCTTCTCTCTCTCCTCTAGCAACCCCGACCACTCACTCACCCCAACAACCACCGTGCGTGGCGCAACAAGGCCCGAAAGGTGGAGGCTCGCTACCAGCATTGCTCTGGCCTTTTTCTGACGACGATACGGCTCGAACCATGCATACGTGGTTTTCAAGCTCTCCTCCTTCTGATCACATCTACATTGGTCTTGCAACGCGATTCACCATGGATTGACCAGAATCTAGAATTGAAGTTCAAACAACAAAAACTGCTGATCTAGTTTTCGAGCTTGATCCTGGCCGATCAAGGCCAAATCGACCTTAGCTCCAGGTATAAAGTTTGATCCTTTTGTTGTGCTCTACATTGTGTACGGTTGGATTTTCCTGGAATGGAGGAGCGTGGTGGGGCGTTCGGCCTCTGTTGGAGCAGATCCTTCCTCCTTTATCATCTACTCTTCAATACGAGCGTTGTGATATACGATTTGTAGCATTTGGAAATCGTTTGAGCATGTTAGGGTTTTTAGTGGTTTCGGTTATCTCAATTTTTGATCTGTGAGGATCCGACCGTTGGATTGTCCTTTTTGTTTAGGCGATCTGACCTTAGGAGTGTTCCGGAGACTTGGGCAGTCTCGGATGTTACTTCTTCTCGATTGACTTAGTATTCGGGTTTTAGCTAGTTCACATGTTTCAAACTTAGATGCTTTCGTATCGCAAGTGGTATTAAAATGTGACTAGGTACGTGACAAAGTTATTTTGGACGGATTGTGTTATCTCGGTTTTGTAAGAAGACGCAGTGGGATTTAGAGGTGAGCAAGTCTCACGGGGTTCATTTATGAACGGAGTTACTTTAATATTCAAAATTATTTATTAAATTGTGAAATCATTTTTGGAAATAAATATTTGTTTTAAATGAAGTTTTATTATAAAAATAATTTTTCACGAGTTCTGTATTTGTGAACTATAGTTGGTATTAGTAGCAATATTCCTGAGCGGGTGACTACGTGTGTGTGTGTGTGTGTGTGTGTATATTTATTTACGTGGAATATATATATTGATGCAGTTGTGTAATGAGCTAGAATTAACATGTTTTGTGAGTTCGATGTTGCTATTGTTGTGATTTAATTTTCTAAGGAAATGAATGGATTTTGGTTCTTTTGAATTGAAACAATTATATTATTGATGTTTCGTATTTGAGAGTTTTACTTGTCAAATTGTGCTAGCGGTTTAAGTAGTGAAAACAATATTTCTAAATTGTTTTTGAGATGGGAGTTGAGCTTTGAAAATAATATTTTTGCAGTCAATTATATTGTTTTGGAAAGTGTTGAGGTTGTGTAACATTTTGAATCTTGAATGACTTTTTAAATGTTTTGGTCTTTGTACCGAGGGTCACAGTAGCGACCGAGGGTGGGTTATCAGAACCATGTCCTTGGCCGGGGTATAGTTACGATTCAGTTAGAACTCTAGTCTGTCTACCATTGTATGTCATGGGGAGAATCAAGCAGGTTACTTGCGACTCATGAGCACGTGTTTTTAAAAGAGAGTTTAGAGTGTATTCTTTCATTTAATTGTCTGCTGAGGGACTTGATTTCTTATTAAATTGTGAGTTGAAAATAATATGATTTTGTCACTTTAGTGATGTATATTGTCCTTAAGAGGTAAGGTTTTTGAGTTTTAAAAACGAGTTATTTTGTGGGTCGTTTTAATGGAGTTGAAAGGATGGTTTCTTCACTTTACGTGAATTGTTTGATTTTATTATTGATTTCTGTTTTATTTGAATTGTGTGATTTTAATGTAACCTCCTAAACTAAAATATACGCAGGAGTTGCTATGATTGAATTGTGTGATTTTAAGTGATCTCCTGAACTAATTTTCTATGCAAGGATTACTAATTTTTATCTTGTTTGATTGTTAGTTCGGTAGTGTATTGGGAAATTAAATGTTGTTGACTTTAATTTATTTTTAAGTTGAGGAAATTGTAAGCATGTGTGTTTTGAGTCATTTCAGTTGATTTTACTCATACGAGCTTGAAAAAGTTTACCGGGTTTGTTGTTGCAACCTGGTGCACTATTCCATGGTGTAGGGGTTTTTCCTGCAGGTCAGGGCATCTAAGGTTGAGACCGTAGCTTGTTGTTGCAGTAGCGTTAGGTTTAGAACCTATTTTGTGTATCTACGGCTGTTTATAGGTATGATCCTTGTGAGAGTTTACATTTACTTTAAAACTTTCGAGTTGTGTAAACACTTGATGATGTAATATGTGACTCTAAAGAACAAGTCGGTATTGACATTTGTGAGTTTGGTTATTTTGTTGCTTAGTTTAAATTGAAAAAGTTTCTACGTATTTTTGAGCGAACGGTTGTTATCCCGTTTCGGATTTTGAATTTCTTTATCCAAAATTCGGGGCGTGACACTACTATAATTTGTAGCTTGAAACAATACAAGAGAAGAGAAGACTTAAATCTATAGAAGCTAACAAAGACTTGATTTTCTACAACATTATATCGACCCTTATTAATTAATTTGTTTTCTTGAATTAGAAAGTATTGGTGAAATTACAATAAAAATTATAATTTCTCTTGAGAAACTCGTTGACAAAAGGGTGAGGCGCGGGTATCTCGCTCTCTTAAAGGAGATTCAAGCTCTCTACGGAACAATGCCGGTGCACTAGAAATCTCTTGATTTGTCCCCTCTAGGATACAATAGCTCAACAACAAAAGTTGTACGGTTCACACCAATCTGCATTAAATTGGAGGAACCCAAAGCTCCACCGAAAAGACAACTTTCTTTGGCCAAAAAAGAACAAAAGACACTTTGGAGTTTTTTGAAAGAAAGTTGATGGGTAAATAATTGAGTAAAAGTTGGATGTATTTGATGATGCAACAAATAGTGTTATTTATATGCTCTTAGGACACTCCCTACAATTAATAAGATAGTAACCAAATGTCATAGGTTACAATAATTAAAAACTCAAAATAAATCACCATGAGTTACAAATAAAATTCAAAATAAATTCTGAATTTAAACACACAAACAAATTAACCCAAATTTAATTTCAATAATAAATAAAAGATTAAAATGTTATAACATAAAGTATAGTATATAGCCGAGTACTATTTGGTCTAATGACATAAGACTTCCCTTTATAAGTAGGAGGTCGTGAGTTCGACTCACAATGGACTAATTGTTGTATATGAGTTGTTTATTTAATGAAAAAAAAAAGTATAGTTATATACTATTCACGAAATGCCAAAGACTGATAAACTTAGTCCAAAGACTGATAAACTTAGTCAAGTCCACTGCCCAAACAAAAACAACAAGAAAGTGCCAGAGAGTATGGTTCGGCCATGCAACTTGACGATAATATCTGTAGCTTCTACTGATCAAGAGAAACACAACCATACATATATCTATCGATTAAATTTCTTGTTAATATAGTAATATGATTAATATCCCTCTCTATAATTCTGCTGCCTATATAGCTTAAAGAACCCAATCAACAATTACGTCTACACACACCTTTTTACAGTACTGATCATTACCCGATATGAAACCTATTTTCATTCCTCTTTACCCTTCCAGCTTGTTTCTACTGTTCGTCACCCTACTGGTGGCCGGCGAGTCCGCACCTATCTACTCTCCATCCGATGATATTACCCTTAACTGCGGCTCTTCCGGCGACACGGTCAGTAATTATGATTTTCAAACTTGGACGGGGGACATCAACTCAAAGTTTTTCCCCGAAGCAGTTGGTAGCGCATCCCAAGTCGAGCAAGCACCACCGTCGTCCTCCATGGGCAGCCAAGTGCCATTCACCACAGCACGGCTTTCGTATTCGGAATTCACTTACATCTTTCCCGTAAGTCCAGGCCAGAAGTTCATCCGCTTGTATTTCTTCCCAGCCACGTACAACGTGGACTTCGACCGCTCGAAATCACTTTTCTCCGTCAAAGCCGGTGGCTACAGACTTCTCAAGGACTTCAACGCTTCTCTCAGTAGTACAGTTTACGATGGCTATGAGACGCTACTCAGAGAATTCTGCCTCAACTTTGAGCCAGATCAGCGGAGTCTGAACATCACATTCACTCCCAGCCAGGGTGGATACGCTTTTATTAACGGGATCGAAATCATGTCCATGCCAACCAATCTTTACCACTCGGCAGCCCAAGGCGACGGGGCTATTTATCTCGGCAGCAGCGACAGCAGATATTATGTTGAAAACAACACCGCTCTGGAGATGATCTTCCGAATCAACGTTGGTGGCAGCCCAGTATCTCCGAATGAAGACACCGGCATGTACCGCACCTGGGATCCAATCGACGAGTTATACTTGGATGATCTAAGTAGAAATTTGAGCATTGCACGAAGATATAATACTCCTCTCAATTTTGCAAGAATCCCTAACTACATTGCGCCCGAAGAGGTGTACCGAACAGGCCGGACAATGGGAGGGAACAGCACCATCAACAAGAGCTACAATCTCACCTGGGGATTCCCTGTAAATCCCGACTTTTCTTACCTGGTGAGGCTCCATTTCTGTGAGATTGTTCCGAATTTTACCGCGGCTAGAGATAGAATGTTTCAGATTTTCATAGCTAATTTAACAGCTGAACTGCATGCGGACATAATCAGATGGACTACAGAAAATGGAAAAGGAAATGGGATTCCCATATATAGGGACTACTTTGTACCGGTGCCGATACTTGGAACCCAGAAGAAAGGTTTCGTTATTCTCTCTGTTGCACTACAAGCAAATCAAGACGATAACCAAACTCGATATAACGATGCGATCTTGAATGGGCTGGAAATCTTCAAACTTAATGACACAGACGGCAATCTCGGCGGACCCATCCCCGAGCTACCGAATGTCCCGCCAAAGGTGACGTCGGAAAGCTCTAGAAACTCGAAGAAGAAGTCGACTCCTATGCTTGCTATCCTCGCCGGTGTAGTTTCGGCCTTACTTGTTCTTTCCTTCCTCGGGTTTTTAGTTTTCAGGCTTGGAAGAAAAGTCAAGGATTCCAACTCCAGCCACAGGACGACAACGTCAACCATGACCCTTAGGTCACCTTATCCATCTCATTAGTGCCGTGACTTTTCACTGGCAGAGATCAAAGCCGCCACCAAAAACTTAGATAACACTTTAATCATTGGAGTTGGTGGGTTTGGCCATGTCTACAAAGGATACTTCGACAAGGGGGCCACCCTTGTGGCAATCAAACGGCTGAAAGCCACTTCATCGCAGGGGGCCCACGAGTTCATGACGGAAATCAAAATGCTCTCCCGATTGCGCCATCGTCATTTGGTTTCTCTTATAGGATTTTGTGCCGATCAAGGTGAGATGATCTTAGTCTACGATTACATGGCACATGGGACCCTCAGTGATCATTTGCACCGGGCCAAGGAACCACATCTTCCTTGGAAACTACGGCTTCACATTTGTATTGGTGCAGCACAAGGTTTGCACTACCTTCACACATGTACCGAAGGCACCATCATTCACCCTGACGTAAAGAGCGCAAACATATTATTAGACGAGAAATGGGTAGTGAAGGTTTCAGATTTTGGGTTGTCAAAAATGGGCATTATCACAATATCCAAGACCCACATTAGCACGAAGGTGAAGGGTAGTTTTGGATATCTTGACCCTGATTACTACCGACGTCAACAACTGACTGAGAAGTCTGACGTGTATTCATTCGGCGTAGTGTTATGTGAGGTATTGTGTGGGAGGCCACCTGTGACCATTGTAGATAATAATAGAGTTGGGCTAGCTGGCTGGGTCAAGAAGTGTCATCATGAAGGGAAACTTGATCAAATTGTTGACCCAAATTTGAAGGGTGAAATTGCATTGCGATGCTTGCATAAATTTGTTTCCATCGCAATCAGTTGCATGGATGATAATGGGATCAATCGGCCGTCAATGGAGAATGTTGTGAGAGGGCTTCAATTTGCATTTGAAATGCAACAGAACAATGAGAATTATATTGATTACATTGAAAGGATGGTTCACGATGAGATTGGATTGATCAAGGACAATGAAGGGTCTAGTTCTAGTGAGCGAAGCAGTGGGGCGAAAGAATCCATCCAAAGGTTGACCGGGACAATCTTTTCCGAGATCATCGATCCAGTTGGGAGATGACCGACGAGCGACATTGTTAACAAGATGAGAGAGATCTTTGTAGAATCATAGGTGGGTACGTGGATAATATATGTAGTAAAAACTTGTAATACAATCAGTCAATAACATTTCAACTCAATCTCAGTTTTTTACCAACAAATGTTATGTCAGTAATTTTGAACTCATAAGAAATGTAGAAGTATTGTACATTTTGTTGAATATTCCGAGCTGTGTAAATTCCAATTTTCAATCAGCATTCTAGTCTTTCTAGTCCTTTATGCTCGATAATGAAAGATATTTCAAGTCATTGCTCACCAGTAGGTGTTATTGCACATCGTCAACGGAATTGAAATTGTGTCTAGCCCAACGAACCTTTACTACTCTGCACCTCAGAGCAAAATGGAGTCTGCTTTCGTTTTCAGCCCCTAAGTCCACCAAGTCTCTACCGTCCACTCATGTCATTACTTTTCATTATTAGATAACAAAACAAAAAAAACAAAAAAAAAAGCAATGTGGCAATGTAATTTATGTAAGGGTTTTTCTAAATGTACCCAGCAAATATCTAAATACACCCAGCATTCTAAATATTATTCTATATTTCCCATTTTACCCTGATTTAAACAAACCCAGCAACCTTGTTTAAATAAACCCAGCAAACACAACACAACAGCCAAAGTGAGATGTAGCTGAAAATGTTCAAGACAATGCTGGAGCGCCTGATAACAGTCTTATAAATTTCCAAAACTAACATATCACCTGGTTTGAAGGAGAAGTTGGGTTACAGATTATCAAATTGCTTACTGAATAGCTAATGGATTAGAATTTGGGGTAGAAGATGAGGTTAGCTGTGTGGAGTTTATGGTAGAACCATATCCTGAAGACTCTCTTTGACCTCCAGTAGTGTCACCACTATACAACATCGAGAGTGATAATGGAAGAGCAAAGGCCATAGGCATCGCTAGTGGGAGATTGGGCAATGGAACTTCGAAGTTAAGCACTTGGATTGCTTGTTGTATCAAAGGCCTACAGTGGTAATCTGGATGAGCACACCATAGCCCAACCATCATTAAGCACTCTATTTGCTTCTTATCAAAATCCCCGCACAATTTTGGGTCTGCTACTTCGATAATTTTCCCTTCTCCATAGAGCTCCCAAACCCACTCCACCAAATTGATTTGCTTTTCTTCATACCTCGAATCAATGGGTTTTCTCCCACAAGCTATTTCCAAGGCAACAACTCCAAAACTAAAGACATCTGATTCCTTGCTAGCCTTTTCCGTTGTAACATATTCCATAGCCATGTAGCCCATGGTTCCGGCCACAGTTGTTGTTTTCGATAGCTTTTCGTGGTCTACGAGTTTGGCTAACCCAAAATCTCCAAGTTTCGTGTAACAATTGCAATCCCTGAACTTGCAAAGTTCTGTGCCAACAATGCAGCAAAACAATATGACGAGCTTGCAGCAAAATTCTTTGTCTTATTTATCTCGGTGGAAGCCATTTTCAGTTTAAGGGCAATAGGAACCGCCTCGATCTCAGTTGTTTCTTTTGTTCCGGATTGTCGTTGGTAAACAATAGCAACCTCTGCACTTGTGGGTTTGTGTATGCTGGGTGTATTATAATGAGGGCAAAATTGGTAAATTAGGGATAATTTTTTAATTGCTGGGTCTATTTAGAAATTTGCTGGGTTCAAATAGAAACACCATTTATGTAACTATCCAAATCCTAATTTCCTCGTTTCATTTTAAATAATTGTGCATTCCAGTTACTCGTGAATCTCGTGTTTAAGTCTATAAAGATTAATGTGAAAAATTATAATGTAGACAATATCCATTTTTTCACTTTTTTGCTATTTCGATGGGATCTTAATGATTTATTTGTTTATCTTTTTCAACCAATAATGATATTTTTAGTATTTAGCTTTAACACTGAAACTTCCAAATTTGCAGTGAAACTGATGAATGGGTACTATGATTAAAAATTTGCAGTGACTCGGTGACTAATCAACATTAATAATGAAGACCTTTCTACTAATTTAGTATCTATCCTGATTGAACTAATAATTTATGCATAAAGACATTTCCCAATTGCAAGGACTAAATAACGCGATTGAAAAGAAAGCAGTACTACTTGTCAAAGTCTATCCACCCATTGACTGATGATCATTCCTACTGCTCAAGAAATTCCAATCAATGGATTACAAAGAAACACAACCACACATGTCCATGAGTAGCTTCGTTCTCTTTCCCTATCCATCATCATACAAAGATTATCCCTAGCTGCAAAAGCTTAATCTCTACCTTTTCTTGTTTAAACACATGGTCACGCTGATCATGGGCTCATGGCCAGAGAGTTGCCCCCTATTTCACGCTCTGAATTTACTTATGATGTAGAACGGATGACAACAAGGATCGAAGAGCAGCTTGATCATGAAAAGGGAAAACCCGGTTTGGGAAAATTTGGCGTGTAGTGTAGTGTCAGAATTGTGATTGCTATACCTTTTCCTAAACGGAACGATGCCAGGAACAAAACTGGTCGCTTTGCAATGATGTGTGGGCTTTTTCGGGATCGTTTCAGACCTCAAAACTGTAATTTACTATTTTTAAGAATTTTTGGTTTTCTAGTTCGGTTTGGATTTGTTTTGTTTTAACCCGTGGGCTTTAGGGTTTCATTGTTAGTCGCCCTAGGGTTTCTTTTCTCATATATAAACAACCTGAAACTGCTGCAGAACTTATCTTTTATCATATTATCAATCAAATTGAGAGTTTTCTCATCTATCTTTAGTGGACTTCAGAATTCTTGTTTTAGCTTTATTTCTTGTAAACCTAGGGTTATTTTCCTACTGTGACAACTTACAGCATTCCCTAACTACACTCCAAAATTTCACTCGCTTGTATTTCTATTGTGTTTCTTATCCCAACTTCACACGCTCATATGCTCTTTTCTTTGTCACAGCTGGTGCCTTTACCCTTCTCAACAACTTCAATGCTTCTCTTATTGCAAATGCTGAAGGAGTGGAGATAACAACGGATTCTGCTTGAACATTGAACAAGAAAATGGTAAAGACTTCCCAAGAATAATCTCCAAGCTAGTCTTATATAACTGCAAGGATGTCTATTCTCTTTAACTGGTTGGTTCGTCGAGATTCTTTACTTCAAGAGCAGAGCCAAAACATTCATGCATGAGTCTTGGATCATGTCTCACTTTTGCTTAAGAGAAGTTCAAGACTTTTGTCAAGGAAATGTGACGACTAAACGCTCACATATATACCAAACTCTTCCAGTATAAACAATATATCGAATTTTATCAACTAAAACTATGAGCTTTTAAAGAACAAGCTAGACAGTCCCTTTTTTTTTCTTTTCTTTTCTTCATGAAACCTCAAGATGAGAGAAGTTTTATTAAGAGATAAGTCAGAGTACAAATGATTAGATCAAGAATACTAAAAGGCAACAAAAGGTAAATCTTGTCCTCCATTTAAGGTGGAAGTCGGGGAAAAACGCAAAAATCTACTTACTAGCTAGTAGCTTGAAACAATACAAGAGAAGAGAAGACTTAAAAAACTCTACAAGCTAATAGAGACTTGATTTTCTACAGAATGAGATAACTGTTTAAGGAAAACTGAATTTGGAGAGAATTGAGTCGTACTTTCATTGATAATAGGGGCCTCTTTATATAGAGGATTACAAGTATAGATATAGAGTTGTACATGGAAACATAATCGTACATTGATTGGATATCTCCTAAGATTTTCCGAGAATATCTCTAATATAAACCCTATTTCAACTAGAGCAAGTAACCTCGAGTTTGGGCCAGACACATATTCTGGATTTACTTGAACACTCCCCCTTGTGTCGCCCAAACGTGGTGCTCCTCTCGTTGTCTCATTAGAAACCTTGCCGAGTAACAAAAACCCAGTGGGACAATAATAACCTCGGTCGAAAGGGAAAAAGAGCACAATACACCCTTCACGTTTCGAGACCATATATGTAGACACCTCCCCCTGATGTCTGCATCTCTCCCTGACGACTACGGTCATTGGAGTTCGGATAACTTCAGCAAACGATGCTACCAACATGTTTCTCGAAAGTGAAATTTAGACAATGACTTAGTGAGCAAGCCTGCCGCACTGTCCTCTGATGAAACCTAGTTCACTTTGATCTTGAGGAGAGTTTGTTGTTGCTGATTATACTTGGTATGGTCGCTTTTGATGTAGCCTTGCTTCAAAACAAGCAGTATTATCCTATATGCTCGTAGGCTCATCTGTGGTCAACTTCAAACCACAATTGTCCGAACATGCGTAATTATGGATCCAATCCATATACATTCACAAACCACTTCGTGAAGAGCAAGAATCTCTGCATTATTCGAAGATATAGCGACTAAGGTCTGTTCTAAAGACCTCCAAGATATCACGGTCTTTTCCCATGGTGAACACTTAACCAGTTTGGGAATGACCTTTGTATGGATAAGAGAGATACTCAACATTAGCAAAACCTTCCAAAATACTTATGCCGTTTTGGGATGGGGATAGTGGACGTAGGTTAGTGTTGGCGGTGTTCCTAGTGTGTGATGGGTCCGAATCCATTATCTCTCTGTAGGGATAGGACAAGCTCATATCAATCATAAATTGGAAGCAAAACGATTCTGCTGTTATGACTTTGCTTGCTGCCACTCTATTTAGTGATGTTCTCTCTTTTGTTGTTGGAAGTAATACTTCTAGAGAACTTTGGAGTTTGCTCAAGGAGAGGTATGCTTCTACTTCATGGTTTAACAAAGAGTAATTAAAGACCAACTTTTATAAACTCCAAAAAGGTTCAAATTCTATTGACAAGTACTTGGATCGAGTGACGATAGCTTGTGATTAGCTTGCTAATGTAGGAATTCATATGATTGATGAAGACATAATTGTCTCTGTTCTTCTTGGTTTGCCTTCAGACTATACTACTATGAAAACTATAATTAGGGCTCAGCCTACCCCGATTTCAACCCAAGAACTAAGATCTCTTTTACTCATTCTGAAGCTGAACTTGAAGAAGCTGATAGGTCTATTTCTTCTGCTCCTGCTTTTGGAGGACCTCACCCACCGGCTACTACTTCGGGTCATAAATCCTGAACTTAAGCTCAATGCGCTGCTCTCTCTAAGACATGATTTAGTACACTAACACGAGGCTCCACTGCCAAATTGAAACCCTAGCCACACAATTTCCACTCAAAAAATCCAATCTCCCCCAACCCACCTGCCAAAACAAACCCTAAAAATCAAAATTCCGCAAATTCCCAATCTTCACATAATTTTCAAAATTCAAGAATTTCAAAATGCAAACCCAAAATCACAGCACTAACCTTAGTCAATTCACCAAATCGATCAAAGACAATCAAAGGCTTTACATCTAATCAGCCAGCCAAGTCAGCACTCATATGACCCTTCCACTGCTTCCAACAGTCCTACCAATCCCTCTCTCTTCCTCTCCGTATTTGGACTTCTTCATCTTCTTCGCAAATCGTAGAAGAGAATCGAATCCCAGAGCGAAAAGAAAGAGAAAAATAAGAAATTACGGATCTTGTCGCGGTTGAGTGGTCTTGTCACCACTTCTTCTTCTGTTTGGCATTTCGCCTGTTGGGCTCGATTAGGGCTTTTGCTCTCGTCATCCTCGTTGATTTCGTGTTTCATTGGTTGGACCAGATCACGGCTCCGGCTCTCGTCGTCTACAACAATACCTTGAGTCTGTTTCTACTTCGAGTTACTGGAGAAGACGAGAGCGGCGGCGACACCGAGGAAGGGAGTTGTTTTTTTTTTTTTTTTGACTTTGTCAAGGGGAACCCAAAGGCTTCCTAGGCCCAAGATAAACCCCTTCGGCGCATGTGAAATGCTCCAACTGTGCATTGCAGCACAGTGCCTGGCCACTAGGAAGGGAGTTGTTTGTCGCCACTGAAAGTAGAAGAAGCCATGTCTTCTCTGATTGGTGTGTGAATTTGGGGTTTGTTCTCTCTCTGGTTTTTTTGTGAGAGAATAAGGAGTTGGATCGGAGGAGGAGAATGATTGATGAGGTTAGTGGTGGCTGAAGATGAGGATGGAGGTAAAAGGAAGAAGAAGAAGAAAAAAAAAATCAAAATCAAAATCAAAAAGAGAGAGAGGAAAAATAAATAAAGACAAACAGTTAAATGAGGGTATAATAGACATTTTAATGTGAAATGGATGCTACGTAAGTAATTTAACAGAGCTTTTGACGGAAAATTAACGACAATGACCAATTGGATGAAATTGGAGAGTTTAGGAAATTTTTAGGTAAAATTGAAATGTCAGGAACTGAAACGTCGACTCCATATAAATATAAGGAGTAAACAGTATTTTATTCTAAATTTAATATATGTGGTTGAAATTGTTAAAGGAAAAACATATTGTGTGCCTTCGTCAAAGCAACTGACGGAGAGGGAATCAAGGAATCAGTGATTACCATCAATCAGCACAATTATAGATCAATCAGTATTCAATGTATTTAATGTAATTAATGTTTCCGTTGTAACTCTATCCCTATATAAAGGGACTACGAAATGAAATGAGTAGACCAATTCCAATCCATTTTTACTTTAACACGTTATCAGCACGCTCAGAGCAAATAGCCAAGAATTTTCTAGTTTCTTTCTCTTTTCCGTCGGAAAAAAAACAAAACAAAACAAAAACCTAGAAGAAAAAAAAAACTTTTTCTTCTTCTTCTTCTGCCGCCACCAATCAAAAAAAAAAAAAAAAAAAAAAAAAAAAAAAAAAGTGACCAGGGCCGAAGTAGAGACCCGGCCCAGAAAAAAAAGAGGCCCACAGAACAGAAGGCCAAGAAAGAAAAAAAAGCAAAGAAAAAAAAAAAAACAAAGCCCACTGCTGAAAAGGGAGAGGAAGCGGCCTAGTTTCATAAGCCCAAAAACATCGCTACGCACGCCTGCATCAACACGCGCGTGCGTTAAGATTGTTTTATTTTTCGAAACCAAGTATGTTCCCTTTAATTTATTTAATTTCATACTATGGTAAATTCTCATTATTTGTTTTCTTGAGCATGCTATATATTTTATTGTTTATGCTTTTATTATAAATTTTTCGAGCATGCTTAGTTAGATTATATCAATTATTTTACGCATGCTTTGTCATTTATGTTTTATATAATTATCTTTAAGCCATGATTATATATTTGATTTTTGAGCATGCCATATATATCTATATATATTGTTATATATTATTTATGAAATTTTGAGCATGTTTTTATTTTATTTACGCTTATATAAATTATGTCTACGCATGCTTTGTATTTTACTATTGTTTACATTTTATTTTACGCATGATATATTATTGCTCTTATTATGTGTAGTATATAATTTGTTGTATATTTGTGAAATTTGAACATGCCATGTAGTTTATTTTTATATGCTATATTTAAATGTGCTATGATTATTTTTAATGCAACATATCAATACCGTTTGGCCATGATAATAAAAATTCATGCGCATTATACACACACTTACTGTGATAAAGTATTTTCATATAGCATCGAAAAAAAAAAAATGTGTGACCATTACGAATCTTGGTCTTGAAATCTAATTCATACGTTTGGAAAATAATTTACGTGGATGTCTTTATGGCTGCGTAATTTATATCTTCTCTCTTGTTTTATGTAGATGGCTGATCCAACTCGACCTGAGTTTGACATCTTGGACTCAGAAGGACTTGAGTACCATCGTTGGGTTTCCGATATGGAAACTGCCTTTGTGGCAAAAGACTACACTGCCACCATTACTGATCCCAAAGATGATGAACTATCTAATAAGGTGAAAGCAGATGCCTTAATTTTTCTGAGGCGACATATTGATCCTAGCCTACGCTGGGAGTACCTTCAGTTGAAGACACCCAAAGCACTGTGGGATGCCCTTAAAAGACATTTTGGGAACATTCACGATACTTTGCTCCCAGGACTGGCTGTTCAGTGGAATGGAATCCGCTTGCTTGACTATAAAAAGGTCAATGACTTCAACAAGGACATGTTGCGCTTAAAGGCACGCCTCAATTTCTGTGGAAGGGAAATCACAGAAGATGATATGATCTACAAGACTCTTACCACCTTTCCTAATTCAGCTTTTATACTAGCGAACCAGTATCAGTTGGATTATGACAACAAAAGAATCACAACTTTCAATAAGTTGATAAGCCTACTGCAAGTGGCTGAGAGACAAAATAAGATTCTCTTGAATAATAATGCCAGGCCCACTGGGACAAAGAAAATTCCCGAGGCTAATTATGGAAAAATGAAAGGTGGAAATAACTCCAATGCAAGGGGGTTTAGACGTGTTGATCCCTACCCATGTGGCAACCATGCACCACGTGGAAAGGGACATGGGGATCATGAAAACAAGATGCAAAAGGAAAGAGTTGACAATGAACCATGCTATAGGTGTGGATTCATTGGGCATTGGTACAAGAACTGCCAAGCAAACAACAGAGTAGCAGCCAATTACAAGAGGTATAGAGAGTCTAAAGAACAAGTGGCTCACTATATGGAAGAAGGAGGTCATGACTTAGACGTCAACCTTACAGTTGCAGACTCCAATAGCAAAGAGGAACTTGCTAAGTCAATGGATGCTCTCAATCTTGAATGATCTGCTTTATTCATTTTATTTTCCAAAGACAGTTGTGAAGGCATAATGCCTCATTTTTAATTAGACTATTGTTTGGTCTTAAAGTTTATTTTCAATCATGGATTGATGAATAAGATTTCTGAACAAGACCTTGATTTGATTATCGTTGGCTTATTAATAAATTTTGAATTTTATTCTGAAGCACTGAATTTATTCAAATTTATTTACTACACATATTTACATGGTTCGACATAGCACTATAAAGATGTAAAGCAATACATCTAGAGAAAAATTATTAGAATGAAAAGAATACCATTCTACGCAAATAGAAATACTCTAAAGAATATGAGTTATATTTTCTAAATACCTCCCATTTATTTGTAGGAATTAATGGAGGAGAACTTGAGTGCTTAGATGATAGTGGGACTACCCACACAATATTAAGTAATAGGCAATTATTCATTGAACTAATAGCCTATAATTCCTCTGTGACTACGATGATTGGATTATCAAAACTAATAATTTGGCGAGGAACTGCCAAATTTTTGCTGCCTAATGGCGCAACATTTCAAGTCACAGACGCTCTATATGCACCAAGAGCTAATCGAACCTTGTTAATGTTTCAAAGAAATTTGTGCCAACGGTTATCATGTAAAAACACACCGTGAGAATGGAAATGAATACCTTGATATTACATCTAATGACTGTGGAAGGAAACACATCTTAGAGAAACTTATGAGTCAATTTAGTGGACTGTACCTCACTACGATTCGGATCATTGAATCCTATATTGTCACTAACAATGAAATGTGGGACACTGACTCATACAGGCTTTTGCATGACCGCCTCTGGCACCGAGGTCATGACATGATGATCCGTATTTTTCAAGAACTCACACGGACATCCCTTCTTTCCAGTGAAAAATGAGAGAAAAATCCGCCACACTGCAAGGTGTCGGTTCTAGTATTGCTCAAATGCAGTCATTGCCTTCTGAAGTACCAGAAGCACTATCTCTCTCTCATTATGCCTCATTGACTATTTCAAAGGCACATCACTCGTTTTGCAAAGCCTGCTATTTAGCAAAAACAGGATCGAGACCTTCCTATGCTAAAGATACAAAACAAAACATTCCATTCTTACAAAGGATACAAAGAAATGTCTGTGGACCTATCCATCCAGAATGCGGACCATTCAAGTACTTTATGGTTCTGGTGGATGCTTCGACAATCTGATCACATGTCGTTTTATTGTCCACAAGAAATGCTGCAACACTCCTAGCACAGATTATACGTTTAAGGGCTCACCACCCTGATCACCCTATCAAGTCTATAAGGCTTGATAACGCTAGAGTTTACATCAAAAGCATTTGATGATTATTGCATGTCTATCGGGATTGATGTAGAGCATCCTGTACCCCATATGCATACACAAAATGGTCTCGCAGAAACCACCATTAAAAGGCTACAGATGGTGGCTAGGGCATTGGTTATGCGCACCAACATGCCCATATCTGCATGGGGTTATGCAATATTGCATGCAGCTTTACTCATTCGTTTCAGACCCACAGCTAGCCAACCATTATCTGCGTACCAGTTGGTAATTGGATATGAGCCTGACATTTCACACTTATGCATATTTGGTTGAGCAGTATATGTGCCTATTGCGCCCCCACTGCGCACCAAAATGGGTCTTCAGAGACGATTAAGTATTTATGTTGGATACGAATCCCCAACAATTATACGCTATTTGGAAACCTTGACAGGCGATCTCTTTACCGCTAGATTTGCGGATTGTCACTTTGATGAGACAGTCTTCCCGTCGTTAGGGGGAGATAGGAAAAATGATTTTCCAAGGGAACGACAGGAATTGTCGTGGTTTGTCCCCACTTTGTCTCATTTTGATCCCCGCACTTCACAAAGTGAAAGTGAAGTGAAAAGAATAATCGATCTTCAGAACGTAGCAGATTCGATGCCTGATGCGTTTACTGATATCGTAAAAGTGACGAGATCATATATACCAGCTGCAAATGTGCCTGCAAGGTTAGAAATCCCCAACAAGGGGCATGGTGCCGCAGATAGAGGCACTGCAACCCCACTTAGTGGAGGTGTGGTTGAGGCCGTGGCTCCCCAAGGAAGAGGGGGAGGCCACTTGGTTCGATTGACACTCACCCAAGGAAGAAGAGGGTGAGTAAGGCACAAACCAATCATCAATGTATAGAATCCCTCTCATGAGATTGTCTCTGATTATAGTTATGTCCATGAATCAATACTGGAGGACGCTCCAATGTTTGAAATGATTCCAGAGAACAAAGAAATCTCAAAGGATTACGAGAGTACGTATGAGTTGATAGAAAGATCTTCCATACACATTGATGATATATACTGTTGCTCAAGGAATCATAGAGCACGATGATATCGAACCCCGCTCTGTTGAAAAAAGTCAACAAAGAGCAGATTGGCCTAAATGGAAAGAATCAATCCAAGTAGAATTAGATTCTCTGACAAAGAGACAGGTATTTGGTCAGGTAGTGCTAACCCCACCAAGTGTAAAGCCTGTAGGAC
The DNA here is from genome assembly GCF_002994745.2 of Rosa chinensis. Lineage (NCBI taxonomy): Eukaryota > Viridiplantae > Streptophyta > Magnoliopsida > Rosales > Rosaceae > Rosa > Rosa chinensis. The sequence continues at coordinate 36,254,999 of NC_037093.1, read as the reverse complement.
ATAAATGAGTCTTTGTCAGAAAGCGTAATGAGAAGAATGAAGTCCTAAGGTACAAGGCTCGCCTTGTGGCGCAAGGTTTCTCACAACGCCCTGGAATTGACTACGAGGAGACATACTCTCCCGTAATGGACGTTATAACGTTCCGCTACTTAGTTAGCTTAGTAGTTTCCAAAGGACTGGAAATGCAGCTCATAGATGTGGTTACTGCATATCTCTATGGGGATCTAGATTCAGAGATATATAAGAAAGTACCTGATGGCCTTACATTACCCAAGCCAAGTGACTCGAAACCACGGAGTGCGTTTGTAACTAGGTTGAAACGCTCACTTTACGGATTGAAACAATCCAGACGGATGTGGTATACCCATCTAAGTGACTACTTGATTGGGAAGGGATATAAGAACGATGAATTATGCCCCTGCGTATTCATAAAGAAAACAAGTTCCGGATTTGCAAATTGTAGTAGTATATGTCATAACTGGTACTCTTGATGAAATAAGAGAAATCGCGAGCTACTTGAAATCCGAATTTGAGATGAAGGATCTTGGGAAAACTCGATTCTATCTAGGTCTTGAACTAGAACACCGAGTTTGTGGAATATTAATCCACCAGTCTGCATATGTCCAAAAGTCAGGCGATATAACATGGACAAAGCACATCCTGCTAGCACTCCCATGATCGGTCGAAGTTTGGATGCAAGGAAAGATCCATTTCGTCCAAAGGAAGATGACGAACAAGTGTTGGGAGCTGAAATTCCCTATCTAAGTGCAATAGGCACATTATTGTACTTAGTCCAATTTACTCGACCAGACATTGCATTCTCAGTGAACTTGTTAGCTAGATTTAGCTCAGCGCCAACGCAGCGTCATTGGAATGGTATCAAGAACATTTTCGATACCTAAAAGGAACCATTGACTTGGGACTGTTCTTTCCCTACAGAGAGACAAGAGGGACCGCAGATGGAACTGCAATCCCTAAAGGAAATGTTGATGGCGAAAACGCCACTCACTACACTAAAACGCCAAATGACGTTTTGGTCGGTTTTGCTGATGCTGGATACGTATCTGACCCACATATCGTTCCCAAACTGGTTATGTATTTACCAATGGGAACACAGCGATATCTTGGAGATCAACCAAGCAAACCTTTGTGGCTACCTCCTCGAACCACTCAAAGATCATTGTTCTACATGAGGCGATTCTTGAGTGTGTATGGTTAAGAACTATCATTGCACATATTCAAGGGACTAGTGGTTTGAGTTCTACCACTGAAGAGCCTACTTGCATTTACGAACACAATGCAGCTTGCTTCGAACAGATGAAGCTAGGTTATATTAAGGGTGATAACACAAAACACATATCGCCAAAGTTGTCCTACAATCAGCAACAACAGACTCTCCTCAAGATTCAAATGAATCAAGTAAGGTCTGAGGAGAATGTGGCAGATTTGTTCACCAAATCATTGCCTAAGGACACATTTGAGAAACATGTGAAACGCACAGGAATGCGAAGACTTTCCAAGCTCCCTAGATTAATGTAAGTATCAGGGGGAGGTGTAGACGTCAGGGGGAGTCTAACACACACATGTCATACTCAAATGTAAAAGGTGCGTTGTGCTCTTTTCCTTCAACCAAGTTTTATTTTTGTCCCACAGGGTTTTTATTGTTACTTGGCAAGGTTTTTTAGTGAGGCAACAACTCATGCACCATTTCGTCTTTGACTTGGCACAAGGGGGAGTGTTAAAGGAAAAACATATTGTGTGCCTTTGTCAAAGCAACTGACGGAGAGGGAATCAAGGAATCAGTGATTACCATCAATCAGCACAATTATAGATCAATCAGTATTCAATGTATTTAATGTAATTAATGTTTCCGTTGTAACTCTATCCCTATATAAAGGGACTACGAAATGAAATGAGTAGACCAATTCCAATCCATTTTTACTTTAACAGAAATGTATTTGTTCCTCAGAGGCCTTTAATACGTTATGTAAGCAAGACTCATTACCAAAATGAATTATTTAATTATATTTTTCTAATTTTAAAACTATTAGTCTATTACCATACTTGGTTGAGAACAAAAAATTATAGAGAATGTAATAAAGAAACTGTTGGAATATCGAAAGAAAAAATCATGAAAAATAATAGAGTTCAGAGTTTGGGTCCCTATAATAGAGATTTTAGAAAGAAACAGTGGAGCAGGAGTGCAGGACCAATGACAAGAACAACTTCCAGTAAACACCACAAAACCATAACCCAGAAAATAGTTGAAATCCAAACAAATCAATTCAAATCACAGTAGATGGTTCTTTGTACATCCTTAACAAAGAACTTTGGCAGAGGAGATTTCTGTCAAACTTTGGGCAAAGAAGTTCATCAACTACCCAAATTTTGCAAAATGCCATGAATTATATTCAAATTCTGCAGTATTACGTCCTCAGTTGTCTTTCACTGAAACTTATAAGTAGGAAGAATCACGATCTGTCAATTTGAGACACAGAAGAAGGTGGACTCTTTCATACTATGTAGCCAAGAGACATTCGAGGGCAAGATGAAGAAGAGCGGCACGAGGGAGGAATAAGAGTGATGAGAGGAAGAAGAAGAGCACTGTCAACATAGGTGAGAGATGAGCGCACTTAGCGATGGAGAGAAAACGGTGTCAGTTGAGGTTCAACTTTTTGGTACCCTTAGCATGGGCTACTTAGCGAGGTGATTTTGGAAAAAAGGGTACAAGATAGTACCATTTATCTTTGCACCGCATCACACCAAACGTGACTCAACCACTTGAGTAAGAATAACTCAGCTAGTACCACTTAACACTGCAAAACAAACGGGCCCCAAGTGAGCAGCTCTGTATCTATTAAGGCACTGCAACAAACATTTCGCACTGCGTCAATAGTTGCCATTTGGTGAGGGTTTGTATATTTTCAGACAGTACACTTCAAGAGGGATTAAACTTACCAGATCAAGGTTTTTAGTCAATGAAATCAGTAAATTGAGGATTAATATCACCTCCCTAGTCGGGAATTTTCTACGAAATTTTAAAACTACAAATACACTACCCCATATTCCCTTTCTGCATATTTGAGACTTTATTTCCTGTATTCATCATGTGCACCAAAGATTTGGGTTCAAAGACATGATACACATGCTATACATAAGAATATGTATAGAAACAAACCAACCAAAGATCTGCCTGTGACCATGCAAAATGCAGAATGCAAACTATACCACCGTCCATTATCAGATCCCACAAACATCTGTGAGTAGTAGAAAAGGAAGATGGAGAGGAAGGAGGAAGAAGCAAACATTACATATTTTCATTATATTGTCCATGAGAGAGGGAGAGAGATGAAGGAGAGGAGGAGAGGGAGATGGGGGAGGTAAAGGAGAGGAAGGAGAGAGAAGAGGAAGAATGTGAGGAGACAATTTACAAGACTAGCAGATCAACCAATTGAGTGGAACATAAATGGCTATGGATTGAAAATACAACAGGGATGGCTCGATTAGCCCGAATTACAAGAGATATACACTAAGAAATCCCTCTTCTAAACTAAAAAGGTATGTTTTCCCTATTCCTATGCTTCAAAACTTGGTGTCTTCTCAGAATGAAACCTACCCCAGTCAGTTAGGAACCTAAATAAATGATTTGATACAAGCACTAAAGATAAATAAGACCATAAATGATCAAAAAGCAGATCCCACCAATTCATTCGCAATCTGAAACTCCATATAAAGAAAAGAGAAAGCAAAGACCGTCAGCTCCACAAATATTTTTCCAATTATGAGGCCTTACCCCCATTATGCAGAAACCTCCTCCCTGTTATTTCCGCAACTATAACATTATCATATTGCCTGTAACTGTGAAAAGGAGATCCGGATAATTGACCCACCAAGCGAGGTAGCATGCTTGCACACAAGGGCTTCAGTGGCCTGCTCCTCAGTTTCAAACAGAACTAAGGCCTGCTTCTTCCCGTTCATCTCAAAAAGCTTTGTGTTGACAATGGTACCAATATCCTCTAGGTGGGCCACAATCTCATCTTCAGCGACTTCTTGTGGAAGAGAGGACAAGTGGATCATCTTTGTAGGTGAGCAGCAATAGCGGTAGTTCTTTGCAGCATTACGGTTGAAGCGGTTGAGATTTGAATTCATGTATTCATGAGTGTCGGCACCCTGAGTTATATTTGGATGCTTTGAGAAGTTAACCTCCAATCGCTTCCCAAACAGGATTGCACCCTATATCACATATTTGAAAAAAGTATTGGTACTGTATGAGTTCAAGAAACTAAGTCTAACATTAACAACAAATAATGTGGTATAGAGATATTATGCTTCCTCCAGAATAATATGGGCCAATATCCAATATCCAACCAAAATGACAAATCCCACTTCCATTATTCCATATCTTCCAGCTTGCATTTTTGTGAGTCTCACAACAACTGAACTTTTTAGATCTGTTTACTTTCAAACCCCCATATTCCATAGAAATCCCAACTATAATCAAACTTCCAGATAAAAACCCAAAGGTAACTGCTCGTTTCCAGGAATAAAAAAATAAAAAAATTGTATGCTCAGCAAATTACAAATGTGAAACCTCGTACCCCTTGTTTACCAACTCATAACCCCACCTCTAAATGAAACTCCTTTGCACAATCAACTGACAACGCATAAAGAGCCAGCCCATTTAAAAGAGTGGCAGTGGATGACCACTCGGAAGTCAAGCTTCATCCTATAGACTAACCAAAAGATTGACAGAAAAATCACTCACATAAGTGGTTTCATTCCTAATGAGATTGGCATGCAATCACAGTGAAGTGAGAATCATAATCTCCTATAACATCACAAAAAGAAACATTATCCTACATAGAAAAGAGAAGTTTGAACTACCTTTAAAAAGTGTACTGCCAGTTCAGCCTGGAAGCCATCACCCATCTGGACTAGTGCATGATCTGGTTTGTTCCGAAGAAGCTTAATTCTCACAATGTTTCCATAAATGGAGAACAGGTTAAAAAGCTTATCTTCATCTATTCTCTGAAAAGAAAAGTGCAGACCATGTCACATCAAAATCATAAGCGCTAGATAAGAGCATGAGGAAGGAAAGAGGAGGCACTTACATCGGGATTCAAGTTTGACACAAGGACCGTACACCTGTCATTTGTCCCACTTATACCAGGAGGCAAACCTCCACCAAAGGCAGCAGCAATCGCAGCCGCGTTAGCCATCTAGAGTCAAGGGGGAAAAAGAAGTCAACTGTATAATTTTGCAAATCTTTATTGTAAATAGACAAACAATTAAGGTGCCACATGTTTATGCAAACAATCTGATAGAGTAGAAGCTTTCATTTTCACTATTTCAGCTGAAAGTAATAAACCCTCCAATATCATCTAGTCCTAGCGTTCCTTGAACGGAACTCTTACTAGTTGTGAACTCGTGATTGCCTAGAAGCAGTATACAAGGCATTATAAGGATCAATATAGAACAAGACCATCCCCAGCCCATCCCGAAGAAAATAAACACATGCACTGAAAATGACCCAAACACGAGCTAGCAGACATACACATCCGGCACCAAGGATTTAAATTTTACTATTTTGAAAAGGAAAAAAAAAAAAATCTAAACTCTTGACAAGTTAAATATTTCATAAAAAGTGCAGGTTACGTGCTCCAGCTCAGGATTATCTCATGCACATCTAAGATGAAGTGAACGCTACCCACCTGTGGGAATCCAACTGAAACACAAAACCATGTACATGTCAGTAGGTGATCTAGATCACAAAGCTGCAATAAATAAAATATTTCTTAGACAAAGCACCTGCCCTGGCTCCAGTAGCTTGAAGGCCATACATGCCTCCTGAATCACCATATCCAGGCTGTAACACAAAAAAGAACAGAGAATTAAAAAAATTAGATATCCTACAGATCACTAGAGAAGAAATAACACATGAACTAGAAGACAGAACAATGCGCAGCTGAACGCACTTGTGGGGATTTTCCTTTCTGTTCCGAAGGCAAATTTGGATTTGTGAAATCCCTGGGAAAGAGAGGAAAGAAAAAAAAATGATTCAGCACTAACAGCAAGGAAGGGTCAAGAAAAGAGATAAGTTGTAACCATTAGGTTCCAACCCACCTTGAACGCTCATTATTGTAGTTCACTTGCAACTCATCAAGGCTGGACATGAATAAGAAAATTGAATAAATTAACATCTGATCTATATCCATATACAAATGCAAATTACATTATAACCATGGAAAGGTTGAAACATACTTTGAGAACTGAATGTCCAGCTGACAACAACCATCGTAAATATTGCGTCCCTATAAAGAGCAGATGCATTAAGCCATGCTCAACAATTAATAGACAACCAGGATGCAGACCTTAGGAAAAGCCTCTTATCCAAGCTGAAAGGAAATACGGATGTTGAAATAATACCTGCAGTGCAGTTCTAGCTGCAACGGCACTTTGGCGAGACTGATACTGAATGAGGGCCTGAAAACCTACATAGTTTCACAAACAGGATGGAAAAGATTTTACAGTTCAGAAAAAGATGCTGTATTCATCAGTTAAGAACTGTGTATTTTCTGGAATGCAAAGCACATATATCACAAATAGAAATTCAAGCATTTTGGATTTCCTAAGTTGTTTATAAGTAGTGAACAACCACTAATCTTCAATGGGCACATGACCTTTACCTCATAAACAAGCACATATGCATCTGGCTAAGGACCAAGAGTAAACTCGATAGTTGTAATCTACAATGAAAGAGGTATAGACTGAGATAGAAAGAGAAAGAAAACTGTAGATGCTGACCAGCTGACTTCTGGAACGTGACAATCTTCTCTACAAATCCATGAGGAAAAAATACTTGATGCAGCACTTCCACTGTTATAGGATATAGCATGTGGTGGACTGTAACTAAGAGAATTCGGTTTGGCTGTGCATCCCCCGAGAGTGCCCGACAGCAGACCAGCATAGAGACAGACGAGAGAGGAGAATGAATAAAGAAGTACAGATAGAGAGAGAAAAATTGAAAATAATAATGAAAATAATATTTCTTCTATAATGATAATGAAGACAAATCCTATTATCTGGTTCTTATAAGTCCAGATGCAGATGAGGCACTGGCATTACAAATTACAAAAATAAAAATAAAAAGCAAAAACTTAATGCTGCCTTCAGAAGCATGCTAATCCCATTTCTTAGCATGTAAGTAATTTATACCGAGTTTTCCTAGACCTCCCTGGAAAACATTCGGCAAGACACTACATACTCCATAATATTAAAGAAACTAAACAAACACAGAAGCCTTCACAAAAAGAACTGAATGTAAATAATAGGCCTTCAAAGAAAGCACAATACAGAAGGTAGAACATTAGGATAAACTGAACAATAACTCAACATGAAATGTAAGCTCTAAGCACTTATATCTATATAATCCTCTTACTTCTCCCTAGCTAGTAAGGGGGTGCTTCTGCTGATTAAATAGACTTTTCGACCTGTATTTTGATGGGACATCCTACCGAGTAACATTTGCTATGTCATTTTTGAAGTTTTTTCCCTCTCAATGTCAGTCTAAATAACTGTTAATATTGCCAACCCACTGATGAAAGAGCCATTGATCAATGATAAGCAATTGATTAATATAGGTCTATTTCCTCTATTCACTCGATTACACATGTAAATGTAGATCCATTAGAAACATTACCATATACCTGAGGAAATCTATCCTACCAATATTAAGTATTCAGATGAATATATATATATATATATATATATATATATATATATATATCCTCTGTCTATATTAGAAGGAATTTAATACATGATTACAATTGACATCCTGAATCAGAAAAATATAATACTAGACTTCTACAACAGCTAAATATTATAGTTCCACAGCATATGCTAACAAACAGCAAAGTGGTAAACAGTATTAATACCAGATGAAGGTACTGCAATTTAAAATTTAAATCCTTACAACACCTTCAAACAGAAATATAAGGCCTAAAAGGTACCAACCTCATCTCCTCGTCCTTGAGCATTTTGATACATTGTTGTTAGTTCTTGATGTGATGAGAACTGGACATAAACATTCCTTCCCCTAGATAAGTATAATTAGAGATTAGAAACATGATATTTAGAGTGTGTACACCACAGTGCTCCCAAATAAAATACAAGCAACATCTTTATACCTCACAGCAGGTTGAACATTTGCATAGAATTGCAATGCACTTACTGCAGCAGCAGTATCCTGCATTTGAATAAGAGCCTGCAAATACAGCAGATTTCACATGACACATCAAATATAGGTTTGTCGTAAACTCAAACATAATAGCTGCCTTTAACATGTGCAAATGATATAAAAATAAGACAAAATAAAAATAAAAACCTGGTTTTTTGCACGAAGCATCACAAGCTTAGTTATGACTCCAAAGGGCTGAAATAGCTGAAGCAAATCATTCTGGTACAAAAATAAGCTCCATCAGAAAGTAGATTGATAAAAATGAAAGCAAAATCATCCAAAAGAAATCTACCATATAAACATAAAAATTATAAAACTAATTGGAGAGAAATTCTCTCCAACAGCAGTCACTAAAACATTTTGATGTCATTTCTTCTCCCCGAGTTTGCACTTATCTCCACTTATATAATTTCCTCCTTACTATAGAAGTTTTCATAATTAGCGCACTGCTTCAATTCTGCTTATTCACCCATATGGGACTTTGAGACTTGCTGAATCATTTGTGTAGTCCTACAGATAGATCATTCACCAATATGGGCACATGTCCACTGGGCACAAATGCACATTGCCCAACCATATTGATTCTCTAATTAGTAGAACTTTCAGGCATTGCATATTAGTTTGCAACGACCTGCGAAATCATGTGGTCATATGCGTCTATCAAGCAGAAAAATTGAAGAAAAGAGAATGAAATGCCATTAGACTTATTATCTAATAGAATTTAAGGTGCACGTACAAACTTTTAGGAGAAACATATCTTTTATTAAGAAAAGATTAAAGTACAATAGAGAACAAAGGTCATTTAATGAAACCAAACAGAGACGTGAAGCTAAAGCAGAGTAGCATCCCAATCTAATCAGATACCAGAAGAAATGCCCAGTACCAAACTTTGTCCCACAAGTAATCTACCTCCTCACCCCTAGTTCCCTCAAATATCCTACTATTCAGTTCCTTCCAAACCACCCAAAAACTTTATCATCATGGCACCACTTCCTCTTTCTTCCTCCAAAAGACTTAAACCAGTCACACAAAAAGGCAATTCAAGCAACACAAACAACCCTTTTCACTTTAGACGCTATAGAATTTTTTTGCCGTACAGTCATTGCAATGAGCCAATGAAGCAAAACTTAAGGTACTTTAATTATTTGTTACCACTAGAATATGAAACAATTAATGACCTACATCACACAGCTAAACTTTCTGAAACAGTAAATTATTACACGTGATTTTCGTTCAAGCCCCCAACAGACCCAGCCTCCCTCGTTAAAATTGAATTCCAAGTGCAGGGCTCTCTAGCCGTGGATAGAGGCTGGTCCAAAACATAAATTGTTGGTCCACACCTAAAAATGAATACATTACTATTCTTTAGACTAGTTTACTATCTCCTTTGCTCAGTTCATCTTTATTTGCTAACACAATCAAGTTTACAGCCTTTAGCTTTGTTGGCATAAGACGGTCTAAATGGCTTCCTTTCTAGTTGCTTTTCAATAAAGAACATCTTCTTAACCATAGATGTAGCAACACATAGTAAGGCAACATCTTACAGGACAAGGTCTAACTGTCAATCGTAGCCATCTAATTAAAGATGCGCATACATATTTTTCTGTAATCATTCCTAATGAGGTTGTTATTACATTTTTTGCCCCTACTCAAATCAACAAATTCTGTCAACAAACAAAACCTAAAACTCCCACAATACTGCAATACAAAACTGTAGTGAATCTTAAATTCTGGTGATTCTATATCTACTACTAACATATCAAGCATTGATCTTTCCAAAAAGAATGATGAAAACATTGTCCTATATATTGTAAGTTTATTCGCCTAAACAATGTGTGGTCCCTCTGAAACCAGAAGTAGCTTAGTTCCTCTGACATCCGCCTCTCTCCACCATAAAGCTCCCTAGGAAGGCCATGGGACGTCCCTTAGAATCCCTACTTTAAAAAATTTCACCAATCTATTTGCGAATTTTCTCCCCAAGTTGAATGCCATAGAGCATTCAAAAGATCTCCTTCATCACTTCGGTCACATCAATAAGACAGACAGCACCAGTAAACATAACTGTTCTGATAAGAAAACTAAGAAAAGAAAATAATTCTCATAACTTTTACAGCTAAGCAAGAGTTGCACGCGCCTTTACATATCAATTGACTCAAATGCTTTCGGTCACAATAAATTAAATTTGACCCAATCAAAAGATTTCGATAATCAAACAACTTTCAATAAGCCAGTAAAATAAATCGTAAGCACTTAATAGCCACTCAATCTAGATTTGTATGCACATAGTAAGAGTGCATGGTAGGATAGAAACATACTTCAGAAATTTCATGCCCCACATTCCGAACGTGAATGACTTTGGAAGGTTCTGTCATTGCAGAAGCCCTGCAACAAAACAAAACAAATATTAGCTTTTCAGACAATGCAAGCAAAACCAATTACTTTCTACACCTGATATGCCTAACAATGCACACACATTCTGGGCTCCAAAAACAGAAAAAAAAGATTTAAACTTTTCCTTGTACAGAGGGAAACAGTAAATTCAAGAAAAGAAAAGAAGGAAACTTTGAATTGATTCTGTTAAACAAAGTGTAGCTGACCAATTGACTAAGAGGGTCTGTACAACTCAAAACCCTAAAAAGACCAGTTTGATTGCTGAAAAGAGGTGAAGAAGAGTCAGAGGCGTTTGAGTAACAGATCCCTCCCGGTTAAATATTCCGGGCTGAAAAAGACAAAGTTTGAATCTTTCTCCGCCGAATCGCAGCGTTTGATTCAAATGAAGCCTTATTTAACGAAATTCAAATGCAAAAGTTGAGAGAGAGAGAGAGAAGTTACTTGCCTGAGAGAGAGAGAGAAGAGAGAAGGGGATCGAATGAATGAGAGGGAAGGGAACTCAAGTGAGGAGGAGAAGTGCTTCAGAGACACACAGGGGTGTAGGTGGGTTGAGAGATTGATTGTTTGAGATTCCAATTCACACAAACAAAAAAAAAAAAAACAGAGTACAAAACAAATCTATTTTGCCCTAAAGCTTGGGTTTTTAACACGTGCGAGGCCATTCCCGGGACCACTGGACCAGTCACCAATTATCCAAACTTATAGATTGTCTTTTCTTTTCTTTGGTCATGAACAGTTATCCAAACTTTATATTTGGGCCTCTTATTCGAATTTTGTATAATAATCCAGTCCTCTTAGGGTCAGTTTGGGATTTATGTGCTGTGAGAGAGGAAGCAGAGTTCTGATTTTCTAAGCTTGGATGTCTCCTTCATGTGTATTCGTCTCTATGAGACTCTATCTCTTTAGTAGTCTCTTCACACAAAAAAAAAAACAAAAAAACACAAAATAAATTGTTTAGCATTGAGATACCAGACTGGAAGTAATTAATTAAAAGATAAGCATTTATATCAAATTTTTTTATCCATGGATGGTAGATTGCAACTAATTTAGACCGAAATGGTATTCCACAAATTTCAAATGGTGAATTCCAAAATTTGTAATTGGCTTTATGCGGATCCCACTTTTTTCAATTGCGTTTATCATAATCCCTTTCTAATAATTCACGAAAGGTTGTTTAATAACGTATTAGTTGTTTGATGGGTTAAGCCACCTAATCTTGCAATAATAATGGGCTCTCATTCCTCTTCAAATGAAATATTAAGAAAAGAAAAGAAACTGCAGTGACTATTATCAAAGGAAGTATATATGAAACAAACTGCAGTGGCTATTAACAAAGGAATGATGAAACCCAGGTAGAATAACAACTGCACGAGAAAAAATAACAACTAGCAGAATCATTCAAACATGAAAATGAGGCCAAAACAAATACAAAAGTCGTGCAGGAGCAAATCCTGCTTCATAGAGCAAAATATGAGAAACAAAGACTATGAAGTTGCATATAGTCAATGTTTATTATGAAGAAGAAATCTATTGTACAAAACCAAAAGAGAGAGAAAAAAATCTATAACATTTGGGACAATAAGATAAGCAATCTACACTAGCAAAAATCTACAATCCAGGAAAGAAAAAGAAAAATTGGAAGACACATTTCAAAAGTCCATGCATGAGAATTGAAAGAAAAATGAACTCAAATGCCCAATGATCAAAGCAAACTAATCAAGGTTTTACCTAGGGCTACCACTTGGTTTGGTAATTACCAAACTGACCGAATACCAACCGATATTTTAAGTTTGGTAAACCGACTTTTTGGTAACCGAGACCGATAAAACCGAAATCGAAAATTACGGAAAAAGTTGGTTTGGTTTTAGTAAATACCGAATCTACCGATTATCTAAATATTAGCTTTATATACTATGGTTTTCAATACACATACATATATATTAAGAAATAAACATAAAATTTTCATAATAGTATGAACATTACTACATATACTACATTAATAGTACATGTATTTTAAGTAACTTAGTTAAAGATGGTTAAATAACCTAGTTTTATTGAAAATGACTCAAACTTGATGTCATATATACAAAAGAAAGCTATAATTAGAAGATGAGTACAAAGTTTATGACTATAAAATTGAATAACCTAGTTTTGTTCATTCTAATTTTAATTACAAAAAATTAGTTGTTCTAAAGTTGGTAATACCGAAAACCGAAATACCGAATTTGGTAGTTATGATTAAAAACCGAAAATTTTGGTTGGTGATTGGTAGCTCAATTTTGAAACCGAAAGCTTTGGTTTTGAAGTTGGTAATACCTATAACCGATTCGAACCGACCAAGTGACAGCCCTAGTTTTACCTCTTCAAAATTGGGGGACATTGCCCTCTGGAGTTTAATGAGATTGGATGATGCTCGTCAGAGATTTCAGTGAGAGTGAAAAGAAATAGGAGAAAGCGAAGGAAAAGGGAGGTGGCAGAAGGATAAGGAAGAAGAGGTTGCATTGTAAATTCTAAAAATAGGTAGGATAAAATGCGTAGTTTTTTTTTTTTTTTAACTTTGTCAAGGGGAACCCAAAGCCTTCCTAGGCCCAAGATAAACCCCTTCGACGCATGTGAAATGCTCCAACTGTGCATTGCAGCACAGTGCCTGGTCACTTTGACAGCTTCGGGGTTCGAACCTAGGTTGGGGAGTACACCCAATTAGGCAAGAACCACTAGGCCACTTGCAATGGTTATAGAATGCATAGTTTAGTAAAAGTCATTTAACGCTCTTTGCTTTCTATCTTCCTTCCGCAAAAGCAGTTTTGAAAAACTACCAATTGTTGCTTCTCAAAATCTCTGTTGGGAGAATCAATAAATGACCAAAAGCAGATTTTCAAGACTTTATCAAATAGACTAGTCCAGGGCCCATAAGCACTTTGGTCTCAAAAGCTCCCCAAGAAGCAATGCCAAACTAGCCCTTATTAGATTGCTGGAGGACTATTAGATGTTACAAAACATCTAGTTGAAAAGTCTACGAGCAAGATACATGTTTCAAAATGGTTATGCCCTCCTCTAAGTAGATTGAAAGTAAATAGAGATGGAGCTTTCCAACTGCAAACCCACAAAGGAGGAGTTGGCATGGTTGTTCGGAATGAGTATAATGCTTTCATGGAGACGATATGCTATCATACTCAACAAGCGTGCTCTACACTTCGTGTGGAGGCATTAGCACTACATGCGGCATTGCAACTAGTGATCCAACAACAATGGCTTGAAGTGGATGTGGTTGTTACTAACAACCCCCCCCCAAAAAAAATAATAATAATAATAATAATAATTTGATTGATTAAGTCAAGTAAACCAATTAATAGATTTTATTACACTAATTTATATCCAAAGAAACCCAATTAGCTATAAATTCAAATAAAATCATGCCTAATTAAACAAATCAAAAATTTCAAATTGGGATTCTAATAAATAGAGGAGAATAATTTATAATAGGGTGGTGCTATTCACACACCATTTTTCTCTATTCACACACCCCTCTATTTTTCTATTACTTTAAATCAATTTTTTTTTACAAATTACCCTAATTACCCTCTCTTGCAATTAAGTTTTTTTTTTCTTTTTTTTTTTCTATTTGGCAATTCAATTATTCACAAATCGATCTATACCCTTATTTTCCCGCAGGCACAGAGGACTTCAAAACTCTTTTCAATTCCTTTTTTTTTTTTCCCATCAAAACTTCTCTAGCATAGTCATTCTCTCTAATGTGATGCTTTGAAGTTCAATCAAAGCAGAACAAACAACTTTAGACCCATCTTTAGAGAAAATTTTACACTTGATTGGCAATGGAGCCATTTGAGAAAAATATGAGTTCAGTGATCATTCGAGTCCCTTTGAATCCATCATTCCTGGTAAGATTCTAACTGAAAATATTTGGTGTATTTGAATCCATTGAGCAACTATATAATTTTACAGTAGCCTAATTATGATAGCCTTATAATTATAGATATGGTTTGTTCTACTATATTATGCTAGAATACGTACGAAAGATTTTGCCATAGGAAAATTATACAAATATGAGTTGAGGGGGGTTTCAGAGATAAGGAGTGGTTGCTTGTGGGGGTGGGTTTCAGCAAGGGTTTGTGTTTTTTATTGAGGGTTGATTGGTTTTGATGCTTCTAGTTACTATTGTTTTTTTTTTTTTTTTTTTTTTTTGAGATTTGGACGACAGTAGTAACCACACACACACCCTCATGCAGTGTATCCCAGCATAGCCGGACTAATCACTGCACCGCAGACGCACGAACCTTGGTGTTTAATCAACCTAGGTCCCTCAAATCTGCTGGCCACGGGGTGGAGCTGGAATTCGAACGCTAGACCTAGGGGTTGCAGACTAGGCTGCTCGACCAACACACCACACCACGTGGTTAGTTACTATTGTTTATTAGCTTTTATTTTTATGATGCAATGTTGTGGACTGGTACATTGATTTTTGTTATTTTCTACCAAATTATTTGGGTAATTCATGCTTCAATATACATTATTGAAGTATTTGTGCTGACAATTTTATCATTGCTTCTAGTTGAAAGGAATTAAATGTGTTGAGATAAGGATAGCTTACTCTTTGCTACTGTAAGTTCATGTGCAACTTTTTACTCTCTGGTTTTGCAGCCCCAACCATGGTTTGAAGCACTTCATTTTTATATACATACCAACTTTTTGCCATCTATACATTTCAGTTCAGTAATTATAACTACTTCTCTAAATAACCAACTAGTTATTGTATTGGCATTCTCTTCACAATGTTGAATTAGGTCCGGTACCTTTTTACCTAATAAAGTGGAGAGCAAAACCATATTTACTGCTGAAAATTAGTGTTACTTGGAAGATCTTAGTATCATAATATCATAGTAGCAAAAAAATTTGATTTATTGTATAATGATGGTTGATTCATGACTTGTCAACTTATACTATATTACAAGAGCGAAACCTTAGGGGCTTCGAGTCAAGGGCAGCGGCGACTTTGGCCATCGTAGGGTAGAGTACGCGACATTGATGGAAATTCACATGTCTATAGGTCCTTCGAGGTCTGAGGACAGTGGTGGTGGTGGTGACAAATTCACTACGGAAGAGTTGGTGGATTTCCGGTAGGTGGTGATTAGGATCCATTCGTGTTCTCGAAGCGACTCGGGATTCCCAGCAGCGATCATGGTGCAGTAGATCAAAGGTTGTTTTGTGCCTTGGCTGGTGTTGTTGAGTGCTTTTGATGAGCAGTTTGGTGACGATGGACTGGAAGGATTGACCGCCAGAGACTATGGATGTGGATTATGGCAGAAAGTGGCTTCTCGTTCTCCTGCTAGCTTTGATTTTCCCTAGGCTTGGGCTTAGTCTCAAGCTTGGGCTGTTAGGACCTGGTTTTTGGGCTTTTAAGTAGGGTGTCTTACCACCCTGGCCTCATTTATTTTTGAGAAAATTCTGCAGATGACCAAGGTTCACAGTTGACATGTCTCAACTCTGTCCAACTCTTTTCAGGGTTTTTATTCCTCCACTCTTAGTCCTTATGGAAAAAAAATGAGATCTCCTGAGGTGCAACTTCTGCCATTACTTTTTAGGAAAAAATGTTTCTCACAAACGGCGCCATTTGTTGGCGATGCAAAATTCCAATTGGATTTTGACTCACCAATAAATACATACTAGAGCTGGAGTTAACCAGGAACAATCGAGGAGCTTCATTTTAATCGTTGAATTTACCCTTAACCATTGGCTGGAAGAGGAGAAGGTGTACCGCAGAAAACCCTTTAATGCCTAAGTCAATAACTTTCTTAATTGGGCGTAGTAAAACAAATCGAAATCAGATGCCTAGCCTCGCTGTGAAGCCCCTTATTTATAGATGATTGCTTAGAGTAACTCCAACAACTTCCCTATAATTTTTGTATTATAGAGAAGCAAAAGTCAAACCTTTAGCCTATTTTTCTTCTCCAACTCCAACAGATTCCCTAGTTTACAGTAATCTATAAAATCTTCATATTCTTCTTTAAAATTTTGGAGTTTACTGTTGTCACGCCCCTGATTTTTAACACAATTAAAAATCGATATATAACCTCATAATTATACATGCGTGAACGTTCAGCCATCAATACCAAATACCTGGAAAACTTTTTCCCTTTATACCATATACATATTGATGCCTTGAACCCACTATGTCAATATTGACCCGCCCACAGAGTCATATATTACATAAGCTTACGAATTAAATTGTCAACAACAAGATAAAACGTAAAAGCTCCTCAGAGTTTACTACAAAGCGGAAGTCATAACAATGGCAAAGCTAATCAAATTTGCTTCCTACCAGTTCTGCTGCCAACAAGATACCTCAGCTTTAGCCACGCTTTCCCTGACCTGCAAGACTAACCCCTACACCGTTTGAATAGTGCACCAGGTTGTCACACAACAAACCCGATAAGCTTTTGCAATCCCGTATGAGTAACTCAAAATAACTCACGCCAATTCACGGGATAAAAGCCCGCACAACTCACGCCAAACACGAGGAAAACCTTTTGACAGGACCCGCCCCGGATTTCACCCTGAAATCCGAAGTGACCCTGCGGGGCCCACCATAGAAGAAATTCTACCAAAAATTTGGCGGAACTTCCCCTAAAATGGGCTACCCAAACCTGTAGAAAATATTTACACTTCTCAATCAATTCATCCTTATGCTCCTGGAGCCACCCTGCTCCCCAAAACAACATCAGTCTCCAATTCACAAAACACACATCTCAACTCGAATAGCATAAATCCCATAGGTAATCAGAGCAATTCTAACATAAAGATAAAAGAGGAAAACCTAATTCAAAGGCAGATGCGGAAGCCATGCTGTGGACTATGCCTCAACCCCGTGTACGCTCGACCTCAACCAATTCGCCTGCAAACTGGGCATTTGAAACCGAAGGGCCCAGGGAAAAGTACATAAAATACGTTAGCGTGAGTGGACAAAAATAAACAATTTTTAAACCAAATGGATTTTATATTTTCCCACATTTATTTCCTTAAAAAACTCTCGATGCATGCAACGATTTAGAAAACAAATCACGAGAAGCTCCGCTCAAGAAAAACCGACTAGCCCCGCTAGTCACAAACAACTGAGAGGAAAGATCGAACTCCGATACTCAACAGGATAAGACCAGCCCCGCTGGTTACACGGAAATCAGACTAGGCCCTGCTAGTCGAGAAATGATAGGATATGAGGAAGAGATATCACCATACGGGAAATGGAGTCTCCCAGGCTCTACTTACCCTCAACTGCCACTCACACATAGATTGTGCGAGGAGGAGAACTAATAACCTCAACTTCCACTCACACATAGATTGTGCGAGGAGGAGACCAAATAACCTCGACTGCCACCCACGTGAGGAGGAGAATAAATCACCTCTACTGCCACTCACCAACACAAAGTAGGTGAGGAGGAGAACAAGCTACCTCAACTGCCACTCACCAACACAAAGTCAGTGAGGAGGAGACCTAATCACATAACCCGCGTATGGTGAGGAAAAATCATCGAAAACCAGTAAATCCATGTAGCTTCCCCACATTTCTCACAAGATAGAAACCATGTATTCAACGACGTGACCCCGCACGCCAAGATTACTCTCAATCTCAAAATGGATAAGTGAGAAATAGGAATAAATCGACGGCGTGTGGGACACGCCCAAATATTCTCAAATCCGTAACAAAAACCGGAAATTAGTATAGGTAAATCCCATTTCCAAAAATCTCTCAAAATCTCCAAGAAGCCAACCACATCCAAAATCCTTAATTAGGCATTCCCGATGCCAAAATCGAAACTCAATAAACAATTGAGAATATCCAACTCCATTGAAACTCATCTTAAAAATCTTCCAGGAGCTTAACTCGGTGGTTAGGGATATGCTTAATTCTGGAAATTTACCTCGGAAATAAGGAATTCATCAAATAATATTATAAATCAAGACCAACCTTTGAAACTCATTATTGAAAGTAAATCCATGATATAATTCGAAATCAATTTCCGAAAATTAATTCATTTCCTCAAAAAGTAATATGAATAATCACTAGAGCATTATTTTTAAGAAAATAAATGCATGCATCGCTATTTAAAACAAAAGTCCACTCACAGTACTGTTCCGACGATCACGCATTCGTGTTCCGTCATCGAGCAATAGCTCGGTACGTCGGCCTGTACACAATTATATTTCCGTAAATAATTCTTCAACAATTTAATACAATTCCTAAAATCAATTCCTCATAATTTCACCTCCCAATTCTCCTCGGATTTAGCCCAAATTATACCACTAATACCAATTTGTTAATTTAAAGGTTCCAAGGCAGAACCGAGAGATATCCGACGGTCAGATTCTCGTAATTCGATAATCAAAACCCTAAACTTCAAAATTCATAAATAATTCCAAGTTTCTCCAAAAATTACCAAACTTCACATACAAGCTCTACACAATTTATAGGATTTAATGGGCTAAAAACCGGAATTAAAACACTACCTTACGCGCCTTCACGCGCCACCTACAGTGGCGGCGCGTGGGGCTCACGCGCCGGTGGCCACCACCTCCAATGGTCACCAAATTTGGCCACCACCTCCGAATTTCACCAAATTTCTACTCATCATACCCAACATTTTTCTCAACCACAACACAATCCAATTTTACCTTTAAGAGCTCCAATTCGGCCGGTGAAAAATTTCCAGAAAAATCCCAAACCCTAGGATCGGGCTTTCCTTGATTCTCCTTCCACGCTGCAAATTGCGGCTTAAGGCTAGGGTGGAAATGATCCTTGGCAAAAACCCCACCTTCGACGCCGGTTTGGTGGCCGGAGACGGCCGGAAACGAAAGATATCGGCGTTGACCACTTCTGCTACAGTGAAACTTCAAGGACCCGATGCGTCATTTTCCGGCCAAGTCGCCGTGAGTTACCGCCGTGGGGAGGTTGGGTAGGGGTAGAGGAGTCGACCGGTGCTGGTTGTTCGCTCCCAGGTGGCCGGAAGAGGGAGATGGCAGGAGTTGCAGAGAGAGCCGAGGAGAGGAAGAAAAACGCGGGAGAAAGAGAGAAAAGAGGAAAAAAAAAAAAAAAAAAACTTACCGGCCACAGTAACTTTTTCAAATTTATACTACTTATCATGAACAGTAACTTTCACAATTTCGCTTATAACTTTCGCATACGAGCTCCAATTTTTACGTACCACATATGTACGCCCTCGGTTTAACGCCCTCTACAACTTTCATGAAGAAAACTTTCTCAAATTTTGACCCGAACAAAAGTCAACAATTTAAGGCCACTAAAGTTACCGAAAAAGAGTAAAGGTAAAACAAATTGTCGTTCAATGTCCAACAACTAGTAAACCGGTGAATTTAGGTTCGGGACGTTATACCTTTCGACTTGAAAATAAGGAAAACATACCATGCTTCCCAAAACAATACTCTTTTCCAAAAAGGAAATCACAAAAGCCACACCGTGGCAAAATCATATAAATCGTTAACCTAACAATTCAAATATGATTAATCGATCCAACCTGGATAAAACGCATAAGCATATCAATCATACCTATCGTTAACCTAACAATAGCATATGATTCACAAGTCCTCTCAAGACATTTAAAAGAAAGAATCTTCGAAACTCTCTTTTAAAAACACGTACTCATGAGCATCAGATAGCTCCCCGCTACCCCCCATGATGTACAAACAACAAATCAGTCCAACCTAGACACACAACACATCAACACAGATTCACCACGAAGCCACTAATACATGAATACATATGTATATATATATATATAGCATAATATATATATATATATGTACACACATAGTCATCCACTCAGAAATACCACTAATACATGAATACATATGTATATATATATATATATATATATCCCATAATATATATATGTACACACATAGTCATCCACTCAGAAATACCACTAATACCATCTATAGTCACAGTTAATCCCATAATTCTAACACAATATGGTAACTAGGCTCATAACATAGATAAATCATTGGTCACCATCTGCAACCTATCACCATCTGGGACTCTTGGTTTTAAGACCCCGTCTGGTCTTAGAACCAACCGTTGGTCACCATCTGCGACCCATGCTTTTCAGACCCCATCTGGTCTCAAATCAACACTAAGTAAGTCACACCTGACCTAAAAACGTTACGACCATCTAGTTCCGGCTTTCCCTATCCCTGCTCACCATCTGTGACCCTTGGTACAAGGACCAATACATTTAAAATGAGTCACGCTTGACTCAAAAATGTAACATCAAGCTCAATACTTTTCAAACAATAGAAAACATCTTTTTCCACAATATTGTTTCCTGAAAAGTCACATTCAACAATAATATGAACATCATCATACATATTATTATTCATCACAATCATCCACAAGGATATATATATTTCACGTAAATATATATATACGTAGTCATTCGCTCATGAATGCTTACTAATACCAACTATAGTTTGCAGTTAATTAATTAACGCCAAAACGATAATGGTAATTTCGTTCATATTGAACCTTGTGAGATTACTCACCTCGAAACTCCCGCTAAGTCTTCAATACAGAACAAGGCAGCCACACCACAAAACAACAGTCCAAGGATATCTCGTCAAGTACCTAATCACATACGGTTTCAACTTAGCAACAATCCACAAACCATTTAAGTCTGAAACCCCTGTTTTGAACTAAAATTCCCAAAGTGACGCCAATTGAGGCGAAACCACATCCGAGACCACCGAATGTCTCCTAAATACTTCTACGATCGATATGCCAAAACCACAAGTCGATCGGATAGTCGGATCCTCACGGATCGAAACATCGAACGGTCCAAAACCGTAAAAACCCTAACATGCTCATACGATCTCCAAAAATTACAAACAATATATCGAAATGCTCGTATCGACGAGTAGATCAAACTCAGGAACAGAAATTATCCCTGAGGTGGCCGGAAACTGCCGGAAAACACCACCACAGTGGCGGCACCGCTGCCGGACCAAAGTTGGAATTTGACAAAACTCCTAACACCAAAGTTCTTCATCTCAACTCCAATTTAAACTTTCATAACTACACTAAAGTCCAAATATGAACCAATCGATCGAATTTTACCTTAGAAAAAAACAGCCCGATTGAAACCCTAGAATTTCAATTCCAAAATTCGACCTCCATGAGTTAAATCGATGCAAGCCACCTTGTGGGAAGCATCAACGGCCTCCAAGCTCCAAAAGCCCTCAAGAATCACAGGCAAAGGTGGCCGGAATCTCCAACTCCGATCAAGGCGATTTCATCCCCGAAGTGACCACTTCCAGTCGATGTAACTCCCTCCACAGCTCAAATCTCTCTTCAATCCTTCCACAGACCTAAAGAGGGGATTGAGGCGAGCAAAACCCACTTTTGAATCGAAGCAAACGGTGGCCGGAGGAGAGAGAATGACGCCGGCGAGAATGGAGGCTACGCACGGCTCATGAGAGAAGAGACCGAGCTCGAGTTTCCATTTTGGGAAATCTGGGCTCTTTTGCAATTTCCGGAAATTTTCGTCCTTTTATACCAAAATGGAAAGTTTTTCCGAAGCCCATAACTTCTTCATACGAACTCCGATTCTCGCGTTCCGCATGTCCACGAACTCGTATCGAAGCGCTCTACAACTTTCGGGAAGGAAGTTTTTGGAGAATTCCAATGAATAAAAAGTCAACCCTTGCGCCCCCCCTCAAAGGACGCTTTCTGAATAATTATTCGCCCAAAACACTTCCGCTCCATCCACAAGCCACGAAATCGTCCGAAACCCATAATTTAAATTCCGGAAAATCCTCGGAAAATAAATACGAATTTCCGGGGCATCACAGCTGTAAATATAGGGAATTTGGTTTTCTCTCTCCTCACTTTCCCTAAAATAAAGATAGTTATAGGGAATCTGTTGGAGCAAAAGAGACTTATTTTTCCCTAAAGTAGAGAAAAATCAAAATATAGAGAATCTGTTGGAGTTGCTCTTACTTAGTTGTAATCATTTGTGCATTTATCATTATAATCATTGCCGTATTTATAGCTGCGATTATTATCGCATTTATAGCTGTAATCATTGCTGCATTTTATTGTCAAAATTATTATCACATTCATAGCGAAGTTATTTGTCATAATTACAGGTCCAAATTTGTTGACCACCCCATTCTAAATTGCAATTCCTATTTTCTTGTAGTGGCAGTGACAGTGCCATTGACATTAATTGACAGTGACAGTGACATTGCCATTGATTACTGACAAGCACAGTAAGTTTAACATTGAGTTTTCCTCTCATTATTAGAGCATCACCCATGATACCCTATATTTGATAAGTCATATTGCCATATTTGGTTTATCACAACAGAATATGCTTGAAAATATTTAAAATCTCTTGTATGGAGTTCCCACCATGATGCATAATTGTAAACCATAATTGAAAAGCATAATTGCAACAATTCTAAATATTCTCAACGGCTAATTAACGGTTACTTTCAAAATTTTTATAAAAACTCAATACCGTACCATAACCATTTTCTTAACTTCATTTTTCATTCCTCTTTGTTCAATCTTAGTCTTTTTTGACCATGAATAATGTTGGAAATTTCAATTATATATATATATATAATATATTACATAATTAATTGAAGAGGTATGATGGTTGAATATATATATATATATATATATATATATAATATCAGATTTATGATTATAGTGAAAAGACAAGATCAAATTATGAAGAGGTACATACTTTTATACTGAACAATTATGTTTATATTGAAAGGGTGCCTTTGGCACCTCTTGTTCTCTATATAAAGAGCAGTGCATGCCACCAGTTTAAATCATCAAATCATTCTACATTTGACTGCTCTCTTCTCCCTCTTCTTCTCTTATAATCATACAATTTCCTTCTAGTTGTTTCTAAGGGAATTCTTCGATTTTGCATATCGCAGATTCCAAACTTTGTTGTATCCTAGAAATGATTTTCCGAGAACCCTTTAGTAAACTCATTAAGTGGGAGCAAATAACACTTTAAGGAAATGACTCAAGTCGTACCTCAAAGTTGTTCTTCATTTTCCTTATCTCCATTTTTCTATATCCATAAATATAATTTCTCCATTCTTTTATTTCTTCAATATACCCCAACATATAATTCTCAAATATCATCACCATCTTTGTCTTCAAACGGAACCGATGATTATTATTATTGGATCATGGCTTCTTTAGATGAGGAGTAAGTTTTATTGCTTCGCATGTATGTGAATAATAATCACCTCTTGGCAGAGTTGGATGACAATGAGAATGACGAGCCTGAATCGAGACGTAGAGGAGCAGTTCCTGACCATATAGTTATTAATCGTCCTCAACAAGAAGCAGGATATAATCTATACATGGACTACTTTCTTGAGATTCCACGATTTGGAGAAGCCAAATCTCACAGACGATTTCGAATGAGCAAAAATTTATTCCATCAAATTGAGGAAGCAGTCAAAGATCACGAAAAAAAATTTGTGCAACAACGCAATTGTATTAGTAAGCTCGGATTATCATCTTTGCAAAAGTTTACAGCTGTTTTTCGAATGCTTGCATATGGTGTACCAGCTGATGCTCTTGATGAATGTTTAAAAATTGGTGAAACTACTGCAATTCAATGTATGAAAAGGTTCTGTCGAGCTGTTATAAAGGTGTGAAAATAGTGAGATTCTTGTTATAAAGTAGAGAGAGAATAGTTGTGCTCATCACAAATTTTCATACCTGCAAAATTTAAGCAATAACAACAAAACTAGACGATTTTCAATAAGCCTTACCTCATATGATAAGGTTAGAAACAATCTCATATGCTCAAATTCATACACAAAGTAATAGCTAAAAAATATAAAGAAATTGACACATTTAACTTTGTATAGTTTAAA
The DNA here is from genome assembly GCF_002994745.2 of Rosa chinensis. Classification (NCBI taxonomy): domain Eukaryota; kingdom Viridiplantae; phylum Streptophyta; class Magnoliopsida; order Rosales; family Rosaceae; genus Rosa; species Rosa chinensis. Next base: position 36,230,434 of record NC_037093.1, on the reverse strand, counting down.
ATATTGAAAAATCATCATGGCATACCTAGCCATACACATCAATACCTTTGCGTATTGATATGTCTCATATAAGCTCTTCAAGAGCTCTAAGTAATTCATAACTTTACGAAAGTTAGAATATGTTGCAACATTATAATCATAATTCGAATTCGATAATAGTCTCGTCATAGTACTTATTAAGGCAATTTAGATTACGTTGACTAGAACGAAATGAGTACATATGAGCCAGTTTTAGACTCTTTGATTCCATGAGTGACAGGCTCTTGCAACCATGCATGGACTTGCATTTGAATCCTTCAAGGATTTGATAAGCAATAGGCTTATAATGACACTTTATTTTTGAGATTTTGCTTTTAGCAATGTGTCTTTAAGATCTTTGTAATATACGATGACAACGTGCCATAAATCTCTCGTTAATATAACAGCTATATGTAACACTGTATTTATAGAAAATTGTCATTCATATAAGAGAAGATATTCATAATCTCATGTCTCTATAAATAGACATTGTGTCATAGTGATTTATCTTCACTTTTGATAAATACCTTTTTGTAACTTGTAGGGTTAAAAGGTCTAAGTATTTCATCACGTTTCAAATATTCAATTTCATTGGAATTGCCTCTTTCCAATTTGGCTAATAATATACTTTGTCGACATTCATGGTGAAACGTGGTATAACATCCATACAGCCCTTAAAGATTTTTGGTAGCTACCAAATGTAAATTATCATCGATGATCAACAATCATAAATCCCACACATTCTTACATGCATGCATTAGCTATAATAAGCTTATTGATATTGGGTAGCCATGCCACTCCTAGGGCATACATTGTCGCTTCTAGGACAATCATCTCTCATAGATGAATTATGTAGCGAATGTAGATCTTTTTACTTATAATCTCATATAGAGCATTATAGGGCTTGTATAATCTTCCCTGTTTTGGGAGTTTAAAACTTTAGACCTGGTGGATACAATCCACATAAATTCACGCCGTTATTCAAATGATAGTAGTATTTCCTCCCCCTAACGGCGGGAAGACTGTCTTATTATGACCATGCTCAAAAGATGCATTCAAAAATCTATCACTTTCTTTGGAGTGAAGATGTTCATTGGCTGGTGGCGAACCAAAACCAAGTTTTAGGTGAAAAATGTTTTGTCCATGAGCATCAACCATATTGATTTATTATTGTATCACTAAGACATCATTTCCTAATGGCGTACCTACACCCTCTGTATGTGTAGCCATATTAGGAGCTGTAATATTATTTAATGACATTCTCTTCAGGAGAACCATGTCACAAATCAAATGGAGTCTACATTGTTTGTATTAATATGGTTGGTCTCAAGGACTTTAACCCAAGCAGATGCCTTTGCATTTAGCATATAATATTGTCACTTTCTTTTATCAATTCACTAGTTTTGATATTTCTCGAAGTCAAAATGAGACGGTGGATAAATATCTCACATCAATTCATATCGTTCTTCAGGAACAATCTTTGTCCCCCTCATGGCAGGATGATTGTCTCATTAAAGTGACAACTCGCAAATATGCGGTAAATAAATAATTTGCTTGTGTGTAAGGTTAGCAGTCATCAAAACTTGTAAATGATTCCACACAATATGGTAGATAAAAGATGACGCAACTTCAAATGCCAAAATAGTGTATTTGATTCAATGAACTTCTGGTTCATGACATTATATGCCTCAATTTACTATACAAATTTGACATGAGAGAGCAAATGGTATTCTCTAACCACAATGGAGGCACTTAGTGCGACAATACTTCAAATTAGGTAACATGATAGTAGTTCATTCGGAGCCACAAAACAAGATCTACAACTCCTGATATGAGTGTTACCTTAACTTTAGTAAACATCAATTGTGAAATATCAACAATTGCAATGGACCAAATTTATTTTAAACTGCTGGCCAAAATGATATACTCGAAATTTCCAGTCGAAGACTACAATCCATAAAACTTTATCATGTGGAGAACCTCACACATATAAATGTGTAGTCATAAAGAGGAGGGACTTTAGGCCCTCATATAATTGGAGCCAAGAAACTTGAGGTTTCAATTTTTCAATTTATAAAAACCTCTGAAGGAACATCAGGTTCCTAGATAATCGGATTAAGAAACATTTAGTTTCAGTGGAAAATCAAGAGGTTACAATAAATCAGTGGAATAACACAATAGTGCTTTCAACTTTGCTTATTATAAGCAAAAGACATCAGAGATGTGTGATGATCTCAATATTCTTACTAGTCAATGCAATTTAATTTGACCAGTGCCCTTTCGAAAGTGGCTTGATAATCATCCACCATATAGTGTACCATAGGCGACACACACCCAATTTACAATTTCCTCACATATATGGATGTTAGGACAATATTTACATTGACTCCTGATTTTTCTCTTGCCATGATCCACTTCTGGTGGCATTTCATGGTATAGCCATGTCAATCGGCTTTCTTACTATACAATGAGATCTATGAGACGGGGAGATTATACATCTCTAGTAATATTAGAGGCACATAATGCAAAGGGACAATAATGTGTGCTCTTCTGGAGCCATCAATCAGATATGTAAAATCTAAGATGATTGTTATATTAGCCTCATAAGCATAAGCTTTAATAATGTTTTCTGGACACCATGCATAAAATTGCATTGCCTGAAAGTCACTCAAAACATAAGTTTGAAGATGACACAAATCAAATTTGTAAGAATTGAACGGTGGATCTCATAGGATATACACGAAGCTTCTGGTCCGTGTTATACAGTTAAAACATGACGTTCAATTATTGTATTGTTGTCTGATGTAGACTAACATCAAATGCATTTTGAACTTCTGGCCAAAATAATATACTCGAAATATCGAGTTTAAACTTTATGACCATAACTTATGAGTGAAGGACTTTGGATGGTCATCTAGTTAGTTTGATCATTGAGGAACTTCAAGTCCTCATGTAATTAAGGATCAAGGAACTATAGGTTCTGATCTCTTTTAATTACAAAATCCACGATCACAAATTTGGGGTATACTCATACTCATTCGTCATAGACCAACGGTTAAATATCTGCGTACTTTTAAATTAGTGTCAATATAATTCCCTCAAAACTTCAGGTTTGAGGTTGACCGAGATTAAAACTCTTCGATAAATTGTCCATATATCCACTCGAAACTTAAGGCTCGAGTCTGCACAATTAGAACTTCAGGTTCTAATTAAGGTGGAATGCTTTAAGCAGGCATAAAGAAGAATGTATCAATCGACATATGAAAATTTACTCGAAACTTCTAGTTAGAATTGATATAAAGTCAAATAAACTATGAATGAATTATATGTGTAATCGAAGCTTCAGGTTTAAATTTTTTTCTACGAACTGCAAGTTCTAAGATTTCGTAATTTGAACTTCAGGTTCAAATAAATTTGGTCTTCGAAACTTCAGGCTCGAGGTGACTAAAGTGAAGCTTCAAGTTCACTTTTATACTCAAAGCTTCAGGTTTGAGTTTTACTATTAGAACTTCAGGTTCTACTATGAAATTTTGAACTTCTGGTTAAAAAAAAATTACATTCGAAATTCATATGTTCGAGGTATAGGACTGCTGGTCCATATGAGTAACAAAAAAAAATAAAATTTAAAAGATAAGTACTGTAACGAAAATACATAATAAAATAGAAAAATTGCAAGGAGGAAAAATAATTAGATAAAATATGCAATAAAATTAACTGTGGAAATTTCTGGTTCCATTAATTAAGAAATTACACAGAACTTCTGGTCTGCTTAACTTTTCAAAATGATAATCTTTTTTCTCTCTCCTCTAATCACACAAGAACATAATTTTATCTTGTGGAGAACGTAGCTTCTAGCTTTAGCAAGTGTTCAAAATTGAACTTCAAATTCATATTGTCTTGCAGAGGAGGGACATTTTAAGGAACTTCAGGCCCTCTTATAATTATTGGGGATCAAAAATATGTGAGTTCATATACTCGATTATATAACTCTGAGGATCTTCTGGCCCTCGTAATTGTATAAGTTTTGAAGAGCTTCATGTCACAATTTTCTAATTTACATTTCATGACCCTAGAGGAACTTCGGGTCCCCATATGATTAGGGATCAAGCAACATGCGATTTTGATCATTGTATAATTCTGAGGAACTTCTGGTCCTCATTAATTGTATAAGCTCTGAGAAACTTCATGTAGCAATTTTGATTATGTAACTCTCGAGGAACTTCAGACCTTCTGTAATCGAATCAAAAGACTTCAGGTCTCGATCTATTGACTTGTATAACATTCAATGAAAAAACTTTTGAGTTCTCATATAATCGGATCAAGAAAGATGATTACAAAATCTAGTTGAATCAAACTTGAAAAAATACATCAATATCATGTAAAATGACTGCATATAAAATAAAGACATACTGTTGTATCGTAGGTGTGCTATCCCAATGCTATATTGCGACCACCGAGATATGTACCGTTCGAACACAGCAATATTGCATTAGAAACTTTGCTTATCGCATATATGAGTAAGACAGAATACATACAAGAGATGGGTGGCTGAAAATAAAATAATATAAGATCAATAGGCCAGTAATCAAACAAACGAATCTGCCCTCTCAAATATATGCTTGCGCACAACTTTTTGTGCCGTACGTCACAAATCCTTACTTGAAAGAACACAAATCTAAGTATGGTCTCGCAATTCTATGTACAGGAAAATTAAGGTCTATATAAATCAACAAACACCAAACCAACCTATACACAGATACCATTAGTATATTGATATACACAATAAAACAAAACATGATTTGCTCTCATATATGATCAGATCTCATGCATATTTAGGGGATCAAGATAATTAGATATAAATCAATGATCATAATGATAAACGAATTTGGCATCGCAAGAACTTTCATTGAACATGAACGATGACCCATATATATATATAAGATCTACTGGTATATACTAGATAAAGAAGAACATTTAGATGATAAACCCAATAAAACAAGTCATATATCATATGCACTGAGCTATCGTTATTGATCAATACGAAGGTTTGATCAAATGAGTCTGCGATAAATAAAATCAAGGATCCTAAAATCAATGTACAAGATAAAACTCATAGATCCAAGTTATTGGTCAAAGCAATAGGATTGCACCATAAACCTCATGGATCATCATAGAGTTAAATGAAAAGATGATAGAGCAAAACGTGCTGATAACGTGTTATAAAGTAGAGAGAAGATAGAGAGAGAATAGTTGTGAGGAAGTAGAAGTGTTATCATTCAGTCTTATTAGCCTCCTTTATATAGAGGTAGGGTTTACATCAAAATACATAACTAATGAGTATTTACATGGACATCCACATAGATAATAATATTTACAACAATTCTTTTATTTTTTATATTTGTTGTTTTGGCAGTCATATTTTTCCAGCTTGGTATCACTTGGATAAATGCTACTATTTTGTTTTATTATTATTACTTTACTTAAAATGTTGTAGTTTAGATATTTGTATTTATTTATGTGTGTAGTAAATGAATAGGGGATAAGGGTTGGCTACTTGGCTGGTAGCAGACTAAGAAAGGAGGTGGGGGTGAGATAAGGACACGAGAGAGGGTGGGAACAGGGGAAAAAAAAGGAAAGGGGGGGAGGCCGGAAGGTTCAAGTAACGATTGAGCTGGAACCACGCCGACTACATGGACGGCAGGCTCTATATTTTCTTCACGGCGGTGCCGCTCGTGTCCAACTAGTCACTAATCTGATTTGCACGAGGCCTTTAAGGGAAAAGGGTTTGTGAATAATTTGGTGAAAGGTTTCTCTTAATTCTTTAAAGATTTCTATTCCAATTTCTTCGATGATTATGGACCTTGTTTAATTTGGGTTTCATCTTATTTTCAAGGTTTCTAATTGTAAATCTCATGTTAATTGTTGGAAGCCAATTTCTGGCAGTATTAAAAATTTACTTAACTGATGATAACAGGTAACCTAATGATCTTGATTGGCTGAGTTAATCGATTCATGCATGGGGTTGATCATTAAACTTTAGGCCATTTTATTTATATCTTAGGTGATGGGGCTCTTTTACTACTCGTTCAAGGAGTTGTTGAAGTTGGTATACTTTCGTTTTATAGTTAATGTATTTGGAAAATTTAGTGAAAGTCTAATTCTGTTTTACATCTCTGTTTATGATTGGATAATGAGATTTTCTTCTCAATTTGATGCTGAGCTTAGTGTTCCATTGTTGTATACATATATTTAAGATTAAATTCTAGAAATACTTGTTATTATGTGAGAACTCTTCGATGTATATTCTGGAAGCATTTTGGTGGTATAATATACGAGAGTCCTCTAGTCAATGAGAGGATGATGTTGGCAATGTGTATTTTTATGACATGATCATAATTCATGGCAGGTATATCGGGCTTAGGTAGCCCTAAGCTTTCAAAACCAAGACATAGTTAACGGGTGAGCAATGGTGTGAAGACCCGAAATTCTCGGTTAAATATTTCGTAATTCGATATTTGTTCAATTATATGATATATGAATTTTGGGCATGATTCGTATGTTGTTGTGTGAGAAATTTGGTTTCGAATGAGTTTATTTTCGAAACAAAGGTTATTTAGGGGGTCGTGAAAATCGACTTTTTTATATGTAAGGAATTTGGGAAAACTTCCTTCACGAAAGTTGTAGAGCCCGTCGATACGAGTTCGTGCATATGCGGAACGCAAGAATCGGAGTTCGTATGAAGAAGTTATAGCATTTGGAAAAGTTGCCAAATTGGGTAAATATATAAATGGAAAGTTGCCCGAATTAGAGTTTCCATTTTTGGCTAGCCGACTTCTCTCTCTCTCTCTCTCTCTCTCTCTCTCTCGGCCGAAATGAGCTCAAAACAGAGCAACTTTTCACCGGTCGATCTCTCCCTCCTCAGGCCACCTCAAGACGTCGGATCACCTCCATTAGCTTCGCCTCGACCTTGCGCAGCTGCCAGTGGCAGCCTTGTGCCGCAACACGGCCGGAAGCGGCAGCGGTGGACTCGGCTCCGTTTTGAGCCGATTTCGAGTCGATCTCGATATCTCGAGATACAGGCCACCAATTCTCTTGATTTTTGGCTCGTTGGACTCACCTCAACTTCCTGAACAAGCACCAAGAAGGACCGGACCTGGGTAGATCGATTTCACTTTCGTCGGAGCTCAACCCTTCTAGATCGAAAAACAACCTTTCGATCCGGATATCTCGAGTTACCGACCACTATTCCTGGTGATTCTTGGCCTGGTGAACTCGCCTCGAGTTTCTGAACAAGTATCCAGAAGGGATCGAGGCGAGTGGTGGAAGTTTTACGTCGAACTGGAGCTCGCCGGTTTCTGGAAAAATTCCGGCCAAACCGGACTGTTGAGGTATTTTCCGACCACTTCCGTTCATTTTATGACTTCGAGCTAGTTATGAAAGTTGCTCAAAAAGATTAAACGAAGAGGAAAAGCTCGGCCCCGACACCATAGGCGGTGGTCGGCAGCGGATCTGTCCCTAGCTCCGGCGGCATTTTCCGGCCACCTCCGGGGGTCCCAAGGGCAGTTTCTGCCCATTTTTATGTTCTACTTGTCGATACGATCATTTCTATATATAGCATGTAATTTTTGGAGATCGTATGATTAAGTTATGAATTTTACAATTTCGATCGATTTCGATCGTTCGATTTGTGATCTGTGAAGATCAGACCGTCTGATGGACTTGTAGTTTTATTATGTTGATCGTATGACTGTCCCAATGAGTTTGTGTGGTCACGGGCGAAGATCTGACCGTTGGATCTTCGTATAATTGTGAAATAGTGATTTGGAAGGCGATTCGTGAGAATCCGACCGTCGGATTTTCATATAAATTTGTGGAGATGTTAGTAAAGGCGATTTAGGAAGATCCGACCGTTGGATCTTTGTGATAATTTAGGAGGATGATCCTAAGGGCGATCTGTGAGGATCCGACCGTTGGATCATCGTTTAATTTCGATCCGACCGTTAGATCATCGTTTATTTATGTTATGAGTTGTTGGCTAAATTCAAGTCGTATTTGGTTAGGTGATTGACGGTTTGAGTTGGTGGATGATTGGAAACCGTATTTTACGCTGGGAAGACACAGCGGGATTGGAGGTGAGTAAATCTCACATGGTTCATTTACGAACCGAATTTCCTTATTTCACAATTATTTGTTATGTGTGAGAAAATGGTTTTAAGAAAAGGAGATTTAAAGCATATAAGAAAATGAACTTCTTAGTTTTACTACGTGTGAACTATAGTTGGTATTAGTGGTCATTCCTGAGTGGATGATTACATATATATATTTACATGATTTTATACGGAATGGTGTGACATTGAAATATGTGGTTTTTGATGATTTATATTGTTGAAAGAATGATTGTGAGTTGTGTTGTGACAATTGTGAGTCGGAAGATTTCTGTGGTAAACCTGGGTTTGTTCTGAGAGCCAAATGGTCTGAAGTCCGAAGGTTACAGTGGTAACCTGGGTGCACTGTATCATAAGGCTGAACCTCGGCCAGGTGACAGGTTACGATTCAGTTAGCGTAAGGCTGAACCCCGACGGTGGTGACAGGTTACGATTCAGTAGGTGTAAAGGTATCGTAAGGCTGACCCCGACGGTGGTGACAGGTTATGATATAGTTAGAGCTCTAGTCTGTTGTGGGAGTACGGTCATGGTGGTAACTAGGTTATTGCATTGTGAGTACTTTGCCACGTGAGTTGGATTGGTGATTAAATTGTTGGATTTGTTGTGTGTGTTCGGATTGTTGGATTGATTTACTTGATTTAAAAGAATTGTGATTTATTAAATCAATCGTTCATTTCTTATTTACTCACGAGCTTTGCAAAAAGCTTACCGGGTTTTGTGTTGTTGCAATCTCGGTACACTATTCAAACGGTGTAGCGGATAATCCTGCAGGTCAGGATAATCAGGGTCGAGAGCAAGCTGTGTAGGGCAGCGGGGTTGACATCAGCACTTGGTCTATTTGGTGTGTTTTATAGACTCTTTCGAGCGTAACATTTTATCTATGTTGGTGTTGTAGTAATTGACTTGAGAGTTAGTTTTGCTACAAGGCTTGTATTATGGTTTGTGAGACGCTGATTAAGAAAAAAATTCAGGACGTTATTTGTATTGGTTATTATTCATGTTTCGGATTTGAATTTGTTATTCAAAATTCGGGGCGTGAAAAATGGCAACCCATTATTATTAACGTATCGGGCATAGGTAGCCCTAGGCGTTAAAAGTCAAGACATAGCTAACGGGGAGTGCAATGGCAGCCCATTATTATTAACATATCGGGCTTAGGTAGCCCTAGGCTTGAATAGCCAAGACATAGCTAACAGATGTGCAATGGCAACTCATTATTATGAAGCTACATGGTATAGGCATGTATGATAGCCATCATTTTTGGCAAAATCATCAGATCATTGAGTTGATCTTATTTTGTATGGGAGTTTCACGATAAAGATTGAATTTTACCTTTCTGCTGTTATTTGAAAGAGAAATGTGAAACCATTGTAATTTCTTTTAAGTTCGGCCAGTAATAAGGATTTGGTCCAATTTCGGGATCAGTTCGTTTCAAAAGGTCTTTGAAAACTGCTATCTAAGAACACCTAACGCTGAGGATGTTGGGAGATTTTTGTATATAGGTGAAGAACGTGGGTTCCCAAGAATGTTAAGGAGCTTAGATTGCATGCATTGACGTTAGAAAAATTGTCCAACAACTTGGGCAGGAATGTACGCAGAGCATAGTAGATCACCAATTATTATCCTCGAGGCAGTAGCTTATTATGATCTTTACATCTGGCATGCACATTTTGGTTTACCAGGCTCTAATAATGACATCAATGTGACTTGAAGCATCTCACCTATTTGCAAATCTTGCGGAAGGTAAATTTCCTCCTGTTAATTATTCTAGAAAAAGATTATAACATCATTTATTATTTAGTCGACGGTATATATCCTAAGTGGTCTACACTGGTGAAAACTATTCATGATCCTCGAGGTTCAAAAAAAGTATTGTCTGCCAAAAAAAAAGAGTCATGTCAGAAGGACATTGAACGAGTATTTTGAGATCTTCAATCACGTTGGTTAATTGTCAAGACACCAGCACGTTTTTAGAATAAATGTGTTTTACACGATATAATGACTACATGCATCATAATGTATAATATGATAATTGAAGGTGAGCGTGATCTAAGTACTTCAATAAATGATTTCAATCCAGCCTCTGCATTATATGTTGAGTTGGTAACTAATGAGACTACACAATTCAAGGAGTTCCTTGCTCGACATATGAAAATTAAAGACAAGTCGGCTCATATTGCACTTCGGAATGCATTGATTAATCATATATGGAACCGACATTGTATACATGAGTGAAGAATGTTAAATACTTTATTTCCATTGAAGTTGTTGTGTTTATTTTTTATTTTTCTTTGCAATTTCTTCGGGGAATTGGCTCTATGTCCCTCTTGATTGTATTTTCAATATTTTTTAAAAAAATAATAGACATGTACAATGTCTTTCTCATAATTATTTGGTTGAACAATATAATATAATTAATTAATACCTATTGTAATTAGATGTACAATACATCATCTTGAAAATAAAAGATGACGTCACTATACATTATTGTACGCTTTAACCAAAATGATAAAATTATTGTACATATCAACCAAGACTATAGCTATCTATTATATTATTCGAGATAATTTGATCTCATACCAACTATTGGATCCAGTATAGTAAATGAATCTCAAACCATTGAATTCTTATCCTAAATTCTCACATTATCCGTGTTAACACCTTATATACATCATCATTCTACCAAATATTCACACTATTTTTTTTACAACAATTTTTCTATACTTCAATGGCAGATGTTAGGTATAAGAAAGTTGTCATCGAAAAGAAAATTTTACAGTCCAAGAAGATCAACTCTTGTGTCAATTATATCTTTCAATTTCTCAAGATTCTATCGAATGTGTACGTTAATCAAAAGAAGGATAAAGTAAGGGAAATGATAACTGATTTGTGGAGTAAGGATAAGGATGAACACCATATACGAAGCACTAAGTCTCTTCAAAGTCGATTTTCTGATCTTAACTATTGTGTAAGCAAATTTCGTGGTTCACTTCGCCAGGTTGAAAATCGGAATCAAAGTAGTGCTTTAGAGAAATATATTATAAGTATTTGTTCAACTTTTTTATTGACAAAGTTAGATCATAGATTGTAAGTATTCGTAACCACTTATTCTTTGTTGACATATGTAGTATGCCCAGGCAAAACAGCATCTATTTGATTATCCTAACTATACAAGGAAGAAGCTCCAATTTGATCATGTGTGGCCTATTCTCAAGGATGCTGAAAAATAGACTAATAATGGTAGAATGTCAACTAAACCATGACAAAAAAATGACTCAAGTGAAGGATATGAATCAACCTCTCGCACATCACAATCGTCAAGTACATTATCATTTGTTGTCGATTTGAATGCAGATGAAACGAACAAGAGCTATTTAACTATGATTTTGATACACGTCATCGACCTATTGGTGTAAAGAAAGCAAAGCTAAAAAGGAAATAGTTGAATGAGAAGACCAAGATTGCTCAACAAGTCAAAGAATCTAACCAAGAATTGAAGGAGTTACTTGAAAAAGCTTGTCAGAGAGAAATGTTTTTTCAGCTAAGCACGAGGAAAATCATGCTTATTAGTTTGGATTCAATTACAGATCCAGAAGGACGTCAGTACCTACGAATGAAAAAAGTTGAAATAATGTAGAGAAGAGCTCGCGAGTCCCAACTACAACAATCACATACAATATTTGACTATAGTAATTTCGGTAACATAAACTAATTTCAAAATGTTTCACAAGTAACTTTCAACTCTGGTAACTTTGCTAGTCCATTCCAATTTTCAACTACAATTAGAGGAAGTGGTGGATATGGACAACACTATGGAGGAATCGCTGGATATGGTGAAATTCCTCATTATAGAGGAAGTGGTGGATTCGGAACAAGTGGTGCACATGGAAGAGTGCAACAATTCAGTGGTAGTGGTGGATCCAAAATAAATGGTGGATATAGAAGAATGTCAGAACATGGAGGAAATGACGATAGTCTACCGGAATAATAACTGTGGTCATTAGTAGTTTTATTTATATTTATGATATCATTTGTTATTTTATTTAATGCTAAGTGTGTGTGTGGTACTTTTTCCAAACGCAGAGCTAATCTCCGTGAAAGTTTTAAAAAGGTCATTATTTAATATTGTAATTTTCATAATTTTATAATATATTATCTCTTATAAAAATATAATTTATTATTATGTATTAAAATAATTTAGCCCAAATATAATCTCAAATGAAAGATTTCAATGTGATCTTCGCAATTGTATAGTTTATTATTATTAAAAAACTTATAAGCATAAAATTTTAGGAGAAAAAAAAATTGTAACTAAAACCAATAAAGGACACAAATGGAATAAAAATAAGATTAGTTGAATGAAGAGGACAAAAGAGGAATAAAAAAAGCAAATAATAAAAAATTGAATTGATATGCCGTACAATATTGAAAGCCATATATGGCTTGGACATAAGGTCATCCGGCAAAAGATTTTTCGGAAAACGTTGAATAGCTTATCATGAAAGATGTTGGTAAGCCATATATGAGTTTATGGGATACCTTGGCAGATAGTTTTAGGATTCATAATTAAATAAAAACCTACTAGGTCTTATTATCTAAGAGCATCTTTAACAGACTCTCTATTTTAACTCCTTAGTTATTTTGGAGAGCATGTTTAGCTTTTTAGATATATATTTTAGCAGCTGCACCAGACTCTTAAGTGGCTCTCTATTATAACTTTTAGCGATCTCGCTCCTAAATATAGAGAGCGAGATGAGGCTATAATTTATCCTTTTAAGTTATTTTATGTATTTTATAAATACATTTAAACTATTTAATCTTCATTTGAAAATATAAATTTAAAACTAGCTAAAATAGAGAGCACTGATGTAGACGTATTTCTAAAATGGCTAGCCAAAATGACTTTTTAGCTACTTTAGATAAAATTTGACTAAAAATGGCTAGCATTGCTAAAGATAACCCTCATCATTTAGCCCTTCGACCCTAAGCCTGCCCTAAACCCGCCCGGCCCGTAGGGTCGGCCCTACCCTTTCTCAAATAGGGTAGGATAGGTAGGGTAAGGGTCATGCAAATTTGGCCCGACTCTACCTGGCCCTAAATTTTGTTGACTTTGACTAGACCCGACCCTAAGTCCTAAAATTTAGGGTAGGGCCGGCCCTAGCCCGGCCCATGATGACCCCTAGCTAAAGATGTTATGAGATGAGATTCTCTATAATTTAAAACATTCCCTTAATTTGTGTTATTTTATATAATTTATAAATATATTTAAACTATTTAATTTTCATTTAAAAAATAATATAAATTCAAAACTAGCTAAAATAGATAGCAATGATGCAAATGTATTTCTAAAGTTGCTAGCCAAAATGACTTTTTAGCTACTTTGGCTAAAATTTAACTTAAAAATGGCTAGCATTGTTAAAGATGCTCTAAGACTCCCATATTTTCTAGTACTATTTTCTAGATAAATTTAGGTCTATAAATTTTATAATATCTAATTGTAGCTTTATTAGAAAATGTAATGAGGACGAAGCGTGCTGATTAATTTGAACAACATTGAACACCTTTTCTTGATGACGCTCTCCTTCAATCAGTCAAATCAATGGAGCATATTTTCTTTCAGCAAATAAATCGACCACGAAACCTAAGAGGAAACACGAAATGAAGAACAAACATTCTTCTAAGTGTCACATGTTGGCCTAAATTTTGTACAACATGCAAAAAATATTCAAATCCTCTCATCAAATGTTTCTTAGCACTACTACAAAATGGGCCTTAGGATACTAATTGGGGACACTATTTAATAGTGGTGAGTTTTAGAAACAGTTTAACACCATTCAACACAAATGATATGTACGAGTGGACCTGGCACCATTAGTCAGTGACCCATCTCTCACACCTTATTAAATAATGGAAATGCTGATGATATGTACACCTGCCAGCAAAACTTAAATTTTTTCTTAAGAGAATGGATCAATCAAAGCATAAAGGGTGGTTCTTTAGACCTCCCCATTTACTATTTGGACCTCCTCTTCAATATTTCTCCCTTAATCTTTCAGTTTTGTCCCTTTTTTATATTTTATTCTTGTCGATCTCCACACCACTTCTTTGGTTCTGGCTATATCCTGCGATTACATTTGCTACCTTAGCTACATCCTTATAGCCTATTGTTTAATCGTGTGGAGGAAGGACATATAGTACTATATTTCAAGAATCCAAGTTTAGATATTTAATTCATGCTTTGGGTATGAAGTTCAATGGGAGTATGATTTTTTTTTCTTTTCGAAACTCAATTGTAATGGAATAATGACTAATTGTCTAAATGAAGGGAATTCCTCGAATTTGAATGGTGGTAGAGATACAGAGAAAAACTTGAACTAGATCACAGACCTCAATAAGAAGCTTGGTTCTTAGGGCTGAAACTTTCAAGAACGGTGCAAACGCAGGGAAAGAGTTATCAGTCACATATATATATCAAATTACTAATCAATAATTAAATTCTAACAATTGGGGGTTGATTATGAATATATAACAATAGACATACCAATAATTTGATAGCTAATAAGAAACCCAGGTGAGAGAAAGAGTGAGGGAGAAGAAGATGGAGACAAAATTGGTTGTGGTTTTTCTATATTTTTTTTGTTATTTAGTTTTCAATAGGGGTAAATTAGGAATTAATTTTTTACAAAAATGAGTGGAGGTCCATATAGCAAATCTGGAGGTCTGAATAGAATCACCCAAGCATAAAAAAGCATGGGTCAATCAATTACAGAAAAAGAAAAAACCTACTTAATTTATTTAATATCACAACTCAAACCTTCACATTTGTATCAGTGTATAAATACAAAAATGAAGTACACTTTTGGCCTCTGCCAACCTAAACAACCATGACATCATTTCACATAATGTCTTGACAATTTTTTTTTATCATCATTTGAGAAAAAAGAAACTTGTAAACCTAGACTACAATGGCCGAAAGCCTTCAATATTGTGATATTTAGTTGCTAAGTTCTTCAATAAGCAACTAACTTTTGCAGTCCACCATTCCTTGATCTTTAATCCTTCACCAACACTTGCCAATAGGAAAATTCTAACATCATTTATGTAGTTAAAATCAGCATATTAGTGATTCTATATATATGTACCAACATTTATTTGCATGTAATCATGAATTATATATGAAGCAAGAGATGTAAGAATATGAAGTTGTTTCAGCAATCTCATTAACCATGCTACCACAACTACTTCATCACTGGCCAACATCTCCTTGAGTGCCTTGAAACTGAATATATGAATGACTAAAGCTAATGACAACTAATTTTATCCAATCAAACTAACTAGACAAGGGGAACTCAGTGATATATGCACCTCAAAGTATGACAATGCAGTTCATACTTATTGGAATTTAATGTTGGTTGTTTACATGTTAAACTTGCAGGTTACATCTTCACCTTCTATAAAAACAGCACAAGTCCCACACAATATTTACCACAACTCAATACTAGTACATTCTCTATTGTTGTAAAGCTTGCCAAGCAATGTCTAGAGGAAAATTATGTCACAGAAAGCTCATATTTTCAGTAGAGGAAGAGACAAATACTCTCTCTTCAAACCTTCCTCAATCACCATCATTTGTTAACTCTACTCCTATCATGCCACCACCTTCAAATGACCCTAATCCTTTACTAAAAGTTTACCCTCCTAGGTTTGCTGAACTATTTCCCACACAACCAGATGTGAATCATGTGGAGATTGAATTATCCCATCCACATTCCTTTTCTACTGAAATATTTACATCCTAAGAAGTGAGTCACTTCTGTCCATTAAATCTACTCAATTAACTCTAACTAGCCATCTTCACTCCCCTCCACATATGAACCAAACAATCAACAAGCTTTCTATTAGAACTCCTACACTAGAACTTCACCAAGACCAATATGTGACCCCTAAAAATAACAGGCTACTTATCTTCTACTTTGGTAGTTGTTGGGGACATCATTGAGTATGAATGTGTATAAAATTTATGGATGATGTGCCATACTCCTAAGATTAGGAGGTCAAGTTTTAGTAAAGGGGAAAAGTAAGAGTATCGTACCCAAGGGATTGAATAACTCTATCCTAAGCTAGATTACCGCGAAAATAAAAACTAGAAAACACATGCGAGTTTATCTTTTTATAAATTAATAGTCTCGGCCCTTTGGAAGCCAAAATTATCAATAATGATATTTACAATGGTAAAGTGGTGAATCGGCTTTGTTGATTTTAATTTCTATAAAGTAAAATAAGTTGCACAAAAAATAAACTAAGCAAATAAAATAAAATAAAATAGAGACTTTGATCAATGAGATAAATAGGAGCATAGGTTTTGCACCTAGCCTCCCTCATGCATATAATGTAACCTATTTTCAAATGACAACATATTTTGATAAATTTCCCCTTAGTGCTTTGATGAAGCTACCAAGAAACCAACTAGTCATGCAATTTAACAATCTCTTCCAAAGCAAAGCTAAAATACACAACCTTTATACCATTCAAATCTTCCGGATCCTAAATGGCCTATGGTGCCGTGAGCCTAATAAATTCTTCCGGAACCTAAACCCACAACATCATGCTTTAATTTCTAGGTAAGAAACTCAAGCAATCTATTCTTCCTGTAAGAATAAGCTAGACCACCATCCTATTAGTTACACATGCTTCTCGGTTACAAAAGATTGTCAAGCTTAAGTTTCCAATTTCATTAATTCCTACAACATGCTTCTAGGTGACAAATCCAAAAACACATATAAGAAAGCATTAAAGTAAAGTAGCTAAAGGATTCAAAACATGCATATTCATAAAAAACATGGCATCACACTATTTTATACATGAGTTTGGATAGAGCTACGGCCTAGCCCCAATTTTATTCTACTCACAACCCATAGTTACATAAATCAAACCCATATACATAATAACGTCAATCAATAGAGAGAAAGAGTGGAGAAAGTGGTTGGTTACCAAACTAGCTCCCCTTGAGCAAAACTAGTGAGAGATGTTTTAAAGTATGGAAATTTCGGTTTTCTCAAACCCAAATTGCCATACAAATCCACAAAACTCTTAGAAACTTGAATAACAAAGGCTTGAAATGATGAAACTAAGGTGTGATTGATCAAAGATGTAAAGGATCTTTGGTTTTTGGTAAAAACCCAAGACACTTTACACTTTTCTCTACACAAAACTAAGAAACTAAGAGAAATGTGTGAAGAGAAGATGAAAAACGTTCAAATGAAGGGAGGGTGCTTTTATACGCCAAAAGTGATGAATGGAGGGTGGAGATCAAAGGAAATGAAGGGCTAGATGTGATTAACAAATGTGTAAGCACAAAATGTAGATCTAGTCTTTAACTCCACATAGAAATGACCTAGAAAGCCCATAGATATTTTGGTGGAGAAGAAAAAGTAAGGGTAGAAGGGTCATGTGTAAGGGAACAATGTAATAAATGGGAGATAAAGATGTAAGGTGTTAGAATGAGACCATTTGTCATCATTCAAATTTTGAATTTCAAAATAACCTAGACCTAAAGTCTCTAACCCTAATATGCTCTTCCATGTCCTCCGCACATGTTCTCGACCGGCCAACTCGGCCGGAAATATCCGGAATCCAGCGCTGACCACCGTTGACCCATTTTTTTGTCCGTTTGCGCACTTTCTTCTCCTATCTTCCTTCAATTGAATCTTCACTGAGACTTTGGAATTGGCCTCCGACCTCTTCATACGAAATGTTTCTCCATGAGTGTAGATCATCCTGGTAAAATTTCAGAGCTTATTTCACCGTGGTTTGCCAGAAAATACAGGTCCGGTTTTGCAGTTTTTGTCTTCTAGTGCAGAAAATTGGACCGATCTTTTGAAGGCCTTCCACTCCTAAATAGCTCTTAAACTCTTCATAAAAAATTATTCTTAGGATGTCTATAATGGATTTGGAAAGTTTCAACTCATTTGGAGTTTATTTGGTCAGTCTGCCGCTCCTTCTTCCTTGTATAGCTTGGTTTCTCCTAGCCGAAGTAGGAAAATGTGCTAAAGTTGAGTTTTTAGGGCATTTCCAAGCTTTTCCATTATTTCCTAGCATGATAAGGAAAACATAATAAATATATATAAATAAACACAAAGGTTAAGCAAAAGTGAAAGATTAGGGGAATAATTACTAGGTAATTATGGACCTAACAGTAGGCCATCCCACAAGTTTCACAAACTCATTTTCCTGACCCCATCAAGCTTTGGGACTCTAAGCAACAATCCCTTTTGTGAGTATTGTGCAATTCCTCACTCCATCAGTCTGAATTGAAAGACCTATTTCAGGCGATATACACCTGAGCTTGAGACCCCCCTCCCATATCCCTATGATATCGCTAATAATGAGGAAAAGTATTGATGATCAGTGATTTTGGGGCTAGTGAGACTAAGCTTGGGAATTCACATGTTGATAGAAGTAGACAACTGTTTTAGAAGTACTCTTTAGTGTTTGCCAACTAGATATACCAGCCCATAAAAGTCATTATGTTGTTCTAACTTCTATGTATTAGTTTTCACTACAGCTTGTGCATTAGGTTTTATACTTCTTTTCCAGTGGGAGCTTCTCAAGACATAAAGAAATGTTGGCCTATGTTTTAGAAAGTATCAAGTAAATGTAGTTTTTCCATTCAGCAATCATTTTTACATAACAAATGCTGAACTATCACCTAAACATTATAACGGGCAACACTGGTCCTTTACAATCACCAATATCTACTTTCTTATAGATACCTATATTCTGGTCTTGGTGATTATGTACGCTTGATAGGAGGCTCCAATCATAGCTCTAAATCAATAAAACGTCTAACTAGTACTATATGGCCAATTAGAGCATGAAACTGGATAAGATGTCTGATGTTGACAACTTTTTTTTTTTCATTTTCCTAACATTTAGTCTTAAGCAAGGAAATTATTTTTAACTTCATCTTAACTTTGCAAAAGGCAGAACCTTACTCTCGATGGTTTATTCATGGAACTAAACTCTAATTTTCATGCAAATTTTGCACCTTTCCTTTCATATAAAGATAGAATAATCAATGTTGCCTTCCACAGTATCATACTATATATATATATATATATATATATATATATATATTTAATTAGCTTGATGAAATTGACTTTACTTAAAGAAGGATAGTGTCTTAATCTTTGTAAAGGGTCTCAAAATAATGCTTTCAAATGATAGAATTTGGTATTGTTTACATGTCACTACTTCATCATCTCTGCAACAGAAAGGTAGAAAAAGCCTCTGGAATTTGGAACACTCAAGATATGAATATGAAGCACCAAACAGAATATAGATGTTATACGTATTTATATCATTATGCCAAAAATCTCAACATATCGACTACGCTTTTCACACAACGAAAAAAAAATTTCCGTCATGTGTTGATGGAAATTGCTTCATACAATACGTTAAAGAAACTTTCATTGTGCAAAGATGTTACAATTTAGAATTTTTTAGATAGAAGAATATTGCACAATAGTTATAAAGAATGTATGTTGTCTAAATGAAAAAAAAATAGCGGGATATTTTCCCCTACCTTTACTCATATTTGGCTCCAATTTCTGACTCAGATGCATTGCCAAAGTACTACTTTGTACAACAGAATACTTATATGTGTTGTAGGATTGGAACTTGGAAATTGTCACACAATATGCAGTTTAATTGTGTTGTCTAATTGAGGGAGATTATATTGGAAAGATTAATGTGCCCTAAAATGAGTTTCATTCCCCCTAAAACGACCAAATTTTGGCAAATGATTTGTAAGCTCCTACAATAGAATGGCCTATTTTTGTTGTGTGAATTTGAAAGTCATCCTAGTGCCAAAAATGAGTTTGTGCTTGCACATAGTAGGCGGGAGTTTTCAATTTTTGGTCCCTCAGCTGAAGTAGACAATCAGACCACACAACATCATTTATGCGTTGTCTAAGTTTATTATAAAAAATTGAAAACGACTTAATGCGCCTTGTCCTCCCACACGAGGGCAAATTTATTACACTCAGCCGTTTTCTAACACACAGCAAAACACTTGGTCGACTTCTTGGAGGAAAACACCAGTACTATCTTCTTCTCGATCAAAACTCATCTTCGCAAAACACCATCACCATCTTAGCCATCTTCTTCTCAAAATTTGTCTTCGCAAAACACTATCATCATCTTTACAAAACTCATCTTAACCATCACCATCTTCTCAAAACACACGATTCAAGTTGGAGATGAGGAGAACAAAAATGGGGTTCTTCTGGGCTACTTAGGGTTCTTCGATCTTGAGGTTTACAATGTCGATTTGGGGATGTGTGGGCTACTCAATTTGGGGGTTTCACGACTACTCGATTTGGGGTTTTCACGGCTCTTCGTCCTCTCTTCACAATCGCACTCGTCGTCTCATTCATTGCTTCTGGTAACTATTCCTCTTAAATTTGTTCACCATTTAATTCTTTTTCACCTGGGGAATTTTGAAGTTGAATGATAGATCTAGGTATGTGACAATTCTAGTAATTTCTGATTTTTGGGCATGGATCTACATATTGGTATATGTCACGGAAGCTATATATCTCATTAGCCTCATAATCGCTAGTTGCCAACAAACGACAACGAAGAAGAAGATAACCAAATCCCAAGACTCTGCAATTTGCTCACTGTTACTCTCATTCTCTCACTCCAATGGAAGCTCTGGGATTTCCGTCTCTGAATACTCATACCATTTCGTGCTCTAGTTTTCAAAAACGAAAACCCACCAAATTACCTTATGAAACAAACCATTTTTCAAGCTCTTCTTCAAAACCAAAAGGACCCTCTTACAGATTCCACCATTTTATAAGTAAATTCTCAACTTTTTTTATGTTCTGGTTACTGGGTTTCTCTTCTTATTTAAGTTTTCTTGTCTATTTTCTAACTTGGGTTGTTTCCAATTCATTGTAGGAGTGCTACAAGAATGCAAGCTGACAACGAAGAATTGGAGTTGAAGCAAATGAGAGATATGGCTGCTACAAAAAAAAAAGGGTTTATATATTGCTATGGAACTGAGAGTGAAAGAGAGAGACATGCTCTTTTACTTTACAGATTATAATGTTTTATGTTGCATTTATATATATTACTGTGGTTTGTTTGGAGTTTTAGATGTTTGATATAAATTCGGGACGGAAAGATTAAACCTTTAATACCAAGGGAAGCTGGGTATGCAATTCAGCTATCTAAGTTCTAACAAAACCCTTCTTGATGTTAATTCGTCCCTCTACAGAACACAAAAGGTAGACATAGCTTAATATAATATAATGTTTCCTTTCTATATTTGTTATTGTGACACCAATTGAAATTGCCCGAGCACAGCACGCTTCAATTAAGCATATTTAACTACATCACCAACTGCATTGTATGCTTTATGTTTCTTTCCCAATGATCTGGACATTGGCTCTTGTCATTTTGCCATTTAATTCCCATTTCAAAATGAAGCTGCAGCATGCTATGGTTTATAGAGTAGGGCTTAATTATATATGAAGTTTTGTCTTCATGTGTCTTGATCACTTTCCACCGCCAAAACTTGTCAACAAAAGACATGACCACAAGGAGATGATTTTGTTGCTGCAAGTTTGGAACACCACCACTTGGTCTGCTTGCTTTATTCCACTTCTTGTCTTTTATTTTTTTTATTATTATTTTTTTATATATATTTTTTTAAATCTTATCCACCATGGAAGTAGTAAGACAACTGAGTTATGTAATAACTACATCAGGTCTCTTACATAACATGGAAGTGGTTGGATTGTTGATGGTATGCTGTAGTTTCTACCTCACTTGCATCTATAAATATGTATTTGCTTGAGACTTTGAGGGGAGATTTTTGATAACATGCCTTGACAGGGATCCTGGCTTCTTCTACTAGGTGGTTGATGCATGCAGATGCAAGAGGTTGCAAGAGAACGTGGAGATTACCTTCACGGTCGAGGCCGTACATCTCTCTCTTTCTCTCTGCAATTTTTTTGTGGTGCAAACTTAAACCCCCATATGTGCATTCACGCCAAGTGTACATTCAAGGGGTGCAGCTACTGCTTTAATAACTCTCTCTCTGTGCTTCTATGTGTGCGCACTTGAGTCCTCCACACATCCACCACTTTCTATGTTTATTTTTATTTAGTTGTTTACTTTGTTGCCATTTGCGTTAGTTTGAGTATACAGCCTAGGAGCAGAAGCAAGATGTAGACACTGAATGTGGTGAGAACATGTAGTGATGCAAGACAACTGATATATATATATATATATATATATGTGTGTGTGTGTGTGTTAATTGGATTTGTTATCTACTTTTACTATGTATTTGTTTCCTGAAATTATTCTCTTTTGTTCTGTTTCATATATTTATAAACTGAAATTATTCTCTTTGGTTCTGTTAATTAGATTGCTCAGTTTGCTCCCACATTTTCTATTTTGAAAGATCATCTATCTTCCAAACTTGGGTTTGCATTACCAAATGTAAATGTAAGTCTTTTTATTTTGTCTTTCTCTATAGCTTCTTGCATGTGTCATCTTGTCATGTTGCTCATGGATAGTGTGGCTTTTGATATGGGAGTATTGTATGCAGCTTTTTGAAACAAGTTGATGTGGTGGCAGAAGCTAGCAAAAGAAAAAAAGAGGAGAATCACGAGCAAGCATTAGTCGTGGTTGAAGTGGGCAAGCAATCATAAAATAGTCCAATAATTATTGATCCATTTCTAATGTTTTTGTCCTTGATACAATGTTAAACAATTAATTGTCACTAATTCATGATTTTGTGGAACAATGACTAATATGAATTGTATCTTAGTGGGTCCAATGTATTTTGAAGTTTAAAATATGGGTTGGAGTACTATTATTTCATCTCATTGTTTGCATAAAATTTTATTTCCATTTGATCACTACTGTTTATTAGGTAAAATGGATGTTTAATGATCATACAATAGATCTCTCATATATCAGACAATGGTTTGTTTGAAAAATAAGTCTTCTAATTTACTCTCACACAACAGAAAACACTAGAACTCCGTTGTCTGACAAGCTTAACATACAACAACAGGCAGCGTCACAACTGCTGCATAGCTGTGCCTGGTATATGCCAAGCCATCTGTCGAGCTATCAGACAACAGTTTTAACACATACTCGTCTCCTGTGTGTTTCTCAAACAACTGTGTTCCACCGTTGTTTGAATTTTCATCAGACAACGGTTCGGTTTACAACGGTGGCACTCCAAATCAAACAACAGTTTTCTTCCGTCGTCTGATAAGATTTTTGGCATAGTGATAACAATGATAATAGTGTTTCACAGAAAAAAGAAGTTGGGGATAGATGCAAAGAAATCTGTGAAAAATAGTGCAACCTGTTCAAGTAAATCCAGAATATGTGTTTGACCCAAACTCGAGATTACTTGCTCTAGTTGAAATAGGGTTTATATTAGAGATATTCTCGAAAAATCTTATGAGATATCCAATCAATGTACTATTATGTTTCCATGTACAACTATCTCTATGCCTGTAATCCTCTATATAAATAGGCCCCTATTATCAATGAAAGTACGACTGAATTATCTCCCAATTTCAGTTTTCCTTAAACACGTTATCAGCACGAAGCCCTAACTCTGAAACAAATAGCAAAACCCTGATTCAAGAAGCTAAAACCTTAAATCCGAATACAAAACCTTGAACCCTTTTCTGCCTCCGCCACACAACCTGAAGCCCTCGACTCTAGGAATCAAGAACCTGCGGCAGAATCACCAGAATTGGCCGGAAACCTACCGAACCGGCCACCAGAAGCTCTATACAACCTGCAGCAAATATTCCACCAGTTCACCATCTTCTGGACCTCTAATTTCCACCAAATTTTTTATGCGGAAGCCCCTAGATCTGAAGATTCAGGAACCAGAAGAAATATCACAAAAACCGGTATAAAAGTTACTGAACCGGCCGACTAAAAATCATCCAGAAAAACCGACAGAAGTAGAAGGAAAAAAAGAAAAAAGGAGAAAGAGTCGAGGCCGAATTGCTGATAGAAGCCCACCAAGACACCAAGCTACAGCCCAAAGCCACAGCCCAAGACGCAGCCCAAGCCACGACCCACTGACGTCAGCTCACCTCCGTTCCACGTCAGCACGCCAACTCATCCACAGCCACGTCAGCGCCATTGACCACTGGTCAACGTCGGTTGACAGTTTCTGGACAACTTTTCGGTGACTTTTCGTGCCACTTTCCAGGCACTTTTCCGGCGACTATTTCGAGGTATTTTTTACTAGAAGTTTCCGTTTTTGAAGTTTTTATTTCTTTTCTCTTCTTTTTCTTGGGGACTTGCAAACTCCCTTCTTCTACCCCCTTTCTTCATCATAAGAGAGACCTAATTAAGCCGAATTGTGGGGGTTCATGCTCATTCCAAGCTTGGAGCTTGTTGAGATCTCTAAACTTAGAGTTTGTAGAGAATTTATGATCGACCACTTTCGTCATTGTTTCGATCTAATCCAATACCTCTTGGAATTGAATTTCTTGGAAGCAATTACGCTCAGAAATTCCTAATTTCTTGGAAGCAATTACGCTTAGGAATTTTATATGTTTTCGTGGTAGCTTTTTTGCTCCGAAACTAACCCGTTTTCTTGTTCTCTTTCAGGATGAATAACCTGAACAAATTGGACTTTGCTCCATTGGGAACAACTAGCTCTAGATATCACAGGTGGGTTCGTGATGTCCGCCAGCATCTCAAGGCCGATGGAATCCTGGATACAATTCTCAAGCCTATCCAGGACGTGCTAACTGTTTAGCAAGCTCAGGCTTTGGAAGCAAATAGAGCAGCCTTAAAGGCAAATAAGGCGAAAGCCATCATCATAATGACTCGTCATATGGATGATTCGCTCCAGTACGAGTGTATGAATGAAGAAGACTCTAGAAGGCTGTGGGTCTCACTCGACGAAAGATTTGGCAACGTCTGTGACTCCTTGCTTCCTGACTTAGAAGTGAGATGGCATAGCCACCGCTTCTGTGATTTCAAGACAGTTCTTGACTACAACTTGAAAGCACTTCGCATTAAATCCTTAATGGAATTCTGTGGTAAAGAGATCACAGATGCTATGTTGATTGAGAAGGCTCTATCTACCTTCCCCGTCTCTACATTGATGGTTGCTAAGAATTATCGAATCGATGTTACTGTAGGACGGATCACAAGGTCTCATGAGCTTATTGGAGTTATGAATGTCGCTGAAAAGCATGACAACATCCTTGTGAAGAACTATAATTCGAGATCCGTGGAAACAGAGCATATTCCGGAATCCAATTATAGTCGTGCCCCTAAGAGAAGGCGCCAAGAGCAAAACCCTAATCTTATGGATATTTCTGGATGTTCTGGTCTATATAATCGCTCTACTTGGGAAGGTAACCACCAAAATAAGCGAACACGGAACCGAAGAGGTCAACGTGGAAAGAGAGAGGGAGGCAACGCCTCTGGCCATGTTGGTGGCGCCACCAACAGTAAGAGCCATCTAAATGACGCTTTCAAAGTGCCTCAATCAATGGAGTTTAAGCAAAGAGATGTATGTTCTTGATGTGGAGTATTCGGTCATTGGGCACACATTTGTAGCTCGTGAAGAAATTGTCACCGCCTACAAAGCATATTGTGAAGCAAGAGAAGCTCATGATGTGGAACAAGAAGATCAAGATGATGATCTAGAGTGAATGGTTAAAGACTACAAATTTAACTAGGATCAATAGATCGCCAATTCTGTTTAAGTCTTTATTTGACCAAGAGATGTAATAGGTAATTGCCATATATTTTTGTAGTAAATGCCAATGGTTTAGTCTTTCTTCAAAGAAGGCTCACCCAAAGTAAGTGTGATGTCTAGGAAGGTTCTGAGATTAGTGGTACTTAAGCGAGCCTTGCTCCACCGACATCTCTCTACTCACCTGTTGACATTTATTTTGGAATTACCGAAAGAAGTTAGATGTCTACCATTGTTTTGCATTAGCTAGCATTTTGGATTAGATTTTCTTTGGTCAAAGAGACAATGATGTAACTCCGTTGGCTTATGAATAAAATTTTGAGTTCTTTTCATTATGACTCCATTTTGATTCTGAGCATATGATTTTGTGACTACGATGGTTGGGCCATCCGTATTAATTCAAGGACATGGAATAGCCTAAGTTTCCCTTGCCAAATGGCACCTTGATTACTGTCACAGAAACTCTCTACACTCATAGGGCAAATCGCACATATGAATAGCCAATGGATTCCATGCGAAAACGCATGTAGAGAATGGAAATGTGTTCCTTTGCAATACCTCTAACGATTGCGAACAAAGGCACATCTTAGAGAAGTTTATGTGTCTCTCTAGTGGACTCTATGTCACTATTCGAGCTATTAAATCCAATGAAGTTATGAGAGAAGATCTCTTGGATTTAGACACATAATGGCTTTGTCACGACAGGGTAGGTCATCCTAGACATGATGATCCGTTTACTAAAGACTTCACACGGACATCTATTCTCTTGAGCAAAACGAAGTCATAATCAAAGGTTGATTCTTGGACTAAGTGTGACCGTCGCCGCTGCCTCTGGCACCGCCGCCGTCCACCACTAGCCTAGGGCTGGCATAGTCCGTATCCATGACACCATGGATGGCGTCCATCATGGTGATGGCGCCCCAGGTGATGCTGCAATCACCAACTTGCTTCAAATAGCGTTTCAGACGCTCAGGCCCAACCAAAATCCTCATTGGTTGCTTCTAAAGCCTTTTGCTCGTTTTACAAAGCCCGTTCCTTATGAAAATTAGGACTCAGACTGTCCTATACAAGGGATATGAAAATACTCATTCTGTTCTTACATAGAATCCATGGGGATTCTGTAGACTGATTCAACCAACTTGCGGACGCTTAAAGCACCCCCATGATCGTTCGTAGTCTTGATCCTGAAAATGATCATCTTCGTCTGAAGGATAATGACGAAGATGTGCTAGAGGCAGAAGTGTCTTACTTGAGTACAATAGGCGCATTATTGTACTTAGCTTAATGCACAAGACCGGACAACTCATTTGCAGTGAACTTGTGAGCTAGAGTATAGCTCTGCGCCAACGCGATGCTATTAGATTGGTGTAAAAGATATCTATCGATGCTTGAGATGTACGACTGAAATGAGCTTGTTTCTATCCCTATAGAGAGATGATGGATTAGGACCCATCACACACCAGGAATGCCGCCAACACTGGCCTGCGTCCACTATTTGGAAGGTATTGCTGATATTGGGTATCTCTTCGATCTACACAAAGGTCATTCCCAAACTGGTTAAGTGTTCATCATGGGTAAAGACCATGATATCTTGGAGGTCTACAGAACAGACCCTAGTCACTATATCTTCGAACAATGCAGAGATCATTGCTCTTCACGAATTGATTTGTGAATGTATATGGATTAGATCCATAATTACGCATGTTCGAACAATTGTGGTTTGAAGTCTACCACAGATGAGCCTACGAGCAGATAGGATAATGCTGCTTGTTTTGAAGCAAGGCTACATCAAAAGCGACCACACCAAGTATAATCAGCAACAACAGACTCTCCTTAAGATTAAAGTGAACTAGGTTCAATTTGAGGACAGTGCATTAGGCTTGCTCACTAAGTCATTGCCTAAATTCCACTTTCGGGAAACATGTTGGTAGCATCATTTGCTAAAGTTATCCGAACTCCCATGACCATAGTCATCAGGGGGAGCTGCAGACATTAAGGGGAGATGTCTACATGTATGGTCTCAAAACGTGAAGGGTGTGTTGTGCTCTTTTTCCCCTTCGACCGAGGTTATTTTTTGTCCCACTGGGTTTTTGTTACTCGGCAAGGTTTTTAATGAGGCAACGAGAGGAGTACCACGTTTGGGGGACACAAGGGGGATTGTTCAAGTAAATCCAGAATATGTGTCTGACCCAAACTCGAGATTACTTGCTCTAGTTGAAATATAGTTTATATTAGAGAAATTCTCGGAGAATCTTAGGAGATATCCAATCAATGTACGATTATGTTTCCATGTACAACTATCTCTATGCTTGTAATTCTCTATATAAAGAGGCCTCTATTATCAATGAAAGCACAACTCAATTCTCTCCCAATTTTAGTTTTCCTTAAACACAGCCAAAATTGTTCGGGTATTAAATAGGACTAATTTCAGTTTGCCTCCTCCAATTTAGGGTTGAAAATCATGTAAGTGCCATATCTTTTTTTTTTAATCAAGATCATCCCTGGACTTTCCAAATGCATCATCCTTGTCCAAATCTCAGAATTTCCTCTAATTGTGACGTCAGATGATGACTTGGCACCGACAAGCATGACCCACTGTTCAGAATTTGAACCCCCAAGAAAGGCAAAATAGAGATTTTTCCTTCTTGATGAGATTTCTCTTCCACACCCGAAAAAAATCCCACCTTTGTCACTCTCAATACATCACACTCCCAAATTTCAGCCTCTTCCTCACAACCCACCTACTTCTTCTCACCTCCAAAAACCCAGAATCTCAAAGACCCGAAATGCAACTGAATCTACCCCAAAAAATCCATCTCTCAATTTCTTCGATTTCCTGAAAACATTCCTGGGTTCACGTGTTTGTGGCTAAAAGTTTCTATCTTTACATGGCAATGCGAGCATGATGGTGGCTACCATTTCTGAAATGGTAGATTTAGCCAACCAGAAAATGACCCAATCTAGGCCGCCGCTTTTGCCGTTGGAGAAAGACAATGCCTCCTCCATTCAACAACAAGTCAACCATGACAGATAGGTCTCTTCCAAGTACATATCTCATTCTTCTTCAAACTCGACTTCTACTTGTACTGTAGTGTCGTCTTCTGCGTCTTCTGGAAGATGCTCTTCGCCTTTGCTCTCTCGGTCCATAAATTTGACTCCAGCGTCGAATTCCTGTTCGAAACAGGCCTAATTAATTTGATCTTCAATCTCTCGCTAAAAGGGTTGAATTAGCGATCGGAGAAATGGGAGACTTGTCGTTGGTGCTCATTTTGATCTTCAATCTCTCGCTAAAAGGGTTGATTTGGGACGAGAGTCTTGAATCAGTTGAAAGGGTTGATATTCGGGAATGAAGGAAAAGAGGGTTTCAAATTGGGTATTGAAAAATTGAGTCTTTCATTAGAGAGGAAATTTTCTAGGTGTTTCGATTTTGGATTTGGGTTTGAGTTGTGCAGGTAGAGGAAGAAGTAGTTGTGCAGGGAGAAGAATTTTTCTACTATTTATTGTTTTTGTGCGAGATTCTTTTGTGTAAATGGAGTGATGTAGGGGGCGGTATTTTGCAGGGTAGGGGAAGACTAGGTTGTGATGGGACGGTGCTTTTGGTCGCAGGAGATCAACATTGTTTTTGGGGAGAGTGAAATAAGAGGAAATGAAGAAGAAGAATATGGGATTACAAGGGTTAGTTTGGGAATTTAGTCCAAAATGTGGATTAAGGCTGAAAAGTGGGCCATGCTTGTCTGGGCCAACTCATCATATGATGTCATAATTGGAGAAAACTTTGAGAATTGGAAACGGATGATGCATGATTTTCGACCCTAAGTTGGAGGAGGCAAACTGAAATTAGTCCTAAAATTTTGTTCGGCTATTGCATGATGCCATGGGCAATAATGTGGATCTCATCACCTACAAAGGAAAGGCCCTTTTGATTGTCAGTGTCGCATTACAATGCTACACCAAGCCTTCTCTTTTTGCTTATCTTCTTCTTGAACTTCTTGTGAGAAATTCTCCAGGCCACATCTACCACATTAAATTGGATGTAATCTGGGTTAGAAGAGAGAGAGGGTTAGTTTTGGAATTTTTTCTTCCTTATGGGCCCCACTTGTGTTGAGTTGGCATGCCATGTCAGCTACGTTGCGTAACAGTTCCATTTGACGGAATGACCTATTGGATGAGAAATGATAGTGTAAGGGTGTTTTTGATGATATTGAAAGTTCAAGGACTGAATTGATTTTGGACCCAAACCACAGGGTGTGTGTGTGTGTGTGTGTATATATATTCATAAAGATACAAGTAATTAAGCTGGCGGGGAATCCCCCATCTGATAATATCCCCAGACGGGGAACGGGGGCGCGGGGGAATTTGGGCGCGGGGGCGGGGGAATTCCCCGTTTGCTCATTCCTACCAGAACCCCAGGCCTGTTCACCACCGCATCCCCAACTTCGTCGGCGCCTCCGCTGCTGCCGATAAAGTAACACTCAGTTTCTTTTTTGTTTTTGAATTGCGGTTTTCTTGGGTTGGCTCCAAAATTTACATGCATGTTTTTTTTTTTTTTCCTGCTTATGTGGGTTCGGGCAGTTGGGCGGGTTGGAAGCGTTCCGTGTCGGGAACTGTGTGAAAGTGAACCCGGATTCTCCTCAGAAGCAAGTCAGGTTTCTCACACTCTCTGGTCAGTTCCAATGTTTACTTACGTAGTCGCTATTGATTGTTCCACACGCATACCACACAGTCGAGTAGTATCCAACATATAATGTGGAGTATGTAATCTGCTGTAACAGTGGTAAGTGAAGTTATTTGTTTCCCATTTCAACAAGCTAAAGTACATTGGGAACCAATAAACACAATATGATAGACATTCAAGCAAAACTGTGAGATATGGTACCATATTATTTAGATACTAGGATGGTTGAGTTAAAGTATACTGCAGGTTGGTTGTGCAAGAGAATTTTCATTTGCGTTAGCTTGTTATTTGTTTCGATGTACGCTAGGAAGCGGTGATGGCCGCTGTTGCTAACCTCTAAATTTAATTTATGGACTTTCGTTTTTGTAGATGGGAAGAAGCTGTTAACTCCTCAACCCCGTTTACGGACTGGGTTTTTCTCTGTGCTTGAATCTGAAATGATGACTCCTAGTACTTTGAAAGAGGCTTGCACCTCTGTTGGGGTGGCCAAACACGGGCGGCCTATTGGATTAGATGAGAAAATCAAGGTTGATCTTATTGTCATTGGCTCCGTTGCTGTTGATCCCAGGACAGGTGCTCGACTTGGCAAGGGTGAGGTAATCATTTTAGCATTGCAGTATATAATTGGTTTTGTTTTCAATCCTTCTCTGGTACACGTACATAGGAATAGGGTGATGTGTCGGCAGTCGCAGCAAAGGCCTGGCTTAGTTGAGGCTGCTTTTTTATATTGTTGCAAATTATGTATGCATCTATACCTACAAGGATATTTGTTTGTCATTTTCAAAATATCTTTTTTTTTTTTTGTTTTTTTGTTTTGTTCTGAACTTAATGTTGGTGTGCGTCTTAGTCTCATGAAATGGATGAGGATTTCTATGAATAAAATAAAATGCATAACGATTTAAATTAAGATATGGTTTGCGTGTAAATGCCATTTTCCATTTCTATGGAGTATGGACAGTGGGCAGCTTCATGTATAAAGTTTAAGATTAGCCAATTTGAAATTCTGTTGGGGAAAATGTGTACATATTCTAGTAGACGATATGATGATTTTGGTAAAACTTAATTTGTTCAGTGTAAATGATTGGGGTGCAGGGATTTGCAGAGCTTGAATATGGGATGCTGCGATACATGGGAGCCATTGATGATTCAACACCAGTTGTCACTACTGGTAAGTGTGGTTTTTTCGCTAACCCTCATCTATGTTTAATGTGGTGTCATACATATGCAATAGAGATTCCTGTTTCTTCCTTGGAGCAAGCGGCATGAAAGGTTTGCATTTGAATATAACTGTTCTTGTTTGAAATGTTTTCCTTAATCTCTAGTTACTCTACCAATAGGGATAGAGAAATAAGAGAGGAAATTTGGGTTTGGGAGAGGAGAAGAGTTAGAATGAGATTCTGCATCATATGTGTGCTTACTGTCTATAGGGATGTCGTTTCATTATCACATTAGGAATACCTTGAAGATCGTCGCCATTAATTATGTCATATGCCACTGTGCATGTGCTTCCTGTGTAATGCAAAGGCAAGTTAATCTTTGTCTTCCCATGCAGCACACACCTGCAACTAGTTTTGCAGTTTGTTATGGTTGAACCGTGCACATGATGGACGTTATTATTCTGGTAATTGAACAATTTCATTTTATTGTCTGATTAGTAAAGATGAACTTGCAGCATAAGTGATGATATACCAGCTAGGTCTGCATCTCCAACAATAAATATTAACTCCGGTTCCTTAGTTGTCCACTTGTCTTTGCAATGACTTATCATAAAAGAAACGGCCAAAAACTTTCATTTTGGTTTTCCACGTCTTTTCTTTCATTTCAAGCGATTATTGGAGGAGAAGGAAGTTGAACTTGGGTCTTTATGTAGGGGTAAATGCTCTTAAGCACTAAAACTAAAGCTATAAGCTTCCCACCCCAGTCCCACCTACTACTTCAGATCACTGCTTTAGGAAATTACTTTTGCTGTCTGAACTACTATCTAAATAAATTTTTCCAACTTTGCTTAATTTCTGTTTACATCAAAGGTGACACAAACTTTCTTGCAGTGCATGACAGTCAATTAGTAGATGATATTCCAATTGAGAAGCTGTTAGTCCATGATGTACCAGTTAGGAATGAGCAAACGGGGAATTCCCCCGCCCCCGCGCCCCCCGCTCCTGCCCCCGCGCCCAAATTCCCCCGCGCCCCCGTTCCCCGTCTGGGGATATTATCAGATGGGGGATTCCCCGCCCCGCCCCCGCGGGTAATGGGTTCCCCACCCCCGCCCCCGCCCCCGCCCCCCGCATTGATCTCTTTTTTTTTTTTTTTTTTTTTTCTATTTTCTATCTTTTCAA
The DNA here is from genome assembly GCF_002994745.2 of Rosa chinensis. Lineage (NCBI taxonomy): Eukaryota > Viridiplantae > Streptophyta > Magnoliopsida > Rosales > Rosaceae > Rosa > Rosa chinensis. The sequence continues at coordinate 36,197,470 of NC_037093.1, read as the reverse complement.
ATTTTTTTTCCTTGTCTTTTTTGACAAAAATAATTTTTTTATTCTTTTTATTTTCATCATTGTTTTGGTCGATTGAGTATTTCAAATGCTTGAGACAGTGTTTAAGAAAGAAATTGTTTGTTTAGTCACAAGGAAGCAATACGTTTAAAACAAATATTTATTTCTATAAAACAATTTTCACAACCTGGCGATTAAATGTAAAGTAATAAAATCCCGCTGCGTCTTCTCTCTTATTTCTATAAATCCCGCTGCGTCTTCTCTCTCTTTTTTTTTTTTTTTTGGCAAAAATCCGGCTGCGTCTTCTCTAACAGCCAAAATCACAAATCACAATTATACGACAATCCAACGGTCTGATCCTCAAGGATCGCCTAGAGGATCATCTTTACCAATTTATACGATGATCCAACGGTCAGATCCTCACTGATCACCCTTAGGATCATCCTCTCAAAACTATATTAAGATCCAACGGTTGGATCGTCCCGGATCGCCCTTAGAATCATCCTCACAAAATTATACGACGATCCAACGGTTGGATCCTCAAGGATCGCCTAGAGGATTGTCTTTTCACAATTATACTATGATCCAACGGTCAGATCCTCACGGATCGCCCTTAGGATCATCCTCTCAAAATTATACAAAGATCCAACGGTTGGATCGTTCCGGATCACCCATAGAATCATCCTCACAAAATTATACGACCATCCAATGGTTGGATCCTTAAGGATCACCTAGAGGATCGTCTTTTCACAATTATACTATGATCCAACGGTCAGATCCTCATGGATCGCCCTTAGGATCATCCTCACAAAATTATACAAAGATCCAACGGTTGGATCTTCCCGGATCGCCTTTAGAATCATCCTCACAAAATTATACGACAATCCAACGGTCGGATACTCCAGAATCGCTTTGAAGGTGTATTCTGGATGGGAAATATTTATTTGTTTTCTGTTTTTTTTTTTTTAGAATAAGAAAATTATAAAAATGCCCCATATGTTGGTTGAAAAATAATAGTTCTCAATTAAAAAAAAAAAAAAAAAAAAAGATAAACGGGGACCCCGCATGGGTAATGGGAACCCCGCCCCCACCCCCGCACCCCCGCAGGGGAAATAAGTGCTCCCACCCCCGCCCCTGCACATGTGATGGGGAGCCCCGCCCCCGCCCCGCTTGACAAATGCGGGGAAAACCCGCGGGTACCCCACCCCCCACCCCCGTTTGCTCATTCCTAGTACCAGTTGACATCATATGCACTCCAACCCAGGTCATATTTACCAACACATCAATTCCAAAGCCTCAAGGTTGGTAAACTTCTGCAATCTGGTTTGATTTTTTTTTTTTTTTTTTTTTTGTCCTGGAAAAATAATCTCCCTTCAAGAGTTGGTTGAGTACAGACCCTAAATTCCACAACAATGTAGGGATTTACTGGGACAAATTGTCTCCGGAGAAGCTGGGGCAAATTAAAATACTCAGAGAGCTGAAGAGAAGGATTGAACAAGAGACTGGACAAAAATTGCCATGCGGTCCATCAGAGAAACTGCCTCCCACAGCGCGAAGAGGAGCTAACTTGGTAGGTGGTAAAAGGATATAAAATGGTGTAACAAAAAAAAAAAAAAAAAAAAGGAACACAAAATTTGTCATTTGTACTGTAATACTAAATGTGGCTATAGTAACCTTGGTTCTTTTGTTCCAACTCATGTTACTGTTAGGAATTTGACCTAAAATTCCTCTTGCGGAGGCAGACGAGTGTAAAACAATATAGATAAACGATCGAGAAAACAAACACGAACTTGTTAACGAGGTTCAGCAAAGAACTTTGCCTACGTCCCCGGGCTGCTTGGGTTTCACTATAGAAGAAGAAGAATACACGAACAAGAATACAAGAATCTCTCACAAGAAGTTATCACCAACTCTCAAGACCTCACTTGCTCTTTCTGTTTAATGCTTCAAAGACTTGATCTACTACTACAACCTATGCCCTTATTTATAGATATCTAACTAGACCCTATAAGACATTGGAAACCTATTCTCAATAGACATAGAAACCATTACCAAGTAGGATTATGTAAGCAGGTAGGAAACAATCAAAACTCCTCTTTGATCAAGGATTAACAAATCCTTATCCTATGTGGAATCGGATCCACACACCCAACAATCTTCCACTTGGAGCCGATTACGCTAGTAGCTAACATTCTTCAATACTCTTCAATCATAGCCAACACAAAACCCATTATCACAGCCAACATCTCCTTCTTCAAACTTGGAGACCAACTGAAGCCAAGCACAGCTTCAGTTTACTTGTTGACACAGACTTAGTCAACATATCAGCAGGATTCTCACTTCCTTGAATCTTCAACAATTGCAGCACTTCAATCTCCACGAGTTCTCGTATGTAGTGATACTTCATAGGAATGTGTTTAGTCCTTGAATGAAAAGCAGGGTTCTTTGCCAAGTGAATTGCACTTTGACTATCACTGTGCAATGCACAATTCTCTTGCTTTTTACCCAATTCCTCCAACAGACCCTTTAACCACACCATCTCCTTACCAGCCTCTGAGACTGCTACATATTCGGACTCCGTTGTAGACAGGGCCACTTGCCCTTGCAAATTTGAGACCCAAGATGCGGCAGCACCACCCACAGTATACACATAACCAGTAGTACTCCGATAAGTATCATGATCTCCTGCCAAGTCTGCATCAACATATCCTTGTAGTTCAACACTACCTCTCTTGAAACAAAGAGACATATCAGAAGTACCCCGAAGATACCTCATGATCCACTTCACAGCCTCCCAATGTTGCTTTCCTGGATTACTCGTGTACCTACTCACAACTCCAACTCCATGAGCAATATCAGGTCTAGTACACACCATAGCATACATTAAGCATCCAACTGCCGATGCATAAGGTACATTCTTCATATATTCTTTCTCTTTTTCGCTCTTGGGTGATTGTTCCTTGGACAATTTAAAGTGAGCCGCCAACGGTGTTCCTACAGCCTTCGATTCATCCATATTGAATCGCTTAAGCACCTTCTCAACATACTCCGCTTGTGAAAGCTTCAGAGTACCAGCCACTTTATCACGGATAATCTTTATACCTAAGATTTTCTTCGCCTCACCCAAATCCTTCATCGCGAACTGGTTTGACATCTCTCTCTTCAACTTCTCAATCTCATTGAAGTCTTCCCCAACTATCAACATATCATCCACATACAGTAAAAGAATGATATAAGATTTGTCAAACCTCTTGAAGTAACAACAGTGATCGGATTGACATCTTGTGTAGCCACCCCTACACATAAAAGCATCAAACTTCTTATACCACTGTCTTGGGGCTTGTTTCAAGCCATAAAGGCTCTTTTGCAGTTTGCATACCAAGTCCTCCTTACCAGGTGCTATAAAACCTTGTGGTTGCTTCATGTATATGACCTCCTTCAAATCACCATGAAGAAAAGCAGTCTTGACGTCTAGCTGCTCCAAATACAGACCTTCAGCTTCCACTAAACCAAGCACCACCCGGATTGTGGTATGTTTCACAACCGGCGAAAAGATCTCATCAAAATCAATTCCCTCCCTTCGCTGAAAACCTTTCACAACCAACCTTGCCTTGTAACGTTTGCTCCCATCAACTTCTTGCTTAATTTTGTAAATCCACTTGTTATGCAATGCTTTCTTACATGTTGGTAACTTAGCTAACTCCCAAGTATTGTTGGACATGAGAGAGTCCATCTCATCTTGCATGGCACCCTTCCACTTAGCAGAATCTTTATGTTGTATTGCCTCATCATAACTCACGGGTTCACCACAGTCAGTTAACAGCAAATAGTTAGCACGAGGCGAGTATCTATCAGCTGGTATTCCTTTAGTACTTCTTGACGATACTTTTGGCACAAAAGGAGGTGTCACTGGCTCATCACTAGGAACTTGTTCTTCAGGTTGTGCGACCTCAGGAGCTTCTTGTTGTTGTCGTTCCTCCCCATGATTTCCCTTAGACACATCTTCATTGGACAATTCTTCCAACCTTGCAAACTGCCGATCTTTTCTTACAGGACTTTTAGGCTCTGCTGCTGGCCTATTCTTGTACATCACCTCTTCATTAAAGATGACATTTCTACTCCTTACAACTTTCTTATTCTGCATATCCCAAAACCTATAGCCAAGCTCGTCACCGCCATAGCCTATGAATATGCACTTTTGAGACTTGGGATCCAACTTGCTTCTCGCACTGGACTCAATGTGAACATATGCCACGCAACCAAACACTCTTAAATGCGATAGGCCTATCTCTTTTCCACTCCATTTTTCCTCAGGTAGGAGATGATTCAATGGTACTGATGGTCCACGGTTAATTAAATAAGCAGCAGTATTAACCGCATCAGCCCAAAACATGTCTGGCAATCCTGCGTGTATCCTCATACTCCTTGCGCGCTCATTCAGAGTCCTATTCATGCGTTCAGCCACTCCATTCTGCTGTGGAGTTCCGGGAATTGTCTTCTCCATCCTAATCCCATTCTCTGCACAATACTCTTTGAAATCATTACCACAATATTCACCTCCATTATCCGACCTCAGACATTTGATCTTCGACCCGGTCTCATTCTCTACGATCGCCTTCCACTTCTTGAAAGTATCAAATACTTCCCATTTATTTTTCAAGAAATAAACCCATACTTTCCTTGTGGAGTCATCAATATAAGTCACATAGTACTTTGAGCCACCTAACGAAAGCTCCGGTGCAGGTCCCCACACGTCAGTATGAACCAACTCTAGTTTTGTATCTTTTGGTGCCTTGCCACCATTTGAGAAACTAACAACCTTTTGCTTCCCAAATATGCAGTCTTCACAAAGCCCAATCTTCACTGAGTCCACACCATGTAGTTTACCCTTCGACTGAAGTACACCCATACCTTTCTCACTGATGTGCCCAAGTCTACGATGCCATAAGTATGCATCTTCATTTTTCTCAACGATCGCAGTGCCTTCATTGTTCTCAACAATAGCAACAATATTCAAGGTCGTATAAAGTGTCCCTGTCTTGATTCCACGAGCTAACACCATAGCTCCTTTACACACCTTCCACGTACCTTTCTCAAAGGTAGTGCGACATCCTTCATCATCCAACTGACCCACAGAGATCAAATTCCTCTTCAACCGCGGTATGTGTCTAACATTGGTCAAGGTCCAGGTTCCACAATTTGTCAGCAAAATCTTCACATCACCCCTTCCCACAATCTCCAAGGCTCCACCATCAGCAAGAAACACTTTGCCAAAATTACCACGTCGGTAATTCACCATGAGCTCTTGTTGTGAAGTTGAGTGAAATGACGCTCCAGAGTCTACGATCCATGACTCCAATGGTGCTTCAGTAACGCTTAGTACAAGTGCATCCGAATCACACTCAGTTGTGTTTGCCATCTTCATTGTCTCCTTCCACTGGTTACAGTCTCTCTTGACATGTCCAGATTTCCCACAATGCCAACACCCATCGGACCACTTTCCTGACTTGGACACGCTTCGGCCTTTTCCAGGTGCCCTAGACTTGGACCTTCCACGATTGTTGTTTGAGTTCTTGTTGAACGTTCTACCTCTATTTTCTATAGAGAGCGCAGAACTTGAAGGATCTTCAAGGTTATTTTGTCTTCGCGTCTCTTCATTCAGAAGAATGTCACGCACATCATTAAACTACAGCTTCTTCGTAGTCCCAGCTCCACTACAAATCGAGTTCACAGTCACATCCCAATCCGAAGGCATGGAAGTCAACAACACCAAAGCTTTGATGTGTTCGTCGAATTTAACATCCACCGATGCTAGTTGCTCGATAATATCACCAACTATCCCAACTTGCTGGCGAACAGATATACCCTTACCCATCTTCAAAGTGAACAGCCGCCTCATCAAGTACAACTGTTGAACGGCATTTGGCTTCTCATACATGTTGGACAAACTATCCATCATCCCCTTCAACGTAGTCTCCTTGATAACAAATCGCCGTACATCATTCGAAAGCGATAGTCGAACGGCTCCAAGGGCCATCCTATCCATCTCGACAAATTCTTCCTCCTTCATATCTTTTGGGAGCTTGCCCTCTAAAGTCTTAGCAAGTTTCTTCATATTCAAGTAGTCCTCAATTTGTGACCTCCATAGGCTAAAGTCATTACCGTCGAACTTATCGACCCTCTTCTCAATGTCTTCTATGCTCATTGTTTCCACCCTAGAGCCTAAGCTCTGATACCACTTTGTTAGGAATTTGACCTAAAATTCCTCTTGCGGAAGCAGACAAGTGCAAAACAATATAGATAAACGATCGAGAAAACAAACACGAACTTGTTAACGAGGTTCAGCAAAGAACTTTGCCTACGTCCCCGGGCTGCTTGGATTTCACTATAGAAGAAGAAGAATACACGAACAAGAATACAAGAATCTCTCACAAGAAGTTATCACCAACTCTCAAGACCTCACTTGCTCTTTCTGTTTAATGCTTCAAAGACTTGATCTACTACTACAACCTATGCCCTTATTTATAGATATCTAACTAGACCCTATAAGACATTGGAAACCTATTCCCAATAGACATAGAAACCATTACCAAGTAGGATTATGTAAGCAGGTAGGAAACAATCAAAACTCCTCTTTGATCAAGGATTAACAAATCCTTATCCTATGTGGAATCGGATCCACACACCCAACAGTTACTTTAATTTATAGTCAATGTATAAATGTATAGTTAACTTATTCTGTACTGATGTAAGAGTTTGCAAGTCATGAATTCATATCCTTGAAAAATTTGAGGTAAAAACCTCTCGGGTCCAAAAATTGTGTAGCAAAGAATAAAATCTTTGGTTAAGATTGTATCAGTATGCGAATTAGTTGTTAAATAATCCAGCCAATGAGCAAGAGTATGAGACCAACATTAAGAGGACGATCAGAAACAAACAAACACCAAATATGTTAGGCAAAGGGGCAACGCATAAACTGATTAATAGATTCAATGTTATACAGGACTAGCTTTGTAACAAAAAAAATGATTCGACTTGATAATGTATTGCTTATCAGATATTTAATATTTATGTACTACAAAACATAAAAGTAACACAGTACATAAATGTAGTGTATACTCTGCTGTAACAGTGTTAAGTAAAAGTAAAATCTGTTTTTGTTTTCAAGAAGGTAGTTCTTAAACCAATATTAAGAACTGGTATTGAGTTTTAAATGTTAAGCCTAAGGTACATTTCCCTAAAGTATGATACAATCTTCAGTAAATTTACACATTTCCCTTTTCTTTGATACAAAGGGGTACACTTGATACATATCTAGCACTATTAGAGAATACCTAAAATTCAACAGTGACTTGAGAAAAAAAAAGACCCAATAATTTGTTGTGACCTACATAATACATTTGATGAAAGAAATCACCTTCTACTGGAACCCCAGCCAACATTCCAAGAGCAAAACTAAAGGTTTTCTCATCCAAGTCATCTCTACTTGTAGTTTATAAGCAAAGCACTAATCTTCACATACAGCACCTGTGGTCGATATGATAAGACATCCAAACATTGTATGGTGTGCACCTGTCATCAGTTTTATAGAGATACCATCCTGTTAAGAGGAACCCTTTCAATTGGAGAAATCACCTGTGGCATTGTCATACCAACTGATATTATGATCTCTGCAGTAAGAGCAGAAACAATAGTCAAACAATGGTGCAATAACATACACTTCCCACAAGTTCTACTCAACAAAAAGATATTGAAGGACTCGGCAAAACTCAGGAAATTGACACGCAAACATCCATGATCCATGGTTGACTGTGAACAATCTTCCGAGTCAAATGATTTTTTTTTTCTTGACCAGAAAAAGCGGATTTATTAAATGCAAAATAGATTGACTGCTTAAAGAGGATAGCTATCAAGCTTCAGAACAACAATATCCTCCAAATAATGGGATCATAACTGAGTTCATTTAATTTCACAAAACTCAAAGTAAACTTCAATCCAGAATAAAATATAAAATATGAACTTCCAACAATGCAATTAAAATTTTTATTTCCTAGCATAGTTAAAACTGTGTAAACATTTAGCTGTGTTAGCATCTAAATCCTCAACACACTTTCACCGACGGAGAACACAGCTTGAAAAATCATTAAGGAAGCTCAATAAAAGAGTCAGCTCTTTATGAATACTAGAATAGGATAACACAGGCTTGCCTTAGACATACTAGTGATAATATAGAATCATTCTAACAAGCAACTAAAACTCAACCCTATACGGATTCTGAACCAAATTTCCTATGACTTCTGGTCCATCAATTACTGAGTTTGGTATAAACCATCTTTTCTTAAGACCTGTTATAACTTACGAAATATCTTTAATTTGCGACAACCCATTTGATTGGTTCTAATATCTATGAAGGATGAAGATTTTATTTTGAGGGGGCGCTCCCACCAGTTCAGTAATGGAAACCTTTCAGAAATCAGTAAAATAATTCAGAAATATATCAAACCTGTTTGAGACATTTGATAAAATCCATCATTCCATTAGTTGATAAGGTTTTAAACAGTGTAAATGCAAGCAATTTTTCATATTCAAGCACATGTGCAAATATTAAAATGAAAGAAAATAATTTGGCATTGAGTTCTGCTTCAGATAACCTCAAACCTCCAATACAATAGAAAATCTGAAGAACAAAATAATATAACCTAGGGAGTGTCAAACTTAAACGCAACAATCTTGTTACTTTCTTATTAGAACTTGCTTGGCCTTATTTTTCTCATGATAAAACATCTTGAGGGAGCTGAGCTGGTTTAGTTGCAATAACCAAGCTCACAAATCTTCTTTTACCTTCCAGTGCAGAAACCATTCCAAATTGAAATATCCCATCACATTGATGAAGGATACCAAAGAGAAAAGAGTGGAGATCTGCATCTAGGTCTATGGGTCTGAGCCTACATAATTTGCTACCTATTCCCTTGCTCTCCAGTAATGAAGTCCCCCAATAGTGATTCTGTCTATTTTGGTCATAACATATGCCCTATGTGACTTAAATCAATGAAACATCTGAGAAAAAAATAAAATCTGCATTTATGTCTATCAATCTTACTCTGTATACTACAGTAATTATTCCCTTGCTATCCAGAAATTAAAGCATGTTGTCTAGGTAATTCTTTTAATTCTTTTTGGGAAATTGTACCTGTACTACATGACTTATCAACCTATATAACATCTGAAAGCTAAATCAATAGGACCTTTATTCCATCGAATTCTATTTTGGCTTCTTGCATAAATCGCATTAGTTGTTGCCCTACGCCACTATTACTCAACCTATGCTTCGCCGATTATAATGTACATTAAAGTTGTCCTACATATACAAGGTTATCATGTTAGATGCATTTTCTGAATAACTTGTAAACTCACGAGGCGAAATCCATTGCATGCAAAACTTCATGGCATGATTAAGACATATATATATATAACCTATGTGGTCTGAGTCTGCAAAAGAAAAACAAACCTATGCCTTCTCGAATTGACAAATTTGGTCGTATGATCTCTTTGGAATTGACCAAAAAAATATCTCCTATGTATAGATGGTTTGTTGGGACATAAACACTGCACAGCTCCTCATCTCCATCATCCCGCTGCAGTCAACCAGCAATTATAAGATACAAAAGGAGCACAACACAATGTCATTATAAAAATATCCAATACAAAATATAAACTACTGACATTGGGGAGCAGAGCATTAATATGTCTGTGTAATACTGAAAAACAGCTTTTCTTTTTTCTCTTCTCTTTTTTCATCTAAAGTTTAGATTGCATTATAAAAGAATTAAAAATACATTTTAAAAAAACCCACATCCACAATATTGTAGCTATTAAAACTATTGGATTGCATATATCCTTGAAATCCTAAATTTGTTTTTTCCAGAATTCAATCAAAAATTGAAGCTAGAAAAGCTGCATTTAGAGGGAATCGGGCAACCATCGCCTGCTTAAATAGTAAGTGCAAAACAACCCAGTAAGGTAGAAAAGCTGCTAAAAATATAAAAAATTAAAAATTTTGAGCATTTGGATGTTACTCTGGCAAGTTCTAAAATAATAAAATATCATGTACCTGAAGGATTACAGATGATGTGATAAAACCGAACGCGTATTCACCAATCCTAGGATGACGGATAATTGCAACCTCTTTAAAAGCGGTGGTATTTTGGTCTGTTGGAGATAAAAGAATTGTTTTTTGACTTTATCAAAATGGAAACAAGAGGACAATAACTGAATGAATTCGATGTCAGATATACATAATTGCTACCGAGTTGATAAACCATAAATACACTCGCACATCATCATTCATCAAGATTTTGGGAAATATGCAACCCAAGTAGCATCAAATATGTAAATACACTATTGTTTTGGAACTAGACAGGTCATTGTATGTATGATTCTCAACTTTACTTTCTTTTCTTATTTATTTATTAATTTAAGACACCATTTAACTGTTTCCTTTACAATGTCATAGAATAGGGGTCAGTGGTAAATTACAATAACGAGCCCTATATATCTTCTATGTCGTAACCAAGCAACACAAAACATTATTTCACCTTAGAATTCAAATTTAAAGCCAAACAGTGAAATGTATGTGCAAGCACATATTGAGTACATCCTTTATGAGACAATAAGTAAAATCAAGAGATTCTCCAAGCCATATCGTATTACTTCCTAGGCAGCTAGGTGTTAAAAAATAAAAAATAAAAAAAATAGTTCATACAAAGAGTCAATTCGAATGGGTTGGTGAGCCCATGAACCAAATGAATCAACCAATTTCTGAACTAGCTGGTTACTTCAACGAGACCGAAATTAGGCTTAGACTGATTAATTCGTTATAGCATCAACTCAAGCCTAGCCAAATGTTTACAAAGATAACAATGCAGCTATGTAAAGTATTCTCCAAGTAGGTAAAAGTGGTTCAAAAATTTAAAATTAAAGTAATTACCTGGGGAAATTGCAGCACTAATTTGTTTGGATGCTGAGTATATGTGCTTCATAAAGGGCATTCGTTTTATGAACCACTCTCCAACCGAGAAAACAGTTGCACCCATCCATGATGAAGCAAATACACCGACTAAGAACATAAAAATTAGGGATGTAACAAACCCTAGGCCTGCAACAAGAGAACCAGAAATTAGTCATCAATAACAAATTTTTGGAATTATTAATCATAAGATCCAGCACAGCCAACTATGAACTGAAACCAGGATAATAAAATTTAGGATTAAATACGTGTTACTCCTCAAACTTTTCCCTGAAAAATAGTTTAGTCCCTCGCCTTTTAAATTAAATTAGATAGTCATTATTCTCTCTAATTCTCACACAACAGGTCCAAAATGACTATTATACCTCTCACTTCCTCTTTTTTTATCTTTTTTTTATTATTATTTTTCTCTTTATTTTTTCTCTTTTTTATCATTTTTTATTTATTTTTTCTGCCTCGTCTCGCCACGCTGCCACCATCACTCGACCCAGCAAACATCAGTCATCCTAACTTTGAATCCTCACTAGCCACCGACGCTAGATGACAACGCATGCGCCGCCACTGGTGCTGAACCCCTCAACTCCGCCATGAACTTCGACGGCATAATCCTTTCATCTCGTGTTCTTGAATTCTGGACTTGGAGGAAACGATGAGATTCTATTGGAAAAGGGAAGCTATGGTTGTGTTCTCTGTTGAGCTAGAGGATGATGAGTAACTGAAAGACTATAAGGTGCAGCTCAGCAGAACTGGAAAAGGAAGGTGGCTGCTAGTTAGCTTTGGGGGATATCAAGGAATGGGTGGAGCGTGTCGCCAGGTTCATCTTCTCGGAGCTCATATCCGAGTCTGAGAGTGGCTCCAGTGAGAGAGAAAGCTGAGAGAGTTTTAGGGATTTTGTTTTTAGGAAGGCTGGGGGGGGGGGGGGGAGAGAGAGAGAGAGAGAGAGTAAAAAAAGGGAGAAAAATTAAAAAACAGAGAGGAAAAAAAATAAATAAAAAGAGGAAGTGAGGGGTATAATAGTCATTTTGGACCTGTTGTGTGAGAATTAGAGAGAATAAGGACTAAACTGTTTAATTTAAAAGGTGAGGGACTAAACTGTTTTCTAAAGCAAAGTATAGGGAGTAACAAGTAATTAATCCTAAAATTTAAGACTTTCTTCAACAGGATACAAAAGGTGAGGGTGAACTACATCAACTAACATATGTATAAAAGAACAAAAAAGAAAAAATCACCAGCTATGTCAACAGTTTATCAAGACATCCTTGGAAACATATTTGGAGCATTTTCTTCATCAGTAATATGATAAATAGACACACTTCCACATAAATTCTTCCTATATGAGTATGCCTACAATAATTGTATGCAACATACATGACACAGTTGGGTTTGAGTGGTTGTATTGAAATGGGTCTGGGAGAGTAAAATGTAATTCCGAAAGTAATATTCTTTCTTCTTTTTCAAATGAAGAGAACAAAACCATTAGATTTTCTATATATAAACTTAAACAGCTTAAAAGGGGCATAACTGGCAAATTCTATCTCCAAGTCGACAAAGAGTGTTTTCTTGAAGTCTTGATAAATGCGCTTCGAAAAACCAATAAACTGAAAGAGTCTCTGTCAAGAACCTCTGAATGATTCTATTGCAGAAGCAGCCTAAGGATTATTCTTGTTTTTCTGGCTGATAAGAAACTCAAACTTCTATTGAAAAAATAATAGTACTAAAAATTGAATAATGAGTACAAGCATACAACAGAGGGGACAAGTTCCCTCCTGAGACAGACTTCTTACACCATAGCTCAAGTAGCAGCTAAGAATTATCTAAAGAAAATTTGCATCATTGCTCCAAGTATCATTCATTCTCTTCAATTGTTTGTTATTTTTTTGGTGGTCTAATTCAAAAATTTCACCCAATCCAGCACGTCTGGCATATTTTTTCACAGTAGCAGGGTCATCAGGATATGGGTCAAATAATAAATATGTGCGTCCTCTTAAATGTCAACAAGTCATCTGCTCATTGTCATTGTACAAAGTAAAAGCTACCAAACTTGAGCGAAGGACCCCCAGTGCATGCAAAACTAAAAGTAGACTAGCATCACCTGAATTAAATTTGAGATTCTGTCCAACTTTTACTTATTTCCAGGGGATAAGAGAAAAGTACTTGGAAACTTCGTATATAAATATATAAGCCAAAAGATTAACCATATATTGTCTGCATTATATAAGATAACATGGAATAAGTAGAAGTAAACTCAAGTCTACCACTAGTGAAAAAAGTTAAAATCACCAAACCAAGTTGCAAAAGCAACAGAAGGTTTGTTCATTCATACCGGCTTTCCTCTAAGTTCTAGTTCTCCAAAACTAATCATTATTTCTTAATATCCCTCCATATTAAATGCAAGACTTCCCCAGAAACTTATTCAAGACATGTAGACACATATGCTATTAAGAAGCAACTACCTCAAGTACCCACGTCTCTATAGCATTACTGTACTATAGTTATTGACTTATTGTAATTGGTAGTATTATTATACTCACTACCATTCTTACTATTGGTAGTATTTCTACTAAGACCAAATATGTATTTTCAGCAATTTATTGTGCAGAGCTTTCCATATAATGCACGCATCACTTTAGCTTCCTTAAGAATTAGCTGTCCCAGTCCCAAAGTAAACATTCATTTGGTGCTTTGGAGTCTTACCAAATATATTAATACCAAGCCTCGCATATAATGGACTGAAGAAACCATCCACGAACTGAATAAACCACCAAGTGATGAAGAATGTAACAGCAACAGGAAAGAGAACCATACTGCAATTTGTCAATCAAACATATTTATACTATGGACACTAAATGTATTTAACAAAAAAATTGGAAAAAAAAAAATCATAAAAAAAAAAAACATAACAACATATCCATACTGTGCACATTACCATCCAGTCATGAACTTCTTTGAGACCCAACTCTGGAGCACTGCATAGCAAGCCTGATAAATCCACAGTCAATGGGGTACAATATGCACAAAAGTTATTTGACCATATCGTATACTATATGCATTGTGAATAACCAACAGAATAACCCAATAAAAACAGATCTGATTTTGGAGGAACTTCGAGAAATGGAGTAACCCATGAGTTTCAGAGAGAAACACACACACACACACAAAAACAAACACACACACAGTAGGATTGCCGAAGACAATAAATTTTGAGGACTTTATAAAGTGAGTGTGTACGTTCCCAAAATCATTTGGTTCGGACAACTACTTTGCAAATTTTTAGGAACACTTTGTTAATTCATTTTTTAACACTTACAATTCTGAGGTGTTTTATGGAAAATGACCAATTACCAGTAATGATATCTCTGAGCACTATAAGCCTACATCATAGTCCAGAATAAATCAAGAGCATCCCAACCACCATCAACTTAATCAAGATGAGGTTTGAGTGATCGGACAAAACAATTACGGGTTATATCAATCCATAAAAGCTAAAAAATAAAGGTAGATAAAAGTGTCATTAGTGGAGACTGGAGAGTACTAAAAATGGTTTAGATGGTGAAAGCATTTCACACACAAAAAAAAAAAAATCAGTATCAATTTTGTCTCCTGACTGGTTTATTTTGTGTAAAGATGATGGGTAAACCGTGGACCACATGTTTCTTCATTGCACCCTTATAAATTAGATGTGGTGCAGGTTGCTGAAGTTGTTTTGGGCACCATGGCAGCGTCCCTAAAAAGTATTACAGCCTTTGTCAGGCAACTTTGGGAAAGGGGCCAACACGAAAATAATTACCCTATGAAGATGTAATGGTTTGGCTCTTTTATGCTGTATTTGGTTGAGAAGGAATAAACAGATCTTCAAAGAGAAGGAGGGGCGGGTGGATTAATTTGTGATAGGATCATACTCATAGCCTCCTTGTGGTCTTCTATTTCCAAACCTTAGATGATTGGGGTGCAGGGTTACACTGCCTGGTTTGTTTGTTTTTTTTTTTTTTTAAGTATAATAATCTCTTTGATTCCCTTCCAAGATCAATACTTATAGAGTCTATATGATTGGCTTTGTTTTCTAAGTTGCCATTCAAGACACGCGTCACAATCAGGAAACCATCGTCCTAGAATTCTTTACTCCTCTACCTCCTTCAGAGTTTGACATCATTAATGGTGAATACATCATATCTTCTACCTTCAAGGTACGAAAGCTACAACCTTAGAAACCCTAGTTCTCCACCTTGAGTTCTTTCTCATACTTTCCAAAACTATACTAGCTACAATCAGCTTGACCTTTCACGGCCCGTCGCTTATTGTCTGCAGGAACATCATGATCTATCCTTTTTTATGCTGATTTTTCACCACATAATAACCAAAACGGGAGCTAACCCAACAATTCTATCTATTTGTCACACAGAATCCCTATTTTCTCCATCTCCAAGCTATCTTATAGATCATAAACTCCCTCCAAAAGCCAATTTATTAGAAACTCAGCTTTGAACTAAAAAACCACAATCATGGTGAACAATTGAGCATACCAAGCATCCTATCACAAATCCATACACATACTATATATGGTAGTTCAAATTCATAATAAATGCATCAAACTCCAATTGAAAATCCCCTGAATATGATTTAATTTCCAAATTGGGAAGAGTTGGAGAGAAAGAGAGAGACCTTGCGAGTGGAGGAGTTGGGGGAGCTGGGCGGAGACTTGGGGAAATCTTCAGGATCGGGTTGAGTGAGTGGACTGGACGTTGACTCTTTAGCTTCCGCCATTTGGTTCTGACCTTGTTCTTGCTCCAGGTAGAGTAGAGGTAGAGGTGGAGGTAGGGGCAGCAAAGCTCTCCTCAAATGGCACCCTGTTTCTCTGCGGGGATTTTGGTCCAAGTCTGATTCCAGCCTTGTACAAAATTACAGCATGCAGTCAACTTGACACTAGTATTTTTGTTCTTTTTCTTTTTCTGTGGTGAAATGATATTTTTATCTATTTTTCACAATTTTAATAATTTTAGAATTTTTTTTCTTTTTCAAAGTACATAAAAATATTACAAACAATAACTTCTTTTACAACCTAAAGTGTGTCAGTATGGACTTTCAATTTGAAGTCTAGCGTGGGCAAAATTTGGTTCTATCATGTTCATATTGACTGTTGGATAGAATGACTTTTCACTTTTGCACACAACCCATTGTAATCTTTCATTATAAATGAAGTTTCTCTTCTGATTAAAAAAAAAAAACATCACACAAATAGGCTTGACTAGTAGAGAGAGGAAGAGCATTCAAATATCTCTATGCAGGAGTATGGTGACCAAGTTTAGCAATAGCATCCGCAAGGAAGTTGAGATCTTTTTTTTTTTTTTTTTTTTTCAATAGAAATTGATATCATTAGAATCAATAGCCGGCAAATTGCCAATGGCTAGAGTCTAGCTGCACTTACAAAAAGATAGCAAGCAAGAAAATCCGGAAACCCTAATCTAAGTGAACCAAACTCATTACAAGTCGATGATAAGCTCGCTATAATTAGCGAACTTATAAACAAAGAAACTCCATGTCTTCTAGGGCAAAATCATTCACTAGCCTCCCATTAGCCAATCACGCAATTGTGGTACCAACAGAAAGCCACTTCCTAGCCAACAAATAGGAGCACCTCCTTATTCATAAGTTGCTTGAAATCCACAAATCATATTCGAGATAATTACCAACTCTTGAAGAAGTCATGATCCGAATAGACTGGCACTTGAAGACCATAACTAGCCCTAAACAAGCCCAAGTACGTCTAAAACTCTTGGGTCGGGCCTGCCCAATCCATTAAGTAACAAGTGAGGGTGGCAAAGCACCCTCCTTGAGAGCCCATGAACTAAGCCCAGCTAGCCCAAACTCAGAATCCGGCCCAGAGCCCCAGGGCCCAGGCCCAACTCCAAGCCTAGGAACTTGCTCTGAGCAACACCACCTCCGTTGCAAGTTTCGGCGGTCGATTACTCCAGAAGGCCATAGATCGCCTCCCTTCTGTATCCAAGCTAACCGGACCACCAACGCAGCACGTTCAACAGATCAGACCAGAACCGATATGTCCCAACTTGCACGACCCCGAGTCGATCAGAGTCTTCCCCGCCGATGCCAACTCCAATCGCCAAACACAAACGACCCAACCACCAAACAAACCGCTCCGCAGTGAACCGGGAAACAGCCCAGAATTTCTTCTCCTACGATAAGCTGCAGTCCTTAGCCCAGAAAAATTCAGAGGAGAAATCTGGATCCGCCGACCCAAACTAATCAACGCGAACCTTGACTCCTCCCCGATCTGTCCTTGACTCGAGTGCTCCTCCCTACACAAACCTCGCCCTGACGAGGAATCTCGCCGTTGTTAGATCAGCCGGCCACCGAAGAAAGACTGCCGCTGTTCTGCTCAAACCCTAGGATGGATTTGCTTGAGATAGAGCCACAGCCACAAATGCTACTGAACCAAGTGCCAAAACCTGAAGTTGAGATCTCTTTTTTTTTTTTTTTTTTTTGAGGGGAATGAATAAACTTCATTGACTGCAAATGTCATTACATTCAAAGATTATAGTTTCCTCTATACTTGGAGGAGAGACATGAAAGAAATTCGAAGAGAAAGAACCAAGCTTGGCTTCTTAAGCTAGAGTATGGGCTGTTGTGAGTCATAGATTTTTTAGGATTACTATTAGGAATAGAATTATACTAATTGTATAGAATCGGGATTGTAATTGTGATTTGATTACTTTCCTTGTTTGTCTAGAATTAGGGTAGTATAAATATGCCTCTGTATATTGAATGAAAGTGTGTGAGAATTAATCCTCAAAAGCTTCTTATTCTCTAAAGCTTCTTGTTCTCTAGAGATTCTCAGTTTTAACTTGGTATCAGAGCCAAGAATCCGATCTTGGATTTTTGGTCTTGTTTTTTGTTCGTTGCTTCCGCAGTGTAAAAGGAGAAGATTGTTGCAGTTCAAGTATCATGGGTGGAGAAGAAAGTTCTAAGCAGATTGTGACTTCTGACGTGCAGAAGGTAGAGGTATCTGTGAATCAAGAATCCTCAGGAGGGGGATTTGGGGGTGCCAAGTTGAATGGCACGAATTATCGTACTTGGAGGAAGATGATGACTGCTCATCTTTGCGGTTTGGACAAGATGGGATATGTGAATGGATTGATTCAGACGCCGGATGAAAAAGATGTGGGATATGCAAAGTGGGAAACACACAATGGTGCCGTGATGTCTGTGCTCTACAAGGCCATGATGGATGATGTAGTACAATTGATTATTGGGTGTGAAACTGCAGCAGAAATTTGGAGTACTCTGAAGCAATTATATCTGAATGACTCAGATTTTGCTCAAATACATGAGCTCCATACCAAGGCGTTCATGATGACTCAGGATGGGCGGCCTGTGGCAGTATATTATGCTGCCCTCAAAGGTTTATGGCTGGAAATTGATCAAAGGCGTCCCAACAAGATGAAGAACGCTGATGACATCAAGTTACACAATGAAGAGAAGGATCTAATGAGGCTGCATATTTTCCTTCATGGTCTTGACGATAAGCATGCTAGTGCAAAGGGTGAGTTGCTCAGACGTGGAACTCCACCTACCCTGGAGGATGCCTTTGCATATATACGCAAAGATGAGACTCAACTTGATAGTACCAAAGCAATCCATTCGGAGTTATCAAGTCTCACTATCCAAACCAAGCCCTCACCATCAAAGTATGTACCACCGCCTCAACAACTTCGACTACAACCAAGTTCTCAAGGAGGAACACGGCCGTATTGTACTTTCTGCAAGAATTATGGGCATTGGAGGACTAAGTGCCATCGATTGAATGGGTATCCACATCAACAAAATACCTGAAATAAATCAGGACCTAACCAACATGGTCGTACCACTGCTGCAAATTTAATTCAGAATCCGGACTACCAGGGTATGGAGGAAAACTATCAGAAACCTGGTAATGCTTCAGTCTCTTTCATTGGAAGAGGTAAGTTTGGTAAGGCTTTATTTGTCTCTGACTTTGTTGGGGAAGATACTTGGATTATTGATTCTGGTGCATCTGATCATATGACTTACAATAAATCATTTTTACCTCTCTCTCAACCCCACCAGTGTCCAAAGTTACTAATGCTAATGGTGAAGCCTTCCCTGTATTAGGAATAGGAACTGTTAGAGTCACACCAAACTTAGAGCTTAGGAATGTGTTATATGTTCCTGATTTGTCACATCACTTAATCTCTGTTCCCCAATTAAATACTGAATCTCATTGCTCTGTGACCTTTTTTCCCATGTATGTGGTATTTCAGGATCTTCAGACAAGGGAGATAATTGGCCGAGGGGATTTGAGGGGGAGATTGTTTCATCTGGATCGGATGTATGCGGGGATAACACCAGGGAAGAAGGCCCCAGTAGCTTTGATTTCGAGTTCTGAGCAGCGGTTGAATGAAATCTGGTTGTGGCATCGTCGTCTTGGTCATCCTTCCTTTAGTAATATGAGAAAGTCTATGCCCTCTTTGTTTTTGGGTATTTCAGAGTCATCTTTTAAGTGTGAAACTTGTGTTCTGGCCAAAAGTCATCGAGTTAGCTACCCTTTGCGAATTTCAAATAAAAGTATTGTGCCTTTTGAATTGATTCATTCTGATTTATGGGGACCCTCACGGGATTCTACTCCTTCTGGTATGCGCTATTTTGTATCTTTTATCGACGATTATACTCGTGTTTCTTGGATTGCTTTACTAAAGTCCAAGGATGCTGTGTTCCCAGCTTTTAAAAATTTTCAGAATATGATTCATACACAGTACAATGGTCAGATCAAGCTCTTTCGATCTGACAATGGGGGGAATATATGAGTAATGAGTTCCAAGAGTATCTTTGTACACAGGGTATAATACATCAAACCACGTGTCCTCAAACCCCAGAACAGAATGGTGTTTCTGAGCGTAAGAATCGTCACCTTCTTGAAGTTGCTCGTTCAATTCTCTTTAGTGCAAATATGCCCAAATATTTGTGGGGAGAAGCAGTTCTCACTGCGTCTCATCTAATCAATAGGATGTCGTCTAGTGTTCTCCAAAATCAGATTCCAGTTGAGGTCCTCTCGTCTCATGTATCTCTTCCGTCTTTCCATAATCTTCCTGCCCGAGTCTTTGGGTGCATTGCCTTTGTTCATATTCCTAAGAACCAACGCTCGAAGTTAGATCATCGTGCCTTGAAGTGTGTTTTTGTTGGGTTTGGGACACATCAGAAGGGCTATAAGTGTTTTCATCCTCCTACCAAAAAATTCTATGTAACGATGGATGTCACTTTTTTCGAGGACGCCTGTTATTTTTCTCCCACTCATCCTTCTCTTCAGGGGGAGCAATATGGTTATTTCGAAGAGATGGTCAGTGGTAGTGGTAGCAATATAGAGGACAGCGATGGAACAGAAACAGAAAGAAGGGACAAAGCAAGAGAAAGAGACGAAAAAGCTAAAGAAAAAGAAGATGCACAAGAAAGCGGAAAAGAAAAAGAAAGAAAGGAAACAGAAAGAGAAGACAAAGCAAAAGAAAGAGAAACAAAAAAGGGCAGAAACGAAACAGAAAGAGAAGAAAAAGCAAACGAAGAAAAAGCAAAAGAAAGAGAAACAGAAAAAGACAGAAACGAAAGAAGAGAGAGGAACGATGGAGGAGCCGAAACAGAAGGGGACCAACTGCCTGTTTTGGGTCGAAATCAGGACCGGCGTGAACTGGACGCCGGCGGTAATCTGGGAATGGGGAACGACGACTACGTCGGTGGTCTGGAGAAGGGAAACGACGGACGGCCGGGAATGGAGGAAAGACCGCCATTGGACGACGCCGGCGATCTGGAGACGGGGAATGGCGATGACGTCGTTTGCGGTGACCTGGAGAACGCCACCATTTTGGATTATGGACAGAACGATGTGGTTTCAGATCAAGGACAGAACGATGTTGTTTCAGACAACAGTGAACCCGACTTGGAAGTCAAAACTTCTCCCTCTCCTTCATCTCTCCCCTCGAGCCAAATTCTCCAAGGTCCTGAAGGTCAACATGAGGTAATACCCGAACCCAATTTGTCTGTTTTACCTTCTCGTTCTACTCGTGGTAAACCACCAAAGAAATATGAACCTAGTCTTAAAGCTAAGTCTAGGTACCCAGTTGCTAATTACGTATCTACACATAGGTTGTCCAAGTCATATGAGTCGTTTGTGCATCAGATTTCCTCTGTATCTATTCCTAACAAAGTGCAGGATGCCCTAAGAGATCCAAAGTGGTCAAAAGCGATGGAAGAAGAGATGGAAGCTCTACAGAAGAATAACACTTGGGAGTTGATAGGGTTACCTAAAGGAAAAAAAGCAGTCGGATGTAAAAGGGTCTACACAATTAAACATGATGCAGATGGCTCAGTTAGTAGGTACAAGGCGAGATTGGTAGCAAAAGGGTTTACACAGACGTATGGTGTAGACTATGATGAGACGTTTGCACCCGTAGCCAAGATCAATACTATCAGAGTGCTTCTCTCTTTGGCGGCTAATCTGGACTGGCCCCTCAAGCAACTTGATGTGAAAAATGCTTTTCTACATGGAGATTTAGCTGAAGAAGTGTATATGAGCCTACCTCCTGGATATGAGACCACTAATAAAACGGATGTTGTGTGTAGGTTGAAGAAGTCACTCTATGGTTTGAAACAATCCCCCCGTGCGTGGTTTGGGCGCTTTACTCAGGCAATGAAGCGATTTGGTTACAAACAAAGCAACTCGGATCATACTCTCTTTCTTAAACATCAAAAGGGTAAAGTAACGGTGTTAATCATCTATGTTGATGATATGGTAATTACAGGTGATGATCGAGAGGAAATTAGGAGGTTGCAGCAGCAGTTAGCTTCAGAGTTTGAGATGAAAGACCTTGGTGACTTGAGATACTTTCTTGGGATAGAGGTAGCCAGGGGGAGTAGCGGCATCTTCTTGTGCCAACGAAAATATGTTTTAGACTTGCTGTCAGAAACTGGCATGTTAGATTGTAGACCAGCTGATACACCAATTGAACAGAATCATCGGTTAGCGGAGTACCCTGATCAAGTCCCGACTGATAGGGCTCGGTATCAAAGGTTAGTTGGCAGATTAATCTATTTGGGTCACACTAGACCTGATTTGGCATATGCAGTAAGTGTGGTGAGCCAGTTCATGCATAACCCAAGTGAAGACCATATGGAAGCAGTCGTGCGAATCCTGCGGTATCTAAAGCGTGCTCCTGGGAAGGGCCTTATGTTCTCAAAACATCACTACCTAGAGGTGAGTGGTTATACGGATGTTGATTGGGCTGGTTGTATCACAGATAGGAGGTCAACCTCGGGTTACTTTACATTTGTTGGAGGGAACCTTGTCACTTGGAAGAGTAAAAAACAAAAGGTGGTGGCGAGGTCTAGTGCAGAAGCCGAGTATAGAGGTATGGCACATGGAGTATGTGAGTTGTTATGGTTACGTAATTTATTGCGTGATTTGGGGTTCAAGCCAAAAAGAGCTATGGAGTTGTTTTGTGATAACAAAGCAGCTATTGAAATTTCACATAACCCAGTGCAGCATGATCGTACAAAGCATGTGGAAGTTGACCGGCATTTTATCAAGGAGAAGTTGGACGCCAACCTAATTGCCTTCCCATTTGTACCAACTGAGGAGCAATTAGCAGATGTTCTGACTAAGGGTGTGTCAGTCAAAGCATTTCATGACTCACTTGACAAGTTGGGCATTCGAGATGTGTATGCTCCAACTTGAGGGGGAGTGTTGTGAGTCATAGATTTTTTACGATTACTATTAGGAATAGAATTATACTAATTGTATAGAATCGGGATTGTAATTGTGATTTGATTACTTTCCTTGTTTGTCTAGAATTAGGGTAGTATAAATATGCCTCTGTATATTGAATGAAAGTGTGTGAGAATTAATCCTCAAAAGCTTCTTGTTCTCTAGAGATTCTCAGTTTTAACTTGGGCAACCCTGTTTGCACTTCGGTGGACGTAGTGAACCTGGGTAGAAGAAGCAACCCTCAACAATTCCTTTAAATCATGCATCAGAAAACCTAACTCCAATCCAAACTAGCAGACCCAACGACATTGACCAAATCTTGGCAATCCGTTTCCACCATCAATCGAACAAAGTGATGGACAATAGCCAGTTCAACCCTATGCAACAAGGCAAGAAGCGCTCCATGCCTCGCCGAGTTTGAAAACCTGACGGAGTGCCGGAATCCTCCAATACAAGAACCAGTAAAGTCTCGAAAGACCCCCCCAACTCCAGTATACCCCATAGCACTATCAAAGGCAGCATCAACATTAAGCTTAACCAAACCAACAGGAGGTTTCTTCCACGACTCGTTCCTCACCTGTCTTGGCACTCAAACTCTAGTATGAGTGGTTTTATATTCCTCCCACCAACCTAAAGTAATTAGGATAGCTTCTGAGGCCATTTTGACCTCACCATCCCACACTTTTGCATTCCGATTTCTCCATATAGCCCAAATAATTATCAACAATGTAGCAAAAGTAGTGGAAGATTGGGAAAAGGAGGAGGCTAACCAATCAATAATACTTGAGGCCAGAGCTGAAGATTGAATTTGAGCCAATTGAAGAAACGATGCTGCATGACTGCAATCACGAAGAGCATGAAGAGGGGATTCAACTTCTTCATCACAGAAAGGATATTGGGTATCTATATCAATACCACGTTCTCTGAGCCTACTGCATGTGGGAAGAGTATTTGAAGCCGCTCTCCAAACACATATCTTAACTTTACTGGGGATAGGAGCCTTCCAAAGTTGTTTCCAAAGCATGGCACTAGGATTGGGTGGTCTTGGATACTCGTCCAAGACTCTACTCCTTGCCAAATGGTACGATGATTTAATAGTGAAGACACCCTGCTTATCACCAATCCAAATCCAACGATCATCATGAACCCGGACACTAAGAGGCAAAGCTAAAATCTTATGCACAATATCTGGAGGAAACAACTCAGAAAGTAAAACATGATTCCACATACCCGGAGAAGATAATAGCTCAAAGACTAGATGAACCCTCGGATTATAGAAAGGCTGCAAGTCTTCACCCAATAACCAAGGATCATTCCAAATGTTAGTAGACCTACCATCCCTAATATGTCATTGAATACCAGCCCGTAAAATATCTCAGCCTTGTACTATACTCTGCCATGCATATGAGGGAGACGAACCCAACTCTGCTTCTCAAAAGTTACAATGAGGGAAGTAAATTGCTTTCAGCAGTTTAGAAGGTAACGACTATGTGTTTTGAATAATTCGCCACCCTTGCTTAGCCAGCATGACTAAGTTGAAGGCAAATAAATGTCGAAAACCCATACCTCCCATAGCTTTAGGTTTACAACGCTCATCCTAAGCACGCCAATGCATACCTCTCTTCTCGTCCGAGCTTCCCCACCAAAATTGGGCACAAAGTTGGTGGAGCTCTTGAATTAAATTCTGAGGAAGCAAGTAGCAGTTCATAGTATAGAGAGGCATAGCCTGAGCAATTACCTTAATCAGAACCTCACGCCCAACTGCACTTAACAATTTAGAACACCAACCAGTGAGTTTTTTAGACAAATTGTCTTTAATGTAAGCGAAAGTGTTATGCTTGGAACGTCCCACAAGGGTCGAAATCCCCAAGTATTTCTCATGTTTCTCCACTAACTGAACTCCAAGAGTATCTGCCAACGATTGACTCAAATGGGGAAGAACACTACCACTAAAGACCACATTACTCTTCTGTAGATTGATTTGTTGCCCCGATGCCCTTTCATAGATATTTAGAATGTTCCAAATCACAATACAATCCTGGGGAGAAGCATTAGAATATAGCATACTATCATCAGCAAATAGAAGATGGCTGCTAGAAGGAGCACCATCACATATGCACAACCCTTGCCATTGTCTGCTAGCATCAGACTGAGAGATAAGAGCAGAAAGTCCTTCTGCAACAAGTAGGAAAAGATATGGCGAAATTGGATCGCCCTGTCATAATCCACGGTGTGGTGTATCAAAACCTTTCGGGATACCATTAATTAAGAAAGAATACCTGACAGTAGATAAACAAAACAATATGAGATCCACCCACTGTGCAGCAAACCCCATTTTAAGCATGATCTTCTGCAAAAAGTCACATTCCAACCTGTCATATGCCTTGCTAATATCTAATTTAAGAGCCATAAAACCTTCATGTCCTCTACGCAGATGATGCATATAATGGGCTAACTTAGATGCAACCAAAGTATTGTATGAAATCAATCTGTCTGGGATGAATGCACTCTATTGTCGGGAAATAATAACCAGGAGGAAATCTTAAGCCGGTTGGCCAAAACTTTTGAAGCTATTTTATAAATAACATTGCACAAAGCAATTGGGCGCAATTGAGATAGATACTGAACTTCCTTCACCTTTGGAATAAGCACCACGTGAGTGAAGTTTAAGTCATGAGGCATCTCTTAGTAGTCAAGAAAGAGATGACTGCCCTACTAACTTCCACCCCCACTAGGTCCCAATATTTCTAGAAGAAGAAGGGTGACATACCGTTCGGGCCAGGTGCCTTAGAGGGATGCATCTGAAAGAGGGCCTGCTTCACCTCTTCAGCACTATATGGCGCCAACATAGACTAGTTCATACCATCCGTAACTCTAGGGCTCAAAGTCTGTAAGACTAGTTCCTGAGCTTCCAGGTCCGGCTTCTGTCTAGCAAAGAGTTGCTGAAAATATCTCATCACCACTTCTTCAACTCCTCCTGGGGACTCCTGCCACACCCCATTCTCATCAAACAAACCTTTGATTTTGTTTTTCTATTTGCAATTCGAAGCACGCTTATGGAAGTACTTAGAATTCCTATCCCCGTCCTTGAGCCAAATGGCTCAAGATCTCTGCCTCCAAAAGGTTTCATCCATTGTCATTAGTTCATTCAAATGTTGGGATAAGTTAAGCTTTTCAACTTGATCAGCAGGATCAAATGGTTTCTGGAGAATCACATCCAACTGCCTACGTACTGCCTACAATTCTTCCTTGCGCCCTTTAAAAGTGGTCCAATCCTAGGCTAAAAGAAAGCTTCCTATATCCCTAACTTTCCGACAAAGTTGAACCATCGGTCCGCCATCTTGAGGCACTGCCCATGCTTCCTCTACTACTTGTGAAAAGGATTCATGGGAACACCACATCTCTTCAAACCTAAATCTCCATCGACCGCGTACATTGCCCGGTTGTTCCTTCCTTACTTCCAACAGCAAAGGCACATGATCATATCTGCTTGGAGATAGATTAACAATCCTGGAGAAGCCAAACTCTGAAAGCTACGCAGGTGAGCAAACTCCCCTATCAAGACGCTCTTTTGTATGGGCATCACTCCAAGTAAAGAGTCCCCTTGCAGCCCCCAAATATGTAAGATTGCAATCCAGAAGGGCCTGACTGAAAGCGCCCATTTGTTGGAGACTCCGAATTCTCCCACCGGATTTCTCCCCTAGCTCTAGAATTTCATTAAAATCACCTGCAACCACCCACTTCACCGACAACCCACGAGCTAAGGAACGGAGGAGATCCCAAGATAAATGGTGTTGTCCCAATTCAGGGTGGCCATAAAAACCTGTAAAACGCCATTGGACATCCAACGGTCCCTTCACGTCGGCATCAATATAGAAATAATTCACCGTCCTTACAGAAACAAACACAGTATCGTCCCACAAAAGTGCAAGACCACTAGATCGCTCAACACGATCAAAGTGAGCAATATTGGGTAGCCCTACCGCCTTGGGAAGAGTTTGGTGTTGTTGTTTGGTGCAATGGGTTTCACTGAGAAAGACTACATGTGCCTGGTGCTTCTGGATGAGAAGTTTAAGTGCATGACGAGTCCTGCTATTTATTATTCCTTGACAATTCCAGATCAGGATGTTCATTGTCACAAAGAAGGCTTGACGTCTTCTTCTTCTTCGCCGCGTGCGACGTATCGAGAAACCCTAGAAGCGAGGTGGGAACCTAGGCCTTAGAGTTTCGCTTATATATCAGATGTTCATCACAGCAGACTAAGCTATGTTGATGCTACTGTATTTCTGGTTCTTCACCCTGATTTTGTTTGAGAGCTAGTGTTCATAATTTTACAAATCAAAACTAAGTTGAGATCTCTCTTGACATGATTGAAGGAGGTGATATTCAAAAAACTCGCCAAATGTAATAACTTTAGTATGTTGGATGCGGTGAGTTCAAATCTCGTTGATTGTTAGCCAGATAAAAATAAATAAGTTATTTTAATAATTACTTTAAATTATCGGTGAATTAGCAAGTGTTTATCGTGGTCAAGGTGTGGCAGATTGGCATGGGGGCGATTAGTGTAGAAAGCTATTAATTATCAGTGAATAAATCTAATATGGTGATGATTGAGAGAACTGAAATGGTGGATGGTGGCTACTGGGCTACTGATTTTCCTTTCAGTTATTATTAAGGGTTAATTACAGTTTACCCCACTGAGGTTTGGGGGTGTCATCATTTCACCCCCTCTACTTTTAATTTTGACTTTTTACCCCCTAAACTTTCCAATTTCAATCAGCCGTGTCCAATTTCTCTTATTCCGTCCAAATTGGAAGTTAAGTCTGACTCTTGAGGGCTAAAATGGTCATTTCAACATAAAAAAATAAGAAAAAAATAAATTTTTTTTTTCTTTCTGTTTTTTATTTTTTATTTTTTTTTTCTGTTTCTTAGTTTTTTTTTTTTTTTTTAAAAAATTTTGTTTTTTTTTTGTCTTCAACCTATACACCACAAGTTATAATAGGTTTATAAAAACAAAAAAAATACTCTAGGTGGTTGAAAGTCGCTCGCTAGTCTACGATATTTGTGATATATCTCCGATAAAGTGAAGAATTTTAGGATATATCCCCAATAAAGTGAAGAAATATTTGTAAAAAATAATTTTACACTTTATCTGTAAATAAATATCTGTATATCCCCAATAAAATGAAGAAATATCTATGTAAAATCATTTTTGGTCTACATATTTGTGATATATCTCCAATAAATTGAAGAATTTTAGGATATATCCCCAATAAAGTGAAGAAATATTTGTACATCCCCAACAAAGTGAAGAAATATCTGTGTAAAATCATTTTTTACAAATATTTATTTACAGATAAAGTGTAAAATTATTTTTTACAGATATTTTTTCACTTTATTAGGTATCCTAAATTCTTTACTTTATCGGAGATATATCACAAATATCGTAGACCAGCGAGCGACTTTCAACCACTTAGAGTATTTTTTTTGTTTTTATAAACCTATTATAACTTGTGGTGTATAGGTTGAAGACAAAAAAAAAAAAAAAACTCTTTAAAAAAAAAAACGAAGAAACAGAAAAAAAAAAAAAAAAAACTATTTTTTATGTTGAAATGACCATTTTAGCCCTCAAGGGTCAGACTTAACGTCCAATTTGGACGGAATATGAGAAACTGGACACGGCTGATTGAAATTGGAAAGTTTAGGGGGTAAAAAGTCAAAATTAAAAGTAGAGGGGGTGAAATGATGACACCCCCAAACCTCAGGGGGGTAAACTGTAATTAACCCTATTATTAATTTTTGTTTTGAGGTTTTTAAGTTTGTAGTTTTTGGATATGTTTTTAAATCTCAAATAAGTCCATGCTCTATCGAGTCAGGGATGTCGTCTTAGACTCCTATTTGTCAATGTGTGTCTAGATTTCAATAGCCGGTTTATTGTCAATCCGATGTAGTCCCTTGCTAGCTTAAGGCCACATTGTTTAGTACTAGTGTGTTCTTATGTGATCGAGACATTTTGTGGATTGCCCGCTTGCTGGTTCATTATTGTGGTCATTTGTACTAATTATTGTTATATTTTGGAAAAATTGATTTAGTCAGTTACCCAATTTTTCGCCATTGAATAAATTATGAGTGAGGATGCATAGTTTTAGTACTTGATGTCTTATCGTTAAGGATGTATTCATTTAATTTTTTTTTTTTTTGAAGTAATGAATCCTATTATTTAGTACTTGATGTTTTGTTATTGAAATAAAATTTCATTTCACAAAAAATAAAATAAAAACAAAACATATTTTGACTAAGTGCTAGGAAAACTAGCAAGTACCACTTATTACATAATAAGACACTCCAATTCTTCAAATGAGCCAACGGACCTAAAAAATAAGTCTCAAAACATATAATCAAATATTGAATATCTAATCGCCTAAGAACTCAATGGTGGTGTGCAATTACATTTTTTTTCTTTTTGAAGAGAAAAGGAAAATCACAACACAAAACCCCTTAGATAACCAAGGTTATTGGTATCTAAGTAGAAGGCAGAAGAGGCCGCAATCGGAATAGAGTTGAGCCAAACTTTGGGATTGGGGAGAGAATGACCTGCCGAAGTAGTGATGGCGTCCACAACGAAATTAGCTTCTCGAAGCACATGACTGAAAGAAATGACATCAAACTTTGAGTCGAGACAGTTTATGTCATGAATCAAGTATATGAATTTCTAGGGGGAGCACAGGATGCAGTTGATAACAAGCAGATAGTCTCCTTTCACTTGATTTCTTGAGATATTATGTCGAAGAGTATAAATTAGGCCATCTTTAAGGGCACTTCCTTCATCAATAGGGACCAAGGAGATGCCTAACCTGCGCTCACCAGCAAGGATTAGGTGGCTATTAACTCTCTAATGATGAAACTAGTAGCAGCTTTGTTGTGATCTTTAACTGAAACATTGAAATTAAGCTTGTAAAAACCAACATGGGGGCTTCCAATGAATAGAGACTTCAGAACTAGGCTTTAGATTAATAGAAGGTGGATTATTCCGTCAATAATTGGAACCAACCGAGTTAGTAGTGTGAAGAACATTATTTGGGAGAGCAAGTGTATAGTTGAAAATTAAGTTGTTCCTAGCTCCCCAGATTTGCCAGTATATAAGAATACAATCTTCAATAGTTGCAGAGGATTCTTTATTGAAGAGAGAACTGATCCACTTAGAGAGATTAGGGAAATTTGTTGGAGCAGGAAGATTATTTGAAGAGCTCCAAACTCTATTAGAGAAGGAACAAGAATGGAATTGTTAGTAAAATATATGGTCTAATTTCTATATTTATAATAAAATCAAGAAACATTTATGCAGATTATATATCAAATAGAATGCATAGATCTAAACAATGTAAAATGATAAAAGTTAGAAAAACCTTAAACAATATGGTCAAGTCTAGAACATGGTTCTATGTCCTTAAGACGAAATTGCCTCCTCATCGGTGCTTAAAGGTTCTAATGGCAAACGTCTCCCAGGATACAAAGACCTTCTTCTTATGGCAGTAGCACTCCAAACCTCAAGAACAATTAACTAAGATTGTGTATGAACTCTCTTTAGAAAAAGACTCAATTGGATTTCATGATACTAGGAAAACTCATATGTAAAAGAAGAGGAGGAAAATAAATTCAAGAAGTTATATTTAGAATATGGTGTAGCAAGTGTTTTATAGATGTAAGGTGACTTTTGGAGGAGAGATGACTTTTCACCAAAAGTTATCTTTTGTGATCAGTCATGACTTCTCATTGCATAGTCATTTACATTTATTCAACTTCACACCTTTTCACTAATTATTCATCCACAAATTATGGAAAATAAAATATTTATATTAAATTTTCCAACAATCCCCCACATGGATGAAATAATTAGTTAGAAAAGAAAATTTCAAAAGACGAAGCATGCAGACATATGAGAGAGTTCGGTTGAAATGATATCGCATCGGGATAAGTAGCTTTTGGCTTTGAACTTTCCTTAGTGAAATACCATCGGATTTACTAGCTAATTAGTGAACGTGATGTCTTGAACTATTCAGCCATTTATGTAAACCAAGACAATAGTATTCACACAATATCTTTTCATACACATCTAGTTCTACGGTTGTGTCCTTCTGGCCATGGACAACACCCGGTATTCATGAGTGCTTTGGAGAATTCAGCCTTCAAAAATTCTCATAGAAACGACCTCATTTCACACTCATATAGGTGGTTTCCTATGAAGAGTATCCTTCTATACCCCACTTGAAAATTCAAGCTATAGGAACCATTAAAAGCAAAGCTTACCCTAACTCATTTATGCATTGTTTCATCATCATAGGACATGGGAATGAGATTTTATCTCCACAATGCTACTTCAAGATCATCCACCATTTAGTTGTCCCTTTGAACCTAGATCTTGGGATCTCCAATTAACTAGGTTGGGTATCCATGATGGCGACTTTATGTTTTAGGCTTATATATATCCCATTCCTTTCGATGATCAACTTACTCTCTAGTCAAACTTCGATTCAAATAATCGGGCCCACTTGTTTGATTATAATTTCATCCCAAATCAAATTTAATATATGAAAACTAATTCCATTCGAGAGTAGTTGTTACCAAGTCAAGTTTTCGATTCACCAATTAGTCGAGACTTGCTACTTGTGTTAGCTAAGATTCATTTAGCCACACGCCCCCACATTTCTAGGTAATTTGTAGGAAAGTTATTAACTTTTCCAAAGCTTGAAATGTCATTATATGGCATTTGAGAAAATACGGTGCGATCACCCTCGTGAGCCATGCTCAGGGGCTCTTCTCATCTCTTTAATCTCTCTACGTACAAAGAGATTTAATGTATATAAAGGTAATCATGTCAAGCCTTATTAAAGCATGATTACAAATATATATGAAACTTGACCAACTGATTCAGAGTTTCAACATTAATTAATAACGGACCAAGATATATCTAGTGGAGGAAAGGCTAACTGATGCAACTTTTCAAAATTGCATACACAATTAAACATGCCTTTTCAATTATATATCTCGCAAAGTTTCAATTGAAGGGGATACTACTTAAAGGAGAGAGAGGCTCTCGCTTCTCTCTTCCTCTTCAGCTAAACCCCTCCGTGCTTTTCATCCCGACCCGTTTCGTGGTCGATCTCTCTGCCCCGGCGGTGGCAGGTTTGTTTTTCCCTTTAGTTTTCTTCCTTTATCCTATCACCCAAATCTTCCTCTTCTATAGATCTCAGATTACCTATCCCTACCTTTCTCCCAATTTTCAACTCTCAGTTTCTTCACACAACAGGTGCACGTCTCCCTCACCAATCAGTTTTTTCAACGAATGTTCACCGGTTCGGTGCTCCGACTTCGGTGTTGTATCGTATGTCTTACAACGGCACGTCAGCGTTTCTGCTGCTGCCTTTCTCAATTCCTATTTCTTTTTTATGTTTTCTTTGGTTACCGTTCCGCCTGGCATTTTCTTGCCTAGCGATCTGCTGATGGTGTTCGATGGCGTTTTGTCTAGTTTTGAGATTTGGTTGTTGGATTCTGCATGGGATTTGGTGTGTTCACTAGTTGCATTCCTCGTGGTGTCTCTGTATCACGCAATGGATCGGTTTGTGGCGGTGTTAGCACCAGCTATTTCCTTCTCCGTTGGGTCTACAATTGGGCTGAACCTGTGGTGGTGCTCCGATGTCGGGATGAACTGGGTGTATTCCAATTTTCTGATGGCAAACAGTACTGTGACGTCTCTGGATCACTTAACTAGTCGACAGGTGGCTGGTTATGTTTATGCTGCTGTCCTTTCCTCCCTTGGAGGGTTTGCTACTTGGATGGATAATGATGGGTTGTTCCCACTTGTTTTGTTTATCTTCTGTTTGTTTGCGTTTTCCCCACACTGTGGGCTTTGTAAGTGTGTTTGTGTTTGTAAAGTTTTGTTTATCTAATAAAAATTATCCTTCCACTGCCAAAAAAAAAAAAAAAATTATATATCTCGCAGTCAAATTGATTAACCCAATTTTGATATTAACTTGTGTGTAACTGCAACTTCATTCAGATTTAATTAGACCGTGCATCAAACTACTGAACATATACATACTTCGGTCTTAAACAAAAATTTCGTCTTAAGATTGTTAGTAAAATATATGGTCTAATTGCTATATTTATAATAAAATCAAGAAACATTTATGCAGATTATATACCAAATAGAATGCATAGATCTAAACAATGTAAAATGATAAAAGTTAGAAAAACCTTAAACAATATGGTCGAGTCTAGAACTTGGTTCTATGTCCTTAAGACGAAATTGCCTCCTCATCGGTGCTTAAAGGTTCTAATGGCAAACGTCTCCCAGGATACAACGACCTTCTTCTTGTGGTAGTAGCACTCCAAACCTCAAGAACAGCGAACTAAGATTGTGTATGAACTCTCTCTAGAAAAAGACTCAATTGGATTTCATGATACTAGGAAAACTCATATGTAAAAGAAGAGGAGGAAAATAAATTCAAGAAGTTATATTTAGAATATGGTGTAGCAAGTGTTTTATAGATGTAAGGTGACTTTTGGAGGACAGATGACTTTTCACCAAAAGTTATCTTTTGTGATCAGTCATGACTTCTCATTGCATAGTCATTTACATTTATTCAACTTCACACATTTTCACTAATTATTCATCCACAAATTATGAAAAATAAAATATAATTGTATGGAAAATTTATCTTTCCTCTCCTTCTACATATGAGAAGTCATGTACTCATATTATGGAAATACTCATATGTAGAAGGAGAGGAGGAAAGATAAATTCTGATGAAAGAAAATTTAATATTAAGAACTTGGTCATGTATGGAAAATTTATCTTTCCTCCTCTCCTTCTACATATGAGAAGTCATGTACTCATATTATGGAAAAACTCATATGTAGAAGGAGAGGAGGAAAGATAAATTATGATGAAAGAAAATTTGATATTAAGAACTTGGTCATATACGGAAAATTTATCTTTCCTCCTCTCCTTCTACATATGAGAAGTCATGCACTCATATTATGGAAATACTCATATGTAGAAGGAGAGGAGGAAAGATAAATTCTGATAAATTTTCATGTACTAAGAACAGCGAACTTAGTCTCTCTTGAAAAGACTCAATTGATTTTCAAGACATTAGGAAATACTCATATGTAGAAGGAGAGGAGGAATGATAAATAACTTAACATTAGAACCAAGTTCTAGACTCGACCTTTTCACTAATTATTCGACCACAATTGCTATATTTTCTTGTTCTTAAAGGTTCAATTAGACCATATATTTTACTAACAGGAACATGATAAGTC
Organism: Rosa chinensis; assembly: GCF_002994745.2. Classification (NCBI taxonomy): domain Eukaryota; kingdom Viridiplantae; phylum Streptophyta; class Magnoliopsida; order Rosales; family Rosaceae; genus Rosa; species Rosa chinensis. The sequence goes on along the minus strand of NC_037093.1, from coordinate 36,163,343 downwards.
TTCCAGCTCTGTTCCACATAAAGCACAAGCAGTGTCAATAGTATGATTATAACAAAGCAATAAAAGCCCTGGTTTTCAGCTTTCCCCTAATAAAAAGCCAAACAAAAATTTTGACTTTTGGGGGAAGGTTAAGTTTTCAAATTTTGTTCAAAATAGGAGTTTGACTATGATAATTACAATTAAATTAGAGCCAAGTGGCAAACTTGATGGAGAGCTTTCCATAAGCTGCAAGACCCCAGACAAACTCGTCTTTAAAATTAGAAACATGGATAGGGATACTAGTAATAAAATCAATTGTATTTTGGTCCAGAAAAAGAGTTGGCTTTCCCAAATTCCAGTTTGCCATAAGTGATGTAATCACTTACAGCAATTACATTTTCTTTGACTAAGAGCAACTCCAACAGCTTCCCTATAATTTTTGTATTATAGAGAAGCAAAAGTCAAACCTTTAGCCTATTTTTCTTCTCCAACTCCAACAGATTCCCTAGTTTACAGTAATCTATAAAATCTCCATATTCTTCTTTAAAATTTTGGAGTTTGCTGTAAATATAGGGAATTTGGTTTTCTCTCTCCTCACTTTCCCTAAAATAGAGATAATTATAGGGAATCTGTTGGAGCAAAAGAGGCTTATTTTTCCCTAAAGTAGAGAAAAATCAAAATATAGGGAATCTGTTGGAGTTGCTCTAAATAAAAGAAGTGTAATCAATTCATAAAGAGAAGTTTTAAATACACACCCCTAATTACTTAATACACACTCCATACTTAATACACTACCCATTTAATTTCTTATTCTAATAATTTACTAAATACACAACCCAAAGTACCTAAAATACCCTTAATCTCAAAAATCATGAAATATCCTACTTTTTGACTATATTAAGGTTACTATTTAATATGATTAGTAGATTCTAGTATATTGACATTTTGTAAATGACTATATTGATTACTTGTGTTAGTTATTGAGAAATCCATAAAAATTTATTATTGTTCCCTTTAAATAGATGCATATAAATAGACTTTGTGTTATTTGAGCTCTCATCCACCAAACACCATGTTAATCAAGTATATGTCTCCCTGCACGGTGTCAGCGTTGTCAAAGGAATGCCCGAGTACAGATTAGTCTCTGGGCCTAAGAAGCCTTTGAGGACACCGTGTGATTGACAAATCAAAAAAAAAAAATGTTAATCAAGTATAAAATTATGAGTTGAACATTCAACCAAAGCTAGACCAGTAGTTTCTCCATAGTGGCGGAACTAAATAGTTGTCATTAGAGGAGCCAAACAAATTAACAATTACAAAGTTTTTTCACCTGTGATGTTTTATATTAGAAAATAAATTGATTAATCATAACTCTTAGAACAAAAAGGGAAATTAACTAAAAAATGAGAGTAAAACGATATGTTTTAAAAATATTTAATGCCATTGATTTTGAAATTCTAAATATTATGGTCTCTATCCTCATCTAATTACAATTTATTTAAGAAAAAATTAAATTAGATAGTTTCTAACTTTATTCTTGTATTAACTTGGGAAGTCATGTATAGAAATTTATTGTGTTTATCTAACTATTTATACATAAATAGAATAATATAAGGAAAATATGACTATTTTTTTCTTTTTCTAATGCATAGATGTCTGTTTTGGTCATTTAACCTACCTACAAAATCTAATTTGAAATATAAAATCATAGGGATGTGTATTAAGTGATTAGGGGTGTGTATTTAAAATTTCTCATTCGTAAATTGTAGGTAAAAGCGTTACAGCCAACATATAAAACTTCATTCTCCTTGGACTCGGACTTATTACAGACCTAAGTCCAAGACATGGTCTTTGGTGTAGAAAGCCCAAGCTCTCCAATGATCCAAATCAGCAAAGCATCTGAATCATAGCTACGCTAACGACTCTTGGCCACCATTATCAAACCATCGACGATGGAATGAATGACTAGCGATCTGAAGGGCATGCTCTTTCCAGCTTCTTCACAAGTATAGCATGGAACAGTGACTTCATTTGCACATTTCCACTTGAATAAGAACCGATGCAGTAAATAAAATAGTCGATCAAAAAGCCCAAGAGGTTAGATTCAACATCCCACAACACAAACAAACCCTCATATTATGAGATAGCAAGTTCTAAACCTTAGACACAACCAAGGATAACAAAGTACTCTCCAATAATCAATCGAGAACTGACCACCGCCACTAGATCGTAACATCACCGCTAGGTGACAAACGAAATTGCAACATACCCACCTCAAGAAAGTCATGCGTTGAACTTCTGCAAAGTTATAAGCCACGGGCAGAATCACATCCTTGAATCTAATGAGATATGAAGGCATCACTAACAGCCATACCATTTGTCCAATAGGAACTCTATCCCGACTAGGTTTGAAACCAAATAAATAAATTTTTGGAGCTCCAGTATAAAAACATGCTTAAATCAAATATATAAAGGAACGACAAACTTTTCTTAAACATGCTTTCTGTCTCGAAAATCGATGCATGATACTCGATTAAATATTCGCATTGAATCTTACCTGATGGTCGGTCTCATAGACCCACTACCCGATCTTACCTCAATTTGATTTATCACTAGGTAAGCATAACGAGAGCATCCGCTACCTAGCTACACACACGGAATCAGGTTGTCTTTGCGATCGCTCACTGTCTGACTAGTGTAGCTAACCCTCCGGAGGTTTAGGGGATCGAACCCAGGGAATTCAGTGCCCCTTTTGCTCTCAAGCCATCACATCTCTCATGATTTGGTTAGTATGCATTGCATTTTAACGTAACCAAACCATACCACTTAAAATGCATCATTTGAATAACAATATATAAGAAAATCAGAAACCGAAGAGCTGCTGGCGTCGAGAAATCGCGACGAAGGCAGAATCAACCCAGAAACCAAGTCATTAAAACCCGATCAAATTCAAAAAATAATTACACAGGCTTGTAGAGCATGACGAGGGGATGAATTTCCATACTACATATAAGCCAATCGGTGGCCGGAGTCTCTGGAAATTGTAAAAGCTGCCGGAGAGAGTTCGAAGCTTCGGGTCTTCGATTCTCCTTCTCTGTTCAGTGCATGGATGATCCAAGGACAGGGGGTTGTTGGCGACAGTGAGATGAAGAGGAAGGTGCCCACACGACGACGTGAGGCTGCCGGACGGTGGAGCGTCGATCGGGTCATGTAACGGGTGCGTCTCGGGTCAGAGAGCTCTACGAGCGTCAAGAGGAATAGTCCAACTCCAGAGCCCATCAAGCTGGCTTGGTCTCTGCCCATCATCCCCTCACGCCATGTCATATGCCACAAGCCCAGCGCTTCCGCCCGACCCTCTTTGCCACGACCAGTGTTGCCCTGATCGACGCTGTCGCAACCTCGCGCCGCTTCGACCCAAATTGTCGCTCCCCACACCTTTAAGACCTGATCTCGAATCACGTCGGTTTAGCGCCTCACCATCTGCACCACCATCGATTCAGAACCCATGCCGCCGATCTTGATTAGAGATGTTTCCAAAAAAACACAAGCCAAAAGCTGTCTGGAACTACCTCGAGCGCAACCACCCATAGAGCACCCTTGAAACTTATCGGATCGAATATCTGTTCGGCAGCAGACCCCAAGACGTTGGTGAGGCCAGAGGCCAGCACCAATAGGGGCTCCGCTGGACGAGCTCGATTACTCAATCAGAAAAGAATCGATCAAATTTCTTGAGGAAGAGAGAAAATATATCTTTATTGTCTAAATAGTTTATAATATCCTCAATGCATTAAAATATTTAAAATATAATAGATAATTTTGTACAATAAAGACAACAAAAAATTGTGTAGATTGAAATTTAGGGTACGTTGATTACAATTTCTTAAAAAAAAAAAAAATTAAATGAAGCAATTCATGAAATATATATTTTGTATACTTATTTGGGCCTAATTGGGCTGGATGGTCTCATCACTTATGTTTGGGTCAAGTTGGCCAATGGCCTTCTCGGGGCTTTTCTTTTGGGTCGAACTCTCTCAAGCCCTAGTCTTATTTAAATGAGGGGGTTAACGCCGCTGTCAGGGCAACGCTCTCAGTTGAGCAGCTAGCTCCGCCTCTCTTCATGTTCTTGTTTGTTTGTTTTTTCTTTTCTTTTTTCTTGGTTTTTGTCGATGTTTGTGTGTATGTATGAGATATAGAGAGGATGATGATAACCGATGTGCAAACGCAGTAACCATGATTATCTTAATTTCAATGAGCAGCACTTCCACATGAGATTTCTGACTCTCTCTCTCTCTCTCTTTCTCGTTCATTGCTTTGCTTTACAAATTGCATTTCTTGGACTGGTGCAATCCCAGAACTAACACCATTTCCTTGTTGTTTCCCAAGATCTTTTCTTTTTCTTTTTGATTTAGATACCAATGAAATTATTGCTTTGATATACAAAGCAAACATGTGCTTCCTATGAATCCAAATACAACTTATGGGCAAAGATAAACACCTCTATCAATAAAACAAGCTTACAACTAAACCTGAACTCTCTCGGGAACATGATTCTAAAATCCCAGCTGTTTCATGTACTCCAGTGTCCAGAAGTCCAGAACACAATGGCTGATTCGGGCTTAGACATCTGCCTGGTTCAAATACTGCAGCTTTGGTCAAATTAGATTGGAAACTTGTAACTGAACAGGTTTAGACAGCCAGCTTCTTTGAAGCCTTCCTAGAAAGGTAGTAATTCAAGGTTACCCATAAATTTGATCATGAAAGGAATGCGATGGAACCCTAAACAACAACAAAACATTATTGATTAGAATTCACTCTCAAAACTGCTACTTGGTTACAACAACGTATTTCTGGTGCAAGGAAATGGAGCATCAACAACGTGCTTCAAATTTGAGGATTGGGAACATTTGACACCTCTGGATTTGTTTATGACATAACTTACAAGCACAGATAAAGAGAGGGGAACTAGGTTGCAGATGCTCTTGTAAATTTTGGATGCAGATCAGATGACCGAACATGGTTTCAAATGCTGCCTTTAGAGCAAGTTCACCCATTGGGTTACCGGGTCACCCACTATTCACAACGTGCTTCAAATAAAACGTGCTTCAAATTTGAGGATTGAGAACATTTGACACCTCTGGCTTTGTTTATGACATAACTTACAAGCACAGATAAAGAGAGGGGAACTAGGTTGCAGATGCTCTTGTAAATTTTGGATGCAGATCAGATGACTGAACATGGTTTCGAATGTTGCCTTTAGAGCAAGTTCACCCGTTGGGTCACCCACTATTCACTACTTTTTAGTGTTATTTTCACCATTTGGGTCACGATTACAGTGTATTTCGTGCCTTGGGTCACCCTGGATTACTTTCTGGGTCACCATGGTGACCTGCACAGTGTATTTCATGGCCTGGATCACGGGCACAATGTATTTTGTGACCCAGAGAATAAAAATATACACTAAAAAGCAGTGAATAGTAGGTGACCCGGTGACCCAACGAGTGAACTTGCTCTTAAAGGCTCAAAATGCCCTTCACATTGTTTCTCTGATTTGCTTCCTAAAAATATTATCCAAAAAGACACGTGTGGACGTTGTTCAAATGACAAGTTTTCTATCAAACCGGCTTATGTTTCATGTTAACATGAGATACATGGAGGATGATGAGATCCCCATCTCATCCTTAGTTACTTTGTTACTGAATTATTATCTAGTCTCTTCTTACTATGTCTAGGTAAGAATATGGGTGTGAGGTGTCACTATAGTTGTCAGGCATATATAGGATCATGTGTGCATTGGATCCATTGTTGGAATGGACAGGTGTCCAGATCATTTTGAGACCTTAGCATCTATATGTATTGGCTTGGCCAAGCTTTATGAATATATTGAAGAATTATCTTTTCGTCTTCGTGTTTTCTCTTCTTTCTCTGTTTTCTTCTAGTTAGGATCTCATTATCTAGTATCAGAGCTTTCGAGCTCATGGGACCTAGGGATGACATTAAAACCCGCGGGTAATTTTTCCTGTTGGGTTTCTGTTAACGAGTATGATATCATGTCGATGCTTAATTGCTTTACTGAAGAAGGAACTTTCTCCATGAGTGACACTGACAAAAATGAGGTTTGTCATTTACTCTTTTTTCTTACGTTCGAGTGAAAAGTATGTAGTTTCTTTTAGTTTTATTATGTGAAGGTGCTATGGTTACTTGGATCTGTGAAAAATAAGAATGTTATGATGCTGAACTCAAGAATGCAGTGAGACATGATGGTCTTTTGCTTCCTTTTTAAATTTATCATTTTTAAAAAATTGAATTGTAGTACCCAATTGCGATAGGTTCTGTTGAGATTCTATATATCAATTTACAATCTGTTTGTATAATCTGCTGAATCTGGATTCTGGACTCAAGGTTCATATTTGCCAGCTTGGGACTTGTGATTAGGTTAGACAAAAGTATATGAAGTTGATTATATCTGTCAATACTCATTTGCTAAGTAATGCATCCTAAATTGCAAGTGTTGTGCATGTAGTGTCTGATTTTTTCATGGGTTTACAGCAGCTTGATAATCTCATTTATTCTAGAGACGCTAATCCTATGGCTGATTTCGAAAGACCTGATGATGCTCATGAAGATCTAGGAGGATTAAGCAAAAATGGATATAATATCCCCAATGGAGCTATGTCTGGAGCTTCAGGTGAGAATGAGCCATATCTGGAGCTAGTTGATCTTGACAAACCTTTGAATGGCAATAATTCTCTGTTTCCAATGATTAGTCCACCTCGTACTTTTCTTGGAGAGACACCATATGAAGACTCGTTCTTTTCATGGAGTGATGACTTATGAAGACTAGATGTGTTGAATAATATGAACTTCTGAAAAATATCATTTATCCAACATTAAGTTTGTGAACTGGTCATTTGACTTTGCATGACATCATTATTATTTCTATTAAAATTGATGTGAACTTCTGAAAACATCATTGCTTCGACATCAAGTTTAGGCCTAGGAAGCCTTTGAGTCCTCCTTGATAAAGTAAAAAAAAAAAAAAAAAGGTTTGTGAACTGGTTATTTGACTTTGCATGACGTCATTATTTCTATTGAAATTGATGCTATTGTTATTTATTTTCATGCTCTATAAATTTTGTTGTTCTTTTTACGCCTGAATAATGCTTCTCTTTAGAATTTAGAAAGAAAGTTCTGCATGGGACCAATTTGTGGAAGAACACTACAACTTCTTTGCCCAACTTACTCAAATATTGTATAGGGTTTTAGATTTTATTGGATGCCCTTCAGCCCTTGTGCTGTAATTCTGATGATTTATTTATTTGCACATTGATGAAAGGAAAGAGCTGGACCCAAAAACAATGGAGGCATGTCCTCAAAGGCTAACAATGAATGAATGGGTGTGGATATTGACACCCAATGAATTTTCTTTTGAACCATTCATTCAATATATCTGGCATACGGCGGTATCTTTTTATTTTTTGGTACGATGGACGTGAAAAGCCCAGACAAACAAAAACGCAACTAATTAGCCAACCAACCAATATTCCTAGGCGTAGCAACACCCAAAATATCATGTTACCTAGATAGGAGGACTAGTCATAATGCAAAGCCCTGAAGGATTTGACACTTATTAGCCACCATGTTCCCTTCCCTTTGAATGTGCCTGATTTGAGAGTGGTCAAAATAACTCATTAAATAAAAAAAATTCCTAAACAGGGTGACTAACTGAATGAAGAGCAAAGTCAACTTTTTGATGGATGTTGACTAACACAGCAGAATCAGATTCCATAATGGGATTTTAATCTACAAACTTGCAGCTAAGCTGTAAACCATGATACACACTCCAAGCCTCAGCCTGCAAAACTTCTCCAGCACCAATCATAAGACCATTAATCCAGTTCCAAAAATAATCTCGACTAACACCACCCCAGCTCCAATCAAACCATCATTGGATCCGGAACCATCCACAATCAACTTGGAAGATATCAGGACCAGGGTCATCTCATGAAACCGCTTCAATTTGGTGACTCATCTGCCTCACGTACAGAGCACTCATTTGTCATTGCATTAAACCTCTCATGGGAATAAGAGGTGCTTACGTCAGGAATATTAAAGGGAGTTAGGCCTAAATGCCCCTTCACAAATAAACCACCGTCAGAAGATGCAAAAGATATTCCAGATTTCTAGCTATAGCTTATCATAAAAGTACCTTCAAAAGTAGTTTTGATATTGGTAGGAAGGTGAAAAGATTTACATACCTTTATAGATCGACTGTAAGATGACTTCTGAATCTCTGCTTAATTGTAAGCAACTTACCTTAAACAAAGAGCCACAAAAACACTTTTATCTTGGGGGAATTGAAAGAGAACAGTTCCCTTTCCTACCATAATCAACAAAAACCTTAGTCTGCAGTTCTGCACAAAGCGTATGATAAGCTCATTTTACTAAAAAAAATGCTAGATGAAAAACAACCCCATACCATTTATCCTTGTCATTCCCCTGAGCTATAGGAATATAAAGAATACTGTTGACAATATAAGGAGGTACTAAGGTAGCATTACTATCAATGATATGGCCTCGTTAGAAAAATTTATGTAACACACCAGACTGAGTCCAGCAATCATTCCAGAAGTTTATACTTGCCCCATCACCAATTCTCCATTCATGATGGCCTCTCTATTTTGTGATTCAGTTTTAATTTTATTTTATTTCATCTCATTAAAATTTTTTTTTTTGCTAATTGTTACAGGGGAAAAATTGGTAGTTTGAAACAGAAAATTGAATGGCAGGATGAAAGTCCAGTACCAATTTAATAAAAATCTAAGCAAAAATGCCAAGAGAAAAAAGAATGCAGCATCATCCGACCAGAAAAAGCACTGCCGTTTTCTTTACATTGCACATGCCTCCCTCATTTTCTTATCAACTAGATACAATTCGAGTTCGGTTCATTTTCAGTTTGTTTAGCTCGTGTCCTTGAAAGAAATGAGCTGAGCTTAATCTCAATGTTAAGCTTGAAAAGCCGAGCTTGAATTCTAGAATATTCGGCTTGTAAAACATGTAAGTAGCTTTTATATTGACTATGTTCGTGCCTATCTCGTTTGCTAAAACTTACATGACAGTACTCAAATATTTAAAAGAACACTTAAAAGAGCTAAAATCGCTTTACCTCTCTGAACTTCACATCTAAAATGGTTTGAGCCCCTATACTTTTAATTTGATTACATGTACCCTTAATCTCCAATTTGATCGATCTCCAAGTTGAGACTTAAAATTGAGTCCAAATTAGCTGGAATAATGATTTGAGTTCATCTAAATAGTATTCAAAAAGACTCATATTTAAATCCCGAATATGAATCATTTCTAGTTTTCCACAGTGGAATAGACTCAAATGTGAGTCTTATACCTCATGTTCAATTGTTCATAAAAACAAAAACAAAAACCTACAAATAGTATCCAAATTAAAAGTCATTCATCATTTTAGTATATTAATTTTAATAACTGTTGTATTGGTACCTAATATTAAAATATATGAACCACTTTTAGTGTGGGTTCAGATTCTTCATTGACTTTGAGGAGTGGGAGAGGGACTCCTAGGATGGGTTCAGACTTCAGACTCTTCATTGGACTTTGGGGAGGGAGACTCTTAGTATGGGTTCTGTGTTCAGACTTCAGGAATCTTGATTGGACTTTTTTTTGGCTGGGGTGGGGGTGGCGCGGGCGAGAGAAAGTCCACATCCTCTCGGGAAACTCAATTCCACATCATTCCCAAAATCAGATTTCATTAGTCCTCCATCTCATTTTGGACCCTTAGATCAAGTCCAACCACATTAGGACTCATCCTACCCTTTCATTTTTTCACATGCTAGTACAACTGTAAAACCTTTTAATGTCCAAGAAGAGACTCTTTTTCTGTTTCATCATCAAAGCGTGGAAGTATAGACTATAGACAGAGAATCGCCTTTATGTCTTTCATTTTAAAAAGTCTTCGTCTTCTAGTCTTCTTCTTCCAAAAAGTCTTCGTCTTCTAGTCTTCTAGTCTTCTTCTTCCAAAGAAATTGTACGTATGTATTTCACTTTGTTCAATTCAATGGATTCAATTTGGTGAAAATAAGATTGATTTCGAATACAATATGCCGATTATATGGTTACTTTTGGGCAAAGACAGTCATTAACTAGTAATAGTCTTCTTAAAATTGAGTCCAAATTAGCTGGAATAGTGATTTGAGTTCATCTAAATAGTATTTTACTCATATTTAAATCCCGAATATGAATCATTTCCAGTTTTCCACAGTGGAATAGACTCAAATGTGAGTCTTATACCTCATGTTCAATTGTTCATACAAAAAAAAAAAAAAAACCTACAAATAGTATCCAAATTAAAAGTCATTCATCATTTTAGTATTTTAATTTTAATAACTGTTGTATTGGTACCTAATATTAAAATATGAACCACTTTTAGTGTGGGTTCAGATTCTTCATTGACTTTGAGGAGTGGGAGAGGGACTCCTAGGATGGGTTCAGACTTCAGATTCTTCATTAGACTTTGGGGAGGGAGACTCTTAGTATGGGTTCTGGGTTCAGACTTCAGGAATCTTGATTGGACTTTTTTTTTTTGGGGGGGGGGATGGCGCGGGCGAGAGGGCGAGAGAAAGTCCACATCTTCTCTACCCGATCAAAACTCAACTCCACATCATTCCCAAAATCAGATTTCATTAGTCCTCCATCTCATTTCGGACCCTTAGATCAAGTCCAACCACATTAGGACTCATCCTACCCTTTCATTTTTTCACATGCTAGTACAACTGTAAAACCTTTTAATGTCCAAGAAGAGACTCTTTTTGTGTTTCATCATCAAAGCGTGGAAGTATAGACTATAGACAGAGAATCGCCTTTATGTGTTTCATCTTCTAGTCTTCTAGTCTTCTTCTTCCAAAGAAATTGTAAGTATGTATTTCACCTTGTTCAATTCAATGGATTCAATTTGGTGAAAATAAGATTGATTTCGAATACAATATGCTGATTATATGGTTACTTTTGGGCAAAGACAGTCATTAACTCATAATAGTCTTCTTAAAATTGAGTCCAAATTAGCTGGAATAATGATTTGAGTTCATCTAAATAGTATTCAAAAAGACTCATTATTAAATACCGAATATGAATCATTTTCCAGTTTTCCACTGTGGAATAGACTCAAATGTGAGTCTTATACCTCATGTTCAATTGTTCATACAAAAAAAAAAAAACCTACAAATAGTATCCAAATTAAAAGTCATTTTGTTGCAAAATGAAAAGTAAGAGAGTTTGAGAGGAGAGAGAAATGACACAGAGAATAGAGAGTGCGAAGAATGAAGTGATTCTATTCATCTCATAATGAGGTTTATATAGGAGTACCTCAGGTTTACAAAAGATAACTATTTAACGATTACATCAATTACTCATCTGATTACAGTCAATCAATCGCTAATTATGTTCTGTTAATCACCAATCAATCTTAATTGGTGTATATCACGCAACACTAATTGCTATTACATAAATAACCACATTAATATTTACAACACTGCCCCTTGGATATTCCATGTCAATAGTGTTGTCCCTACTATGCGCTTCTAAGTTGTCTCGTCAAAAACATTGCCAAGTAATAAAAACCCTGTGGGAAAAAACAACCTTGGTCGAAGGAGAAAAAGAGCACAATGAGCTCGAGTGTGGATTAGCAGTATCACAGCTTTAGAGATAGGTGGAGTCTTTTTATCAGCACCATAAGTAGGTAGTATGTCTATGAGAGGGATGCATTAGAGTTGCTACACCAAAACCTTGCCCAGTAAACCTAGTGGGAGAAACCCGTGGTCGAAGGAAAAAGATGAACAAATGCATACATATCAAATCAAAGCATCTACTGGATGCAGTAAGTCGGCTGACCATGCTAAAGATGTGCCTCGTCAAAACCTTGCAAGGAAACAAAACCCCGTGGGACAAAATAACCCTGGACGAAGGGCAAAAAGAGTACACGTTGGTCAAATGAGTATGCTTCAACATACTCCCCCTGATTTTGACTGCCCCTAAAAATTACATGTTAGGTAATTCAGATAGTTTACATAAACCAATACCTTGGACATGTTTTTGGAATGTGGACTTTGGTAGTGACTTGGTGAAGAGGTCTACACGATAGTCTTCAAATCAAATCTGCTTAACTTCAATATTTTAATGCTCCTGTTGTTGCTAATTGAATGAGAACTTCGGCACAATATGTTTGGTGTTGTCTCCTTTGATGAAACTCATCTTTATCTGCTGTATGTAAGCAGCATTATCCTCGTAGATAATGGTTGGTTCATCAGTGGTGGAATGCCGTCCACATGTGCTTAGATCATGCTTTGTAACGGCTCTTAGCCATGTACATTCACATACTGCTTCGTGAAGAGCTAATATCTCAGCATGATTCGAAGAAGTAGCAACAAGGGTTTATTTAGTAGAACTCCAAGAAATTGAAGTATTCCCAATGGTAAAGACATAACCAGTTCGGGAACATGCCTTGTGCGGGTCTGATAGATAGTCTATATCAGCATATCCAACAAGGCAAGCATTATTCTGAGGATCAAGGGGCTTTGATCCATTCCTTGATGAGTAGGGATAGAATAAGCCCATATCCGCTGTACCTCTAAGGTAGTGAAAAATGTCTTTTATGCCATTCCAGTGGCGGCGTGTTGGTGCAGAGCTATATCTAGCTAACAAGTTCACATCAAATGAGATGTCCTGTCTAGGGCATTGAGCCAAGTACAATAATGCCCCTATTGCACTTAGATATGGGACTTTTGGCACCAATTTCTCTTCGTTATCATTTGCAGGACGATACGGTTCTCTTTAGACTTCAGATGACCATGGGTGTGCTTGCTTTTATCCTCATTAAAGCGTCTTAACATCTTTTGGATGTAATTTGGTTGATGGACCAAAATTTCATCTGCACTGTGCTCGGGTTCCAGGTCGAGACAATAATTTGTTCTCCCAAGGCCTTTTATCTCAAATTCCAACTTTAGGTGCTTTGCGGTTTCCTTGATCTCTTCAGGAGTATCAATCAAATTCATGTCATTGACATAGACCGCCACAATTCCAAACTAGGAACTTGTTTCCTTAATAAACACGCATGGGCATAGTTTATTATTCACATATCTCATCCCGATTAAATATTCACTTAGACGGTTATACCACCTCCGTCCGGATTGTTTCAATCTATAAAGTGAACGCCTCAAAACTAATGAAGAGCGTGTTCCGTGGTCTAGAACTATTTGCATCGGGTATCATAAGTCCTTCAGAAACTTTCATGTATATCTCTGTATTGTGATCCCCATAGAGATAAGCTGTGACCACATTTATATGTTGCATATTCAGTTTTTCGGAAACTACCAAACTGATAAGGTAGCGGAACATTATGACGTCCATTACGGGAGAATACGCCTCCTCGTAATCAATCATAGGGCGTTGAGAAAATTCTTGTGCCACTAGACGAGCCTTGTGTATCACAATCTCGTTTTTCTCATTACGCTTCCTTACAAATACCCATTTAAATTCTACGGGTTTAACATGGGGAGGTGTAGGAACAACAGGTCCAAACACCTTTCTCTTTGTCAAGGAATCTAATTTGACCTGGATTGCTTATTTCCTTGTTAGCCAGTCGTCTTTTCATTGATATTGATCAACAAAGCAAGGTTCGAGGTCATTGCATATTATAGATTCGGTGGCCATCGCAAATACTAATATATCATCGATGATAATCTCAACCCGATTCCAAATCTCAGTAAATTTACCGAGTTTCTCTATTCTCGGGAGTGGGTTCAAATGTTGGAGCATCCCCCAACATGGTCTCTTCTAGGACGTACCCATAATTCGGATTTATCTCGTGAGATGAATCAGTTTGAGATCGCGATGTCTAGTGAATTCGTTTGTGCCAGTTTTACCCTCTTCCGGGGATAAAAATCCTTCGAACCTAGTGGTCTACCTCACTTCTGGGCAGGGACATGTGACTGGTTAGCCTTCATGGTCATACCTCGTCCATCGGGGACGACATGTCCTACAGAGACATCTATCCTTGCAGGCACATTTGCAGTAGGTATATATATATATGATCTCATCACTTTAGCTAGATCAAAGAAAGTGTCTGGCATATTGTATTCTATACTCTATAGATCTAAAATTGTCTGCACTTCACTATTTTCGTGCGGTTTGGGGATCAAGATGAGACATTGTGGGGACATTCCATGTTAATTCACGTCGTTCATTAAGAACGTTCATGTTCTTATCTCCCCCTAACGGCAGGAAGACTGTCTTATCAAAGTGACAATCCGCAAATCTAGCGGTAAAGAGATCGTCTGTCAAGTGCTCTAAAGAGCACATAATGGATGGGACTCATAATCGACATGTATACCCATCCTTTGTTGAGGACCCAATTTTGTATGTTGTGATGGCACAATTGGCACGAGGACTGCATACCCAAATGCGCTTAAGTGCGAAACATTAGGTTCGTACCCAGCCACCAGCTGTAATGTGGAGTAAGGTTGGTAGCAGTGGGCCTCAACAGGACCAACATAGCTATATGCAAGATTGCATAGCCCCATGCAGAAATTAGAAGCTTGGTGCGCATTACCAAGATTCTATTTGCTAGACCATCTTGGGTGTGAACATAGGGAACTATATGTTCAGCATCAACCCCAAAGGATATGCAATAATCATCAAAAGACTTCGATGTAAACTCTCCGGTATTATCAAGTCTTATAGACTTTATGGGATAATCCGAGTGGTGAACCCTCAATTTCATGATCTGGGTGAGAGTTTAGCAAAAGCAGCATTTTCTTGTGGACAATAGTGTAACATGTGATCACTTTGTCAATACATCAACCAAAACCATTAATATTTAACTGGTCCACATGGCTGTTGGATATATATGTCCATAAATTTCCCTTGCATTCTGTGTAGAAAAATGGTGGTGTATGTACTAGTCTTTACATATGATGGTCTAGTATTAAATAATCTTAACGAGTATGATATAGTGTGTCATTATATACAAGACCCTTATTCAGAAGGGGATGCACTTGCGATGAGTTGAGGATATAGTGCATCATACTTTGAGCTGGGTGTCCCAAATGGTCATGCCATAGCAAGTAGTTTCTTGAATTAGTTAGCTTCTAGCTAATAGATTTCAATTTCTCCAATGTATGCTTCTGGCCACACACTTTGGAGGTTATGCAAAGATATTACATTCATTTTTCTCAGTGGTTTCAGAGTGATAACCGTTGGTTCAAATATCCTTAATACTCAATAATGCTCTTCTGGAACGTGGATAATATAAGGCCTCATTAATGGTAGGTTCAGTACCATTAGACAACATATAGTGGGTTTTGCCATAACCCTCTATCAGGTTGGATTGGTCTGATATGGTTGTCACAGAGGTATGAATAGACAATAAGTTTGAAAAATATCTCCGATCTGGGAGTATGGTGTGCGTAATAGCACTTTTAACCAGACAACAAACTTCCCCACAAGACATGCCTATTCATAAATTTAATTCAATGGATCACATGTATAAATGAGTTTATTGAATTAAATATATTCGAACATAACCACATTTCTATAATCCAAAATAATTGAAAACATAAATCACCAAAATCCGAAGATGTTTCATTCATTAAGATGAAATAGATATGGCACAAGGGGCCAATTATACCCATGTCTTCGAGTTCTAATCGTCGATATGTTCAATAACTGGCTGAAAATCCATGATCTCTAATGTGAAATCAATAGAAAATGACCCTTCAATAAAGTTGGTATTTCGAGTTCCGCAACTGGCGTAATACTCATTTACTACTTCGGCTATCGCACAACAGGTGCGAGACCAATAGTCAATTCCTCCACATTGATAACAAAGATCATGTTGATTTTGGTGGCAGCGGGCCGGACCAGTATTCTTTTCAACTCGGGCTTGCTGAGTTATGGCATCATGGTTCCTACCACGTGGGCCTTGACCACGTGGAGCCTGATTACATGGTCTCTTGGGCTTTGACCAAATGGCAGACGATCATATGGGCTAATTTCGTTCTACCAATCATGTCTTGCTTCAAGCAAGAAAATGGTCATTTGATGGTGAAAGTGCTCTTCTAGAGCAACCCAAAGAGTCTGTGTATCCTCTTCATCGGATACTCAACTTGGAGTGTTTTCTCCATATGTTTTCTTTTTGAAAATTAAGGCACTCATATTAAAATCCTCAATGATGACATTGTTAGCATTGATTGTTGATCTCATCTTCTTTGCAGTTAGATGAATTTTCACATCTTGAGTTCACTTTAGATAGTTTCTTCTGGAAACTTCCAAAGCAACAAAGTCAAACATGTTGAGATTTGACATTTCTTACAGGAAAGGAACAAATAATATTAGTGTTTTGGGTAATATCATCCATAAGCAAGTAATGAGAACTTCAGGTTCTATAACATGGTATGAAAAATCGGATTAGACATGTAAAATCTACTGGTTTTATCATGCGTGGTGAATTTATGAAGGAAACTTCAAGTTTCTTAAACGGCATTATTGAAACTATAAGTTCGATTTATGTATGAACTACTGGTTCATTTAGAACTGCTAGTTCATTAGGTATCTGCATTTTCTACACATATATTCTAGTGCAAAAATTTAGACAAGTAACACAATAATATTGAATTGAGCAAATTGAAATAATCTTACAAGTTGGATAAATAAAAATCACAAATCAATTGAGATATTAATTGCATGCTAGTAATATAACAGATTAATTATCACACAATTATGTAAATAAATGCTTCTGGAAATTAATTACACATATTAAATATGGTGAATCTATTTACAATATCAAATCATTTTTCCTTTTATTTGATTCTGCTGGACCAAAGGAGTGAGCTTGATAGTGAAGCCTATCGGGCTTAGTCTGCGGGCTTGTGACCTGGTCTTTCATGCGTAATTCAAATGGTGTGTGAGGCCTGCTGGGTTGCTAGGTCCTGCTGAGGGAGAGTGGGCCTGCTGGGCTCAAACTGGTCTGCCAAGGAATGAAAAGTTATTACTCAACCCTTTCGGTAACTCCAATTGAATACAACCAGGTAAGGAAGGATGAGGTTTAGGTGGAGCGAGGCTCACTTAAGTACACGGCCTCATCTGAACCTTGCCTAGACATCGCATCCAACTGGATGAGCCTAGTTTGAGAAGATTCATAACTTTTGTCATGGCAACATGTGATGAGCATCTGTTCTGGTCTTGCAACTTGGGCTTGAGCTTCTGGCTCGGATTTGTTGTTGTGACTTTGGGCTTGATTTGAGCTTATGGCTCAGCCTCATTTAATATTCACCATTAACCTGTCTTCTTCTTTTTTTCCTTAAATGCTTCTGGCATTAACGCTTCATTAACCCCATAAATATTACATAATCATTATGGCAATAAACTTAATGTACAGCATTACGAAATTGTAATGAAGTAAATAAATATCGTAAAGTCAATAATGAAATCATTATGGTGATGAGCGTAATATACAGCATTAACAGGAAATGATGCACATTATTATGGCAATGATTTGAATAAACGCTTCTGGCATTATAGTAATATTAAATAGGAATCCTACATGTCAATGTGTCATGATATATGTCAATCAAATCCAAAAATATATACGACAGATATATATGTATCAACCAAATAAATTAATAAAGTAAATTTGGGGGTTCATGCATCATGGTGATTGTTCATATAATCAAGTTTGAAAACATGAATTAAAATTAGAATTTGGAGAACTTAACTCAATGTAGAACGGATGAATCTTCATCTTATTTGTGCATAACTAAGAAGGTTGTCTTCTCAGCCAATCCAACCTCTTGATTGAATGATGAACCACCTTTTCTCCGTAACTCGCAATCTGAATCCTAGAGCTTGTCGTGCTGATAACGTGTTGTAAAATGAAAAGTAAGAGAGTTTGAGAGAAGAGAGAAATGACACAGAGAATAGAGAGTGTGAAGAATGAAGTGATTCTATTCATCTTACAATGAGGTTTATATAGGAGTACCTTAGGTTTACAAAAGGTAACTATTTAACAATTATATCAATTACTCATCTGATTACAGTCAATCAATCGCTAATTATATTCTGTTAATCACCAATCAATCTTAATTGGCGTGTATCACGCAACACTAATTGCTATTACATGAATAACCACATTAATATTTACAACACATTCATCATTTTAGTACATTAATTTTAATAACTATTGTATTGGTACCCAATATTAAAATATGAACCACTTTTAGTGTGGGTTCAGATTCTTCATTGGACTTTGAGGAGAGGGAGACTCCTAGTATGGGTTTAGACTTCAGATTCTTCATTGGACTTTGGGGAGGGAGACTCTTAGTATGGGTTCTGGGTTCAGACTTCAAGAATCTTGATTAGACTTTTTTTTTTGGGGTGGCGCGGGCAAGAGAAAGTCCACATCCTCTCTACCCGATCAAAACTCAACTCCACATCATTCCCAAAATCAGATTTCATTAGTCCTCCATCTCATTTTGGACCCTTAGATCAAGTCCAACCACATTAGGACTCATCCTACCCTTTCATTTTTTCACATGCTAGTACAACTGTAAAACCTTTTAATGTCCAAGAAGAGACTCTTTTTCTGTTTCATCATCAAAGCGTGGAAGTATAGACTATAGACAGAGAATCGCCTTTATGTCTTTCATTTTAAAAAGTCTTCGTCTTCTAGTCTTCTTCTTCCAAAAAGTCTTCGTCTTCTAGTCTTCTAGTCTTCTTCTTCCAAAGAAATTGTAAGTATGTATTTCACTTTGTTCAATTCAATGGATTCAATTTGGTGAAAATAAGATTGATTTTGAATACAATATCCCGATTATATGGTTACTTTTGGGCAAAGACTATCATTAACTCATAATCGTTTCTTTGATCACTGGCGAGGTGAGGACGAAATTACCATTGCTAGCTTGCTGTGATCCTAGCTGCTTGGATTGAAGCAGTTTTTCAGTTTTGTATAGTGGAATATTCTGGGTTTTATGTAACACCAAATTTCATATTAATTTGAAGGAAAGCTTTAATTGGTTGATTAAATGTTGGAAGAAACGATTAAATGTTGAAAGAAAGCTGTTTTTCTTTAGGCCTATAGTTCATAATCCATTTGATTTAATAGATCACTTGTAAGTTCAAAGGTTATTCTGGGTTCTTTTTCTAATATGCTTGATCTAGGAGTTGTTTTGAATGATATATTTTTATTGCAGGTTACTTGTTATATATTAACTTGATAAGTTACACGGTTGTAAAGCCTGAGCCAATGTCGGAGGATAATCAAGAACTGGTTGATGTTGATGCCTCTACATCTCTTCCTTCATCATCAGCTCCTAGGTGGAAGCATGATGTGTTTTTGAGCTTATGGATGATATCTTTTCACCACTCACACACCGCTACCTATTGATCAACAAGAAGACCGTTCTTCCAAATTTGAAGAACTTATATTTACAATATCTTCCCATGTTGTACAATGGAAGTGCTACTATTGATTTTGAGTGTCCTTCATTGGAAAACTTGGGTATCGAGGACTGCCCCAACTTGTCATTTCCATCCTCTGCTTCTAACTACTTCCACAGCAGGAAGCAAGTCCTTTTCAATGATCCTCTTTGTCTGAATCAGTTTCATATGAAAGTTATAGTACGTCGGGTCATAATTGGTAGGCTAGTTTGAGTTTTTTTTTTCTTTGGAAAGAGTAGGCTAGTTTGAGTTCCTGCTAGCAAACAAATAGAAATTAAAAGCTGTTTTGGTGAGTGATCTATATATAGAGCTTTTCCATATTAACATTATTTATTTGCTTTCTCAATATATCTTAGAGCTTATTTGTTTGCTTTCTTAATCTTTTATTGCAAACGAGTTCTGCTTTCAAAAATTTAATTGTTAGTCGGTTTCTTCAACTTTCAAACCATGATGGAAGTTTTTTGATTTCTTGATTCTATGTTCCCTAATTGCACCACAATTGTGTGCTTGGGCTTTTAGGTAACATGTGGCTAGGAATTAGGTAATCGGATAATTGCATCATGTTTGAAGGCTTGCTTTTTAATAAGGTATTTGTTAGGTTTGGTGAATGGTATTTGTTAGGTTTGGTTGTTGTTTGATCCTCAGATAATAGATTGTACCTTGAAAGCTTATGTATGTGCTGTTTTGGTCTTATATTTTAATGAATATTTTCTAATTGAAAAAAATGAGAACTAGTTCCGCACATTAGTAGACCAAGCGGATTTTGACTACTAGCTTATTTATCTTTTTTCTTTATGCAATCAACTCTTTTTCCCTCGACTGGCATGGTTGGATCACTGCTTAACTGCACTGTAAATCTCTGACTCTTAAAGGCATCAAATGGTGTAATCTTTTTGTTGGAGTCTGTTGGTTTATCTGGAAATGGAGGAACAAGCAGATTTTTGATCCAACCTTTACCCTCCCTATTAATCCTGGGAAAGTTATACTTGACTCCGCTAATGAGTGGAGAATTGTTGCTTTCAAGGCTAAAGTGTCCAATACTTGTGATTTTAGTTTGTTCTCTTGGACAAGGCCTCCTAAAGGTTATTATAAGCTCAATGTTGATGGCACAAGACTTGCTTCTTCTGGTTCAATTGGTGCCGGTGGTGTTACTAGAGACCATCTTGGCAATTGGATTGTTGGCTTCCAAATTAACCTTGGTATTGGTGCAATCCTTGATGCTGAAGCTTGGGGGCTATACTATGGTCTCAAAACTGCTAGAAATCTGCTCATCTCCAATCTGGAAATTGAGTCTGATTCTGCCTTCCTTATTAATCTCTTGCAGAGATCTGATCTGTCTCTACACCCTCTTGGTTCTCTTGTGGAGGGTTGTCATCATTTCATATCTTCCTTGGACAATTCTAGAATTAGCCATATTTTTAGGGAGTGCAACATGATAGTTGATGCTCTAGCCAAAAGGAGTACTGAGCATGCTCCTGGTCTCATCATCTTTGAGGATCCTCCTACTCATGCTGTGAATGCTTTCTTGGATGACTTAGTTAGTGTTTCTAGACCTAGAAAAATCGGGATTACTGTTGCTCCCCAGTTAGCTTTTCTTTTCTTTTGTTTTTGGGCCTATGTGGGCTCCTTTTGTAACCAAAAAAATAATAATTTAAAAATAGAATCCTTGTACAGATTATGAATTAAATCAATTTCATTTTGTTAGATATTAATTATTTTCATCCTGCATTTTAGACTACCTTGTTTTTCATTTGTGCTAGAAGCTCATTTTTTGTCCATTTAGACATGGAGTGCAATGTAAACAATACGGAGACATTTAGTAAATTGTTGACTTATTTACTTGTCTTTTATTTTCATTTGACTAGTGCTTTGCGGGCAACGAATGAAATGATGGACAAATGGTTTCTGAACAGAGCTTCGGAAAAATCTTCCCATGTTGTATAGGGGAAGTGCCAAAACAAACTCTCTTTCTTCTTCATTGCCAACGCGCTATCACCGACGTTTTGCTGACCCCAATAGCTGCCGATCATGTCTACTTCCTCCCATTCCCCATATGAATTTTGTTCTAGGTATAATTCCTTTGGATTTAAGCACAGAATCATCGATGTTAAACTTTATGGATGTTTTAGGGTGTTGCATGTTCCTTTGTGTGAATTTGAATTTTAATCTTCTCTTGATTAAAACTAAAATCTAGAAATAATTATTTTCATATAGAACGAGGTGCAATTACGTTATTTTCTGCTAGAAGCATGTGGGTTATGGTTAATAATAAGGGGAAATGATCATTTACCCAATTTCAACAACAAAATTGCCCACTTGCTCCACCAACAGTTTTTTAACCTCATTTACCCAAAACACTCTAAGGGATTATTTCCCTAATACCCAATTAATTCTTTTTTATTCTTTTTATTTTTTTTGGGACTTTTTTTTCCCTCTCCTTCTTTCTCACATAGAGAGAGAAGTCATCCTCCACCTTGCTGTGCTCCAGTGACCAGTGGCCGGCCGCGGTCTCCAGCGACCGGTGATCGGATTTTGGCAAAAGATGACCGGAATCCTGCGACCGGTCACCGGAATCTCGAATCAGACTATCGGACTGGTCACCGGATTCTGGCGTCTGATTTTTTTACCCCCTAATAATCATATTATTACCCCTAGTAACAAGTTCATTGGGGATCAATAATTACTGAAAAATGAAGATGTTTTTAATTTTGAATATTTTAATAGTTTTATCCAAATAAATAATCTTATTATTGCCCTAATAAACATTTTATTGCCCCCCAGTAATATTATTATTGCCTCCCAGTAATAAACCAAAATGAACACGCTACAAACGCATTTGATCAATTTTTATGTTCAATTGTACACGTTACTTTTTATTTTCTTCCCCATTCTCGGAGCTCACAATATACCCAAAAAAAAAGAAGTAAAAAACACAAATAACAGTATACCAAAAAAAAAATAATCTATGGGCACCCAGAAATTGCTCTGGGCACCCACCGAGTGTGAGGCCGGCAATTCGGGTATTTTCTGATCGAGGCTCTGGGTTCTCTGAGGCGAAGGCTTGGAAGTTGACGAGGACTTTGAGGTGGAAATGGTGTTGGGCTTCGATTGGGGAGGCTTCGAGCCGCGGCAGACTCCTCCTCCTTTGTTGCGGCCCCAGAATTTGCTCTGGGCGCTAGATCGGATTTACCAGAGATGAAATTGCTATGGGAACTTCGTCGACAGCTGTTAAGTGGGTGGATAAAGATGGTCGACGATGGCAGAGCGGCGATCGGAGAGGTCGATGGTGGGGATTGGTTGGGCGTCGGGTCGGGTCGTCGGTGAGGGGGATGGAGGAGAGACCCGAGTCGATGAGGAGAGAGAAATCGGTGAGGGGGATGGAAGAGAGACCCGAGTCTGGAGAGAGAAATCGGTGAGAGGGATGGAGGGGGGGGGAGAGAGAGAGAGAGAGAGAGAGAGAGAGAGAGAGAGAGAGAGAGAGAGAGAGAGAGAGAGAGAGAGAGAGAGATGTAATTTATTAATTAAAATGAGGGTAATAATGTCAATAGATATTAGATTGGGTAAGTGGGGTTAAAAAACTCTTAGTGGAGTAAGCAGACAATTGTGTAGCTGAAATTGGGTAAGTGGTCACAGCCCCTAATAATAACTGTAGTAGGGTTTCTGAATCAATGATGGACTATAAGTATTGGAATTTGGATGAGCATAATTGTAGAATTTTATTTTAGTTTATTTATGTAAAGCCTTGTTCTAAGCCAATTTAATTTAGAATATAATGACAATGAAACCTTTTTCTACAATTGGTCTTTGTGTATTGTGCTTGTTGCAGTTAGTGAAGGAACCAATAAAGCTACCACTTACTCCTGCCATTTTGTTCCTTCGTAGAGGGTCCAAGGCTTTTCAGTTGCAAACCCTGATTCACTGTCTATCATTTTGTAAAATATTGGTTTTTGCATTGCTAGTTATTCTATTTATGCATTCATCTCCCTGTTATGTTTTTGTAGTTGAATCAAAATATCAAGATGGCTCATGTAATTGAAAGTATTGAAGGGGTGTAGATGGAGTCTCATGGCAAGTCACTCAAGGTATATGCACCATACATAATTTTGATGCAAAAATATGATTTATCTGTTACTTTAAGTAGTCAAACTGATAGTCATTCCAAATGACAAGTTATTGACTGCAGATTCCCAGTCTACCCCAGTAACAGAGGCATTTGATCTACTTGACGATATTCTACGACAAGGGGTGTTCGTGGTATCCCTGAGACTCTGATATAATCATGGTATGTGATCTTTACAGATCTTGTAATTATGACCTCTATCTTGATGTTAAGTACAGTATAATTAGACTAAAAAAGGAAAGTATCATTTGGTCTAGTGGCATAAGTCTCCCTTTTGTAAGTGGAAGGTTGTGAGTTCGACTCATAAAAAACTAGTTGTTGATATGATAAAAAAAAAAAAAAAAACATTTTGTGTGGGTGGGTGCCAGTCACCCCAAATCGGCTATCGTAGAGGAACTACTATCGCCTAATCCTCTATTTAATTTATAAAAAAAAAAAAAGACTAAAAAAGGAAAGAAAAGAAAAAATTTGAAAGGAAAATGAGAATGAATGCCGAAGTCCTATCAGGAAATCACTTTTTTTTTTTTTATCAAAAGAAGAACTTCATTAAATAATGAAACGATTACAATGGGTTATGAGACCATGAGTATCCCACACTAGACTTCACACTGAAAGTCCATGCTGACATACTGATGGAGCCAATGAGGCCCCTACTCTAAACAAAGAAAAGGTTGACTAAGTTTCATAGCCTCCTTTGCTAACCGGTGAGCAACATTGTTGCCTTCCCGCTTTACAAAGTGACCACTACAAACATGAAATAATTGAACTAAAGACTTAACTTCCTCAATAATATGACCCTCAACACTCAAATCATTAGAACTATCCTCTAGCGCATTAACCACGGAAAGGGCATCACCTTCAACTTCTAGACTCGTATATCCCAAATGCAAGGCGAAGCGTAAACCATGTAGAAGAGCTAGAGCTTCCACCGATCTTGGGGGGAGGTTTCCAACCTGTGGCACTGCCATAGCCCCTTTTAGCAAACCCACATTATCTCTAAACACCACACCCAGGCCACAGACATTATTTTTAGCATCGCAAGCCCCATCAAAATTCATTTTTAAACAACCCACAGAAGGAGGCCTCCAATTAACTTGCGCGCCTTTATATCGAAGAAGTACCATGAACTTGCCTTGCTCCCCCCTGCTTTTCCCCATTCCACCTGCCATTCACTAGCCATTCGAATGACAACAGTTGGCTCTAAAGCCTGTTCTCCATGTCTGTGCAAATTCCTATTACGCCACAGCCACCAAGATATAACACCAAAGGTCTCCAGTTCAGTTCCAATGGAGGTAGTGCTGACATGATGCATCAAGTCCAAAAAATAAGGTTCCTGCCAAGTGTTATAAACCCATGCAAAAAATATCTCTTCCACACACTTTTAGCCTTTGGACATTCCCAGAGAACATGCATGATTGACTCATCTAATGCTCCACATTGCCCACAACTTGAATCAGCCAAAATTCTTCTTTCCTTCAAATTTTTTGCACACGGGACAAAGTCTTGTAATGCTTTCCAAAGAAAGATTCTTATCTTGTGTGGGACATTAAGATTCCATAACTTTCCCCAAAAGGCCTTGCTTGAATTATGACTACATGAAGCCACATAACTCAAGTTTTTGGTTTGCAAGCACTACACCAAAAATCTTATCAGACAACGGCAGAAAACCGTTGTGGGATTTGGAGACCCACCATTGTAGAGTGAGCCGTTGTCTGATGAAAAATCAGACAACGGGGGAACACAGTTGTGTGAGAAACACACAGACAACATGTATGTGTTATAACTGTTATGTGATAGCTCGATAGATGCTAAGAGCAGCTGCTCAGTAGTTGAGGCGCTGTCTTCAGATAACAGTGCCAGTTTTAAGCTGTTGTATGTTAAGCGTGTCAGACAACATTTTTTTATCTTTTCTGTTGTCTGATAGATCTTCAAACTTCAGTTCTTGGACTATATCTGTTGTGTGATTAACTTTAGGACAACAGAGTTCAATTAATTCCGTTGTGTGATTAACTTTTACGACAACAGAGTTTAATTAATTCTGTTGTCTGAGTATAAATTAGAAAATACTGATTCTTTAAAAACCGATGTGTGATATGATTGATTACAATGATTTAAGTCACATTTTTGGCCATTCAGACAACAGGCAGTGATCATTATATCTAATATGTTATGCAATCATTTGAACATCCTATTCTTGAATTAGATTGTGCATTCATTTGGTCCATTTACCAAACGAACAGTATGTCGTTAAATACAAACATTGTAAACTATCAAATGAGAAATCTAACCAATACAAGACCAAAAAATGGCGTATTTCCCAATCATTGAAGCCAACATTTTAAACAGAGAAATGAATTATAGTGCGTGCCCATCTACTTGGGACATCATCTCAAGAAAAGAATTATAGGACTCAACATAAAAGCTGCAGTAAGCTGGAGCCTTAAAAGCTAACCTATCCAAAGAAACAAACTCTATGATGAGATTTTTTGGCCGGTAAGGAGAAGATTATCCCTACTCAAGTATAGTTCTGTCTGATCATATCAGATGCTTTGGCAAAAATCAAGCACCAAGGAAGTGAATATTAAATGACAATTCATTGTTTCAGCCTTGTGTTCTCTGTATCCATTCTAGAATATCTGAACAATCTTCATGTCTGATAAAATGCCTGCACAATTGCATATAAACAAAACTATATATTAGCCCTTTTTGCCAACTCAACAATAACTAAAACCATTCAATGTTCATATACTATACCTGTTCTTAGTTTGGTTGCTTTTTAGTTCAAACACTTCTCAGCGGCTTGACAATTCTTTCTTCATTTGCAGTGACTCAGGCATAACCCAATTTCCACTTTTGTCATGGTATGCATCACAAATAAAGTTTAGAACAATATCCTACAAAACTTGTCCAGTGTGAGATGAGTACACAAAATTTACATGAGCATAATTTAACAATTCCAGATAACCATACTGTTAATGACAAAAAAAAAATTGCTAAAGCTAATATGTCTAACCATTCTCAGGTGCAAAGAAATAGTGCGGGAAATAATACATAAAGCTGAGGGGAGAGTTACCTACATCTCTAGCAAATAATGGAAACAAATTGGAGAGCATACCAAGGGTTTGGAAGCGTCAAGCCAGTGATAGATATGCTCGTTACGAAACCATGTCAATTGCCGTTTTGCAAAATTTATGCAGAGAATTAACAAATTCTGGGTTTTAAAATTTGAATGTAATGAGTAAGAAACATGTAAACACTAAATAGGACACAGGGACTATTAAATCTCCATGCAGCACCAGGTTTTCTACACAATCATGCAAGTTAAATGTTAACTTCGTTTTGGAAAAGAAACAAGATACCGTCAAACATTTGAAGATGTCTGTAACAAAATGAGAATGCTACCCTTTGGAACAAATTTGAAAGCAACAAGTACTAATGTTGAGGATGGTGGCACTCGTGTACTTTTCTTTCTTGTATTACTTGATCTTTTACCAAGTAAATTCAAATGGATAACTCCTAAAAGATATTTGCAAAATGTCTCTTTGTTCCCCCTAACCCAATGGTTTTATCAGATGTTACTTTTATAAAAGGTATTAGCAATATTTATTGAGCATGTCCAAAAAGTTGGCTTATAGCTTTTTTTACAGATTTATTTATTTTACACACACACACACACACACACACACAGATATATATATATATATATATATATATATTATTCAAATGAGCTCTCAAGACAGAATTGTAGAGAAAAAATGCATTACCTAGATGCCTTTTGAAATTCAGTCAAAAAGTTGTAGAACTCTCTTGGCGAAGAACTACCTCCTTGCTCCCTACACACTAATAAATACTCCATAGCCTGAAATAATGGGACCTTCTTAAGTCCTGCTCGAATAGAAATTATGTCCCTGACCCTGCAATGAAGTATCCAAAATGGTGGAGATAAAACAAGATCAGACCGACCTGAGGCAAGGCACTTTGTTCTTAATACAAGCCCAGGAAAGACTAGTTACCTCTGCAAATTCAATGGCAGTCTCCCCAGGCTTCATATTTTCGGGCTCCAAATACCACACATCACAAACAACAGCCCATGATATCATAAGCTGTAGCAGATGCATTGTGAAGGATTGCCTGCAACAAAACCATATTATATAAACCCTTATGGTACCATGGACAACATAACAACAGCCCAAGCATTGCTAAAGGCTTCCAAATCATGGATCTAAAGCAAAAAAATATCAAAGAGCACCATCAATGGCCAGCTCACAAGGATTGGACTATAACGATTGTGTTTATTGGCATTGAAACACTTCATGCTTTCCATTATACTAGTTTCAAAGTAGATATGAGTAGACAACTTTCTTGGTCATAATAAGAAAGATATGTCAAGGAACAAACCCATTCTCTAAGTAAATAAATAAGTCTGAGTGCATATTATATTAGTCTGTCAGAATTCAAGCTTACTTTCTGCTGTTCCAGAATGCATCAACAAAAATTTTATTGTACCTAATTGCGACAGGGCAAACTGAGCAGCCAAGCTCAAATGCACCCTAAACATATAAACAAATAAAAGAAAAGGTTAGATCAAACGACAAAGACCAAGAACTTCTTAATAGAAACAAATTCAGTACATATATATGTCCTACAATGAAACACAAATATTAACACACTAAAACCTTAGCAAAACAAAAACTCAGATACAGACCTTCTTAAACATAACAGTGTAGTGATTGTTTACACAAGTTCCTTCGGGAAATATAAGGAAAGGGTTATTGTCAGGCCCCACCACATGATCCCTTAATCTGAAAAAGAGATAAAACTGTACAAGTTCATATACCAACATGGGCAACAACTTAATACAGAAATCCAGCATGCTCTTTCTATTTATACTTACTTCTTCGCAACAATTTCCCAACCCTTTGATTCTGAACGATTGAACCAGATACATCCCACACTCTCCAAAATAATTTTTTGCAACAATCCTTCATGTGAGGCATAAACAGAGATAATAATCAGTTTGATTTCATCTTTCTCCAAGAAAATAAAAATCATAAGGACTCCATTTATTATATGCAAAATGCGAACTTAGATTTTTCCCATTCCTGACTGTTATTATTTGTGGTAAACAAAAATAGCATAGATCCAAAAGGCCAAAACCTGGCTCTTCACTTGGCCACTTTTACAAATGATTCATTGATGTACAAGAAAAAATATGGTAACACTACTAAATTCATTTTCTAAACCATGAAAATAAAATAAAATCACACAAAGCCAGAAAACTTCACTTCCATCAGAGGCCTGAGGAACTTACATGTAAGATGGATAATTGAAGTAATTACACTACATAAATCGGGCAAATCTAACTCGACGTTTCAATGATACAGACAAGTATAGAACTCTGTGCATGAAAGTGACTCAAGTTTCCTTGGAGGTTTTGGCAGAAACACTTTCAAAAATGGAATTCCAATAAATAACAATATTAGCAATAGCACTTACCAACCTATCCAGGATGCTTTTGCATAATTACAGCAATTGCCGTCATTTGTTCCAGGATGATGAAATCAATCATAGAAGTATGATTGGCCACAAAAACCTGCTCAAACTAGGGAAGAAAATATAAGGACAGGAGCAAATGAATATGGTTATTTAAAAAAAAAAAGGAACATTAAAGTTAAAACTACCTGCTTTGGCCGCATACTAGGCTTTGGTCCATGGTACTTCACAACGCCAGTCCAAGATGCAACAAAGAAGCTACACATTAACTCCACCAAACATCTCTGAAGGAAAAAGAAACAACAGGGCATAATAAGTACAGGATGTTCAATGTAGAAAGCAAGACCAGATGAAGGAGCATCAAGAATATAAGTGTATTATGCCCTATGCTATAATAGACTAGGACTACCACCCTAAGGATTATGCACATGTAACACTTGCTAGACAAAGACTAGAGAAAAAGGCAAATACCTTATGTTGAGAACAATGGCAAAATACAGTTCAACTATTTTTTAGAGTGCATAAAAAGATAATACATGTGTAACCCAAACAATATTGTAGCAGTCTATGAAAGATTATGCAATACTACTTCATTTAACCTGATTCCTATAAAAGGCAGTCACAAAAATCCAACCTTGTTTTCAGACAATAGGAAAAAATGCAATACATGATAAGTATAGAAATGTAATAAAACAATATGCACTTTTTTCTCAATTTTTCATGGCCTTTGAGTAGGAAGTGCACAGGAATGAATGCCGAAAGGAAAATTATCTATCCAATAGTCAAGACCAGTACCCTGCACAATAAGTTAAGCCCCTCAATAGCTAAACAGACAACAACAATAACGACAATGGCAAGCACCGTCAACTAATAATCAGCGAGACAATGTCCTGTTATACCAATAACCTCATACCAGCACATTTTGTTGCTTGATGGCATAAATGCATGGAAGTTTGAATATGTAAGCAGAAGATAGAGGCTCTAACCTTGCCGGAAATAGAACAAAGTATCGAATCACCACAAGGGGAACAAATAGATATTCCAATTCCACGGCTCCGGAGGATTCGACTTAAAGCATCGCGTGAATGAGTCCTGATCATCCAACATTCACAATCAATCACTAAAATTCGATCAAAACTTGAATCTCTAATGAAATTGGTGAGATTACAGAACACTTAGCTAGCAAGCTTTTAGTCAAAACAGTCGATTATTAACTTTGTCTCCCTAGTCCCTACCAAACAATCAGAGCTTGAACAGAAATGAGAAACTCAAACTTCCAATTCAAGGGAATAGAGGGACTTACAGAGTTAGAGATTGAAGGCGGCGCGCATTACAAAGCGAGTCTGAAGTCACCGAGATCAAGCACTGGAGCTGCGGTGGTTCGGGGGAGCTGCGGTGAAGGCGTGGACGAGTGATGCAGAGGCGCGGTGGCTTGGTAGGGAGAGACCGGAGAGCGAATAGGAGTTTTGGGGATCGAATGGTTTAGGCCGTTTTAGATGTCGTGAAAGGAAAAAAAAAAAACCCGCCTAGTCTCCTTACCGCCCAGACGAAAGCCCAGGCTCCATTACCTTTCTCATTCGAAGACCAACACAAGCCCAGAAATCCCAAATCGAAGAGAGGACGAAGAGCCGTAAAAACCCCAAATCGAGTAGTTGTGAAACCCCCAAATCGAGTAGCCCACAAATCCCCAAATTGACGTTGTAAACCTAGAGATCGAAGAACCCTAATCTTCAGCGTATTGAAGAACCTCCTCCTTCTTCCCAATTCCTAATACGCAGAACCCTATTTCTTCACAAATGGAATTGAGTGATGGATGAGTCGAGATAATAGAACCCTAATCTTGGCGGTGATGCGTGTAGGCTAAGATCATGATGTAGATGAGGAAGGGATTGCGGAGACAATAGGGAGAGGAGCAATCTAGGAAAAGGGACAGTAAAACGCGAGAGGAGATGATGTTTTGAGGAGAGATGCTCGAAGAAAAGGTAATTTGTTATTTTGTTGAAGTGTTATTTTGTGCAAGTGGGAGATAATAGCTATCAAGGTGCGGGGGTTTGGTCTTTAAAAGTAGTCATGAATCAGACAACACGTATATGAAGTTATGTTGTTTGATTATACATAGTTTAAATTTGAGCTGAGGGAGCAAGGAGGGATAGTTCCCGCCTATGTGCAATCATAGTACCAGCTTTGCGCTAGGGATAGGTATCTCTCATTTAGACAACACAAATAAGAAATTACGTTGTAGGAGTACATATATGAAACCTATATTTCAATCAAAGTCTGTTCATTTTGGGAGAATGAATGACATTTTGGATGCATTGAAATTTTGCCAGTATATATCTTCATTACTTGGACAACACAAAGTAAAAAACTATTGTATGATATTTTGCAAGCTACACTCATACAACAGATATAACTATTCTGTTGTCCTTTGGAGTACCAATTTGGAGCCAAATTTGAGTTAGGCCAAGAGGGAAATCTACCGCTGTTTTTTTTTTCATTCACATAACAGATTATTCTTGTAACTGTTGTGCAATGACCTTCTAAACAAAAACTTCATAATTTTAACCACCTTATACAACGTAAGTTTACTAAACGTGTTGCGTGATTCACTGTTCTTCATCACACAACACTCTTTTTTTTCCGTTGTATAAAAAGTGTTGTGTGTGAACGTTTTTGGTGTAGTGAAGTCTCGTGCTACCCAATAGCCTGACTTTACCGTATAAACTCCATTCTTTGTATAGTGCCACACTAACTTGTCTGGTACCGTTCTTAATCCCAAAGGCATGCTCAGTATCATATCAGTTTCATGAGGGAGAAACATGGTTCTTATCAGGAAATAACTTTTTACTTCTTTGTTCATATACAACATCCAGTAAGAGTGCTTGACAGACTCCAAGATAGGCATCTCAATGCTCCCTAATGTGTACATCGTAAGGGTACCAGTAGTTCTGTATGAGCACTTATTACTCTTTTCATGGGTTATTATTATTATTCTAAAACTGGCACCCAGTTCTGAATATACTGATATTGTGATGATATATTTCAAACTTCTTATGTTGATAAGCTGAATTTATAACTTATAAGCATTGCATCGGTATATGCTTGGAACGTCATCTTTAGATCAATGGAGCTCCATAATTGCTTACTTGATCATTTGTAGTGTAACGTCCCAAACTGCACCTCAACAGCTCGAGCACGTCACAGTTCCCCAAGGCTCAAAACATAAACTGAAAACTCGATTTACAGATCGCAAAGCAATTTTTGTAAAAACACAGCGGAAGCTACAAATACTTTTGAGGTGTAAATCTTTAAATCACTAGAATTTATTTCGTTCGTCAGGAACCTGAAATGAATGTACACACGAAAAATACGAACTTCAGGAAATGAGAATTCGATCCAATCGGACACAAAGTGAATTATCAACAAATTTCAGAATACAGAATTCAAGAAAAGAATTTAGAACAAACTCCAGACGATAGTTTGCCGAACTTATTCTGCACACCCAGCCCCGTCCACTATTGTCCCGTCACTAGTGCACAGTACCTACATCCATAATGTTGTAGGGTGAGCTTTCGTCCTCGTTGCTCACAAGAAAAAGAAAAAGAAAAACCGAGAGGGTTGCAAATAAGACCAGATAGTCATCGAGAAAGGTATAGAGGATGCAAGCATCCAAAATTAAGGGTAAGATGACCCCTATCACGCCCTAAATTTTGAATAAAGAAATTCGAATCTGAAATGTGATAACTCAACAATAACCAAAAAGCATTTAGAACATTTTTCATTTAAACTAAGCAACAAAACAAACCAAGCTCACTAATGTCAATATCCACTTGTTCTTTAGAGTCACATTACATTACATAGTGTTTACAAATTAAACTGAACAACAATTCAATAAGTAAACACACCCACCACTCTCACTACACAGTGGAAGATTAAAACTAAGAATACCCTTCTACGTCCACACTATAAAAAGTACACCTCAACTTCGAAGATGATTACTCGATATTCTAACATGCACAATAACCTCTACACCATGGAATAGTGCACCAGGTTGAAACAACAAACCCGGTAACTTTTTGCAAGTTCGTGTGAGTAAACCAAAATAACCACAAATCTCATTTCCTACTCAAGGACAACAAATTAACACAATGATTAATTTCAACATAAATCCTTTTCTTTTTAAGGAAACACATGTCACAATTGAAATCTCAACTATAAATCCAAGAATTCATTTTTCTTTCCTCTTAACTGAAAGCATTTCTCAATTCAACTAAATAGAACCAGCAATCCCTGCATAGAGAATTAGTTCAGGAGATTACATTAAAATCACTCAATAAAAATGAAAATAGAAAATAAATAAGAAATCAAACCACTCACGCTAAAGCCAAGAAATCACCTTTCAACTCCAAATAAACGATTTTACAAAATGACTTGTTTTCAAAAACTCGACATCCTTACCTTTTAAAGGTAACATAAATCACTAAGTCATAAATCATATTATTTTAACTCACACCATAATATGAAAATCAAGTCCCTCCTCGGACGATAAAAGAAAGAAACCACTTGAAACTCTCTTTTAAAAATGTATACTCATGGTCTCACGTAACCCACGTGTTAACTCATGCAATACAATGACTGACAGCCTAGAGCTCTAACTGATCGCAACCACTCACCCGGCCAAAGGCGTGGTTCCCGATATATTTGTCTCTGTCACTACTGTGACACCAGATCCGTAAGTCTGAAAGCATTTAAAAAGTCCTACATGACTCAAAATGTTACAACAAAACTCAAATACTCTTTCAACACAATAAAATAAAAAATTACATGATATATTGTATTTCCACAAACAGTAAACGCCCACAACAATAAACCGAATAAAATCACAATTTACTATGCATAACACAATGCCACACCATCAAGATATATAGTTCACGTAAATATACACACACACACACACATGTACACACGTACACACACACACATAGTCATCCACTTAGGAATGCCACTAATACCAACTATAGTTCATAATGCCACTAATACCAACTATAGTTCATAATTGCAAAACTCGAGAAAAATCATTTTTATAATTAAAATCTCATTTTACTTACCTATGAACCGTAGCCGATCAAGTTCATATAATTTAAAACAAAACTTTATTTCCAGAAAATAATTCACAAGTTAGCGATTAAACCGAATGATAATGTAACTCGGTTCATAAATGAACCACGTGAGATTTACTCACCTCTAAATTCCGATGCATCTACTCTTACAGCCGAGATCAAGTGCAGAACATTCTTCATCCATCACCTAAGTAAAATACAATTTCAATTCAGTACACAAATCACAAACCGATCAAAGTACGAATCCCTTATTTGAACTAAAACCCATAAATAACGCTAATCAAAGAGAAACTTCATACGAGACCACCCAAAGTCTCTGAAACACTTCTACAATCAATATATCAAAACTACAAGTCAATCGAACCGCTGGATCCTCAAGAATAAAAAATTGAGATAATCGAAATTGGCAAAAACCCTAACATATTCATGCAATCTCCAAAAATTACATATCATATATTAAAATGCTTGTATCGACGAGTAAATGATAAACGAAAGATGAAATTTCCCCAAACATGGCCAGACGCGCCGCCGGGTCAACTCAAAAGTAGGTTGATCCAACCATCTAGAATGTAGATATTGATGAGATGAGTAACTTTCATACCTAAAGTTAAGACCGAATCGGCCTTGATCAAGCTCGAGAAATCTACACCATTGAACTTCAAGTCGTGATTCCGACCACCACACTTCGAATCGTGCTTCAAGGCAGCCATGGTTGTGATCTAGAGGAGGAGAGCGTCACAACATGATAAGTTTTATGCACCGCCGTGGTCGGAGGAGAGAGTTTCGACCGGCTCTGTCAGGGCCACTGTTGTCGCCCCTCGATCTCCGTCTACGGTGTGTGCCGGAGTAAGTCGTTGTCATGGGTTAGCAGCGCATGACCGGGCAAGTTGGTCTGGGCTGGGTCTGCCACCATAGGTCTTGGAAAAGCGAGATGGATCCGGGTTAGGCTGGAGGTTTTGCGTCGGGTCTGGGGTTGGCTGAGAGAGAGATAGAGAGAGACTTTCGGAATTTTCTGGAAAGTTTCCAAAAATGGAAATTCCAATTTTATTTTTGGAAATTTTCCATTTATACTAAATTTAGAAACTTTTTCCATTAGCCATAACTTCTTCATACGAACTCCGATTTACGCGTTTCGCATGTCCACGAACTCGTATCGACACGCTCTACGATCTTTGTAAAGAAAGTTTTCAGAGAATCCTAACGAATAAAAAGTCAACCTTTTGACCCCTCAAAAATAAAACATTTCGAGTAATTATTCGTCTGAAACACTTTTGCTTCACCCTCGAACCACAAAATCGTACCAATGAATACTTTATTAATTTCAGGAAATTTCAAGAATTAATAACGAATTTCCGGAGTATTACAACCCAAAGGTGAAAAAGTGAAGATAGAGGTTAAAACCCAAAAGTTGCTCACAGAGAAAGAAAGCACTTTTTAATTGTAACAAACATTGGATGTAGGAGACGAGATGGTTGATTTTTAATTTATGCATTGAAAATAAAGAATTGTTATCAACACATCTCAAAAGTCAATATACGCACCTTTTTTTTTAATTTTGTTTTAAAATCAAGAACAAGTGTTAATCGCCCAATACCATTTGGTCTAGTGGCATAAGTCTCCTCTTTGTAAGTGAAAGGTCATGAGTTTAACTCACAATAGACTAGTTGCTATATATGAGTTGTTGATTTGATAAAAAAATAAAAATAAAAAGGGTGTTAATCCATTAATAGTAATGAAGGTTACATTACAAAATGACTCACCTAGACCCCCGCGCTATGACAATATTGAGCCATGAAAGAAAACCCTAAAGCAATCTAATATAATGCAACCCTAGAGTGAAGCTCTCCAAGAATCAAGTAACCTGACATTACCCGGGAAGACTCAAAGCAAGTCAAGAGATTTCTCCAATTTATTCATGTTCCCTAGGATACACCTTACACAGAGGGGGCTTCCTCGGGCTCAATTGAATGATTAAAAATAAAAATAAAAATGAGAGGCCCAGCAGGCCAAGTAAGAGATATAGCCTGCATGTAAACATAGGCCTAAAAATAGCAGCTCTAGACCCATCCAAACCCTATCAGCAAGCCCATCATCACCAAACCCACGAACTAAGATCAGCCCCAAGCCCACCAACTCTTAATTACAACAACGCCACCTAGCTACCACTTCGCAACCCTAACAGATTTGCTGGAAGCACACACATCTACACCGGCAACCCCAACAAAGTTCAAGCTCAAAGGTGATATGTCTAGCGACCTTCGACGCACTAGACCCAAACCCGGTTTAAGACCTATAACTTAGAATGCAACACCAATTCCTCTACTAGTGGCCACACACACACATTCATAGTACGCACGCGACTCATCGCCATTACCAGTAACCAATCCAACACCCGTTTTACCATAAGAAGGAACATGAAACAATGACGAAGCATCCTCAGGCTAATTGCCTGGGCAACCCTTAGCTTCTTGTACAATACCCAGTTGTGGAACCACTAAATCGCCGCCATCCCAAGCCACCGAAGAGTCCCCTAAAAGTCATACAGCAGTGTCGCCAATGCCCAATAAAAACCACCTTTGAGAAAACCAACCCTAGATGCTTGAAGCACGCCACTAAGCAAAACACTTGCAAGGAGGAGGAGGAGGAGGCCAATGCCTCTTGATGCCAGGGATAGTGTAATACCCCGGAAATTCATTATTATTTTTCAAAAATTTCCTGAAATTATTCGTTGATCGTTGGTACGAGTATGTAGTTCGAGGTTCATGTGAAAGCATTTCAGATCAATATTTGCTCGAAACGCTTCGATTCAAGAATTTATTTTTATATGTTAGGATTCTGTGAAAACTTTCTTCACAAAAGTTGTAGAGCGCGTCTATACGAGTTTGTGCATATGTGGAACGCGAGAATCGGAGTTCGTATGAAGAAGTTATGGCATTCGAAAAAAATTCCTTTTTTGTATAAAGGACGAAAATTTGTGAAAATTGCAGAAAATGACAGATTTCTGCTTTTTGGAAACCTAGACCCGATTTTCTCTCTCTCCAATCTAGAATTGCGTCCTTTACTTTGTCAGGCGATTTTTCCGCCATTCAGCCACCGTTGGCCATGCCACGAACTGCAATCTCTTCGGATTTCTCTGCCGTCCGGCCACAGGTGGCCACACCACGAACTGCAATCTCTTCATCTCACCTTCCCCTTGAATTCTGTGGTAGCGTCTGACCACAAAACAAGCTGTGGATGGAGTAGCAAGTAAGAGAAGATACGTGGTGGCGCTGCTATAGGGGTTCATCAGAACTAGAGATTCCGGCCACCATAGGCAGTGATTCTTGATGGTTTTGGAGCCCAGTGGACGTAGATGCTTTTCCCCCAAGTGGCTTGCATCGACTCAAAGCGTGGTGGTTGAATTTTGGAATTGAAATTCTAGGGTTTCATCATATTTCAGAGCTTTCGAGGTAAATTTCAGCCAATTTGCTTACAATTTGACTTCAGTGTAGTTGTGAAAGTTGGTGTACATGTTGTGGGAAAAATTTTAGCATAGGTTTCGCCACCCAATTTGGAGGTCGACAGTGGCTCCGCCACTGTCTGTGGTGGCACTTTGTTGTGGCTTCTGGGCACCTCAGGGGCAGTTTCTGCCCATCATTGTGATCCACTCATCAATACGAGTATTTTGATATATAGTTTGTAATTTTTAGAAATTGTATGAGCAAGTTATAATTTTTAGGGTTTTCCGTGGGGATTAGGCTGTCCGATCGACTTGTTGTTTTGATATATTGACCGTAGAAGTGTTCCGGAGACTTTGGGTGGTCTCGGATGAGGTTTCACCTCGATTGGCATTACTTTCAAATTTTTGGATAATTAGGACATTCGAAATTTAATTGTTGTTGTGATTCCTATACTGAATCGAGGCTATATTTTCCTTAGGTTCATGGCAGAGTACGTTTCGTAAATTATCTAATTTTGAAGACGCAGCGAGATTTAGAGGTGAGTAAATCTCACGTGGTTCATTTACGAACAGATTTATTTGTTATTCGGAATTAATTGATAAATTGTAAATCATTTTCGGAAATGAATATTTGTTTTAATGATATGAACTCGATCAACTACGGTTCATAGGACTGCGGTTCACATGTATGGAAAATGGGTTTTAAGTATAAAATGAATTTCTCAATTTTCGTGATGTGTGAACTATGGTTGGTATTAGTGGCATCCCTGAGTGGATGACTACGTGTGTGTGTGTGTGTGTATTTATGTGAAATATATATATCTTGGTAGAATTGGGCGTGTTGTTCACTTTTGTTGTGCGATGTGATAATGAGAAGAATAAATAGAAATTGAAAGAAAAGAGGTTTTTGTGGGTTTGAGCTTTGATTGAAATGTGTACCATTTTGATGATGGTTTTGAGATGTGAACATATTATTTTGGAATTGGTTTCGCTATTGTTTTGGAGGTTGTTGGAGATGAGGAAACAATATTTTGTGATAACCAGTGTGGTGATCTGTGTGATGATTGCGTGTAAATGATCTGTGTGATGATTTTGTATAAATGATGTGGTTGATTTTGTGTGAATGAATTGGATTGTTAATGAGTGATTAATGTTGAGATTGATGTTGTGGTGATTAGAGTTATAAATGGATAAATGTGTATTGATTTCTAGTATTGAATTGTTTGTTTTCTTTCGTAATCTCCTGAACTAAATTATATGCAGAGATTACTATCTTCTGAATTGATTGAATTTAAAGTAATCTCCTGAACTAAGTATTTGCAGGGATTACTACTTCTTTTTATTGTTTTATTGTTTTATATATCTTCATGTAATCACCTGAACTAAAGTATATGCAGGGGTTACAATATTATTTGAATTGGTTAACTTTAATATTCCGGTCTACTATTGTGGTTCAAGTTTACTCATACGAGCTGTCAAAGGCTTACCGGGTTTGTTGTTGCAACCCGGTGTACTATTCACTGGTGTAGAGCTTGACCTTGCAAGTTAGGGTAATCGTGCCTGGTGTAGAAGTGTTGTTGTCGCAACTATAGGGGTTAGGAAGAGGCTTACCGGGTTTGTTTTTGCAACCTAGTGCACTATTCACCTTGCAAGTTAGGGTAATCGTGGCTAGTGTAGACGTGTTGTTGTCGCAACTATAGGGGTTCGGAAGCTAATTTTGTTGCTTCGACTTTTTTTGTACTTCCGTTTGTAGCAAGCTCTGAGGGAGCATTTACTTATCATTTTATTAACGCAACTTAATTCGTTAACTTATGTAATGTAATATATGACTCTAAGGAACGAGTCTGTATTGACAGTGTGAGTTCAGAAATTAGTAGTACACTTGTCATAAAAAGAAAATTTTCCTGATATTTAAGATCGATGTTTGATTAATCGCGCCCTGTGTATTTTGTTTGTTTATTTGATTTATAGTATGTGCTTGAAATTCGGTGTAACGTCCCGTATCCCAATTTACCCGTTTACTAGTCATTTGGACGGTAAACGACAACTACTTTAACTTTTTACTTTGCTTCGATACTTTTAGTGCCCCTAAAAGTTGACTTTTTGTTTGGGTCAAAATTTGAGAAAATTTCCTTCATGAAAGTTGTAGAGAACGTTAAACCGAGCGCGTGCATATGTGGTATGTAAAAATCGGAGTTCGTATGCAAAAGTTATAAGCGAAATACGAAAGTTACTGTTTATGGTAATTACTATATGTACTGAAATTTACTGTGGGCAGGTCAGATTCTACCCTGCCTCTTTCTCTCTCCCAGATTCTCTCTTCCTCTCCGACCTCTTCACCTTCTTCCGGCCATAACTCCTCCATCCGGTGATGGATTTTGACGCATAAGCTGTCGTTGGAAAGCTCTCTTCCTTCTCTCCATTTCTGGGTTCATTTGGTAGCTTAATTTGAACTGTGGAAGGTGCAGCAACGAGAAGAAGAGCACGGTCACTGTAGCAGATTGAGGTCAATGCCGGTTTCTCCCAATTTTGGCCACCACAAACGACAAACCTTAGTCCTTTGGAAGCGCCTTGAGACGTCGATGATGCTCCCCAAGTATTTTGCAGCGATTTGAAGGGTGGAGGAAGAATCGACTGATTGAAGTTTGGGGTCACTATTCACAAATCAGGTTCAAACTTCTCCTTAATTGTTGAGGTATTTCTACTCATTTTCTGACTTTGTCACAGTTGAGAAAGTTGTTGGGTCTGTTTAGTAGGTGCTGCTACCAAAGTTTGGTGGCCATTGGAGTTGGTGGCGGCGGCGGCAATGCGTAGGGCAGCTTTTTAAATTGTGATTTTTAGCTAATTAAATCCTATAATTGTTTTAGGGGTTGAATATGTGATTTTGGTGAATTTTGGGAGAAGTTTGACATTGATTTTAAATTTCCGAAGTTTGGGAGTTTCGATTGTCGATTTGTGGGAATCCGACCTGCGTATTTCCCTTGTTCCGATATGGAAAACTTTAATGGACAAATGGATATTAATGGTGAAGTTTGGCTCTAATCCAGAAAGAAATGGAGATGTTGGATTACGTGGGGTTTTTGGGATTTGTTTTGAATTGTATTTATTTATCAAAACTGTTGTTTACGGAATATAATTGTGTACAGGACGAGGTACCGACCTGTCGCTCGACGAGGATCCTTACTCTTGGATACCACGTTAACCGTATATTGTGAGTGGACGTTTGATTTTAAATAATACATGCAATTAAATTTTTCTAAATTAAGAATTTATTTAAATTATCCTTTTAATTATTGAGCATATTATCCAATTTTTAAATATGAAATTATTTGTCGATTGGACTTCAGATTAGCAATTGTTATGCTCCATTTTAAACTCATCATTTAGAATGATTTTCAATGAATTGTTTTCCGAGGTGATTTCTGGAATTGAAAACAAAATTTATTAGTCGAATTTGAGTTTCCCAAGAAATCTTCGAAAATGGGATTTTCGTTGCGATATGTGGATTTAGTTTAACCTCACATATTGGTTTGTGAATTGACAATATTTTTGGGTGTGCGGGGTCACACTATTGGCTATTATAGTTTCTTCTTGTGAGATATTGGGGAAGCCTTTCTGTTTTCGATTTTCGTGATTTTAACCCACCATACCTGGGTCGTCATATTTATTGATAGCTAGCCTATTAGTACTCCTCCCCGCTTACTATGTGTTTGTGGGTGAGTAGAGCAGAGCATGGGATGCTCAAGAGTGTGGGACACTCCAACCCGAGCTTGGGAGGCTCCTTTTTTATCGTATGGTGATAATGCTTTCCCCATACCCTTTATTTATCTTTGACTAGTGGGGCTAGTCCGGTTTTCACTTATCCAGCGGGGCTGGCTTGGTTTTACAAGATGCTTGATTTTATGATAATTGTCTTTACCCTTATTGCATGCATTGGATTTTCAAAGGGATAAATGTGGGAAAGTATTTTTGCAATTACTTATTTTTATCCACTCACGCTAATGTTTTTTTTATGTACTTTCCCCTGGGCCCTTCGGTTTCAAATGCCCAGTCTGCAGAGTAGTTGGTTCGGTATAGTAGGATTCGGGGCATAACATCTGCTACTGTTGTTTTCATATTGTAGGTTAATTGTTGAACCTACTATTATTATGAATTCTTATTCTTCTCTAGATTGCTCTGATAACCTATGGGACAAATGTTGTAAAGTTTGGGTGTTACCTTTATGTTTTTGGGTTATGTTGTATGGTTCGTATTTCAATTGTAAATTGTGGAGTTGTTGTGATTTGGGGAGCAGGGCGGCTCCAGAAGAATAAGGATGAGTTATTAAAAGTGTGAATGTAATTCTACAGGTTTTGGGTAGTCCATTTTTAGGGGTGACTCTGCTGAATTTTCTGTAGAGTTATTCCTAAGGTGGGCCCCACAGGGCCACCTCGGATTTCAGGGTAAAATTCAGGACAGGTCCTGTCATTCGGGGTGTGACAGATAGCCACTGTACAAAAATGTTGTCACCGCTCTCATGAGAGCCTAGTGAACAGGTTGAGATTTCATCCCTGAACAAAAGAGCCAAGCTACTGCCAAGAAACCCTAGATGAAAGCTGTGTGAGAGAGAAAGAGAGAGCATTTTTTGCTTCTTAATTTTTTTTTTTTTGACTTTGTCAAGGGGAACCCAAAGGCTTCCTAGGCCCAAGATAAACCCCTTCGGTGCATGTGAAATGCTCCAACTGTGCATTGCAGCACAGTGCCTGACCACTTTGACAGCTTCGGGATTTGAACCTAGGTTGGGGAGCACACCCGACTAGACAAGAACCACTAGGCTACTTGCAGTGGTTTGCTTCTTAATTTTTTAACAACCTGTTATTTTTTTTGTGTTGTAGTTTGTTTTCCTTTTTTATTTTTTTATAAAAAAAAAAAAAATTGATGTTTAATATGCACACCGACTTCATTATTATAATCATTTTATCTATATTTACTATTGGTGTGTAACACCCTCAATGCATCTAAACTTTTAAGGGTTAAATACTGCTTACTCCCTATACTTA
This sequence comes from Rosa chinensis, assembly GCF_002994745.2. Classification (NCBI taxonomy): domain Eukaryota; kingdom Viridiplantae; phylum Streptophyta; class Magnoliopsida; order Rosales; family Rosaceae; genus Rosa; species Rosa chinensis. The sequence continues at coordinate 36,120,638 of NC_037093.1, read as the reverse complement.
TAGGGTTTCATCGTTTCAGTCCCTAACCTTTGAATTTCATCTAAAAATCCCATGAACTCCCAATTTCCTCCAAATTGGTCTCTGTCGTCAGTGGCGGATCCAGAAAAGTTTCTTAGGTAAAGCAAGATTCAAGGCAAACAAGAAAAACTCAGCCTAGGTAAGGCAAGATTCATCTGGTTTTGTCCTTTTCTGCTATGTTTTAGGTAGCTTCCTTCAGCCAGCATAGATAAATCAAGGTAAACAAGAAAAACTCAGTCTAGGCAAGTGCCCAAGCTGGCCTATATGTGGCTCCGCCCCTGCCTGCCGTTAAGCGTCAGTAAAAAACTCCGTTATCTTCTCCTAAAAAGTCTATTATACCCTCAATTACTTAACAATATAAATATATATATATATATATATTTCTCTTCCTCTCTTTTTTTATTTTTTTTATTTTTTCCTCTTCTTCTTCTGGCTCTTTCGCCTCCTTCTGTTCATCTCCTCATCAAGATGGTTCCAATCCACAAACCTTCAAGAGGTGAAATGAAAAAAGAAATAAAACAGAGAAAAAATAAATTTAAAAAAAAAAGTAAGTGAGGGCATAATAGACATTTTCGGCAACTTTAACAGAAAATTCTGATGGCAGAGACCAATTAGGAGGAAATTGAGAGTTCATGGACTTTTTAGGTGAAATTCGAAGGTCACGGATTGAAACGATGAAACCCTTTAAGTATATGGAGTAAACAGTGTTTAATCCAACTTTTAAAGTAACAAGAGGATATTATGGACAATTTGTCCAATAAATTTATAATAAAATAATAAATAAGGAGTATTAATAAGAGAAATTTTATTCACACATATCTAAATACTAAATACACATCCTTTACTTAATACACCCATCCATTAAATTTTTTGCTTTAATATTTTACTAAATACATCACCCTAAGCTTCCCCAACTGCCATCAATTTCACCAAACATATCAATCTTTTTTTAGTTTATAAGAACTATTCTATAGTGTGAAAGTTTTTCCAAACCTATACCAATTAATTTCATCTGAGTAGATTAAAGACATGGGCATTAACATTAGGAAAAAATTCACAAATGGTCACTCAACTATGACTCATTCGACACTTTGGTCACTGAAATTTCAAATATATCACTTTGGTCACTCAACTATTACATTGTCAATCACTTAAGTCACTTTGTTAATTTTTTTCATTAAAAAAAATTATAAGAAATACTCTTTGGGTGACTTCAGTGATTGACAATGTAATAGTTGAGTGACCAAAGTGATATATTTGAAACTTCAGTGACCAAAGTGTCGAATGAGTCATAGTTGAGTGACCATTTGTGGAATTCTCCCTTAACATTAATAATGTCAATTTGCAGTTTACAGACATTTGTGGAATTCTTCATAACTAGGTCAAGGGAAAAAGAAAAAAAAAACTTGTGTTGTGAGTAGTTTACGGACATGAACACTGAACAACCCAAATTAGAATAGGTTATCGATATTAACTTATTGGTTTCAGGAGTTTATCTTTGTATTGAACAACTAAAATTGAAAATCTAAATTTACAGTTTAAAGTTCAGTAAAAAATGAAGTACCAATACCTCAATTGAGGTTTCCAAAACTCCAATTTAAGAAACTATGTCAATTCCCTCTCAAATGATGAATGCTTGTTGATTAATTTTGTCAACCATTTCTAGGGTTGTATACTGCAAGCTTAGAAAAGAAGAAAATGTCAATGCGTGAGATTATCCAATCTCAACAATATATATTCTCTACTTTTTATATAAATGTCTCTTTTGGTCATTTTGTCTATCCATGAAATCTCATATTGAATGTAATAAAATAGGGATGTGTATTTAGTATTTTAGAGTGTGCGAATAAAATTTCTCTATTAATAAATACCTCAAAACAATAAAACAATAAAGTTTTTAAATTTTAAATGAAAGGCGATTTGTTATATTATAAAAGTAGAGTTTACAAATAACAACGACCAAGCTCTAAGGGAGCGATGAAAAGGCGCTACTAACGTGGCAAACCGCACTTGTTCCTTTCCTATGATTAGGATTGTTTACTGTGTATAAGTTAGTAAGAAATTGTAATCAAGTGCAAACATTTTATGACAATGCCAAAATGGGGGCAAACTTAGAGAGCTCAATCATCTGGTGCACTTGTACAACTCATAAGCACACGTCTTACATTAGTTGTGATAGGATCCCTTGATTAAAGTATCAAAACAAAGTACAAGAAAGGAGAATACCACATTGTAATAAAAGCAAAGGAAGGAAAATGACTTGATTCTTCAGTGTCTGTGTTCTAGACTTCCAGCGATGTGAACCGACTATTTACGTTACAAGAAACCTCCATATATTACTCCAGCCCAAGATGGGAGTATTAACAAATAGCTCAAGACATCCCATGATAACAATTCTAGCCCATAATACAAGATGGTGTCCCAACAAGTTGTGGGCTCTTGTCTAAAACTTGTAATCGGTATCTTTTCTTGACGTTGGGCTTAATGAAATCTATTTCCAGACAAAAGAAAAGAAGGAGGAGCATCATTATCACTGAAGTGTTATACCAGAAGAGCATCCTTGAGTCTTTTGGATTGTCAAATTAATGAGTTTAACATTCATGACAAATTTTCAAAAGCTCACCATTTTGTTTTCGTACTAGATCCAAACGGTCTTCTGCTCCGGACAGTGACTTGTATCTCAGAATCTTTAGGTTTGAATTTTCATTTGTTTGCCTACTCATCCTGGTCACCCAGTTTTACAGGAAAAGAAAAGATTCTGCCAGCCTCAATCCCTTACATTTTAGGCGTATTGTTTCTTTATGTTCACTTTGGTCCTTTAGGTAGTCACAAAATCTCATTTCCGGTAAAATTTCTCTCTTTTTCTCCCCTCAAGGCTCAAGCTGTAGTTTTCAAATGATTAGATTCTCAGATGTCACTGCTACTAGATCTTGCTGAAACTTTTCATCATCAAATGAATGTAAGTTCAGAGAATGTGGTTTGATGTTGATGGACTGATTTGTTCTCTTAAAATGCAAAAACAAAAGTGTCAAAAGCACAAATCCATTCACTTGGGGGGTTTGGGGCCATTCAAATCCCAAGATATATGGCTATAGGTGAATCTGCAGCTCCTGATAAGGACAAATCTGCTGTCACTTCTGAAACTCCACTTAATGAATACTCTCGATCCACTTCAAGAAAATACAAAATGATATCCGGAAAGTCCTCGAGTTCTTTTTCTTTTCTGCTGGTTCCTTCATCCCTTATCTTTTGACTTGGAATACAGTAGCTGCATCAAAAGGTGATCGTGATTTGTGATCCATGACTCCATGACCCTATCAAATTCTGAAATGGTTTTGCGGTTTGACCTTCGTAGGTTATAATTGTTTTGAGTTTAGCGTTTAGTAGTAGTTAGACCTCATAGGTAGGATTTGCACAAAGCTTGGTTCGATCATAGATGCAAATGGATCAGCAAGCCAATTAAGTAGCCAACCATGCGTGAGCTTAAACGATGGAGCCTAGGAGCTATCAACTGTGAATAGGCTTTTAAGTGGAGGTGCAACTCGCAAGGTCAAGAGAATATCAACGCAAAATGAAATCTTATAATCGTCAGGCCTCAATGCAGTAGCTGATTTGGAAATATACATATGTTTAAACGTGCTTCAATTACACTACCAGTAGTTATCTTTAAAGATCATCTTTAAAGATCTTTAAAGATAATCAGATAATTAAACCTTCACTATCAAGTTTTAAAGATTCTTCCGCCCTACAATTCACACTGCTTTTTCAAACAACTGACACTATTAGATGACTACTCACATCAAAAAGGATATTGTGCTCATTGGTCTAAATTTCCTATGTGTTATCATTAAAACAAACAAAAAATCTTGTCATTTACCCAAATTTACAAAAGGTTAACCAAATGAACAAATAGAAAATTACCAATAAGTAAAATTTACACCTATAGTTCTTAAATTACAAAGATTTTATTTCCCTCATGGTGGATGTTACTATAAAAAAATAAATAATAATAATAAAATAAATAAATATCTAGTGTTTGAAACCCTTCCTAGCGATGGCCTAGCTTGTCGAGTCTAAGCAGTTCCAACGTACATCATTTTGCTGTCTTTTGGGTAGGCCTCATCAAAAAGCCCCGGGATCAAGTAGGCCGATGGAGACCCGCCGACTCGGAGGGCCAAAAGCCCGGCCCGGCCCGTCAAAAAGCCCGCAAAAGCCCATAGGCCCGGCCCGTAAAAGCCAGTAAACTATTATATATTATATATATTTATATATGTATGTTGATGTGCTCATATTTTCTTAACTCTTATATTACTATGCCTCTTTCTCTTGGTATATATGTTTAGTTCTCCTTATTTATGGTTCATTTACATTAGTTTAGTGTCTTTGTAGGTGTGTTTCAAAGAAAGAAGAAAAGAAGCTAAGCTAAGCTAACTAATACAGAAACTGTTGTGCAGAACACCTAACCTCGCTGCATTACTGGGAACTGATAGGATGGAATTAGGAGTTGTACGCTATATGCACGGAAAGCCCCATGTGTCTAGTTTCTGAGGAATTTTACGGTTTGCAATTCCGACTTTTCTAGGAGGAGCTATGACAATTTAAGTGAAGGCAGTTCAGCTTGGACTGGAATCTGCAACATCTTTTACAAGTTCATGTCTAGAACCTAACTTCGCTGAATTACTAGGAACTGCTCGGATGGAATTAGGAGATTTACCCTATATGCACAGAAAGCCCCATGTATCTAGCTTCTGAGGAATTTTACAGTTTGCAATTCCGACTTTTTTAGAAGGAGTTATGGCAATTTAAGTGAAGGCAGTTCAGCTTGGACAGGAATCTGCAACATCTTTTACAAGTTCATGTCTAGAACCTAATTTCGCTGAATTACTGGGAATTTCTCTGATGGAATTAGGAGCTGTACGCTATATGCACGGAAAGCCCCATGTGTCTAGTTTCTGAAGAATTTTACGGTTTGTGATTCCGACTTTTCTAGAAGGAGTTATGGCAATTTAAGTGAAGAAAATTCAGCTTGGACGGGAATCTACAACATCTTTTACAATATGCACGGAAAGCCCCATCTAGATAGGGGTCGTCAACAGGCCGGGCCCATAGCGGGCTTGGGCCGGGCCGGGCTGGGCCTTGCTATATTTTTAAATAATTGCGGGCCGGGCCGGGCCGGGCTTTATTAAAAATCAAAGGATCCAAGCCCGTCCATATAAAGCGGGCCTTGCGGGCTTTTTCGGGCCGGGCCGGGCTTGACCTTGAGGGCTTTTTTAGGCCGGGCCTTGCGGGCTTTATTTATAAATAAATATTTAAAGACACAAGTATTTTTTTTTTTTAATCAAGCTTTGGAAATTCAATGGATAATGATCAAATACAACCAAAGATAACAATCTATATAACTATATTGTACCAAAAAAATTCTATATTTATATATAGATACTAATTTGTTGATAAATAAATTTTTAAAGACACTAATTTTTTATAAATCTATATTTATACATCATACACTCCAAAGAGCTACATATAGCAATTCAAAGAAAATGAGAAACCGACCGTTGGATGAGTTTATTACAATAAATTATGAGTGTGGTAAAAAATTTAGCCAATTTCACCATATTTTTGAATCCGATCGGATTGGTCAACCGTAGTCACTTATATGTTTTATTGGTTGACCGATGGCGTGGCAACCGCGAAACGTGCTTATTTTTTCACATCACGTTTGTATATATTCCATCGATGGATGTGGGTGGACATAAGATAAAAAAAAATTAATTTTAATTACAAACACATTGGACTATACCAATTTTATTACTAAAGTTATATGACTTATACATTGCATTTAAATTGTTTAGGTTCATTCTAAAGCAACCATGAAGTGGAAAATGAATTCGGAGAAACCAACCGCTTGATGGAGAGATTGTAATGTTTTATGATGGTTGTAGAAAATCCAGCCAATTTGGTTCACGTTTCGAATTCGATGAACTAGGTCAAACGTAGTTACTCTTATAAACCTATTTTTATATATCATACACTCCAAAGGGCAACCCCTATCAATTCAAAGAAAATGGAAAAACCGACCGTTGGATGAGTTTATTACAATAAATTATGAGTGTGGTAAAAAATTTAGCCAATTTCACCATATTTTCGAATCCGATCGGATTGGTCAACCGTAGTCACTTATATGTTTTATTGGTTTACCGATGCCGTGACAACCGCGAAACGTGCTTATTTTTTCACATCACGTTTGTATATATTCCATCAATGGATGTGCATGGACATAAGATAAAAAAAATTAATTTTAATTACAAAGACATTGGTCTGTACCAATTTTATTCCTAAAGTTGTATAACTTATACATTGCATTTAAATTGTTTAGGTTCATTCTAAAGCAACCATGAAGTAGAAAATGAATTCGGAGAAACCAACCGCTCGATGGAGAGATTGTAATGTTTTATGGTGATTGTAGAAAATCCAGCCAATTTGGTTATCGTTTCGAATTCGATCAACTAGATCAAACATAGTTACTCATATAAATCTATATTTATATATCATACACTCCAAAGAGCAACCCTTATCAATTCAAAGAAAATGGAAAAACCGACCGTTGGATGAGTTTATTACAATAAATTATGAGTGTGGTAAAACATTTAGCCAATTTCACCATATTTTCGAATCCGATAGGATTGGTCAACTGTAGTCACTTATATGTTTTATTGGTTGACCGATGTCATGACAACTGCGAAACGTGCTTATTTTTTCACATCACGTTTGTATATATTCCATCAATGAATGTGCATGGATATAAGATAAAAAAAATTAATTTTAATTACAAACACATTGGTCTATACCAATTTTATTCCTATAGTTGTATGACTTATACATTGCATTTAAATTGTTTAGGTTCATTCTAAAGCAACCATGAAGTAGAAAATGAATTCGGAGAAACCAACCGCTCGATGGAGAGATTGTAATGTTTTATGGTGGTTGTAGAAAATTCAGCCAATTTGGTTCTCGTTTCGAATTCGATCAACTAGGTCAAACGTAGTTACTCTTATAAACCTATATTTATATATCATACACTCCAAAGAGCAACCCCTATCAATTCAAAGAAAATGGAAAAACCGACCGTTGGATGAGTTTATTACAATAAATTATGAGTGTGGTAAAAAATTTAGCCAATTTCACCATATTTTCGAATCCGATCGGATTGGTCAACCGATATGTAGAATATATATATGCACATATTTTATATAGAAGTATAATAGTATAAGAACTTCCACACACACACACACACACACACATATATATATAAACACACACACATATGATATATTGACATATATATATATATATATATATATATCTATATCTCTCTCTCTCTCTCTCTCTATATATATATATATATATAAACACACACACACACACACACACACACACACACACACACATATATATATATATATATATATCTCTCTCTCTCTCTCTATATATATATATATATATAAACACACACACACATATATGATATATTGATATATATATATATATATATCTATATGACTATATATATATATATATCTATATAAACACACACACAAATATATTTATAAACACACACACACATATAGATATATCTATATATATAACACACACACACATACATATATATATATATATATATATATAAACACACACACACACACACACACACATATATATATATATATAATATTTTGCGGGCTTTTATGGGCCGGGCCTAGCGGGCTTTTGGCTGGCCGGGCCGGGTTTTTGCGGGCCTCCATCGGCCCACCAAGGCGGGCTTTTGCGGGTTTTTTGACGGGCCGGCGGGCCTCCATCGGCCCACTTGATCCGCGGGCTTTTTGATGAGGCCTACATCTAGAAGGCCCAGCACATATATTTGGAAATCTTCAGTATGCCACATCATCATTATTGAAGATCCAGGACTTTTAGACATGTTTATATATATGTGTGTGTGTGTGTGTGTGTGTGTGTGTCTTTGTGTGACTGTGAATTTGTTGTAATTTAGTTTATGGTGAAATTGGAAGTTCTCATACTTTTATATAAAATATGTGCATATATATTCTAGTATTCTACATGTCATGACTACGGTTGACCGATTCGATTGGATTCGAAAATATGGTGAAATTAGCTAAATTTTTTACCACACTCATAATTTATTATAATAATCTCATCCAACGGTCGGTTTTTCCATTTTATTTGAATTGATAGAGGTTGCCCTTTGGAGTGTATGATATATAAATATAGGTTTATAAGAGTAACTAAGTTTGATCTAGTTGATCGAATTCGAAACGAAAACCAAATTGGCTGGATTTTCTACAATCTCCATAAAACATTACAATCTCTCCATCGAGCGGTTGGTTTCTCCGAATTCATTTTCTACTTCATGGTTGCTTTAGAATGAACCTCAACAATTTAAATGCAATGTATAAGTCATACAACTTTAGAAGGAAAATTGGTATAGGCCAATGTGTTTGTAATTTTTTTTTTTTTATCTTATGTCCACGCACATCCATCGATGGAATATTTACAAATGTGATGTGAAAAAATAAGCACGTTTCACGGTCGTCATGCCATCGGTCAACTAAGAAGACATACAAGTGACAAAGGTTGACCAATTCGATCGGATTCAAAAATGTGGTGAAATTGACTAAATTTTTTTATCACACTCATATTTTATTGTAATAATGTCATCCAACGGTCTATTTTTCCATTTTCTTTGAATTGATAGGAGTTGCTCTTTGGAGTGTATGATATATAGATATAAGTTTATAAGAGTAACTAAATTTGACCTAGTTGATCGAATTCGAAACGAGAATCAAATTAGCTGAATTTTTTACAATCACCATAAAACATTACAATCTCTCAATCGAGCGGTTGATTTCTCTAAATTCATTTTCCACTTCATGGTTGCTTTAGAATGAACCTCAACAATTTAAATGCAATATATAAGTCATACGACTTTAGGAGGCAAATTGATATAGGCCAACATCTTTGCAATTAAAATTGAAATTTTTATCTTATGTCCACGCACATCCATCAATGGAATATTTACAGACATGATGTGAAAAAATAAGCACGTTTCGAGGTTGTCATGCCATCGGTCAACCAAGAAAACATACAAGTGACGACGGTTGACCAATTCAATTGGATTCGAAAATATGGTGAAATTGGCTAAATTTTTTACCACACTCATAATTTATTATAATAATCTCATTCAACGGTTGGTTTTCCCATTTTATTTAAGTTGATAGAGGTTTCTCTTTGGAGTGTATAATATATAAATATAAGTTTATAAAAAATATTATCTTTAAAGATTTATTTGTAAATAAAGCCCGCAAGGCCCGCCCGGAAAAAGCCCACAAGGCTTAGCCCGACCCGGCCCGAAAAAGCCCGCGAGGCCCGCATTAAATGGATGGGCTTGGATTCTTCAATTTACAATAAAGCCCAGCCCGGCCCGCTACTATTTAAAAATGGAGTAAGGCCTGGCCCGGCCCGTTGATGAGGCCTACTTTTGGGTGGACACCACCCTCTTTCTTGACGTATCGGAAGATTTTCTTATCAAGTCGATCGATCCCAAGTCCTTTTTACTTGAGATTTGGCTCGCTGTTGTTGTTTGTGCTTCGAATATGGTCAAGATTCTTTCGAGGGACTTGGTTAATTAGAGTCAAGATTTTTAATTGTTGGTGACTAACAACATGGTGAGAGGTGGGATCGTGGGCTTTTGCGAATTTGCTTTAGCGCTTGAGATGGCGCTTGTGTTTTTACAGTTTCACCTCACCCTCTAAATATCCTTTCAATTTGATTTAGGGCTAGACATCCTTGATTGATCGAGGAGGAGTCCACAACAACGTCAACTCTTGATCATAATTTCATTTAGAAAATTGGGAATTATTATATGACGCTATTGGTTAAGTCTATGGTACTAGCTAGTGAGAGAGCTACAAGCTTTCTAGATGTATTTACTGTTGTCGTACCATATTTGCATGTTCGGCGGGGAGATAAGTAGTCGATTTTTCTTTTGGAGGCGATATGCTTCTCTAGTAGGCTTACTAACACTACACCAATTTTGGAATCAGACAACACATATCAGACGACAGCAAACATTTTAACTGTAGTCTGAAATAATCAGACGACAGCAAGAAATATTCTGTGGTCTAAGTTTTCGAATCCAACAACAGTTTTTTCTTGGCTCTTGTGCAATAGCATTTCAGAAAATGGTTGAATTTTTTGATGTTGTCTGAATGAATTAATTCAGACAACAGTTATTATGTGATGTTGTCCAAGGTTCATTTATACAATGGTTGATTTTTGCTGTTGTCTGATTATTTTCAATCACACAACTATTATTAGGTGTCTATTGTTCGATATCTTTTAAGTCAATGCCTGCTGAAAGATGTTGTCTGATTATTTTGATTCACACAACAGTTTTTAGTTTTCTGTCGTGCCACTCTCTTTCAGACAATGCACTTGAGTTTATGTTGTGTGACTTTTAGGTTCAATATATATGTTGGCGCCCAAGAATTGGCTTTTAACACTTTATTAAATTTTCAAATTTCACTTCCCTCCGTTCGACCAAATTTTGGTGAAATGTTAGAGTAGTATATAAGGGAAAGGTAAACCTAGCCTTTCCTCCTTTGCTCCTTCTTCCTCGCTCGAGCCGCAGACCTCTCTCTCTCTTTCTCTCTCTCCCATTTCCTCTCATCTTCTCTCTGTCACGCCGGAAAGCTCGACTTCCGTATGTCATCTTTTGACACCGCCACCACCAAAAGATAGCCTAGGCAACAGAGAACAAAACCCAGCCACCCCTCAGTCGATCGAGATGACCAGACCACAGCATGCAACCACTAAAACTACGGCGTCGCTGTTCCTTAACCGGTACCTCTGCAATCTCCGGCCATCTTTTCAACACACGCGCCACCACTAAAGTGCAGGCCGATCTTCTCTCCAGGTTCGTAGCCCTTCCAACCTGTCACCGTGCCCTTCGACCTCAGCCTGTGTACAGATGTCGTTGACTTGCCGGACACCCATCCCAGGGTGGTCCACCGCGTTATGGGATTCAAGCCCAGCAGATTTCCGTCACTCTCTCCGCCTGTTACGATTTCTGAGGATCTTCTGGATTACAAGTAATCGATTTTTGCTTTCAAGTTTATGGGTTTCGTGAAATTTAGAAATTTTGAATGTTTGAGCGGGGTGGATTGGTAAAGTGGGTTCTTTGATGGATTGATGTTGCAGAGGAATCGCAAATTGGATACAAGATAACGACATTGGCTTTCAAAAATGTACAAGATTCAGTTAACCAACTGCCCATGATACCCATTTTGGCTAATAATTCATCGAAGACGGAATCGACAATATGGGGCAGAACAGTGACCAAGAACAAGTAGAGAAGCTACGCTCAGCTTCATTTAGATTTGGGTTAGTCTGATTTCTGCAAATGTGGGTAAGTTCATCTATGTAAATTGTTTAGTTGTTTGATTTGGAGGTGTTGAGGCTTCAGGAATCTGGAAAATAGAAGTTGGAGAAATGAGAGTTGCTGGGGTTTGAAATCAGAAATTGAAGCAGAAAATCTACAGAACTATTTCATTTAGTGAAATTCACAATGAATCGTTGAGCTCAAGGTATCTTTCACTGTTATTGTTTACTTAGTTGTATCGATTGAATGCCTCTATTAATTGAACGCTTTAATTGCCAGTAACTAAAATGATTGCTTGCTTAGGTTATTTTAGAAACTGCTTATAAGTACATAAGTCAACAGTTTAATCTTTCAAATAGCTTAAACTCCATAAATGAAATAACTTCTCTGAATAGATTGGAATTGTGCTATTACATTTGTTGAAATTATTGTTTACTTGTAAATGAAGAGGAGTAAATGCCCTTTCATGGGTACAAAGTGTTGGATATGGTTGGACTTGATCTACTAATTAATGCAAAGTATCCTGATCATGAAATTATTAGGTGTACTAGAGTTGTTTATGGGATGGCATTTTAGCAAGTTCAGTTTGCAATTAGATTAGTACAAAAGTGGCTCTTGCACTTGGATATTTGACATTCTTATTTTGATGCTATAATCAATGCTGACCTGCCCTTTACATTTGCAACATTTGACTTTCCTATTAGTCATTCTGCATGGAAGTGCTGTCTTTTCTTGTGTATCAGCCAAAAAGTCACACTAGGGAATTAGGTCCTTTTATTAGCCTGAACTGGAGAAGGCAACTTTTAATAGCTTTATGTACACTCTAAAGGAAATCTGGTTTGAACTTTTTGCAATCAAATCAGTCATGGTCTAAAGATTAGATCATATATGTTTCTGTCAGCGTGCCTAGGATCCAACCTTTGATTTCTTAGTTCTCTAGCTAAATGGTCATTTGATTTGGTTGTCATTTGGAGGTTGTCAAATGCTACTGCAATGACTGTTAGCTAACCTAGTGATGGGAGCTTGTACATTGTAAAAGTGATTTTCTAGGAATTTAGCAATGGTTTTGATGGTATTTTTGCTATATATAGAAATGTAAAGAACTTGGTCAAGTGAATTGGTACATCAAATTGTATCTGCTGCATTTGTACGCTTAGAACTGTTATAAACTAGTGCATATTTACAACTATTACATCTCTTCTACATGATAACAGTTGGCAAGAGGTGGAAATTGTAATCAGCTACATTTGTAACTTGTCACGTGATTGAAGTGTGTTGTCGCAAACAAAAACAGGAGGTGCCATAAAAGAGTTTGTTAACCCAAAGTAAATATTCTCTTTATTACAACCTTAAATATTTTCAGCTATTGGGGCATGTATTTTGGTATATTAAATTCGGTTTGTTTGCATGCTATTAAGAAATTAGGGATTCTGTAACTTAAAATTCCTGCTTATTTTAGTTTTTTTCTCATTTGCTTCTCCAAATCATTTAATCACTTTAGTCTATAATGTTGACTCAGAGTACTTGTGCTACCTACTCTTCATTCTTTTATTCTTAGTGCATGCTAGATTGGTGGTAGATGAGATAATGGGCTTGGGATTTCCTTTGCTTTTTATTATACATCACCTGACCTAGTATTTTTCATCTTACTGCAGATACTAAGATGCTAGTAAGACTTCATTCAAGTCCTCAACTCGGTTAGTATATGATGCAAGACTACCCAAAAACTTAGGAAGATCAGAGATGCTCAAGCTTCAATCAAGTTTTGTACAAGTACTTTCACTTTTTGTTAGACTAGTCTGTAGCACTTAAATGCAGATATGAAACTATCTAAACAATGGATATGTTAATTCCTATGTTGGAATGAAATAGTTTTAGGAATTAGTGGATGAGTTTCTGGAATCAAGGATGTGTTTGTGGATGTGTTGTTTTTATTGTGCAGAATGTATGTTTTTCTCTTCTATAGCTGACAATTTAATACCAACAGCAAACCATTGTCTAACAAATGAACATAACAAAAGGAGAAACAAAAAACTGTTGTGTGAACCATCCATCTACAATAGTTTTCAAACCTATTCAATTGTCCAACTAGATATAACACAACAAAAAATTAAAATAATTTGTTGTCTGAAGTTAAGGAAGACCACAGAGAATATGAAAGCTATTATTGTTTGACTTGATTTCAGACAACAATTTATTACAAGATGCTATATTATGAAACAATGTTATACAATGGCTACACGCTTATTCTATCATCTTGTTTGAATTCAATCAATAGTAAACAGCTAGTCGGATGATGTACAACCTTCATTCAGACAACAGTTTATTTACAAACTAATGTTTTCTGATTGTTCTTCACAAGTTTCTCTCTTCTAGCATCTATTGTCTGAATTTGATTTGCACAAGGGTTAAGATACTCATCGTTATTGTTCTTTCTGGTGTTCAAATAATAGTCATGTAAGTCGTTGCTGTTGTGCAAAATTTCCTCAGACGACAGTTACCTCCTATTGTCTGATTCACCAATCAGACGGCATTGAGATAGACAATAGCAACGTGCCTTATCAGACGACTATGAAAAACTGTCGTCTAATTCATTTTTTGGCCTAGTGTAAGTTGAGCTTAGTGAGCGATATAGGTTTACTTGTTGAGCGTCAATACTCTTCTAATGAATACTCTTTGTATTATTCTGGCTTTTGGTTGAATCATTAGTACAACGAAAGAAAAAAATTGAAAACGTGGCTCTAATGACCTCTCTTGTAGGATGATGATTCACTAATGTATGATGTAAAATTATCTGATCAGTGACGACAATTTCAAAATATATTATAAAATAGTTTTAAAATAAAATCTAAGGATTGAACAAGATTGATTGAAATTGATAAGTATATGGGTGCCCGTGATGAAATATTTAAAAGTACAAGGACACAAGTAATTTAGGAAATAAAAGGAAGAGAGGTAAAATGAAATTTGTTTTAATTAATATAACATTTTGAAGAATCCCATGGCTGGATCTATATGCTCACAGTAATTTTTTATCTCCATTCTTGAGTCATAGTTACTCGTGACTGTAAATGACAAGTGAATATGACAGTGGAGATTAAATTCATAGTATTTTTAGGTTGTTATAATTTCAACATTTGACTTTAATAAAAAAAAAAAAAACTCTCTCTTAGCCTTTGAGCCGCGAGAGAGCACCTGCATCACCAAAACGTTTTCTGTCCAGCGGCGGCCAAGGGTAGCGCCAGCATCACCGCGTTGTCCCTATGCTGGCTGCCGAATGGGTATTTCATTGCCCGGGGCTGAGGTTTGGAGATAAGGTGTTTGGCTCGCGGTTTTGGCAGGATGGTTAGCAGCGAGTATTGGGCGGCATCTTTGGGCGTTGACGTTGCTTTCTGTGCAGATCCAGCGAGTAGGGTTTTGGAGCATCTAGGCGAGCTCATCGAGGACTTCTAGATCCAGCGGCGTGGGTTTTGGAGCGTCTGGGGGGCGGAACGGGCTCGTGGGGCTCGGGGAAAAGGTGGCTCGTGGCGGAGCTCAACTGAGCGATTCTAGTGGGCGGCTCGTGGCGAGGCTGGTGGTGCTCGTTTTGTGGAAGGGCTCGTGGGCTGCGGAACAGCAGGCGGCTGAGGGCGTGATGGAGATGTGGTCTGGGCTTGGGTCAACATTATCCTGTTAGGCCTTGAGTTGGTCCTCTTTTTCTTAGGGTTGCCCTGTTGGGCTTTCTAATTTAGGCAAGGGTTTTTAGCCCTAAGCCCATTCCTATGTTTTTTAGTTTGTTTAAATTACAATAATTCCTTGTATTAGGAAACTAAACATTTTGTGTGTACTCTATGTACCTCTAGTGCCTCTGGAGTAGTACCAAAATGGGATTTCCGCCATGTCTAAGTACATGAATGTCTAATGAGTGAGTTTATTTCTATGTACCACTGTGGGTACTTCCACTCTCTTCTTGTCTGTCTGTAGATGACAGCGGAAGAGTATATAACAATCTATTCTGGCTTTAAATGAATATATTGGCACCCGGCCTTAGGGTTTTAGGTTTGATTCAAAAAACATTTGACTTCAATATATGTAATTGAGATTATTTTTTTCTTGTAGTTCTTTAAAAGTAGTCCCTAAACCCTAAATCCTAAACACTCTTACTCTATTTTTTATCATTGTTATTATAAATACTAGTTATCTACAATGTTATTTTCTTTTTTAATAATTAATATAGGACTAAATACTGTTTAGTCCTTGAACTTTTGCCCTAAAAACACTTCAATCCCTGACCTTCTAATTTCACATATTTAGTCCTTGTACTATCAAATTTTGAACCAATAGGTCCATTCTGTTACTCTATGCCCAAAAACTCCGTTAAATTGCTGATGTGGCAGTTCTTCTGCAGGAAACTGCCCATCACTACACCAAAAATGTTAACACACAACACTTTTTGCACAACGAAAAAAAAAAGCATTGTGTGATGAAGAAAAGTTAATCACACAACATGTTTACTAAACTAACGTTGTATAAGGAGGTTAAAATTCTGAATTTTTTTTTAGAAGGTCATTGCACAACGGTTACAAGAATAATCCGTTGTGTGAATCATAAAAAAATAGCAGCAGATTTCCCTCCTAGATCGACTCAAATTTGGCTCCAAATTGATACTCTAAAGTACAACAGAATAGTTATATCTGTTGTATGAGTGTAGCTTGCAAAATATCATACAAATGTTTTTTTACTTTCTGTTGTCTGATAAAGGGAGATATATTGGGAAAGTTTGGATGTGTGTAGATTTGCCTCAAAATGGCACTATTCCCTCCAACATTTCCCTGCATTCTCTCCCCCAAAATTCGATTCCCTCTCAGCAGGCAACAAGAGGCGGCAAAACTGAAATTTTTTAAGTGGCATTCAGACAACAGATATGTGGAAAACCATGGTCTGATGCCTGCATGATGAAATTAATGGCTTATGTGGCCATGTGTCCTAGCGCTAGACAACTACACAATAGCATCGATCTATTCAGAAGAAACTATTAGAACACTTCAGAAAAAATCCATTCAGACCAAACTAATGCCCACAGCTAAACCCGACACGACATTCACTCCACAAAACCCCATAGCTGACCCCAACTTACCCCGACTCTCTCTCTGACTCCCTCGCTGTCCGACTCTCACTCTGACTCACCCCACAGCTGCCCCGACTCACTCCACAATCCTAAACCCTAAATCCACCGCCTCTGAAGCGAAGCCTTCGAAGCCCTAAATGGGAGATTTCCCTTCGAAGCCCTAAAGGAGATTTCTCTGTGAATCCGTGGATTCACATCGGAGCAGCCTTAGACTTGGATTCACACAGGAGCCCTAAACAATTTCGTCATCTCGAACTTCGATTCACGCCTTTGATTCGATTTGTCTGGAACTTGGTAAGTTCTCGTCGTCTCCTTTACTGTTTTGATTCAATCTTGATTTGGATTTGTCAGCTTTCGCTCTTCGTTACTGTTTCAATTCACTGAGATGCAAAATTTAGGGTTCTGATATTCATAAGCAGATCTTAAAATTGTGCACTCTAGTCACCGGAGTTTAACAGAGACTCGGATCTCCATCTCCGACCATGGATTCCGAGCCTTTCGAGAGAGAAACGAACGTGACTTTTCTGGGGATGATGTACCAGCTCCTCCCACACCAATCCAAAAAAGCTTCATCATCTTCTTCTTCTTCTTCCTTTGAAGGTCCTCATTCTACTGAAGGCCTCTCTGCCGCTTTGTCCGATCAGTCTCGTATTATAGTCGCCAGACCTGTTAGGTACAGACCCATCTAGCTCTACCCTTTTAAAGTTTATAAATTTCTGATTGTATGTGTGAATTGGGTTACTTTGGTGTGAAACTCGTGAAATATTTGATCAATTTATGCAGTAGGTCCATAATGCCTTGTCTTTAACTAACAATTATGCTACCAAAGTTTGGTTCTTTAATCGCTTTTTCGCAAATTGATTCTGGGTTTTGCTATTGAGCTTCCCAAACTTGTTTTGGCTTGTGTTTAAGTAGAGTTGTTCACGTATTGGTGAGGCTTGAATTAGTATATGAACTTGTGTTATGGTTAAGTGAACTTCAATAGTTGGATTGAATTTCTGCAATTGGACTAAATTGGTAAATTTTTTATGTTTGCTTGCAAAGGAGTGGTGTCCCTGTGGACATGCTCAAAGTTCTGTGCAATTGCCTTTGTTGCTGGGATCATTGTTGGCTATACCCTGAAGCGACGCGTTAAACGCTGGGCTAACAAGCTTTTCAAGAGGATCAAAGACGATTGATTGCAACTAGGTTGAGTTAAGTTATCGCATTCAATAGATTGTCGTCAATAGATGAGTGATTCTGTAACATTAGTTGTGTAAAGGGTGCATTTTTGAGGAGTTTTCAGCTTCTGTGGTGACAAATGCATCTCACCTTATCAACAGATATTGTTATCCTTTTTAAACTACTATGGTAAAGTTTTAGAGAACAGCATAGGCTATCCTTTTTATCCTTTTTAAACTACTATGAGAGATCTTTAGTCTCTCAGTCAATGAAGTTGCAGATTCTTCAATGTTGGATTTTTCAAATCTGATTGAAATCTTGTGTTTGTTTTGCATTTTTTTTGTTGGTGGAAACTGGAAGTGTGTAAGTATTTTTTTTATATTTTTTTTTATGCAACAATGTCTCTCTTTCTGCATTACCTATAGTATATAGTTGTTTTATCTGCTCAGAATTTTTGTGCTTTAGGGTTTGATTGGGTTTATTATTTGATTATGATATATGTGATTGGCTTTACATTCTCTGTTTTAGATACTCAGAATAGTATCTTTCAAAAATATTCCATTTTTCGATTAATTTTTTGTTTAGTATAAAAGCGGCCTGATTTAGTTTCACAAAAGCAAGTTTACATTCTGTGATTTTTGCCTTGGTAATTAATTTAGTGGAATTTTAATGGTACGTACTGAACAAGTAGATATTTCAAAACATAGTCGATAACAGTCTCGTTTAAAGAAACACACTGTGAGAACCTGACCTTATGAAATGAAATGATTTCCATGCCTAGTGTAGGTAGTTATTTGTTTCCTAATTGCTGAGAGTCAGTAATAGTCAATTTGTTGCATTTACAGAAAAAATTATTATGTATATGTTTATATTTAGGACGTATTCCCACCTTGTGACACACCTTTACCATGGTGCTCTCCTGATTTTGTTTCAAGTTATCATGCATTTTTTATGTGCATTTTTCTTATTCATTTTGCAGAATTTGTAACTTGTATTCAACCCTTTTAATATGGTTTCATTTGTTCTGATCCTTTTGTCCCTGCTGATTCATCTAGAATGGCACAAAAGACTCAATCAGCAAGCTAGTGTCAGACTTAAACAGTGCAAAATTGGAACTTGATGTTGGTGAGCTTATTTGTTTGAACTTTAATATAAGCCTGATTCAATTTTCAGTAGATTTACTAGATTGCACTAGTAATTTTGTCACTGGCCATCTGGATCGGAATATAACTAAAATTGA
Source organism: Rosa chinensis (assembly GCF_002994745.2). Classification (NCBI taxonomy): domain Eukaryota; kingdom Viridiplantae; phylum Streptophyta; class Magnoliopsida; order Rosales; family Rosaceae; genus Rosa; species Rosa chinensis. Next base: position 36,101,657 of record NC_037093.1, on the reverse strand, counting down.
ATCCGAAAAATAAGTTTGGTAAAATGTACAAGTTTGATAAAATTGTAACCAAGTAAGACGCTTTTATTTTATAATATGTGTTCCAGAAATATTAATATGGTTTTGAATTTAACATAACTTTCCTGGAGATTTACATTTGTTGATTTCTTTTACATTCATACATGATATTCCAGCCATCTGCATTCATCTACCTTTTCATTTGGGCTTTTACTAAAATCTATTCTTGTTTGTGCTAGTATCTTATGTGCATGTTGAAGATCGACTGAAGATGGCGATGAGCGTGAGAGGAGAGATGGAGAAGCTGAGCGTGGAGCAGTTGAAGGCAGTGAAAGAGCAAACTGATATGGAGGTCAATCTTCTCCAGGACTCTCTCAACAACATCCGCACCGCCACCACCCGCCTCGAGCTCACCTCCTCCGCCCTCCACGACCTCTCCCTCCGACCCACCGGCAAAAAGATGCTCGTCCCTCTTACCGCCTCCCTTTAAGTCCCCGGAACTCTCCAGGACCCCGACCAGGTCCTCGTCGACGTCTGCACCGGCTACTTCATCGAGAAGAACATGCCTCAAGCCAAAGACTACTACGACCGCAAGATCAGTCTCCTCAAGTCCAATTTCGAACAACTCGTTGAGGGTCAAAGTTCTCCTCTTTGTGAATCTATTTCAATATTTCCTACGTTTGCTAGGTTTGGTGATTAGTCTTCCTTCTTTCTTGCTCATATACGAGACCTGAAATTGAAAACCTCCTTATGCATAATATGTTTCTTGTTTGCTACTCGTAATGCCAATTTCATATCTCAGCTACTTTGCTATTACCTTCAAAAATTCATTGTTTTGCTGCTCTGTGGCAGCCGCAATTGAGTAGTGTTTCTGTGACCATTGATCCAGAGTTTAGGAGATTGCTGGTTGCTGTAATGTTTTCTTTGTATGTTTTAATCAAAGGGGGGACAAAAATGCTCCTCTTGACTCTAATGCATACCTTAAACTGCTTTAAAGTAGGGCTACTCTTTCTTTGCTTATTAGTTCTTCCTTTTTTGTTGTTGTTTTCTTCTAATTACGAAATTGTAAATTGATATGCAGGTTGCTTCTAAGAAGAAAAGCATATCTGATGAAGCTAGGTTAGTTTTGCAAGCAAAACTGAAGCAGATGGCTCCTACAGCACAGTAGGAGACAAGGACTTTTAATATGTGTGCTGTGGTATTCAAGTCAAGATCATGGTGAAGTACTGGTGACTTAGGAGTAGATTATGCTTGTTTTGATATAGAATTCAAACATCATGTTAGAGTTGTGGTTTGCACGCTTGAACTGGTGCGGTTTTGTTCCCTTACAAATGGGATTAATTCTCTTCTACTCTTTAAAGACTCGTGTTGCGGTGTATCATTGCAGAACTACTTACAATTTACAATTTGCTTTTTCTAGCTTCAAATGTTGTGTGGTGTATCATTTGATGAACTACTGTTCATTTGGTAAATGGACCAAATGAATGCACAATTTAATTTAGGAATGGGATGTTCAAATGATCAGACAACAGAATAGATATAATGGCGACTGCACGAATGGCCAAAATTGGGGCAAATACACTGCAATCATTCATATCACACATCGGTTTTTAACAAATTAGTGTCTTCTAATTTATACTCACACAACAGAAGCAATTGAACTCTGTTGTCCCAAAAGTTAATCAGACAACAGATATAGTCCAAGAACTGAAGTTTGAAGAGCAGTCAGACAACACACAAAATTAAAATATGTTGTCTGACAAGCTTAACATACAACAGCTTGAAAACAAGCACTGTTGTCTGAAGACGCCCCTCAACTACTGCGCAGCTGCGCGCTTGGCATCTGCCGAGCCATCTGCCGAGCTATCACACAACAGTTATAACACATACATGTTGTCTGTGTATTTATCACACAACTGTGTTCCACTGTTGTCTGATTTTTCATCAGACAACGGCTCACTCTACAACGGTGGGTCTTGAAATCACACAACGGTTTTCTGCCGTTGTCTGATAACAAAATTGGTGTAGTGCATTATACCCTCACTTCCTTTTTTATTTTAAATTTATTCTTTTCTCTTTTTTTTTTTTTTTTCCGGTTTATCTTCTCTTCTCTCTCCCCTACAGAAACCTCAGCACAAGCCCTCCGTCGATCTCCTTGTAACCTTCCTCTCCCCCTTCAAATAAACAAAAACCCATTGTCAAATTCTTCTCTCTCCCTCATACAATTGAACTAAAATCCCAAACATAATCGAGAACAAAAAAAGACCGAAACTTTAAAACACCCGGAGGAGACGGTGGAGACGGCAGAGATGACCCATACCGGAGAGGAGATGGAGGAGACGACCCATATCCATTCGGCGGCGCAAAGCCTAGAAAGGGAGAGAGTACAGACGACGTCAGCGCCGAGGAAGACCAGACCCAGCTCACCGATCCGAACCCGGACTCTGGTTCCTCCCCGAGTTCGGGCATGTCCCCTTCTTCTTCCCCCTAAACTTCGGCCTCCTCCTCCTCGATCATGCCAAAGATAACACCCTCTTCTTCAAGCCATCACTCTCTTCCTCTACTCATTTCCCCTCTAATTCTATACTCCTCTATTCCTGTAATTCACCACTAAGCAACCCATCATCACTCCACGCCGGCCTAGGAGCAGCTTCACTCTGGACACTGGCGCTTCATCCTCCCCGTCTGGCGCGATGTCTACACAATGGCTTGACTCCACGTCGCCAAGCTCCACTCACCGCCGGTGATTTCACTGACACCCTCTGTGCCCTCGACATGGGCCTCCTTATGGGCGGCACGCTCTTCAAATCGGACCTCCACTTCGCCGTGACTAAAGACTCCGCTAAATCCAGAGCCGCCGCTAGGGTTTCCGAACAAAACGGCCCCAATTTGGACCGCCGATTGGTCTGTGACGACCTCAAAGCAACGGGGGTTAGGTTCGTAATTTCACATTATAGGTCTGAACTTCACATAATGAAAAAACAAAGTCGTTGAAGGTGGGGATGGAGGCGGTGGGGGTGGGTCGGGTAAGGAAGAAGTGAGGAAGTGATGAAGAAGAGATAAACCCGGAAAAAAAAAAAAAAAAAAAAAAAAAAAGGAAGTGAGGGTATAATGGATATTTTCCTGCTGAAGAACTGCCACGTCAACAATTTAACGGAGTTTTTGGACGGAGCATAACGAAATGGACCTATTGGTTCAAAATTTGAGAGTACAAGGACTAAACGTGTGAAATTAGAAGACCAGGGACTAAAGTGTTTTTCAGGCAAAAGTTCAAGGACTAAACAGTATTTAGTCCATTAATATATTAGGAAAACTTTGATCAGCCATAGTCAGGTATAAAGTCATATGCAAAAATACTTTTAAGCTTGATTTGGTTTATTTTCTATTTTTTAAATAATGAGTGATCGAAGTTTTTTTTTTTTCTTTCTTTTAAGCTTGAGTGATCGAAGTTAATTTGGTAATCAATTTGTAAAAAATCTTTTAGATAATAAATTAGCACATCTCTCTCTAAAATTAGGGTTAGGGTTTTCTAGCCAACTTCTTAAACATAACTACACCATGTCATCTGTTTGATGCTATGGCAGCCAATCTAGCCTCTTCTCTTGCCATCATGGAAGGGAAACGGATAATGGATTTGCGACCGTCTCAGGGAAAGGGTCTGAGACTACCTGAAGTTTTCATGGTGGCAAGGGGAAACTTCTCAATGCACATGATTACCGATAAGAGCATATTAGTACAACGATTTAATAGTTAACTCCTCATATTTTGCTTTGTTATTTCCTTTACTTAATCATTTCTAACTAAGTTTCTATTTTCTATGTACATTAGAATAAATGACAAGGAAATGAGCTTAAAGACACCTGAGAAGGATGTGAGACGTTGGAAATGACAAGTAGAAGACACAAAGGATGCAAAAATGAGCTGAAATGAAGAAATTGAGTATTCATGGTCGACCAGGAATTCCTGGTCTGACTAGGAATTTCAGTCAAAATAGGAATCCTGGGTAAACTATGAAACATGTTCGAAGAAATGAATAAAAAAGGCAAAAAATGCAGAGTCCTAGTTGGACTAGGAAACCTACTCCTGCCAGGAAAAGGAATCCTAATGACACAAGGAGTCCCAGTTGAACTAGGAAAGCAAAAGAAGATTCTGAAAGGTTTAAGAACATTTCATATGAAGATCCTTATTTGACTAGGAGTCCTGAAGACATGAGGAGTCTTGATGAGGCTAGGAAACCTGAGAGCACTAGAAGACAATGTGGCTTCAAGATGACTTAAGAAAGCTCAAGATTATTCTAGAATACTTTTGGATTTTCGACAAATGAAGTGTTAATGTTAGTGACCGAGGGGTCTCTAATTAACGATAAATAAAGAGAGAGAGAGAGAGAGACACACACACACACAAGAGAAGTATAGTGGTTCGTCTCCGCCTTAGCGGGAGACTACGTCCACTTGAATATTGTACTATGTGTGTTTGGGCCTTGCGGCCCAAAGGATTGCATGAGATGTAATCGGATGTCTTGAGTTGTGGGAGGAGGCATTCCTTTTATAGGTGAAGGAATGCTTCTCCTTCACATGGTTTTCAATGTGGGACAAGCAACCACCATTTCTAGTCTAAAAAGCCTAGTTGTGAGGGCATGTTGGCAAGGCCTGGAAGGTGGCTTCCCGGCGACTTATTTGCCGCTTCCAGATACCGTAGCGTAGCTTGAACATAGGGCTACAAGATGCAAGTAGCGATTGGATCCCATGAGGGTGTTTGTTTACGCTTGGTGACGTAGCAAACTATCCATGTATAGTGAGAGGTATCTACAAGTTCCCGAAGTCCCCGAGTAAGAGGAGCTTCTTGGTTGGGGAGTTATAATCATGAAGTCATCAAGCATAAACAATGTCCGAGAGGCGCCTATCTCCTACAAGTCCCCGAACTCCTTAAGCAAGAAGGAACTCGTCTAACCTGTACAATGAGACGAAAAACAAGCATATGTAGAATGCTTTGTTGTATTTGTTACCGCTCGTATTAATGGAATGCGAAAAGAATTCGATTTGTTGCGAGCGACAAATGGTAGAAGAATTCAATATTCCATTAGTGTGTATGAACATGTAAAATATTGGTATTTGTATATGTGGATCTTATGGCCATATAACAAGCACAATAGATAGTGGCAAGTGTAATGGGTGTCCAAAGAAAATTGTGGGAGTAGTCCTGGTGACATAGTATGAAGCGTTTGTGAACTTGAGGCTTAAGTAAAGCATGTTGGACATGATCGAGCAAGTTGGGTGTAGTTGAGCGGGTAGGCGCTGTGCGAGCATGCAGGGCATGGCCCATGCAAGTCGTGGCCATGCTCGATACCCAAGCGAGTCGTAACCCGAGCAAGTGTTTTTATCCGAGCATGTTTAATTAAGTCATAAGTGTCACAAGCTTCTAGATGAGTTGTCACATGTTGATTTAATTGAGTTGCAATTAAAATAGAAGCATGGCATATGTGTATAGCATGTACTTGTAGTAAAGTCGCTAATAACATTTTGTAGGCATGCTTAAGGGTTATGGAGACATGTAAAGACATGGAAATAGCTTGAATTGCAAGAGTGTAAAAGATAAGATATAGTTACTTATCTTATGCCAATGGGGAGTGGGTTGGAGTTGAAAGTGATGTAAGTACCCAAATCATGTTGGAGTTGTCCAAGCATGACGCTCCATTGCTCCGGTGAAGCACCTTAGTCAAAGGATGATGATTTCGGTAATTTGGAAAGGTGATTGGTCCTTGCAACGAAAATAGGTGATTAGTACATGCAAAATGACATATTTGATTGTGTGCCTCTAGTGTGGATTTGAAAGTGATAGTGAAATGTCAAAGAAGCATTGTACTAGATTGACTAGATTGGGTATGGACCAAAGTTCATGCTATTTTGAAATGTCAGAGTGCCCTTCTAGTGGGATGTAGAGCCATATATGCAAGATTGAGGTAATCCAAGCATAGTGTCTACGTGTGGGTTTTGAGACAAAGTCAAGGATGAGCATGTTATATGTGCATATATATATATATATATATATATATATCAGATCTTATCCAGAGCGGAGCTCCGCTTTGAAAATTAATGTGTGAAGTTCAAGTTTTGGGTCACTTTTCGGTCGCATATCCATATCTCGACCGTTCAGTTTTTAGGTACTAGTGTATAGATCATCTCTGCAAATTTTTAGTCAAATTGATAATAGTTAAGGTATCTAACTTGCTTAAACCAATGGACAGACTGAATCTGTCACCCTGAATCGTACTAGCTTTAAGGCAATTATCAATGCCTTAACGATCATCATTTTGGCTGAAAATTTGAAGAGACAATCTATATACTAGTACCTAAAAACTGAACGGTCGAGATATGGATATGTGACAGAAAAGTGACCCAAAACTCGAACTTCACACGTTAATTTTCAAAACGGAGCTCCGCTCTGGATAGGATGTGTGTGTGTGTGTCTATATATATAAATATACTGCCTTTGCAAGCCGTCATGTGTGTGTATGTTTTGCACAAGAGAGAAGCTGGCATATTTTGATTGCTCGTTCATGTACAACTAGTTTATAGAAGGCAAAGACTACCATGCTTATAAGAACTCGTTGGGATCATCACAACATCATAGTGCACATGCATATTTCTGAGTGATTGCAAGATGTGTGAGTGAACTGTGCAAAGATGAAGACAAAACATGGCGTTCATGCAAAATCAGCAAGTAATCTTATGACAGTTTACTTTTGAAAATTCGTGAGATGTGAGTATTCACATGTGCCAAGTCTCTGCATAAGAAGACATATATACATAGCGTATTGAGAGGACAAGTATGTATGGCATGTATGAGCAGTAGTCGCTTGTTTAGTGATATAAGTAGAGCGAGTTGCTATGCATGTATAAAGCAGTAGCACAAAGAGAACAGATCAATTAATGAATATTCATCTGTATTGTGGGTGGAAATTGTATGGGGGGCAACAATAGGAATATCATGATTGATGATTTTGATAAGGCGCAAGAGTGCAGAGACTTAGCTTTGGCTCTTTGAACTTTGCTTCTCAGAGCAATGTGTTGTCTGAAGTGACATTCCGAGCTTTGGAGACAAAAATTGTGGGCAAGCGGGTGTCCAAAGAAGACATCAGGGTGTGAAGAGATTTTTGGTATGCAGTGGCGTCGCTGCTGTTGGAGGAGCGTTAGCCACTGGGGCTGGACCCGCTAGAGGAAGACGACCGCTAGACACACTTGGCAGAGCGTTAGCCGCTAGGGCTGGACCCGCTAGAGGAAGACGACCGCTGGACCCGCTTGGCATAGAATTAGCCGCTGGGGCTAGACCCGCTAGAGGAAGACGACCGATGTACACGCTTGGCGAAGCGTTAGCCACTAGGGCTAGGTTTTCAGTGCTGGAGCTGATGCTTGACGTTTGTCGGCGACAGGCAAGAGTTAAGAACCGTTGGGTGACGAGCGAAAGATGATGGGTGACAAGCGAACCGCTAGGCCTGCTTGCCATATTAACGCTAATGTTTGGAGTTAGACTCATTTGAACACTAGGGGTAGGGGTTGTTGGCGGTGCGGATCTTGCGTTGTGGTGGCGCTGATGCTGGCACTTGCCGCTGGCGTGCTGGCATGCTGGGGCGTTGGCTGGATTGTTGGTCTGGCGGTGACGTGCCAAGGAAGAGGTTGGGTGTCCAACGTAAATTGGCATCCTCTGTTTTTTTTTTCCGCTGTTGCGAAGCACTTGGCGGTGCCCAGCCTTGCCTTTGCCTTGTCGCTGGCGTTGATGATCAATCAAAAAGAGTGCCCAAATCGAAGGCAGAGTGCCCAAAGGAGACTTGTGGGTGTACAGAGTAAATTGGCACCCAAAGATTTTTTTTTTGTGTGCAGCGTTGACCAGTTCTACCGGCGCTGACCACTCCTATGGGCGTTGACCAAGCATTGACCCGCTCTGATGGGCGTTGACGGGCCCCGGTGGGCGTTGACCAACCCTGATTTGATGTTGACTGAGCGTTGACTCGACACTTACGGGTCAAAGTTCGTGGTAGGTGACGAAGCCTTTGTGTTGGCTTCCCACAGACGGCGCCAATGTTAATGCTAGTGACCGAGGGGTCTCTAATTAATGATAAATAAAGAGAGAGAGAGAGACACACATACACACACACGAGAAGTATAGTGGTTCGTCTCCGCCTTAGCGGGAGACTACATCCACTTGAGTATTGTACTGTGTGTTTGGGCCTTGCGGTCCAAAGGATTACATGAGATGTAATCGGATGTCTTGAGTTGTGGGAGGAGGCATTCCTTTTATAGGTGAAGGAATGCTTCTCCTTTGCATGGTTTTCGATGTGGGACAAGCAACCACCATTTCTAGTCTAAAAAGCCTAGTTGTGAGGGCATGTTGGCAAGGCCAGGAAGGTGGCTTCCCGGTGACATATTTGCCTCTTCCGGATACTGTAGCGTAGCTTGAACATAGGGCTACAAGATGCAAGTAGCGGTTGGATCCCATGAGGGTGTTGTTTACGCTTGGTGTGGTAGCAAACTATCCATGTATAGTGAGAGGTATCTATATGAGGAAACCTAATTGTTCTAAGGTTCTGGGACGTAAAAGAAGGAGTTTTAAATGGATAAATATTATCTTGCCACATTCTTGGTGGAGTAATTGAGAAGCTTAGACTTCCTAGAGGCTTCCAGAAGGGTTTGGAATCATCCTTGGAGAGTTTTAAGGGATTACAACATGCAGAAAAGATGAAAACAAATCCAGATACGTTGCTTGTTGCTCACACCCCTATTTGGACAAAGTTTAGTAGTTTAAATCAGAAAATATCTTTATAAATTCGGCAATATTATCTCTTTTAAAGACTCATTGTAACGTCCCGTATCTTAATTTACCTGTTTACTAGTCATTTGGACGGTAAACGACAATAACTTTCACTTTTACCGTCGTTTCAATACTTTTAGTGGCCCTAAATTGTTGACTTTTGTTCGGGCCAAAATTTGAGAAAATGTTCTTCATGGAAGTTGTAGAGGACGTTAACCGAGCGCGTGGATATGTGGTACGTAAAAATCGGAGTCCGTATGCGAAAGTTATAAGCGAAATACTAAAGTTACTGTTCATGTAGTAAGTTTCTATAAATAGCCAATTTACTGTGGTAAGTTTCCATTTTTGGAAACCTACCGGCCTTTTCTCTCTCCTCTCCCCCGACCTTTTCTTCCTCTTCGGCCCGATTCTTTCTCCTCCGATTTCTTCCTCCTCCGACCACCCCACGATGGAATCCGGGCATCAGCTGGCTCGCCTCTTCACCCTTGTCACGTCTGTGGTGGTGTTTTACAGCGATTTGGCCGGAAGAGCTCGATTTGGAGCTGTGAAGGTTACTGTAGCAGATCGGGATTTCAGTCGATTTCCGGCGATTCCGGCCGTCTCCGGCCACCAAATTAGCATCAAAGGTTCGGTTTTTGACATAGATCATTTCCCCTAAGGTCTTTCATTTCAATTTACAGTGTAGAGGTCGAATTAACGATTTGGAATTTCAAGGGTTCTTGGAGTTTTCTGGGTTTTTCTTCACCGGCCGGATTCAACTATTTAAAGGTAAAATTGGGATGTGTTGTAGTTGAGAAAAATGATCAGTGTGTTGAGTAGGTACTGTTGTCAAAATTTGGTGACCATTGGAGGTGGTGGCTACCGGCGCGTGAGCCCCACGCGCCGCCACTGTGGGTGGCGCGTGGAGGCGTGTAGGGCAGTGTTTTAATTCCGGTTTTTAGCCCATTAAATCCTATAAATTGCGTAGAGCTTGTATGTGAAGTTTGGTAATTTTTGGAGAAGCTTGGAATTAATTATGAATTTTGAAGTTTAGGGTTTTGATTTTCGAATTACGAGAATCCGACCATCAGATATCTCTTGGTTCTGCCTGGGAACCTTTAAATTAACGAATTGATATTAGTGGTATAATTTGGGCTGAATCCGAGGAGAATGGGAGATGTAATTATGAGGAATTGATTTTAGGAATCGTATTAAATTGTTGAAGAATTATTCACGGAATATAATTGTATACAGGACGACGTACCGAGCTATTGCTCGATGAAGGAACTCGTATACGTGATCGTCAGAATAGTACTGTTAGTGGACTTTTATTTTCAAAGAATGATGCATGCATTTATTTATTTGTTTCCGAGGTTATAATTTATTTATTGTATTACCTTCCCGAGCATATGGTTATTTTCAGAAATGGTTTTGGATATTTGGTTATTTGAAGGTTTTATGGCGTGCGGGGTCACGTCATTGGATTACACTTATCTTCTCTTATTTATTTATTTCCGATATGATTTCCGGATTTATACTATTTATATTATACTTATATTCGGTGATTTGAGATTTTTATGAAATTCGATGAAGTTAATCTTTATACTTATTTATATCCTATTTATTTTGAAGATGAGATTATCTTGGTGTGTGGGACACGTCATTGGAAATTCATTTACGAGAGTTGGGGAAGTTTTATGGATTTACTTGGTTTTTCGGATTTCCTTTGCCATACTTTGGGTGACTTATCATTGCTAACATTGATTTCCGCCTTTGTGGCGCAGTGATGGGATCACCGTAGCCCTTCCACCTTTGTGGCGCAAGTTACTGTCTCTGTGACAGTAATTTTGTAGCCCGGTATCCTATCGCTACACTCAGTGGCGTAAGGGTATATTACGGGAGTTATGGGAGTATTTTAGCCTAGGAGGCTATCACCCGAGCCTGGAAGGCTCACTCGTATGGCTATCGCCTTCCCCTACTCACTTTACTACTTAAACTAGCGGGGCTAGCTCGATTTCCGTGTAACCAGCGGGGCTGGTCTTATTTTTCCTTGAGTATCAGAGTTCCAACTTTTTCTTAAAAATCATATGTGACTAGCGGGGCTAGTCGGTTTTCATGAGTGGAACTCCTCTTGTTTTATTTTCGTTAATCATTGCATGCATCGGGATTTTTTAAAGAAATAAATGTGGGAAAGTATAAAATCCATTTGGTTTAAAAATTGTTTATTTTTGTCCACTCACGCTAACTTTTTTATGTACTTTCCCCTGGGCCCTTCGGTTTCAAATGCCCAGTTTGCAGGGGAATGAGTTGGGGTCGGGCGTACATGGAGTTGAGGCATAGCCAACAGCATGGCTTCCGCGTTTGCCTTTGAATTAGGTTTTCCTCATTTACCTTTCTATTAGAATTGCTCTGATTACCTGAGGAATTAATGTTGTTAAGTTGAGATTTGTGTGTTGTGAATTTGGTTGATGTTGATTTGGGGAGCAGGGTGGCTCCAGGAGAATAAGGATGGCTGATTTAGAAGTGTAATTATGCTTTCTACAGGATTTTGGGTCGTCCATTTTAGGGGAAGTTCCGCCAAATTTTTGGCAGAATTTCTTCTAAGGTGGGCCCCGCAGGGCCACCTCAGATTTCGGGGTGAAATCTGGGGCGGGTCCTGTCACTCATGGTGCAAATCTACTTAATTTTAGAGGCTTCTCATTGGTTGGATGACGCAGAAAAGCTTACATGAATTTATTTGATTGGTTTAAGTTGTGTGGATCAATCATATAATTCCTAGAAATTAAAAGAAGGATCCAGAAGACTTGGAGACTAAGTTTGCCATCCCCTATATATAGATGCATCTTTGGGACGTTCCATGAACCAATTCTTTCATTCTTTTCACACACCAAAAATCAGTTTCATTCTCTAGTTGTCTAGTTCTGCGTTCAAGCAAGGAGGAGGAGAAGTCATTCAATACATCAAGTTCCTAGGCACCATCCACCCTTGTGCCATCCCCAGAAGATTGCTTGCTTTCAAGGATCTTCAAGTTCAACTTCTCAAGGCTTTGTCATTCATCTTTGATGGTGTATTCCATCTTTTTCTTTGTAAACGTTTTAGTTTTCCTTTATTTGATTTCATAAACTATGAATTCTAGTTAACATAATGTTGACGGAAAAGTTTAAAGCCCGTTTATATGTTTTGAAATAAAGTTGCAATTTATTTATAGTTGATTTCTATGTTGCTTATGTGAGATTTCTTAATTGATTTTGGATTACAGAAAACTTTTGCATGTTTATGTTCTTTGGTGGCCAACTTAGGATATATGCATGTAATTGGAGCTAGATTTAGGTAAACAATTCACCTAATAGTTTTGTGAACCTATTTTATAAGTAGTAAAGGCTTTAGACAAAAGTCGAAATCAATTAAGGAGGATTGCAAATAGATGAGCTTTTGCATACTAGGTTGTGCACTTTGGTTGACATCCTTTCTTTGTTCTTCATTAATTGAATGTGTTCTTGATTAGCTAGCTTTCTAGACTATGTTTGCTTGTTCAATAAGATTAATTTAGGTGCTTTCACTTAGATTAATTATTTAAGGAAAATAAAAAATGGGAAATCGTTTGCTTTTTAACGTTTCACATGGTCAACTTCTTTCTCATGACATAGATAATCAACTATAGAAATTGTGATTGGATTTCATGCATATAGTTGTGGTTTTGATCTTTGTTCCTTGTGTTCCATCCTTGACGTTTTTATTTTATTTTATTTATTTTAATTTTCGATTTCATAATCCTACAACCCTCGTTTACGATTTTGTTTATATTCTTTGTTTTATTTTTGTAAATTATACCTTATACGTAATTATTTCTTTGTTTATGCAATTACAGGTGCACTCTCAATCTCCGGCTTGAATGATCCCTACTTATTCTATACTAACAACTACATTTTGCAGGGTTAAATTGTGTGCTACTTTTAGCATGTCAATTACTAGCGCATATCTTTTCTGGGAATGTTTTGCAATGCGTGGAGGATCAATGATACCTATCGGATTTGAGAGGCTAAAGGGGATCGTGTTTTATTTTCGTTTCTGACTCAGCCAATAGAGCTAGGGCTTGGTGTGGCAGCCCTTGGGGGTTCAATAAGGCTCCAGAGGCCTATGCTAAGTATGATGGGGTTAGTATAGTGGCATCTGTGCCATTGAAGCTTTCCTTCTATTGGATCGTGTTGTAGGGCGTCCCACCAGCATTCTATTCAAAGAGGATTATGCGGTTGATCAGCAGCACTATAGTTCTGGGATTGTCCAGCTTTTTGTAGTGGCGTACTTCAAATTCAGGTCAAATTGTGTTGGCACAACTGTTGTTGTTTAAGCTATAGTTCTGGGTTGAGGTGGAGTTTCTGGTCAAGTTCAAATACGATAAGCTTTTTAGCTGGTATGGGGCAAGTGGGTTGGTGACACATGTTGGATTGTCACGCTCAAGTTCAGCGTTAGAGGATGAAAGTGATGATACGGGTATGTATGAGACAGCAATTGACTACATTGGCGGAGTTGTTGGCTAGTTCGACTAATACTAGGGTTTCAGTGAATGGCGAAACCCTAGTCTTCAAGGTAGATGTACCAAGAGCATCCCAGATTCAATTTTCTCTTCCTTTGTTGCTACGCTTCACAAGCCCTGTAGACATGTCACCATCCGAGAGCTAGAGGAGCATGAAAATATGGCTGAGACTCTAACTACAATACAGAGGTTTAACACTGATGATGATATCACTATTTCTCTGAAGAAACTGAGATTAAGTCTGGCAGTGGGAAAGAATAATTTAGGCTTAGTTTGGAATTGATTCCTGGAGTGCTTTTGGGATTGCTTCTGCTTTTGGGCCAAGAGCATGGTGTTTGGTAAAATCTTTGAAAGCTGCTTTTGGTTGGAATTGCTTCTCTGTAAAGCCGAAATTGAGAAGCTACAATTTGTAGCTTTTAAAAACTGCTTTGGGAAAACACGAAGGAGCTCTCCACTGTTGTTTAATGAAATTGGACTTCCTGCCAATTTTGTCCTCCTCATCTCTCTTTTCCGTCATTATCATTATCATTCCACATCTCCTCCTTCCTCTTCTTCGGTGCCTGGTTCTCCATCCTCTTCTCTCAGATCGCCTTCTTCTTCAGCTCATCGCTGTTGACGTCCTTCAATTCCTGGATTCTCGCCGGCCTCGCCTCCTTCCTCTGCGCAGACTTTGGGTCTTCTGGGTTATGCTTCGTCTCTGCAGATAATTAAAGTCCCTGAATTCAATTCAGATAAAACTCCTAGTCTCCAACCCATGTGGGTCTTCTTTCTCACCAGCTATTAATAGCCAATTCCAGTCATTTTTTTCTCTCTATGTTGATTTTGAATCAAAGCTCTCAACTTTGAAACCAGCTATTAGTTCCCAATTGTCCTCATTTTTCTTCTCTGTTGTTTTTCAATCCAAAGTTTCAGTCTTTAAATCAAAGCTCGCAACTTTGAACCAAAGCCCACATCATGTCTATTGCTTTGGACAGAAATGGGAATAGTGGGAATGGTATGATCCATGGGATGCCTTGTATTTCGATCTACAACACAAAAGGGTTTGATCAGGATCGTCGTCTGGAGTTGGAGGAGGACTCTAGTAGCTCGAGGTCCTCGTCGGTTGGTAATAACAGTGACGAGTCTAATGGGTCGTCGGAGGGTGAGGAGGGTGAGGTTCAGAGCTCGTTTAAAGGGCCTTTGGACACCATGGACAGCTTGAGGAGGTTTTTCCTGTCAAGTAAGTTAGTTGGTACTTTGTTCTTAGTTGGGTTTTGATTTAATTTGGATTTTGATTGCTTGGTGTTGTTGGTTTGCTGAATTATTGAATTGCGTTTTGGAATTTGGGTTAAAAGTTTGATGCTTTATTGGTGGCTTAGCATGTTAGAGGTGTTTGTTAGATCCAGACTTGGTTTAAAAGAGTTACTAGCTTGTGGGTTTTCTTTGTTAGTGATTCCATATTATACAGAAAGCCCCAAATGGGATTTGAAACAAGAAAGAAAAGAAGTACCTACTGGCTAGTATTGGTTGGGGTAATAGTTTGATGCTTGCTTGCTTAGCATATTACTAGTTCTTATTGAATAAAAACTTGACTTCGAGGAATTATTAGCTGGTGTGTTTCTTTGTTCATGATCCAATATGTACTCAAACCCCAAATATTTGTATTGGATATTTAGAATAGAAAGCTCACAACTTCATCAGAAATTTGGATTTGCTTGTTTATGCTTTGTTTAGTCTTCGTGAAACTAGAGGGAATGAGAAGAATTTTCTATGTTTGAGCCTTCTGGATGTGGTTGTTATTGTTGTGTTGTGAGAAGTCCCAAGGGAAGTTGATCAAAGCACATTATTGTTTCTGTCTAAGGTTCACTCGGGGTTTGTTTTTTATTTGACTTTTATCTCTTTCTTGGGCTTTGTTTTTGGTCTTTTACGAATCATCCAATGATGGGTAACATGTTTTACTTTTCTTGTTTTCCAGTGTCCTCAGCAACTATACAAATCTTTTAGAATAACTTTGAGGGTATTAAAAAATGAAGGCGATGCTTTCATTATATGTTGGTTTTTTCTTATACTCTAAATGCCGAGTATCAAGCCCAATTGACCCATGATTTTTCTTTAGTCAAAGAACAAAAAGATATTCAACGCATGATTTTTCTTCTTAATTAGCCAAGCAAGAAAGTAAAAGAAGCAGGGGATTAGAATTTGAGTGTTTGACCATTTCATGGGTCCGACTCTTTGGAGGTGGTGATAGACAGATTTTGCTTGGCTTATATATAAAGCAGAGTTCTTGCTGAAAAACGCAACCAAATTCATCCACCCATTTCGTGAGATAGGGGTAATCTTGATTCCTCAGTACAGACAGTACTCTCTTTTTTGATTTTTTGGTGATATTGTTTCAAGCTATACATATCAAATGTTTGTCGAATTGCCTAGCTTAGCATGCATGAACTTCCCCAGTCTGGTTTCTTTCTCTTTGTATTTTAATTTGATTCCTTTTCTGAACTATGAAATCGTCTGCTTTGGTTGTGAAGATTATTCCCAGCATTTTCAATTGATTGGAGCCATTACTTTCTTATTGTTCCTCTGATCGAGTTCTTGAATCAATATGTATTTATATTCTCTGCACTATTTGCTTGGATATATTGTGGTTTTCTGCTTCCTTGTGCTGACACATGCATAAAACTCACACACAAAAAACATGAATATTGGAATACATATTTTGTTTTTGTACAATAATGATGAATGTACTCTATATTGTATTCTATTAGAAGGGCATATGTTATTTGGTTTGGCATCTTTCAAGCTCTTATGTCATAATTCCATTGGTTAGTTCTAAGGTTGCCTTTTCCCAATCTATTCTCAGCGTCCTTATTTCATCCTCTTTAGATGCTATGGTATTTTTCAGTGTCCTATTTTCCTAAATCTTGCCTTGTAATTTTTCATCAAGTTCAAACTGAAGGGCAGCAACCTCTTCCTGTAAATGTAGAATTGTCTTGCCGTCTCCATCTCAACCATGTTTACCAGCTCACTTGATGCAGTTTTATTGAGTTTTAATCCATCTATAAAGATTGGTTTAGTTTGTGAACAGGTCTAATCATTACACTAGTCTAAGGTCTGGATCCTTCCCTGTATATGTTGTAGATCAAGTGCCTTTTATGTGTGGTGAAAGTTGGTCCAATAGGCTACCGCCTTACAATTCTCTTCCCTTTCTTTTCAAAGCGCTGTATAATTTCGGCATTAAAAATTTGGTTTATGATTATGAAGTGCTAGCTTGTGGTTGAATCTTAAACTTGAATTGGCACAAATTTGATTTGGTCTCTGGTTCTGTTTCCATGCTTTGAAAGAAATATTCCAGTCTTGTCTACTTTCTTTGCTTTTCCTGATCAGTATTGTTCTATTTTGTGTTATAGGTTAAGAAAGACTCATCATACTTGATAAACTGTAGAGATGTCTATTTGTTACCTAAGTTCTTTATGCTTTGATTATACATTTGTTATGAAGAATATGTCAAGTTTCCTTTTCTACGTTATTGATGAATACTTTAAACCCTTGAATAGTGTTGCTTACAACGTAATTAGTTGTATCTTCATGTATGAAGACGAAAATGTGCTAGCTAGACAGAATAATCTGAGAATACCATTCTTGTATACATATGTATTTCTATTTTATTTAGGTTGCTGCCATTCCATACACTTCTGATTTGGAGGTTGAGCAGATGCATTATATGTTTAATTAGCAGGCCGGAGACCTATTCTGTTGGTCAGATTTTTTATCTTCTTAGCTAGCTGCTTTGTAATAAAGTGATTACAACAGGCTAATAGAGTGGATGACATAGGTCGCCTTGGCATAAATTATTTTGAAGCTTGACTGTCACAGTTTGTGTGTTTGTATGACCAAGTTGAGGAAGCTAAACCAAACTATGGCTCATCGCCTGTCCATGCTGACGACACAGGTGTCGCAGTTGGTGAAGATCGAACGCATTGAAACCACGGTTGCCAAGATCGACCAGTTTGCACCTTCTAAACAAGATAAGAGCAAGCGCTCCGAGATTTGATATATTTGGGACTTTATACTCATTACTTTACGAGAGTAGGAATATGATTTATTGTGATCATTCTCATAGAATTCTCTAGTTTTTTTAATTCGAAAAACTTATTTCCAAATGTAGTGGTGTGATCTAAATATTTAAATAATAGTCCAACGTCCGAGTTCTCATGTCATGTACTTGTGTTTTCTCAATGAGATTAGTGATGTCTCAATAGTTGTTTTTTTTTTCCCCTTTCGTAGAAGTGATGAACCGACCGGTCATAAAGAAATATTCAATCATGCACATTCTTCACTCAGGGGTGTTATTGAGCGCACTTTTGGAGTATGGAAAAAGAAATGGAGTATTTTACGTGATATGCCACATTTTCCGTATGAAAAACAAGTGAAGATAGTTATTTGTACTATGCCTATTCATAATTACATAAGAAGATATGCTCAACGAGATATTGATTTTGATGAAAGTGGAAATTATTCAAGTGAAGAGACTAGTGAAGAGATGGAGGATAATGAACATGATGGAGATGGTCCAGGAAGACAAGAAATAGAGGTGTTAAGAAATGCAATTCCACAAAGTCTAATGAATGCATCTACTTAGCATTTAGTTGCAAATTTCAAGTGACTTTAATATATTTTGTGTAATGGTTCCCGTTGAACTATGGTCGGAAAATTAATCCAAATATTCTAGATGAGATTTTGTGTAATAGTAAAACATAATATGCATATTGAAGGGTTTAAAGTAAATATTTTATTCGGTCCAACCAAGGTTTCAAGAATAATACATGAGAATTTTTTTATTTGGTATGGTTACATAATCAAAAAATAAAATTATGTATTTTAGTAGCATATCTTAGCATGTATGACCATTTTGGTAATTATACCCAGCCAAAGCACTTTTGCCTTGCAACTTACCAAACACCTAGAAATTGCTTTTGGACCTCACAGCACTTTTAAAAACAGTTTACCAAACACCTCAACTGCTTCTCCACACAGCAAGTTCAGAAGTGCTTCCTCTCACAGCAAGTTCGGAAGTGCTTCCCCTCACAGCACAGCAATCCCAAACTAAGCCTTAGATGTTGTCAATATAGGGCTGGTGGTTGTGACGCTTGTTGGAAATGGGCAAAGAAGAGGGGGAGGCTAATGGTTAGCCTCAATAAGCTCCCATATGGTACTGCTGGTAAAAGTAAAGCTCTGAAGTCAGAGGTGGAGTTGGATAAGAAGAAAACAAAACAAGACCAAAAGGACAGATTTGCTACCAAGATTGGTAGCTGCTGAGGAAGATGTAAGTTTTGACCCTAAGGGGAAAGAACTTGCTATCTTTTAAATTTATTTTTTTATTACAAGCATTTTTTAGTAGGGACGACTTCTATAGGCTTTCTAGATGTTTCTTGTTTTTATTTGCACCACAATTGCGTATTTGCATGTTGGTAGGTGACATTAGATGCTGATTTTCCTTAGGTGGCGAGGCTATTCTTACTTGATTAGGCTTGCTTTAAAGCAAGTATCCCTTCAACTTAAATGAGTGGCATTTGCTTAGGTAGGGTTTCTGGACTTTCTAACCGGATTGTTGATTTAAGTTATTATAGACTCTAGCATGTTGGATACTAATTTATAATTATATAAATTTTTTATTACAAAAACAAAAAGTTAATTTGGTCAATTATTCACCGGAAGAGAACCACAATATTTTAGCATAAGAATAACACATAATATGTCATAATAAAGCAAAACCATAAAATCATAAACATTGAAATAGTTGGAGATTTAAGACTAACCTTATTGTATGAACGCGTGTCAGGGCAAAAGACAAACTTTGACAAGAGCTGTGTTTCGTTTAGTAAGAATGTTCTCTTGGATAAGCATGCAAGAGTCTTTGGCAGAAATTTTAGGGGTTTTGAGAATGGATAAGCATGAGATATACTTGGGGTTTCCAATGGATTAAAGCATTTGGTTTTTTAAAAGAAAAGGTTTAGAGAAATAGAGCAAATTGGCTATGGAACTGAGGTCAGGATATGGTTAGATCTTTAGGTCCTCCAACCTCACAACTATTGTCGATACACCATTAGAATCTTCATTTGCTCTCTACATAGTTTGTGAGCTTCATATCAAGACCAACATTCTTGAAATTTCCAATTGGATCCTACACTATTTAAAGCATCTTTAGCAATGCCAACAATTTTTGAGTGAAATTTTAGCCAAAGTAGCTAAAAATTCATTTTGGCTAGCCAATTTAGAAATACGTCTGCATCAATGCTCTCTATTTTAGCTAGTTTTGAATTTATATTATATTTTAAATGAATACTAAATAGTTTAAATATATATATATATATATTACATAAAATAACTCAAAATAAATGTTTTAAATTATAGAGAGTCTCATCTCACTCTCCATATTTATGAGCGAGATAGCTCAAAGTTATAATGGAGAACCACTTAGAAATCTGGTGCAGCAGTTAAAATATATAAAAAGCTAAACATACTCTCCAAAATAGCTAATGAGCAAAAATAGAGAGTCTGCTAAAGATGCTCTTAGTGTTTAATATGAATAATTCTCTAATCCAGTATTGTTGGCAAGCACAAGATTATCGATTGACTCGGTACTATGAGCCTTATGGTTGGTTTACAATTTATATTGCTAATATTTAGAATGATAAGAGGTGTCAATTTGTCAATTCATCTCTGTTAGATAATATGACAAGACCCGCCCCGAATTCCACCCTGGAATCCGAAGTGGCCATGCGGGACCCACCTTTAAAGGAGATTTACCAAAAATTTCGGCATAACCTCCCTAAAAGATGGTTAACCCAAAAACCTGCGGAAACCAAAATTTCACTTCTAATTAACCAACCACAACTCCTGGAGCCACACTGCTCCCCAAATTCAGACAATCCATCTCAAGGCTAACAACATCATATAAAATCTCCGAAAGGTACAAGTTACTACAATCACCAAAGTTAGGTCATAGACCTCAAATATAATTCACATAAGTTGGGTCACATATCCCTTAGTAATCAGAGCATTCTAGGAATATAAATAAACAAGGAATATAGTAGGTTAACCAGGTAACCTACAGAATGCGATGGCGGAAGCAGGTGCGGTCACTATGGCTCACTCTCGTACACCGAGCAACAGTACTGTAATCTGGGCATTTGAAACCGAAGGGCCCAGGGAAAAGTATATAAAACGTTAGCGTGAGTGGACAAAAATAAATAACTTTAAACAAAAAAGATTTTATACTTTCCCACATTTGTTTCTTTAAAAACTCCCGATGCATGCAATAATTAAGAAAAGACCGACTAGCCCCGCTAGTCAAGAACAACAACAAAAGAACATGGGGAAAATGGGTTCACCATACGGGAATGGAGCCCCTCAGGCTCAACCTACCCTCGACTGCCACTCACACATAGATTGTGCGAGGAGGAGAACTAATAACCTCAACTTCCATTCACACATAGATTGTGTGAGGAGGAGAATATCACCTCGACTACCACCCACGTGAGGAGGAGAAAGCTACCTCACTGCCACTCACAAACACAAAGTAAGTGAGGAGGAGACCTATTCACATGACCCGCGTATGGTGAGGAAGAAGATCGTCAAAAGCCAGTAAATCTGTATAATTTCCCCACTTATCTCGAAAAATCGGAATCCAATGAATAAAGACGTGACCCCGCACGCCAAGCTCATCTCAGGTTCAAATATAAATAGGGTATAAATAAGTATCGATTTCCGAATCCGCATAAATCAAAATCCTCAAATCGAGCATAATGAATCTAAATTCAAAAGTTCAAACCAATAAATCATTCAATAATCCAAACCAAAATAAAATGCTCGATAATTAAATTGATAAATCGATAAACTCAAAACTTGCGGAATATAATTTGCATGCATCAATTAAAATCAAAGGTCCACTCACAATATGCGGTCAATCCTGACGTCGCTCGTGATTCTCCTCGTGTGGAGACTCCTCTCGTCCTGTACGAATAACATTCATAAATATATATAATTCACAGGACGGAACTTTAACTTTACGATACTTATAATTGGAAGTTCAAAATAATCCCCCCTTCCTAAAACCGACTTCTCAACACTCTACAACATCCATCCTTAATACTTCGTCAATAATCAATCACCGATGAATTAATTCTCGAGTGAATTCGAAATAATTCCGGCGTTCGAATTCACGTAAACCGTTAATTATACGATTTAAACTCAATCCGAAATTCCTCCGATGTCAACCAAACTTCACACATTACATTCTACAATCATTAACTGGTATAGGGGATTAAAACGACATCTAAAACCCTGCTATACGCGCCTCCACGTCCCCACGCGCCGGCGGCGACCTTCCCCGATGACCACCAAATTCCGGCAACAACATCATCTCAACAGACCCAAACAACTTCTCAACTATAACATTGATCAATTTTACCTCTAAGTGGCCGAATCGAGCCGGTGAAGGAAAGCCCCGAAGCTCCAAGAACCCTAGAATGGAAAATTATCAATTCGGCTTCTACAATGCAAATTGGAACGAACCACCTTAGGGAAAATAATCACCATCAAAAACCGTACCTTCGATGGGAATATGGCGGCCGGAGGTGGCCGGAATGGCCGGAAATCGGCAAAATCCCAAAACTGCAACCGGGGAGGAATTTCCTTCGATCCGAGCTTTTCCGGCCAAATCGTCCAAAGATACCTCCACAGACGTGACCGGGGGAAGAAACCGAGCTTGGGGGTGGCCGGATTACGTCCGGAGTCGGCCGGAAGAGGAAGAAATCGAAGGGGAAAGAATTCGGCCGAGAGGGGAGGAAGAGTCGGGGAGAGAGAGAGAAAAAGAGGGGTGGGTTTCCGGTTTTGGAAACCTACCCGGGTAACTTTCCTTATATATCAAAAATTTACCATGAACAGTAATTTTCGTAATTCACTCATAACTTTTGCATAAGAACTCCGATTTTTACGTACCACAGATGCACGCGCTCTGTTTAACATCCTCTACAACTTTCATGAAGGAAATTTTCTCAAATTTTTAACTCATAAAAAGTCAATTTTTAACCACCCCCTAAACGTTAAAATTATAACCGCGAACGGTAACCATAAAGAATTTCATGTAACTCAGTAAAAAGGTATATCAGATATGGGGTGTAACAATTCACCCCCCCTAAAAAAAATTTCGCCCTCGAAATTTACGTACCTGTCAGAACAGATGGGGGTACTGTCGTCTCATTAAATCTTCCGGTTCCCAAGTGGCTTCTTCCACCAAATGATTACTCCACAATACTTTAACTAAAGGTATCGTCTTGTTTCTAAGGACCTGCTCTCTTCTGTCAAGTATCTGGATATGTTTCTCCTCATAAGTAAGGTCCTCCTTCAAACGAATGGGTTGTTCTTCTAAAACATGGGAGGGATCAGCAATATACTTGCGGAGTAGGGACACGTGGAAGACATCATGGATCTTTGATAACCTCGGAGGTAGAATCAATCTGTATGCAACTGGGCCAACTCGATCTTTAATCATAAAAGGTCCAATGAATCGGGGACTAAGCTTCCCTCGCTTTCCAAATCTTACAACACCCTTCCAAGGGGACAATTTCAAGAATACCCAATCACCTTTTTGAAATTCCAAGTCTTTCCTGCGGTTATCCGCATAACTCTTTTGTCTACTCTGAGCAGCTTTGAGTTTCTCTTTGATCAACTTAACCTTTTCGGTGGTAATCCGCACAATCTCTGGACCCATGAGCTTTCTTTCTCCCACCTCATTCCAACATAAAGGAGTACGGCACTGTCTTCCATAGAGAGCTTCGTAAGGAGCCATGTCAATACTGGAATGGTAGCTATTATTGTAAGCAAACTCAATCAATGCCAGATGACTATCCCAACTTCCTTTGAATTGCATAACACAGGATCTCAACATGTCTTCCAAGGTTTGAATAGTCCTCTCAGATTGCCCATCAGTCTGTGGATGAAATGCCGTGCTAAAACTTAATCCAGTACCTAAAGCCTCATGTAGACTCTTCCAAAATTTTGAGGTGAAACGAGGATCTCGATCAGAGACAATGGAAACGGGTGGTCCATGAAGTTTCACGATTTCATTAACATAAAGTTCCGCCAGCTTGTTCATCCCATAAGTCTTGTTAACAGGTAAGAAATGAGCAGACTTGGTGAGTCGATCCACAATCACCCAAATACTATCATGACCATCGCGAGTTCGTGGAAGACCTGAAACAAAATCCATGGTGATGTGCTCCCACTTCCACTCCGGAATAGGCAACGGCTGAAGCAATCCTGAAGGTTTCTGTCTTTCTGCTTTTACCTGTTGGCATATCAAGCACCTACTCACATACTTTGCAATTTCCCTTTTCATATTCCGCCACCAATAATATGGTTTTAAAGGTCGATACATTTTTGTCCCGCCAGGATGCATAGCGTAAGCAGAACTATGAGCCTCATCCAAAATTTCTCGTTTAATATCAGGAAGATTAGGTACACATATTCTATTCTCAAACATTAAGGCTCCATCTCCTCTAAGAATAAAGTCTGTTCTAGTGCCATCACTCACTGCTTCTTTTAAATATCTTAAATATTCATCTTCATCTTGTGCCTCCCGTACTTTATCAATGAGATTCGGCCTCACATGGAAGCTAGCTAACAATGCTCCAGACCCTTCTTCAATTGTCAAATTAACTCCTGTAGATCGCAATTCATAAAGTAAAGGGACTCGAACTGCCTTCAAATGGGCTAAAGAGCTAGAGGGCTTTCGGCTAAGTGCATCAGCTACCACATTGGCCCTTCCTGGATGGTACTCGATAGTGCAATCATAGTCCTTAATCAACTCTAACCACCTCCTTTGCCTCAAATTTAAGTCCCTTTGGTTAAGTAGATACTGGAGACTTTTGTGATCCGTAAAAATTTGGCATCGTGCTCCATAAAGGTAGTGTCTCCATAGCTTAAGTGCCAAAACTACAGCAGCAAGCTCAAGGTCATGAGTTGGGTAGTTCATTTCGTGAGGTTTCAACTGTCTAGATGCATAAGCAATCACATTCCCATGCTGCATTAACACACAACCTAAACCTTGTCTTGAGGCATCACTGTAAATCACATACTCCCCGCTATCATCAGGCAATACTAAAACTGGGGCACGAGTTAACCGTCCTTTGAGTTCTTGAAAACTTTGCTCACACTCATCCGACCAAACAAATTTAGTACCTTTCCTGGTCAATTTAGTGAGGGGGGCTGCAAGCTTAGAGAAATCCTGCACGAACCGCCGATAATAACCGGCTAAACCCAAGAAACTACGAATCTCCGTCACTGTGGTGGGTCTTCCCCAATTCAAAACCGCTTCCACCTTTTGAGGATCCACACTAATACCTTCAGCTGATACCACATGACCCAAGAATCCTATGCTGTTAAGCCAGAATTCACACTTACTCAACTTAGCATATAATCTAGCCTCCCTCAAAGTCCGAAGTACTAGCCTCAAATGCTTAATATGAAGCTCATCACTCTTGGAGTAAACCAGAATGTCATCAATGAATACGATCACAAAACGGTCCAAGTATGGACGGAATACTCGATTCATGAGATCCATAAAGGCTGCAGGAGCATTGGTTAATCCAAAAGGCATCACCACAAATTCGTAGTGACCATTGCGTGATCGGAATGCTGTCTTGGGTACATCGGACTCTCTTATCCGGAGCTGGTGATAACCTGTCCTCAAATCAATCTTAGAGAAGACTTTGGCACCCCGCAATTGATCGAATAAGTCATCAATCCGTGGTAATGGATACTTGTTTTTCACTGTGACCTTATTCAATTTTCTATAATCAATACACAACCTCAAAGTGCCATCCTTCTTCTTAACAAAAAGCACCGGAGCACCCCAAGGGGACACACTTGGCCGGATGAAACCTTTATTCAACAACTCCTGTAACTGGGTCTTCAACTCCTTTAACTCAGCTGGAGCCATCCTATAAGGTGCCTGATATATAGGTGCAGTACCAGGGAGCAACTCAATGGTAAAATCTATTTCCCTTTCTGGAGGTAAACCAGGTAGTTCATCAGGAAACACATCCGGAAACTTCCTGACCACAGGAATATCCTCAATGTTCAACACCGCCCTCTTTGTATCCACAATGTGTGCTAAATAAGCCTGACAACCTTTATTCATAAGCTTTTCAGCTGTAATGGCCGAAATCAGGCAAGAGGAGAGAATATTCCTCTCACCACGGAAGGTGATTTCCGGTTTTCCTGGACTTCGAAACACTACTTCTTTACGGAAACAATCAACCAATGCACCATGTGTCTCCAAAAAGTCCATCCCAAGAATTACATCAAACTCCACAAGGTCTAGAGGAATTAAGTTGGCCTCTAGGCAAAAACCATCAACCATTACACCACAACCATTAAAAACCCACTCTATCTTAAGTGCCCTTCCCGCAGGTAAAG
Source organism: Rosa chinensis (assembly GCF_002994745.2). NCBI lineage: Eukaryota > Viridiplantae > Streptophyta > Magnoliopsida > Rosales > Rosaceae > Rosa > Rosa chinensis. The sequence continues at coordinate 36,075,883 of NC_037093.1, read as the reverse complement.
AAACATACCACTCACCAATAAGGAGTGATGATGGCACATTTGCAAAACATGTGAATCTACTGGACATAAAAGAGTGCGTTGCACCAGGATCAATTAAGGTTAAAGCAGGTTGATGAAAGATAAACAACGTACCAACGATAACTTTCGGTGAATCACGGCCCTCCTGCTGGGTCATGGCGTGTAGTCTAGCATGTGTCACAGGATGACCTCGCTGAGCTCTGCCCTGCTGAGAACTAGCTCGGCCTACCGAGCTGGTGCGGGCACTGCTAGTAGAACCACCAGCAGAGGACTGACCAACAGTCTGAGTGGGGGTAGATCTAGTTCCCTGAGTCGCAAGGGGACAGTCCCTCCTGAAGTGATCCTGCTGACCACAAATAAAACATCCAGCTGTCTGATACTGCCCATACTAGGCTGGCTGGCTAGCAGAAGCCCCACTCGAACTACCATGATAACTCCTGGACCTCTCAAACTGTCCAAACTGTCGTCCACTAGACTGACCCCGAGAGAATCTCCTGTCACGTGCCCTGAATCTAGTACGGGTTCTCGAACTGGAACCACTGCTCTTTCCACTACCAACTGAAGAACCAGAACCAGATGTGGAAGTAGCCCTCTTAGATGGACCCTGGCTAGGGCCACCAGGATCCCTAGGGTGAAATCCAGCAGGTGAGTCGGACTCAATGTCCATGGCATAAGATACTGCCTCAGCAAAGCTACGGTACGGTGTGCCTAACATCTTATCCTTAAACTTTCCTCCAAGTCCCAAAACAAATCTACGAATCTTGCTTTGCTCAGTACGAACCAAATCCGGCACATGATGGGCCAAGGAGAGAAACTCCTGCTCAAACTCCAACACTGACTGCTCATCTCTCTTCACCAAGCTCAAGAACTGGTCCTGCATCCGATTGAGGTGGGCATCACTAAAGTACCGTCCATAAAAATGGGTCTTGAACATATCCCATGTCATGGGGCCAACATTTGCAGGGTCATTAGTAACATCAATCCACCAATGCCAGGCGGTATCCTCAAGAAACTGTACTGCCAAATCCACTTTCCTATCCTCTGGAAGATCCATCTGGGAGAAAACTCTCTCCATCCTGTCAATCCACCGCTGAGCCTCTACAGGTGAGGCGGCAGAAGCAAAAGTCTGTGCCCCATGCCTCTTAGCACGCTCCACAGTATAGTCAGTACGTGACCCGGGGAGTGCTGCGGCAATCTGCCGAAAGAACTGTCCAAAAGAATCCGCAAACCCCCTAGGTATCGGCTCATCTTCCCCAACCGGAGTTCTCTCACGTGCTCGGCGATTTCGAGCCATAGTACCTGAAGAAAAGTATTTAAGAAGTTCAAGGATCAGTACAACAAGGTATCTACTTTACATGCATAATAACACACTAATACCGAAGAGCACACGATGGGGATCCGCCGCGGTCGGGCCATCACTCGAGAGGTACCAGGCGTTATTAAGCATATAAAGTAGCAAGGAAGTAAGGAAGTCTACAGAATCTAGAAACCTAGTGCTCTGATACCAACTGACAAGACCCGCCCCGAATTCCACCCTAGAATCCGAAGTGGCCCTGCGGGACCCACCTTTAAAGGAGATTTACCAAAAATTTCGGCATAACCTCCCTAAAAGATGGTTAACCCAAAAACCTGCGGAAACCAAAATTTCACTTCTAATTAACCAACCACAACTCCTGGAGCCACACTGCTCCCCAAATTCAGACAATCCATCTCAAGGCTAACAACATCATATAAAATCTCCGAAAGGTACAAGTTACTACAATCACCAAAGTTAGGTCATAGACCTCAAATATAATACACATAAGTTGGGTCACATATCCCTTAGTAATCAGAGCATTCTAGGAATATAAATAAACAAGGAATATAGTAGGTTAACCAGGTAACCTACAGAATGCGATGGCGGAAGCAGGTGCGGTCACTATGGCTCACTCTCGTACACCGAGCAACAGTACTGTAATCTGGGCATTTGAAACCGAAGGGCCCAGGGAAAAGTATATAAAACGTTAGCGTGAGTGGACAAAAATAAATAACTTTAAACAAAAAAGATTTTATACTTTCCCACATTTGTTTCTTTAAAAACTCCCGATGCATGCAATAATTAAGAAAAGACCGACTAGCCCCGCTACTCAAGAACAACAACAAAAGAACATGGGGAAAATGGGTTCACCATACGGGAATGGAGCCCCTCAGGCTCAACCTACCCTCGACTGCCACTCACACATAGATTGTGCGAGGAGGAGAACTAATAACCTCAACTTCCATTCACACATAGATTGTGTGAGGAGGAGAATATCACCTCGACTACCACCCACGTGAGGAGGAGAAAGCTACCTCACTGCCACTCACAAACACAAAGTAAGTGAGGAGGAGACCTATTCACATGACCCGCGTATGGTGAGGAAGAAGATCGTCAAAAGCCAGTAAATCTGTATAATTTCCCCACTTATCTCGAAAAATCGGAATCCAATGAATAAAGACGTGACCCCGCACGCCAAGCTCATCTCAGGTTCAAATATAAATAGGGTATAAATAAGTATCGATTTCCGAATCCGGATAAATCAAAATCCTCAAATCGAGCATAATGAATCTAAATTCAAAAGTTCAAACCAATAAATCATTCAATAATCCAAACCAAAATAAAATGCTCGATAATTAAATTGATAAATTGATAAACTCAAAACTTGCGGAATATAATTTGCATGCATCAATTAAAATCAAAGGTCCACTCACAATATGCGGTCAATCCTGACGTCGCTCGTGATTCTCCTCGTGTGGAGACTCCTCTCGTCCTGTACGAATAACATTCATAAATATATATAATTCACAGGACGGAACTTTAACTTTACGATACTTATAATTGGAAGTTCAAAATAATCCCCCCTTCCTAAAACCGACTTCTCAACACTCTACAACATCCATCCTTAATACTTCGTCAATAATCAATCACCGATGAATTAATTCTCGAGTGAATTCGAAATAATTCCGGCGTTCGAATTCACGTAAACCGTTAATTATACGATTTAAACTCAATCCGAAATTCCTCCGATGTCAACCAAACTTCACACATTACATTCTACAATCATTAACTGGTATAGGGGATTAAAATGACATCTAAAACCCTGCTATACGCGCCTCCACGTCCCCACGCGCCGGCGGCGACCTTCCCCGATGACCACCAAATTCCGGCAACAACATCATCTCAACAGACCCAAACAACTTCTCAACTATAACATTGATCAATTTTACCTCTAAGTGGCCGAATCGAGCCGGTGAAGGAAAGCCCCGAAGCTCCAAGAACCCTAGAATGGAAAATTATCAATTCGGCTTCCACAATGCAAATTGGAACGAACCACCTTAGGGAAAATAATCACCATCAAAAACCGTACCTTCGATGGGAATATGGCGGCCGGAGGTGGCCGGAATGGCCGGAAATCGGCAAAATCCCAAAACTGCAACCGGGGAGGAATTTCCTTCGATCCGAGCTTTTCCGGCCAAATCATCCAAAGATACCTCCACAGATGTGACCGGGGGAAGAAACCGAGCTTGGGGGTGGCCGGATTACGTCCGGAGTCGGCCGGAAGAGGAAGAAATCGAAGGGGAAAGAATTCGGCCGAGAGGGGAGGAAGAGTCGGGGAGAGAGAGAGAAAAGAGGGGTGGGTTTCCGGTTTTGGAAACCTACCCGGGTAACTTTCCTTATATATCAAAAATTTACCATGAACAGTAATTTTCGTAATTCACTCATAACTTTTGCATACGAACTCCGATTTTTACGTACCACATATGCACGCGCTCTGTTTAACATCCTCTACAACTTTCATGAAGGAAATTTTCTCAAATTTTTAACTCATAAAAAGTCAATTTTTAACCACCCCCTAAACGTTAAAATTATAACCGCGAACGGTAACCATAAAGAATTTCATGTAACTCAGTAAAAAGGTATATCAGATATGGGGTGTAACATAATACTCTAAATGTCAATCAGCGTAACAACATGTAATTTGATATTTTGCATTATGTTGTTACATAGCTAGAGATATATAATGGGTAAGTGAAAACATTTGTTATTTGAATACATGACAAAAAAGAGACCAAAGGGAGGCTTATTAGAGCAAGTCCACCCGTAGTCAAGAAATGTCAAGGTCGAAAAGTCAAGAATTCGACCAGTCAAGTTACTGTTCACTGCCACTGGACATGAGTTTCCACCCGTTTTTTTTCTTGACCGGTCAAGACTGTTCATCGTGGCACTGTTCATCCATTACTGTTCACCAATTTCACTGTTCATTGAGTTTTTAGTCTGAAGTTCATTTTTTACTGTTCATTGTTCATTTTTTTGAGTTTTTTTTTTATTTTTTTATAAAATATATTTGATGCTACTAACAGAAATTTATGGATAATTAATGTCATAATTATGCACTTTTATAAGAGGAATGTGCTTTAATAAGAGGAATTTTAAAATACAACTTTTATTTCATTAAATAGTAGCTTACATAAATGAAAAACTATGAATAAGTACAATACAATTAACAACATGCATAATCAACTAATTATTCAAATCATAATCATAATCCTCATCTTCTCTAGACATCCAATTTGCATTTGAATGGTCATCATGAGGGTTACGGTTGGTGGAATCATCCGTAGAGAAAGGTGAGAATTGTGGTTGTGTAAGATATCCCCCGGGGTAAGGTGATTGCGGATAGTATCCACCCATAGAAGCAGAGGGTTGTGGGAATCCACCGGTGAAGGGAGGTGGTGGGAATCCACCGGTTAAGGGAGATTGTGGGAATCCATCGGGGCAAGGTGATTGTGAGTATGCACCGGAGTAAGGTGGTTGTGGGTATGCACCGGGGTAAGGTGCTTGTGGGTATGCACCAGGGTAAGGAGGTTGTGGGTTTGCACCACCAAAATTTGGTTGCGGATAGTATCCACCCATAGAAGGTGGCGGCTGCTCGTCAAGATCTTCTTTCTCCGCTATCTTCTTTTGTTTTCTTGACCAATAACGCTTTTTATTTGGCGTCATTTTACTTGTATCAATCTCCATAATACGCTCTTCCCTCTCTTTATTTCGCTCTTCCCTCTCTTTAATTCGATCTTGCCTTTCTTGAAATAGAAATTGCTCTTTTCGTATTTCGATTTGCAAGAGGATACATGCTCTTTTCTCTTCCTCTTGGAGACTTCGAGCGAATTCGTCATCGAGTTTTTTCTTGCCCTTGGTTGCCTCTATTTGGTTGTTCGCTATACTCTCGAGACTGTTTGACAAAGGACTTTGATCTTTCGCTGCCTTCTTTCCTTTCCGTATTGCTTCTTTGGCAGCCTTCCTTCCTTGGGGCCTCACATTGGGATTTGCAGTTTCACCTGCAATTACCTCATCTACATCCATGTCCAAGTTGATGGGAGAATTTCCAGGAATTGGTTGTGTAGGCGTATGTTGATTTCCTTCATTTGATGTTCCTCCAGATGTATGATTAGGAATGTCTTTAAATTGTTGAAAACCCTCCACAACAACGTAACTAGCAAAACTCTGAAAATTGTGTTTTTTTTGCTTCTTTTTTCTCTTCATCCCGGCATGCCACAATTTATGTGCTTCATCTCGCTACGAAATAAATAAAAACAATTACTACAATTAAAACGATATTATAATTACTACATTATTTATCAAGACATATTTTACTAAAATGTATCAATAAGATTTATCAACAAATATAAAGGTCATAATTTTAATGAAGACATATTTTAATTATAACGAAAAATAATTACTACAATTAAAACGATATTATAATTACTACATTATTTATCAAGACATATTTTACTATAATGTATCAATAAGATTTATCAACAAATATAAAGGTCATAATTTTAATGAAGACATATTTTAATTATAACGAAAAATAATGACTACAATTAAAACGATATTATAATTACTACATTATTTATCAAGACATATTTTACTATAATGTATCAATAAGATTTATCAACAAATATAAATGTCATAATTTTAATGAAGCCATATTTTAATTATAACGAAAAATAATTACTACAATTAAAACGATATTATAATTACTACATTATTTATCAAGACATATTTTACTATAATGTATCAATAAGATTTATCAACAAATATAAAGGTCATAATTTTAATAAAAAAGTATCTATCCCGTTTTACAATAAAAATCAATTAGTACAAATATAAACATCGTTGTAATTACATCATTATTTATCAACTACATTATTTATCATGTAATATTTTAATTTAATGTATCAACAAATTAAATGATTTATCAAAAAATACATACCTCATCAACCGCATTCGAACCGCTCTTATACCAATTTTTCGCTTGCCTTAATGCACAATGTCACTCAAAGAGTTCAACCTTCAAAATTTTCCACCTTCCTTGCAAAGAGGAAGCTGATCGGCTCTGTGGCCAATTTGCGACAAAGTGTCGCCTCACACGCATCCATAAGTCGTTGTTTTTCTGATTTGTGCCGACAGCCGGATCTTGCCCAACAATTTTCCAAGACTTGCACAATTGAACATCTTCCTCATCCGTCCATCTCCTTTTGTCTTGGATATTATCATCTTCATTTTGATCTCCCTCTTGTCCGGCCACTGGACCTGTGTTTCCCCTTTCTTCAGCCATATTGGATATAAATAAATTTGGAAGATGAGAGCTATATGAAGAGGAGGAAGCACAAAATTGGGTTACTATGAAAGATAAAATTTTTGGTGTGAGTTGTAAAATAAATGGTAGGTATTTATAGAGAAATGTTTAGAATTTTTTTAAATTTTTTTAGTTACCGTTTATTAACGTTACAAACATATATATACATGTTAATTGTAAGCCGTAGGATTGCCCATTTAATTAAAATGAAGGGCTGAGATTTCATGACCGTTGGGATCAGAATTCAAACATATATATATATACATGTTAATCCTCAGCCGTACGATTTCCCATTTAATTGAAATAAAGGGCTGAGATTTCATGACCGTTGGGATCAGATTTCAAATAGGACCAACTGTTGGATTCCACGTGGCATGCCGACCCCCTCTCTCTGACGCTACGCGACAAGCGACTGGTCGCTGCCTTCCATCACATTGCGGCGCCACGCGTCGTCATGGTGTCGTCCACTTCCAAGCTAAGGCGCGTCGATGGTTGCTAGCAGCATGCTCACATCAGCCACGTGAAGGCTGGGCTTGTGTGGCCTTCCTTCCTTGATCGGTCATGGAATTGACTATTTCTTTGGCTGTAGTTATGAAGGGATGATCTTTGCCCAGGCAAGAATCCTCCGCTGCAAACGTGTTTCTCCCATGACCGGTCACCACGTCAGCTTTTTCTTGACTATGACCAATCAAGGTGAAACCAGTGCACTTGCTCTTAGTATGGATGAGTCCTTGAAACACCTTAAGTCGTAGACTCGTAGGTACGCAATCTTAAAGACCGAGACAGACATGCCATAGTTAAGATCCTAAATCTTGTTTTTAGTGGTCAAATCGATAATCTTGTGTTGTCACATTATTAGTGGTCAAACCGGTAATCTTGTGCTTGTCACATCTACTAGTTAGGGCGTGATTAATTAAGAGAGCTCATTCTATTTGTGATTCCCAGCATTCAACCACTATCATGTTTGTGTCAGATCATAGAATAAACAACTTCAAGAATAGACCCCAATGGCCCAGAATTATTGTTGAAAGTTTTTTGAAATAAAGAAAAGACAAAAGGAAATAATTAAAAAAAGAAAAGAAAAAGAAGATGTACGGTACGTGTACGGAAGTGGCATCTTTGAAGTCTATGAAACCTTAAAATAGATCTAAAGGAAAATGAAAAATCAAACATGACTTGTTTATTTATTTATGGAAATATCCAAATTCCAGCATGATCTGGGTCCATTGATAAAATGAGTTCTGTTTGCATTACTACTTTTCTTGGAATTTTTTGTCCTCTCATATCCATACCAACTTTGAACTTAACCTTCTTCCATTTCCATCACCAACCCCACGATCAACACGTGCCCACCCCCATTTTGTTTTCGGAGTTCTGCTTTGACTGTTCTCTTCATTATTCAAAGCAAAATATTAGGGATTTGGAGTTTTGTATGATACATTTGGCAACTTGTTTTTTCTTTTTTCTTGCACCCATATTATTAATTGAGTAAAAGTGAGAATGTAGTACCTGAATCCCGTAATCCTCAAAATCATCTTACGTGACAGATGATGTAGTCATAAAATTTTATTAAATTAATGACGTAGTTGTATCACGTCTTGCCACAGAAAGTGAGATGCAAGTGATATACAAAAAAATGATTCACCTAATATCATTCATTCTCAAAAGCACATTTCCTATAATCATCTCAATTGAGCTACTAGAAAGAAAGCAATTAGAGTGCAAATATATACTGTGATATCCGCCAATTTAATTAGTTTGTTTTGTGGGCATTGCTATTGCAGATCTTATTTGTTTTGGTAGTGTGAAATATATTTATTATATTTTTATGAGACTTTAGTTTATTTTTGTACGGTCAGTTTTAAGGTTAATTAGTTATTTTAGTAAAAAGAAAATAGGAATTTTAAACTAGTTGTTACAAAGAGGTTGTGTGAAATAAACTGAACTTGTGAATTTTGAGAGAGAAGAAAATTCTTTTGGACATGTTTAAAGTAGGAAAAGAAGAGAGAACAACGTTTCTATGCAAGGATAGAAAAAGGAGAAAATATGTTAGGCTACGCTGACTAGAGAATTAACCATAGAGGCTTGAGATGAAGTATCAAGTCTGAGATTAGATGTTTTTGTTACAATTTCAACCAGGTATTTTTCCTTAAACTATTACGGTTCTTTCAATATTCAAAATTAGACTCATCAAGGGTTATTTTGACGTCAATTTCACAAAAAAATATTAAGAATCGAATTTATGGTGATTTTTCAAAGTTGACACAGAGAAAATAGATTTTCTGCCGACAGAAATTTGGAACGTGTTGCAGTCATTATTTGAAGAGCCAAATGCTTTTTTTTAGTCGTCAAATTTTTTTGGAACATTTCCTTTGTGTCTACTTTCTGCGATAAAAGTTTAATGAATTTATCATTTGAAGTTATTTTTATAAAATTCGTTAACCATCTGAACCTAGTTGTTTAGGTGGAGAGGCTTATTTTGGGTTCTGTTTTGAAGACAGCTTTTGGGGTTTGGAGAAAACTGATTTAGCTCCCGAATTTTTACTATATGCTAGATATTGAGTCTTAAATAGATTTGTCAAATTTCAACAAATTTTAGTTCATATTGAATCCTGTGGAATTTTTGGAAGAGTCATTGTTGGTGAAGGTCTTGTTTCCTGGCAGCAACAGAGGTCAGCTTTGGAATATTATTTGGACAAGTTTTTAGTTTTCTTTTGACTTGATATTTTTACTGTAGATACTTGAGCATGTCTAGTTTAATTCTGTAAATTTTCTAGGGTTTTGGTTAATGATTGTAGCAAGTGATATTTTCCCTTTGGACGTAGGTCCTGCAATATTGTTTTTACCGCAAGTTATAAGGTTCTAGTTCGTGTCTTATTTTGAGTTTTTGTTTGCTTTAGGCCAAGAAATCACAACTTAGGACGTTGTACCAATTGCTTGTATAGCTTGGTTAGTTGAGATAAGTAACTTTTGTCTGCTCTAGAACCATGATAAATATATTATGGATGATATATTACTATTTTATTAGACACTTATGATTTTGAGTGCGCCATTTTTGTTTATGTTGTGATTGCTTTGGCTTATACTATTATGTGTGCATCATGCAAAATTTGATAAGTTTTTGAAAGAGATTTCCGCTAGGTAATCTTTTGGCATATCAATACCAGTAGGCTGTATGGGGAGAAATCTGTTCTGTAAGTGCAAGTTATGCATTGTTCTGTCTTTTCAGGTTCTGCATTGTCTGTTATATGGCTCACATAGTGGGTTCGTCACCGACGGGTGACGTCTGTCTCCCACCTCTGATATATTTGGGTCTCATTGGTATGTTATATTTAAAAGGACCTAGAAAGTTCAGTTTGATTTGTTTTAAGTGCACTCCATGTACTATGCATTTTATTATATTGTATATAAGTATGGAATGCCTTCCTATTTGTTATACGTGGTGTGTTATGGTTACTTACTGAATTTATATCTCATTAGTAATTTGTTGTGGTTCCAGGTACTGAAGATGAATTGAATGCTTAGAAGACTTGGTAGTAGCTAGTGATTGTGTCGACGTCCCCTAGAATAAAGTTCAAGTTTCTTATTTAAAATTGTTCTAAGTTTTAAAATAGAGCTTCCGTTACCTTTTTTATTTTTTTTATTTAAGTTTTTATTTTCAAAGTAATTAAAGTGTATTTTGAAGCTTTTCTTTATATCATTTTGACTTAATAAAAGTACAGTTTTCACCTCCAAATTTTGTAGCATGACATATACAATCTTTGATATGTTGATTATGTTCTCACATCTAAACGAACTTTTTACTTGAGTTGTGAGCTCACCTAATTAACTATACTGTCTTTTTTTATATTTTTTATGACAATATCACTACGTCACTAGTTATATAGTTGAGTAAAAACTCCAAATGGTACCTGAACTATTGTGAAATGTACCTACAAATTTTTTTTACTTCAAATGATACCTGAAGTATTATGCCCTTACCAAATATAATACATCCATTAACTTTTCTGTTAAAATCGCCTACGTGGCATGTACTTTTTTGAAAAAAAAAAAACTCTAAATGGTACCCAAACTACTGCACAATGCAGTTTTTGGTACCTGTAAATTTTTTTTAACCCTATATGGTACCTCAAGTATTGCACCTTTACTATTTCTTTTTCATCATAATATGATATTCATTCATCGGAATAAGTATTTCATCAAATTAACTATTTATTTTTACCTGAAAATTTTATCAACAAAAAAGATTTTGGGCAATACTGGAGGTACCATTTGGGGTAAAATAAAATTTATAGGTATCAAAAAATACATTTTGTAATAGTTTGGGTACCATTTGAAGTTTTTATTTAAAATATACATGTCACGTAGGCGACTTTAACGGAAAAGTTAATGAAGGCGGGGGTGGAACTATGTTATTGTCTGCAGGGGTCTGGACCTCCCTTAGTATTTGTGTAGATTCAATTTCAGAGAGCCAAAAGGCTGCTAATCAAACTGAATATGAAGATGATTAATAAACTGGACCCCCCAACCCTTTGCCCAACCACATAATAATAAATTGTCACGTATAAAAATGAAAAGAAGGAAAGATTAAACTTAACAAATCAATAAGATGTTGCTTAATCCAACAAAATATGTAATATATTTAAAAGCCACTTAATATACTCTTTATTAATTCTCAAAACAAAAAACAAAAAACAAAAAACAAAAAACAAAAAACAAAAAACAAAAAACAAAAACAAAAAACAAAAAACAAAAACAAAAAACAAAAAACAAAAACAAAAAACAAAAACAAAAAACAAAAACAAAAAACAAAAACAAAAAACAAAAACAAAAACAAAAACAAAAACAAAAACAAAAACAAAAACTCTTTGTCAATGTGAAAGACCCCAAAAACATCTCTAATTAACAGGTTTTCAAAATGAAAATAAAAGTATATTAATACCCCTTTTATCTTCATATATTATGTTTATGTTCGGACCCCCTCCCCCCTCCAGTTACAAATCCTAGTTCCGCCCCTGAAAATTGATAACGGTGCAATACTTCTAGTATCATTTGGGGTAAAAAAAAATTCATAGATACTAAAAAATATCTTTCGCAATAATTCAGGTACCATTTGGAGTTTTTACCCTATATAGTTAGGGTTTAGGGTGACCTCGATCGTGTTAAGGTTTCTTTGCTTTTTGTTTCTTGCTTTCTAGTGTAATCACAAATAAATCATGCATTCCATATTTTGAATGGGTGTTAGTTTACTGGGGTTTAAATTCTGATTTAGGCCGTCTATGGCTTAGCATCGACTCTTGCTTTTAGAGCTATAATCTTAATATATGTCACATCTTGACCCTGGCCTAAAATTGTCATATTGAACTACTCCCATACCCCTAAAAAATATGTATAATTACTTAATTAGTGGGCCTATTTTTTTATTTTTTATTATTATTATTATTATTTTTTAAAAACCCTTAGCCCACCCCACCCTTACATATGTCAATGAGAATCGAACCCGTGACCTTTACAATGTTGGAATTATTAGTGGACCTATTCTCTTCGCTTGTTTTTTACGTTTTTTACTTTGGCGGAATCTAATCAACTATAATTAGTGGACCTCATCTTAACTTCTTAAGACAATACATCATTGCTCATGAAAATTGAATCAAATATTTGAATTGAAGGAATACTCAGTCCACATCAACCTTTTAATCCAAATAATCTTGTTATGACTATTATTTCGTTGTGTCTGGCATGCTTCACACCTTTTAATTAGATACTCATCACTTGTAATATAAGTTAGAATTATAGTAAACTTATTGTTAAACTTGGCAGCTCCCACGCAAAGCTTAATGCTCTAGTAGCTAGTATGTCTCAACGTGTTCCACGTACGAAGGGTAGGGCAGGCAAGAACACAATTTCATCAGCTAATTCTGTCTTTACTCTTTTTGGTCTAATTAAATTCTTTGTTAATCACTCGACAATTCCAGATTTTGTTTTTCCTTTTCTTTTATTCCATGACGCAATGTAAGAACCAGGGCACCTAAAACCAGGGAATTGTCGCATGTTCTACATAAATATATGCGAATGCATGAATCAGAAAAAGAAAAAGAAAAAAGGTTTACTCGTAAATAGTAAAACAGTACGAAGCATATATTAAAGAATTAGAATTAGCCGATCTTTCTCTTCTACTGTTGTCAGTCATGTCTTTTAGTGGTTAACTGCCTTAGATATCTACCTTTTTGATTTTAGTTGTCAATAAGACTATTCGATCTAGTTTTCTCTGTTTTGTAATATTTTCTTATCAAAATATACAGAAAAGTAGAACTCGTGGGTTTCCTTTAATCATGATTTCATTAAAGGTCTATCTAGTACATGTAGGCGAATTTAACATGCATGGCCTTCAACAGGGCGTTTCACTATTAGGATTTCATTTTCTCGTTGAGATTAATTAGGTTCAATGACACAAGGAAAAAGAAAGAAAAAGGAGAAGCTCATGAAGAAACATGGTTTGATCCGAACCTTTTCTAGGAACATGCATGCATTTAATCGTTAGTACCGTTAGTTAGTCGGGTTTTTCTCTAGTTTTTTTTTTGGCTCTACACACGCAAAGAAATTTGTTTTGATTTGTTGATCACTAGTTCAACTTTCGGCCACCACCCCAGATCGGATTGAGTATGATCGATCTGATGATGAACTAGTCAATTACAAAACAAATGAAACACGTGTGTTATTACGTGGCTTGGGTAGGTTGTTGAAAGCAAATTAAGTTGCGCAGAAAATTTAAGTCTGTGTGGGAATGAATGTGGTTATGTGAAGATGGAAAGTCATGCTTTCATAAGAAAGGCTTCTTTGTTTTTTTTTTTGAAGAATAAGAAAGACTCAGTTCTCTACATATATTAATTCGGTTTTCATCTTTTTTCTTTTTTAGAGGAATAGTCAATACATTGAAGTTTAATCAAATCACATATAATAACTCGTTTGTAAAAATTGTTAAATAGAGTCATTACTTAAGTAATTCAATAATTTTAGGCTAACAAGTTTAAGCACATCTTGAAATACACCATGCACTATCTAAGAATAAATAAAATAACAAAGATACCGTAGGAGACTCTGACGACATTCCTCAATCCTGAGTTGAATTGGGTACCATCTCAAGATAGAGCTTAAAGATCAAGTTGGGTATTATGCTTGGAGGTAGTAAATTACAATATGTAAATAACCTTCTCAACATCACATATGGTCATGAACTTTTATGTGACAAGGGATTGGGAGATGATAAAATTCCAAGTTTGGACCGACTGAGAATTTAGAGTTGTACGCATTAGTCCACGTCTAATAGATAAATAGAGAGCTGACCAAAGTCCACAGGTATTTGTCAAAAAATTATGTGCCGCACGAAATCTGAATTGTCAGTATCGAATAATAAGGTTCCTTCCACATCAAGTCTCTCCCTATACGACAAGCCTCACCGAAGGGTCCTTTCTTCCTTGGTCATATCATACATAACCCAAGTGCTAATTAAAGCTGGGACAATGGGTTAGCTCTGCCGAATTAGTAGGTTTAGATTTAACAGCGACCAAAAATTAACAGATATTTTTCATTCTTTGGTTTGAGTTCATTGTCTTAAGACCATAATTCATCATTACGTAATGATATCTTGGCTCATTTCTGGTCTTGACTCGATCAACCTTTCTATTGTTTCAATGGAATAGTCTACTCTATGGATGGTTTGCGATCAACATGACTATCTTTTCCCTTCAAAGATCAGAGAAATCGTTAAAAAAAAAATTTAAAATTAAAATGTGTTGTCAAATTTTTGTAGCAAATGAGTGAATTTTGCAATCACTTTATACGGAAAATTCTAGTGTATGACTTATGACATACATATAGTTATTACTTTTAAAATTTAATTACTCAAATACAATTACTATTTTAGGACTTAATTACTCAAATGAGAACCTTCTTTATTCTAATAAGGACATTTTCTTTTAGTTACCTACTTTACTTTAATAAGGATGAGGACTTTTTTGTAGTTACCACATGAGTTCTTAAAGTGATAATATAAGTCCTCAAAGTGGTAAATATTACATAAAATCAGATATGTATGAGAAATGTTAACATACCATAGCTTGAACTACTCTAAACTTTCAGCTGTCTTCTTTCTTTATTAGTTGCATCTCTGATCTCTACTAATACTCAACCACTATCACAAAGACATGTGCATCCAGAAAAAGCAGATACGGATCACCTCCTTTCATAAAGTCAGATCTTAGTTACAACCGTCTTCTCCAACAGTCCACACCGTGCTCCACAAGTCCAAAAAGCTAACTAAACAATTGCAGCACTTTATCCCGCAACAAGCAAGGGCGTGGTCCTCAGTGAAAGAACAGTGATAATTGAGAAGAATGTGTCGAAAATTAATCCATAGGCAAAGAGATATTGGCTTGATCTAAATGACAATACTTAAAAGGACCAAAAACTTATTGCAATCCAACGACGAGTACTAGTAAGATTCAACGCAAAGAAGCCACTAAGTCGACGAAGAACACAGTTGGTTCAACAATGAGGGTAATTTGAAATGCGCCCCTAGGGTTTTTCACTAAGATGATTAGGGCTGGCAATTTCAGCCAAGAGAAATCAACCAACCACATCTGAGCCAACCAAAGTGATCGGTAACCAACATTTTCGGTAACCGAAGTATTGGTACGGTAGTAGCGAACCAAGAAGGAGTACACGGTACGGTATTGGTATTGATTTTTGGAGAAAGACGGTATACCGTACTGTACCACATATTTGATATAATATATATTTATTTATAATTTTCTTATATTTATCAATCCCAACCATTGACTATCAATAGTTTTATGTGATATTAAATCAGAACTGTTAGATTAACAAACCCTAAAGGAATCAGAAACACAATCGAAATTGATTTCATTTCCCTTAGTCTCTCTCTCTCTCTCTCTCTCTCTCTCTCACCGAGCCCAGCCTCTCTCAAACTCTCTCAGCAATCCATGAACCATATCCATCTTGTTTTGATATCCAAACCCTGTGATTAAGCTTGTGTAAACCAGAACACTTGGCTGGCACCCAGATTCACGCATTTCATCAAAAAAAGGTCTATTGCTTCTTTCATATGTTCCTTCAAAGAATCAAACCATTCGATTTCATTTCACATCAATCTACTTGATTCATTCCCTACTGTTGGTGAGTATTACCTTGGTTATTTACTTATTTTTGTTTTCAATTTTAGTTAGAAGCTCTTGAATTGTTAAGTTGAAGGGCCTGATTCGATTCTAATGAAATTCTAATGCTTTTGCCATATCTTGGCATGTTGCTGCTATTAATTTAGTTAAGGCAAACGTTTACAATTTTGTTGAGTTTGTAATTTCATTTGTTTACAGATTTTTTGTTAAGGCAAATTGTTCCAATTTGTTCTCTTTTTAATTCGTCTTTGCATTCAAGGAATCAAGGCTTTATGCTGGAGCAAAATAGGAGCAAAACTTTCAGAGCATTGGAGCAAATGTTGATGATTTAGGATTGGAGCATTGGAGAGGCAGTGGTCATAGGAGAATTTTGGCCCAATTATAAACTCAGTTGGAGGCCCAACCAGCCGATACCAACCGAGTCTCTTGGTATACCGAAAAATTGGTACACCGACTTCTATGGCCGGTAATGGTTGTCCATTTGACGTACCAAACTAGTCCGGTATGGTAGGTGGTATTGAGCCTGCGACTCCGGTACCGTACCGAGCCCAGCCCTAAAGATGATAATGAACATTGAATAGTAATGTTGATATCTTAAACTACTGGAGATGCTTCTAGTTGTCATATTACTTAATATAAATGACATTTGAAAAGGTGCCTTAAATATTCATTGGTTAGAAAAACTTTAAGACTTTTTTTTCATCGAAAATGTAATACAATTACAAATATAAATACAAAAGAAAGCCTTCACTACAGCCATATTCAAGAGAGTCAAATTTGAGCATAGAACTTTAGATTAGTTTGGATTGAAAGTTCCAAGGCAATCTTCTAGAACCATTAATTTGAAATTTTCATAATTTTATCTTTTAAGATAAGAGTTTTTATTCAGACCTATAAATTTTCTCTCAAGACTTTTCATGCTCATTACACCTCTCTTTTTCTTTTTAAACAAACAAATTAACGCAATAGGCTTAAATAACCTTATTCATATAGTTTAGAGCATCTTTAGCAGACTCTTTATTTTGACTCCTTAGCTATTTTAGAGATGATGTTTAGCTTTTTGTCTATTTTAGCAGCTGCCCCAGACTCCTAAGTGGCTCTACGTTATAACTTTTAGCTATCTCGCTCCTAAATATAGAGAGCGAGATGGGACTCTCTATAATTTAAAACATTCATTTTGAGTCATTTTATGTAATTTATAAGTACATTTAAACTATCTAATTTTCAATTAAAAATAATATAAATGCAAAACTAGCTAAAATAGAGAGCACTGATGCAGACATATTTCTCAAGTGGCTAGCCAAAATGAGTTTTTAACTACTTTGGCTAAAACTTGACTCATAAATGGCTAGCATTGCTAAAGATGCTCTTACATACAAAAATATATATAGAAACCTGAGGTGAATTTACTCACCATAACTCCATTCATTAATTTTTCTTAACAAATATTTCTTCTTCTTCTTTGTTTTTTTTTTTGGGTGGTGCTATTCACACACCTATTTTCTCTATTTATACACCCCACTATTTTTATTACTTTAATTCAATTTTTTTTACAAATTACTCTAACTACCTCCCCTTACAATTCTGATTCTTTTTCTTTTTTGTTTTTTCTATTTGGCATGTCAATCATCTCCAAATCCTAAACCCTTATTTTCCCGCAGAGATGACTTAAAAACTCTTTGCGATTGCTTCTTTTCTTTTCCATCTGACTAACATTTTTTACTATGTTCGATCATATTTTGATTATTCTAGCCTTGCTATTATTATTATTATTATTTTTGATTGCGAGATTAGCAATCACATACTCATCACTATCTATATATGGCTGAGGATTTATGGCTAGTTGACTATAAGATGCTTTGATTCCATGTTGATAAGTGTACTATGCTATTTTGCAACGTTTGAGATATTATTGCATAGGATCTACTTGTTACATACTAGAAATAATGTTCCACAGTCTTGTATTTTTTTTTTCAGCCTAATGTTGAACTTTTATTTATGGGTGAATGTTCTTTCAATATAGTTATCTAAAATATATTATATTAAGAGTTTCGTACCATTGATTATGCGTGTGTCTGCATTTGTCTAGCTCCTTAGGCAAGTCTTGTTCAAACAATTAATTTTGAACTATAGTCCAATTTTTTTTTTTTTTTTGTAGTGTTGTACATAGAAATTTCCCAAATTTGCAGACTACGTTTGAAAATGGCTTATTGCCAATCTATAAGAGATGAGAAACTAAACTCAAATAAGCTAGGTGCAATATTGGAACCCGAGACAACAAAGGAGTAAAGCATGCTACTTATCCCTCCTACTTGTATGAGGACAAACTTTGCAAGTTAGATTCAGGTAGATGAACGTAATTACCTAGAAAACATATTCCTTGTCTAATAATACAAGTCATTCCACTTAATGAACGTAATATTTTTCCTTCATTTATATATGTAAATTTTTTTTTTTGATTTAATGTATAATGAGTATTTGATTCATGATCGACTTGCCAAATAGAAAAAAGAAAAAAGAAAAAGAATCAAAATTGTAAGGGAGGGTAGTTAGGATAATTTGTAAAAAAAAAATTGAATTAAAGTAATAAAAAAATAGAGAGGGTGTATGAATAGAAAAAATGAGTGTGTGAATAGCACAAACCTTTTTTTTAGGGCTGGGATCGGTTCTGTTTTTAGATTTTTTTGCTAGAACCAAAACCGAAACCGACAATATGTTTCCGGTTCGGTTTTGTTACTTTTTTTTGCCGGAACCAATTTGGAACCTGAACCGTTTAGTTCGGTTCGGTTACGAGTTCTAACCGATTCTTGTATACATAGCAAAACATCACCAAAGATGCAAAGCTGTCCAGTTTCCTGAAATGCCACAATGCATTCTACCATTCTTGATTCTTTCAAGTTCCAACAGCAATCTACAAATCAACAATCCAACATGACATTATGTCATTATCAAAAGTCAAAACACATCAAGATGGCAAAGCACAGCAAACTGCATAGTTTAAGTGCAAACAACAAATCTAAAAACACAACAAACTGATAAATCTAGAACACAAATCCATACAAAAGATCTGGAGAAATCTCATAGCAGTAGTTATGAAGAAGAAGAAGAAGAAGAAGAAGAAGAAGAAGAAGAGATCGGTTCAAATTAATAAAATATGCCTCTAGTAGTAGTCTGGTACAACCTCTATAAGACTGAAAATCTGAAATAATAGCTACGAAGAGAAGTGAATAAGAATTAAGAAGGAAGAGGAGGATTGAAAGCTTACATTGAGCCATGGCCCAAATCGAAGACGGATCATCAACCAAATCTCAGGCGGAGCTGCATCAACCAAATCACAGATGCGATGTTTCTGGGTTCATCTCGCACTCTCGCTCGTTTGGGTTCGTCTCGCTCGTCTGGATCTGACCGGCTGAGAGAGTGAGAGAGTCAGAGTCGGATCTGATCTAGGATGGAGACTGAGAGAGTGAGAGTTTGAGGGAAGAGATAAATTTTTAGGGTTGATCGAATGGATAGGAGATTATGAGATTAGATGGAAGGTTCTGATCGCATACAAGTAGTGCCTGATCACATGAGAAAGGGTCTATTTTACATAAATAAGCTTGGCCTTATTATCCAATTATACATTGACATCTATATTTCAGTTCCAAGGAGGTTTTAAAAACAAGCATCGGAACCGAATCGTGTAAACAACGCCAAGAACCGAACCGAGAAAATTGCAAACACATATGTCGTAGAACCGAACCGAACCGAGACTTTCGGTGCGGTTCCTCCTGTTTTATGGTTCTAAATCCCAGCCCTACTTTTTTTTGCCGATCTTCTAGTTTTGTTAAGGGAGCTTTTATTCATACCTCCAAAATTGGTATTTGGACCACCTCACTTAATAGACCTCCAACTTACTTTTATAAATAACCAATTTGCTATTTACACCTCCCTAATTTTCCCACAATGCCCATAGTCTAATAAAATAAATAAAAGCCCTTTTTGAAGATTTCACAATTCTATTTCACCATAATACAATTAATTAAGCTGACCAAAAAAAAAAACACACACACACACACATCCAGTTGGTAGTTGTCTCTATCTCCTGGCTGCTTTTCTACCTCTCTCTATTATTGTCATTTGTATTTTTATAGAGGTTGTTGATGGCCTTGTATGCGTGAAATCTTTCTAAAAAAATTTCAACTTTTTATAATCTCATGGAGGTTAGATAGCTTATGTTTCTTTTTGTTGAATCAAATCACTCTTTCTCCCCTTGTCAAATCTTCTTTCCACCATCATTCTTGCTAACAATTCCACAATTTTTTGTTTTCTTATTTTCTATCAATTTCATAGTTAAAACTCTTTTTTCATAATAAACCTATTTCCATTGATGGGTGATCAACCACAAAGTTTAGAAAATTTTGACGGCAACATAGTTAACGTTTGCCGATGTATATTTTAAGATTTACGTTGGTGGAGAAAGTTTTCTCCAATTAAAGACTACTACTATACGTAGAGGTAAGAATTTTTTTTTTCCCCTCCCACTTTTGTGTCTTTATTGGTAAGTTGACATGAGTTGACAAAGTCAACTTTCCCTTCCCACTTTTGTGTCTTTATTGGTAAGTTGACAAAGTCAACTTTCCCTTCCCACTTTTGTTTCTTTATTGGTAAGTTGACATGAGTTAACAAAGTCAACTATTATTTGGAAAAAGAGGAAGGTCTAAATGATAATTTTAGAGGTATGAATAGAAACTCTCTTTTGTTAAACCAACATAATTTTTTATTTTTGATGCAAAACTACTAATTGATTGCAAACTAGTCCAAAATGCTCCTGATGCAAAATTCTTGAGATGAATTTCTTTTTTGACACATGCAAACTTCTTCATATAGGTCCTTTTTTCCCCCTTATGTGCCTAAGGCATGATTCAAAATGTCAATCTAATCAATTACATTCATGCCGATAGATAGTAACTTTAAGATTGAGGTTGAGTATTATTTTCAATAAATACTACTCCTTCTATTAATAATACTTTTAAGTACTTATGTCTGTCACTTATTTAGCATCTTATATTTGAAAAATTATCATCACATGAATAGGTGAAGATATGAAAATAGGGTTTATGTCATTTATAAATTAGGAGGTGTAGAGAAATAATTTTACTTATATATAATTACTTGCATATCCATAATAATAATTTCATATTTAGAATGAATAGGTAATTTAATAATTTGAAAAGAAGAGAGGTCAATGTGCGAAATTTGATGGTCTCAATAACAAATTATTATTATTATTATTTTCAAAAGGAATAACAAAACTTGTTAAAAATACAAAGTGTAACAACTAAATTAGTCAATAAATAATTAGGTAGAACAAGTTTATACAACTATTACTCTTTAACCACGTGGTGTGGTGTGTTAGTCGAATGGCCTAGTCTGGAACCCCCAGGTCTAGTGTTCGAATCCCAGCTTCATCCCGTGGCCAGTAGATTTGAGGGACCTTATGGGTTCGTGCGTCTGTGGTGCAGTGGATTAGTCTGGCTTTCACCGCAATGTCGGTGCAGGTGTCCTGGCGCTGGGATACCACTGCATAGGTGTGTGAGTTACTAACAAGTAACAACTAACCCGATCAAAAAAAAAAAAAACTATTACTCTTTCCCTATATAGATTAATTAATAGGACTTAGTATACATCTTGTCCACAATCTTACATAAACTAATTATAATCGTAGGCGAAGTCACAGGATGAAGTCACACCCATCGTGCATGAACTACCAAGTCTAATTAAATAAGTTACCACTCATATTTAGTTGGGTTAATACCTCAATCTATTTAGTAATGGGGACATACCTCCTCAACTAAGCCCATGTTGCCAAACCAATTATGGGCTAATCACGTTTATCTTAATTAATTAATTTACCCAATTAATCTAGTAGTTAATTATTTACTATAATCTCAAGCTAAACAAAGATGAGCTCAGTTTGTCGGCATGGTCTTGCAGATACAACTCAATTCAAAGATGAACTCTTAGAGAAAGAAAAAGAAGAAGTACACCGACAGAAGTCCCTTTGAAGCGCCACAGACTCTTATTTGTGTGTGTGAACAAGATCTCCAACCACATCATTAGCGGCCTCATTCATTCCCCGTTATCAATTTTTGGGTTTTAGCATCATATCAAAAATATACGAATTTTTCGAGCAAAAGAAACTCGTGCAGAAAATCCCAATATAGAGTGTGTTTTAAATAATTTGAATACATATCAAATTATCGGAAAGTTGCATGGTGGATCGAGTCGGATACATATAAAGGACGAGTCGAAGCGCAGGTATAGCACTATTTTAATGGCGGCTGATCAAGTTTGAATTGATCTGATTCTGAAACCCTCGTATATAAAGCCGTTGTTCTCGAAAGGGTCTTCCTCACATCTCGTTCTGGGATTTACATGTGCCTTCTGAAGGTGGCGAACCAGAGGAGCTCAGGTGACGGCGGGCCGTTTCAAGCTCAAAACGACGACGTTGTCCCCGTGGACTATGAGGAAGCTAGCGGAGAATTGATGAGTAATCAACTAGTACAAGGTGTTAGACTGCAACGACGACCTCAGTCGACTGTGTCGCCGTCTATGTTGTTGGGGTATAGTCGGCCGGAGGCGGAGATGTCGGCGATGGTGTCGGCTCTGACGCATGTCGTATCGGGACAGAGACATGTCGTTTCGGGTTCAAGCGGTGGAGTTGCTTCAAGTTTCGGTCAAGTTTATTCTGCTGCCAGTGGCAACTCTCCACCTTTATCAGCTTTCTCTTCAAATAATAATAATACATCTTCCTCTTCTGGCTCCCGGGCTGGTCAAAAGAGAGGCAGAGAAGAACAGACTCAAGCCCTTTTGATGGATCAAAGTAATAGGCCTTATGGAGGTGGCTATGCTGATTTCAGAGCAACTCAGCCGGAATCTTCAACCGGTGCAACAACAACTGGTTAGTATTTATTCAATCAAATTCATCATCCTTCATTTTCTTTTTCATCACCCTTGCTGTTCATTCTTTTCTTCGTCCAAGAATTTTCAAAAACATTGATCTCATATTTTCTTACAATTCTTAACAAAAATCCAGTTGGATTTTCATATAAATTCACCCTTAATTTTCTTTTTCATCATCCTTAGCTGTTCATTCTTTTCTTCACCCAAGAATTTTCAAAAACATTGATCTCATATTTTCTTACAATTCTTAACAAAATTCCATTGGATTTTCATATAAATAAATTACTTTTACTTCTATTTTTTTTTCGTTTACAGAAACTATATCGAATTACTACTATTTTTTTGTTCTTCGTCTTCTTAAGAATCGAATAGGGTATTTCGTTATACATAAAATAGCGTTAAGATTTGCAAAAAAGCAACTCTAATATATGATAATTTGCATGGTCACCTGAAAATTTTTGTTTACAAGTCTAGAAGAGGTCTCTACAAGATTAAAATTTTCCTATCATCAGATTTGTAGGGTGAGATATCCAATTTATTTTCACAATTTTATTTTTTATTTATTAAAAAAAAAAAAAAACAATGAAACAGTACTTGACACCATAAGAACATATTATCTAAGAAAATTATGCATACCCTCTTATTTATTTATGTAATCCCACTTACATCTCTATAAACTTTGTAATTCGATATAGTTTATGAAGATGACACGAAATCTGTCACCACTGCCGGTAGCACCGTCACTGCGACCGCTTCCACCGCAGTAAGATCAGTTGTTGCTGAAACTGTTTCCCCAGAAGAAACCGGCGAGAGGAGAAGAAGATACAGGGGAGTCCGGCAGCGGCCCTGGGGAAAATGGGCCGCCGAGATTCGTGACCCACACAAGGCGGCCAGAGTCTGGCTCGGCACTTTCGACACCGCCGAGGCCGCCGCCAGAGCCTACGACGAAGCTGCCTTAAGGTTCAGGGGAAACAGAGCCAAGCTTAACTTCCCTGAAAATGTGAGAGTCATACCACCACAGCAACCCCTCCAGAACTACGCTCAGTCCATCAGTTCACATTCTGCATCAACTCATTTGGCGCCAAACCGACCCGTACGGCCATTGCAGCCTCCAACGCAGCCACTACAACACCAACAACCGCTTTATCAGTCTCAACCTTTCCAGGGCTCCCCTGACTTGCTCAGAGACTATCTGGACTATTCTCATTTGCTTCAGAGCTCCATCGACATTCACTCGCAACAACAACCCCAGCCGACGAATTTCCTGGAGCAGATGTACTACAATTCCCAATTAGCTTCACTTCAGTCCTCGCTATTGCAACAACCACCACCCTCATCATCCACTGTGTCTTCCGCATTGCCATCCTCTGCTTCCTCCTCTGCTTCATTTCCTCTGCTTTTCTCGGATCATCAGCAGCAGCTAAGTTTCTTCGAGGCGCCGGAGAATCAGAATCCGGGCGGTTCATCGGGCTTTCCAGCACCATCTTGGTCACAGTCCGGTCACAATCATTCGTCTTCCGGCTAATACGTTCATCATTTTTATTTCTTTATTTTTATTAATCAGAATATTTTCTTGTTCCTAGGTTCTCATTTCAAATCATATAAATATACCCTGTTTTTTGCACGTAGTTTTTGGTCTTATTGTTTTATGTACTTAAAGGAGAAAAAAGCCAGGGAAGAAAGGATTATAGAGATAGAAACAAAGCGGCACTTCGTATTGTAGGTGATAGTTTGTTCACATAAGTATTAGAAAGTAGAAACCTTTTTTTAACCTGGCTTGGTTTTGTGCTTTACGTTCATAAATCAATTAAGAAAGGCCTTTGTCTTATTTTTTTTTTCTCAGCTTTGTAGTGGCGGTGGTGTTGATCTTGATGTTTATCCTTTTCGTTAAGAGTTATGCTTCAGTATGATTTGACGGGTACAACTTGATCTTAATACCTAAACTATGGATGATATGGATGAGGATCATCTCAAAAAGAAAATGAAAAAGAAAAACTATGGATGAGGATGGAAGTGTGGTGTAATAATTATCGATGGTGAATCCTATCCGATGTTAGGGGCTGAATGAGACTCGGACCCAACGTATTGGATATTTGTTCTAATAATTTATCCCCTCTTCCAATGATGAGAAGCATATTTTTTAATTTATCTTTGCTGAGAATGAGATCAAGAGCATATTTGTTCTAATTGTCATCCCCTGTTCCATGTTCATTGTTTTATTTGGAACGATAATAATTTTACTAATAACATATTAATATTACAAAGCATTTTGTGAAAGAGTAGTTTAATCTGTCTGGAGTAACATTACAAGTAGAAATACAGTAATATAAAAATATTTTAGAAACCAATTATCCACTAAACCAATTGGATCATTACCTCCTTAGAAACTGAAAAAAGCCGATTTGGTTAATTGAGAAAAAAAAAAAACAATATGAAATGATTCAAAATACAACTTCCAACTCCAAACCCAACATATCTCAACTCCGAAAGAACCTAAAACCAAACCAAGACTAATTGTCTAAGAACAAAACTAGATAGACCTTGCAACAATCTCTAGTCATCTCCACTTTATATTATTATATATCTTCCAGAACTCACACCGTCATAGTCCAGCCTAATAATATATATGTTGGGGTTAGGCACAACGTCCCTTCCATGTATTCTGTTGTTTCATTAATGATTAGTGATTCTATTGAACAAGAATAAGTGTGTGTGTGTAGTGATTCTCTGCTATTGGTCAAAATAAAAAATGGGGCTCTGGCGAAACCTAAACCTTAGCCCTCAGCCATGGCGACCGGTATCGGTCTCCCTCTACGTCATCTGTTGATGACACTCAAGAGCCGATCTTGTGTAGTGACCACCCAACTTAGCCCTAGGTTACTCATCACCTCTTCGTGTCGGAAGGAAATAGTTGATGTGAGGGATATGGATCGGTGCTCCGGTCCGATCAGACTCAATATTGATTGGGCGGAAGAATGGCCGGGTCGGATAAGGCCGAGGCGAGGCCGGATCAAGTCTGGGATGTACACAGTTGGGAATGACCGGTGCATGAAGCTTGGAAGCCAAGAGATGAGAGACCCTGTTTGGCAGACGCGCGACCTCTAGACCTGGATCAAAGAGGCAAAATTCCGATTGATGGCGGCGCAGGCCTTTGCGCTCCAATATGTGGAAGTGGCGGAGATAGTCGCCGTGCACCATTAAGCATAGAGGCTTTGGAGAAAGCAGAGCACGCCGGAGGGGTGACCGGATCTGAGATGATGGCGGTGGCTGCATCCGCTGTCCAGATTGGAAAAGGAATGGTAGCAGTGGCGCCTGCTGTGATTGGCAAAGTAGCGGCAAGTGGGGTGCCCAAATCATCTAGGAGGCCCAAATGGATTGGTTGGCCCAAATCAATTTTGAGGCTAAAATTAAATGGGTTTGGAGTGTCCAAACCTGTTCTAAGTACCTGTTGGAATTGGGCTCTTTGGTGGACCATGTGAATAGGCTCTGTTTCTTCAGGGTTTCGTATTTGGGATCCTGGAGGATCATTATGCTTCAGTTGGAGGCTCGTGATAAGGGCAAAGGAAAGCTTTGGGTTTTCCTGGTCTTCTTGCCTATTACTAGAAATTTGGTCTTCTACTACTTTTCTCTTGTTGTACACCAATTGAGGTCTCTGGGCAACTAGGTTTACTATTGAAAGAGAGGTTAGTAGTGAGGATTTGTTTTCTTGTAGTTAGGCTCAATAAGTGAGCATATGAGTTAACAGTGAGGGTCACCTGTCCTTTGCTTGGTAGCTTGTGTCATTTATGATTTTGGTATGAGACAGCATCTGATGTATATTCCTTCTGGCCCATGGATAAGTTAATGAAATTATCTATTCTTCAAAATAAAATAAAAAAGTGTTTCTCTGCCAAGGACTTTCACATATATTAAAATATGCGGATTTCCTTGATAAACTCACTTTTCGATCGCATATCCATATCTTGACTGTTCAGTTTTTAGGTCCTAATGTATAGATCACTTCTTCAAATTTTCAGTCAAATTGATGATCATTAAAGTATCGAACTAAATTAAATCAATGATCGAACCGAATTTGTCCAACCTGAATAATTCGTGTTCATAATTGTAAATCGCAGCTTTAAATGCCTTAACGATCATCAATTTAGTTGAAAATTTATAGAAGTGATTTATACATTAAGACTTGAAATTAAAATTGAACGGTCGAGATGTGAATATGCAATCGAAAAATTAGTCTATAAAAAAATCCGCATATTTTAATATATGCAGAAGTTCTTAATGTGTATATATATCCGAAAAAGTTCAAGAAAACAAACAAATTAGTCCAATTAGTACAAGCTGAATGTGTTTTGAAACACAGAAAACGTGTTAGACCTATAATATTATATTGCTTTTGTTTATTTTTGGTAAGGCCACATTGCTCATACTAGACCCACACTCGAACCAATTCTTGATAAAAAAATAAAAAATAAAAAATAAAAAATAAAAACAAAGACTTGCTTGAGCTTGAAGTCTCCGTATGATCCAATGCTTTGGCTGTCACTTCGTTCGTCTTGAACACGACCTCCTTTGCCTTGATGACTCATTGCAATCGTGCTTATTAATTTTATATAATTGACATAATTCATAACCCAACATTCCAATTTCCCACCCTCCGAAAAGGAAAGCATCTACATGATTTTGGCCTGACGTGTCCGGCACTGCCGTAATTTGGTAACCACAGTTATATGACACGTGCCTTAATTATTGGATCTTTGATGATTCATAATTGATTGATGGCGAGGCTTGGGATGAATCACAATTTGTGGTTCACCTACCTTGATGGGCAAAGATTGAGATGGAGTCAGCGGTGGTCGGTGGAGGCAGCGGTGGTCGGTGGAAGCAGCGGCCCACCACTCCACCAGAAACGGGGTCAGAGCAAGCAAAAGGCAAAGACATCACTCATCCCTGCATATATATAGTTCTTGTTCTTTTCTTCTTCTTCTTCTCCTTCTCCTCCTTCTCCTCTTTAAGTCATTAAATCAAGAATAATTATAATTGAAGGTGATGCGCCAAATGTATCCAAGTAAATCAGAGCAAGCAAAAGGCAAAGACACCACTCATCCCTGCATATATAGTTCTTGTTCTTTTCTTCTTCTTCTTCTTCTCCTTCTCCTCTTTTAAGTCATTAAATCAAGAATAATTATAATTGAAGGTGATGCGTCAAATGTATCCAAGTCTTTTCAGAGCAAGCAAAAGGCAAAGACACCACTCATCCCTGCCTATATAGTTCTTGTTCTTTTCTTCTTCTTCTTCTTCTTCTTCTTCTCCTTCTCCTATTTAAGTCATTAAATCAAGAATAATTATAATTGAAGGTGATGCGTCAAAATGTATCCAAGTCTTTTAGAGAATGATAAACCTAAATTTAATTTAAGTATGGAAGGAGCTATAAATGGAATAAGTCTAGGAATTCAATCTTCCAAGGATCAAAAAAGTAATTATGAGTCAAACTCGAAGAGTGGTCAGTCCTTCAACAACTCTCCAGAGAGGAACATCAAACTAAATTCTTAAGCGAAAAACCATGTGTTTTGAATGTGGAGTTGCTACTAGACATTTGGCTGTTGATTGTGGCAATGAAAGGTATCAATCTCATGTGGACAAAGTCTTGAAATTCATTTGGAGTGATAGCGAGTGTGAAACTCATTCTGATCATGAGGCAAAAAATATTGCACTCACCTCAACTCTTCATATTGAATCCTCGGATAAGTTAAATGGTGATGGGAGCATTCAAATAAAGTGCTGAAAAATTTGGAAAAGAAAAGAACCTCATCACCTTACGTTCTCTCGTATTGGTAATTGAACTCTCCAAGTGTTTTTGCATATGCAACATCATTTTTTGAGTGTTCATTAGGGTAGACGCACCCTTAGAATAGTCGTCTGCATTTTGGCTCTTTTATTTTTCTGTGCTTCAATTTTAATACAATGGCATTGTTGTTTCAGTCTTATTGTCATCAGTTTATGATATGTTAGAATTTCATGCTTAAATCTGGAATGTGGAGCACGTATTTCTTGATACTGAAGTCTCTCTAGCTCATTAGTCTATGTCTTTTATGCTTGGTTAGCACCTGCTTCGAGTTCAAGTTGATGACAATATGATGAAATACATGTATTCATTGGTGTGACGGTATGACCGTTATTATTTTTCGTCTTCAGTTTCTTAAGAGAATTTTTCAAGTATTTTAAGTTCTGTTTTTCGTAAAGGGTCTTTTTAGCATGAGTTGCATTCATTTTGTTTTTGAAAACAAAAAAGTTTGTTATGTCCATTAATTCATCTCGCATTCATTTTATTCTCTTTGTTGCATATTGCATTTGACACTTGCATAGCGGGAGCTTGGTTCAAAGAAATGTCGATATTTCAATTGGTAATCTGTCACACAATATTGTTCAGCTATCCTCGTTTGTTGGTTTCTTGCTTGTTGAAATTCATTGCCCCTTTCCATCTTATTATTGCTTAGAAATAAAGTGTTTCTTTCAAGTACTCATGTCAATGTAAGTGTTAATGACAGAACTAAAAAACACTTCAATTGCGACGGCAGTTTGCGATGGCAAATAGTAATTTTGCCGTAGCAAATACTTTTCGCGACGGCAAATTGAGCTTTTGCGACTGAAATGTTAGCGTTGCAATAGGTGGCGTCACAAGATCCAATTGTGACGGTAAATTTCCATTGCAAAAGGTATTTGCAATGGAAACTACTGCCGTCACAAAGCCTAATTTAGTTGCGACGAGTACTTTGCCGTCGCAAAAAGATATTTCATTTTAAGGAAAAAAAAAAAAAAAAAATATATATATATATATATATATATATATATATATATATATATACGGGAGGGTTCGAAAGAGGACGTCCGTGAGTTTCTAAAACTGCGGATGAACTCTTCTCAGCCGTTGATTTGTTTAAATGAAAAGCAACGGCCAGATGAGGAAGCTTGCGATTGTCAAATGGATCCGGTACGGCAACCCGACTCCTCAGTCTCACCCTCAACGACAAAACCAGTGTCACCATCTCCAGTTCTCCACCCAAAATCCATGTCTTCCCACCATTGATGTTTGAAACTCGCCTCAGGTTGCACGATTTTCATAACCAAAGCTTCGTTCTTTTTCTTTCTCTCACAAAAATTGCAGTCCTCCAATGGTATCGACCTCCCATGGAGTTTTCGCCCCCAAAATTGGGGACTTGGAAGCACATATAGTCATCTAGAGTTTTTCTCGAGTATGGGTTCCCTCTTTTCTGGTACTCTTGATTTCCAATTACAAAATTTATGGTTTTTTTTTTTTTTAATATTTTGATACGAAATACCAGAATTGAGATTTTTCCTTTCAATAACTAGTTAGCGAATCGATCCGTTGTTGTACAAAACAAGACTGATCATGTACAGACTGATCATGGTTTCAATTGTGAATGGTTAGTTGGATACTCGGAAGATTCTTGGAACAATGGAATTTTGTACATGATTAGTCTTGTTTTGTTTTAAAATGCCAGGCTTAGTTATGAACTGATGTGGTTCATTTTTGTTTGTGTAATGGTTCCAGAAAATATGATGCCAGGCTTAGTTATGAACTGATGCTCTCTGTGATCATGTTTCATTTTGTTTGTGTAATGGTTCCAGAAAATATGATGTTTCATTTTGTTATGAATTGATGTGGATTGATCATGGTTTTCGTTCTATTGTCTTGCTATTGAGTTTGTTTGCATTTAACCATCATGTCAATGTAGATGCAAAAGTTCAAAGTCAATAATTTGTTATGAATTGATGTGGACTGATCATGTCTTCACAATAGATTTTTGTAGTGGAGATTTGCTTATCATCCACTAGGCAATTTGATGCATTCTAAAATTCTTTTTCATGTGAACCAAGTGCTCAATATAGCTATCAACTGGCCTTGTTATCCAGTAATAGGAACTACTTTGTAAACATCCATCTCTCTAATGGAAGAGGGAGTTGATGTTGTAGCAGCACAAGAGAAAGCCATGCTTGACGAATGTGAAGCATTGCTGGATTCAGCAGCAGTTATGCTGGTACAATAATGTGGCCATAAGTTTTTACAAACAGTAAATACTTTTCTTTAGTAACACAGCAACTAAATATTTTAGCCTTCGGCTTCTGTCAAATCTACATTCTCTTCTGTGCTCAGTAGTGCCTTGTGTTCTCCAAGTTATTCTGTGTCCTAGTTCTTCTGAAATAATTGGCTTCTGTTAACTTTTGATTCTTCATCAAAGCAGGTAGAGGAAAACAGCCTTAAGACGCAACTCATACAAATGAAACAAGATTTGGGAACTGTCAGCAGCCAATTCTGGCAACCAAGACAGCTTCTTGACCCTAACTAGCCTCTAAGCTAATTATACAAGCTTTTCCAATTCTGAAGGGATGCATACTCGGGCAGAGATATAAGTGTCTCCTCGTTTCTCTGTGAATGTAAATTGAGTTTTTAGCCTCAGGATGTCAACATGTTGTATTCCATTCTTTTCTTCTTCTGTTCTGAGCAAAGAGACATCGGCTCCATGCTTTCCATGGGTAGCTTTTTGCATTACACAAATGAAAAGAAAATGCAAAGGAAGCAAAGTACTTGATGTCAATGCAGATGCAAAAGTTCAAAGGAAATGAAATAGAAAATATATGTAACCATCATGGTTTTCGTTCTGTTGTCTTGCATTTGACTGATTTGAGTTTGTTTGTATTTAACCATCATGTCAATGTAGATGCAAAAGTTCAAAGTCAATAATTTGTTTTGAGTTATCATGTTTCATTTTGTTTGTGTAATGGTTCCAGAAAATGAATAAGGAACTATGGGATCAAAAGTGCAATTCTGCAGCTGTATGCAATTTGGGACTAAAACAACCTTGTTTGTTAATAAATGTCTGCTGCCAGTGGTGCCTGCTGATACCAAAAATAACAAATTGCAGGAAAACAACAACCACAAGTCCACAACCAAGAAAGCTAACCTTTCTCCAGAATTGCACAAGCAAACTCTGTGTTCTTAAAAAATGCACAAAACAACAACCACAACCAAGAATACAAAATGCACCCAAATTAAAGCTAAACCTGCTAACAATTTCTCAATGTGGTATAATACAACATTCATGTAGACTGATTTCATTCCTTCCATAATACTATGAAGTACAAAATAAAAAGAACCTTCCAGATTGGCACGATCACAGGTCTGTGTTCTCAGAAAATGCAGATTACATTGACAAAGTCTATACATTGATTTTGTAGATCTAAGAGCTCACCTTACTACTAAAAGTATTACACAAATAAACAGATTCCCAAACCCACAGCCAATATATTATATGCGAAAACCAATCCACCAGATCTAGATAGAAATAGTCTTGCATCCAAAACCTGAAGAATCAAACACACCATAACTCGTCTTGTTCCAGATGTTTTTTGGATTGTCCTTGATGACTTGTTTCCTGAAGAATCAAAAATAAGAAATTAACATCGATTGAAGAATGACCATGAACCCCAAAAACTCTATCAAAAATAAGAAACAAACATAAAGCTCTCTAAGTCGTAGAAAATATTACACACTTGTGGAAACCAGATAAAGTGATAGAAGTTCCAGAGTTAATGAAATCTACACTAGCAAGCTTGATTCATACACATAGCAGCAACAGAAACTAAGGACAATAGATACATCAATGGATCAATTCGCCAACTAGTTATTGAAAGGAAAAATCTCAATTCTGGTATTTCGTATCAAAATATTCAAAAAAAAAAAAAACCATAAATTTTGTAATTGGAAATCAAAAGTATCAGAAAAGAGGGAACCCATACTCGAGAAAAACTCTAGATGACTATATGTGCTTCCAAGTCCCCAATTTTGGGGGCGAAAACTCCATGGGAGGTCGATACCATCGGAGGACTGCAATTTTTGTGAGAGAAAGAAAAAGAACGAAGCTTTGGTTATGAAAATCGTGCAACCTGAGGCGAGTTTCAAACATCAATGGTGGGAAGACATGGATTTTGGGTGGAGAACTGGAGATGGTGACACTGGTTTTGTCGTTGAGGGTGAGACTGAGGAGTCGGGTTGCCGTACCGGATCCATTTGACAATCGCAAGCTTCCTCATCTGGCCGTTGCTTTTCATTTAAACAAATCAACGGCTGAGAAGAGTTCATCCGCAGTTTTAGAAACTCACGGACGTCCTCTTTCGAACCCTCCCGTATATATATATATATATATATATATATATATATATATATATATATATATATTCTGATGTGAATTTCACACCAAAGCTAGTACTGTACTGCAAAAATTATATTGAAAAATGTTTAAGATACCATATGAACACATTTCAATTACAAACCAACAATCACAATTGCAACACCAACCAAAGGTTTTGCAAAATCACAAGCATCAAAATACCTAAAACTACTAATCTTCTTGTTGAACTTAAAGAGTTACAAAGCTAGTGGCCAAAACTTCTGAACCATATGTATGGTAATAACGAACATCCTCCTTGCTTAATTGTAACATTCCTCACCAAAAGACATGTTGAAAGACCTGCACATACAAAGACAATACTCAATAGCTTTTCTGTATCCAGCAGTAAATATTTGCAGAAAAGGTGGAACAACCTTGTTAACTCTGTATATGTTTCTCTTTGTATCAAAGCCAGAGAGAGTAACAAAGAGTAATGAATTGTGTTATATATATGGCATGGGTTCCCAACTTCCTATCTCAGACCATAATGCAAATTAATAAGTAGCTCAAGGCAATAAAGGAGTGGGTAAATGTATATTATGCCAAAAGATTAATAATTAGTTATACCTCCATTGAGTCAAATGACCTGAGGCTTAGAAAATGGATTTTTAACAGCAGCCTCAGTGAGCCAGTAAAAGAGGGCTCTTCCAACCCAGTGATTTACAGTAATAACCTACATAACTTTTTTTTTCTATGAACTTTTGAAACAAGATGGTCGATAACCAACTTAGTGATGAAAGAATGCAGCAAGATTTTTG
Organism: Rosa chinensis; assembly: GCF_002994745.2. NCBI lineage: Eukaryota > Viridiplantae > Streptophyta > Magnoliopsida > Rosales > Rosaceae > Rosa > Rosa chinensis. Next base: position 36,042,065 of record NC_037093.1, on the reverse strand, counting down.
TAATAATAATATGGCGATGATAGTATGCAGCAACATTTTCTTTCTACCAAGTCTAATGGTAAAAGGTTAATAAATGCCGCATACCTCTTTCAAAGTTGGTACAAGCCTTTCGTTGTAAGACTGCTCAATGTGCCCCGAAATTCAACATAGGCTGGAATTACATTGGATGCAGTCCCTCCTCAAACATAAGTGACAAACATAACCTTCATCAGAAAACTAGCTATTAGGACCTTATTACAGTGGAGGTTCTTATGTTTTCGTTACTGTTATATGCATACTCAACCAGCATAAAAAATTTATAACTAATGAAACATAGGGGGTTTCCTTCCTCCAATGACTGTTAGTACAAATAAAATTTGCAATAACTCTTTGCCCTACAATGGAGCAATTGGATATTAAAGCTGACCAACTGAAATAGAAGAAGGCTTTAACTGAGATTATGTAGAGCCATAATATCAGTGCTTTCAAACATTTCAAGCAATAGTTCTATATCTTCACTTCCCAATTGACAAACAATTTCATTGATATTAAAGCTCTTACATGAAAACTGCATAGTACATAATCTTTTGGAAAGAAAGGGACTCACTTGACTTTGGAGGGGATTAATTTCTCTTGAGATGAGCCAGTGGCGCGCGGATCCAGAATTCATCGTATCTGCGAAATAATTGTAAAAATGGTTAAGCATAGACATGCCATGAAGAACGAAATGTCATATTAAGTTAGGCTCAAGTCTCTCAAGCCCACAGTTTCTGAGATATGTCTATGGCTTATTACAGTGTTGAAAAGTCAGTTAGGATCTTGATTATATTGTGTCAGGAAAAAAAAAAAAAAGGGAGGAAGAAAGTGCAGCAGATAAAGCCAAATACAATTAGTTTTGTTTGAATAATGTACTCAATCTCCTCAAGTTGGCTGGAACTCCATAAGTATAACATGATCTAAACAAGTCGATATATAATTCTTGATAATTGATTTTCCATACATGAATTCGAGCATAACAACTCCAAAACCATACATGCATACACATCTTTTTTTATTGCATTAGGAGATATATCACTCTGAGTGCTATGAAACATGCTAATAACCTTGGAGGTCAAGCATCATGTTTCCTCGATCTGTATCTATGCAATAAAGAAAATTGTTGCAGAAAAGAGTAATCATCAAGACATGTATCCAATTGTACATGCATATCCAGATTATTCCAATTACAGGGCAAGTGAGCAACTAGTCCAACTAAAGTTTTAAACTAAGTAACTAACAAACCAATCCAACAAATAACCCAGATTCATTAAACTAAGGAATCCAAACAAATAACGAACAACTCTGCCTCATTAAACAACCCAGATTCATTAAACTAAGGAATCACAAACAAATAATCCAGATTCATCAAACAATCCATACCATTTTCGTTGGCAAGTTCTGCCGCAAATAACTCTGCCCTCATCATTCTTCTGCTATCGATGGCACACAAAACAATCCTCAATCCACTGCTAAATCAAAATCCACGAAATTGAATTCAACATTAATCCTTAACCCTAAAATTTGCTCCAAATTAAATGAATTAAATTGACAAAATTGAAATCATACTTACATTGAATTGATTGATTGCCCCAAATTGAAGAGGAAGAGTAGAAGACGAAGAGATGGACAGAGTCTCCGCCGCAAACCGAAACACTGCTCCTTCCAATGGACAGAGGCTCCCTCTTACTACGGTAAACATTTGCCATTGTAAATTATAAGACTTAATTGCGACGGAACATTTTCCGTCTCAATTGCTACAGCAATCAATTGCTACAGCAATCAATTGCTACAGCAATTGGTGTCGAATAAAAAGGCGAAGCAATTGAGGTTTTTTTTAGTAGTGTGAGCAGGTTTGAAAGGGTAATATTTGAATAAGCCTTTTTGTTAAGTGCTTGAACTTTTCATGATTGATTCCTTCAAGATTCTAATGGATTCAAATTTGCTCACCATCTTTGGTTAGGTGATGATACCACCACGCCATCAAATTTCGCCATGTATTTCATAATATAACTATGGTTAACTCTTCAGATTAATACTAATAAATTAATATTTGTTTTAGGAAAACGATATTTGAGTGAGAATTGTTGTACTTTCATTGATAATGGGGGCCTCTTTATATAGAGGATTACAATGCATAGAACCAGAATTGTACAAGAAAAGGTAATCATACATTGAATGTATATCACTAAGATTCTCGGAGATTATCTCTAATTAAAACCCTATTACCACTAGGTCAAGTAAGCTAGAGTTTGGGCCAGACACGATCTGGATTTACTTAAACACTCCACCTTGTGTCTCCTAAACAAGGTGCTTTTCTCGTTGCCTCGTCAAAAACCTTGCCGAGTAACAAAAATCCAGTGGGACAAAAATAACCTCGGTCGAAGGAGAAAAAAAGCACAACACACCCTTCACGTTTCGAGATCAACATGTAGACATCTCCCCCTGATGTCTGCGTCTCCCCCTGATGACTACGATCATGGGAGTTCGGATAACTTCTGCAAGCCAATGCTTACAACATGTTTCTCGAACGTGGATTTGGGCAATGACTTGGTGAACAAGTTTGTCACATTGTCCTCAGATCGAACATGGTTCATTTTGATCTTGAGGAGCTTCTGTTGTTGCTGATTGTAGAAGAACTTAGGCGATATGTGCTTGGTATTGTCACCTTTAATGTAGTCTTGCTTCATTTGCTCAATGCAAGCAGCATTATCCTCACAAATGCTAGTCGGCTTATCTGTGGTGGATTTTAAACCACAATTACTTCGAACATGCATAACTATGAATCTAAGCCACATACATTCACGTTGAACATGCGTAACTATGGATCTAAGCCATATACATTTACGAACTGTTTCGTGAAGAGCAATAATCTCTGCATTGTTCGAAGAAGTAGTGACTAAGGTTTGTTTGGTTGACCTCCAAGATATCGTGGTCTTACCAATGGTGAATACATAACCAGTTTGGGAACGACCTTTGTATGGGTCAGAGAAATACCCAGTATAAGCAAAACCTTCCAAAACACTTATGTCATTTTGGGATGGGGAAAGAGAACGCAGACCACTGTTGGTGGCGTTCGTGGTATATGATGGGTCTAAATCCATCGTCTCTCTGTAGGGATATAACAAGCCCATATCAATCGTACCACTTAGGTATCGAAAGATATCTTTAACACCAGTCCAATAGCGTCGTGTTGACGCAGAGCTATATTTAGTTAACAAGTTCATGGCAAATGATCGAGATGTCCGGTCTTGTGCACTGTGCTAAGTACAATAATGCGCCTATTGCACTTAGGGAGGACACTTCTACCTCTAGCACATCTTCGTCGTCATCTTTCGGACCGAATGAATCCTTCTTTGGATCAAGACTATGGACGACCATTGGGGTGCTTGAAGGCTTAACTATGTCAATATTGAAACGCCTAAGCATCTTTTAGGTATAAGCTGATTGATGAATCAGGATACCATCTTCAGGGTGCTCAAGTTCCAAACTGAGGCAAAACCATGTTTTTCCAAGATCTTTCATCTCAAACTCAAATTTCAAGTGTTTAGCAGTTTCCCTTAACTCTTTAAGGGTGCCAATTATATTCATGTCATCGACATATGCCACTACTAATGCAAATCCGGAACTTGTTCTTTTTATGAACACACATGGGCATAGTTCATTGTTAACATATCACTTCCCAATCAAGTAGTCACTTAGACAGTTATACCACATCCATCCGGATTGCTTTAATCCACATAGTAAGCGTTTTAATCTTATTGCAAACACGCTCCGTGGTTTAGAGCCACTGATTTGGGTAATTGAAGTCCATCTAGGACCTTTATGTATATCTCTGTATCTAGATCCCCATATAGATACGCAGTAACCACATCCATAAGCTGCATGTTCAGTTTTTTGGAAACTACCATACTGATAAGGTAGCGGAACGTAATGACATCCATTACGCGAGAATAGGTCTCCTTATAGTCAATTCCAAGGCATTGTGAGAAGCCTTGCGCCACAAAGCGAGCTTTGTACCTTACAATCTCGTTTATCTCCACTACAACAAAATCGGGTATTAGTGACCACTTCAATATTGGTCACAAATACTATTGAATTAATGACCAATACTACCAGTTGGTCACTAATACTTTTTGGACCAACTAAATTCATTTACCCGCCTATTGTTCAAACTTTAATGACCAAAAATTTTAATATTAGTGACCATTCATGTTGGCTCACTGATATTTCTAAACTTCATAATGCATGGTTTCCGTTTAGTGACCAAATCTTTTCAATTGGAGGGATTTTTTCTCAGGCGGGTTCTTAAAACAGGCTTCTCAAAATTCAAAAATCAAATTCCTTTCCAAGCGCGCAGCGCGGCATGCTAAAGTGCTATCTTTAAGTAAAGACCCAAAAAAATTAAAATCCCTAGTTCACACTTCTCAGACCCTCTTATCTTCATCGTCCTTCTCCCTCACTCCTCTGTTCTGTTCGCGAGTCATGGTGGGTCGAGCCCTGAATTCCAACCATCTTGGACAGCCCATACGAGCCAATGACCATGTGACTCGACCTCAATTTGCTGGACAAAGATCCCAGAGTTAGCCGCCATGTTATGGGCTTCGAGCCGAGCACATTACGATTCTGTTTCGATATCCTGGATTAAAGGTTTGTTTTTGGTAAGCAAGCTTGGAGATTTGATTTTGTGGGTGCACTTTGTTGTAAGTTGAGGAAATTTTCTGAATTGAGACTTCATCATAAAAGGATTTCTAGGGATTTATCTTTTTGCTTAATATTCTGTCCAAGTTTTGCAGTTTGTCCCTCCTCGTTCCCAGAAAGAATCGCAAGGCATTTGGCATCAGAGCTTTGACCGACGCCGGAGCTGCTGCGGCGGTTGATGTTACTCATCCTTATTTGGTCAAAATCCCCGTTGGTGATTATGCACGTGAGTTCTTTTGTCCCAATTCTGCTTCTGTTCATTTCTAGATTTCTTATTTCCACAAATGTATCTTGAATTATAGATAGGCACTATTGTTTCATGAAATAGTATAGTTAGTTTACCAGTGCAGTTGTATCGAGTTGTGTATTTATGGAATCATGGTTGATTTATTTGGCATCTTTACGGATTTTGATTGAGACAGGTCATATTGGGAGACAAGCCAGTGGTTCTCTTATCGTCATAGATGGAGAAACTGTAAGTTATATATACTCACTACCTCATCCTCCTCCTACCCTTGTACTCTTTTATCTTCACTTACACTAGTAACTGGTTTTCGTTTCTATCATTGCTTCAGTTTGTTTGCTGTTTTTTTTTTTTTTTGGGATACCTCCTTTATTGCTGAACACTAAGATTGGGAGTGAATATGTTTTTTTTTTTTTGCTCTCCAATCTACTATTAATTTTCCAATCACCAAGTTAATCACCACGACTACACAACAGAAAGGAGATGTATGATCATTGTTATAGACTTATATCTTATATATGGTTGAACTCTGGGTTTCTCTTAGTGAAGATTTATCACATTTATGTTTCTTTTTGTAGATTTTTTACACATCTGTTTGTTTGGCTGATGCTCCAAGTGAACTGTCAGACTTTTTCCCTCTTTCCTTTCATTATCAGGACTGTTTTTCGGCAGCAGGTTGGACTAGGTATGGCTTGGAACTTTTCCCCTTATTTTGATTGCTTTAATGTTTACTTGTTTTTTGAATTATTTCAATTGCTTGTATCTGTCACTATTACAGTGGAGGCTTTTTCAAACGAGAAGGAAGGGCAAAAGATCACAAGGTACATGCACAATTTTTTGGTATTAAGAACCCATCTCTGGTTTTTTTTAGTTTTGGATGAAGCTGTCATGATATATCAGACATTCAGTTTCAAATTTTTATTTCATGCGATATCTAGGACAGATACATTAGCGCTAAAATAAAGTTAAAAAATAAAATAAAACTATAAAACAGGAATTTAGTTAGTGTAGAAGTGCGTTCAAGTGCCTAAATGCTTATAATATGTACTTTAATTCAATTACCTGGTCTAGAGTCTTCAATTATGTACTGCTTAGTACTCCACCTACATGGGTAAGTGTATGATTCCATCTTAGAGTAATTGATTAACATCGATCGCTATAAGTACTTGCCGTTGCTGCTATGGCTGCAGAAAAAGCCAAGCCAAGGATCATCACTTTCTGTAGTTGTCTAGTTGACAGACATGATGATCTATACACATCAAGAAAATCAATTAACTCATATGTAAAACATGGCATATATGCATGATATTTCACTGTTTCATTGGATCATATATATCCTGAACATGTATATTTCCAATTCCATGGTTGGTAATGAAAGTAAAAGCAGCAAAAGCAACTGAGACAGATAGTGATCGATCATTGAGTAGTCAAGTTTGAGAGTACATGCTTATCCAATATTACAAACAGTAATTACTCTGTAGTTGGTTAACTACATATATAACAACCACTTAAACTAAACCACTTCTACAACAAATAAGGAAGAAGATAGGTTATACTACATAATTAAAACTGAAACTATGACAAATAAAGGAGAAATCAATAGTAAACGTACTACACTCACCAGTAAATATGAATACTTACAAATATTGGGATTTTTTTGACCAAGTTTTCTAACCCTGGTCTGTTTACTAATTTTTTTTCTTTTTGACGTGGGAAATGAAAGTGTGCAACAGTTTGCCTTCTTAAATTGTATTGTATGTGTGTAAAAGCTAGGTAACAGGAATTAGGGATCTTAAAAGTATCAATGCATGTTTGATTCTTACTGTCAGATATTATGAAAAAGAAATGTCTTTGGGTTTGAATCTTTTATTTAGAGTTTTAGTCTTCCACTCCTTTCTCAGCCGCTATAAATGGAGTGGCCAATTAGCAATTCTCTCCATAAATATGAGTGAAGGGTGAGGTTATGAGTTTATTTTCCATGCCAAAAAGATTGCATTATGTATTTTAGTGAGTGATGAATTTATCAGTTATTACGTGATTGCATTACCACAAAAGAAATTGTTAGATATGGTCATTTGTTCTTTCTTACCTTTTTTGCTTATGTTTCTCCTAATGGGTAGCTTGAGCAATCAAATAGATCAGAGACAATTTTGTTTTTACTGGTTGTATATCCTCCATACAGTGTTAATTTCATTCTTAATTTTTTTTTACTTCTCAAAATTCTATGTCAATATCGTTGCTCTGCAATTTTTTCACTTGATTAAGTTTTATGTGCTACTCACATTGTCTTTTCAGTGATTTCTGAGGTTGTTATATCTTTTCATGATTGAATATTTGATCATATAACTACGCTATAATAAGATAGAATATTTGATCATATAACTACGCTATAATAAGATATAATAAAGCATGAACTACTATGGTGCTTCAATGAAGTTCCTATAACTAGGTAACCTAATTGTATTAAAACTTTTGAGCAGTATAGTACTGGTAAGTAGTTCATAGAGGTCTAGAGACTAAAGTAAAGATTAAACTTTTGTGTAGCTTGGGCTGACAAAACTTTATTATTTGGGACTGGTTCAAAGAGTTGAAATCTTACATTAGTTATAGAAGAAAATGGAAAAGTAACCAGAGTCTTTGGTCTGGAAAAGTACTCTTTTGATGTTCAAAATGATTGCTTTTGCTATAAGTTATTATGTGATTGCATTACCACAAAAGAGGGCCCCAAATGTTCCACTTGGTGAGACTGTGAGAGCAAGGCTGAAACAATTTTCTGTAATGAACAAACTGAAAAAAAAGAGCTCTTGGGTTAAGTTTTTTATTTTTTTTATTATCCTTTTAAATATTATTGATGTCCCCCATAATTATGGAAGGAATTTATGTTGTGTCACTTGTATATTGTGTGGAAGTTGGCCTTTCTTCTTATATGCTTCAAAATTTATGTCATTTGATGTTTGAACTTTTTGAGTATCTTATATGCAGGTCATAGTCGAGCATTTGTCAGTTGAGGAAATAGCTGGCATAAAGGAGGCATTTCAATTGATGGATACTAACAACAAAGGCAAGGTATCCCTGGATCAGCTTTGAAATGGAATACAAGAACTCGGCTAGCAGATTCCTGACTGAGATCTACAAATACTAATGGAAGCTGTAAGCATCAATTTGTGCTTCATGGTGTAACAGGGTATTTGTTTGACTGCGATTTGTGATATAAATTACGCTTTGGTTACTCCCCTTAACCATAGTTAAACTTCTTACCTGCATTTATTTACCTCCATGTCAGTAGATTTGATTGAGTTTATGTCTAGTTTGTATTAAATTTTAGTGCTAAGAACAGATTCAAAATGAGGAGTTAAGGGACATTCAAAGCCGGTGCAGGTCAACAAAATGAAGAGTTGAGGCAGTGAAGGCTAGAGCCGCTCAACAAAATGAAGAGTTAGAGGCACTAAAGGCAAGACAAAATCATATTGACACTTTTACTTAAACTGATGGCGCAATTTTCCTCCCAAAACTGAAGCTATGCATACATGATTCACTTTTATTGTTGCAATTATATTATCATAAAACATAATTATAGTGCATATAGTGAATACTAGACCTTTCTTAGATGCAACTCTTACCTACAATAGCATAAAGATTATAACTTGCTATATGTTTTGTTATATTGCAGATGGTCAAGCTTGAAAAAAGTACATGTTGCAAACTATCATTGAAGGCTTATTGAACTTCTAGAAAGACTTATATGTATTTCTGTTTATTTTGAAATTGCTATGAAGGATGGATATTGACAATTGTATATTTTGGATTTGCGAAGTTAGTATTTCATGATGGACTTCATGTCTTATTGGATTGGATCGGTTTAATATAGATAATTGGTTTCAGAGTACGCTTCATTTTGTTGTGTTCGAATATAGAATGCTACTTTGAGTAGGTTATTGCATAAAAAATTGAACAATTAATGTCTATGTATTTAAAATATTTTGATTTGTTAGTGAATGGTTTTTAATGACCTAATAATATGGTCACTAAAACCATGCAAGTGAATGGTTTTTAATGACCAGATTTAGTGACCATTGATAACACCTTTAGTGATGAACATGGTCACTAATATCATTATTATTTGTGATCATAAAACCGTGGTCACTAAAGACTTTTTGAATTAGTTACCAACAGTCGTAAGTTGGTCACTAAATAGAATTAGTGATGGACCTATAGTGACCACCCAAATTTGGTCACTAACCATATTTAGTGACCAAATTTGCTAGTTTCAGTGACCAATGCAGTGGTCATTAATACCCAATTTTGTTGTAGTGCTCATTACGCTTTCTAACAAATACTCATTTATGACCAACTGGTTTGGTGTTGGGCGTATTGGCACAACTGGCATGAATACCTTTCTTTTCGCTAGAGAATCAAGTTCTGCCTGGATTGCATCTTTCCATTTTGGCCAATCAACTCGACGTTAGCATTCATCAACCGAGCGTGGTTCGATGTCATCGGTCTCAATAATCTCACACGCTACAGAGCACGCGAATACATCATCAATGATGATGGAGTTCCGTTCCCACGTCTCATGTACACTAGTGTAATTTACAGAGATCTCTACGTTCTCAAGGATAGGGTCTGACATTGAGGCGTCCCCCAAAGATGTCTCTTCTACATAACCATAATCCGGAACATTCTCATAGGACGGATTTTGAGTATCGACGATCAAAGGATTTGTTTGTGCCTGATTCGCCCTAGTCCCCCAAAGATGTCTCTTCGACATAACCATAATCTGGAACATTCTCATAGGACGGATTTTGAGTATCGATGATCAAATGATTTGTTTGTGCCTTATTCGCTCTTGCTAGTGGGACATGAGGCCATAGACTCCACATCACTGCCAATATGGGCAGTTGCGCCATCTCCTAGTACCTTAGGAGTGGCGTTACATCCAGTATTTGGGACGTGAATCCTTGTAGGCACATTTGCAGTAAGTATATATGATCTCGTCACTTTAATTAGCAACATCAGAAAACACATCAGGCAGAGTATCTGCTACGTTTTGGAGCTCGATTATTCTTCGCACTTAGAGTTCAGAATGTGCAGTACTGGGATCGAGATGAGATATAGTGGGGATAGACCACAACAATTCCTGTCGTTCCTGTTGAACATTCATATTCTTGTCTCCCCTAACGATGGGAAGACTATCTCACCAAAGTAACAATCCGCAAATCTAGCAGTAAAGAGATCGCCTGTCAAGGGTTCCAGGTAGCAGACAATAGTTGGAGCCTCATATCCAATATATATGCCCATTCGTCTCTATGGACCTATCTTAGTACGCTGTGGCGGTGTAATAGACACGTAAATTGCACACCCAAATATGTGTAAGTGTGAGATATCAGGCTCGTACCCAATCACTAGCTGTAATGCAAAATAAGGCTGGGTGGTAGGGGGTCGTAGATGAATTAGCGTCGCTGCGTGCAATATTACATATCCCCAAGCGGAAACAGGGAGATTGGTGCGCATAACCAATGCCCGAGCTATCATTTGTATTCGTTTGATAGCCACTTCCGAGAGACCATTTTGGTATGAACATGGAGAACTGGATGCTCTCCATCAATCCCCAGTGACATGCAATAGTCATCGTGTCACGCCCCTGATTTTACACACATGAAAATCGATATATATAACCCCATAATTATATATGCGTGAACGTCCAGTCATCAATACAAAATACCTGAAATCTTTTTCCCTTAAACTTACACACTTATTGATGCCCTGAACCCTCAAAGTTAATATACACCCACTCCAAAGAGTTATATATTACACAAGCTTACGAATTAAATTGTCAACAACAAGATAAACGTAATGCTCCTCAGAGCTCACTACAACGGAAGTCCAAATAACGGTAAAGTCACAAAATTGGCTTCCTACCGTAAAGCTGCTAGCTCGCTGCCTCAACCTCGATTATCCTAACCTGCAGGATTAACCCCTACACCGTTGGAATGGTGCACCGGGTTGCCACACAACAAACCCGGTAAGCTTTTGCAAGCCCGTATGAGTAACTCAAACCACACACAACTAACTGTCAAAAATAAGGAAAACAACTCACGCTTTGATTCCTTAAAACACGAAATAAAGGAGAATAACTCACACTTTAATTTCCTTTCAAATTGAAATAAAAGAAAGCAACTCACACCTTGTTTCCTTTTAAAACGAAACATAGAAAACAACCCACACTTGAATTCTATCAATAAAACATAGAAAACAACGCACACCTTGAATTCTATCAGTTGTACCATAAGCGTACCCTAGAAAGCAACTCACACCTTAATTTCTATCAGTAAAACATAGAAAGCAACTCACTCCTTGATTTCTATCAGTAAAACATAGAAAGCAACTCACTCCTTGATTTCTATCAGTAAAACATAGAAAACAACTCACACCTTGTTTCCTATCAAATGTACCATAATCGTACCATAGAAAGCAACTCACACCTTGATTTCTATCAAAACGTTAATAAGGAAAACAACTCACACCTTGTCCCCTTAAAAACCATTAATAAGGAAGCAACTCACACCTTGTTCCCTAAAAATACGTAATGTCATGAGTTGTAAATAACCAATTCCCGTTACCCCATGAATTACCTATATGGCAGACAGATTAGAGCTCTAACTGAAAAACGTAACCACTCGTCCGGCCAAAGACGTGGTCACCTGAGATTCTGCCCAAGGTCTTAGACCTTCGATCCTCGGGCCGCAATGTCCCTTGGAGCAAAACATTAAAGGAGTCGCATTGGACCCAAAATGTTACACAAATCACAACGCTTTTGAAAACAATCGAAATCAACATTTCCATAATTATTGTTTTCCAAAAAAGCCATAACACAAAACAATAAAAAGCATCAATTCATGCCTATTGTTTTCATACCCAAATCTCAACACTTTTCTCAAATCTCAACGCTTTTCAAAACAAATCGAAATCAATCATTTCCACAAATCATTTGTTTTCCAAAAGCCACACCCCAAAACAATAAAAAGCATCATTTCATGCATATTGTTTTCATAAATCCACAAACCACCAAAACATATATATTTCACGTAAACATATATCTACTAATACATGAATACGTATGTATATATATACATCCCATAATATACATATATACACACGTAATCATCTACTCAAAAGTGCCACTAATACCATCTATAGTTTGCAGTTAACTAAATAACTCTCAAAATAATAAGGGTATTCCCGTTCGTGAAATGAACTTCGTGAGATTACTCACCTCGAAACTCCCGCTGCGTCTTCTATACAGAACCGAACTAACACTATCACCAACAACTCGTCCAATTCACCTTTAGAAGCACCTAATCACCAATGATCAAAATCAGTAACGATTCACATTTGATTTAAGTCCGAAACCCTTGTTTTGAACTAAAATCCCCAAAGTGGCGCCAATCGAGGCAAAACCACATCCGAGACCTCCCGAAGTCTCTGGAATACGTCCACGATCGATGTGACCAAACCACAAGTCGATCGGACGCTCAAATCCTCACGGATAGAATAATCGATCGGTATGAAATTGCAAAAATCATAACAATTCCATACGAACTCCAAAATTTGCATATTATATATCGAAACGCTCGTATCAACGAGTAGAACATATATAATACCAAAAACAGTTCCTTTAGTGGCCGGAACACCGCCGGAACGCCACCACAGACGGTGGTGCACCGCCACCGGCCAAAACACATTATTTCACAAAACTCCCAACATCAAAGTTCTTCATCTAAGCATGCTTGTGAATTCTCATAACTAGCTCGAAGTCAGAAAACAAGCTTAAGGGATCGAAAACTACCTCACAAGCCGTGAACAGTAATCCCAACTGAGTTGATCGAATTTTCACGTGAATCGATCCAAACAACCACCATGGATCGACCTGGGAGCTTGTTCTGAACTCAACCCAAGAAAATCGAAGCCGTGCCGACGTCGGAACTGTGTTTTCCGGTCGGGTCCGATTTCTCCAGTCTGCACCGCCTTGAACTGCCACCGAGACGGAGAATCGCCGTAAGAGAACACCAGAGGGACGACCAGACGGAGGAGACGACCCTGCTGGCCAAGTTTCAAGGCCGGAGACCGCCGCAGTTGGCCGGAAAAGTCGGGTCTGATCGGCCGGGTTCGGGTCGGGTCAGGCGGTTTTCTTCGATACTGAGGGAGCGGACGAGAGAGAAGAGAGAGAGAGGGAGTGGCTTCCGGAAAAGGAAAATGAGGAAATGAATATATTTTCTGATTTTTCCTTTATATACTAAAACGGAAACTTTTTCCAATAGCCATAACTTCCTCATACGAACTCCGATTCTCGCGTTCCACATGTCCACGAACTCGTATCGACGCGCTCTACAACTTTCGTGAAGGAAGTTTTCGGAGAATCCCAACGAATAAAAAGTCAACCTTTGGCAACCCCCCTAAAACCATATTCTTCAATTAATTATTCGCCCGAAACACTTCCGCTCCATCCACGAGCCACGAAACCGTCCAATAGTTATAAAATTAATTCCGGAAAATCCTCGGAAAATAATTATGAATTTCCGGGGCATCACATTCTACCCCCCTTAAAGAAATTTCGTCCCGAAATTTACACGCACCAATCCCACAAGTACGCATAAACCAAGCTCAAATCCAATTTTCATTCTCAGCAAGAATTCCTTCATTTCAAAGTACGACTTACCTCGATCAATAGTGGATACAGGTACTTCACCTAGTATCTCAACAGTAGGAATCGTTACCACACCACTTGGTGGTAATCCAATCATTTTATGAATTCCCATCCTCGTACCCTGCCCACTAAAACTCTTGTGACCGCAACACTACACACAGATCACACAAAAGTCCAGAATCCTGTTATCACAACAGTATCTGCACCACTCAACGATGATGTAACCCTTACGTTACAAGAATTGAAAATGAAACCGTCAATTCAATTCAATTCGACCAAGGCCTATGCATCACAACATGCCACACTCATAGGTCAAACTATAATCAACAAGTAAAACCTATCACAATACAACATACGGAAAGAAGTATGCAACTATCACACATCGTTCTAACAACCCAAGTAGAAATAGATAAAGTACCTTCTTCCTCGGTATTCTGTTGATCAATAGCAAACACCCTAGTCTGCCCCTGAGGCAGTTGCCTCTGCTGGTTCCCTTGTCCCCTACCCTGCTGCTGGGTACAATCCCTTGAGAAATGCCCTGTCTGGCCACAAGTAAAACACGCCAAGTTCTTCGGTTTTGTGCAAGCCTTAGCAGTATGGCCAATCTCCTTACAGTTGTAACATCTCAGAGGTGCTCCCTGCCCAACAGGTGCAGCTCTAGCAGGTGCAGCCGCTTCCCTAGCTGGCGCCTGCTGATGAGTCCTGCGCCTCTTCCAGAACCCACCCTGAGCATCTGTCCCTTCATTGCTCTCAGCAGTTGCCTTCCCCTTCCTTCGGGAGTCCCTCTCAGCCGACTCCTGCTCCTGGAAAATCAAGTTCTCCTGCTCAATGGCCATAGCCTTAACGAAAATGAGCTCTACCGTCTTCAGTTCCAGAACAGCGACATCGCGCCGGATTGAAGCATTCAGTCCCCACTGAAACTTCATAGCTAAGCTCTCAGCATCCATCTGCCTCACAAAGCGATACAACCTTGAGAACTCAGCTTCATACTCCCTCACACTCTTAGTCCCTTGGACTAACTAGATGAATTCCCTTTCCATCTGCTCCCTCACTGAAGGCGGAAAGTACTTCTTCCTGAACAGTTCCACAAAACCGTCCCAGGTCATGGCGGACACATCCATCACCCTCTGTGTGCCGCTCCACCATACCCGTGCATCGCCTTGGAGCATAAACGCCGCAATCTTCCCCTTCTCAACGTCGTCGCAGACGACCATCTCGAAGTAGGTCTTCATGTTCTCGATCCATTGATCTGCCAACATGTGATCCGTACCTCCCTGGAATGGAACTCCTCCCAACCTCGAAATCTCCTTTGCCAACTTCGACAAACGAGTGGGATCTACAACATTCGCAACCTCCACAACCGGTGGAACAGGCAGCTCAACATTCGATGCCTCGATATCATTCTCAAACATCTCCTCAACAGGAGGAGGAATCCTGCCCCTACCTCTGGCTCCACCCCTGCCTCTGGGTCTACCTCGACCCCTAGCTCGGCCTCCTTGTGAATCCATCACCTAGGAAGCATAACAACCTGTGATTAATACTTGTACAACTTCCAACTACAAGTATAAGTCAACAACATGACTAAATCAACCACCTTACTACGTCAGAAGATACAATTCTATCCCCTACGTAAATCTTGAGTCAAATCTAAAGGTCCTCATTCCTCAAAAGATTATAACTCCTAGAAGCTACCTTAAACTCCTACACTTGGTTCACTGAGCTAACACTACCCTGATGACTCGCAATCCAACACTCATTGCATACCCAATGACTATATCAATACCGAAGAGCATCAGATGGGGATCCGCTGCAGACGGGCCATCACTCGAGGAGTATTGATTGTCACCAAATATGCACCTTACGCTCTGATACCAATCTGTCACGCCCCTGATTTTACACACATGAAAATCGATATATATAACCCCATAATTATATATGCGTGAACGTCCAGTCATCAATACAAAATACCTGAAATCTTTTTCCCTTAAACTTACACACTTATTGATGCCCTGAACCCTCAAAGTTAATATACACCCACTCCAAAGAGTTATATATTACACAAGCTTACGAATTAAATTGTCAACAACAAGATAAACGTAATGCTCCTCAGAGCTCACTACAACGGAAGTCCAAATAACGGTAAAGTCACAAAATTGGCTTCCTACCGTAAAGCTGCTAGCTCGCTGCCTCAACCTCGATTATCCTAACCTGCAGGATTAACCCCTACACCGTTGGAATGGTGCAACGGGTTGCCACACAACAAACCCGGTAAGCTTTTGCAAGCCCGTATGAGTAACTCAAACCACACACAACTAACTGTCAAAAATAAGGAAAACAACTCACGCTTTGATTCCTTAAAACACGAAATAAAGGAGAATAACTCACACTTTAATTTCCTTTCAAATCGAAATAAAAGAAAGCAACTCACACCTTGTTTCCTTTTAAAACGAAACATAGAAAACAACCCACACTTGAATTCTATCAATAAAACATAGAAAACAACGCACACCTTGAATTCTATCAGTTGTACCATAAGCGTACCCTAGAAAGCAACTCACACCTTGATTTCTATCAGTAAAACATAGAAAGCAACTCACTC
Organism: Rosa chinensis; assembly: GCF_002994745.2. Classification (NCBI taxonomy): domain Eukaryota; kingdom Viridiplantae; phylum Streptophyta; class Magnoliopsida; order Rosales; family Rosaceae; genus Rosa; species Rosa chinensis. The sequence continues at coordinate 36,025,802 of NC_037093.1, read as the reverse complement.
CTTGATTTCTATCAGTAAAACATAGAAAGCAACTCACTCCTTGATTTCTATCAGTAAAACATAGAAAACAACTCACACCTTGTTTCCTATCAAATGTACCATAATCGTACCATAGAAAGCAACTCACACCTTGATTTCTATCAAAACGTTAATAAGGAAAACAACTCACACCTTGTCCCCTTAAAAACCATTAATAAGGAAGCAACTCACACCTTGTTCCCTAAAAATACGTAATGTCATGAGTTGTAAATAACCAATTCCCGTTACCCCATGAATTACCTATATGGCAGACAGATTAGAGCTCTAACTGAAAAACGTAACCACTCGTCCGGCCAAAGACGTGGTCACCTGAGATTCTGCCCAAGGTCTTAGACCTTCGATCCTCGGGCCGCAATGTCCCTTGGAGCAAAACATTAAAGGAGTCGCATTGGACCCAAAATGTTACACAAATCACAACGCTTTTGAAAACAATCGAAATCAACATTTCCATAATTATTGTTTTCCAAAAAAGCCATAACACAAAACAATAAAAAGCATCAATTCATGCCTATTGTTTTCATACCCAAATCTCAACACTTTTCTCAAATCTCAACGCTTTTCAAAACAAATCGAAATCAATCATTTCCACAAATCATTTGTTTTCCAAAAGCCACACCCCAAAACAATAAAAAGCATCATTTCATGCATATTGTTTTCATAAATCCACAAACCACCAAAACATATATATTTCACGTAAACATATATCTACTAATACATGAATACGTATGTATATATATACATCCCATAATATACATATATACACACGTAATCATCTACTCAAAAGTGCCACTAATACCATCTATAGTTTGCAGTTAACTAAATAACTCTCAAAATAATAAGGGTATTCCCGTTCGTGAAATGAACTTCGTGAGATTACTCACCTCGAAACTCCCGCTGCGTCTTCTATACAGAACCGAACTAACACTATCACCAACAACTCGTCCAATTCACCTTTAGAAGCACCTAATCACCAATGATCAAAATCAGTAACGATTCACATTTGATTTAAGTCCGAAACCCTTGTTTTGAACTAAAATCCCCAAAGTGGCGCCAATCGAGGCAAAACCACATCCGAGACCTCCCGAAGTCTCTGGAATACGTCCACGATCGATGTGACCAAACCACAAGTCGATCGGACGCTCAAATCCTCACGGATAGAATAATCGATCGGTATGAAATTGCAAAAATCATAACAATTCCATACGAACTCCAAAATTTGCATATTATATATCGAAACGCTCGTATCAACGAGTAGAACATATATAATACCAAAAACAGTTCCTTTAGTGGCCGGAACACCGCCGGAACGCCACCACAGACGGTGGTGCACCGCCACCGGCCAAAACACATTATTTCACAAAACTCCCAACATCAAAGTTCTTCATCTAAGCATGCTTGTGAATTCTCATAACTAGCTCGAAGTCAGAAAACAAGCTTAAGGGATCGAAAACTACCTCACAAGCCGTGAACAGTAATCCCAACTGAGTTGATCGAATTTTCACGTGAATCGATCCAAACAACCACCATGGATCGACCTGGGAGCTTGTTCTGAACTCAACCCAAGAAAATCGAAGCCGTGCCGACGTCGGAACTGTGTTTTCCGGTCGGGTCCGATTTCTCCAGTCTGCACCGCCTTGAACTGCCACCGAGACGGAGAATCGCCGTAAGAGAACACCAGAGGGACGACCAGACGGAGGAGACGACCCTGCTGGCCAAGTTTCAAGGCCGGAGACCGCCGCAGTTGGCCGGAAAAGTCGGGTCTGATCGGCCGGGTTCGGGTCGGGTCAGGCGGTTTTCTTCGATACTGAGGGAGCGGACGAGAGAGAAGAGAGAGAGAGGGAGTGGCTTCCGGAAAAGGAAAATGAGGAAATGAATATATTTTCTGATTTTTCCTTTATATACTAAAACGGAAACTTTTTCCAATAGCCATAACTTCCTCATACGAACTCCGATTCTCGCGTTCCACATGTCCACGAACTCGTATCGACGCGCTCTACAACTTTCGTGAAGGAAGTTTTCGGAGATTCCCAACGAATAAAAAGTCAACCTTTGGCAACCCCCCTAAAACCATATTCTTCAATTAATTATTCGCCCGAAACACTTCCGCTCCATCCACGAGCCACGAAACCGTCCAATAGTTATAAAATTAATTCCGGAAAATCCTCGGAAAATAATTATGAATTTCCCGGGCATCACACATCGACCGTTTTCAAAGTAAACTCCCCAGCATTATTAAGTCGAATTGACTTAATTGGGTGGTCTGGGTAGTGAGCCTGTAGGCGGATAATCTAGGCTAGGAGTTTAGTATAAGTAGCATTTCGAGTGGACAACAGCACGACATGTGACCAGCGTGTCGACGCATCAACCAATGCCATAAAGTATTTAAAAGGTCCGCATGATGGTTGAATTCGTCCACAGATATCCCCTTGGATTCTCTGTAAGAACAGAATGAGTTTTTGGGATCCTTTTCATAGGACGGTCTAGGTCCTAATTTCCCTAAGTAGCAGGCTTTGCAAAATGAGTGAGGGGCTTTAGAAGCAACCAATGAGGATTTTGGTTGGGTCTGAGCGTCTGAAGCGCTATTGGAAGTAAAATTTGTGACTACATCACCCATCATGGCGTTGGAACCATGGAAAGTGGCACCATTGCCATGTGTGATGCCATTTATGGCATTGTCAAGGGGGACATGGGAGGCCTTGGGTCGGCAGTGGACGGCGGCGGCGGTCACACTAAGTCTGGGATCAATCTTTGATTCTTGCTTCATTTCGCTCGAAAGAATGGATGTCCGTGTGAAGTTTTTAGTATACGGATCATCATATCACGACCAAGATGTCCTAGTCGGTCATGCCAAAGCCAAAATATGTCAGAATCCAAGAGATGTTCTCTTATTACATTATTGGATTCAATAGGTCGAATGGTAGTGACATAAAGTCCACTAGATTGACACATAAGCTTCTCTAAGATGCGCTTTCGTCCGCAATCATTAGAGGTAATGCAAAGGAACTCTTTTCCGTTTTTAGTATGCGTTTCCTCATGGAATCCTTTGGCTCAGATATCTTTAAAACTCAATAAGGTTCGATTTGCCTTAGGAGCATAGAGAGCTTCTACGACATTAATCAAGGTGCCATTTGGCAAGAGAAATTGGGTCATTCCATGTCCTTGAACTAATCCTGATAGCCCAGCCATTGTAGTCACAAAGGAATATGTAGGCAACATATCCAAGAATAATTGCCTATGGTGGAGAATGGTGTGCGTAGTCGCACTATCGGCAAGACATTGCAGTTCGCCATAATTCATTCCTAAAAGAAAACGCTTGTAATTAAAAAGGAGTCATAAAGATAAGAACTCAACTTTTATTAATAAGCTAATGAAATTACATCATTGTCTCTTTAACTATAGAGAATCTAATCCAAAAAACTAGCTAATGCAAAACAATGGTAGTCATCTAACTTCTTTCGGTAGCTCCAAAGCAAATGTGACCAGGTAAGTAGAGAAATGTCAGTGGAGCAACACTCGCTTAAGTACCACTTATCTCAAAACCTTCCTAGACATCACACTTATTTTGGGTGAGCCTACTTTGAAGAAAGACTAAACCATTCGCATTTACTACAAAAATAATATGGCAATTGCCTACATCTCTTGGAAAATATAAACGACTTAATCAAAATCCCCCAATCTCTGGATCTTGGCCTTTGAAGTCTTCCACCCTCAGATCGAGATCGCCATCTTGTTCTTCTTGTTCCATGTAATGTGCTTCCCTTACTTCACGATACATCTTGTATGCGTTTGCAACATTCTCGGATGCTTTACACACCCTGGCCCAATGTCTGGATGTTCCACACCTAAGACAAGCATCTTTATGGTCAGACACCCTTGATCGAGGTGCTTTAGGAGTGCGTTGAGGACGACTTCTATTCTTGGTTGCGTCACCACCATAGCTGGAGGCTTGGCCTCTCTCTCTTCAAACGTTGACCTCCACGGTTTTGTGTATGCCTATCTTGGTAGTTTTCTTCATCTTTGGGGCGAGAATATGGATCAAAATATCCAGAATTTTCCATTTCCTTAGGGTTTCGCTCCTTGCGCCCTCTCTTAGGAGCGCGACTATAATTAGACTCCGGAATTAGCTTTGTTCCCACGGGTCTAGAGTTATAGTTCTTCACAAGTATGTTGCCGTGCTTTTCAGCTGCGTTCATGGCTCCAATAAGCTCATGAAATCTTGTGATGTGTTCGGCGTTGACATCAATCCGATAGTTCTTGGCTATCATCAATGCAGAGACGGGGAAGGTAGAGAGAGTCTTCTCGATCAGCATCGTATCAGTGATTTTTTGCCCATAGAATTCCATCAAAAACTTGATACGAAGTGCTTCCGAATTGTAGTTAAGTACAGACTTGAAATCACATAAGCGAAGGCTATGCCATCTCACTTCTAAATCAGGAAGCAGGGAGTCATGAACGTTGCCAAAGCACTGCTCAAGTTCTACCCACAGCTTTCTAGGGTCTTCCTCATTGAGATACTCATTTTGGAGCGCGTCATTCATGTGCCTTGTCATGAGAATTATGGCTTTAGCTTCATTTGACTCTCTCATAGCTCTATTCACTTCAAAAATGGCAGCTTGTTGAGGAGTAAGCACGTTCTGACTCAGCTCATGGATCGTATCTAGGATCCCATCAGCCTTAAGATGCTAGTGCACATCAGAAACCCACTTGTGGTATCCTGCGCCTGTTGTCTCTAGTGGAGCGAAGCTCAACTTGTTCAGGTTACTCATCCTGAAAAACAACAAGAAAGTAGGGTTAGTTTTTGAGCGAAAAAGGCTACCACGAAAACAATAAAAATTTCTAAAAGTAGTTGCTTCCAAGAAATTAGGAATTTCCCGGCATAGTCGTTTCCAAGAAATTCGATTCCAAGAAGGGTTGGATTAGATCGAAACAATGATGTTTGTGGTCGATCGTTTCTTCTCAACAAACTCTAAGTTTGGAGGACTCTACAAGCTCTAAGCTTGGAGTTGGCATGAACCCCCATAGTTCTTCTTAATTAGGTCTCCCCTATGATAAAGAAATAGTTCTTCTTAATTAGGTCCCCTAGAAAAAAAGAATAAAAACTTTTAGTAAAAATTACCTCGAAATAGGTTGCCGAAAAATTTGGCCGGAAAAAGTCTCCAGAAAGTGGTTGACTGGAGGAACTGGGCCTATGGGCTGGGCAGAATTGCTGGGCCGGTGCCTTTTTTTTTTTTTTTTTTTTTTTTTTAAATTTCAGGCCCGCTGCTTTTTTTTTTTCTTTACTTTTCCTTCTGGGCTTCTAGGCTTTTGGGCTTCTGGGTTGCAGGGCTTCTGGCATCTGGGCTGACAGGAGCAGAAGGATTAGGGCAGACGGCGGTTCAAAAGGGTGCATCTTTTCTTGTGGCCGGTTCGTGGACTATAAGGTTGGTTCCAGGAAATTTCAGTTCCCGGAATCTGGAATCAAGGCGCTGATGGTGACGAAATATGATGGTCGGAGGCGGACCGGAAGAATACGAACCGGGCAGGGGATGTTCTGTTTCTTTTGGGGGCTGATTTGGTATTTTTCCGGCCGGTTCTGGGGGTGGCGTTGCCGGTTCTGGACTCCTGGGACTGGGGGCTTCAATATATGCGGCGGTTGTTGCTAGGGTTTCAAGGCTACGATTTTAGGGTTTCAAGGTTAGGGCTTTGTGCTGATAACGTGTTTTAGGGAAACGATATTTGAGAGAGAATTGTTGTACTTTCATTGATAATATGGGCCTATTTATATGGATGATTACAATGCATAGAACCAAAGTTCTACAAGGAAAGGTAATCATACATTGCAATATTGAATGGATATCTCTAAGATTCTTCGAGATTATCTCTAATTAAAACCCTATTACCACTAGGTCAAGTAACTTAGAGTTTGAACCAGACACAATCTGGATTTACTTAAACAATATTGATGAAGAGAGAGAAATACGAAAATACTCTCCCCCTTCCAGACTAGAAAACTCAGATTTGGAATTTAATTTGAGTTCTACAAACTTTTTCATTATCAATTTCTCAAAGTAACAGAAGAAGTCTCAATATTATAATACCCAGCCTTTTCCAACAAAATTTTCAGCACGAAAACCCAAACTGAAATTGGTTACCCACAATTCATAGAGCTTCAATTTCTCAAATTGGTTTTGAGTGATATTTTTTTTTTTTGCCATGTTATACTTCATGAAAATTAAGCCCAAAAGTAAAATAAGTTAGAAGAAGATCGATGGTAGGACGGTCTGCAATTAGGTTTGCTAGGATTATTTGGTGAGTTGCCTCGTGGTGGACTGGTGGTGTCGGGAGGAAGATGGAAAGGGCTGGACGAGATCTGGGTTTGTTGGTGTGTATCTGATATACCCTCACAAACCCATTACTGCTCTGCTTCGTTTTTGAATCACTTTCTATTTGTTTATGTAGCAGACAAAAGCCAAAGAAGAGTTTATGTTCATTTGAGATTTTATAGGTATGTAGTTGGATTTTGCTGGGTTCTGAAGTTGAAAGAAATCATTGTAGGTTTTGCTCAGTCGATGAAGAAGATGAGAGAATTAATATGTTTTATTTAGGGTGGTGCTATTCACACACCCCTTCTAATTTTCTATTAGTTTAATTCAATCTTTTTTATAAATTACCCTAACTACCCTCCCTTATAAATCTTTTTTTTTTCTATTTGGCAATTCAATCATGAATCAAACATCACTAAACAATAAATTAATTATTTTTTTTACCTATAAATGATGGAAAAATAATACGTTTATTAAGTGGAATGACCTATATTATTAGACAAAGAATATGCTTCCCAGGTAAAACACCTTCACCCAACTGAATCCAAATTGTAAAGTTTGGCCTCATACTTTGCAAAGTACCAAACTCAATACTTGTTTGTTTATGACTCTTAATCCAAGTGCATCATCCTCAAATAAAAATAAAAAATAAAAAAAATATGGAATCAGCGTTTTATCCACTTCAGCCACAAACTTCCACACTTGATGATGTACACAAAATTTAGAGATGCTCTACATAATATTGAATGCAATGAGTTGCAATCTTCGTGTGGGTACAAAATTATGTTCTACTAGCATAATATAGTAGAACAAATCATGTTTATAATCATAAGGCCATCATTATTAGGCTGTTGTAAAGTTATATAATTGCTCAATGGATTCGAATACACCAAATAATATCAGTTAGAATCTTACTAGGAATAATGGATTCAAATGGGCTCGAATGATCACTGAACTCATATATATATTTTTTCCATGTCACCATTGCAAATCAAATGTAAAATTTTCTCAAAAGGTGGGTCCAAATTTTCTTGTTCTACCATGATTAAACTTTAAAGCATCATGTTAGAGAGATAGAATGACTATGATATAGAAGTTTTTAATGAAAAAGAAAAAAGAGAATTGAAAAGAGTTTTGAAGTCCTGTGTGTCTGCAGGAAAATAAGGATTTAGGATTTGAAGATGGTTGACTTACCAAATAGAAAAAAGAAAAAGAAACATAATTATAAGGAAGGGTAGTTAGGGTAATTTTCAAAAGAAAATTGAATTAAAGTAATAGAAAAATAGAGGGGGTGTGTGAATAGCACCACCATTTATTATTAGTTAATTTAGTGATTAATTAAAGTATTAAACAAGAGTTTTATACTTTTATTATTATTAAATTTCTTTTTTTGTCTTCATGATAATTAAGTCAATCATGGTTAATTATGAGTATGGTTTATCACACATAGCAGCTTTTTATTGAATGGTGGTATCATCACCTAAGGAATAATGGTGAGCAAATTTGAATCCTATTCTATTAAATTTGCAAATCTATTCAAGTAAACCCTAATTTGTGTTGGGTCCAAACTCTAGATTATTTGCTCTTGTGGTAATAGGATTAAATAAGAAGAATCTAGATTCCTATTCAATGTACGATTACTTTCCTTGTATGATTGAGATTCTATGCATTGTAATCCTCTATATAAAGAGACCCCTATTATCAATAAAAATACACAGCAAATTCCTCTGAAATTCAGTTTCTCTAAAACACGTTATCAGCACGAAGCCCTAACCCTGAAACCCTAAATTCATAGCCTTCAAATCCCAGGAACCATCGCCGCCAACCTTGAAGTTTTCACCTCCAGGGGCCCAGAACCGGCGGCGCTGCCCCCAGAACCGGCCAGAATCGACCTGAACCGGCCATCGGAAGAGACCAAACCGGCCTCCCAAGAAGGATCCGAGATCTCTTGCCTGGTTTGCCACCTTCCAGTCCACCTTGCACTGCCATATTTTGTCAATAGCTGAACCTCGTCCCCAAACTCCCGGAACCGAAAAAACCATCACCGGAACCGGCCTGGAAACAGCCTAACCGCCCGCCTGAATCTGCTGCACCTTTGAACCACCGTCTGCCTCTCCAGCCTCTACCTTCAGCCCTGTGAAGCCCAGCCCAAAGTCAAACGAAGCCCTAAGTCCAGAAGCACAGAAGCGACTCGGCCTAAAGACAGAAGCCCAGCAGCCTGAAGCCCACTGACGTCAGCCCTGCGTCATCAGCCACGTCAGCGCCCAGTCAGCCTGCCACGTCAACTTCAGAGAGCCACGTCAGCACCTGCGGTCAACACTTTTCAGGCCAACTTTTCCGGTCAAAATTTCCGGCAATTTTTCAAGGTAAACTTTTCTAAAAGTTCCCATTTTTGAAGTTTTTATTACTTTTCTCTTCTTTTTATCGGGAACTTCCAACATCCCTTCTCCTACCCCCCTTTCTTCTTCATAGGGGAGACCAAAAAGCTGAACTATGGGGGTTCGTGCTTACTCCAAGCTTGAAGCTTGTAGAGTTCTCCGAACTTAGAGTTTGTTGAGAAGAAAACGATCGACCACATACATCGTTATTTCGATCTAATCCAAAACCCTTCTTGGAATCGGATTTTCTTGGAAGCGACTACGCTAAGAAAATCCCTAATTTCTTGGAAAGCGACTACGCTAAGAAATTTTATAGTTTTTCCTGGTAACCCTTTTCGCTCTGAAACTAACCCTATTTTCTTGTTGTTTTTCAGGATGAGTAACCTGAACAAGTTGAGCTTCGCTCCACTAGAGACAACAGGCGCACGATACCACAAGTGGGTCCGTGATGTGCGCTAGCATCTTAAGGCTGATGGGATCCTGAGTACGATCCAAAAGCCAAGTCAGGACGTGCTTACTCCTTATTTCCTTAACAAGCTGCTACTGTTGAAGCAAATAGAGCTAAGAGAGAGGCAAATGAAGCTAAAGCCATCATTCTCATGACAAGGCACAAATGATGCGCTCCAAAATGAGTACCTCAATGAGGAAGACCCAAGAAAACTATGGGTAGAACTCGAGCAGCGTTTTGGAAACGTCCGTGATTCCCTGCTTCCAGACTTAGAAGTGAGATGGCATAGCTTCCGCTTCTGTGATTTCAAGTCTATACTTGACTACAATTCAGAAGCACTTCGTATCAAGTCTATGATGGAATTCTCTGGACAGAAAATCACTGATACGATGTTGATTGAGAAGACTCTCTCCACCTTCCCTGTCTCTGCGTTGATGATAGCCAAGAACTATCGGATTGATGTCAATGCTAGATGCATCACAAGATTTCATGTGCTAATTGGTGCCATGAACGTATCTGAAAAGCACGACAACATACTTGTGAAGAACTATAACTCTAAACCCGTGGGAACCAAGCCAAATCCGGAGTATAATTATAGTCGCACCTCCTAGGGAGGATGCAAGGAGCGAAACCCTAAGAGTAGGGATAATTCTGGACGTTCTGGTCCATATTCTCGCCCTAAAGAGGAAGGAAACCGCCAAGATAGGCGTGCAATAAACCGTGGAGGTAAACGTGTGAAGAAAGAGAGAGGCCAAGCCTCCTGTTATGGTGGTAATGCCACCAAAGGCCCGTCCTCAAAACGCTCCCAGAGCACCTCGATTAAGGGAACCTGACCATAATGATGCTTGTCTCAGATGTGGACTACCTGGACATTGGGCAAGGGCGTGTAAAGCATCCCAGAACGTTGCAAACGCATACAAGATGTATCGTGAAGCAAGGGAGGCAAATTACATAGAACAAGAAGATCAAGATAGCGATCTCGATCTGAGGGTGGAAGACTACAAGAATCAAGACCCAGAAACGGGCGATTTGGATTAAGTTTTTTTATTTTCCAAGAGATGTAGGCAATTGCCATATTATAGTAAATGCCAATGGCACTAGTCTTTCTTCATAAAGGCGTACTCAATGTAAGTGTGATGTCTAGGAAGGTTTTGAGATAAGTGGTACTTAAGTGAGCTTTGCTCCACCGACATCTTTCTACTCACCTGGTCACATGTGCATTGAAATTACCAAAAGGAGTTAGACGACTACCATTGTTTTGCATTAGCTAGTTTATTGGATTAGATTCTTTTTGGTTAAAGAAACGATGATGTAATTCCGTTTGGCTTATTAATAAAAGTTGAGTGCTTTTCTTTATGACTCCTTTTTAATTATGAGCTTTTCTTTTAGGAATGGATGAACTACAATGTCTTGCGGATAGTGCGGCTACGCACACCATTCTACGACATAGGCAATTATTCTTAGAGATGTTGCCTACATATTCCTCTGTGACTACGATGGTTGGGCCATCAGGTTTAGTTCAAGGACATGGAATGGCCCAATTCCTATTGCCAAATGACACCTTGAGTAAAGTCACTAAAGCTCTCTACGCTCCTAAGGCAAATCGGACCTTATTGAGTTTTAAAGATATAAGAGCCAACGGATTCCATGCGGAAACGCATAATGAGAACGGAAAGGAGTTCCTTTGCATTACCTCTAATGACTGCGAACGAAAGCGCATCTTAGAAAATCTTACGTGTTAATCTAGTGGACTTTATGTCATTACAATTCGACCAATTGAATCCAATAATGTCATAAGAGAAGATCTCTTGGATTCAGACACATATTGGCTTTGGCATGACCGACTAGGGTATCCTAGTCTTGATATGATGCTCCGTATACTAAAGACTTCACACGGACATCCATTCTTCAGAGTGAGAAGAAGCAAGAATCAAAAATTGATTCCTGGACTTAGCAAGACTGCAACAATTGCAGCTTGGGGCGCTGCAGCCGTCTTGGGGCGCCATAGGGCTGCCCAAGTCCCATGTGATGACGCCATCAATGGCGCCAACCATGAGCATGATGCCATGGTTGCCTCTCCTAGTGGCCATGACGCCACACACACCAATTTCCATGGCTCTAATGCCATGATGGGAGATGTAGTCACACATTTTGCTTCTAATAGCGCTACGGATACTCAGGCCCAACCAAAATCCTCATTGGTTGCTTCTAAGGCCCCTCATTCATTTTGCAAAGCCTGTTCCTTCAGGAAATTAGGACCGAGACCATCCTACGCAAAGGATCCTAAAATACTCATTCCGTTCTTACAGACAATCCAAGGGGATATCTGTGGACCAATTCAACCATCATACGGACCTTTTAAATACTTTATGATATTGGTTGATGTGACGACACGCTGGTCACATGTTGCGCTGTTGTCCACTCGAAATACTGCTTATGCTAAACTCCTCGCCCACAAATTATCCGTCTACAGGCTCACTACCCAGATCATCCTATTAAGTCGATTCGACTTGATAACGCTGGGGAGTTTAAATCGAAAACGTTCAATGACTATTGCATGTCACTGGGGATTGATGTAGATCATCCAATTCCCCATGTTCATACCCAAAATGGTCTCGCAGAAGCTACTATCAAACGACTATAGATGATAGCACGGACATTGTCCAGTCTCCCTGTTTCTGCTTGGGGATATGCAATATTGCATGCATCGACGCTAATTCGTCTACAACCCACTGTAACCCAATCTTACTGTGCGTTACAGCTAGTGACTAGGTACGAGCCTGATATCTCGCACTTACGCATTTTTGGGTGTGCCATTTATGTGCCTATTAAGCCACCACAGCGTACTAAGATGGGTCCACAACTACGAATGGGCATATACGTTGGATATGAATCTCCAACCATCGTCCGCTATCTTGAACCCTTGACAGGCGATCTCTTTACCGCTAGATTTGCGGATTGTCACTTTGATGAGACAGTCTTCCCATCGTTAGGGGGAGATAAGAACACATATGTTCAACAGGAACGACAGGAATTGTCATGGTCTGTCCCTAGTATGTCTCATTTCGATCCCCATACCGCACAGTCCGAACTTGAAGTATGAAAAATAATCAAGCTCCAGAACGTAGCAGACACTCTGCCTGATGCGTTTTCTGATGTTGCCAAAGTGACGAGATCACACATACCTGTTGCAAACGTGCCTACAAGGATTGATGTCCCAAATAATGGACATAACGCCACTCCTGTGACACTAGGAGATGGTGCCATTGCCCAGAATGGAAATGATGTGGAGTCTATGGCCGCAGGTCCGGCAAGGAAGCGCGGTAGACCGATTGGTTCGAAGGATACTCGCCCTAGAAAGAGAGCGAATGAGGTACAAACAAATCCTTTGATCATCGATACTCAAAATCCGTTCCATGAGAATGTTCCGGATTATGGTTATGTCCAAGAGACATCATTGGGGGATGCCTCAATGTCAGAACCTATCCCTGAGAATGTAGAGATCTCTGTCAACAATAGTGTACATGGGACGTTGGAAAGAAACTCCATCATCATTGATGATGTATTCGTGTATTCAGTGGCCCGTGAGATTATTGAGACCGATGACATCGAACCACGCTCCGTTGTTGAATGCCAACGTAGAGCTGACTAGCCAAAATGGAAAGATGCGATCCAGGCAGAACTTGATTCTCTATCGAAAACAAAGGTATTTGGCAATGTTGTACCAATATCGCCCAACACCAAACCAGTTGGTCACAAATGGGTATTCGTTAGAAAGCGTAATGAGAAAAACGAGATTGTAAGGTACAAAGCTCGTCTTGTGACGCAAGGCTTCTCACAACGCCCAGAAATCAACTACGAGGAAACCTATTCTCCCGTAATGGACGTTATAACGTTCCGCTACCTTGTCAGTTTGGTAGTTTCCGAAAAACTGAACATGCAGCTAATGGATGTGGTTATAGCGTATCTATATGGGGATCTAGATACGGAAATATACATGAAAGTTCCAGATGGAATTCAGCTACCCAAATCAAGTGGCTCCAAACCACGGAGTGCGTTTGCGATTAGATTGAAATGCTCACTATATGGATTGAAACAATCCGGACGAATGTGGTATAACCATCTAAGTGACTACTTGATTGGAAAGGGATATGTCAACAATGAACTATGTCCATGTGTGTTCATAAAAAGGACAAGTTCCGGATTTGCAATAGTAGCGGTTTATGTTGATGACATGAACATAATTGGCACCCATAAAGAGTTAAGGGAAACCGCTGAACACTTGAAATCCGAGTTTGAGATGAAAGATCTTGGGAAAACACGATTTTGCCTCGGTTTAGAACTTGAGCACCATAGAGATGGTATCCTGATTCATCAATCACCTTATACCCAAAAGATGCTTAGGCGTTTCAACACTGACAAGATTAAGCCTTCAAGCACCCCAATGGTCGTCCGTAGTCTTGATCCAAAGAAGGATCCATTCTGTCCAAAAGATGATGACGAAGAAGTGATAGAGGCAGAAGTGCCCTATCTAAGTGCAATAGGCGCATTATTGTACTTAGCACAATGCACAAGACCGGATATCTCATTCGCTGTGAACTTGCTAGCTAGATATAGCTCTGCGTTAACACGAGGTCATTGGACTGGTTTTAAAGATATCTTTCGATACCTAAGTGGTATGATCGATATGAGCTTGTTCTTTCCCTACAGAGAGAAGATGGATTCGGACCCATCTAGTGTTAGGGACGCCACATATGGTGGACCGTGTTCCCTCTCCCCACCCCAAAACGATATAAGTGGTTTGGAAGGTTTGCTGATGCTGGGTACCTCTTTGACCCACACAAAGGTCGCTCCTAATACTAGTTATGTTTTCACCATGGGAAAGACCACGATATCTTGGAGGTCTACAAAGCAGACCTTAGTCGCTACCTCTTCGAATCATGCAGAGATTATTGCTCTTCACGAAGCAGTTCGTGAATGTATATGGCTTAGGTCCATAGTTACGCATGTTCGAAGCAATTGTGGTCTGAAGTCTACCACAGATGAGCCAACAAGCATTTATGAGGATAATGCTGCTTGCATTGAACAAATGAAGCAAGGCTACATCAAAGGCGACAACACCAAGCACATATCGCCTAAATTCTTCTACAATCAGCAACAACAGAAGCTCCTCTAGATCAAAGTGAACCAAGTTCGATCTGAGGACAATGTGGCAGTCTTGTTTACTAAGTCATTGCCCAAATCCACGTTCGAGAAACATGTGGCAAGAATTGGCTTGCGGAAATTATTTGAACTCCCATGATCGGAGTCATCAGGGGAAGGCACAGACATTAGGGGGAGATGTCTACATGTTCGTCTCGAATCGTGAAGGGTGTGTTGTGCTCTTTTTCCCCTTCAACCGAGGTTATTTTTGTCCCACTGGGTTTTTGTTACTCGACAAGGTTTTTAACGAGGCAACGAGAGAAGCACCGCGTTTGGACAACACAAGGGGGAGTGTTCAAGTAAACCCTAATTTGTGTTTGGCCCAAACTCTAGATTACTTGCTCTTGTGGTAATAGGATTAAATTAGAAGGATCTAGATTCCTATTCAATATACGATTACTTTCCTTGTATGATTGAGATTCTATGCATTGAATTCCTCTATATAAAGAGTCCCCTATTATCAATAAGAATACACAGCAAATTCCTCTCAAATTCAGTTTCTCTAAAACAAAATCTTATTAATTATGGAAGACATTTGCATTCTTTTTTCTTTTTTTTCTTCTCTTCTTTTCATTAACGGTGCGTTTGGATGAGAAAATTATGAAATCTGAGGAATTTATAAATGATGGAATCTTTAACTCCATCAATCTAAAATTTCATTAATTGCAATTTCTATTCTTTGGTTGTATCTATTTAGGATTTGAAATGTGTAATAAATTAAAAAAGTTTAAAATAAATAAGAAAATAAAATAGAAAAAGCCTTGTTTTGGAAATGAAAATTGAATATTGCAAAGGAATTCGTAAATGACACCTATTTTGGTGGAAATTGAAGCTAGGAATTTAAACAATGAATTCCTTCATTTTTTTCCACAGAGAAATTTAAAATTTCCAATCTGATAATGCCAAACGAGGGAATTAGATTATAGGAATTATGAAATCCTCACTTTCAATTAAATTCCATCATTTTTTCCCTCATCCAAACACATTCTAAAAGAATATCAAAGGATTTCATTCATACCCCCATGATGACTCAAACCCAGGACCTGGATCCTAAGTAGTGGGCGCTCTAACAATTGAGCTAACACCACTTTGTCAAATTAATGAATTTGAATCACAAACCCATAAATATTAATGATACTTTTCTCTAATAATTGTAGTTTTTTTATAAAACCTTATATTGACAGGACCTGCCTTTGAACTCCGAGTTGGCCCTATGGGGCCCACCTTAGGAATAAGTCTACCGAAAATTCAGCAGAGTTACCCCTAAAAATGGACTACCCAAAACCTGTATAAACACATTCACACTTCTAATAAACCATCCTTATTCTCCACCCTGCTCCCCAAATCACAACAACTCCACAATAAGCAACTGAAGTCTAAAATACAACATGTTTCAAATACACAAATGTAATTCCCAAACTTTAAAACGATTGTCCCACAGGTTATCAGAGCAATCTAAAAGACGAAAAAGAAAACAAGATACAAGTAGGTTCAATAAATAACCTACAATTAGGAATACAACAGCAGCAGATGTTATGCCCCGAATCCTACTATGTCGAACCATACCAGCAACTCTGCAAACTGGGCATTTGAAACCGAAGGGCCTAGAGAAAAAGCATATAAAAATGTTAGCGTGAGATGTGAGTTAACAAAAATAAGTAATTATAAAGAAAAAAGATTTTATACTTGCTCACGTTTATTCCTTTAAAAACCCGATACATGCAACAATTATAAACATATTTCTTTAAGCTCAAAAACTCTTAAAAACATACCAGCCCCATTGGTTAAGAGACATCGGACTAGCCCCGCTAATCAAGTAACAGTAGAGTATGGGAAAGAAGTTATCACCATACGAGTAAGGGAGCCTCCCAGGCTCTTGAGCATCCCATGCTATTTGCTCAACTCACCCACAAACATATAGTAAGTGGGGAGGAGTACTAATAGGCTAGCTAGCAATAAATAAGACGACCCAAATATGGTGGAGTAAAATCATACAAAAACCGAAAATCAATAAGACTTCCCCAATATCTCGCAAATAAAAGCACGAGTACAGTTCCCAACCGTACTCAGTAAATCTCATGGTAAATCAAATGAATCAACGACGTGTCCCACATGCCAAGATATTCTCGAATCATCAAACAATAAGCGAGGAGTAATAGATAGATATAATTCCATCGAAAATGGGATTTTCGAAAATCTTCCATAAATCTCAAAATCGATGAATAAAATATACTTAATTCCGAAAATCACATCAGAAAATAACTCGTCGAACATCATCATAAAACATAAATCAAATTCCGAGCATAACAAGCTCACATTCGAAAATCATGAAGGAAATCCAAATAATGTGCTTGATAAATAAAATAATAAATAAATAAAATCAATAATTCAGAAAATATTCGCATGCATCATTTAAAATCAAAGGTCCACTTACAGTATACAGCTAACGTGGCCAAACTTAAGGATCCTCATTGAGCGATGGGTCGGTACCTCATCCTGTACAAAATTATATTCCATAAACAACAATTCGACAATTAAATACGATTTTAAACCGAAACCCGAAAACCCCTTATAACTCAACATCTCCATTTCTTCTCGGATTCAACCCAAACTTCACCACTGAGACCAATTCATCGATTAAATTATTCTATAGCATAAATGAGGGAGATCCAATGGTCGGATTCCCGTAAATCGATAACCGAAACTCCAAACTTCGAAAATTCACAATCGATATCAAACTTCTCCAAATTCCACCAAAATCATATCTACAAGTTCTACAACATACAACTAATTTAACTAGCCAAATATAGGAAACCAGGACCAGCCCTACGAGTCTCCACGTGCCACCAACAGTGGCGGCGCGTGGGGCCCCAAACTGGTGAACAAGACCTATGCCAAAATCTTCCTCTCAACAAGCCCAACAACTTTCATAACTACAACAAGGTCTAGAAATACCTTGGTTGGCCGGAAATTGAGTTTAATTGGAAAAGGGCCAATTTAAACGGTAAAATCTTCGATTCGTCCTCCACGCTTTGAATTGCTGCAAGAGACTTTGAGGGATTTATCAGTGAAGGATAGGCTTTCGATTGGGACCATTTTCGTCGCCAGAGGTAGTTGAAATCGGAAGAAATCGCCGGAGAACCCCAATTGCTACAGTAAACTTCTTGGCTTCGATTCGCTCTTCTCCGGCCAAGATACCGTGATCCACCACCACAGGTGTGTCGAGGAGGAGCAGACGCGTCGAACACTACCGGTGGCACGCCGTACGGTGGAGATTTGACGGAAAAACTAGAGGGAGGCGGAGAGGAAAGAAAGGGTTACCCGAGGATGGGTTTCCGGAAATAGAAACCTACCACAGTAACTTTCCCTTTTTATACAAAATTTACTATGAACAGTAACTTTAGTTTTTCAATCATAACTTTCGCATACAAACTCCGATCTAAGCGTACCACATATACACGGACTCGGTTTAATGTCCTCTACCACTTTTGTGAAGAAATTTTTTTCAAAAACTGACCCGAACAAAAAGTTAACTTTTTGGGTCCGCTAAAAGTACCGAAACTACAATAAAAGTGAAAGAAATTATCGTTTACTGTCCAAATGACTAGTAAACTGATAAATTGAGATACGAGACGTTACATATATTTTTAGGCAATAATTATTTATTCTAATGGTTAATGCATATTAATTACTATAAAATTTTGTTGGAAGACCAATTAGATTAAATAACAAATTGACCAAAACCAACTTGTATTTTGAGCACCAGTGTTCATCATTATGTGGTAACAGAGTGATGTGCTTGGTTGTCATAGATTGAATCAAGGCACAAATCTATAAATATGTACGTAATCCATGTCAGTTGGTTAAGCAATTATGGGAGGGGTCCAGACCCTCTCTGGCCTGACTATGATTCCGCCACTGTTGGCGATTGAGAAATAGTTAAAGGTTTATCCATTGAAAACTCTGAAGGGTGTATGGTTGCAGACTTTTATTTGGGAGGGGAAAATCGAACTTGGAAGTGGAACATGGCTAACATTTTATCATCTCAAACTCAATTGTTATCTGACCTAGCCGCTCTGCTAAGGTTTCTCGTCAGCCTCACACCTTCGACAAAATTTTCCAAATCTTATGGCTAACGTCTTACGCGGATCTTGGGATCACTGGCGATTCACCAAGCAGGTTGACCACCGCACTATGGTTGGTTGTCTCCTCTCCTGCCTATCGTATCTAGTGGGTTTCATTAGCTTCATACCAACCTCATTGGTTTTGTCGGTGTCAAAGGGTGGTCATCAGATCACTGATCGGACCTAGAGGCTGGTTGTTATAAGGTCGGTGACGGTGATCTGATGGGGTGGCCTCGGGGTGCTGGTTTGCAGCGGGTCGGCTAGTGAATCGGGTTACCGAGCTTCCGTAGGAAGCTTCTGTTGGCGTTTGCAAGTTGGCGGTGGTCGAGTGATTGAGTGCGTTGCTAGATGCTAGTGTGATGGGGGTTGTGGTGGCCTGAATTCGAACCCATCTTGGGGAATGGCGTTTAAGTTGTTGGGATGTCGAAGCTTTTCATCGGCGGTGGCCATGAAATCTTTGGAGGAGGCTGTGGAGTGCCCCCATAGCAAAATTCTATCAGTTGGGCCAGCTCGGCCTGCTTTTGGGCTGCGGGGTTTAAGGATGGTTGTGATAGGTTGGGTTGGGTCCTAATGACTGCCTCAGAATTGGCGGTTGAGCGTGAGCTGCAAGAAGACTAGTTGCTCTATTGATCAAATTTATTCAACTTCAGATGGACTAGTTTTTTTGCTTTAATAAAGGTGCTTCATTCTTAAAGGTGTGCGTACTGAGGATATTGAATGCTTGTTCTTGATACTAGAATAGGTTTTTGTACTCGAACAACCCTAGAGGGGTGGGTTATTTTTGTACTGCATGTTGAATTTCATTAAGGAGAAATGTGTCTACTGCTGGACTATGTGCTAGTTAGCTTAAATAAAAATAAGAAGGTAAAAACACGCTTTGATCTTCAAAATGTTGATTCAATAATGGTGTGAAAAGAAACAAATATGATGAAACTCTTAGATTTCCCTTTTCTTATTAGGATACAACTATAGTAAAGGAATATCATATAAAGTAATTCATTTAATCAATATGATTAGTGATAACAAATCCAATATTACTATATAAGAACATTGCATGGTTTCTAGAAGCTATTTCAGGAACTTGAAGCCCTTTAGAACTCAATGCGTTCTCACAATCACGGACATTGTCGCCGGCAATTTTGATGTCATAGTTGGCCGACAAAGGGTCCTCCTTCAGCTCCTCTTTGGCACCTACAAAATCCCTTACCACTATATTATATGAATCTGCACACTGTTTTATAGCTTCACTGCTAGAGTTGTTCTTGAGCAAATTTTTAATGAAAGCTTCGCTATCCTTTGCATTTGCTATTGCTAAATCAATAGCGATCGGGGCAAGCACTTCGTAAGTGGACGCCGATCCGGTTCGAGGATCCAACTCAAGAGCTTTCAAGCATTCAGAGTTGCTGCCTTTCAAAATGCCTACTACTTCATTGCACACAGATTCAACTAAACGAGTTGATGCATTTGTGGGTGAAGGGGAAGAGAGAAGCAAGAACAGGGAAGCAAAGAACAAGGTTGACGCAAAACCTAGTGGAGACTCCATATCATATTGTATGCACTGATTAAAATGATATTGATCGTAATATAAATAATGAGGGTGGGGTGGGTTAGGGCTCACTGCATGTTACCAAAAAGATTTGAAATGCTGAAATACAAATTATGAGAATTCACTCGATGTCCTGGAATGGTGTTATCTTACCACTTACGGGATTTGATACTTTCTTTCAATTTGAGGAGATATATGATTGACCAATTGCATTTATTATTTTAATGTGCCATTTTCTCTTAGGTCATTTTTTGGAATTTTTTTCCTCGTGGATAATAATAATTTCCTTACAAGGTTATTTGAATGGATTGGAAGGTTATTTTAATTATTTTTTAATTAAAATGATTAGCGGAATATTGTGGATATCATACTATTCTGGGGAGTAGAAATTTATATCATATTTGGTAGATTGCATATATATCTGGGGATTTCATATCATACTAATAGATCATTTCCTCTTGAGGTCATTTGGCGAAAGCAATCTTCATACATAATTGGATATTTCCTCTTAAGATAATGCAGTAATAAATTTGGTAGATGAATGCTACTTCTCTCACCTGATTTCATCTCCTACAAAATTCCACAAATACAATATTTTATTAGCAAATAAATATAATCACATTGATGCCATAATAAATTGAAAATAAAATATCAACACTTATCTTTTAGATTTGTAAGCCACCACCCAACGATTACTTCAAAAAGAGTTTAAGGTTGAGACGTGTAAACACTGTCCTTAAGAGTAGAATTCACCCCTCGGAGACAATGTCTCGGTGTAGCAGATTTGTGGTGCCCTATACCCTCCAAGGTACAACAACCTCGATCCTTGTAAGTGTACACTCACAATACTCATATCGTATCGAACAGCTTGAAACTTTCTTTTAGTGGAATAGAAAAATTAAAGGAAACACTTGAATAGTTTGAGCTCGGAAAGGAAACAAAGGAGATTGAATTTATGTTGTTTTGATTATTTGGAAAGCTAGAGATTATATAGGGCAAGAATGATTAATGCAATAATAATTTGCCAATAGCAATTAAGCTTTGTAACTTATGTAATAGAAATGAACAGAATGACATTGATTAGGAACTAGGAAGAATCAAAACGGAAGGTATCAAATAAGGAATGAACCAATATAATTGCAGAGTTAACCAAATTAATGGTTTAAGAATATAGAAAATTACATAGTAGCACATGACCAAAGATGTAAACACAGAAAACCTACTTTCAAAAAGATTTATACAAATAAGGACATGAGCTCAGGCCCAAAAGCCTAATGATGCAACTCTGACACCTAATTTTAATGAAAAATTACCAAAATGCTTAGTTTGATGAAATATTTATGCGTATGCCACTGACCAAAATCTCTCTTTTTCTCTCCACATTTTTACCCGTTCGCATCCTGATCCTACTCTGACCCCACTCGCCTTTGCAAAATGGACGAAACCGCTGCTGCTCTCATTTTTCAGAGGTGTGTGCACTCCCTGCATAGAGAGAGAGAGAGAGAGAGAGAGAGAGAGAGAGAGAGAGCTAGAGAGAGCCATGATGGACTCCGACGAGGGCAAATGAGAAAGGTCCAGGCCTCGTCGACAGCTCTAAGTCATCGTTGCTGCTTTAGGAGAGAGGTCACTTTAGTTCGACGAGGTCCTTCGTCGTGGAGGTCATCACCGGCTTCAATGAGACCAACCTCCACTGCTCTTGGGTTGGCATGTGTTAATTTCTTAATAATTCATTTTAGTTGGATTGCCAAGTTGTTGGTTGAATTCTTAGTTAGATATGATTTTATTTGCAGGCAAGCTATTTGTTTTGGGATGAATCTAAGGTTCAGGAGCTGAGAAAATCAAGATCCGATTTTTAATTTAATTTCGTGCCAATTTTGGCTAGATGGTTTGTGGTTATTCACAAAAGAAGAGAAGAAGATTGGGGTTGTTGCTCAATTTGCTATCAAACTTTTCTGAGAGGTAAATCAAATTTGCTATCCAATCCTTCTGTGATCTTCAAGTTTCTGGAAATATGTTGAAATCCTGTAGGAAACAAGACTGAAAGTCTGCAAATGAAGGCGGCAAATGCAAATGAAAGAGGTTGGTTGGGAGAGATGGTGGAGAGAGTGATGATGATGTGTAACGTCCTGAACCCAAATTCACCGGTTTACTAGTCATTTGGACAGTAAACGGTAATTTGTTTTACTTTTACTCTTTTTCAGCAACTTTAGTGGCCCTAAAAGTTGACTTTTTGTTCGGGACAAAATTTGGGAAAATGTTCTTCATGGAAGTCGTACAGGACGTTAAACCGAGCGCGTGCACATGTGGTGCGTAAAAATCGGAGTTCGTATGCGAAAGTTACAAGCGAAATAGTAAAGTTACTGTTCATTGGTAGAAAGTATAAATTTAAAAATTTACTGTTGCTGGGTAATTTTCCTCTCTCCCCTTTCCCCGCGTTTTCTCTCTCTCTCCCCGAGCTATCGCTCTCTCTCTCGCTCGCCTGCAACTCCGGCCTTCTCCCTCCTCCGGCCACCTGGTGGCATAAAGCCGACATCTTTGGACTCGCCTCCGCCCCCTCTTGGCACCGGTGGTGGTAGCTCACGGCGTTTGGCCAGAAAACGAGGCATCGGCCCGTGAAACTCTACTGTAGCAGTTTGGGATTTTCGTCGATTTCCGACGATTCCGGCCATCTCCGGCCACCAAACCGGCGTCGAAGGAGCTGTTTTTCCCAAGGATCATGTTGCCCCTAGCCTTGAGCCACGATTTGCAGTGTGGAGGTCGAATCGAAGGTTTGAAATTCTGAGTTACTATTCACAATTCGGGTTCAAACTTCTCTTTAATTGTTGAGGTACTTCCGCTCATTTTCTAACTTGGTCACAGTTGAAAGAATTAATGGGTGTGTTGAGAAGGTGCTACTGCCAAATTTTGGTGGCCATCGGAGATGATGGAGGTGGCGGCGGCGCCGTCACTGTGGGCGGCGGTAGCGGCGGCTAGGGTAGCTTTTTAATTTAAATTTCTGGCTAGTTAAATTCTATAATTATCATAGAGCTTGTATGTGAAGTTTGGTGAATTTTGGAGAAGCTTGGAATTAATTATGAATTTTTGAAGGTTAGGGTTTCGATTATCGAATTACGAGAATCCGACCGTCGGATATCTCTCGGTTCTGCCTTGGAACCTTTAAATTAACGAATTGGTATTAGTGGTATAATTTGGGCTGAATCTGAGGAGAATGGGAGATGTAATTTATGAGGAATTGAGTTTAGGAATCATATTAAATTGTTGAATAATTATTCACGGAATATAATTGTGTACAGGATGTCGTACCGAGCTCTGGCTCGATGAAGGAACTCGTATGCGTGTCCGTCGGAATAGTACTGTGAGTGGACCTTTGATTTTAATTGATGCATGCAAATTATATTCCGCAAGTTTTGAGTTTATCGATTTATCAATTTAATTATCGAGCATTTTATTTTGGTTTGGATTATTGAATGTTTATTGGTTTGAACTTTTGAATTGAGATTCGTTATGCTCGATTTGAGGATTTTGTTTTATGCGGATTCGGAAATTTATACTATTGATTTTATATTTATATTCAGCTCTTGGAGTTTTTTTTAAGAGATTTACGAAATAAGAATTTGAGGAAGCAAAACTTTATACTTCTTTATACCCTACTTATTTTAGAACTTGAGATGATCTTAGCGTGCGGGGTCACGTCTTTATATACTTGGATTCTTATTTCGTGAGATATGTGGGGAAATTATACAGATTTACGGGTTTATGACGATCTTCTTCCTCACCATACGCGGGTCATGTGAATAGGTCTCCTCCTCACTTAGTTTGTGTTTGTGAGTGGCAGTGAGGTAGCTTTCTCCTCCTCACGTGGGTGGTAGTCGAGGTGATATTCTCCTCCTCACACAATCTATGTGTGAATGGAAGTTGAGGTTATTAGTTCTCCTCCTCGCACAATCTATGTGTGAATGACAGTCGAGGGTAGGTTGAGCCTGAGGGGCTCCATTCCCGTATGGTGAACCCATTTTCCCCATGTTCTTTTGTTGTTGTTCTTGACTAGCGGGGCTAGTCGGTCTTTTCTTAATTACTGCATGCATCGGGAGTTTTTAAAGAAATAAATGTGGGAAAGTATAAAATCTTTTTTATTTAAAGTTATTTATTCTTGTCCACTCACGCTAACGTTTTTATGTACTTTCCCCTGGGCCCTTCGGTTTCAAATGCCCAGTGTGCAGGAGAAATTAGTTGAGGTCGGGCGTACATGGAGTCGAGGCATAGTCAACAGTATGGCTTCCGCGATTGCCTTTGAATTAGGTTTTCCTCATTTACCTTTCTATTAGAATTGCTCTGATTACCTGCGGGATTAAGGTTATTAAGTTGAGATTTGTGTGTTGTGAATTTGGTTGATGTTGTTTGGGGGAGCAGGGTGGCTCCAGGAGAATAAGGATGGGTGATTTAGAAGTGTAAATTCTCTTTCTACAGGTTTAGGGTTGTCCACTTTAGGGGAAGTTCTGCCTAATTTTTGGCAAAATTTCTTCTAAGGTGGGCCCCGTAGGTCCACTTCGGATTTCAGGGTGAAATTCGGGACGGGTCCTGTCAGTTGGTATCAGAGCATTAGGTTGTCGGATTCTGTAGACTCGTTTCTATCTTGTTACCTTATACGCTTGATGTTACACAGTACCCCCCGAGTGATGGCCCGACTGCAGCGGTTCCTCATCGTTTACTCTTCGGTGCTGATGTACTCATTAAGTGTGTAAGGTATATGTCTAGATGGTGTTCCTTTAGGTGTTATGCCTCTTGTACGCCGACCTCCTAGGGTTTTCGTTGCGTAGCGGATTATTCGCATGTTTTGCACATTTCCCTGCTGATGGTAGAGTAAGACTACTCTACAATTTCGAGTTGTGCTACGATGTATATTCGAGGAAATGTTGTGGTTGTTTTTCCCTCGATGATAATAAGTTTGTTGGGCAGGATTTAAGGTGCGTGAACGGAGTTCGATTATGTGTTTGAGTGACCGTGATGAGCGACTATAGCGTTGGGTCATCTTCGAATACCTTGAATCAAAATGGTTTTTGAAGTGGGACTAATAGTAATAGTGGTTCTGACTTTGAACTGAGTTTCGAGGAATGTGTCACGTATACGTGGTTGATGTTGCGAGCATCATTTTGGAATGATACCTTGCAATTTACAAGGAAAACTGGATTGGAATTTTCCTCTTTGGACACTTTGGTCTGTTGACCTGACCATGACTGGTGGACATAGTTTTGTTCAAGTAAAGGAAATTGATTTTTGGTTCTTTGAGTTATGAATATGTCTTCTTAAGTTTTGGATCGTATTGAGTATGGAGATGGACTGAAGTGAGTTTTGAAGCCGTTTTGTGTTTTAAGTTTAAGTAGACGGGACACTTAAAGTTTTGCAATGGAGTTTGATCTTGGTCAGTAAATAATGGAGAGGATTAGAACCAACTCTTTGTAAAGGATATTGTACGTGAGTGTGTGTCTTTGTGGGGCTGTGCTACTTGACAGTTTGATATATTTCAAGGGAGAGAATTCCCTTAGTTTACTCAGAAGTTATTTTAAGGCTTTATCAGAGTTCTAAATTTTTGTGATCGGGTGAGATGTATTGTGACACGTTTGATAACGATATATATTCTTGTGTTGATTAGTTCGAAATCGGATCCGGGTATCGTTTTGTGTGATATGATGATGTTATACGAGGAAAGATTTTATGAATGGTGTTTTGTCGTCTTAGTAAACTGTTTGTTACTCGGGTTGAAAATATTTAACGGATTGTTTTGGAGGAATTTAGTTAACACATTGCAAAATACTAGATACACATCTCCTACTTAATAATACACCTTCTATTAACTTTTTTATTTTAACATTTTACTAGAAACACAACCCTAGACTTCCTAAACTATCCTTATTCCCAATACACAATACCTATTCACTAAATACACATCCTTTTTCTTTTATATATATACCATCTTAACTTGAAAAAAAAAAAAAAAAATTCTTGATAAGAACAAGTTCTTCCTTAGTTGATGTTGAACACTTATGCATGCATCTTCTCATTTTCTCTCTCGAACCTAATGAGATTACTTAAACTCGAGTCTTTGGCTTGGACTCAACGATATGATGTATGCAAAGGTGAAGCATTGCTGAAGAAATGAAAACACATTCCTAAACTTTTCACAATCAGAGCAAGTTTGCAAGTGGTTTTGTTAATGTCATCTTAAATTTGAAATTCACTTTCGATCAAACTGATTGGTGAGGTCAAGGTAATAAAAACAACACACTGATGATTAAGATACTTCGTGAATACCAACTGGATTTCCAACAAGATTGGATTAAATTACTGAGCCTAGCACAGAAGCCGGCCATTTATATATGTAGATATGTAACTTTCCTATACTTTTGCTTTTAGTTACCTCAGATGCATGCCTATATATTTTGTTATCTCGAGAGTTCTTTCCTCCCTCGAAGAGATTATTTGAATCTCTTTTTGAGCAAATTTCTCTTCGAGCAAATCTTTCTTGAAAGGTTTCGTTGTAACTAGATCCTTCTCGATAAGATATTCTCTCTTTAGACAAGAAACATGCTCCTCAACAAAATATTTTCTCATTGACGAGATATTTCTTCCTTGAATATGCTCCTCGACAAAATATTCCCTCCTCGACAAGATATTTCTTCCTTGACACAATATTTTCTCCTCCCCTAGATACTTTTTCCTTGACAAGATGTGTCCTAGTTGTGTTTATAAGTTCACTCTCAACTTTTGTACCCCACGGAAGGCTCAATCTGATGCATACTGCTAAAATGAATCCTTTTAATAATCCATCAGGAATGCAGCCTATTCTCACTGCCACTTATCTCTTACATTTTCCGGCATTATTCTTTTTTCTATTCTTTCTTATCAGTACAAGAGTTTACGATTACAAATTTACAAGTTTTCTAATCTGCTTGAGGTTTATTGGCAGTACTGCTCTTGGTGTTTGTCTTTGTGAGAACATGTTAAGGGCATAATGCATAATGAAATTTTGACAAAGGCATATTGGAATTACATCAGTCTAATCCCTGATCAAGCTCGAGCTCTTACGCTGCTATATACATAAATAATAATTCAGAGTAAATTAATGAGAACCATAGCAAACACAATGTCTTTTCAGCTATGTTTCTTTATTTCTAATATAAATGTCTCTTTTGGTAATTTAATGTACCTATAAAATCTGATGTTTGGTATATTAAAAAAGGGATGTGTATCTAGTATTTTATTTCTCATTGACCAAGCACATTCAAATTTCTCCTAAAAAAAAAGCACATTCAAATTTCTCCTTAAAAAAAAGCACATTCAAATTTTTTTTGTATTTCTTAAAGACGGGCGGGCAGTTTTTAGAGTTGGATACAAAGAACTAAATGTGGTCAAATTTATTATTTGTTTAGTGCAATTTTAGGGTATTAGTCAAGATGGTCAATTGTGCTGGTCTTTGGAACCACAAATATTGTAATTGTTAACTAAATTCTAGAATTCAAACCTGACCAGTCCACTCTGATAAACCCTATTTATACAAACAAACATTAACAGCATCTAATTAAGCATCCTATAAGTTACTAGCTAGACTTGTAAATGAACCGGATTTAGATCGGATCGACCGAAATCTAAATCCATTTACTTAAAAAAAAAAAAAAAAATCGATTCAAACCCACTCCGTTAACCGGCGGATCATTCATAGCTCGATCCAAATCCGTATACGCTAGATTAACAGATACCCAGTCCGCTAATCCGACTCGTTTATAATTTTAAATATTTTAAAATTATAAATAGTAATATTAAATTTATATCATGATACCTCATAAAATATTAAAACAACATGAAAATTAGTGATAGAATTACATTATCAAAATTCTTAATGCTTTTTGAAATTTTGGGTGATGGATTGTCCCTTAGATTTCTGCAAAAAATTAGTATTAGAAATTCTTCATATTTTATATTTTATATTTTATATTTTGTATTTTTAAAAATAATAATGTATTAATAAAAAATTATTTTTTATTATTACGAAAACGGGCCGGATCATTAACAAATCGGATCGACCTAAATCCGTATTTGATCAATTAAATAAACAGGTTAACGGATTCGGATCATTAACGGATCAACGGATCAAAATTTTCAATTCAAACCCGTCCAATAACCACGGATCTGGAGAGGGTCCGGACTAAATCCGGTCCATTTATAGGTCTACAAGTTACTGGGTATTTTCCAATACCTTCCAGTAACCCAACGACTCTTTTTGTGCCAGCCTACTATAGTACAACTTTGTGCCAGCCAGCTGCAGTACAACGGTCATCCCTTGCCAGCCTGTAGGTAGTACAACTTAGGATAAGCATTGTCAGATTGTGACACTTGTCACCCTTCCACAAGCTGGAATCTTTTGCTTCAAGTCTTTATATTGTAGGCTCTGCCATTTTGAATAGTATGAATGAAATGATGTTGTTCCTCTTAAGCTTCTGGAAATTTTTCTTTTTGTTAAGTTATAATGGAGTAATATGCCAAATGGGTTATTCATTTCAATAATAGGAAGAACTTCATTTATAATATTTGTAGCGATTTCGTTGTCACATCAAAAAATATTCTAATTCTATTAGAACCAACTCCAAAAATCTTTATAAAAAAAATTAAAAAAAAGAAGAAGCAAAATACGTATTTGAGACCTTGATTTCTTATCAAAAAATGTTGAAATTGGACTGGAATGGTTATGAAATTGATTCTTACTGATTTCGATCTTCAAATGATTAATGAATGATTATGTAATTTTTTTCCTCAAAAAACAATTATGAAAAAGGAAATCATCCAACACACTCCATTAGAGATTGATTTGGCCTAAAACTAACCTAATTCGGCCTGACCGCTATCAAACTAAAGTTGGTCGGTAGGCCCAAATCCTGAATCGAGTGTGTCCACATGCAGAAAGCACATGTAATGAAAATGAATGAGCAAAGTGAAATTGATAAATTAACTCTCTTGGTAAATACAAAAAAGTTACACTCAAACTTAGATGGAGACTTCAATAATATTTTTGACACCAACTTGTTTACCAACTTTTTATTACACATTCATGCGATAAAAAATGTTGGATGACATAATATCTGTTGTTACATTTTTCAAATTTTAAAATTATTTTATTATAATTATTTTTTAGAATTGCATTACCTTAGACTCTAAACTTAAAAACTAATGTTCACGTAAGTTGGTGCTAATATTCTTGTAACAAAATATTTTACTCACATGTGGGTGTTGAGATTTACGGTTCATAAATAAATTTATGAGAAAATGATCACATCCGACACAAGCAATAAAGAAACAAAATTACTGCTTTGGCTTTTCTAACTATGTGTGCCTCCCGTCAGCGAAGGGTGTAACAACACTGTAGCTTGGGTTTTGTTTGTCGTGGAGAGCTTCTCTCTCCAGAACCTAGAGAGAGAAATCCAATCTGAGATTTCAATCCCCCCCCCCCACCCACTCTCTCACCCAGATCTTGATCCATCTAGATCTAGATCGACTGTTGAAGAGCTGGGGGAGGCCACAATAGCAAAGGCTTCAACTTTTTTCCTTCCATCTCCACTGTTCATCATCTTCCTCAAGCTGTTTTCAGCTTTTTCTCACCCTTGTGGTGATTTTGTACCCTCTGTGGTGTATTACCTGGCTATGTCGAGCACGGGAGAACCTTGTTCATAAATTAAAAACTTAAACAGTACAGACCCATCTAGATTGCTTAACCCAGCTGAAATAATTAAACTTATCTTGAGAAATAACCCTAGAGAGAGAGAAAAAAAAAAAACCCTATAGTTTTCACCCTCCATCCGGCGGCGCGTCCCGGTGACACTGTAGTCGGACGGGTTTGTTTTCACAGACCTCTTCGACTGTATTGACTTGGGGTGACAAGACCTGCCCCGGATTTCACTATGAGGTGAAATCTGAAGTGGCTATGT
Source organism: Rosa chinensis (assembly GCF_002994745.2). NCBI lineage: Eukaryota > Viridiplantae > Streptophyta > Magnoliopsida > Rosales > Rosaceae > Rosa > Rosa chinensis. Next base: position 35,995,789 of record NC_037093.1, on the reverse strand, counting down.
GGGGCCCACCTTAAAAGAATTTTCACTGAAAATTTGGCAAATCTTCCCCTAAAAGTGGACTACCCAAACATGTTAAAAACATTTTAATAATCCTCCATAGTTCAACTTCCACAAGTAATATAATATAAGACTAAACTCAAATCTCGAATATCAATTCATTTCGGTAATCAAAGTGATCTAAACAATGAACTAAAATTAGTAAAATATAATACAAGTAGGTTAAACACTTAACCTACAGGAAGTCGAAAGCGGTGAACACTATGCCTCGACGCCTACGCACGCTCAACCTCAACTTATTTGCAGATTGGGCATGTAAAACTGAAAAGCTCAGGGAAAAGCATTTAAAAACTGTTAGAGTGAGTGGACGAAAAATAAATAATTTCGAAGGAAAAATAAAAAAAAGATTTAATGCTTTCCCAAATTATTCCTTATAAGAGATTTGAATATTTATTGGGATGTTTCCTTGAAGATATGCATGCATAGCTTTTGTCATCTTCACTGTTACACGCATATAACGTCTGCTTTTTCTTTGGTATCTTGTGTCATCCCATTTAATTTTCTCTCTTCCTATAACATTTGCTTTCTTGGCTCTTTCTCATGATAAATTTTAACCTAGATTCCTTTTCGAATAGCTCTTTTTGGTTTTGGAGAATGCAAGGTAGAAGATGAAGAATCTGTAGAAAAGGACCCAAGTAAGAAATTGATAGAGTCGACACCAAGAATTAACTTGTAGTTGAATTGAATAATCTATGACTTTTTTCGCTTTTACCTTTCTCATTCACCCAATGATGAAGGCAGTTATTTATTTTTACAATTGAAACCGTCATCTTAAGGAGTAAAGTGTCCGTTGATGGTGAGGAAAGCTGCTACTAAAGGACACAGACAAAATGAGCAAGGGGTCACCCTCTGTAATTTATTAATTATTTTCTCTCTTCTCTTATGATTGTATATGTTACAAATGCCCTCTTTAGCTTTCTGAGTCTTCTGATTTAACAAAAAATAAAGACACCCTCTTTTAGTTCAGTCTCCAAGATATGGCAATGAAAAGAGTTGAATTAGGTGAAGGGAGCTCTCCACTTGACAATGGTGAACAAATTCAATTACAACCACTACTACAAATTGGGCCTTAGGGCACCAATGATAGACACTATTAGACAATGGTTTGTTTTATAAATAATGATACACCATTCAACACAAATGGTGTTAACGATTGGGCTTGACACCAATAGTCAGTGGCCCATATATCACATCTAAATAAATAATGAAAATGCCTTCCGTTTGTAACACCTGCCACCAAAGCATACACTCTCTTTCTTGAAAGAATGGGTCAATCAAAGCATAAAAAAGCATGAGTCAGTAAGCATGGGTCAATCAATTGGTATATATTTAATACCAATACTCAAATCTTCACATTTATATCAATATACAATTTACAAAAAAATGATGGAGTACTTTTGGCCTCTGCAACAGAAACAGCCATGGCATCATTTCTCATAATGCCTTGCAATTTTCACCTTTTAATCATTATTTCAGACAAAAGCTTGTAAACCTAGACTACAATGGTACAAAGCCTTAAATATTGTTAACAATAGTTGCTGGGTTCTTCAATAAACAATTAGCTTTTGCTTGCAGTCCACCTTCCCTTGTATATTATTCCTTCATTTACACTTGCCAATTGAGAAATCCTAGCATCATTTCTGTAGTTCAAATAAGCATATCAATGATTCCACATATATATACCAACATTTATTGCATGCAATCATGAATCAAATATAAAGCAAAAGATGTAATAATACAAAGATGTTTCAGCAATCTCCTAAACCAATAATCCTTCCTACCACCACTACTTCATCATCAACATGTCTTTTGAGTGCCTTGCAATTAAAAATATGAATGACTAGACCTAATGACAACTTATTTGATCCAATCAAAATAACTAGGCAATGGGAACTCAGTGATATTGCACCTCAAAGTATGGCAATGCAGTTCTTACTTGTTGGAATTTAATATTGATTGTTAGCAAGTAAAACTTGCTGGTTATCTCTTCACCTTCTATAAAAACAGCACAAGTCCCAGTCCATATTTACCACTACTCACTACTAGTTCATTCTCTATTGTACCCAAGCTTGCCAAGCAATGTCTGGAGGAAAATCATGCTGCAAAAAACTCATATTTTCAGTAGAAGAGGAGACTAATACTCTCCCTTCAAACTCTCCCCAATCACCATCGGTTGTTAACTCTAATCCTATCATGCCACCACCTTCAAATGACCCCAATCTTTTACTAAAGGTTTACCTTCCTAGGTTTGTTGAACTCTTTCCCACACAACCTGATGTGAATGCTGTGGAGATTGAATCAACTCACCCACGTTCTCTTTCTAGTGAAATATTTACCTCCCCAAGAAGTGAGTTACCTCACTCCTTTAAACCTACTGAATTGACTCACTAGCCAGCTTGACAACCTTCCAAATATGAACCAAACAACCAACAAGCTTTCTATCAAAGCTCCTACACATGAACTTCACCTAGACCAATGTGTGACCCCTAAAAATAACAGGTTACATGTCTTCTACTTTGGTAGTCCATCCCATAAGCTACACAAGCCCATTTGCCTGACCCCATCTAGCTTTGGGACTCCAACCAGCAATACCTTCTGTGAATATTGTGCAATTCCTGACTCCATTAGTCCAGATTGGAAGACCTACCTCAAGCAAGATACACTTGAGCTTGAGACACCCCCACATCCCTATGATACCGCTACTGATGAAGAAGAAGAAGGTTGATGATCAGTGCTTTTGGGGCTGGTGAGGCTAAGCTAGAGAAATCACCTGTTTATGGAGGTAGCCAACTGTTTTGTAGCTGCTTTTTAGTGTTTGCCAACTAGGTATACCACCCCATAAAAGCCAATGTGTTGTTCTATTATCTATGTGTTAGTTTCTACTACTTCTTGTGCATTAGGGTTTTATGCTTCCTTTCCTATGTGAGCTTCTCAAGACATAAAGAAGCTCCTGTTCTATGTTGTACAAAGCATCAAGTGAATGTAGTTTTTCCATTCAGCATTCTGTGATAATCACCAATATCTACCATCTTATAAATACCTACATTCTGGTTACCTTACCAATTAGTTTAACTTCCCTAAGCTGTTCTCTGAGGTTCTAAACTGGAATTAAAACGTCTATGATTTCTATCATGATCCCAAAATACATGTGAAACTCCACCACACAACCAAATACCTCATTATTGCAACTACAAACAGAAACCATATAATTGCAAATAGATAGTATATATCAAATAATAATACAACAACAAAGAAGAAGCAATCTAACCTCATAAATTATAATTTCCAGAGTCTTCTTCATCCCCAGTTTGATGGTTACTTTAGACACTGGATCAGCAATCGTGAATTCCATTTTGCCATCACAATAATCCACACTCAAACCTCCATATTGGCTAGGAACATGCTCAGCAGAAATGTACCTACAGGACACGTCAAATTTTAACTTCAAGTTAACCAACCATATTTAGAAACCCCTATTGACCAAATCATGCAATGTAAGATGGACAGAAACTAACTTGAAAGGGGTCTCTGCAGTTTTTCCTGGGCTTGCAAAGACAAACTTGGTTTTGGTCCTCAGTGTCAAGAAGGGGCTTGTCAATATGTAGAATGCAAGATACCACGACGGACCATTGATCAAACACCTGTATAAACAAATTTAACAAATTTGTACTTCAAACCAAACATAAAAGTACCCCCATATAAAAACTGTAATGAATAATTTGATCCTAAAGATTAGCATACCTCTAAGAGTGTCTCCAAATTCACATGATTATCAAATTGAACACCTCGAAAATACACCAATTGACCACCAGTAATTTGCTTGCCCAAACAAACATTCAAGGTAACTTCTGAGTACGAAGCCATTGTGGGTCCAAAAACACTTATGACCTGAGAGGAAAGGAAAGAGTACAAAGTACAAATCATATAAGGATAAATCATATTTTCAGAAAGAATCAAACAAACTGCTATGTGAGAAATGATTTTATTTCTTTTGTGTAAAGTTTGTTATTATAATGAGGAGAAATAAGGAATAAAGTGCATTAATCTGTTTAGATATCAAAGCCCCAGCATTACTCTACACTGAAATCCGATAGAGTAAGAAAGAAAGAATAGGAAATTCATCCACATGAATTTCAGCACTAATTAATCAAATTAATCCTTGCAGTAGAAGACGTAGTATTGACATAGAAAAGCTTCTTATACTGGTACCACAATGAAATAAGAACCTACTATTTTTCCATGTGCTGCTCTTAATTACATCATAATGCAATTGTAAATCCCAATGGCCCAAACAAGAAGAACATGCAAAAGTTATTTAGCCTAAGATTGCTTTGTTAATTTTTGTAGAAAAAATAATCCTTTTTAAAGACATAATACATTTTCCACACCATTGAGTGTGCTGTCGATTAATCACAATCAATTCGGCAACCTAGAGGGCAATCTATAGCTCGTACAAACAGCCTAAAGGAAGAACAAACGCACAGCAAGAGTAAAAGGCAATACCTTCCTTCGCCTGTTCTAGCTTCAAATTGTTTCGATAGTGCGTTCATTCTGATTGTAAATCCAGAAGCTCCAAAATCCATAACAATCTCAGTAACCTCTGCATCACCCAACCCCATAACCAGTCACATACAAAGATCTAGATTGAGTTTGGAGATAATCTTTGAAAGAAACCCAGCAAGTACCCTTTTTGAAACGAAGAAAGGTGCTCTGTCTCTCTCGTCGACGAAGTTCAATCACCACATGCAGAGAACATGAGACCCAAAACCAATTCTTTGCAACACTCTCCGTCTCTCCCTTTAAGCAGAGTCAATCCTCTCATCCGTTTTTTTTTTTGTTTTTTTTTTTTTTGACTCATATTTGTGCTCTTTATATGACCAAAACGCAGCGTTTTTGGTTAATGCTTCTACGACCTATATTATATCTTCTCCTTTCAGCCAAAGAAAAAAAAATCAAAAAACAAAACCGAATACCTTTTCCTTTCTCTGTTTAAAACTGGGCTTTTAATGTCGTCCGGCTTCTTCAATAGCCGATCTCAATACCAACCTGACATGTAGAAGTTCAAATTGGTAATCCAAAGGATTCAATTCAACTCTTGTCTTCTGGAGCAGCTCTAACTGGTATTGCAATAATCTTCTGGCCAAGTATTTTGTTCATATATCTATCTATATATATATATATATATATACATACACACATATATCGAAATCTTTTAGACAACTGAGTTGTCCAGTAGGTTTCTCAGGCTTGTATGATTGTTGGATTTCCAACTTTTTCTGATGATCTCGTTATTTGGTTATCGAACAACAACAGTACCAGAGTTATGTTTTCCCAATGAAAAATGAACTTAGTCTTCCCATATTATTTATAGTTAAATGTAACCAAAGCCTTCTAGAGGTCTTCCCCCCATTTACAGCAACGAATTGTGCAGGGCCTCAGGTCTCAGCAACCCAGAGCTTTGTTATTATTCATGCAAACTCCCCACCTGTCTTATGCAAGGAGTGAAGCTACATAGTTTATAAATCATAAAATTGTATACTTTTTCTTATGTACTTGCAACTTCCAGTTTGGTGGTAAATTGTACAGTCTTAATTAGTGAGTGTTGTCATGATAAATTTCATTTTCAGGTATTTGTGAATGATCAATTCCTGAACCACCCAGAACATTGAATCAGAGTTCGAGTTGTATCTGCAAGAGCTTACCACTCCCTCTTTATGCGTAGCATCTAAGTAATGAGGATGATATGATCGATTACCTAAAATCTGTAAGGCTGTTGTATCTCATAAATATCATTTGCCCCTAAGTAGGTTCCTTATGGTTTGCACTTTAGTTTGAACTTTGTTACAGTGTTCTTCTTCATATTTGTCAAAGAAAATGGACAAGGGTTGGGTAAGATTGAAGAGGGGTAGTGCAGATTACAAGTTACGATTACGAGGCTGGATCTCACACGTCTTAGCAGTTGCATCCTTTCATGGAAACATCAAATGTCCTTGCAGATCATGTGTAAATGGGGAGTGGCATGACGGGGATTCTGTTTATGGCCACTTGGTGGTTGAAGATATTGACCATTCTTACATAGATGGTCCTTGGGTGTGGCATGGTGAAGCATTCGGTGTTGAACAGCCTGTGTGTTCGACCTATGGAGAAGATACTAATTCTGGCATGGCTGACATGATACATGATCTTTTCCCAAGCATAGATGGACAGGAAGGTCCATGTGAGAATGAGAACAATGCTCCCACTTCTGAGAATGAGAACCATGGTCCACTCCAACCTATGCCAGATGATGTTCATCGCTTTCGACTATTGCTGGAAGAAGCCAATCAGGACTTATATCCAGGTTGCATAGCAATGAAAAAGCTGGAATTTCTTATCAAAGTATTCCAGAACAAGTGCTTATATGGCCAGATGTATCTGTATCTGCGTGGCTGAAGTTGATTAAAAAAATTCTCCCGGCAGGGGAGACATTGCCTAGCAACTTCTATAGGACAAAAAGGATAGTCAAAGCATTTGAGCTGAAGTATGAGAAGATCGATGCATGTCGTAATGACTGCATGCTGTATTGGAAACAAAACAGTTCATTAGATGCATGTCTTACTTGTGGGACAAGCCGATATACAGAGGAGATTGGAAACAACAGCAACAGTAAGAAGAAAAGGGTAGCTCAGAAGGTATTGAGCTATTTTCTGATAACTCCTCGGTTGCAGCGTTTGTATATGTCCTAGTATACTGCTGAAGACATGGCATGGCATTCCGATAAGCGCTCTTCTGATGGTAATTTAAGGCACCCTGCTGATTCACAAGCCTGGAAGCATTTGGATACGAAATTTCCAGACTTTGGTAGTGAAGGGCGTAATGTGAGGCTTGGTTTGGCTAGCGATGGATTCAATCCATTTGGTGATATGAGTTCCTCACACAGTACATGGCCAGTCATTCTGACAGTTTATAATTTGCCTCCTGGAAGTGCATGAAGCAACCTTATATGATGATGGCTCTCTTGATCCCAGGGCCCCGTTCTCCTGGTAATGACATTGATGTGCACCTGGAACCTTTAATTGATGAGCTTAAGATTTTGTGGGAGAATGGTATCCCCACCTATGATGCATTCAAGAAAGAAACATTCAACATGCGGGCTGCAGTGATGTGGACAATAAATGACTTTCCGGCATATGCAAATTTGTCCGGTTGGAGTACCAAGGGCAAGTTAGCATGTCCTAACTGCAACTACAACACAAGATCAACATGGCTACCCCATGGCAAAAAGCATGTCTACATGGCACACCGACGTTTCCTACCACTTCTACACATATTCCGTCGCTATCGAAAATCATTTAATTTGTCTGCAGAAACAGATCGTGCTCCCACTCCAATGACAGGATCCTTTTGTCTTCGACGCTTATCTAAACTCAGGTTTAAGTTTGGTAAGCCCCCACCACCCAAGGTTGGGCAAAAGAGACATGCTCAACCAGTCTCCACTGAAGGGCCATGGAAAAAGAGGAGCATTTTTTTCGAGTTGCCATACTGGGAACATCTACTAATTCGGCACAATATCAACGTAATGCACGTCGAGAAAAATGTGTGTGAGAGCTTATTAGGAACCTTGTTGGAAGCTTCAACCAAAAACAAGGATACAATTAAGGCACGATTGGACATGCAATTGATAGGGATAAAGCCTGATTTGTGGCCGGTCACAGAGGGAAATAAAACTGAATTGCCTTTGGCTGAATACACCATGATGAGTTGGGAGAAAGAGCTATTCTGCATGATACTAGCATCTATAAGAGTACCTGACAATTATTCATCAAATATAGCCCGACATGTGAATGTAAAGGAGCGGACTATTCATGGATTAAAAAGTCATGACTGTCATGTAATCATGCAGCAACTCCTCCCCTTGATGCTTCGAAGGTCACTTCCTTCTGCTGCTGCTAAGGTGTTGATGGAGTTAAGTGCTTTTTCCGACATCTTTGCAGCAAAAATGGTTCAGTTGAGCATTTTCTTGATCTGAAGAGAAGGATAGCTATGGTGCTTTGTCAAATGGAGAAGATGATGCCCCCATCATTTTTTGATGTAATGGTTCACTTGCCAATACATTTGGTAGAGGAAGCTGCACTTGCTGGTCCGATCTTCTTCAGATGGATGTACCCAATTGAGAGGTTAGACCCGACATCTCATAGCTACCTATGTCTTTGAAACTCCTCCCCTTCTGTACAGAATTTGACGTTGTTTTAAATTGTAGATAACTAGTCAAACAGTATTCCAGAGCTGGGATATCCTGAAAACGATTTTTTTTATAGAAATAGTTACAATTTTTTAAAGTTACAAGTGTGCTGCATGATTTTCTGAAAACAGCACAGGTTTTGTTTGCTTTTGATTTGCATATCTTATGCATGATATACATGTTGTGGTCTTGTAGTCTTATCTACCTAACGGTCTTCAGATAATAAATACATGATATAAGAAGCTAGATTGCAGTATATAAACAGTTCATAAACAAAGGATAATTTGTGGTTAGGTACATATATACACTGCAGAACTATGTTCGGAATCGGAATCGACCTAAAGGGAGCATTGCCTAAGGGTACCTATCTGATGAGTCTATGTCCTTCTGTGCAATGTACTTAGAAGACATATTGACACGAAGAAATAGACCTAGTCGTAATGAGGATGGAATCGGTCGGAATGTAGAAGGTGGACTGTCCATATTTCAAGGTGGTAGACGTGCACTTGGAGCTGCGGAAGAGTTTCAACTCAATGATGATGACTGGGAGAGTGCTAGGTCTTGTGTTTTGGCTAATTGTCCAGAGGCTAAGCCTTATGAAAGGCATGGGAAAAATTCAGTATTGTATTATTACAATGAATAATTATTAATAGAATACAAAGGATGTTTAATTCATGTCTTAACACTTTTGACACATGAGCAGAAGGCATGTAAGGGAAGCCCAGGCCAATCGAGGCCGTCGTGTCACCTTGCTGCAATCTGAAAAAAGAGCTAAGAAGTCATTTCCCAATTGGTTTGACAAACTTGTAAGTAATTGAGCCACAATTTTATACTATAGAATATTGTAAACAGTTTTGTCATGGAATGAGGTTATGTAGTGAACTGTCCTTGTATGTATAGGTTAATGGAATGCACAACGAGGGTGATCCACAGGTGACTGAAGATTTGTTGGCTTTGGCTAATGGCCCCAGCAAATGGTGTACTAGATACAAAAGCTATGTAAGCAATGGATTTAGATTTAAAGTGAGGAATGGATTGGAAGATGATAAGCGTCAAAATTGGGGGGTGTGGCTCCAAGCAGAAATGTCTAGCTATGCAACTGCAAACGATTGCAACCATCGGGAAGGGATGGTTGGTCTCTACAGCGCCCTTGTTGATATAATTGAACTGCAATATCGCGGTGACAGAAACATTGTGTTATTTAAATGTGATTGGCCGGAAGTAAATTCACGCGGTGGAGAAGTGAAGAAGGATGAATATGGTTTTACTCTAGTTAACTTCAACAAGTGTATGAGACCTGAGGATCCGTACGTATTTGCATCGTATGCCATTCAAGCTATGTTTGTGAAGGATCCAACTGATGTTGAATGGCACGTTGCCATCAAGACCAGGCCTAGGGACTTTTTTGATATGTCTTCAACACCAATTGATGATCCATGTTCAAGGCAAGATCTAGAACATGTAACAGGTGATGATGATCATCTACCCATTAGGACAGATGTGAGAAGTAGAAAGGATTAAAAGCTGTTTGGGCAAGAGTGTTGAAAATGGGAGGACAGGTTGGTGACTCTTGAACTTGAAGTTGTATTATAATCAGTAACTTAAAAGGATTTACTGCCATCTGATTCATATGTTTTTTTTTATGTATTTACTTACACAAATTGTAAGGTGATTAATCTCCAGGAAGCTACTTTATGTGAGATTGATTTTGTGACTATTAACTTGAATGCCATATATAAAAGAATATGGCTTTTGTTAGTCAGTACATGTCCGTTGTCTGCAAGTTTATGGCTGTGATCCTATTTCACAAAGCATGTTATATCGAAGTGTTCTGGTAAGCTCATGGTGATGGACGTGCATAATATATTAAATTTTTTTTTTTCCAATGTACAGGTGGCAGTTATGGAACAGGATCCCGCTTGATTGTTTGAAAAGGACAGAAGTGTGGGAAAACCACAACTCAAACTAGAGCCAAAGTTGCTAACCCGGGAAAAGGAGGTTTGTGGGACCTGAAAAAGATTTTAAAATGGACTACCACGGGATGGTCAGCCATATTAACCCTTATCAATGTTAAAAGCATTCTCCAACCTCCCTCTCATCAGTTAGAAGAACAGAAAGCTTAAGCACATTTACAAATACAAAGGTAAGGAAGGCTGAGCCATGGTGTTTGAACATTTCATGGCTGAAATGTTGAATTGTATGGCTACTATTTTACAAGTGAATCCAATTATCATTTAATATTGTATACTTTCTTTTTTGTATTAGCAAATAGGCTTCCTCTAGGCTGGGATAGAAGGTTTGAAGGTATGTAATTCTTTGGTTTGTGAGTTCATTTAATGATGCATATTCAATCTTCCTCTGCCCATAAGTTATATAATTCATGAGATGTTAAACAAGACTATATGCTGTAATTTGGTGATGGTGCATGTTTCCGGAAATTTAATATCCATATTAATATTTAAATGGGGTTGCTGCTTCTCATTAATATGAGAGTCTGTGCCCAAAGGCGATCCATTTAGTTGGCTAATACATATGGGCAACATTGATGCAGATGACCAATGATACGGTTGGGAATGGAAGTTGGGCTGTATCATTAGGTGCAGACATGGAGACGCAACAACCGCTAGATCCTTTGTACCATTACAACATGGAGGTGAATTCTACTGTGAATGATACAGCGGAGGAGACTGAAAATCCAAATTGTGCTGAAAGATCGAGTGCAGCAAAGATGCGTCGATTTCGGATTAATAGATGCCCTAATAGGCCTAGATGGGCCGCAAACGGGACTGTGGAAAAACTGAAGTTTAATGCCAAAGGACAACCAGTTGCACCACCTTACACAGTTGCCAGGTTCTCTAGGTTCTTGGGGTGGCTCGCATTGGAGTCATCGTTCTTCCCGATTGATAATACTGATTGGAGAAATTTCTACAAGGCCTCAAACATGGATGCTGCTTGGGAGAGGATTAAGGTAAGTAATCAAATTTATAAAAAGATTTCATCCACAAGAATGTATACAGCAATGAGGTAACTGGATGATATTGTTAAAATGTTATTATGTTAGCCATGAAATTGACCATGTTTGCCATCTAAGATAACATAATGTGACTGCAATCCAATTGTGACTATGGAATTGTATTTATTGGTAGAGAACGATTGATTGGAGCAATGTAGATGTGGCAATGTAGCCATTTGTTCGCCGAGTCTGCGAACTCAAATTGAATGATAGGTGGAAGAGAGTTATAAGTCACGACTCCGGAGGTTATACTACAAGCCAAACATCGGTACTCCAAGGAGGTTTTCCTGCAGCCATCCTAGTGTGAACCAAACCCAATGGAGGCCGCTCGTGGCTGAGTGGGATAAAAACCCTAATCAGGTATTACAAATCATATAAGTTTTTAGGTCAATTTGACTGCACTTTTTTGTTCCTCATTCAGGCATTAAATAATGAAAATGGAAAACTTTAGAACTGCTTCATTTTTCAACTATCTCGACTCATTATTGTTGGGTTGCAGTGATGTACAAAACTAAATGTATGATTGTTGTGTCCATCATACATGTGTTGAAATTTATTTTAAAATGCTTGAGACTTGGGGGGGGGGGGGGGGGGGGGGGGCTCAGGGGATATTAAGAAGCAACAGAGCTGCTTGTTTAAGCACATTATCATTGATTTTGAACATATATGTTTGGTAATCTTAGGAACTGATTATACTCATTTATATGCGTGTAATTATATCTAAAACACTATAAATAAGCTAATTCTCAAGTCAATTATAATGTAATTAATCCATTTTTATTATTTTATAGAAAATAAGCGGAATTGAAGAATCAAGGAAAAATTGTGGAAAATTGGAGCAAATTGAAGTTTCCGACAAAATGACGAAATAGTCAATGCGGATCAACCGTGGTCAACGCCATCAAGGAAGCGGAATCCAATTATCTCCGATAGTATGTGTGGAATTGCAAGAAGAAGAAAAAGAATGAAGAGAGAAAAAGAAAGAAAAATAAATAAATAATGCATCTTAATTAATTAAGTTAATTAATCAATTGATTAATTACTTAATTAATCAAGTTTTGTGGGAGTCCATCAGCCATGCACGGGCTGCACCTTAATTAAGGTTGCTTAATTAAGCAAGTCTTTTCCCACACGTGTCAACCAACCATGAGCTCTTTCTTTCATCCTTGCACGGATCAGCCGCATCTCACCATTCACCATTTCATTATTCTTCCTTCTTTGCCAATCTGCACCATACACGTGTTCACCTTTTTATCTCTTCCCTGACGCACACCACAACGGCCCATGTATAATTGTATTGAAGGCTTGAAGAGAGTGAGACCTGAACCTAGACCTGCCGCACTCCCCCCATCTTCATATACCATCACCCTTCTCTCTCTCTTCTTCTCCAACACACCCAAAACCACCCCTCCACACCATTTTCCTCCTCACTAAGATTTATATTCTTCTCCTCACCAAGATCCACTCCACCTCACAAAGATTTATTTTCCTCCTCACCAAGATCCACTCCACCTCACAAAGATTTATTTTCCTCCTCACCAAGATCCACCATCACCTCAACAAGATTCACCTCACCAAAATTCCATCAAATCCTCATCAATTTCTCAAGGGATTTCAAGAGGCATCAAGATTTGAGATTGGGTATAGTGGGAAGCCATCAATCAAGGCTTGTCATAATTGCTCCATAGCAATTTGTGACTTGTTCTTGTTACTTCTCACTCTTCTTCACCTTTACCTATTTAATTGATGAATATTGTTGTTGATTTGTGGATGGGTTGTGAGTAGTCTATTTAGGAAGTTAGGGTTCGAGCCCTAGCATGAATTTAATGTAATAAATATGTTTTGATTTAATGGTTTTTGATTTCGTGTTTGGCATATGTTCTATTCTATAATATTTGGCTTAGATGCATGCTTAGGAGCTTGATTAACCTTGAATGTGTAGATGAGCATGTCTAGAAAAAATTAGGAGACCTAATCACTTCTCTAATTTATGGCTAGGACACTTGTTTAGAACATGGTTAGTTACAATACCAATTTCGATTGCCGTATTGGCTAGCTTGGGAACCTTGATTCTAGGACTCTTCGCCTTTTGGTGCAACTAGAGGCCCTAACAAGGCTCTAGATTGTCCCAATTGAGTTTCTACGACCCTTGATCCGGAGTAGGAATACCCTTTAAGGAATCTAATGACCCATGAGCCTTGAAAAGCCTTGGGTACGGTTCTTGATGCCACTATGAATTGAATGAGCATTGTCGGAATATATTTATGCATTAAATTTGGCTAGGAGGATACCCTAGTGACCTAATTTTCATTTCTTGATAAGTTTCTATTATCTTTATCTTTAGTTGCAATATTAATTTTCAATTGTCAATTTTATTTTTCGCAATCAAAATCAAATTTCATAAAAAACTTTCATTGTCAATACCACTTGGTTGTGAGTTTCCGCATTCACTTGTGGTTCTCTTGACCATTTTAGGCTTGGTTGTTCTGAGCCGGGCATGTAAATAATTTGGTGCTATTTTTCTAGGTTCGTTGTTAATTGTTAGTGACTTAGTAATCGGCATAACCAAGGATTGAAGATAGCTTTTCAATCCCCGTGGTACGATAATTTCGGGTCTAAATATGTACCACTTCTTTGATGACCGTGCCCTTATTGCGCGTAAGTTGCATTCAAGCACTCAAATCAGGAACGTGCTTTGACATATGCCAACAATAGGAAGGAGCTGAGGTCGAGTCACACTAATGGAACAAAGACTTTTGCACAGAGGCGATATGAATATGTGAGGACATTTCTGAAAATAGCTTATGTATCTTATATTATGAAAGGAATTATATTTAAATGTTCATTCAATTTCAGGAACAAGTGAATGGTTATGCTCCTGATCGCATAACATTTTTCACAATGACACATACTCGTGAAGACGGAACAGTAGTAGATGCCGAGTCAGCAGATATAATAGTGAGTGATAAAATATTTGAATATGTAGGAATCATGGGAACAAAACCTAGCTACTAGTTTTCATGGTGTTATATCGAAGCTTATGCACAACTATCGGTTAACTTCTTTCAATGTTTCTAACAAGTGCAGGCCAAGTTCAAAAATGGATTAAAGGAGTATGAAGATAGGCAGGAGATACTGACAGATGAGATCTGGCACAAAGTGTACAGTGATGTACTTGGTCCAGAGAAAAGAAATCACGTTAGAGGTTATGTTTTAGGTGTCCAATTCACTGATGTTCCAGGAGTTGTCACTGAGGCAAGAGGTATGTGTAGGGAAGTGCATACTCTGAGAGCTGCGTGGGAGCAACAAAAGCAAGCAACAGAAGATGCTCATGTTGAAATAAAGAGTTTAAGGTTGGCTAATATCAACTTGGCTGAAGAGTTGAGACACGAGCAAGCCGTAACAATGGAGGCACACAAGAAAAAGATGGAAGATTCATTTGCAAAAATGAAGGAAAACATGATGAATGAGGTAAACAAGTTGTTTCATAACTCATCAAGTACTGATGATGAAAGAGGTGTAATGGAGAATCAAATGGCATCAAAGGACATAATAGATGAAGAGGATTGTGTAATGGCTGATCAGGAGAATGTTGAGGTCTATTCACCAATTATGCCATTTGATCTGAACAGTCTATGAAGCTTAAGGTAAATATTCACCTTGTTTATGTGCTCTTTTGGTATAAATCAAGTAGCATGATGTTAGTTCTCTTCTAAGGCCATCAACATTCCCATTGAAATGGAGGAGCCTGTTCAAATAGATTGACTGCCCAGCAATGCAGTGTTACTTTTTGAAAAACATGGAAGATTTTAATGGTTTAGCACAATAGACAAGGTGAAGTGTATTAGGTAGGTATTATTAATCTTTTAGTTCTATGAACTTTGTATTGACTCTATTGGGATGTAAATGCCCTTCTGATGTAATGTTAATATTTAAAAGGATTTATAGAATTTGCTGTATCTTCTTCTCATTGTGAGGAAAGCATTATATACACAAAGGATTACTAAATTACAGCTATCTAGATACTCTGTCTAAGCTATCTAGATCCCTAGTCTAAGCAATTACAATGAGTTAGCTAATTAGATTTTTAATCTAGGCAATTACATAATGAAGAGGAAGCTAAGATCAAGCAATTACAAAATACAATGAATCTGGACAGAGATGGTTAATTAGGTGATTTAGCACTCCCCCGCAAATCTGACGATCCAGGAGAGACAAGATTTGACCGTAGAAGATCAAACCGCTGGCGGGAAAGACCTTTAGTGAAGATATCGGCAATCTGATCTGGAGATGGAGTGAATTGAACGCGATGAGCACCAAAAAGAAGGTATTGGCGGATGTAGTGATAATCGAGTTCAATATGCTTGGTACGGGCATGAAAGACTGGATTAGAGGCCATGTAAGTGGTACTGAGGTTGTCACACAAAAGGATGATGGGTCGAGGAGGTGAAAACTGAAGTTCAGTGAGGAGATATGAAATCCAGATAGTATCAGCACAAGCATGAGCAAGAGAACGATACTCAGCTTCAGCAGAGGAGCGAGAAACAGCCTGTTGCTTCTTAGCACACCAAGATATAAGATTAGGTCCTAAAAACACACATATACCTGTGGTGGAACGTCGAGTGTCAGGACATCCATCCCAATCCGCATCCGAATAAGCACAAAGAGTGAGAGGACTCGAGGAGCGACGAAAAGACAAACCAAAGTCTGGAGTCCCTTTCAGATAGCGAAGTATACGTTTAGCGGCAATGAGATGAGAGGTGCGAGGAGCACTCATAAATTGAGCAACATGGTGAACAGCATAGGCAATATCAGGGCTAGTGAATGTCAAGTATTGAAGAGCGCCCACAATTTGCCGATACTCAGTGCCATCAGGCAGCAAATCACCTTGCAGGTGAGACAGCTGAGAAGTAGCACAAACCGGTGTAGTACAAGGTTGGCACGCAGTCATGGAGTGGCGATGAAGGAGATCCATGGTGTACTTGGTCTGAGAGAGTCGAAGACCGGTAGAAGTAGGTTTAGCTTCTAAACCCAAAAAGTAGGAAAGACCACCAAGATCACTGAGCTCAAAATCTTTGTTAAGAGTGGTGACAAACGAAGAGAGAAGTTCAGGTTGATTCCCAGTCAGAATAATGTCGTCCACATACAGTAAAAGCAACATGATGGCAGACTCGGTTCGAAAAATGAACAGAGATCGATCAGCCTGACTTTGAAGAAAACCAAATTGAAGTAGGAATCCACTGAGCCTCTGAAACCATGCACGAGGAGCTTGCTTCAAACCATATATTGCTTTGTTGAGGTGACAAACATGATGAGGGGAGCTGATCAGCGAAGCCTGGAGGTTGACGCATAAACACTGTTTCAGCAAGAACACCATGAAGAAAAGCATTCTTCACATCCAACTGACGGAGGGTCCATCCAAAGGAGACAGCTAGGGATAGAACTGTCCAGATGGTGGTATGTCGGACTACAGGACTATAGGTCTCATCGAAGTCAACACCAGGTTGTTGATGAAAACCCTTAGCAACAAGACGGGCTTTGTACCGCTCAATAGAACCATCAAACTTGCGCTTGAGTTTGAACACCCACTTACAACCAACAACATGTTGTCGCGGATCAGGAGGGACAAGAACCCATGTGTGGTTTTTAAGAAGGGCATTGAACTCTGCAGACATGGCCTGGCGCCATTCAGGATGACGAGCAGCGTCAGTATAACAAGTTGGTTCAGCAGGAGAAGAGCTGGTGAGAGCTAGAAGAGCCTTGGGTAAGGGATATCAAACAGTACCATCAGTGAGGACGAAAGGTGTGAGAGTGCCATCCCGCTTGCGAGTAACCATGGGATGGATGGCTACGGTAGGAGAACCTGGAACTGAGGAGGAATCATCTAAAGAAAGCTCTAGAAGAGAGGGTAGGACAGTGTGTGTGCCGGATGGAGAATTTGAAGTAGGTTGCCGACGTTGATAGGTGCGTAATGGTGCTGGAGGAGGCTGTGAAGCCGGAGGAGGTGGTGGAGCAGAAGGGGGTTGGGAAGCCAGAGGAGGTTGGGGAGCCGGAGGGGGCTGTGGAGTTGGAGAGGGCTGTGGAGCCGGAGGGGACTGGGGAGCCGAATGAGGCTGAGAAGCCGGAGGGGGCTGGGGAGCCGGAAGAGGCGGAGTAACCGGAATGCCAGTCCACTCAGAGGAAATGGAAACAGAAGAAGATCTGAGTTGAGCAAATGGAAAAGATTGCTCATCAAATCGGACATGTCTGGAGATGTAAACACGACCAGTGGTGCGATCCAAACACTTGTATCCTTTGTGTTGTAGACTATAGCCTAAGCAAACACACTCAACAGTCCTAGGCAAAAGCTTGTTAGTCAGATAGGCCCCCAAATGGGGATAACATGCACAACCAAAAACTCGCAACTCAGAATAGGAAGGGTTAATGCCATAGAGACGAATGTATGGAGAGGCCCATTGAATAAGTGGAGAGGGAAGGCGATTAATAAGATATACCGCCGTTGACACAGCATCGACCCAAAAATTGAGAGGAACATGGCTGGTGACAAGAAGAGTTCGAGCGACGTCAACAATGTGTCTATGCTTACGTTCAGTAAGGCCATTTTGTTGAGGAGTGTGGGGACAAGAAAAACGATGATGAATACCAAGGGAGGAACAAAAAGTTTTAAAAGCAGCATTATCATACTCTTTGCCACCATCACTTTGGAATTGTTGTATGGTGGAGGAAAACTGGTTGGTAATATAAGACAAAAAATTCTTGAAGTGGTCAAGAACTTCAGACTTGTGTTTCATAAAGTATAACCATGTAAACCTTGTGTAATCATCTGTAAATAGAACATAATACTTATAATTTTTAGCAGAAGAGATTGGTGATTGCCATACATCATAATGCACAAGCTGAAAAGGAGATTCGGTATTTATTGTATGAGAAGAAGAAAAGGGGAGTTGTGTGGATTTTCCCAAAGCACAACCCTTACAAAAATTTTTGTCCAATTTAAAGTTGGAAGATAACAATTTATTTTTGCCTAAGTAAGACATAATCTTACTAGACGGGTGACCAAGGCGACTATGCCATAAAGTAGATGACTGCAGAAGCCAACAAGGCTTGTAGACTGGACGGAAGTGAAGGTAGTTTGTAAAGACCATTCTTACATAGGCCCTGAAACAGAAGACAACTCGTAGAGCGATCAAAAATATAGAAATGATGAGAGTCAAAGGCACAAAGCACATGATTATCAGTACAGAATTGGGCAATAGAAAGAAGGTTTTTACGCATGGAGGGAATGACATAAACATTATTCAACCTATATGAGTTGAAGCCAAGAGAAAGTGACATGTTACCCGTATAGGTGATAGGCAGCTGATCACCCGTTCCAAGCATAACAGAGTCGGAGCCGGTATAAGGATGGCGCTGTTATAGATAGGTCGGGTTGCCAGTCATATGAGTGGAAGCACCAGTGTCAGGATACCAAGCTGTGTCATAAGGAGGTTGCCCAGCAATTTGTAAACCCGCAAAGGCAGTATGGAGAGAGTTCGGAACTGGTGAGCGAGCAAAGCGGTTGATCATGGGGCATGTGGAAGCCGAGTGACCTAGTCTATGACAAAGTTGACACAGACTTGAGCTAGGAACGCTGCCTAAGATACCAGGAGAAGATATCCTTGCAGGAGTATTGAAAGCATTGGTGTTGTTCCGGCGATTTCTATTGTTAAGCCGATTATGAGGGCGATACCCGGAAGACTTGTTCTGGTGAGAATGTGTATGGGGGGATGCTAACATAGCGAGAGGTGGTGGTGATGAGCAGTGCTTGGCCTCATGGTTGAGAAGGCGAGACCGTAGAGTAGAGAAGTGAGGTAGGGTGTCATGCGATTCAAGAGCGATGACCAGCATATCATATTCATCTCCAAGACCCCTCAAGACTGCTTGAACCAGATCAGTGTTGGAAACGGGTTCACCGATGGAGACAAGTTGATCTGAAATAGACTTAGCTTCTTGTAGGTACTCAGAAACGGTGCGGGTTCCACGAGAAAGCTCATTAATCTTGCGTCGCAAATGAGATGAGTTGGCAGTAGACTTTTGTGTAAAATAGTCCTGGATGCGATCCCAAATGGCTTTTGAGGTTTTGCAGCCAACAACAGAAGCGAGCATGGGCTCAGACAAAGTTGCTGACAAGGTATTGACAAGATTCTTATCAGCGCAGAACCATGCCTCATGATCAGAAGAAGAGGGAGCTGGGCAAGGGAATGACCCATCTAAAAATTTGAAGAGTTTGTTACCATGAAGATAGGATTCAATTTGGTGAGACCAAAGCAGAAAATTATCATCATTCAGTTTAACTGTGACAGAATGATAGATAGGTTGAGAGGGAACTGATGGCATGGATACAGATGAAGATGCAGTGGAGGATGTCATGGAAGCAGAAGACGTGGTGGCAGTTTCAAGAAATTTGGAAATTGGGAAGAGAAAGCACTGGGCTAAGGCTAAGAATTTGTGGGGATTGAGAAAGAGGAAGAGGTTGAACAATCAACAGTATGACGATTGCAAGAAAAAAGGAGAAGAGCAAGAGCCAGAGGAGGATCTTGGCTCTGATACCATAAAAGGATTTATAGAATTTACTGTATCTTCTTCTCATTGTGAGGAAAGCATTATATACACAAAGGATTACTAAATTACAGCTATCTAGATCCTCTGTCTAAGCTATCTAGATCCTTAGTCTAAGCAATTACAATGAGTTAGCTAATTAGATCTTTAATCTAGGCAATTACATAATGAAGAGGAAGCTAAGATCAAGCAATTACAAAATACAATGAATCTGGACAGAGATGGTTAATTAGGTGATTTAGCAATATTGATGATGATTAATTTTACCTTTATGAGTACATCTTGGTGTTGTTGAAATTGAATACAGAATTCATGGTTTATTACAAGTTACAAGCAGCTAAACCATCCATACATGCTGCTATCAAACCAATTCAAATAAAATTCCATTCCCACCATTTGCCATTACTGTCACTGATATTGGTGAGGCCAATCTCATGAATAATTGCTAGGTAGAGAGAACTTTTACCCACCATTATATGTAGATGGGGCTTAATTACACACTAATATATTCAATGCAATGATAATATTATCCATCAAATCTCAAACAAATCACACACCATTGCAAGGTCAGTGGGCCTTAATTACACACCATTTACAAGCTCAAGAAGCAACGGTGGTTACAATTGATACCAAACATTGTACTATTGTTGACAAAAGATATGGGAAAAAGCAAAGTAGTTATTGACTACAAAATCCTCTAACATTCAAAATTACACACCATTAGAGTATTGGTGTTCTACGCCACAATGGAAACTGGAGCAAAGACCACTGACTGGGCTTGGGTGGTTGCATAGTGCCTAAAGCTCATATTGGTTGCTGTTGTAGGCAATAGACACCCATAATATATGGTGTCCTATAGCCAAAATTCTAGTAGTGAACTCACTTTAAATTGTCTTTTTTTATAAATCAGATTTGAACTATTGTATTTTATAAATTGCCATGGATTGTGCTCGCCATGGCATTGGACAATGGACAATGTGGGAATGTGAAAGGGAACTAGGGAAGTGAAATCTACACTCCCCATTTTACAATCCACATCTTTTTCTTTTTTTGATTGAAATTCTTATAAAAAGACAAATCTAAGTTACTAAAGACAAAAATTTAACTTATCAAGAAAAGAAATATGGAATGTGAATTATAAAATGGGAGTGTGAATTTCACTCCCAATGTGGAATCATAATTGGGCGAGGCAGTACTTGGAACAACAGTTGTATCTGAGAGTATACTCATGCTCATTCATGGACATAGGGGTTATCATTTGGCTAATGTGACTCGACTTGATTGGGGTTTTGTGTGCAGGTGTATCCAAAGTCATCGACTGCAATCTCGGTGGCATTTGACAATGTCGGAATGTGAAATGTGAGGTCTCATAATTGGGCTTGGTAGTATTTGGGTCAACAGTTCTATATGAGATTATACTCTCCTACTCATCCATGGAGAGATGAATTACCAATTTCAAGAAATGTTATTCTTTGTGGCAGGGCACGAGGTCGCCACACCAGGCCTCTCTGAAATCCCACGGATCAATTAGAATATTAGATACATAACTAGAAGGCAAAAGTTATACCATGAGCAGGGACCTCTATTACATTAATGAGTTAGTATTATTTGGTGAATCCTACCCAGTCAATATTCAAACCAAGGTCCACGATAGTATCCCAATAAAGTCAAACTAATCTCCCACCGCAGGTGCACAATCCCAAAGACCCCTCAAACCTGCTAGCTACAAACTAGTGGGAGTTGAAACTCAAACTCTAGACATAGGGATTCCATACTAAGTAGCTCGACCAACCTTACCACACCAGTTAGTTTTTTTTTTTTTTTTTTTTGGTCAAATAAATTCATTCATTAGATGAAACCCATATTACAAAGGTAATACAGAAAAGTAGGAGTCCTAGGCCCAAAGACCCAATAGACAGCCCATAACCTAAACTAGAACTAACTGACAAGCCGAGGCCCAAAAGCCCAAAATACCAGAAAACCTAGATCTAAAACCAAAGTCTTCGCTGCAACACAGGCTGGCCGCCGTGAGTACCACCATGGCTAGATGAGCTCCGACAGAAGCTTGACTTCCAGAGGCCAAATAACTCTCCACCATCATTCTCCACATTGAAATTGCATGCACAGGAAGAAACAAGAAAAACAGAGAACTTAGTAAAGGTAGTCGTGGAGGTGGAGACCACCATGCATCACAACACCACTGGTCCGGCGATGTCCACACACTGCGGTGGCTTGCCGGTACTACTGCAATCATCAGGTGTGAAGTTAAGTGAACAGATCCCTATCGAGACTCCAAGGGTTGGAAGTGAAGATGGGGTTGTGGAAAAAGAGAAAAGTCGGATGAAGATGAGAAGGTGAGGTGTCTGAGATGGAGGAGGATGGGAGGTTTGAGAATAGATCTGGAAATCTGATGAGAAATTGGGCAAGCACAAGGAGAGATAAAATGAAAAAGAGACATGAAAAGATTAAAAACTGAGACCAAAGCTCAGAAAACCTCACCACAAAAGGGTGGAGACGCACCACTGAGGGCGGAGAGACTGGAGGGGTGTTGCCGACTCTCAAAACAGCAGAGAGAGCGAGCTGAGAGAGAGAGAGAGACCACCCCCAACTCTCAAGCCGTCGATCTAGATCCAGAGGGATCAAGATCTGGGCAAGAGAGAAGGGGGAGGGGTGATGGTGTTTTCAGATCTGTTTTCTCTCTCTAGATTTTAGAGAGAGAGGCTCTCGGGGAGACTTTAGGAGATTTAGTTTTACAAACAGTTCACGCTCTGTTACCACACCAGTTAGTTAATACAAAAGGTATTTTGCCTTTTCAAAAAAAAAAAAATTTGACCACAAAATTCAACGTCTTCTAAATCAGGATTAACGATTGACAGAAATAATGTGGCACAACCCCACAACCCGTGAAATTAACATCAAACTTATATGCTTGCATATCTTAGACACAGGCCCGCTCACCTGCGGGACGAAAATAAAGGGACAAAACGGGACGAAATCATCCCAGTGGTTGGATCTTAATGAAATTGATCAAACGGATAAAAAGCAAACCATTAAAACCAAATTTTTTAAACGCACTATCCAATCCCGTCTAATCTACTTTTCTTTCCCTGTTTATCTTCCTCCTCCCTCGTCTCAATTCTCAATCCAACTTCATTCAAGAAAAAAAAACTCTCAATTCATCTAAGACCCCTCAGAGCCTCCCCTATAACATTCTTGATTCATCATCATCACCATAAGACTGGTCTATCTTGAAGGTATTTTTCTTTTTCAGTTTGGTGAATCATGGAGCCATTGTATTTTGTTTAATGATTTCACTGCTGGTGCTCTGATTTCTTTGTCGTTGCCAATGGAAATTTGTTCAGTTTTCGGATTTGGATTCCTGCTCAAAATTTTATTGATTTGATTTGATTTGATTTGTTTAGATTGGGATTTGGAAGTGTTTTTTTTTTTTTTTGGTAAGCAAAGTGTTTCTGTTTTCAATTGCTGGGATATGGAGTTGGTACAAAGAAATTGATAAAAGATCTATACTTTTTTGGATAGTGGAATGGATTGAATCATTGTGTTTAGCTTTTAACTTCTTTTTCATTATTATTATGTCTTTGAAATTATTATGTCTAAGACTAAGCTACGGTGAAATTCTATTTATAGTTGTGTTTGTAATATAATGTTGCAGCTTTATGATGGGTGATCCATCGTTACAAGACCTAAATGAGAATGGTATTGTAGATGAACCAAAACTTCAGCTTGGTCAAGAATTCGAATCAATAGAGGAGGCATATTACTTTTATAATGAGATATATGCAAAGACAGTTGGTTTTAGGGGGGTGTATTGTATATGGAATTACTGGCACTTTTAAAGAAATCCATGGAATTTAAAAGTCTGGGTGTATTCAATAGAGACTTTTAACAGTCCATAAAAGTCTGGGTGTATTCAATTAGGATTTTAAAAAATCTTTATGAATTCCACCAAAGTCTAGGGGTATTCAATTAGGACTTTTAAAAATGAATAGAAGTTTAGGGGTATTCAAAATATCATTCATACATACGGAATTAGAAAATCATGGAAAATCATGGACTTTGTAGTGTTAAGTATAAATACCAAATTCCAATATTTTTCCAGCCACCAGAGCAAAGATTTTGAGTGTGGAAAAGTCTGTCAAAGTTCTTCTCTCTGCGCGTTCAAGGTTGGTCCTCCATCATCTCTCTTTCATGATTTCTTTTTTCTTTTCTCTATTATTTTGTGATATCAACCTCTAATACCTAACATGTTCATTGTTGTTGTTGAATTTGATTTTTTTTTTTTTTTTTCAATTGTGATGCTTGGAACCCTAATATTATCATCAACTCCTAAAACAAAGCCAAATAATGTATATGCCTAATGCTTTTACGGTTCGATCATAGTCCTGCATACTATTGCGGTTATTGCTATTGTCGTCGCTTGTTTGCTGCGTATGTTTCTTCTTCTTTGTTTTTCTCGCTAGGTTTTCTGTTTCTTTTGTATTTGTTGTTGTCCTATATGGCATGGTTCTCTTTTTTTTTGCTACTGCTTTGCCCTTGTGGCTCTTAAGTTCGGGTAGATTAGCCAAACGGTGGGTGGTTTTTTTTTTTTTTTCCTTCATGCCATAACTTCTTTTCTATACCTAATAGTGTGTGTGATTTTACCCTGCATTGAGATGGGACTTATGTTGACAATCTCATGTCAACTTTCTTAAAATGATAGTAATGTCAGAGGTGCAATTTGGTTCAAGCTTTGGGTGAATCTATACAGAGTTATTAATTTTCATTCAAATTTTGCTTTAACCCTTCAATTTGAAGCCAATGTTGGCCACCACTAAAGTCGGCAATGGCTGATAAAATTATGTCAGGTTATTTATTTTCTTTTTCTAAAATTTTAGTGCTCTTTTTTATGCTTTGAGAATATTATGTGTATGTTGAGCAGAGCTTTAATGTTAGAAATTTTACTTTGGGATTACAGAGTAGTAGGTTGAGTAAATAGGATCACTGAATCTTCAAAGAGTTAATTCAGCTAAGTTTGTAGTCAGCTGAGAGATAGGAATATTGTTCTGGAGTTTTGATTCATGTTGGTTGGGCAAATTGCCATGATGACAGTTGTCTGGTACCTTGATTCAGTTTTGTCATCTTTATGGACCTCAATTTCTTTAGGATTCAGATTCTTTTTATTTTCTCCTTCAAATTCCCATGGAAACAGATCGTGATCAAGTTTTGGGGTTATGAGAGTCTGATTTGTGCAATTTATGAGTACTGTTTATAATCATATTGTATGGCATGCTATAAAAAACAAACAAGTGTGGATCAAAATGTAATTGAATGAATTATGAAACAAAGAAAAATTAATCAAAGAGAAGTTGGCTAGGTAATAATCAATATGAACAATGTATCAAAATTTGCTATTTTTGTCTCTGCACCCAATTGTCTGAGTTGGTTCCTTTTGTATGCTTAATGCATGTTTAAAGAAAAGAAGAAAGAAAAAAAAAACCTTGCATACGTTTTGAAGTAATGCTTCTTACCAGAATGATTCCTTATCCCTAGTAGCCAAAATCATTGCTCTTAATATGAATAGATTCAAGCTGATGAAGGATACCAGCAACTCTTCTTTACTTTATTATTTTGTTGTGTCAGAAAGCAATTTAGGAGAGTATGAAAACAGGATATTGGTGCATGTTTATATTGATATACACACCTGATAGTTGTGCGTCTTGATAACAGAAGGGTTGTCATTTGGGGTCTAATATCTTTCTTGTTTCTTTGTGGAGCCATGTACCTTGGACTTCTAATTTTTTTTTTTCCAGTCTATACTTCCCTTATGTTTATATTGTTCTGAATTATAATGTTTTGATTGATAAAAGTTGCATGTATGATTACTTTTACTCAATCGTATAGATGGGAGATTCACAAGGGAATGGTAAAAGAAAAGATTACAAAACTTGGAATGCTGAAGAGAGCAATGTTTTGCTTCAACTTATGGTTGAAGGCGCCAAACTTGGATTGCATGATATTAATGGTGTGATAAGCAAACAAACAGTAGAGGCGAAGCTACTTCCTAAACTGAAGGAAAAACTTGGTTGTGAAATAAGTTTTAGTCATTACCAAAGTAGAGTGAAATGGTTTAAGAAACAATACACCAATTACTCTCAACTTATGCGTCATAGTTCTGGATTTGGGTGGGATCCGATCACAAAGAGATTCACTGCTGATGATGAAGTATGGGCAGATTATTTGAAGGTGAGCTTATTGCTTTTTCATTTTATTCTAATTTAGATTTATAGTTATTTCAAATGGTTATCATCATATTGACACGTGTATTTTTTTTTCCCTACTAGTCACATCCAACGCATGGGCACTTTCGGTCAGAAACTTTTCCAGACTATGAGGACTTGAAAATTGCAGTTGGAAATGGAACTGCAACTGGAATGGGCTCAATCAGTTTAGGTGATGATACAGATGCCTCTACATTTGGAGCGGAAGAAAACGGACCTTGGGGAATTGATGGATTAGTTTTTGATCGAAATACTAACATGTTCGTGCAAAGTGAAAATGAGTCATCACACCAAGAAAACTCGCCATCTCTTTCACAACAACCCTTCCAATGTACCAATGTAGATGCTCCACCACATAGCAGGACTCAAGGAAAACGGAGTAGGACTGACTATGAAAATAATAGCGGCTCAAAGGGGGCAACTAGTCAGGCTGAGGTTTTAGAAAACTTATCAAGTGGCATTGGTAAAATTGTCACAAGTTTTGATAAAATTTGTGGCTTAATGGAGAAGAGAGAATCAAGAGAGAGTGATCTTTTGGATGCTATGAACGAGACCCCAGGATTAACTGATGAGGCTTGCTTTATGGCTCTTGATTTGCTTAATACTAAAGCAAAGCAAGATTTCTTCTTGAAGATGACTCCTGAACAACGACATAATTGGATCACCTATAAACAAATGCAATAGGTGTGGGTCAATCTCCACTAGCGACACCTAATAAGCAATAGGCTATGTTCTATTATTAATTTTAAGTTATGGAGTTTGATTTTATTTTGTTTGAATTGCAGCTTGTTTTGAATGATTTTAAACTGGTATGTTATGAATTACAATTTGATTTTTTGTTTGAATATTTATGATTTTTGATTTGCTTTTGAATGAATGTTAATATGAATAGTGATATATTTTTTTTATAAATATGTTTAGGTGCTTTCTCTATTAGCAATGTCTGAAATGGACATGTATGGAGCTGATGAAGAGGAAGAGCAGTTTTACGAGGCTGTTAAGATATTATTAATGGCAATACAAGCAGTGATTTATGTGTTATACGAACTTGTGTTCAGCATACGTGGTGAACATATTAGACGTCCGCTGACTCGTCGACCAGTGACATCAAGTGGATACATATATATGCACAACATATTGGACAGAGACCCTCAAATCTTTAGAGATGTGTATAGAATGTATCCTGACGTGTTTCGAAAATTATGTAGCATCCTAAAAGCGAAAACACCTTTACGGGATACAAGACACATTTGTGTTGAAGAAATGCTTGCAACCTTTTTACTAGTTGTCGGCCAAAATAATCGATACAGTGAAGCTCGGCTGATATTTGAGCGATCTCATTTTGCTGTTAGCAGAAGTTTCAACAAAGTCTTGAAGGCCTTGAATACAATAGCACCACAGTTTATGGCTAAACCTGAATCCATACCACCTAACATAAGAGAAAGTACAAGGTTCTATCCTTACTTTAAGGTAAGCAATGCAACTTTTATGGATGGTTAATTATTTATTTCATTGTACAGTAATGAAGATATTATTTCATTTTTTCTTTTCAGCTATTGATATCTTTTTTCATTATTTTAGGATTGTGTCGGAGCTATAGATGGCACGCATATTCCTGCAACGGTAGTTGGACGTGAGGTAAGCAGATATCGAAATCGCCATGGGAAGATATCACAAAATGTATTAGCAGCTTGTAACTTTGATTTACAGTTCATATATGTGATTAGTGGATGGGAGGGTTCCGCTCATGATTCAAAAGTGTTGAATGATGCGATTTCTAGACGAAATGGACTCAAAGTGCCACCAGGTATAGTTTTACGTGCATAAAAAAAATTCAGAGTACTTATTACAATTTATGTCATATAACATATATATAACATACTAATTGCACATGTTTTTTATTATTAGGTAAATATTACTTAGGGGACTGCGGATTCCCAAATCGACGTCAGTTCCTAGCTCCATTTCGAGGTACTCGATATCACCTCAAAGATTTTGGTGGTGAAGGAAATCATCCTGTCAATGCAATTGAGTTATTCAATCTTCGCCATGCTTCCTTGAGGAACGTAATTGAGAGAATATTTGGAATATTTAAGTCGCGTTTCACAATCTTCAAATCAGCACCACCATTTTTATATAAGACACAAGCAGAACTAGTTTTGGCTTGTGCAGGACTGCACAATTTTCTTCGACAGGAATGTCGTTCAGATGAATTTCCTCCTGAACCAGAAGACGATCCGATAGACAATCACGAAGATAATTTTGAATGGGATGATTTTCAAACCCAAGATCAGCAAAGAGAGAATGCTAATGAATGGAGAATGAGTATTGCTACTCATATGTGGACAGATGCCCAACCAAATGCCAACAATGAAAACAATGACAATCAAGAAAGTGAAAATGAGGGAGAAGAATAAATCATATCATTATTTCAAAGACGTCTGCTTATTTGGCATGAAACTTCATCAATGTGTTTTTTTTTTCCTTCTCTTTTTTGGATATCTTTTGGTTTGGTTGATTATATTTGGAGGTTTTTCCTTTATTTTCTTATATGTTTGTTTCATGACATTATTTGAGCTTCTCTGATTCCTACGCTAATGGTGATTAGTTAACATAGCTATGGCATCGTATTTTATTCTCTGACTAATAAACTAGCTTGGTTTTTCTTTTTTATAAGTATTGTGAAATCTACATAAGTCATTCATATAAAGTCTGTAGATTTTTACAAATCAGTAAAAATCTGTGCTAAAAATCAATAAAAGTCAATGGTTTTTAAAAAATCAATAAAAGTCTATGAACTTTTTATAGAATCCATGGACTTTTGAAAAAGTCTATCATTTAAAAAAACTCCACACAAATCCAAATACAATACACCCCCCTTAGTGTGAGAATGGGTTCAACTAAGAGAAGTAAGGTGACTGGAGAGATTACTTGGAAACAATTTTTATGTTCCAAGGAAGGAAAAACATATGAGACTTATGAGAACTCAAGACAGCAACATTCATCGACCATGGAAGAAAGGAGGTGCGGAATAAAGCATATGGGTTGTAAGGCAAGGTTGAACATCGTCTTTAACAAGGCAAGCAAAAATTGGTGTGTAAGTGACTTCGAGGAGGCTCATACACATGAACTTACAACCCTAACTGGTCACGTAACTGACCATGTCACTGCCCATGTCACTGACCAAGTAACTGCCCATGTCACTGACCAAGTAACTGGTCACGTAACTGACCATGTAACTGACCAAGTAACTGCCCATGTAACTGACCAAGTAACTGCCCATGTCACTGACCAAGTAACTGGTCACGTAACTGACCATGTAATTGACCATGTCACTGACCAAGTAACTGACCATGAGACTAAACGGGATTGGATAATAGGTTAAAAAAAAATTTGTTTTAATGGTTTGCCGTTTTGTCCGTTTGATCAACTGAATTAAGATCCAACGGCTGGGATGGTTTTGTCCCGTTTTGTCCCTTTATTTTCGTCCCGCAGGTGAGCGGGCCTGATCTTAGACAAACAGAGAATCAGCATCAACGGGTAACGCAGGCGTATACAATGAAGTGGGTGAAAACGAAGAATATTATATGAAAAATGGCCACGACACTATCCCCTTCCTTCATTCCCAAAACAATTACAAGCACACCTTCCTATTCTATAGGAAATAAATGGAAACAAGCATCTCACAACAACAAAAAATAGAGTAATTTGCGTTTTACACCTAAAGGGAATACATTCAACTCCCTTGACATAATTTTAAATCTCTGGTCAATGGCATTTTCCTTCTCAACCCCAACCCTGGAAATGAACATCCAATACTCACAGATCACCTAATGCATGCCATCTCAAAGATCAATTACACAAACTACTCATCATTGACATGCATCGTTTGGATTGACATGACTTCTACTTTCAGTGACATTTTCATTAGGAAGGACGTCTGGTGCAATTTCCCAGCTCCCACTCCTCCTTCCCCAACTCGAGTGTCGAGCATCAGCTCGAATGGTGGGAGCGCGGTGATCTGAACCCAGAACAGAGTCTGCCTCCAAGGCATTATGCGGTCCATTGCTCCCTCTACTGCGTATGTCCTCGTCAATCTCTTCAATATTGCGACGCTGTGAGATCTTCAACAGATCTTCACCAATATCCAAATCATCCTCTACCTTTGAACGTGGATCCCCACCCGAATCATCTGGTTCCGCTTCCCGTGCGGTAGGCAAAGGGGGAGGCCTTTGCACCTCCTCTTCAACAAAAGCCCGGAAGTTATTTCGTGAGGGTTTTACTTCTGTGCAAAAAACTTCAAGAAAGTTATTTACACAACCACGGTTGTAAACATTCATCCTGTTGTCCGCTCTGTACCTGAAGTTTTCATATGTAGTCTGCAAAAAAAAATATAAAATGCCATTATTAGTGTCAAAATGAGTGGTATACCGTATACCAAGGAAAAGGGTCAAATTGAACTATTAAAATTGTTAACCAAGGGCTCATTATACTTTTCACACCTAAGATAGCTACTTAAAGTAACCATAGACGCCCCATAAGTAAATGGTATTGCCAGGTTCCTGACTGTCCTGTTCATTTTCTACACGTTTACGAGATTCGAGTGGGGGAAGCAAATACCTTCAGCCATTGCCCCCACATGGAGTGATATCAACCAAGCACAAATCCATGTTATTCGCTAAAATGCGCACACTTTGTGGAAAGGTATTATGTAGCTATCACATTTAGTACATATTGCATTTAGTCAAACTGAACTGTACATTTGCATTGCATAACAAGGGAGTGGATTTGTTCTCTGGGTGTCATACAATTTGCAGGAGATATGGAGAACCTCCACCAAACACACCATAAATTCACTGCAGGCCTGCTTTACATAACTTCAATCATATCCAAAATGCCTACACTTTTTAGTAGAATGGTATTATTTAGCTATCTGAATAATACACTAAAACTTGACCTGTTTAGATGAAGGGAGTGATTTGTTTTCCGGATGTTGTACAATTTGTACAAGAAGCTGGGGTGCACCTCCACCAAAAGCACAACCCAGACTTACATGTGTGCTTTTGCATGCTTGCAATCACACGAACCATCACACAAAGACTAAAATCTAACACCTCAACATCCACATAGCAACGCCAAAGAAACAACAGAAAGGAAAAGACAAATAATGCTAGTGTCTTTTTCTGATCCATCAGATGGTATGTACTCCAACTATCTGTCCTCACTACTGGTAAGTGCAGTAACATGTGTAGTTACTTAAACAATAATTATGTGATAACAAATTCTATCCTTGTCAATTTCATCAAGAGCATGCGAGACACTTAAGGAATTAGTACTACCACTTCGGTCAAGGCCCTGATATTTCATTTACCATTTTACTAGAACTAGATCTGAAGTCCCACCCTTTCTCACATATGATGAAAGTCATGAAACAAATCCAACTAGAGTAATATAGAAAGCAATTCATGCTAAACCAACAAATATACCAAGAAGATGTCTGACCTGATTGGTACCTATAAGGTACAGATGGAAGCCAGTTAGTCCACCAACAAACCAAAGAGAAATGAAACAATAGGCCATTAGTATCACTGACACAGGAGATTCTTTCATTGCCTTCCAAACTGTCCCATTATGATCATCCATCAAAACCTTGATGTATAGAGCGGATATTGAGAACACGTATGTGCAGAGAAGAGTTGCGGAAGAGACGAACATAAAGAAGTAACGATAGTTGCACTGCATACATACCAGGAAATTAGATTTCTAGTTCAAACTTAGATTTCTAATACAAATGCCTACTTAAGAGAGGAAGCAAGAATAAGCATAAACAAGAATACAATGAATTATTCTGAAATTCCAGAGCAGTACTAATGGGTAATACAAATCACACAACCAAAATATTGCAAGTTTAGGTACCTGGCCAATACATACCAGGAAATTAGATTTCTAGTACAAACTTAGATTTCTAATACAAATGCCTACTTAAGAGAGGAAGCAAGAATAAGCACAAACAAGAATACAATAATTATTCTGAAATTCCAGAACAGTACTAATGGGTAATACAAATCACACAACCAGAATATTGCAAGTTTAGGTACCTGGCCAATGCATTGCCCCACCCAAGGGCAGTGGTGATCAAAGCGCTCCACACAATTGTTGCAGATAGAACAATGGGAACAACGAGGAGGCCGATATAGCATACAAGTGTCACAATACTTCACTTTTACAGGATGCCCATTGACCATCACTTCTTTAGTTCTAGGGAATTGAAGGCTTGGAGTTTGTCTTCCACCGACATTACCACCCCCTGGTCTTCCAGCAACATCAATAGACACAGAAGAGTCATACCGGAAATCTTCCTCGGGTGGATGTGAATTTCGTGGAATAATCCCAGGGTCCCGGGCTGAAGTAAGAAAAAGAAGCACCAACACCTATCAAGATCAACTAAAGAATTAATTTATGCCAAAATCTAGGAGAACGGTAAAGAAAGAACAGCAGTGAAAACAAACACTCAGAAAACAGATACAATATGAATAAGAAAGCTAATCAAAAACCATATAAAAAATAAAAAGACACAAAAATTGATTACACAGTTCAAAGGCTGATGAAACCATAGTCAGAAAGGGAATGCTTAGTCCCAACTTCAATTATAATAAATTACATTACAAAAATTATGACTTTGAACCAATGCCTTATAATCAATGGAGAAAGAAGAATTCATCTAGCATGGCCTTAACTAGCAGGATATGAATTATTTTGTACAAACTGAGTGTCCTTTATAAGAAAGTCAAACAGGGCATAGATAGTATTCATAATTTCCTATAAAATAAAATAAAAAAATAAAAACTTATTTGTTCGATACAGTTTTGAATATAAAAAAGCTATAACAATGAAAAACGATCACCTGACATGAACTTTACACACCACTACAACACCAACTATCACATACCACATATTCACTAATAGTGCTCAATACAAGATTCCAATTGAAATTTCGGAGAACTATTTACGGACAAATGGAAGACAACACAGAGATACTCCACAAACAGTCTAACATTCTACTGCAAGGCGCTTAACATTTTACAAATGGTGGACTTGTCAAGCACATGATCTTTTACTGTTTATATTTGAAATTATAAGACATCATAAAGGTGACTCCAAATAATTATAAAGGCCAAGGGGACATACGTATATAGTAAATACAATCGCTACCACCAGAATGGCGTATCCTGCATTATACGATGGAAATTCATGCCGAAGATGCCACGCGACAAATACACAAAAGATGATAACTGGAGCAATGATCAACAGCAATGTGACAAGCAGTGACCTGGCATCTGGCCCAAATATCAACCTTCCGCCAAGGATGAACTTCTGCAAAGGACAGATAGGAAGGAAGGTAAATATAAAATCAACATCACAAAAGAGAAAGATAATCATATATCTATAATGAAGTTAGACTTCAACAACTACAGTAGAAAAATTCAGGATATATCCAAGCTCGTTGTGTCAAGCAGACCTCTGTACAATTTGTTTTATCATATCATTCAAATGCAAACCATCAAGCTATATTAGAAATAAAAACACTGTATTTTTGCACAGCTGAAGTCAGTTATACCACATCATAAATATGTAAACTAAGAAGCCCGTCAACACATTCAAGCACAAGTAAAACTATTGGTTACAATGCACTTCTACACATGGGTCTTTCAACCAGACAACTCAACCAAAATCAGTCATACACCGAGTAGATTTAGCTTGTAAAATAACAAAAGTTACTGAAACATTGGGATCTATCATAAATCAAAAGTGCGCAAATCAGAAAGCAGATGAGAGTTTATTGTCATAGCAAGTATTACAAATCGTCAAATTGTCAAATGCCCATTCACCGACACAATTATTTGCTCTTAACCACTTTTGCAGTTTAAACCATATGTCAATATGGACATTACAATCGAAAAAGAAGAAAAAACAAACGATGGCGCCTCTACCCATCCTCCCAAAAGCCATCCCAATCTTGTACCGCAAGCATTGTCACACACAATAACAAAATGTGGTCTCTTTGAGGACCACAGCTCCACTCAACCATGCCTCATTTCCAACTACTGTCAGCACCCTCAAAGCTTAACAACCATCATTCTGCCTTTCTCCAATAACCATATATTTAAAACTCAGCCCCTTTGGCCCCATTAGATCTATTCATAAGAACCCTCATACATTCTACCAGGCCTCAAATATACTTCTTCTTCCAAAGCATGAGTTTCCTATATCTAAAAGCTACCATATCACGTCCGTAGGCAGGAAGGGTAGCCACCATTTGTATTTTCTTATTTTAGGTTTCCCATGTAACACCTTACCATAATGGTTCTTTAACCATAATTTTGAAACTCAGCCCTTTGGCCCCATTAGATCCATTCATAAGAACCCTCATTCATTCTACGAGACCTCAAATATACTTCTTCTTAAACCCAAAGCAAGAGTTTCCTAAATCTAAAAGCTACCATATCACGTCCATAGGTAGGAAGGATAGCCACCATTTGTTTTTCTTATTTCAGGTTTCCCATGTAACGCCTTACCATAATGGTTCTTTATTTATTTTGTTTCAATTACAACGCCTCCCACTTGTATCTCCTTTCTCTCTTTTTACTCTTAGAATAGAATCACTCGGCATATACCATAAGAGCACTGCCTAGTATCCAGCACCAAAATTCTAAATAACTTCATGTGATCATGGCAAATCACATGCATATTACAAATACCCTAAAAGCTACCATATCACGTCCGTAGGCAGGAAGGATAGCCACCATTTGTATTTTCTTATTTTAGGTTTTCCATGTAACACCTTACCATAATGGTTCTTTAACCATAATTTTAAAACTCAGCCCCTTTGGCCCATTAGATCCATTCATAAGAACCCTCATTCATTCTACCAGGCCTCAATTATACTTCTTCTTAAACCCAAAGCACGAGTTTCCTAAATCTAAAAGCTACCATATCACGTCCGTAGGTAGGAAGGATAGCCACCATTTGAATTTTCTTATTTTAGGTTTCCCATGTAACGCCTTACCATAATGGTTCTTTATTTATTTTGTTTTGATAAAAACGTCTCCCACTTGTCTCTCCTTTCTCTCTTTTTACTCTTAGAATAGAATCACTCGGTCCATACCAAAAAGCACTGCCTAGTATCCAGCACTAATTTATAAATAACTTCATGCGATCATGGCAAATCACATGAATATTACAAATACCCTCATCAACATAGTAGAACACCAAAAACTACTGCCAGAGAAAAGCACCCATCTTTTTGCAAGTAAGTCCAGTAGAAGGGTATGCGAGTGGTGCAAAAGCTCAAACATTTTAAACTCATTTCTACTGTCATATTTATTCAAAAGAAAGTTCACCCACAAAAAAAAAAAAAAACACTACAAATGACCAATAATTAGACCTGACTGTCTGAATCATAATCCTCGGTGTTTTTTCCACCAAAATATAGTTCTAATATCTAATAACAAATACCAAAGTTGTGAAACTGAAAAATGTTTGTTCAAGTTAGCCACCCAATGCGTTAGATTTGAAAGAGTTACCATATGACACTGAATATGATATCAAATAGCAGGTCACTTCAACTAAAAGAAAATATTTAGAAATAAAATAAGGGATTCTAGCCTCTGCTCTTTGACTAGCTAAATTAGAATGTGTACGTAAGCCAAGTTCCTTTCTTCTCTGAAAAGAACCAAAGAAATGTATGTTTAACCTCAAAGCTTTATCACTCCATTAATGAAAGTAACTGTTGAAGTCAAGGCATCCAACCCAAAACCATCTGGCAATGGATGGAGGAGCCTGAGATCTTAAATATGGTGATGCCAGACTACACAAAACCAACTTGAAATGGGTGGAGCGGCCTAATAACTTGTATATTGTGACACAAGGCTTCAATACCGGATGTGGGATATATACTCTAAAAAATAGCTAACCTAAGGGTTGGTCAAGCCATGCTAGAAGGTTCTATATTTTAATTTGTTAGCATATTCACTACCAACAATACAATGCAACAGTTATTTCGAGAAGTGATATATATGCATATATGATCATAAACTAGGATAATAAAACACATTACACAATTTAGAGCAATAACAAACTAACAGAAGTCTGAATGGATAGCTGGCCAGCAAAAGTCTTACAAAATTATCAGGTACCTAAATGCATACAAGATAACCAAAACTTATCCATTGTACCCTAAGCCTTAACACAGCTCTCTCCAACTACATCAGACCATGTATTCTCAGCCATGTAAAGCAGTCTAGGTCTTGCTTTTGGTATCCAATTGCCTATGACCGCATACTCCATCAATTTATGCAGTTACATCATTCTCACTACTTAAATATGAATCTTGAAAGAACCACTTCACACTCGGCCAAATTCTAACCTACTTCACATTGGAAACACTCCATAACAAAAATATGCTGCACAACACAATCTACCCCCACAAGATTTGATCATCAGAAGATGAAAGACACAATTCTGATAACCCATCACATCACTCTCACGCTTCATCATAAAGTCCTCACGCACACCCACACGCAAGCCTTCACCCATCATCCCACATTGCAAACACAAAAGTTTAGTACTTAGAACTCCAGACAACACAGTACTGAACCCCATTAAGCCTAAGCCAACTATTCAATCCGCAAAGACTCCACATTTCCTTTTTCTACTGCTTCCCTCCATTTCCTCAGCACCCAACAGTTACAAAAGCATAAAACTAACCACAGGAAACAAACAAACCATGCCCATAAGAGTGTAAGCAGCCAAGAAACAAACAAACAAACAGACCCAGAAACCAATACCACTCAAACTCCATGAACTTCCCCAAAGTTCAAAACTTCCTTGTAATCCACAATATCCAACCAAGCAGAAACTCAACGTAAACTTCAAAAAAAAAAAAAAACCTAATTTCACCCAATTCCCCACTGTACCCTAAACAAAACCACTTAAATCCACAAAACCCCACTAATATCCAAATGAAATTCCAGTATAAGATCCAAATTTGAGCCCTAAGAGAGAAAAACAGAGGCTTACATTACTTCCTTTCCAGACTTGGTAGACGCGCTTTGCCATGGTTTGCGAAGACTAGCTAGGCGGGAACAGAGTCGAAGATTTGGAACTTTTGGGCGTTCATCGCATTACACCCCTCTCCCCCCCCCCCTAAAAACCCAAAAAAATCAAAAACGGAAACCCACCACCTCCACTCTCCCAGATTGAAATTCCACGTTGGCTGGCTCTGATGGAACAGCAAAATTGATTGAAAGAGGAGAAATTGAAAATGGTGAGAGAGAGAGAGAGAGAGAGAGAGAGAGAGAGGTGAGGAGGAGGAGGATGATCTGTGAAGATGGCTGGCGGTTTGAAATTTCGGAAATTTGGGGGAGTGTGGTTTTCTGGGTGTTGGAATAAAAACCTTCTAGAATCGGATATATAGGGAACAAAAAATATATATATATATATATATATATATATAACCGAAATTTGAATTGAATAAATAAACGAAAACGAACTGTTTTTGTTTTTTTCAAATTTTTGATCCGATGAGTTATTTGACTCAAAACGTTTTTAGGTTTTTCTCTTTTTGTTCATTTAACAAGTTTTCAAAAAAAAAAAAATGTAACCGCAAAAACGACGAAATTTTTAGGTAAATTACTAATCCGCCCCTCAATCAGTTTAAACTTTAAATCTCTTTTTCTGTTGAGGTCAAACTTTTTCAAGATGAGCTGCCATGTCAGCAACTCATGGTGGGCCCCAGGTCGGAATGGGTTGGGGGTTAGTTTAAGTTTAATAAGTGAGAGATTATCCTGTTTTTGTTTTTTTGTGTTTTGGTTAAGCTTTTGTGGACGTTGTAAATGACTCTGGTTGTGAGTTGTGACCAGATAGGAACAAACTGATTGAGAATATTTTGTTTTCTTTTCACTTTTTTTTCTTTGACCTTCCTTTATTTTATTTTTTTGATGACATTTGATGACAAAAAGAGAAGTATGTGACCAGCCGTTCCATACTTTCATATTAGATTCTCTAGTGTCAAATTAGATTTTTTTTTTTTTTTGGCGAATGTGTCAAATTAGATTATTCCACAAAGAATTAATTTTGTTTCTTTTAATATGAAAGTAAGGGCCTTTCCGTCATAATGCAATTTTTTTTGTCAAAAGGTATTATATGTTTCTCATTTTCTTTTTTTAGGCTTCACTCTGCACATTTTATGATGCTGATGAGAAATGAACTCATAACTTTATTCCAACTAGGGCTGGGCACGGGTCGGGTCCAACAATAATTTCACTGGGCCCGGGACCGGCCCGTTTTTCATTGGGCCCCGGACCGGCCCGTTTTGACACAAACAAGGACCGGCCCGGGACCGGCCCGTTTCATTTCGGGCCGGGCTTGCGGGCTTTCGGGCCCAAAAACCTGTATTTTACTATTTTTATATCTACTTTGCTATATATCCAAATTTCATTCATATCACAACCTGGTGAAGATTTGAATCAAAACACAATATCAAGATCCAAAGTTCAAGCTGCAAATTCGAATATCCAGAATACATAATATCCAAATTCAAGTACTCATCAAGAACAATTAAAGGTACAATTGAAATACAAAGTGTCCAAATTTAAATACGAAGTCCAAATTCAAGTACAAATATGCAATGAAATAGAAAGTCCTAATTAAAATACAGCTTCCTTCCACAGCAGCTAGTCGCCGTTTAAACCCAACGTCGAAATGATTCTTCTAGCTTACAGAGGAATGAGTGGAAGGGAAGCCGCCAGCGGTTTCAAACTCTTTCCCATACAGAATTACATTAGTTAAAGGCTTGGACAGCTGCCCAATTGCCGCACAAACACCAGCTGCAACCAAAACCCATATAAAAAGTAAAAAAACACAGAGATGACCACAGTCTTGAACTTGCAAGTCTTTATGCTCCAATAAAACAGAGAGTTTTAGCAAACTACATCAATACATGATTATTAAATCCAGTAGCTGATCAAGTTTAAAAATAACAATAAAAATAAAAAAGACAATTTTTACAAGTAATGATTTGTAGTCAACTTCGTCATACATTTGTTCACAATTCACACATTTTGATTTCCTAATTCAAATAGAGACTTGGTGAGCCATATATTGAACATTATAAGTCACAGATAGAAACTAGCAAGAAGGGCGAGCAAAGAAACCATATCCAATTCCACCAAGACTATTCAAATGCAGAGTTTATGGCCTGTCTAAATGATTTTGGGGTTAATTAAACTTATGAATATGTCAACTGGGTTTCTTCGAATTGAAATGTAGATATCTAACATTGAGTAAGAAACAAAAACTGAGCCTTTATAAAATCGAAATCTAAACGCTGAGCTCCTTGTTTACTCTTGACATATATGGAACCCCAAACTCAAATCCTAAGCACCACCTGCAATTTCAGCAAAATAAAGTTTATACATATAGCTCCAAAGAAGTCAAATTCTCATAATCCAATCGTTTGCTCACCAATTACTCAATTAAAAACCCTAAAATCACTTCAAATCCAAACTACCCCACAAATTGACCACAGAACCCTCTAATTCAAGCCTTCAATGCACAAACTACCTTCCCTTGACAATTAAACTGAAACCCAGTCCTTCAATTTCACAAAAACAATAATTGAGGAAGTGATTGGAGTACCTTAAGTGGTCGATGGCCCAGAGCAGTCTCTTTCTTTCTTAAATCTTAACGGAAAGAGGAGCTCGATTGGATACCTAACCGATTAAAACCCAATTTGATACTTGCAAAATTAGATTGGGATCACAGCAGAAATACTCCACAGACTGAATCACAGTCCCCTTGGCACCAAACACAAACCCAGCGAACCGCCTGCAAATCAATAACAAATTTAAAACTTGACAAACGAAAACACAGTAAGAACACAGAGAGATTGAAAGGGGGAGAGAGATACAGAGATACAAAGAGAAAGAGAAAGAAACTGAACAAAGAGAAAGAAACTCACAGCGTGATGTGAAGAGAGAGAGAGCAGTCTCGGCGTCTCGCGGTGCAGGTGAAGTGAGGGAGAGAGCAGTCTCGGCGTTGGCGGATATGGCGGCCTCTCTCGGTTCAGATAGGGTTTGGGAAGAAGGACCGAAGGAGGCGGCCTCTCTAAGTCTCTAGGTTCAGATCGGGTTTGGGAAGAATTGAAGAAATGAAGGCTGCTGAGACTGATTAGTCGTTTAGGAGCTTAGGTATTTTAGTGAGGAATATATTTCAGTGCGTCTGATACTATGGTAAGATTTTGAGCCCTATATTTGACCAATAATATATGGACATCTGTCTATTTTAACTAAAACGGGCCTGACGGGTTTTTTCAACTTTGAAAGTGAAGGCCCGGCCCGAACCGTAACTTTGAAATTGAAGGCCCGGCCCGAACCGTTTTGCTTAAAAAAAAATAGGGCCCGGCCCGAACGGGTCGGGCTTTGACAGGCCGGTCCGGGTTTGCGGGTTTTCGGGCTTAAACGCCCAGCCCTAATTCCAACTAACTAACAAAATAATGGCTCATTGACAGGATCTACATGTTTTAGAAAAAAAAAATCTGGAGGTGCTCAGTTTAACCATTCGACAATGAAGAAGAGCAAACTAACAACTCAAACTCTTAACAAAAGGCGATTTATGGAGCTCCAAATAAACTCTTTGTTAGTAGTTTTGAAGCAGCATAACTATCTAGGCAGTACAAGTTGTTGAATATAGACTTAGGTCGAGAGGTGTTGGGCTCTTCAAGCTTATCTTTAGTGGAAGGTGAAGCATCGAACTCTAAGTTTACTTTTCTTTCTTGTTTTTTCTAGTTCAACGGTTCAAACAAAATGTTGATTAAACTGGTTAGACCAACTATAGCGATAATAAGAGTAAGGAAACTCATTATTGTGAACCAAACAACAAGAAAACAAGGAGAGACAATTAGTCAACAAAGATGACCTTGTACGAATTGTTTCACAATATTACCGAAATATTTTGTTAAATTTTATTTATAGTTGTATTACATTAATTGTCTTCCCGCTAAAAGAAGACAAGCACAAAGAAGACAATTAATGTAAATAAAACATAAAGACCTGCTCACCTAAGAGACAGTTTTTAAGGGACTGTGAGGGACAAGTGAATCTGACGGCTGAAAATAAATGCACAGTTTTAAATTGTTATAATTTCTACTTTTATATTTAATACATGTGGTTGAGATTCACTTATCCCTCACAGTCCCTTAGGTGAGCAAGCCTAATAAAACATATGCGGGATTTGATTTTTGAAATTTGATGTGACCTTCAACTTATTACTGGTTATGATTTTTTTTTTTTAACCCAATGTAGATTAGGTGTTAGGTGATAATAATTCCTCTACAGCAATCTGAGAGGGATGTCAAGCACTCACACATCCAGAGAAGGACCGCTACATCCAAGATCTCATTGCACGTCCCTCGTTAGACAATTTATTAAATAAAAGAAAAAAGTACAAATGAAAGGGAGAATGGAACTAGGTCAAACAGCTAGATATCACCAAAAAAAAAAAAAATCCCTTGGGAAAATTGCAAACAGAGACGCACCAATCACAACGCCAAAAACTGCTTTAGCAAAAGAGCACGGTGCGATGTTAATAGATTACCCGACTCAGACTACCACAATCTTTCAACAATGCATTGCTTCCCAGAGACCAGCGTGAAACCCTTTAAAATAGAAATTCCGATCCTCGACCAATCTTGAACATTATAAAAATAGATTTGGCCAAGCATACACTTGAAAATTATAGAAAGCAAGCATTGTATAAAAGAGAAAATAAGTTGCAGACACACCAATCACCATCTCCTTACACTGCTTTAGCAGAAGAGCACGGTGCAATATTAGTTCCTTAACCCAAGACTACCACAATCGTTCAATATGAAGCATTGCGTCTAAGAGGCCAACGTGGGACCCTTTAAAATAGAAATCCCTTGACCAATTAATCTTGAACTTTTAAAAAATATATTTTGGCCAAACATACACTTGAAAACTATAAAATAAATAAATAAAAGTTTGTAGAAAAGAGGAAATAAGGTCCAGTACCATTTAGTCTAGTGGCATAATCTCTCATTTGTAAGTGTGAGGTTGTGAGTTCGATTCACGAAATACTAGTTATAACATTTGAGTTGTTTATCTGATCAAAAAAAAAAAAAAAGAGGAAATAAGTTGCAAGCGCGCCACTTGAAAAGTTGAAAGAGTTGAAGATCTTATCAAAAACACAATATGCAATATACCTATCCACAATGACCTAAAAGTACTCTGGCTTTGGGCGACCTTGGAATATAGGAACCCCTAATGGCAAATCACATTTATAGATACCCAAAATATGATGGATCCCCTTCTAGAAGATTTGTATGAGCCCCGCGAAAAATTTAAGAAGTTAAGATGAAATTATTCAAGATTGAATTTGCGATCTAGACAAATATTAAGGAGAATCGGGGAATTTTTCTGAATTTTCTTTGAAGTGAAAACTTCAATTCTTTGACTCAATAGTAAAGTACGCGCATCACAATGAGTCGGTTGGAATTTCATGAAGTTTTTCAGACACCCAAATTATTTATTACGAATTTCAAAAGTTTGAAAATGAAGAAAATTTAAATTGAAGTAAGTCTAATCTGGATTGTTGATTATTACTATCACTTAATATGGACCACTGAAATCAAGGTCCCATGATTATGATTTATGACTGTTGGATTTGTGTTTATATATAGGGTTTTTGACCATTTACCATAATTCTATGGACTTTTTCCCCCCTTACACCATCTACTTTTTTTTTTCTCACTTACCCATAAAGACTCTAATAAGGTATTCCCTAATACCCAATTATTATTATTTTTGTTTCTTTTTTAGACTATTTTGCCCTCACCCATTTGTTAGAGAGAGGCCATAGGAGACTTCGCTAGAATCTGGTCGTTAGTTGCTGGAATCTAGTCACAAGCCACCAGTCGCGAGAATCCGGTCACCGATTGTCAACAGCCAAAATCAGGTCGTCGATCACAGGAATTTTGTCACCGATCACCAGACTTCTCTGAAAACCTCGTCGGATGTCCCCAAAGAGGTCATCGGAGATCTCACAGGTCACTGGAGAGGTTTATTGCCCCCAATAAACCTTTGTTGGGGGTAATAAAAGTTTATGAAACCTCGTTGGAGGTTCCCAAAGAGGTCATCAGAGATCTTATAGGTCGCCGGAGAGGTTTATTGCCCCCCAATAAATCTTTAGGTCGTCAGAATAAGAACTAATCTCCCTAAAATTAGACAAATAAAACTTTTATTAAAGAAAAAAAACGAGGAGATTACATCAATTAAAAACTTTTATTGGGGGGCAATAAACGTTTATTGCCCCCAATAAATGTTTTATTAGGAGAGAATAATTTTTTTTCTTTCTTTTTGGGTCGTCTGCCCCTATTTTACCAAAAATAAATAAAAAGACCTTGTGAAACGAGAGAGGTGTAACGTCCCGAACCTAAATTTACCAGTTTACGAGTCTTTCGATGGGTAAACGACATTTACATTTACTTTTTGGCTCTGTTTTGATATTTTAGGGGGCCCTAAAAGTTGACTTTTTATTCGGGTCAAATTTTGAGAGAATATTCTTCATGAAAGTTGTAGAGGACATTAAACCGAGCGCGTGTATATGTGGTACGTAAAAATCGGAGTTCATAT
This sequence comes from Rosa chinensis, assembly GCF_002994745.2. Taxonomy (NCBI): domain Eukaryota; kingdom Viridiplantae; phylum Streptophyta; class Magnoliopsida; order Rosales; family Rosaceae; genus Rosa; species Rosa chinensis. The sequence continues at coordinate 35,951,911 of NC_037093.1, read as the reverse complement.
GCGAAAGTTATAACCAAAAAGCTAAAGTTACTGTTTATGGTAATTTTCTATAAATAGCCGAGTTACTGTGGTAAGTTTTCATTTTTGGAAACCTACCGGCTTTTCTCTCTCCTTCCCCCCGACCCTTTCTTCCTCTTCGGTCTGGTTTCTTCTTCCTCCAATTTCTCCCTTCTCCGGCAGACCCAAGACGGAATCCAGGCACCCGCAAGCTCGCCTCCTCCTCCTTGTCACGCCTGTGGTAGTGTTTTGCGGTGGCTCAGCCGGAGCAGCTCGGAATTGAGCTGCAAAGATTACTGTAGCCGAACAGAGGTTTCGTCGATTTTCGGTGATTCCGGCCATCTCTGGCCACCAAACCGGCGTCGAAGGTACGGTTTTTGCCAAGGATCATGTTGCCCCTAGCTTGAGCCACGATTTGCAGTGTGGAGGTCAAATAGAAGATTTGAAATTTTGGGTAACTATTCACAATTCGGGTTCAAACTTCTCCTTAATTGTTGAGGTACTTCTAGTCGTTTTCTGGATTTGTTGTAGTGCCCACGCGCTACCACTGTAGATGGCGCGCGGAGGCGCGTAGAGCAGGTTTTTAATTCTTTTTTTTAGCCAATTAAATCCTATAAATATTGTAGAGCTTGTTTATGTGATTTTGGTGGACATTGGAGAAGTTTTGTATCGATTGTGAATTTTTCCGAATTTTAGAATTTCGGTTAACGATTTACGAGAATTCGACAGCAGGATTTCTCTTGGTTCTGCCCTAGAACCTTTAAATTAATGAATTGGTATTAATGATGAAGTTTGGGTTAAATTGGAGAAGAAATGAAAATGTTGATTTATGAGAATAGGACATTGGAATCGTATTTAAATTCCGGATTGTTATTCACGAATTATAATTGTATACAGGGTGACGTGCCGAGCTACTGCTCGACGTAGGAAACCGGTAGCGTGGTCGCCTAAATAGTACTGTGAGCGGACATTTATTTTAAATTAAATGAGCATGCAGTATATTATTATTTTCCGATTGAGGTTTAATTTATTATTTGAATTATTGAGTATTATGATTTTATGAACTTGATTTCTTGAGATTTATTATGCTCTATGAGTTACAGGATTTTTAGTGGATTTCCTTCCCGAGGGCTTTCAATAGATTTTTCAAGCTATTTATTTATGAGTTATTGAGTTGGGAAACGATTTTCGGGAAGTGATTGATTAAGAAAATATTATGAGAATTATTGATTTCGAATATCGGTTTTTTATGAGGATTCACGAGTACGAATGTTTCATCGAATTTTTGAGCATGATTGAATTATCGAGATTTATTGGATTTTGAGCTCCGCATTTATCAGCCTTGAAGTTAGATTGAGATTTCTTTCCGAAAGTATTTATTGATTTACAGAGTATTTGATTTATGTTTTCGAGGATTTATTGAGATATTGAGGTTTGAGTTAGCGAGATAATCCTGAGATTATGCTTTCAATGAATTATTAATGATTTATTGAAGTAATATCAAGTTTCTTTCCAAAAGCAAGTAATTGAAAGAGGTTGTTTCCAGTCCCTTCTAGGTAATAGTCTGGTTGGCAGTCCCTTTCAGACTACATCCCGGTTGGCAGTCCCTTCCGATGCGTCACCTGGTTGGCAGTCCCTTCCAGATGACATGAGGTAGTTAGTTGACAGCCCATTCTAACTACCTGTGGTTAGTTGGCAGTCCCTTATATCCACCGCCTCCTAATCCGGTTGGCAGTCCCTTCCAATGTGTCATTTAGGTGGTAGTCCCCCCTGATGGTATGAGATGACTAGACAGCAGTCATTTCTAGTCATCAAACGAACCTCTTGAAAATGATGTTTTAAAAAGGATTGAGGATGAGATTTTAAGAGATTGCAAGATGCTCTATTTTTACATGATTAAGATTGCAGTAAAGATGATGATTAAAAGTATTTCCAAGATTGTTACTGCATGCGAGATTTTAGAGAATAACTTGGAAAAACATTAAGTTTTACTTATACATTCGAAATTACTTATTTTTCGTCCACTCACTCTAACGGTTTCTAAATGTTTTCCCCTGGGCCCTTCGGTTTTAAATAGCCAGTTTGCAGGTCAGTTTAGCTTGAGGTCGAGCGTACATTGAGGTTGAGGCATAGCTGTCATAGCTTCCGCATTACAAAAGTATCGGTCATTTATCTTATATTCTATTCTTTTTGTACGCCTGTACATTAGATTGCTCTGATAACCCATGAGATTAATAATTTAAGTTCAGAATTGGTTTATGAAATGGGAGATGTTGTGATTTTAACGAGCATGGGGGCTCCAGAAGTTAAAGGGTGGATTATTTTAGAAGTGTAAATGTATTTCTACAGGTTTTTGGGTAGTCCACTTTTAGAGGGAGTTCAACCAAATTTTTGGTATAATTTCTTCTAAGGTGGGCCTCGCAGGGCAACTTTGGATTTCAAGGTGAAATCCGGGGCGGGTCCTGTCAAGAGGTACCTGCCAAAATCCCCAGCAAGTTCTCTGACACAGTTAATAGCAATTAATGATGACAACATTATTGTGTTTATTTTGAGTAACACAGCTCCTCCTTGACTAGCTCCCAGTAACACAGCTACTTCTCGACAGTGTGATCTCCTCCGCTCCCCCTCATTTCTGTCTGTACACTATCGCTGTCGTCGCTGGACTCAACCTGGTCGTGATCGAATGACATTGTCAACGTCGTCGTCATGGTGGCAGTGTCGGAGGAGGAGAGCAGCCCGTGGAGAGTGGCTCCTTCGCCAAGGATGAAGATGATGGCAGCGATGCACGATGGTACTGCTCCGCCAATCAAAAAAAGAATGGGGAGAGAGAGAGAGAGAGAGAGAGAGAGAGAGAGAGAGAGAGAGAGAGAGAGAGAGAGAGAGAGAGAGAGAGAGAGAGAGAGAAGCAATGGCATGGATGTAGTTTTTTAATTAGGTTGAGGGCAAAAATGTCAATTTAGTTTAAATTGTATTAATGGGAATAAAAATCTATTGTTGGGCCAACTGAGTTAATTTTGGCAAATTTTGGTGCTATAAGCATAAGATCAAGATCAAATGAACTAGACTTCTAGAGCTAAAAATATGTTTTCTTGACCCATGACACGCGACTTGATCCAATCAGTTTTCTTGTCTCTAATCACGACTGCAGGTGAGACCAGTGGCAGTCTCTTCATCTTGATGTCGACAACCAATCTTTGGCATGGTCATGGATTGCCCAACTGATGATACATGAAAGATAATTGAAGCTCAAAAACATTGAGCTTACCAAAAGCTTTTTTCTACGTTTTTCAGTAACTCCGGTCAAAATTAACAATTGAGAAATCTTGAAGTGAGATTAAATTTTTGCAATTGTGCCATCTCGGTTGTGGTTGTCACAATAGTTACTGCGAAACTAGTTTTTTTTTTTTTTTTTTGAAAATTAATAAGGATTAGATGATATTAATTCATCTGTAGACATCTGAATAGAGTGCTAAAGCACCCACACAACCCCGAGGGGATCTCTACAACTCAGAACACACCGCCCCTCCCTTGCTGGAAACATCATTAAGGAGAATCGGGACGTTACAATTTGCATGATTTTCCATGTTTTTTAGAAAACAAAAATTATTTTATTTTTCTGAGTCACGTGGTAGATTAACAAACGCGAAGAAAGTCAGGTCCTTTCGGTCATGATGTCATTTCTTTGTCAAAAGTTTATGTATATATCTCTTTTATTTAAATTTCCATCCCCACACATTTGATTGTTAGTAAGAAATGAACTCATCATGACCTCATTACTACTGTTATTCCAAATAACTAACAAATCACACCTCATGAAATTTTATATACACACCTACTACTACTTAATAAACACCCCTATTTTTTATAAAATTAAAAATCTCCAATTTACTCCTTTTTCACAACCAAGCAAACAAAAAAAAAAAAAAGTTGTAAATATGATCGTGCCATCATGGTCGCCGATCCATTCTTGTATGGTGGTCAACGATAATTTATCCGTTGGACGTCGTTGCATAGTCTCATATAGTGGTGGCGACTATTGAGTTGTCTTGTTATTGAATGGTCAGGTTGTTATGTTGTTGAGATTCAGTTCTCTATTAGTTCAAAAAATATTTCTCCGTTTTAAGATTCCTCAAATGTTACACAGTATCAAGAACATATGCATGGTATATATCATCGTTCTTCAATCTTCTATAAAAGAAGAGTTAATCAAATTTTGGTATATCTATTTATATATCATAACAACATTGAAATTTTTCATAAATCACCCAAATCAAAGTTAGGTAATAACTGATGCTATACGCCTATACCTCGAGTTGATACGGTTTCAAGCCATTATAATTGACCACTGGCGTCTAATCTCCATGAAGATTCAGCTATGACTATTGGGTATGGATTGTCAATCTTCAAGGTTCTGTTTTATTTTATATTTTTTGCAATCCATAGTTGAACGATGTAGTAGGGAAATCAAGAATATGGGTTGGGCATTAGACCAAAAAATAGGTGTAGTAGAACATGAAGTTTACATGAAAAAATGGAGAAAAAATAGGGATATGGGTAGAACATGAAGTTTAAATGATTATTAACATTAATTCAGATTGCCTCCAAGCTTTTCATTATGATGAGGAATGTTATTAAAAAAATCTCCAAGAACAAACCAAGGTTCATCATTAATAGGTTTTAACCGAAGCATTTCATTCCAAAGAGCAGGTTGCCTCTCTTTTTTGAGGATAGACGTGAATGAAAGTTTGTAAAGCAAGAAACATTTGAAGCTAGATTCTCGTATACACGGCGGTGCAAGTTCACACACAACAGATATGCAATCTCAATCTCATCAATTTGTGAGATAAGTTATTTATCACTTAAAACCGTCAAACCTCAGCGGAAACGTGTGAAGTTACGGACCGTGTGCACGTACAAGACCTTCCGAACAACAATGTGAAAAAAAAAAAGCTGACGTAAGAACCGGCGCGTGGGGCGCGTTGAACTGACGACTGATTAATTACTTAGTGCGACTTTCTGATAGAATAGGACGGTCCTCTCACTTCATACTCAGACTCAGTCAAACTCCATCCATCCCAGCTTCCACGAAACTCACCCCCTTCATCACACTGCCCTCCCTTTTTCAATTCCTCCTTACCTAAACCACTGCCCCTCGTACTCACCACAACCACACCAGCAGACCCATTCTCGCTCTCAAACAACGACCAAGACCCATATATTCTCTTTCTTTCCTCTTTTGATTTGATTCCGTACGTCCAATCTCGAACCACCACCGTGGCCATGGACAAGACTCTCCAAGCCGTTCTCGCAGCCACCGGAAGCTTCTTCGCCATAACCGTAATCTTCGCCTCCGTCTACTTAATCTGCAAGGGCGCCAAGTGCAAGTCGACCGGCTGCCGCCGCACGAACCGGGCAGTCCGCAACCGGACGACCCAGCTGACCAGAATCACCGTCGACGAGAGCGCCTCCTTCGATCCCTCTCTCAAGGTCTCCATGGATGAAGTCGTCAAGGCCACCAAGAACTTCAACAAGGACCTCGTCGTCGGCGACGGCGGCTTCGGCCTCGTCTACAAGGCCCAGCTCTCCGACGGCCTCAAGGTCGCCATCAAGAAGCTCGATCCCGACGCCTTTCAAGGCTTCCGCGAGTTTCGGGCCGAGATGGAAACCCTAGGTAAGCTCCGGCACCCCAACCTTGTTAGGATTCTCGGATATTGCGTGTCCGGCGCCGATAGGATTCTGATTTACGAGTTTATGGAGAGGGGAAATCTGGACCGTTGGCTTCACGACTCCTCGTCAACGGACTTTGATGGCTATGATGACACGTCTGGGTGTAAATTACCGCTATCCTGGAAAACGAGGAATAAGATCGTTAGGGGCGTGGCCAATGGGTTGGGCTTTTTGCACAGCTTGGAGAAGCCTATAATCCATAGGGATATCAAGGCTAGCAATGTTTTGTTGGACAGGGAGTACGAAGCCCATATTGCGGATTTCGGGCTCGCGAGGAGCATCGACATGTCGCGGTCCCACGTGTCGACGCAATTTGCGGGTACCATGGGGTACATGCCCCCCGAGTACAAAGAAGGGTTCACGGGGGCGACCGTGAAGGCGGATGTGTATAGTTTTGGGATTTTGATGTTGGAGGTTGCGACCGGAAGACGGCCGAATCTGCCGAGCGTGTTTGACAAAAAAGAGATGGGATTGGTGGAATGGGCAAGGAAAATGGTGGCCCAAAACCGGCAAATGGAAATGGTGGATCCAAGTATTTCAAGGGAGGATTTAGATGAAGGAAATGTCAAGAAGTATTTTGAAATTGCTGGTGAATGTGCTCATGAGTCTTCAAGGCAAAGGCCCCCAATGAAAGATGTCATTGAGCTGTTAAAGGAGCTTCCGACGTGAATTAGCAAGGCAGTTTTTTGTGTTGGGAGTAAAATTGTTTAAAGTATTATGCTATTAGTTGTTTTAATCGTTTGTAAATTAGATATTGAACCAAAAAACAATTAAGTGACATGAATAGAAGATTTAGATTGTGTGTGGTCTTTGGATCGGATAAATCATATTTGTAGTTCATTTTTATGTGTACATGATGAATAAATGCACATCATACAAATGTGCCATAAATCATTGGGAAAAAAGTGAAAAAAGCATGTGTCAACAACTCCAAGCAATAAAGCTGATGTGTTAGTTTTGGGAACTTCTGATGTTGGAGATTCCCGCAAGAAAGCCGGAGAAAGTGATGCTCTCTGTGGAATTCCAAGACAAACAGAAATGGTGGATTGTAGATTTGTAGTATCCTTCCTTCAAGATCCGGATGAATCCAATATTAAGCACTATTTGAGTATTATATAATTTTTTGATGGGGAAAATACAATTCTGATTTCTCAATTGCATTTTTACTGCTTCTTACTTGCATTGAAGAAGTTCAAGAAATAAGTTGGGATGGTGAATGATGTTTCAGACCACCAAAAGAACCAAAAAAAAAAGGGGGGGGGGAACTTTTGATGTCGGAGATTCCCACAAGAAGGCGGGAGAAAGTGATGGTTTTTGTGGCAAGGGCAAGAAAAATGGTCCAAGACAAAAAGAAATCGTGGATTGTAAATTTGTAATTCAATATGAAGCACAATTTGAGTATTTAAACTTTTTGATGGAGAAAATACAATGCTATTTTTTTTTTTAATTTAAAGCTAAAATTCATACTTGCATTGAAGAAGTTATTAGATATCTCAATGAGCTCTTTAGGATTTTGTGGGATCGGCTGATCAAGCTATCTGTTATAATTTTTATAAGAAAAGCTTGAGTTTTGCAAGGGACATTGTATGAATTCATGGGAAATAAGGTTTAAGATCGTTAATGGTGTGACCGATGGGCGCACATATTTGCACGGACTATTCGTAGGGGCATCAAGCCTAGTAATTTGCTAGTGGACTCGGCTTTTGAGACTCAAATATATCACCGATTTTTCCTAGAGTAATACTTTTTTTGAGTAAAAATATAGCAAGACTTTTATTAGACGGTAAATAGCTACAATCAAATTGTAAAGTATCCAAAACAAATGTTGAAGCTTGATCTATCCCTATTCGATTGGTATGGGATTGGAGATCTAAGACACCTAGTCTACCTGTGCTAGAAGCAACAAGGAAAACTAGACAAATTTTCAAGAGCCAGAATGGTGTATACATGCAATCCCTAAGACCTCGTTTGGTTCACGAAAGGGAAATCAATTCCCTTGTCTTTCCAGTGGGGAAGGGAAACTAAAGTTCCTGTCAGGTTTCCTTTCCTGTGTTTGGTAAAGCAGGGAAAGCATCCAAGAAAGACCATTTGATTTCCATTCCAGTGTTTGGTTGGTGAAGGAAAGGAAAGTAAAAATATAGCTATGTTTCAATAATACCCTTGTATTTTAAAATAAAAACAACATCATAAAAATTCAAAAGTACACCAATTTTTCAACAAGAGAGGGAATTTGCTGCCATGTGAAGATCCAAATCAACAATCTGGAATGGATTTTCAGAACTGCCAAGGGTACTCAAGCAATCAAACCTCAAAGAAACAGTACTGACTTGACATGCAGCCAAGTTTCTGGAGAAGTTTGGTGGTCGTAGTCCTGTTTACATTATCATCATTTGCTACTACAACCCAGAGTCCTCTGAACTCTGAGTTGGAATCTGGTTGCTCCAATAGACTTCCAGCGACATACATAGCTCTCCCTAAAGAATGAAGGATTTGAAACCTGAGAACAAGTGTCACGCTTTCTGCAAGATTAATTGGGTTCATGGACATCCATATATTGCCTTGCATCATCTGCAGAAAATTTGTCACAGAAGATTCATAATTAGGTTGCCAACTTCCTGAGATGATATATTCTGTTCATACATTGTATTCTCACATCAATTCAAATTCCACAAATAAGGCACACAGAGAACAGAGTACTGGACAGATGGGGACAAACTTAACAAGTTGAAAGAAAGAGGGGGGTATTCATCAGACAAAGATGCAAGCTGAAGGGGCTAATGTTCATATTTTCAGAAACCTTTCTGAAATTTGTTGTAGAAAGATATGATGCAATATGTTTTCCTACAGCTTCAAATGCAAAGAGCATACTGATTTATAAAATGAAATGCTTATTATACATAATAAATAAATAACGTCACCAATATGAGCATATCGTCAATTACTAGCTCCTATGCTTCTAAAAAACATCAATTAACTGGTAAACTGTAAATTTGAGCATCATACTTTTCACTAGATACGAAGTGCAAATGATATTTTACAAGCAAATAGGTCAGAATTGACTTGGAGATTTATAACATGTCCCTTGTCCCTGTACTTGAGATATTATCTACTCCACATGCCTTATCAGAGTTTAGACACTTTAAGGCTTACTTGAATAAAGAAGGCAATGACAATTCTAGAGTTGACAAAGACTATATGAAAGTCTATTATGAGTAGACCCACTTCCATGGACTCGAATTAACGTAGCAATGAATTGGATTTAATGATAATATATAGGAAGTGTAGTAAAGCTAATATTATTATATAGTTGTGACTATAGTTCCAATATTATTTTGCTTTGCAGAAGCAAATACATATATTTTCTTCAGATTCCTAAAAGATAGGCCAGATTAAAAGTCATATATGTAAAAAAAAAATAACTTGCACTAAAAACTGGCATTACAATGATTTTTTGTGATGGTGCTACCCCAATATAGTGGTCTGACTTCTGAGCAACAAATACAATACAACTCAAAATCTTACAAAAGTAAACAAAAGTCAGATGAACTCATGAACATCTGTAGTACGTACCTGGACAATCTTTTTGCAAATGCTAAAGCTCAAGCCTTCTTAATTTCATTGTTGTTGTTCCTCCTACCAGCATAATCTATGATCAACGATACTCCACTGAAGCTGAAAATGCCTCATCTCCAGTGGGAAGCTTCCATTATCTTTTGCTGACATCTCCATGACATCAGTTACCGAAGTGTAGAGAACATAGCTAGTTTTTTACCATGGTGTCTACAATAATCATCTTTTCAGAAACATTAGCATCCATCACAAAATCTTGATTCAAAACCTCATCCATATCTAGTCAATACCATAGTATAAAGTTCAAAATAGAAAATAGCCTTACATTGATAAGAAGTTCAAAATAGATCATAGTCTTTTATAAAAGTTCAAAATATCTAGATCATTACTTGAGTCATCATGCTGTCCTAGGATCAAAACAAAAGAAAACTTAAGCCAACATTAATCTCCAGCATCCATCTCTCTAACGGCCAAGAAGTTTATGAATCCATTGACTTTTGAGGTTGTCTGGCAAACTAAACAAGAGGTCAATTTTGGAGTCATCACCAATAATTGCAGCAGCAGCTTCTATTACATCATAGTCATTTATGCCTTCAATTTTCATAAGCTCCTCCACAAGCTTACCTCTTCTTTCAGATGTTACATGCTCATTCATGAGTACTCCCTGCATTGTCTCCAAGTGTGCCTTGGTCACGTCCACAAAGGAGCGTAATGTGCTAGCCATGTCTCCCAAACATTGAGAATAAGCATCTCGTGCTCGCTTCCTAGTTCGAGCTGAAGGTGGGTTTGCAGAATTACGGGTAACAGATGAAGGAACTGTGATTTCATCCAAACCATTTTCTTCAATGTCAGCATAGTTATTCTCATTATTGAGATCCTCATCTGCTTCGGCTGGTCCTTCAGCTCCTAATCCATTTGCACGGTCTCTGCCAAAGGCTTCTATCAAGCTATCATAATGAATGAATGGTTTCATTCTCAGTCCTTTTGCATCCTTATGAACCTGTCACATGCAATTAGATTTTAATGCAATTTGGGCTTTGATAACTACTAAAATCTGCTTGTTGTCCAAAATAGAGTAAACGTATTGTACTACTGCAGTTGAGTAAAAACCAGTAGCTAGGCATGAACATAAAGACATAATTCATATGCATAATCATATATAAGTTAAGAAATTGGGAGTATGTTCACGTAAAGTAAGTTAGGCAATTAAAACCTCAATTCTTTTACAAAACTTTCCATAGCACAGCAAGTTAGGCAATTAGTATTAGAATTAGCTTAATTGATCATGAACAATTCAATTGCAATTGATACCAATTTCAAAGAAAGAATCTGCATATCACTTCAACACAACTTACTTTAACCCAATCATCAAACACTTTTTTTTCACACACCACCATTTTTTCTTCATGGTTCCATGAGAACCCACTTGAGTTCGAAAGCATGTCGTAGATGGCAAGTGTTTGTTTCTTCAATGTCTTCAAACGAGACTCAATGTGGGGGTTTGCCTTAAGCCCACAGTTTGGTAGCTTTTGCTCTATAATCTGTTCAAGTTTACCCAAGTACCCAGACCTGAAGCCATTGTCAACCTTCCAATAGCCACCAACATATCTCTGTTAGCGCCTCAACTAGAGCCACATCTTCACGAGGGGTCCAGTTGTGTGATGGCTGTTCTGGTTGTTTTCTTTTACTAGTAGAATTTGCTGAACTCATCCTAAGTACATATACATATTTATCAGCAATAAATTTAAGGACAATGATCAAAGTTTCTAACTGAAATTCATTCCAACTTACGAGCAATATAAAAGAAATATGCGTTGATAACCAACCAGCAATATAACATTTCAAAGCATTAATAGCCAACCAGCAATATAACATTCCAAAGCGTTAATAGCCAACCAGCAATATAAAAGAAATATGTGTTGAGAACCAACCACCAATATAACAGAAATTCATTCCAAAGTTTCTAACCAGCAAATATGAAGTCGTACAAAACAATTTTGATTTCAATTCTACCACTGACATAAAGTTTCATACAAAACAACTAACACAACATTAGAACAAAACAACAAAAAAGCCAAATGAAACAGAAAAAGGACATGCAACTGATCTTCTAAAGAAAAAGACAGTTTCTCATCTTCAATTCCTACTTGCTCTCCATTCGTTGAAAATAGTTGTTGCTAAATCTTTCCTCCAATTATTCCATTGATCAGATGAGTCAATACTAGTGATAATATCATCTTCATCATGATTGTCATCTTCAAATTGATTTGGCAACTGATTTTCTAATGGATCAACAGCCATTTCTCTTCTTATAAGGTTGTGAAGTAGGCAGCATGCAGTAATAATTCGACATTGTGTCTTCACAGAAAAAAAAAGAAGGGCTTCTTAGAATTGCCCAACGTAACTTAAGTAACCCAAAACACCTCTCTATCACATTCCTAGCAGATGAGTGCTTCATATTAAAATATTCTTCAGCAGAGGTAGGTTGGTATCCTTCTCTCCAATCGTTCAAATGATATCGCTGCCCTCTATATGGGGCAAGAAATCCTTCCCCATTTGGATATCCAGCATCAACAAGATAATAATGTCCTATAGAATACACTAAATTATTAATGATGTTGCAACAAGTTTAAAGAAAATAGCAAACCAAGGACTTAAGGACAACACATAATTAATTTCACTTCATCTCACCATGAGGAACTCTCAAACCATGTCTCCGACTAATGGCATCACGAAGGACTGGCGAATCTGCAGCCGAACCCTCCCAACCCGGTAACACATAAATGAATTGCATATCTTGAGAGCATACTCCCAAGACATTTGTAGCAATTTCATTCTTCCTAGATCGATACCTAGGCTTGTCAACTTCTGGTACATGTACTCTAATGTATGTCTCATCTAATGCTCCAAGGCAATTCTAAAAGAATAAAACACTTAGAATTTTTTCTGTTTTCAGTTCAAGTTAATAAGAAAAATCATGTTTTTATGTACCTTAAAAAACTTCCACTTCTCATCAGTTGAGTTCTCAGCCACTGGTTCTGGTGTTTTCAATAACTGTCCTTGTAGACATAATATTGCCTTTAAAACTGCATTGAAGTATCTGCTAATAGTTTCCCCTGAACGTAAAAACTTGTCTTGTATGACTCTGTTCTTTTTATGGTGTGCAAGTATGTTCAAGAACATAGCTACCATTTCATCAACAGAAACATTTCTTGTATCTCGCAATCTACCAGATGTGCGTATCATGGAGCACAACTTGTTAAATGTGTACCTATCCATCCGAAGCTCATTTATACATCTTATGTCACTCACATACACAGTGTGTTGAAAATTTCCAACTCTTGAAAAAGCATCGTAGATAGATTTTGATTTCAATCGGTACTTACGATAATGTCGTTCAGCAATGATATACATGATAACGTATATCATAACGACAAAATTAAATAAATCCTTAATATTTTCCAACATTAGTAGAATCTTTTTAGTCTTTGACAAGATTTTGCGAGCCATAGCTGCATACCAAAAAATTTTATACAATTAAATTATGGACAACGTAAATGTATAAACTAGAGTACCAATAGCATATTACTTAGCAAGACAAACCAATAACACTAACATACATTAATATGCAATACACTTGTGCAAAGAACAAGCAGATAATCAGTTATGCATGTTACACGTTCATACTTGTATATTTGATTTGATTTGTTTAAGGGGGGAAAAAAAACAAGCAGTATAATCTGGATATTGCCTGTCAAATTCATAACCTGAAAAAGAAGCAGACCTATAAAATGACTTTGTTTGGTTGCCAGAAAAAGAGTTAATGGAAAAGCATAACCAATACCAATGTTGAAGAGTCTACAATATGCATAATACCAATGTTAGAGCATAGAAAAATGGCATAGAATTCTAGAATTCAGATCACTCTTATGTTTTGCTACATACACTCTGAATATGTGCACCATGATTAAGTCTGCAAAATCCCAAATGTGTATCCAACCATTTTATCAAGTCCTAAACCTTTAAGTTCTTCCAATCAAATTTATATACCAGACAACCCAAATTATAATTTGGACATCCAACTTTTGTGAACTCCATAAATGGGAAAAGATACTAGTAAAACCTAATTTCCCCCACAACCCAAAAGAAAACTTCCCTATCCATTTTCATTTTCGACTGTAATTTTAGTTTTCCAAGTATCTCACAGATTATGATTAACCAAATACATTGCAGGTTGTTAAAAAACAATCAGTAATTTGGTCATATCCCAAATACAAAATAAATCCAAAAATCAAGAGGCACTCTTCTTGTTTCTACCTAGTAATTGCTTCCAAGAGTTCTTTATAACATCATAGTCACACACTAAATCAAGAATTAAAGAAAAAGGCATAACATAGCCTGCAACTAACTACGTTCCAGCAAAAGAAAACTGCTTGAAATTAGCAAAGAACAAGTACAAAATTAGACTTGTCATACATACTCATCTGACACATTCATATTTATATAATTGATTTGCTCCAAACATATAGACGAATTAAATACATTTCCTTTTTGTCTCATAACATTTCATCTTATATATGTATGATTAGCTCCAAATTGATGAATCATTTTTGCTGCTATGATTATAAGACAATTGGTGAAAAGAAAGCTGTAATGAGACATTTTCACTTCAATTAAATTCTTATGATCGAATGAACATATATTGTTGTTAGTTTATGTGTGCAGCTAATTTGCAAAATTAATCCGGTTCAATCCTATGGAGTTCTAGGTCATGAAATTTTACTTGTTTCCCCAAACATTATTGGCTTTGTGAATGAGATCGAGTTGAGAGGACTGGAGGTGGTTGAAGATTGATTATTGTCTTCATGATGGTTCATCCTTAAACAATAGTTTGGGGTCCTCATCAACTGATAAGTTTCTGGAATTTATATTGAGGCCCATGCATGCTTCACAAAGTAAAACCTAGCCACAAGTTGTACAGAACTAGAGAGATCAAAAAGCCCCAAACATTTTCCTTTCAATTAATTCCAAATTTTCAATAGAACAACATCATCGACAATTACGGCACAACCCAAATGCAAGAAGCTAAATTTCACTCAATTTCAAACATACCCACACGATTCCAATCAATTCTCATTTCAGACACAGATAGAAACACACCAAATTAAGAGAGTCCAATTGTATTATGAACAAGATTAGAGAGCTGAGGCCTGACCTTTGATCACTTAGGAGAGATAAGGTTGATTGCGGAAGAAGAGTGAATCGAATGAAAGCTGAAGAAGAAGAAGAAGAAGTAACAAATCATATACCAATCAGAAAAAGATATAGGTAATGAATTTATATATCATACATACCTGAATTAATGAAAGCTGTTGTGTGAGACAGATGAGAACAGATGAATTCTTTGTGAGTGAAGATGATCCAATTCGTCTCCCTTGATATAGAGCTTTTGGAATGTGTCAGTGTGACTTTCTAAGTGATGAAAAAGGCGCGAAACAGAGGCGCGAATGAGGCAGGACTTTGGAACTGATGAAATAGGCATAGATTGCGAGGAGATTCAATGGGTAAATTTGGCAATTGTATATTTGAGCAGGGTTATTATTGTCCAAAATTGCAGTTATAAATGCTGGGAAAGAAGAGGGGAAAATCAATCCCATGGGTCTTGAGTGGAATGACATTCCCCCCAATTTTCCCCTCTGTCAGGAAAGTGTTTCCAGATTTTGTGGTTACCAAACAAAGGAAAGGAAAGACTTTCCTTTCCTGATGCCTTAAATCCATGAACCAAACATGGCCTAAAAGATTCATGGTACCATTCACTATTACATTGAAGCTCACAAGAGCTTACATATCTATTGAAGGTCATATCACACAAAGTAAAGTCGCTTGAATCCTCCTTCGCCAATGCACGCAATTGTGGTGCTCTAGAAAATTCATTTACTTGGCGTGAAATCAACCCAATAGTATGCAAACTTGTATCACCTATGTCAAACATAAGTGTAGTTAGTGGGGTGGTAAGGCTTTGGTCTCATATATAAGAGATCAGAAGTTTGAGCCCCATCAAGGGTGGGAATGGGGTGGGGTTTTAAAAAACAAAAAAAAAGTGTAGTTAGGTGGGTCAATCCTCCCGGATCCCAAATCTGAAACCCTAGAGGACCAGCGACCATCAGTTTGATCAATAAACATGTCCAATAGAGGAAAACATCTCAACTGTTTTGGATGCCCAACAGAATTTGGGCCCCTAACTGGACTTGGGCCAGCAATCTAATATGGGCACCTTTCCACCCTCATCACTAATAGCCACCGCCGGACCTGCCTCTATAGTCAGATTCTCTGTACGGATCAATGTTAGAACCCACCTTAGGTGGCAGCTGATGTGGCATAATCATATCATCAAAGCATAATTTATGTTTTTTAGTTTTATTTTATTTAAAATTTTATTTTATTTCTATTTTTCTTAATTACAAAATTCTTTTTTTTCTTGATTTTATCTTTTAAATCCTTTTTTTTTTTTTTTGGCTTTGTGTTCTTATCTGCGCGACATAAACCTTTCTTCTCTCCTCGTCTCACCCTTCCTCTCAACCCTAGCTCTCACCTTCTATTCAATTGATCGATCAACGTCTTCTCAATCTGATTTCCATTTCCTCGCAAGCTCGTTGACAAAAGCTCTACCCAAACTAATCGTGGTAAGTTTTTTTTTTTTTCTTGAGAATGAAATACGAATAGCATGTTTGGAATTAGGGTTTAAGGGGAAGTGGATTTGATTTATAGAAATTGCTGCAACCATCCTAAAATCTTTGCTCTCCACTGCGTCCTTACCTTCATCTTTTAAACCTTCTTTTTTATTCTTTCAGATATGCCTGACGTTCTCATCAGACGTGCTTTTCACAATTACAGTTCATTGTGCTATCGACTTGAGAATCAAGGAGATTGGCTTGCTAGTTCGTTCTTTTCTCTTCTCCTCTCACCCTCATCCTCTATTCAATTGATCAGCACATTCTCAATGTGATTTCAGTTTCCTCGCAAGCAATGTTAACAGAACCTTTCCCCATTCTAATCGTAGTTAGTTTTGTATTTTTTTTTATATATATTTTTAATGAAATCACAAATAAAATGTGTGTGGAATCAGGATGTTGGGGGGAGTGGATTTGATTTTTGCCATGTCCTGAGTATGAAATCACCACTTGATTAAACTATGCTTAAATGTTCCACTTGATTATACTTGATAATGTTACTTGATTTCTTCCCATATGATTGACACATCTTTGCTTTTAGCACATATGCAATCATATAAAAATAAAACGTGCTTTTGTAAGTTTTCTGGACCTTTTTTTTTTTGTTTTTTTTTTAAGGGGAATGGAAGACTGATCCATTGATATAAAATCAAACGACCGCACTCGGTCAAGCATGAAGGGTACAAACACCCCTCATATTACAATTGTTGCTCAGGTAGTGCACTGACTGCACATTAAAAATGACTACTAGCCTATACTACTACGCCTTGAACAATAAGAAGCTACAACACCAAAAAATCAGTACATCCGCCTAAGACCCTTATGGTGTACATCAGTACTGATCCATGGGCACATTGTAATGTCCTCAAGAACAAAGTATACAGGGCCAAGACCCACTGCACCCACCTGTAAGAGATGGAACATTATTAGACAAGAACTAACAACAAAAAAAGAAATTGGGCCCAAAACACAGCCTAGACCCAAAGGCACTCAAACCCTAGCCAAACTTCCAAGCTGCAGCAGCCACCACGCCTCCACCATGGTTACAAGACTCTAGCCACCGCCACGAGTAGCCGTCGGCCACCATCCACTCCTCCCTCCTCCATCATCGCCAGCACGCCGACAAGAGCACCTCCCCGCATGGTTCCCAAGCACCCATCAGATAGGATTCGATCCGAAGAAGCCCGTCGAAACCCCGCCTCACACTATCCTGCCAGCCGCCGCCGATCAAGGGATAGAACACCGGTACCAGCAAGCTGCTCCCTCTAGAATCTCTTAGCGATCAGAAAACGCAGGACCACCACAAGGCTTGCAAGCTCGTCAAGGTTCGATCCACGCCGCCGCAGCACAGGCTGAGATACGACCATAAAAAAAGATCCCCGCCCGGCTGCACTCACCACTCACAGACCAGGCAAAAGCCTGGCACGGTGCGGAACCAGCCGGACGAGAGCCTCCAAGCTTACCCAAAAACCCTAGCCGCCCTCTACTTTCGAGAGAGAGAGAGAGAGAGAGAGAGAGAGAGAGAGAGAGAGTTTTCTGGACTTGTTGTACCAACAAGAGAAAGAGAAAGTTGAGATAAGAGCACGTGAACAATTTAAAGTAGTTGGTTTTAGTGTTTGAATATATTACTCAATCAAATTATTAAGTGATTTTAGTATTTGAATATCATTATCCAATGAAAAATATCAAGAGTTATGTGAACAATTTAATCCATTTGTATTTAGTGTAAAAAAAAAAATAAAAAAAAATAAAAAAAAGCCTAGGCTGGGTGCTAGGCTTCGGACTACCGCCTGACTAGCGCCTAGTGTTAGAACCTTGACTATAATTATGTTTTATAACACATGACAGTTTTATATTGAGTGGTGGTATCACCACTAAAGTATTGATGGTGAGCAAATTTGAATCATCCCTAATTGAACGAAGGAGCCGGCACAATTGGGTAGCTTTGGAGTATATGCAAGGGATCACCAAGGCTGACGAAGGAGGCTGATGTTTATAGTTTTGGTGTTTGATGGTGGAGACTGCAACTGGAGTCCGACCTAACTGTCGGTCCACGTTCGATGGTGAAGAAAAGGGCTTGGTACATTGGGCGAGGAAAATGGTGTTCCACAATAGGTGAATGGATATGATCGATAGGAAATTGTGTAGGTTTAATGTAATGACTACTTTCTTCATGCTAAAGCTACTTCAAGATCTCTTTATTGTGCGATAGTGAGATCTCAAAAGATAGGCCTGCATAAGAGACTGATTTAATAAGAAATTGCATAGTATAGATAGTGTTTTAAGGATGAGGAGGAGCAATATCATTGGGACTGCAGATCACTTGGATCTGGATTTCCTTTGTATTTGTGATCGTTTCTATTTGTCAATTGAATTGCGTTTCAAACCACTGTTTTTGCATTTACATATGATCTTAATAAACAAAAGCATCTATAAAAATACAAAGGCATTAATGCATCTACAAATATATGCAAGCAATCATATATAGCATATGCAGGGATATATAACAGATGTAGGGATTGATAGAACTCAAATGACTCGGAAAAGTAAATGTAAGAAACAGCTCTAAGTAAAAATAGGCACAAACATATTTTGAATTTGGAACGGAGTTCAGACTTCAGAGTAGTGCCCCAATACAGAAAAATAGAAAAAGAAATACACTAAACAATAGACTAACATGACATAACTACTAATCACAGTTACTAGTTTAGACAACTTGCCAAGACAAAACCACAAACTCAGAAGCAGATTGCTTCACTAATCCCGAACCTTAGTCGACCTCCTCCATCTTGCTCTCTTCAGCAGTATCGTCCTCCAAAGCAGGCATATCTGCATCTTCACCAGCTGCCTCATCCTCATCAATGCTGAGGCCCAGCTTCAACATCCTGTTGATTCTTGCCGCAAAAGTGTTGGGATCATCCAAGCTGAATCCGGAAGTCAAGAGGGAAGTCTCGAACAGCAGCAGCACAAGGTCCTTGACAGACTTGTCATTCTTATCAGCTTCGGCCCTCTTCCTCAACTCCTCCATGATTCCATTATCTGGATTGATTTCCATTGTCTTCTTGCTAGACATGTAGGATCCCATGCTGTTGTCCCTGAGAGCCTGAGCCTTCATGATCCTCTCCATATTCGCAGTCCAGCCATATTCACCCGTCACCAAGCAGCAAGGCGAATCCACAATTCTGTCAGATACTACTACCTTCTCAATCCTATCTCCCAAAATGTCCTTGATTGTCTTGCAAAGATTCTCAAAGGATTTCTTCTTCTCCTCTCTCTTCTGCTTCTCTTCCTCAGTTTCATCATCAAGCTTCAATCCTTCCTTTGTGGCAGACACCAACTTCTTGCCATCATACTCCTTCAACTGACCTACAGCATACTCATCGATCGCATCCACCATGAAAAGCACTTCGTATCCCTTTTTCTTGAGGCGCTCCAAGAATGGAGAATTCTCCACTGCCTTCTTGCTCTCACCAGTAATGTAGTAAATGTCCTTTTGGCCCTCCTTCATTCTGGTAACATAGTCCTTCAGGCTTGTCAGGTCCTCACCACTCTTGGTGGAGTGGTACCGGAGAAGGTCAGCCAATTTGGCTCTGTTCTGGCTGTCTTCATGAATACCCAACTTCAAGTTCTTGGAGAATGCCTCATAAAACTTGGTGTAATCCTCCTTGTTTTCAGCAATCTCATTGAACATCTCAATGCACTTCTTCACAAGGTTCTTCCTGATCACCTTCAATATCTTGTTCTGTTGAAGCATCTCACGAGAGATGTTCAGTGGCAAGTCATCGGAGTCCACGACACCCTTAACAAATCCAAGATACTCTGGGATGAGCTCTTCACAGTTGTCCATAATAAACACTCTCCTGACATAGAGCTTAATGTTATTCATCTTTTTCCTGGTGTCAAACAGGTCGAACGGAGCTCTCTTTGGGACAAAGAGAATGGCTTTGAATTCAAGCTGTCCTTCAACAGAGAAATGCTTGACAGAAAGGTGTTCCTCCCAGTCATTGGTCAAGCTCTTGTAGAATGCAGCATATTCATCCTTGGTAATTTCCTCGGGCTTGCGCAGCCAGATAGGTTTCTGCTTGTTGATTAGCTCCCACTCGTGGGAAACCTCCTTGATCTTCTTTTTCTTCTTTGATTCTTTCTCCTTGTCCTCGTTAACTTCCTCAACTTCTCCTTCCTCTTCCTTCTTGGCTTCCTCATCTTCCTCATCATCACTAATCTCTTTCTCAGTAGTCTTCTCCGTCCAAAGATAAATGGGATAGCTGATGAATTCAGAGTGCTTCTTCACAAGGTCCTTGATCCTCCTTTCCTCCAGATATTCCAACTGCACAGTAAACATAACACAAGATTCAATAGCCCATTCGATCATCTGGAATTCTCAAAGAGAAACCAACTAAATGGGTTTAGTAGTTTACCTGATCCTCCTTGAGGAAGAGAGTGATCTTGGTTCCCCTGCCTAGCTGCTCTCCGTTTACATCTCTAGTGACAGTGAAGGAACCACCCGCTTGCGATTCCCAGATGTATTGTTCATCATCATTGTGTTTTGTGGTCACAATGACTTTCTCAGCAACAAGATAAGCGGAATAGAAACCCACACCAAACTGTCCAATCATGCTCACATCAGACACCCCAGACTGCAAGGCCTCCATAAACTCCTTGGTTCCGGACCTTGCAATCGTGCCCAAGTTGTTCACCAAATCTACAAATCCCACATTAAAAGATTCAAATTACATTTACTACCATCTAACTTTACCATAACATGATTTCATACAATCTTTTATAGGAGTCAATCCATGGGGTTATTCGATAAAAAATTTCAACAGCATCAACAAAATCATGATCAATGGATGAAAACGCAACAAAACAAAGAGAACTAAATTTCAACAACAATATTCATGAATGATAAAACATCATTACACAATTGCACCTTACCTAATAGATACATGGGTTACAACAATTGTTCTATGAAATTGCAACAACATATATATGGAAGATAAGATCATGCATTGTATCCAAAAGTGTAAACTAAACAAAGCGAAGTAAAAGAGGTGATCAAGCATTGTATAGTTTACCTGCTTTGGTCATGCCAATGCCACTATCAATGATGGAGAGCGTGTTGTTGACCTTATCAGGCACAAGCCTGATGAAAAGCTCCGGTTGAGCATCAAGCTTGCTTTTGTCCGTAAGGCTCTCGAATCGAATTTTGTCCAAAGCCTACACAGAAACCCAATCACATCCAATCAATCTCAAAATTCAATTCCCAATCAATCTAAAAACAAAATTTAGGATTAATGCAATTACAATCGGAGATTACAAATCGAGAAACAGAGAGAGTGATTACATCAGAGGAATTGCTGATGATTTCGCGGAGGAAAATCTCCTTGTTGCTGTAAAAAGTGTTGATGATCAGACTCAGAAGCTGGTTGATCTCGGCCTGGAACGCAAAGGTCTCCGCATCCGCCATTGTGTTAGAGAAAGCGAGAAAGAAATTGAAGGTTTTGCTGAAACTTTCTAGGGTTTAGAGAGCGATTAGGATTTGCGATTAGAGTGAAGAAGGCGATTAGGAGGAAGGCGATTTTATACACAAGGATGTGCTTCTCGATTCTTCTACTCCTCTCTCGACCCTCAAGTCTTTCCCGCGTCGGTTGGAATTCCCTAAACGACGTCGCATAAGGTGCTTGTGACTCGTTGCTCCAAACGCTGTCGTTTTATTGTTTTTTTTTCCACCCCCTCCCCTCTCTCATATTTTATTTTCGTCTCTGAAAATCTCTTCCAGGTTGGGTGAAAAGTGAAGACCCACAAGCTCAGCTCTAAAGGTGCGATTATTTTCATCTCTATTCTACTAGATTAGTTTGGTTAGGTATTGGAAAATTGATAGCAAATTTGGATTTGGCTTGGTTAACTGTGGTGGATTTTGGCTTGGTTTATTTTGTTTTGGGGTTAGGGTGTAGGGTTTTATCATTTATCTGATTCGATTGGGTTCTGGCATTTTGTTTACATTTTCCTCCCTACTCTTGTACATGGAATATGGTTCTTCAAAAGCTTTCGAATTAAGGCCTTGGGGTTAGCTCAGGTGGTGAGGAGGGAAGAGGATTGGGTTAGGATTAGGATAGGTCAGGGGTTTGAATCCACTCCAATGTGGCGAAAAGCTTTCATCACAAAGAGCTTTGACACTTGACAGTAGTATATCTATGTGTGTGGGATTCATATATGCACTCAATTTAGTGAAACTACATTGACATTAATATAGTCATGTAGAATTTTTATATTCTTCTCATTAGCATAGAGCAATCGAGCGTGGCGGAGAAAGATGTTCCGGACTGTTGTATGTTGTTTTGCTATTTATTTTGGGGGCTTGACAATAGCTGAATTTGTTGCATGCATCCAGGCATTACTGACACAATGGGAAAGTTTAGAATTTTCACCTATCGATATGTTACCTTATGCTAGAGAACTACACTTTTTGACCACTTCATTTTATGACAATATTAGACCTAAGAAGAGAAGAGTTATTAATTCTCTTAGTGTTAATTCTATTAGTCTTTCTGTTCCTTGGCATTGCTCCATGTTAAAAAAGTTACTGATTAAACCAAAACCAAACTAAAGACTGTTGCAAAATGAGACCTTTTGAGTTATGTTCTAACTTCTAAATTCTAATATAGCAGACCATGAATGTCAAAAAAAAAAAAAAAAAAAATTAGCAGACTGTGGACTAATTTTGATTCTTTGAATTATATTCTCCTCATGACCTAACTGTTTATGTTTATACTTTCTGTCATTTCCAACAAACTCCTGTTAGCTGTTTTATGGCCTTTTTTTTTTTCCTTGCTTGAACCCTTGTCTTTTCTTCATTTCAAATAAAAGCATAGTGTACCTATTTTGGTCCTGTTCTTGTTTCAGAGTGTGTACAGTGCAGCTGATCTTGTAAATGGCTCCAAGAGGTCGGCCCAGAAAGGTTTTTCCTTCTCATTATATCACATTGTCATCTTTTCCTTCATCTTTTTAGTCGTTCTTACACTTTTGTGCTAATCCTTTTTCTCACAGTTTTGTTTTTGCGTATTTATCAACTTCATTTTGCAGAGGGGTAATCCTCATTTGGATGCAGCTCTTAAGGCTATGGCTGCCCTTACTTTTCCAGAGAAACTAGTCCGTGATACAGTGGATGAGTTACTTGAAGTGGGCTTTCTCCCTCCTTGTCTTCAGTTATTAATTTATTTATTTTTTAGCAAATTCATATTTTGGTTTTAGCTGTTTTAGGTTTTGCTTGGCATGTCAAAAAGGTTTCACTTTCAGGTTTATGGAGGAGATGATGGATGGGGCTTTATTAAAGACGCTTCTTATTCTGTCCTTATCGATACTCTTCTCGAAAGACAAAAAGATGGTACTGAAAAGTGGGTAAGTTCATGCTTTAGTTATCCTTTATGTTAAGGGTGCTTCTTTTTTTAATTATTTTTTTGTTTTATTTATTTATTTTGGTTAAATAGATAGTTGAAATGGGTTTGTAGTGGGGGTCTCTAATGGATGAAAAATCAATGACCTTGACTCTAATATATCTTTAGGTTGTAGCATTTTTGTTTTTTTCCCCCCTTTAGTATATTAGCTTGGATTGAACCAGCAATCAGTTGTAGAAGCTTATCTTAGTAACTTAACCCAATTGTTGTGACAAATCAGGGTGTTCAGAGAAAACATGCGAGACTAGTCTTAATAACTCTTCTTAGTAATCAGTTGTAGAAGCTTTAGCTCTCCAGGTACTGGAAGTCATTGTTGGGCATTTTTAGTTGGGGTCCAGTGTTGAAGCATTTCTTACAGGTTTCTGATGGATGAATATTGCCACATGCTTTCTTCATGTTGTAGGCTACAGCTTGCTTTGCCAAGAAGGTCTTTATGAACAATCTAACACCAAGCCATCCCTTGTCCTTAGTACTAGAAACCCTCTCCTATTAAATATGTTGATGGCCTTTTCAGTAGTTCGAGAAGCACCGACAGGCTCGCCACATAGCATGTCATATACCGAAATTGTTTACTCGAATGTTTAAATGAAAGTCAGCCTCCAACCATGCCCAGTAGTTTCCCTTTCAGTCAGAGGGTTCCATTTCACATTGTCTAGGACTTGCTTGTAGGTCCCTTCCCAGATTTTGCCAAGCATGATGTTACTTTTGTACTTGAATCGCAGAAGCTCTCTCCGTAAGGTGTTTTGCATTCTCATAATCACCTACCAACTGTAGTCATCATTGTGGGTATTTGGTTTTGATCCTGTTGTAGGAGTGCTTATGAGAAGAATTATAATATTGTTACCTTGTTTACATAACTCTTAATTGTATAAAAAGTAATCATACTGCTGGTTTGAGCTCTTCAATTTACATATCCAGTGAGTGTACGTAACTTTACTTTATTTCATCTTTGACAATCCAAGATTGCTTCTCCACAAGATCATGCAAGAAGTGAACATGATACTGAAGCTTCAGCTGCTCTGCCTTCCTCAAGCAGGGTTAGTTCACCTACCTGCACACCAATGGAGGTTTTGCAGCCACAGACTAATCAACCTCTGAACTCTGCACCACTGACTCAAATGCCAGGTAATTGGTTTTTAATTATTCATGAGCAAATTAATATATGTTACCAATTAGTATGGCCAATGTTCTGCTCCCATGTTATGATGGGGTTGCTCAAACCCCTTCATTGTACCTAGTTAGGTAGTTGCTAGAGTTTCATTCCTCATGATCGTATGGTTTGGAAATTGACCCTAGTTTCAAGCTCGGGTCCACAAAGCGGTTTTACGGTACTTCTGAGTATTTACAATTAAGATAAATAAAAAGAAGTATCCATATATGTTGCGCATTATAAGTATATAGAATAACTATTTAAATTTTTTTTTTTCTGAATGTTTTGTAGTAACCAGATCTAGATTTTCTTCTATCTGAAGTTGATGTGTTGTGTCAGTTTCCTATAACCATGGAGATAGTTTTCTTGGGGTTGAGATACCTTTGGGGACAACACTGAAATAATCGTCTTCATTTTTCTTCGCGAAAATCTATTAACACCGGAGATGAAGTACATGAAAGTAGAATATGGTAGTAAGCTGCAAAGTTGAGGTCCATTGCCATATATTCTCCTCCATAGGTTAAACCCGTACCTCCTCCATTGGGAGGGAGAGAGATCCAACTTTTCTACTATGCCAGTTTATTGGCACATTCAAGTCACTAGTAGTTTTTCCATGGTTGATATATGACTTATTTCCTTTAAGCAGAGAAGAAATTCAAGATTCCTACAATCTCAATTCCATTGCGGCATTGCTTATGAATGTGTAGTTGTTTTGCAGATTCTAAGGATTGTCTTCCATCCAAGAGGCGTAGACCATATCACGGTTGGATAGGCAATGATGATGAGGATCTTGTTATTGTGGAACTCACTCCAGCTCCATTGCTACAAGGGCTGAAACTTCTTTATTGTGTAATGGGAAGTGAATCTGCAAGACAAGGTGGAAATATGTGAGGCTCCCTCTCTTTAATATTTCACCCTTTCATACTTGTAACCAGTCTATGCAAAATCCACTTGTATATAAAATACAGAATTTGGTAACATCAAAAGGATGGAGGATGTAGCACTCATTTTTACTTTATTTTTTCTGGTGTTTCCCTTTTTACAGACAAAAGTATGTTGCCGTAGACATGTAAAAAGTTAGCCTTCTGTAAATATAAGAGATATTAGAGTAGTTAGCTCTTTTCCTTTACTTACTCTTTTTGTTGATTTACTTTTGGCTTTGTTCATTTCCTAATCCTCCATTTTGAGAATTTATGATTATACCATTCCTCCTTCATCTGCCTAAAATTTCTAAACCTCACCCAAGGAATCTATTATTTTTGTTATTTTTTTATTTTTTAAGGAATCAATCTTTCAATTCATCAGTTTCGAATCTTTTGTCAATTGAATCTTTTTTTTTTTTTTTTAAAGCTTCTTTATTACCTATTTTATTACCTATTATTCTCTAGACTTTGACGCGGCATTTGTTTTGTTAAATAAATATATAGTTTACTAAAAAAAAAATGTGCTGACCTTCAACCTTTTTCCCAGAAATTCCAATATATAATTTTTTTCTTTTCTCTCTACATGCACCTCTCCTTTCCACCTTCACTTCTACCCACTTCCGGTGATGCCATGCGGCCAACTGTGGTATGACGCTCATTTTGTGGCAAGTCTCACAATTATTGCATCATCTTCAGTAGTCTCAGACTCTCAGGGAATAATTAATTACATAACTACTGGTGCGAGCCTGCTGAAAATCCAAATGTTGACTCCCCTACCCACTCAGTCGTTGCATTATTTTCAGTGTAACTCAAAATCTGTTCACATTTCCGGTTTTGGTTTGCTGACGAAAAAGCTTCCAACAATTCACGTTCAGATCTCTTGGCTAAGCTCTGAGACGAGCTCCGCTCTGTCTACTCCGGCACGTGAGATCAATAGGAGGTGCAAATAGGACCTCTATTGTGTTCCATGTATTTTAAGTGCTATTATGTTTGTGAGCTTTATGTTATACCCCTAATACTCCGCCTCGGTATATTCCACGACTGAGCTCCTTTAAAATCCGCCCATCTAAGAAATCACATATATTTCTTGCTTATTCCTTTGTAGTTGATTTATTCAAGCATATTTGTAGTTGAACTGTTGAAGTTTCATAATAGTTGACGCCCTTTGCAATGCTAATAATCATGTCATACTTGAAATAATGGTCTCCCCTTGAGTGCTCTATTTGCTTATACTCCTGACTTCTTTCTCTATTTCCTTGAGGTTTCTCTGTTTAGTTTCTTAAAGAAGCGAAAGTAGAAGCGAAAAATATGAATACTATTTGGCTGTTTGCACCAGCAACACCATGGCTTTGTCACCATCTGTGGAAACTGGAAAGTGGAAACCTAGACTTTTTGGCACCAGCAACCGTGGTTCTGTAGCTATTTGGAACCTAGTTTTTTTTTATTAACTTTTTCCTGGTCAGTCAATCAGTGTTATCTAGAAGTTGACTAGAACATGTGGTGACGCTTTTGTCCCTGGCTTTTGGGAGTTTACTCAATTGCCACTGAAGTATAATTCAGCTCCACCTCCACTACTACTATCCAAGTCAGCTGCGGCGGGAACTTGATCAAAGCTTACTACATTCCGCATCCTTAGTTGCTTGCATTCTGGGTCAGTCAAATGATGTCTTCTGAGTTGGCTAAATTTCAGTTTTCAATTAAAATTTTGTTACAGCTTCTCTGCTCAAATAAGATTCATTTATAGAAATGTTTGGTCTTTGGTTGCATGTAATTTTCTAGAATTTGTTCAGGTATCCTTCGTCTTCTTAGCTTCTTGGTTTGTTGACTGCGTAATAAAATATCTTTATGCTCAACTACTCATCACCTTTACTATGCTTCTGGGTATTAAAAGTTTTAAAGTACGAGAAGACATATGATTGGATGAGCAGAGAATTGAAATTTCATGTCACAATGGTTTACAATTGCTTTACTGTGCTGAATTTATGCCAAAAAACAAAGATTTGCAATCTTAGATTCAATCTTAACTCCTTAAGGATGTCTTTTCACTCTCATTCTTGTTCTTTTTTATTGTTTCTTTAATGGGTTTCTTTAATGGGTATATCTCTACTCTGCTAACAGTATCTACTGCTTGATCTGGATTCATAGTCAAAACTATTCACTTTCTTTTTGGTTTGTTTGTGTTTCTATGAAAATGAGTGAAGTTACAAAAAAAAAAGACTCTTTTTCCTATCGATAAGTTGTCCTCAAATCTATTTGGCTTAGTAAAACTTCTGACTTCCATATTAAATTCTCCTTCAAATTGAACTGCAATCTCATCATGGATTGCATTTTGTTTCAGTTTGGTTTGATAGAGTGGTAAAGGATTAGGTTATGGTTTGACTTGGTTATGGTTATGGCATTGAATTTTATACCTAGTTATTTTCTGGTAATTTAAAGCAATTTAGAGGTTATTTATGCTGATTTTGGGCTAATTTAGTGCTTGTTAGGAAATTGTGTTCTAGTTTCTACTTTGGTTAATATTGATTGTTTTGTCCAGGCTTCACTCAGCTGGGCATTTGCTAGATGAAGAATGTGGGATTAGGTGATTTAAAGCCGCGCAAAGGCTACCATTTCCCTCAAGGGTATGATTTACTTAATTTGTCTACAGCCTAGAATAGATGTGGTTATGATTCTTATCTTTCTGTAAGATGACTCCTCTATACATGATCTAATTGTTTCATAATCCTCTGTTAAAATCAGAAGCTGAAAGATTCTAGCCCTGTAATTGCTTACTCATCCTCTGCACGGGGGTTTAGTTCTCACTAACAGTTGTGATTTGGTTTCAGACTGAGAAAGCTTTTCTGAAGCAGCCAAAGTATTCTTGAGGTAATTTTCTCAGCTACAATTTCATTTTATTATCAAGATTTTGTTGTATTCAATTTGATTATGATTTGTATTCTTATGAATTTTGTGGCAATTTTAGCTCGAAGTAGGCAGGTAAGAGACCTGGAAAGGGAGGCAACCGATTGTGGAAGAGAATTGGGCTGGGCTAAAGACCCCAGGGATGCTATTGAAGGTATCACACTCTCAATTTGTTTATATGTTGTGAAATGAAGTACTGTGAGTATGAACATAGTGTTTTATTTGATTTTTTTGTGCCATTTGATAGATCTGTTTTGATGTGGGTGTCAGTGTTTGGATTGAAATATCAGTTCTTGATCCAATTGTTTGTGATTTCTTATTTATATGGATATGTAAATGTGTACTCTCTGTTTGATGTCTTTGTCTATGTGGAGTTTTGTTCTTTGTTATTGGATGGGTTGAATTCTCATACAATTGCCAGAACGATTTACATTCTATTCAGGACCACACTTGCTGGAAAGATTTGCAGCATGTCCTTCTGATCTTGTACCAGTGAAAGTTCTATAGCGCTCCCGAGTATTGAAGCTCTGGAAACTGTGAACGATAGATCACATTGCAGTTGAATACAGAGTATAAGAAAGAAGTGCAGATTAATGGCTTCACCTGCAATAGACCTTCTGATCGGCAAAATAGTATCATTTCTTGAAAGTGAAGTCTCATTGCTAGAAGGAGTTCATGATGAGCTACACGAAGTCAAGCTTGAGTTATTAACCATGAAAGCCTTCTTGGAGGATGCAGAAAGGAAGGGAGCTCTGAGTGAAGTAGAGAAAACGTGGGTGGCAAATGTAAGAGACGTCTCCATTGATGTTGAAGATATCATTGATGAGTTTACGTACGACACAAACAAGCGAAGAAGTTGGGGTCCGTTCACAAGAGCCTTTTGGAAGACGCTTTGCCTCCCACAGAACATCTGGGAGAGGCATCGGATTGCCACCAAATTGCAGACGATCATAAAAACAATCAAAGATATTCCAGAGAGAAACCGGCGTTATGGTTCTGTGCGCATAGAAGGCAGTACTTCGCACCATGATGTGAACCGGATTAAAGTCTATGGCGAGTCGTCTCTTTTCTTGAAAGATGATGATCTGGTGGGGATCACAGATGCTAGAAGGAAGTTAGTTGGATGGTTGTTGTCTAGCCATTCTCAAAGAACTGTGATTTCAGTTGTAGGAATGGGGGGTTCGGGCAAGACGACCTTAGTTGCAAGCACCTTCAACAATCAAACTGTACAGCAACATTTTGGTTGCTACACGTGGATTACAGTCTCACAAAGTTATACCGTTGAAGATCTGTTTAGAGTCATGATCAATGAATTATTGGCAGCGGCACAAATGGATGTTCCTCAGAACTTGAGCAACATGAGTTACAGACATTTGGTGGAAATGCTAGTCCACTACTTGCAGCCACGGAGGTATATGATTGTCTTAGATGATGTGTGGGACACTAATCTTTGGAGATCCATAGATGTTGCACTTCCCAATGGAACTCATGGTAGCCGGATCATGCTTACAACTCGGAACAAAGACATAGCTTCTTTGGCATTTGGAGTCGAAAGTCATGTTCATCAGGTTGAACCTCTTAATACAAATGAGGCTTGGGATCTTTTCTCCAGAAGAGCATTCTCTGGTGGGAGTGACAAGTCTTGTCCACCAGAGCTTCAAATCATAGCTAGGGAGCTTGTAGGAAAATGTGAAGGCTTACCTCTAGGACTTGTGGCTTTGGGTTCTCTCATGTCAACCAAAAGATTTGTGTCCGAGTGGAAGAAAGTTTACAATAGCATGAGTTGGGAGCTCAGCAATAATCCGACACTTGAAGTAGTGAAGAGCATTTTGTTGCTAAGCTTCAATGATCTACCTTACCGACTCAAACACTGCTTCTTATATTTCTGCATTTTTCCTGAAGATTACACAATTAAGTGCAAAAGGCTAGTTCGGTTGTGGATAGCAGAGGGGTTTGTTGAACAAGTTAGAGGGGGTCAGCCAGAAGAGATAGCTGAGAGCTACCTAGCAGAGCTAACTTGCCGCTGTATGCTTCAAGTGGTTGAGAGGGAACCATCTGGAAAGGCAAAAAAATTTAAAATGCATGACCTTCTGCGAGAACTTGCCATTTCAATTTCAGAAGCAGAGAAGTTTTGTACTGTGTATAATGAGAAAGAAACAAATGAAGAGAGACAAGCTCCACGCCGCCTTTCAATACAAGGAAGCTCTGGAAAAGTACGAGCACACAAAGACATGACAAATGTACGCTCATTATTTGTCCTTGCTCCTAAGATGATGGCCTCTTCTTCTTCTTTGGAAAAAGTATTACCATCTGGTTTCAAACTGTTGAGGGTCTTGGATCTTAAATATGTTCCGATCCAGGAATTGCCAGATGAAATAATGAAGTGCTTTAACTTGACGAGTTTGAACTTGAAAGGGACAGAAGTAAGAAAGCTACCAAAACGCATAGGGAATCTTCAGAACTTGGAAACAATGGATATTAGGGACTCCAATATAAGGGAACTTCCAGTTGGAATTGTGAAGTTACAGAAGTTGCGACATCTTTTCATGTACCATTTCAATTATGGAGCTTACAAGTCTTTTAATAGCTTTCAAGGCACAAAAGCACCAGCAGGCATATGTAAGCTACAGAGTCTGCAAATTTTGGATTCAATCGAGGCAGGAAGTGAGTTGATCAAACAGCTTCAGCACATGACCCAACTCACTGCATTAGGCTTAGCGAATGTGAAGGAAGCCGATGAGATAGACTTATGCAAGTCAATCGAAAGCATGAAACTGATGGAATGCTTAACCGTCAAGACAAGTAGTGTGGATGAGGTGTTACGCATGGATGCATTGTTGTTGGCTCCTCCTCTGCTGAAAACACTTGTTTTAACTGGAAAGTTAAACAAGGTTCCGCTCTGGTTTGCTTCTCTTGAGAGCCTTACCGTCTTATATTTGCATTGGTCCAGATCAACAGAAGACTTTCTTCCTCACATTCATGCACTACCTAATTTGACCAAACTTTGGCTATGCAATGCATATGTAGGAAACCAGTTGCTCTTTCAAACTGGGTTCCAAAAGCTTTCTGGTTTGTACATAACCAATTTTCCTCAGTTGAATCTGATCACCATAGAGAAGGGGGTGATGCCAGCACTGAAGACTCTGGACATTTCTGAATGCATGGAGTTAAAGCGATTGCCTCGCGGAATCAAACTTCTGACATGTCTCCAGAAGTTGCATCTGCACAGGGTTCCCAATGAACTCGTGGAGCGCATGCGCCGAAAACGAGGTGTGGATCATTCAAAGGTTAAACACATCTCCGATATTCGTCTTTTCCACTAAAAGGAGTTCCTTCTCTACAATAAGGTGAGACCTGTTCCTGTAGTCTGATCTTATTCAAATATGCGTATCATGTTCTCATCAATTAGAAATTTAGAATTGCTTCCAAATTACATAAATTCTAATACTTCGCTTCACCTTTCGTAATTAGCTGAAGACAGGTCATGGCTAGCTACATGGACTTCACGGAGTTGACTACACCACCAGTTGATCTTTTAGTCCAGCCCTCACCCCTACTTGGCTACTTCCCTCATCAGACAAATGATAGAGACTACCACTGGACTTGATTCTTTTCACTTGGACCGTCTATCATTTTCATTTATTTAAGAGTTGATTAATATTTGTAACGGGCTTCTTAAATTGCTCCTTATGTCACAAACTGACAATTGCAGTAGTGAACTTCTATTTTTGTCACTAGGGAATTTGACGTGGATGTTTACGTCTTGTATTTTTCAGAGGAAGGATGAATATAAATATTTAGAACCACAAGAACTTATTCTCATCTATAAGGATATGGCAATTGTCTTGACGATAAGAGTTTAGATATATGATGAAGATATAGTTGGAATTATGGTATAGTTGACGATAAGAGCTTAGACATGGTTGGTTCAGTGGCAAGGGGATCTTGACCGGGCTTATCATGCCAAAGCTTTCTTACTTACACCCAATTAAGTGTTAAATGACAAGTTTAGCCTCCAATTAATTAAAAAATTACAGCTACTCAACCCGTCTCACTCGCTAACCAGTTTAATCTCCAAGTTTTTTATACTCCCTATTAAATGCACACATTTTAAAAAAAATAATAATTAGGGTTTAGGCCATCCATTATGAAAAAAAAAAAAAAAAAACCAGTAGAATCCTGGAAACGTGCACTTTCAAGTGTCATAAATCTTTTCGATCTCTGTTGATTTCCCATCTTTAATTTTTTCTTTTCAATAATGGAGACAAGTGTTTGTAAGGAAAAAAAAATCACTACTAAAAGGTCTTCCCAAAACATATTCGAGAAAAGGAAGAGAAATAAAAATTCGTGATGGCAAGAACAACAAGACCAGTAAGAAGAAGAAAACCCTCCTTCTTCAAGGTTCTTATAGGTGACTTCTCTAACCACCTGGTAAGTCGTACTCCTACGTACTCGATCTCGCAATTCCACATAACCAAGAGCCTTAATTTTCTTCAATTCCATCACTCATAAATTGGTGAAGACATTGCCGAGCATGCCCTTTTCTTATATGAAATTCACTGTTCTATTCTTGCGTCAATATATTTGTGAATGAAAAAACCCTAATTTCCGACATTAGGTAGATTTTTTCTTTTGTTTGTGTATACAGAAGTTGTCTACAATGTTTAAATGTAATTTGTATACTGTAGATTGATTCATTATGCCCATCCTATATCACTTTTGTTACAGCAAATCCCGCCGGCCTTTTATAAGCACTTTGATGGGAAGGGACCTCAGCAGACCCACCTTCGGACCCTGGCTAAAACTTGGCTTGTTAATGTGGAAAAGATTGATGGCAAGTTCTTCTTCCGAAAGGGTTGGAAGAAATTTGTGCATGGAAATGGTCTGAAGCTTGGTGAATTTCTTGTTTTTCGATATTTTGGAAACTCGAAATTCTTTGTTGACATATATGGAAGAAATACCTGCAAAAAGGATTTTGTAAAGGCCGTTGAGAAAAGTGAGAAAGAGGGACATGGTAATGAAGATTACCAGGGCTTAAAAGGTGTAGCTGAAGGAACTAGGACTGGTCAAGCCACGAACAGTATTCACATCAAAGATGAAGTAATCGATACTGAATCGGAAAGATTGTTGCATCCATTGACCAGAAATACTGGAAAAGATGTTGCTCTTGAGAGAGCAAACGCTTTCAAAAGTGAAGATGAAGAAAAACAAGGAAATGATGATGAGGACGAGGATGATGATGATTCTATAAGAATCCCAAATGACCTTCCACCATGCACAAAAACAATGGAGAAATCTCCATTAGGACCACAACTTGTCAAGAGAAGGCAATCAAGTTCTAGTACTAACATTGGTGGAAAAGATGTAGCACTTCAGAAAGCCAATGCTTTCAAATCTGCAGACCCTTCTTTCGTGGTTGCAATGCATATCTCGTATGTCCACGCAGGTTATATGGTAAGCATTCTATAGAAACTGTGCTCAACCTCACCATATATATCACAACATTTTCTCACTCCTACAGTTCTTCCTTTACATGTCAGTGCAAAAAGAATTCAGCATACAAATATATTTCTTTTTACAGACAAATCAAAATGTATATCATGTATTCCTTTTCTTTAATTTTTTTCTCAGAATGTGCCATCTGCTTTTGCCAAGGGATATCTTACTAAGCGGCCTAGTGAAGTCACCCTCCAGGTTAATGGGGAAACTTGGACTGTCAATTTACAATATGAAAGAAACATGAAAAGACTCACCACAGGTTGGGCGGATTTTGTGCGAGCCAATAAGTTGGAAGTTGGTAACGCGTGTGTTTTTGTGTTGAGTAACCACGACAAGTTTATCTTTGATGTTATCGTTTACCGCGCCAAATAGAAGGTGCAAATTTCACCTTGTCCCCCTGCAACTGCAAGTAAGTAGTCTGTTGGTACTTGGTTTGTGAATTGTTTGTGCTCGATCCGATCCATTAGGTCTATGCTCCGCGTATGTTTACACATTTTTTGTTCTTTTGTATTTTGTTTTGGGCGAAAGCAATCAATCACGGGTGAGGATTCGTTCATCTCAAAAACTTCAAAGAGAAGGCAGATAGATTGATCAGTCTCTGAGATCTCCATATGTTGTTGTTTTTAATAGACTGTTGCCTGTTGTTTTGAATTTCCCAATGATACTGAATAGGATGTTATTTGAAGATTGTTTTTTTTTTTTTTTTTGAGAAGGACATTATTTGAAGATGCCCCATTCTCTGTTGGAGAATCTCTATTCAAAAATTCTGTGTTGGAGAATTATTGATTGAAGAATAGATGGTATGATTAAGAAAATGAAAAAGGATAACGAACCCTGGTACATATGATTTCTTGTGTTCAAAGCTATCTTCAGAAAAAAAAAAAAAAAAAATATATATATATATATATATATATATATATATATCTTCTTTCGTGGTTTCCATTTATTCTTTTTTCTTTTGAGAAATTTCCATTTCATAATTTTCGAAAGTAACAAGATTAACAAAGGCTGGTTGGCCTACATTTGTAGATTGTAATGCGAGGAAATAATTTGAAAGAGTGGCATGCGTGTGTCTTTGTGTTGACCAACAACATCGAAGTTTTGAATGCCATATTTCGATTTTCAGCACCATTAGTACGTAAATCTGAGTTGTAATTTTGTTCTCCATGAGTGGCATGGTTCTCCTCAATCCTCTGTTAAATTAAAAACGAAACTCTAGTAGCTAGTAGCAGAGGAAAATCAAAGAAGAAAGAAGAAAGCAGAAAGGAGGAGGAAGAAAAGGAAAAGAAGAGGCAGAAAATCGTGATGGCAAGAAATTCAAGGGCATGCAGAAATTAAAGAAGAAGAAAACCCGCTTTTCTCAAGGTTTCTGTAGTGACTTCTCCGCAAGCTAGGACATGAAAGAGAATATTCTGCACTACAATTTTATAGGATGTTTATAGTGGTGTGCCTCGAATCAACATTCTAAGCTTTATACTTCTGATTTCTGAATAATGAAGTGTCAATTGTCCAAAAACAAAGAATAATGGTGTCATGCGTTAACTTTCTACTGTGCATGCGTGGGTGGCTATGGTGGTGGTGGATGCATTATTAGGTTTGCACCCAAGGGTTATGGATGGTGGCTACGCCATCTCTCAATGGGCTGAGATCGGCAGATGGTGGTGGCTACCTGTAGATCCTAGAAGGAGCCTAAAGGGGGGTGAATTCACAACCAATTTTTTTTTTTGTTTAAAAATCTTTCTTAGGGATTGCAACTGGGTGATCAATCCTGAGAGCTGATATTGAACCGAATGTATTGAACAATCAAACAAACCAACTAAAGCATTAAAGAACACAAATTTTTGTTAACGCAGTAAACACCCTATCGAGGTAAAACATCTGCGTGGTCTTTAACTCTTGAAAGACCAAAACCAATTCACTATGAAATCAAATTACAAGATTACAACACAGTGATTGCACTGAACTCGGCATCTAGACTGACTCACTAGACTGTTTGTACTTAACTCTTGCTAATTGTTTACACAAGTGAACAAGTCAGAAATCTTAGCTATGAAACAAGCTATGAACGCAGCAAGTTCTTCTTGGAAATTTCACCTTTGAAGTTGCAATACCCAAATGACCTCATGGGATGCAAGATATGATATGTATGAATGATTGAATGGTTTGTTGTTTTTCAAATTGTTTTCAACATGGAACAAGACACTTTGAAAAACAGAAAACCAAAGAGATAGAACTTTAAACAACAAAGGGATTGAAAACCCAAATATTTTCAATCCCGAATAGGAACAGAGAACCCATATACATAGAGGAGGAAGAGGAAGGACAGTTCACTCAAAGACCCCTTAAGCTCAAATGGAGTTGGTAAACCCATACCCATAATTTCAGATTGCACATGTAAACCCATGCTCCTAATTTCAATTGGGAATACCAATTCTATAAGCCAAACACTCCAACTCCTTAATCAAAACTGACACAAGAAGAGAACCCATGAAAAACCATTGACTTTGTGAAAGAGATGCCATATATGAGCTTACTTGAGCCATGATGAAGAGGGGTCTTCTTTTGATCTTGAAGTTTGAAGCTTGATCTTGGACAAGACAGCAAGATGAGATGGGAAGGGGAAGCACGACAACAAGGCAGCAAACTGAGATGAGGTAGCAAGTTGCAATTGAACTATTCTTCAAAAATGGTCTTTGGCTTTCGACAACAAGAGAAAAAGAAGCAAGTTGCAATCATGCTAAGATGGGGAAGCTGACACCAAGGCAGCAAACTGATTTTCAAGTGAGTCTTTGACAGCAAGACAACCACAACAATTGTAATTAAACAATTATGCTGAGATGGGGAAGCTGACAGCAAAACAACCACAAGGATGAGCATGACTTGGGCTTTCACACTTTGGGCTTAATTATTGAACACATGACTTGGGCTTCTTTATGAGTAGTGTTTTGTTGAAAGACATGCAAATTATACACTTATACTAACAATCTCCCCCTTTGGCATTCCTTAACAAAACACTACTTTGCAACACAAGACTGGCCTAACACTTAGACAATAGCTGCAAAATAAACCTGAAACAATTGCACAAGCAATACCAAGTGAAGCATGGGCACAAGATAACAATGTAACCAAGCATTTGAGATCACATGAAGCATTATCAATAAGGAACAGCCACAAAAGCCACCAAGAACACCCTAAAAGCACCCTAACACTTCTCCCCCTTTTTGTCTAGGAATGACCAAGGGAAAACACTATCAAAAAATAAATAACATTCATTCAAGAGCACAAATTAGCAGAAAAATGCAAATGGCCAATTTGAATAACATTTTCGAGCTAACAACCTTCAATTTTAAAGTACACAAGGAAAACCACATTTATCAATGAATACTCTCCCTCAATATATGCAGCGGATTATTGAGAATCTTAAAGATGCAAGCAAGCAAGAATGAGAGACATAGGCAATCCCAGATTTATCTTAACAAGTCAGGCAAAGGGCCACAGAGGATTGCAGACTAGATTTGAATCCCTCCAGATCCCACAAAGAAAATCAAGACACTTTGACAGTTCTATTTTGTAAACACAGCTCAAGGATGACTTGTAGCATTTCATGATTCTTGAATTTTTGAGAAACTTGAGCTAAACCATCCAAGGGATAAGAATTGATACACAAGAGATCATAAAGGAATGAGATGAAGTCCTATTTGTTTTCATTGATCCTTATCTCTCCAAATTTTTTTTTTTAAACTTTTTATTTAGCTCATAATCATTGGCTTTGTTAAGCTGGAGCTTTTAGGAATAAAACCATATTTATGACCCATGTAACAAGTCTTATGTCAATGGCTCTCAAACTAGTTGGTTTTAAGGCATTAAGTGTAACAAGGACACTCCAAAAGACATATCAACTAGAGTCAAAAAGAGGATATCAAACAAGAAGATACCATCGGGGTGACCAAGTCATTCCCTTTTCTTCCCAATCCTCATATCGTTCACCACGACCGAGGCCCGTTTACTTTGGGAATAGCCTAGCCAAGCTTCTCTAAATATTTTCATAAAAAAGCATACACTATTCATCTCAAACCAACATAAAAACTGAGCACAATATGAAACCCCACAAGAGATTTAGGTGCAAGTGTTTAAGATGATAGACTTTTTAACAAAAATGAGCAGTGAACAATAGAAAGCTGATGCAAAGAGTCTTGAGAACCTTGAGTGACCAAGAACAAACTACCCTCTGATCTTAGATCAAGACATGATCAGTATTTTCCAGGATTGAAACAATGCATGCAATCCCCAAAGGAAATAAAACACTTATTTTTCACAACCTACACTAAATGCAGCACACATAATATACAACACACAACTTGCATAAATGAGTGAGAATATTCAGGCAGTAGGACACACACCAATAAACTTCCTAAGAAATGCAAAACGAAGATTGTCTAAGGGTTTTGTAAACAAATCAGCCAATTGATTTTCAGTGGGAATGAATTCTAACTCAAGGATATTTGCATCAACAAGATCACGAATGAAATGATATCGAATATCAATATGCTTTGTGCGTAAGTGCTGAACAGGATTCTTAGAGATGTTAATGGCACTAGTGTTGTCACAAAAGATTGACAACTTACCTTGAGGGAAACCATAGTCGTTCAACATTTGTTTCATCCATAACATTTGGGTGCAACAACTACCAGCTGCAATGTACTCAGCTTCGGCAGTTGAGAGAGACACACAATTTTGCTTCTTGCTATGCCATGAAACAAGATTGTTTCCCACAAAGAAACATCCACCCGAGGTGCTTCTTCAATCATCCACATTTCCTGCCCAATCCGAGTCAGTATAACCTGTAATCTCAACATTGGAATCAAAGGTGTACACCACCCCATAGTTAGAAGTTCCAGAAACATATCTAATGATGCGTTTAACAGCCTTTAGATGTGATTCCTTATGATTAGCTTGATATCTAGCACAAACACCAACACTAAAAGAAATATCGGGTCTGCTAGCAGTAAGGTACAACAAGCTTCCTATCATGCTTCTATACCAGGTTTGATCAACACTAATTCTAGTCAAATCCACATTAAGTTTTGAACTAGTTCCCATGGGATTTCGGACAGCAGTAGCAGCATCCAAACCAAACATTTTCACAAGGCCATTAGCATATTTGGTTTGAGAGATGTAGAGACCATCACTCCTTTGTTGGACTTGCAGACCAAGAAAATAATTCAATTTGCCACACAAACTCATTTCAAACTCATTTTTCATGATATTAGTGAATTCTTCAATCAATGAATCTGAAGTTGAACCAAAAACAATGTAACCCACATAGACTTGAGCAAGAATTAAATGATGAGAAGTTCTTTTTACAAACAAAGTTTTGTCAATTGAACCTCTAACATAGCCTTTATCCAAAAGATGAGAGGAAAGTCTCTCATACCAAGCTCTAGGGCCTTGTTTCAGCCCATAGAGAGCTTTCTTAATTCTATACACATGGTCGAGATGGATAGGATCTATGAATCCTGCAGGTTGTTCAACATACACTTCTTCTTGAAGAAGACCATTTAAAAACGCATTTTTCACATCCATTTGATAAAGAGTAAACCTCAAATGACATGCAATGGCAAAGAGAAGACGAACAAATTCAAGCCTTGCAAGGGGGCAAAGGTTTCATCAAAATCAAGACCTTCAACTTGAGAATACCCTTGAGCAACAAGCCTTGCTTTGTTGCAGGTAATCTGACCATTTTCATCAGATTTGTTTTTGAAAATCCATTTTGTTCCAATGACATATGAAGAGTCCAGTCTAGGAACCAAATACCACACATCATTTCTAGCAAATTGACACAATTCATCATGGCATTTATCCAATTAACATCACACAAAGCCTCTTTAACATTTTTAGGTTCTATAACAGAAACAAAACCATAAACTGTAATGATGCTAATATCTTCTTGATGTTTTGCAATGAAGCATGAAAGAATAGAGAGATTGCTTACAACCTTTTTTGCTTGTCTCCTTGTTTTCAAACCATCATTCACATCACCAATGATGTCAGAAGAGGAATGATCCTTATGTACTTGTTGCTGTCCAGTTCTGTAAACTGGCTGGATTGCAGAGGTATCATCAATCCCCTCTGAAGCTTCCTCATCTTCTTGGCCTTCAGCAGCAGCAGCAGCATCATCATCCTTTTCTCTCTCGAAAAGTACCTGATCAAAACTTATACAAGGAGTATGCGAGAGCACAATTGAGTCATCAATAGATACATTAATGGTTTCCATCACAGAACAAGTTCTCTTGTTATACACCCTATAAGCTCTACTATTCAATGAGTAACCAAGAAAGACTCCCTTGTCACTTTTAACATCAAATTTGGCAAGGTATTCTCTATCCCTATAGATGTAACAAGGGTTGCCAAACACTCTCAAATGGCTCACATTTGGTTTCTTTCCTTTCAAAACCTCATAAGGAGTTTTTTCAGTTCCGGGTCTAAAAATGACTCTATTAATGGTATAGCAAGCATTGCTAATTTCTTCTGCCCAAAAAGTATGAGCAAGATTAGCAAAGTTCAACATAACTGTTCCCATTTCAATTAAGACCCTGTTTTTCCTTTCCACAACACCATTTTGTTGAGGAGTTTTTGGAGCCGAGAACTCATGCTTAATTCCCATTTCACAACAAAACTTATCAAATGAAGCATTTTCAAATTCAGTTCCATGATCAGTTCTAAGTCTAACAATGCATCTATTTGAAGAATATTGCTCATTTAAAATCATTTTGCACAAGCTTTGAAAGTTGTCAAAAGCATCAGATTTTTCACTCAAGAATTTCACCCAAGTGAACCTAGAAAAATCATCGACTAGAACAAGCATGTACTTCTTACCACCTAAGCTTCTAGTTTGAATAGGTCCAACAAAATCCATATGCATTAAATCCAAGGGTTGTGAAGTAGACACAAATTTAGTGATCCTATGTGAAGAACGAGTTTGCTTACCAAGCTTGCAACCCTCACACATACCAGATGGTTTCCCACTCAATTTGAGCAAACCTCTTACCCCTTCTTTGGTGGATAACTTCACCAAGTCTTGGTAGTTCACATGGCAGAGGCGTCTGTGCCAAAGATTGAGAGTATCTTCAGTTGAGGAGGAACTAAGACAAATCTGAGAAGACATAGAATCATTAGCGTTAACACAATAACAATGATCTTTGGATCGTAGTCCACCCATGACACTCTTACCCTTACCATCAAGAACAAGACATCTCAACTTATTGAATCTAACCTCTTCAAAGTCATCACTCAATTGACTCACACTAATGAGATTAGCTTGGAGTCCTTCAACATACAACACATTTTTTAAATTTGGGATACTAGGAGCAGTTACAATCCCTTTTCCCACAACCTTTGCTTTCTTTCCATCACCAAAAGTGACAGAACCACTGATAACTTCATCATAGAAGGATGAGAACCAGTTTTTATCACCTGTCATGTGCCTAGAACACCCACTATCCAAATACCAAGTATCAGCTCTTCTAGATGATAGAGCCGTAAGAGCAACCAAACAAGTAGCAATGAAGTAATTTTCTTCAACATGTGAGAAACAAAAAGAAGATAGAAGACACATTTCAGAAGGTTCCGAATCAGTTCCACAAATGTCAAAGGGCTTAAAATCAGCAGAGGCAAGTGGATGAAATGACTTATTTTTCTTTGCCCAAACAGTTTTTTCTTTTATCGGGATTGCAACAAGTTTAGCAATCCTTCCAAATTCTTTCAAAGATTTTTCCAGAGTTGACTGTAAAGAAGAAACAGAGAATTTTCATGACACCTTGTAGACTTTTGAGGACTATTTATGAGTTTATGATACCTTGGTCTAATGTGTCCAGAGATACCACAATAGTGACAAATGGGAATGAATCTTTTGGATGACTTAGGGACACTTTGTTTAGGCAACAATTTACTTTTCACAAACATAGTCGGCTTTGTAGAGAAGCTTTCTCCAGAAAGAAAATCAAGACCCTTTTTATCCCTATCAACTTTGCCCATTCCAATCATTTTGGAAACCTTATCAGATCCAATTGAAAATTTTGAAAACTTTTCTTGAGAATCACCTAAGGATTTTTCAAGAGTGATTTTTTCAGAAGTTAGAGAATTGACCAACCTGATTTGAGCATTGACATTCTCTTGCAGAGTCTCCACTTGACTTACCAATGCATTTCTTTCAATTTCCCACTTCTTCTTGTAGGATTGCAACTTCTCTGCGATCCCAGATTTTTCTTTTTCACAAACAGCAAGTTGATCCTTTAATTCGTCAATCTTTCCAATCATTATTTTTAAGGCTTTGTACAGTTGCTCGAACTTGTTAGAGGCTACCTTCTCAGAGTGCTCATCATCATCAGATTCATCTGAGGACTCATTTTGGGTGGTACCAACAAGGGCAACATTCTCCTCTTCATGGTCGGACTGAGTTTCCGATTCACTATCATTCCAAGAGGTTTTAAAAGCTCTATTTGATTGAGACTTTAGTTTTTTGTTTGCACAATCAGCAGCAAGATGACCATATCCTTGAAACTCAAAACATTTTGGTTTTTCACCAAAAGACTTCTTTTGAAAAAACTTTGAGGACTTTGAGAATTAGTCATTTGAAACATCATCATTCTGATTTCTTTTGGAAGAAGAGAACCAGAAAAATTTCTAGAGCTAGAGGAGGGTGACCTTGCAGATTTAAGAATTTTTTTGAACTGTTTTGTGAGAAGAGCAAATTCTTCTAGATTAAAATCAGAAAGGTCTTCCTCTTTTTTCAAAGTGCTTAGAGCAATTGTTTTTTCTTTCTGACCCTTTTTCCTTTTTGACTCAAAGGTTTTCAAATTTCCCACAAACTCATCTAATGAGTATGTATCAAAATCTTGAGCTTCCTCAATGGCAATTTGTTTAGCCTCAAAACTAGGAGGAAGAGCTCGAAGAAACTTTTTCATAATTCTATGCTCTAAAATAGGATCACCCAACCCATGACATTGATTGGTAACATTGATGAGGCGACTATGGAAGTCATCAATAGATTCATCCTCTCTCATAGTCATTTGTTCAAATTCAAGCACAAGGCTTTGAAGTTTTTGTGCCTTCACCTTTTTATTACCCTCATGAGTGGTTTGAAGTAATTCCCAAGAAGCTTTAGCAGTTGGACAATTTGTAATTCTTTTTCTTTCCTTATCCGACAAGGCAGCAAAAAGGCTATAGCGAGCTTTAGTATCACATTTGTGATCTGATTGCTCAGCAACAGTCCACTCACCTCTCGGTTTAGGAATAAGATTTGAAGTTTCAGCTTCATTTATAGTTGGTTCTATCCAACCCTTCTCCATGATGTTCCATAACTTATCCTCTTGAGATTGCAGGAAAGCCATCATCATTACTTTCCATTGAGAGTAATCTTTCCCATCAAAATATGGAGGAGAGTTAATAGAGCTAGATACTCTATCACGGTCCATTCTACGAGGCCAGAGGAACACACCAACACAGGTTAGTGACCCGCTCTGATACCAATTGTAGATCCTAGAAGGACCCTAGAGGGGGGTGAATACGCTCACAACCAATTTTTTTTTTTGTTCAAAAACTTTCTCAGGGATTGCAACTGGGTGATCAATCCTGAGAGCTGATATTGAACTGAATGTATTGAACAATCAAACAAACCAACTAAAGCATTAAAGAACACAGATTTTTGTTAACGCAGTAAACACCCTATCGAGGTAAAACATTTGCGTGGTCTTTAACTCTTGAAAGACCAAAACCAATTCACTATGAAATCAAATTACAAGATTACAACACAGTGATTGCACTGAACTCGGCAACCATTCTAAACTGACTCACTAGACTGTTTGTACTTAACTCTTGATAATTGTTTACACAAGTGAACAACTCAGAAATCTCAGCTATGAAACAAGCTATGAACGCAGCAAGTTCTTCTTGGAGATTTCACCTTTGAAGTTGCAATACCCAAATGACCTCATGAGATGCAAGATATGATATGTATGAATGATGGAATGGTTTGTTATTTTTCAAATTGTTTTCAACATGGAACAAGACACTTTGAAAAACAGAAAACCAAAGAGATAGAACTTTAAACAACAAAGGGATTGAAAACCCAAATATTTTCAATCCCAAATAGGAACAGAGAACCCATATATATAGAGAGGAGGAAGAGGAAGGACAGTTCACTCAAAGACCCCTTAAGCTCAAATGGAGTTGGCAAACCTATACCCATAATTTTAGATTGCAAATGTAAACCCATGCTCCTAATTTCAATTGGGAATACCAATTCTATAAGCCAAACACTCCAACTCCTTAATCAAAACTGACACAAGAAGGGAACCCATGAAAAATCATTGACTTTGTGAAAGAGATGCCATATATGAGCTTACTTGAGCCATGATGAAGAGGGGTCTTCTTTTGATCTTGAAGTTTGAAGCTTGATCTTGGACAAGACAGCAAGATGAGATGGGATGGGGAAGCACAACAACAAGGCAGCAAACTGAGATGAGGTAGCAAGTTGCAATTGAACTATTCTTCAAAGATGGTCTTTGGCTTTCGACAACAAGAGAAAAAGAAGCAAGTTGCAATCATGCTAAGATGGGGAAGCTGACACCAAGGCAACAAACTGATCTTCAAGTCTTCAAGTGAGTCTTTGACAGCAAGACAACCACAACAATTGTAATTAAACAATTATGCTGAGATGGGGAAGCTGACAGCAAAACAACCACAAGGATGAGCATGAATTGGGCTTTCACACTTTGGGCTTAATTACTGAACACATGACTTGGGCTTCTTCATGAGTAGTGTTTTGTTAAAAGAGGGAATGCCAATTATATACTTATACTAATACTACCTGTCTCTTTCAGAACTAGCTTGAGGTGTTCCCAATTTGTTTGATTTTTGGCGTGGTTCCAATTGA
Organism: Rosa chinensis; assembly: GCF_002994745.2. NCBI lineage: Eukaryota > Viridiplantae > Streptophyta > Magnoliopsida > Rosales > Rosaceae > Rosa > Rosa chinensis. The sequence continues at coordinate 35,907,026 of NC_037093.1, read as the reverse complement.
TGACGGTGGAGCCATTTTTCAAAGATTCCAAGATTTCTGCACATTTTATTTGTGGTAAAAAGAGAATACATCCTTTCAAAAAAAAAAAAAAAAGAGAATACATAAAATCCTTCTCTCTTCTTTGAAAAGTAGGCATATTATCTTTAGAATAGTTAGCAATACACCAATTTGCCATTCATTTGTAGGGTTTGTTGTTTAGTTTCTTTTCCTTCTTCTTTGTGTTTGATTCAAACAACATTATAAATTGACGTGTACATCTTTTCTTTTCGATGATATATCGACACGTACACTTATAGCACGTGCTATTATTGAACATGGAAAGAGTTCTGCTCTAACTATCTAGCTACGATGTACACGTCAATTGTCCACTCTTCGACCACAGATTGGTAGCAAGTCAAAACTTGCATATGGTTGGTAAGGAATTACGGGAGATTGTGTATAGCTAGATACAAGCTATAATCTGAATCTTTATAACTCAGTAGAAAAATGGCAAAAGAGTTTAATTTGGTTCCTAACTATTGATGGCATGGAGACATTTTCATACTGAATTTATAGCAACCCTACACCTTGATACATCCATTTAGCTTAGTGCCCAAGTTTTAGCTACCCTGTACTTAACTAAACAAAAAATTTGAACATATTTTATGCCTACAATATTATTGGATCCAAAATCTTCTTCCTGGTAGTTTCATCATCTTCTTCATAGTGTTATTAACAAATATTATAATCGTGTTCACACAATCACATAATACATATACAAATATCTAATTTTGATCAAATTTTTTTTTATAAACCCGAATATATAATATCTTTTTCCTAAATGCCCTAAAAAGCGACCATGAATGTGTCAAACACACTTATTACAGCTAATGATTAAGTCTATGACTGGTGCATATCTTTATAAATTTTCAAACACATTTAAGGGTTAAGTGAATGGGCACGCGTTCGCTAGAATTATTAATTTAATAAGCTTGTCATATAAATCTTCATGGCAAAACAACAGTAAACAATCCCCATATATCCCACATAGCCCACTTCAAGGAAAGTCACTAGCTGCCTTTTGACAAATTCCACCAGACCATGTTACAATGTTACATTCTTGGGTTGGGTGGCAAGTTTGATTATGCTGGATTGCTGGCCAATTACTGTTCAATTTCACTTCTTTTTTAATCCGTCCTTTGTTGGATAAGATTCCTATTGACTGACTTTTCTAGATGCCCGGAGAGCCAAGCAAAGCTTTCAATTTCAATCAATTTATAAGGTGAGAACGTGATCGTTTTTTTTTTATCAAAAGTCAGGAGCCCAAAGTCATTTTTAATTGTTCTTGAACAAAAAAGACGTACCCAAAATTAGTATAAATTAAGTTAAAAAGCTTGAAAATATGGAGCACATCTGCCTATAAAAAGAGGGCCTTTTGCTGTGAAACGTACTACTACTATCTCACCATGGCTAGTTTTGCTTCTCTTTGCTCTCTGCTTCTGATCGTGTCTTCTGTTTTAGTTTCTTCCTACTTTGGTGTCTCCGAGGCAAAACCCTCAGTTCATCTAGTTAAAGGGCTCTCTTGGTCCTTCTATGATTCTAACTGTCCTAAGCTCGAATCCATTGTAAGAAAGCAGCTCAAGAAGGTCTTCAAGAAAGACATTGGCCAGGCTGCTGGCTTGCTTCGTCTCCATTTCCATGACTGCTTTGTTCAGGTAATTAACTTCAACAGAGCATTCCTAATCTTTGATTTAATTTTGTATTTTGTATGAGGCTATTTAATCCCAACCCATTTTTGGAACCGGAAGGTTACTCGGAACCCAGATAATCAAAATGGCCGACCAGTAATTTACACAACATAGGCATTTTGTTTACTTATATGGTGAAAGTGGACCTGCTTCTTTCTTTTGGGTAGTGCTAATCTGTGCATATATAGCTGTATGTTAATTATGTTCTTATGTTTTTCAAGACTGACTTGTTGTTCAAAACTTCAAACCTATATAGATTTGATTCAATTGTGTATGGGAAAGATCACTGGAAACCCAGATGATCAAAATTGCTGCTAATTAGTTACTTGTATAATGGATCACTGATGATCATTCGTTGACCATTTTCTTTACATAAATAGCAAAATTGGTGCTTTTTTCTGTATGGTTTGTATGGTTCTTCATACTAAATTGTTGTTCAGTAGGATTATGTAGTAGAAATTATCGAAGTCAATGCCAAATTGGAGCTTGTTATACTTTGACCAAAGCATGTATTGTGGAACTTAAGCTACCTATCAACAAAACTTTTGAAGCACAGCTGAGAGCCATCTTGAATAATCTTTATACATAACCAATTGATATTATTACTTGCAGTTATTATAATCAGATGGTTTATGTCAGTCACTGAGTTAATTTTAGTCCTACCTTTTTAAAAAAAAGAGTTGGTGAGACTTTTGATTGGGAGCGTTGAGACCGATATATAATGCATGCGTACATGTCAAACTGAATAAATATTGATATTGCAGGGATGTGATGGGTCAGTTTTGCTTGATGGATCAGCGAGTGGTCCAAGTGAGCAGGAGGCACCTCCAAACCTGAGTTTGAGGGCCACGGCCTTCGAAATCATCGATGACCTCCGTGAGCTAGTTCATAGCAAATGTGGGAGGGTTGTTTCTTGTGCTGATATAGCTGCTCTTGCTGCTAGGGATTCTGTTTTCCTGGTAAGTAATTATTTTTTCCTCTTGCCAATTATATTGCTATATATACATGTATATCACTTTCTACATCCATCTAATGTAGAAATGAGCTAAAAGACATAGTTGATATCTGATTTTTGACCAATTATTGAGATAGGTACTGAATAAAGGCAGAAATTTTTGCAGTACAGATATGTTTTTTTGAAATATTTACTGTGGGTGCAGATATTTTTGCTTCTCTGCTGTCCATTTTTTGGCACAGATCTCAAAGATATTTATCCTATAGAATTACAACACACACAGTGCTTTTCAAAAGCATGTATCCTACATGAAAAACAGGATGTTAGTGTTGGGGTGTGGGTGGACAATGAATTTGTTTGTGTTAGAAATATTAAAGATATTTAACAATCTTGACTAACCCAACAGCTTATAATTAAGAGGACTACTCTATCCTTGCCTAATTGATAAGTAATTGTGAGGTCATTGTGCAGAATTTCAACACACACAGTGAGCATGAGACTCATTCAGCTTCTTATCTTATGCCTTGTTATATAAATGGTTTACTTTAATTTCTTTGAGGAATCTTATGAGCTAATTCCTTTCTTAATCCCTAGTCCATGAGTACTTAAAACATTTAAAAGTTTCCCACGTTTGAAAGTTTGCTGGGAAGCTTACCAGGAGAGGGAATCCTGGGATATATTGTACTTTATTAAGATGCATGTTCATATTAACATGTGACTTTTCTTTTTTTAAAATATTTTACTTTACAAATAACAAATCTTAGAAGCTTTAGTGGTTAGATTTCTGCTGCTTTTCCACATTAATTACTGAAATATGAGCTAATGATAATAACATGTCAGGAACAAATGCAAAATATTAAAACCTTACAGAATGTGAAGAACATTTTCAAGTTGGATATTAGCAAGTTGTTGATTAAATGATTAATATTTCTTTTGCTGCAGTCAGGTGGCCCTGACTATGAAGTACCACTGGGAAGAAAGGATGGACTAAACTTTGCAACAAGGAATGAAACCCTAGCTAACCTCCCTGCACCAACAAGCAACACTACTACTCTTCTCACAGAACTTGCCAAGAAAAACTTGGATGCCACTGATGTGGTAGCCCTCTCAGGTGGCCACACCATTGGACTTGGCCATTGTACATCCTTCACTGAACGGCTCTATCCAACCCAAGACCCTAGCATGGACGAAACTTTTGCCAATGACCTTAAGGAAGTTTGTCCTGCATCGGACACAAATGCCACAACTGTGCTTGATATTCGCTCGCCTGATACATTCGACAACAAGTACTACGTTGATCTCGTGAACCGCCAAGGTCTATTCACATCGGACCAAGATTTATACACAGATAAAAGGACACGCGACATTGTCACCAGCTTTGCTGTCAATCAGACATTGTTCTTCGAGCAATTTGTTCATTCCATGATCAAGATGGGGCAATTGAGCGTACTAACTGGTTCCAAAGGTGAAATTCGCGCTAATTGCTCAGTGAGGAACTCAGACAACGCAGATTACTTGAAATCCGTGGTGGAAGAGGATGAGGAGAGTTTGTCTGAGTTTTAAGGAGTGAATCTGTTCAACATGTTAATTAACTTGTTTATGCATGGACTGCTTCTTCTCATGTTTCTTCTTCCTTCTTATGATGAAGGTTAATAAATCTGTAACAGTTCAGTGTGTTTGCTTACATAGTTTCAACCTGTGGTTTCTTTCCTCATCTGGTGTATATATGTATATCGATCTTTGGGCCAAAAATATGTACGATTTCACATTAATGTATACTTATGACAATACAAGCTAAACCATTTGTTATCAGTTATCACTACCAAACACTCGAGTCAACTGACCTAATCAGTTAACAAGACTGGTCAAAGTGTGAAGTTTATGAAAAATCAATTCCCGGTACCTAGTTGAAAATGGTGGGGTTGCTGATTTCAAACGCATGGCTAGTAATTTAATTCGAGTTAACGAGACTGGTCAAATTGTGAAGTTCATGAAAAATCAATTCACGGTACGTAGTTGAAAGTGGTGGGGTTGCTGATTTCAAACGCCATGTAATTTTCAGTTAAAATTAGGTTAATAGGATCGATTCCCCTCCAATATAACAAAAAGAAGTAATTATTCTTTTTCACGTTAACTCTTACACCATATTTGGTTCACGAATTTGAAAAATTAGGAAAGGGAAATCATTTCTTTCATTTGTTTGGTAGGCACAAGCTTGGAGAAACTATTTTCCTAACAGATGAGAAAATAGGGTGGAAAATGGTTCATTTTAAAACCCATGAGATTGATTTTCCTTTCTTCTCTCTCAACATTTATTACGAAAATTTAAGACTATAATATCCCTACTCAAATGTGTTATTGCTAATTTCACACATGATGATAAATTTTAAAATAGAAGGGTATTATTGAAACATTGATATATTTTTTCTTTCATTTCCTGAACTAACCAAACACTGGAAGGGAAATTAGATAGTCTTTCTTAAATGTTTTCCTTGCTTTACCAAACACTGGAAAGAAAACTTGACAAGATTCATCCCCGTAGGAAAGACAATTGAAAAAATTTCCTTTCCATAAGCCAAACGGAGCCTTATTTCTTCTCCCATTCACCAAACAAGTACATAACACATTGATTAACCTGATTTCTATATATCCCCATGTACGTCAATCCCTTTGACATGTACAAACCATCATTAACACAACACATTGAAATTATCTCGCATTATTTTGCAACATTAATAATAAATGTGCATCTCATAATACAAAAAGCTGAAACAAAAATGGGCCTTCAGTGACGATTAGGCAATGATAGTGAAATTGTAGGCTTAGGTGGTGTTGTCAATTATGAGGGAAATTCTAGTGTAGTGGTGGGTATCTCATACCCACATTTACAAAAGTGAGAATAAATTTTGTTGTCAAAGTTGTAATTTGAGTTCTACTTTGTGTAATCTTAGTTTTAATAATGGTAATTACACCTCTTACGACATTTTACAAGTTTTTGAACAAATTCGTTGTCAATGTTATAATCTTAGTTCTAATAATGGTAATTACACATCTTACGACATTTTTACAAGCTTTTGAACAAATTCGTTGTCAATGTTGTAATTTTTGTTTAACTATATGTAAATAGTGTAAATGAATATGGTAACTTTTGTTCTCAATGTTGTAATTTTGGTTCAAATACTTGTAAATTTTTGTTCAAATAGTTGTAAATGAGTGTATCTCACACCCACCAGTGCACTAGCTTGTCTCCAATTATGATGGCAACAACATATACGTATCCGTCACTAACATATTCAGCAACGGCATGAAGGGTCGCATTGCATTTCTCCATGACTTTCACACTGAATTGAAGATGGCGTGTTGCTACTACGTACAAACATGCACGCTCAAAACTTCTCTCTCTCCCCTCATCAGAATCCAAAGCTCCATTCTCTATTCTCAAACGCCCCATACTCCTCGACAAACCCCCTCAGAGCATGACCAATCATCTCCGCATCGTCCACCATCACTGAAGACCCGGCCATCTTAGTCCATATCTCATCAATCCTCCCCACATACACATTAATCCAGTCTCCTCCTTTCGTAATCGTTTGCAGATCAGACCTAAACTTGATGATGTTGAAATTCGACATGGAGGTGAGGTGAACCTCCGCTCCAGCGTCAGCCGCAGATCTCTCATCATCTCGGAGTCGATGATGTGTGGCAGCACCGACGACGAGAGTGTCAAAGTTGATGAAGACCTTGACTCAGACGTCGTACCGGCTCCAGAGCTTGAAGCTGGAGTTCAGCTGCGTGGTCAGCTCGGCTCGGGTGTTTAGGGCGAATTTCTCAGGGGTTTTGATGGAGCCGTCGACGTTATCGGACTCTCAAGTCTTTGTTCTTTCTTAATCTGGTTTTGAACTAATGTTGATTTCTTTCCTGGTGTTGATTCTTGAGTTGGGAATTGTTTTCGTCGTCTAGATTGGATAAATTGTAATTGCTGTATATTTGTTCTGGTTAAGTTTGTAGGTACAAGTTTTGCCGAACTTGGTGTATTGGCATTCCCATAGAAAACATTGAAGTATCTTTTTGAGTTAGTCTTGTGTGTTAGGAAAGTATCTTTTGGGTTTATCATCTTTTATATAAAGATATTTTCTGATTGTCAAAACGTGTTATCAAAATCACTTTGTCAAAACGTGTTATCAAAATCCTAAGTGATTTAGGATTTATTGACTTTAATTGGATATCTTTAATTAAATGATCTTTACCTAATAAGAGTCTAATTAGGGTAGAATCTTTGTGCATTGAAAAGATTGCGTTGGTCTCTTATAATATGCTACAGATGCATGGTCAGAAGGAGCACCTTGGACGCAAGAATTAGTTTGGTGTCTTGCTTGCTTAATATTAGTTTTGCCATAAGAATCAAAGACACTTGTTCCTTGCTTAAGTGTTCTTGTTCGTGTTCCTCATATGCTTAGATTCTCTTGAGATCAGTAGAGAGGCTGTGAAGAAAAAAGAGCGATATTTGGTGATCGTTCAAGTGAATAAGAAGGTCAAGATTCAAGACAAGCACCACTCTAGTGAGTCTAGAGATTGTAGCCGCGTAGAGAGCTATATGTGTTTGTAAAGAACATATCATTCATCATAAGTTAATTCTTATTTTGGGTTCTTAAGAGTAAGAGCCCCGCAGTGTTTTTAATTTCAGGTTTGAGGTTTTCACTGCGTAACCAAAAATCTGGTGTTCTGTTTATTATTTTTGGTTTCTGCTCAGTAAGGATTGATATGTGCCTTGCAATCCCCATTTTCTAGAAAAACGTTTCATCCTTGTATTTTCAAAGTTGAAATCGAAGGTCGGGTTTTAGTGCAACTGTGTAGCTGAATCTTGCAGAGTGATTTTCAGTAACTGTTGAACCTTTGGTTACTTCTGTCTTAGCATTCAGCTGGAGAAGATTACGATATGAGGTTTTAAATATGAAATTTGTCTCGTAATGTAGCAGGTCTATTAAAAAACAGCAAATGGTGATGTAGAAGTTGTCACATATGCATATTGGGACGAAATATACGAAAGCTTGGAGCTTATAAACACCAGGAAGGATGATACGAATAAAGATCGAGCTTGCAAACGAAAGATGAGATTATGTAGATTATGCCATTAAGCAGCGTAATACTTGTACTTGGTCTAATCAATTCCCATTATGGGAGCTAGATTGTAACAAGGCCGATATAAGTGCCTAGTACTAGACTTCAGGATGGCTGTTCCATCCTCTTGTATTATTTGATCATTCTTCAATGAATTTCATTTTCTCAAAAAACAAAAAAAAAAAAAAAAGAGAGAGAGAAAAAAAAGAATTCTGATATAAACTATGATATGAACTTTGACATGAGTCACATGACTCAATTGTAATATGAACTGTGACAAAAACTATAAAATTTCTAGTCCTCTCTCAATCAGTAGCTTGGTGAGCGACTGATATTAATATCAGTCTCTCCCTTATGGATGCCTCAATTGGCTTTGACAACTTCACCTCAATAGGTGCATTGCGCTACAAATACACCTCTCGAAATCCCACAACCTTCTTGACCATCATCCCTCCTCAAAACGCAACCCTGTTAACAAACACATTCATCGACTCCCTTCAAAGCTTCAATTCGAAACAATACCCTGCTAATGTTCCATTAAGTCTAGACCATCCTCTTTTTCTCACCATAAGAGTTTGTATTAATCCATGTGATACATGTGTTAATGGTAGCAAGCTAGTGGCTTTTATTAATAATGTTGGCTTTGTGATGCCAACTATAGCTCTTCTTCAAGCAATCATGCTTATTACTATAACATAGAGTCTACACACTTATTTTTCAGCGAACCCAGCAAACCCTTTTGATTACACTGGTATTCCTCCAATTAACATCCAGCCACAAATGGCACAAAGCTGTTTAAGTTGTATGGAAAAAATGGCACAAATGCTAGAAATTGTGGAACTAGCAGATTTCAAAATACCCAGATTCTAAACTAAGATTTGGATAGTCCTTAAAGCCAACATAAATAAATAGTCCATCAATTCGTTAAAACCAAATGAAATTTGTATTCACACCTAAGCAACCAATACAAAGTATTGATGGAACCAATTTCAATTGGGTTTTCATGTGATTGATATCAAGCTATTTAATCAAAAATAGGGGTGTATGATTTGACGGTTCAAATTGTGAAGACATGTTACACTCCGTACCCAGAATTACTCGTTTACTAGTCAATTAGACGGTAAAATATATGATTATATTCTATTTTCACCTCCGTAAAATCATTTAGGGGAGTAGGAGACGCAAATGTTGACTTTTTTTACAGTTCACCTTTTGAAGAAACTTCCTTTTGGAAAGTTGTAAGGGAACGTTAAACTGAGTTTGTACACATGCGGCACGCTAAAGCCGGAGTTCCTATGAAAAAGGTACAATATGAAGAGAGAAAGTTACTATTTTAGAAAACCTACTATAAATAGCAGTTAACCTTTCCATTTTCAGAAATTTCCACTTTTAGCTAGAATCCTAATTTCCAAATTCTCTAGGATTACTGACTCGATCCAGAACAGGAACTCGGCAGGTTCTCTGCCGTCTGACAAGCCCAGGCCATTGCACCGGTGGGAAAATTACTTGCCTCCTTGTCCTCTTGAGATCCTTGGTGGTCTTTTACATCAATTTGACAAGAGGATAGAGAATTGAAGAGTTTTGTGCTTGCAGTGCTGAACATGTTGACCTGGAATGATCTCCGATCTCCAGCCTCTATTAGCCCGCCACCACTTGGGCTTGGAATCCCTCTGCCGTGCGGACCCAAACCCATCATCCTTGCCTCCCAATTCAGCCGGACGCCACCAGAATCAAGTTCGAAAATCTCAGAACGCTTAAACTTTCAAGGTAAATTCCGAGCCCCTCATTCATTTTCTGACTTCATTGTAGTTAAAGATGTTGTTGTGTTTATTATGATGAAGAGTTTGGCATAAGTATCGGCCGCCGATTTGGGGTTGGCCCCACGCTCTGCTAGAAGTGGCAGTGCTGGAGGCGCATGCGTCCTGCTATGGCCACCTTTGTTAGCTTGTTAGGTAGAGTTCTACAGTGATAACACATTGGTATGATTTTCGTGGCTGTTAGAAAATGTTTGGCAAGCGAACAAAAATTTTGAAATTCAGGAATTTCATATTTCGTTTCGTGATGATCCAACCATTGAATCATTGTGATTTTTCCATATGTTGCTCGAATTATTGGATTGATAAAACTAGTGAAGTTCAAGCCAATTCAGAAGTGATTTTGATTTGCCGGGTTTTACGACAAATTTATTTTAAGAGGTTTTCGGAGTTTCGTCTTGAATTGGAATATATGGTTTATAGTTTATTTTCGACAAGAGTGTCGGATTTGAGTAATTTTTTTATTATTGAGAAATAAGTATGTTTTGTTAAGTATTTAATCGAATTCCGACATAAGTTGAGATTTGAATTTTCTTACGATTTGTCATTTTCGATAAATATTATGGATCAAGTTTGAATAAGGTTTGGGAAATACTAAATTATGACCATATTTCTCCTTTGAGACGTTAGAGATTAGCTGTGGGGAGTCAATACTTCAACTTAGCGAGTGGACATTTATTTTTAAATTAAATACGCATGCAATACTATATTTTAATATTAGTTTCATTGTATTGATTTTTACGATGATATTTGAGTATTGACAAATTCATCGAGATTTCATGAATTATGCTTTTGACAAAATATTTATGATTCATTGAAATTCATAAAATTATGCTTTTGATGGCATGGTGATTAACTTCTGAGTTCAGGTTCTTTGAGCTTATCTTAATATTTGAGTCTTCATGGAGCTTATGCAGATTATTTGAGATGTTGAGAAATTTGTTTTCGGAAAGATGACAATTTCCAATGTTTGATTGGGTTATGATTTATTCTTTTGTATCAGTTAGATTTAAGGATTATTATTACTTTCCTCTTTTGAGACTTAGAGATAATTTTTGGGAGTTAATGACTTCAGATTATGTATTTGTACATACTAGGGAAGTCTCCACCAGGTTTGGCACTATCAATTAAAATCCTTCGGTACTTCCCAGTACTATACCACGGGCCGGGTTCACGACCCACCATGGCATGACTCGTATGAGAAGTCACCGGCCACCCAGCGCCCGGGGCAAGGCTGGCACAGCCCATCTAATTACACAAACAAGAGAGCTGATATGGCATCAGAAGAACAACCTATGTCCCACATCGAAGATAGGGGAGACTCCTTCCCCATGCTCGAGTACAAGGGCATTAGCACAACTACCTTTGACGGGTAACAACTCCTTTGTCCACTATTTACTTGATACTCTTATATATTAGTTTCTCACTCAGGCATCGGAGAGGTGTAAACCGTCTGGTACGGTTTACCCCTCTAACGCTGTATTCTTGATTCAGGATCTAGGAGTTGGATCGGTATCTCGGACGGTATAACATTCTGTGTGAGGTACCCAGAGAAAGCCACCAGAAACATTAGCACGCTAGATAGGGGTGAGCAATCATGACCGAGCCAGAAGAAACGGCAGGAGAGGGTAGAAGTGTCGCCCGGGCACTGATATTCTCTCCGGGTACTTCATCAGCAGAAACGCCAAGTGTCGGAAGAGAAACTTATGGTCTCTGATTCTTGGACCCATAGAGCACGGGCAATCCACCAATCACCCAGCACCCGTAGGCCCCGGATCAGGTAGCTCCGGTATCAGAGTTGGAGTTTATGCGAGCGGAGATCGCAGCCTTCTGGGAACAAGCTAGGATTGATCTGGAACAACAAAGAACCGATAAGGAAACAAACCGCCTTTCGCAATAAAGACTGCATGAGCTGGAAGATGAAAACACTGCGCTGGCCTAAGCACTGGATAGGAGGCACTAGCACAATGAGGCACTCACCCAAGCCCTGGCTAGAGCATCCCAAGTAGCAACAGACGTAAATGCTACTCCGGTAATAGTAGGCCCCGGCCTCGCCCTAACCCTGTCTACGGAAAGTGGTCACCGGATGATCCAGGTACCGGTAGACTTGTTCCCGGAAAGCTTGAGGCATTTGCCACTACCACTGTTACCACAGCCAGTTCAAAGTGACCCACCGGTAACTGACCCAAACACGGCGTTGCTTTTGCAAATGAGCAACTCTTTGCGTGCCCTGCAGGCAAGGGTAGAGGCCACAGAGAATAGGGACACCCGGAGAGCCCTGACCACGTACAAGGACCGTCAGGGTCCTTTCACCCGACAAGTTAGAGGCGCCATTCGAGCGAATATATCAAAACAACTGAAGATTGACTATACGGGAGTTGGAGACCCATACCAGCACCTATAGGCCTTCCGATCGCAAACAAGCGCCAAGGGATATATGGATGAGGTGTGTTGTAATATGTTCCAGGAGACCTTGTCAGGGGAGGCTTTGAGTTGGTTTTACGAACTGCCGGCCGGTTCTGTAGGGAACTTCAAGGAACTAGCTGACAAGTTTGTAGCTCGATTCATCTTACGTACCGATGGGATACACACCCCAAAGGGCCTGCTAAAGGTCCAGCAGGGGGAGAATGAAACTTTGAAGTCTTTGTTAATCGATGGGAGGCGGCTACCGCTAAGTGCCGGGACCTTAATAAGGAACTGGAGGACCTGGCTTTTAGGAGGGGCTTAAGGCGTGGAGAATTTCTCTACGGGATTAATCATAACCCTTCGGCTAACTACGACGAGCTGATGGCTATGGCCATCAGACACGCCCAGGCTGAATTCGAAATGTATGAAGACACCCCCAGACCAGAGCTAAGGGTTTCCACCCAGGCCCCAGTGGTCAGGGATGAGCCACGAAAGAGGGAGTGGGTCCATAGTTAGGACCAGTCACCCCATACCTCGAGCAGGAGAAGCAAAGAGTCCTCGTCCAGGTCCAACAGTTATGGGACCACTCAGCCTCACCGGGAGCAAAGGGCACAGCAGGCCCCGCGAACTCCACCACCACCCCGGTATGAGGTTTTCACTATCCTTAACGCTTCATACGAGACTATTTGGAACGAGAACAAGGATGAGATACTTGGACCACCACCGAGGAAGTTCCCGAAGAGTAAACTTACCCAGCAAGATACCGGAAGGTTCTGTACATATCACGAGGATGTTGGGAACAATACCAATCTTTGCGTGGCTTTAAAAAAATACTATCAAGTCGCTTATCCAGAGGGGCAAGCTTCAGTGGTACCTGCCTGCAAAAGAGATAGGAGCTATAGAAGTGTATGACCAGATCTTCACGATCCACGGTGGGGGCCCGAAAGAGTTGCCTCCCCAGAGGAAGAAGCGAAATTCTAGTTTCGGTCACCGGGAAGTTTTTAATTTCCACAAGGCCCCGTAACAAGACGAAGGCACCAGGTGGAAATCCGTCACATTCCTGCAGCAGGAGGAAGCTGATCTGAAGATGCCCCATGATGATCCCTTCCTGATCACGCTCCAAATGGACCATTACATAATGTCCCGGGTACTTGTGGATACCGGGGCCTCAGTTAGTGTATTATTCCGCAACGCATACAAAGCTTTGAACAGAGGAAGGGCCAAGCTGTCACAAGATAATGAGCCCCTCATTAGCTTTTCAGGAGATATCATCCAGCCACTCGGATCAGATTACCTATCGATCACGGTAGGGGAGAGTCCGAATTGTTCAACCATCAAAACAGAGTTCATTGTAGTTGACTGTGCTCATCCTATAATGCTATCCTAGGTCGACCGGCACTCTGGCGTCTGAAAACCTTCATTGCAGGTCACATGCAAGTAATGAAGGTGCCAACCCCGGTTGGCTTCGCCACCATTCGGGGTGATCAGGCTGCGGTGAGGCAATGCTATTCTTTAACTGTATCTCGTGGCAAGCGAAAGTCTGAGATGTTGCCTGTAGCTACTAACCCTCTGACAGACAGGTACGAGGATCCCAGAGATGATACCGACTCTGACAAAGAACGGCCCGGTACCGTGGAAAATATTGAAGAGGTAGTACTATTAGAGCAGTTCCCGGAAAGGACTGTCAAGGTAGGCACCAAGCTTCCTCCGGTTATCAGGGAAGAGTTGATTTCGTTCCTCTCTCTAACGCATCCGCTTTCTCCTGGTTATACGAGGATATGCCTGGTATACCAACTGAGATAGCCACGCACAACCTTAGCATTATTCCTTCCTCGACACCAGTAAGACAAAAGTGAGGAGCTTTCACACATGACAAGTATCGGCCTATCCAGGTTGAAGTGAAGAAGTTGATGGCCATCAACTTTGTTAGGGAAGTGACATACCCTCGATGGTTAGCCAACGTGGTCATGGTACCAAAGAAATCTCCGGGATCATGGCGCATGTGTGTGGACTACACAAATCTCAACCGAGCATGCCCTAAGGATAGCTTCCCGCTCCCACGAATTGACCAACTAATTGACTCCACTGCTGGATACCGGTTACTCAGTTTCATGGATGCGTTCAGTGGATACAACCAAATTCGAATGAACCTAGCGGACGATGAGCACACTGCCTTCACCACAGACAAAGGTCTCTATTGCTACCAGGTCATGCCATTCGGATTGAAGAATGTAGGCGCCATTTATCAGCGACTTGTCAACTCCATGTTTGAAGAAGTCATCGGTATTATCATTGAGGTATACGTGGACGATATGCTGGTAAAAAGTTTAACCTCAGAGGATCACGTAAGCAACTTGTCAATTGTCTTCGCCATCATATTATGTAACGGTATGCGGCTTAACCCACAAAAGTGCATCTTTGGGGTCGAGATAGGAAAGTTCCTCGGGTACATCATGAGCCATAGGAGAATTGAGGCCAATCCAGAGAAGGTGCAGGCTATATTAGAAATGGTATCCCCAACCTACCGGAATGAGGTCCAATCTCTTACAGGTAAAGTAGCCGCCCTGTTAAGATTCATTTCCAGGCTGACGGATAAGTGTACTCCTTTCTTCGGGCTGCTAAAAACCCAGCACGTCGAGGTAATAGCTTGGACCGCTGAGCATGAAGCTGCTTTTCTTGGCCTAAAGGCATACTTGGCAGAGGTACCTCTACTTTACAAACCTGTTCCAGGAGAAATGCTCTACATATATCTTGTGGCATTTTCAACGGTCGTGAGCTCCACTCTGATTAGGAAGGACTCCGATTGCGAGTACCTGGTGTACTACACTGGAAAAGGTTACACTGGTGTAGAATCCAGATACCCGGACATTGAAAAAATAGCATTGGCCCTCCTGGTATCGGCCCGGAAGCTTAGACATTACTTCCAGGCACACTCGATCACCGTTTTCACTAATCACCCAATGAGGTAGGTTTTGCAGAAGCCAAAGACATTGGGCAGGTTAATTAAATGGGCCATCGAATTGGGGGAATTCGATATCAAGTACCAACCCTGGACAGCTATGAAGGGCCAGGCAGCGGCAAACTTTATTTCTGAGTCAATTCCCTCTCATAACCCACCCTCGGGATCACCTGGGCCACCAGTCCCGGATCCACCTCCACCAAGCACTTGGCGATTGTATGTTGATGGAGCGTCTAAAAAAAGTACAAGTGGCTCCGGTATCCTGCTAATTAGCCCGGACGATCAAGTCTACGAGTATGCCCTCAAATTTGCCTTCAAGGCATCCAACAATGCCGCAGAATACGAGGCACTCATAGCAGGTCTACAGATCGCCCGGGAACTAGGTGTCCAGCACCTTAGTATCTTCAATGATTCTTAGTTAGTCGTGAACCAGGTCAGCGGTAACTTCGAGGCAAAGGAGCCCCACATGTCCTCTTACCAGGCCCTAGCCCGGGCACTGGTTCAGAGATTTACCTCCTACATTTTCACCCAAATATCGAGAGTAGAGAACGACAAGGCAGACGCCCTTGCTAAGATTGCGGCAACTTCTCCAAGTCCTACCTACGGGGCCACCAAGGTCAAAATACTAGAAAGGCCTAGCACTTCTAAAACTGTGTCAGAAATATTCACGGTGGATCAAACAGCCTCTTGGATGGACCCAATCTTAAAGTACATAGTGGACGGTCTAGCACCGGACGATAAGGTCGAGGCCAGGAGACTCTAGCTAAGGTCAGCTCAATACACGATCATGAACGGAAAATTATATAGAAGAGGTCACTGCTTCCGCAACCTGAAGTGTGTAACATCGGAGGACGGTCACAAAATAATGAAGGACATACACGCTGGTGTATGTAGTAACCATGCTGGAGCCCGGTCTCTTGCACACAAGACCCTAAGGGCAGGATATTTCTGGCCAACCATGTCGGCCCTAGCTCAAACAATATCTAGTTCTTGCCACAAGTGATGAATAGGCCTAGTCCCCGATAGCTTGGAAAGTACCGGTCAGGTGCCACTTCTTATTCTTAATTTGCCACCGCCCTCTAGCAAGAAACACTTTATTCCTACACCTTTTGCTCATTGAGGTAGGCATATCGGTAACTAAGGGCTCGTAGTCCCTGGCGGCAAACGTCACGGTACCTATACAAGATTGCTTCCTTGAGTACAGAAACCTGTGTACCGCACAAAATTCATTTATGGAAGGCCACCCTTGCTGGCACAAGTCCTACATGGCCATCATACTAAATATTTGTCAAACTGCATTAGGAGTCAACTGCCCCTGTGATAGGTTCAGCATCCGCAAAAGATACTGTAGGCAACGGGGTAGCGGTAACGATAGCCCTTGGTGGAGCTGGTTCTCGTGCAGCGCCACCCATCCCGGGAGAGGATTCGCAGCCATTTCTCCAGCCTTGAGAGGCCTAAGCTCTACCTCGTCCGGTATTCCCCACTTCAATCTCATGGCGATGATCTCCTTCATAGTCATACTTCTCCCGAGTTCGTCGCATACAGTCCTGTCTACTAAGGTGTACCTAGGTTTCGGGATGCCCTCGGGAATAACCATTGTGACTACCGGCGCCTCCGCAGATATATCCTCGCTCTCACCTTCGTCGGTCTCCTCACTACTCTCCAAGAACACCCCAGTCGAGGATTCGGTATTCTCTGCTAATTCCTTCTCGGTTCTACTTCGCTCCAAGTACTGGTCGATATCTTCTTCCGCTTGCCTCGCAGAAGACTGATACGACGATCCCGAATCCCCGGCCTTGGTTTTTGATTCCATCCTAGAACCATGTCAACCGGGACCTCAAAATTCGCTATATGTGGAATCAGAAACAGAAGGATTAGCCTAAGTTTAGGATCTAGGGCTTGGTGAAAGCGTGGATCACCCCCCACTTTCAGAACCCTTAAAATCAAACAAGAAGAAAAAACAACAAAACAACCCCAGAAACACCTACAAACCCAGAATACACAAATCAGCCATAGCAATTTTACCCACTTTCGCACTATTCATTCCAAATAGATCTGGAAACACAAGCAAAATCGAAGAAACACAAATCCCACGCAAATCAGACAAAACCCATAAAAATGCAAACCCATAAACATACCAAACTAAAAAAAAAAAAAAAAAAAAAAAAAAACCCAAACCACATTCTCTTACCTCTTTTCTACAGTCGCTCTTCTGGCCAAAGCTTTCTCCACCATTGAGCCTCAAAGCCTTCGTCTTTACTCTTCACAGCGACAACAGCAGAAGCAAGCAGAGAGAAAAAAAAAGCAAAACACAAATTCTCAGTGTTTTCAGAAATTCGCAATTTGTGCGAAGGGAAACAGAGTATGTTTCCCTCTTAAATTCAATCTCCAAAGCATCATGGCCGTTGAAGCCGAAAGGCCCTCAACCACAGGATCACTACACGTGTCCCACGTCTCGAAAACTGTCAGTTGATGGGACACTGGCATTTATTGCGCAACTTAGTCTGCCCCACGTGGAGGACATGCACCATCAACCCTTCCAGCCCTCATTCTACCCTTCTGGGTTCCAGAGGCTCCAGCCCTCATTCTACCCTTCCTGGTATCAGAGGCTCCAGCCCTCATTCTACCCCATCGGGTATCGGAGGATCAAGTCCCCCAACGGTACCCGGAGGTTTTCTTTAACCTTTACGGGTTAAATTGGGAGCACTGTAGATTAGCTACCTACAGCGTAACCCGCTCAAGACATCTCTTGCACGGGAACTTGGGGGACTCCCTACAGGCTAGTGCCAAACCTTGTGACTAAATATTTTAAGTCCCCATCCAAGAAACATCTTGAACGGGAACTTGGGGGACTTGTACATACTAGGGAAGTCTCCAAAAGGTTTGGCACTATCAATTAAGATCCTTCGGTACTCCCCAGTACTATACCAAGGGCCGGGTTCACGATCCACCATGGCATGACTCGTATGGGATGTCACCCCGGCCACCCAGCACCCGGGACAAGGCTGGCACAGCCCATCTAATTACACAAACAAGAGAGCTGATATGGCATCAGAAGAACAACCTATGTCCCACATCGAAGATAGGGGAGACTCCTTCCCCATGCTCGAGTATAAGGGCATTGGCACAACTACCTTTGACGGGTAACAACTCCTTTATCCACTATTTATTTGATACTCTTATATATTAGTTTCTCACTCAGGCATCGGAGAGGTGTAAACCGTCCGGTACTGTTTACCCCTCTAACGCTGTATTCTTGATTCAGGATCTAGGATTTGGATCGGTATCCCGGAAGATATAGCATTCTGTGTGAGGTACCCGGAGATAGCCACCAGAAACAGTATTTGATCAGGAGTTTAATTAAGGAGGCTAATTATATTATTAAGTACATGCATGCCTTACCTGGTTGGCAGTACCTTCCAGATAATAGTTTCGCCCGTAGTACCCTCTAGAAAATATTCTATTCGGTAGTACATTCTAGAATCTATCTGGTCGGTAGTACCCTCCGATGCATCATCTGGTCGGCAGTACCCTCCAAATGACATGAGATGGTTAGTCAGCAGTACCATTTAGGCATTGTCTCCTAGTATTCCGGTCGACAGTACCCTTCAGATGACGTAAAATGGTTAGTTGGTAGTGTCTTCTAGTCATCACCTTCTAGTATTGCGGTCGGCAGTACTCTCCGATGCGTCATCTGATTAGTAGTACCCTCTAGATGGCATGAGATGACTAGTCAGCAGTACCCTCTAGTCATCACCCATTTGTATGTGTTAGTGAGCAATAATATTAAGATATTTCAACCAGAATGAGAAGAGTATTCCAGTACCCTCTAGATGACACGAGACGTTAGTTAGCAGTAAACTATAGATATTCCAACTAAAGTGAGTAGTTGTATAGTGTAATCCGTCATTCTGACATCTTTCATTTAGTGGCCGCCTAGTAAGTACTACTGGCGAACTGATATTAGTAGCCGCCTGGTGTGCACTTCTAGTGATATGATTTT
Organism: Rosa chinensis; assembly: GCF_002994745.2. NCBI lineage: Eukaryota > Viridiplantae > Streptophyta > Magnoliopsida > Rosales > Rosaceae > Rosa > Rosa chinensis. Next base: position 35,888,044 of record NC_037093.1, on the reverse strand, counting down.
AGTGATAGTTTGATGAATGTTATTGGTGACATGATCCTAGTGACCGTTTGATGAGTGTTACTGGTGCCATGATCCTAGTGGTCGTCTAGTGTACTACTGGCGAACTGATCTTAATAGCCGCTTGGTGTGCGCTACTAGTGATATAATCCTAGTGACAGTCTGATGAGTGTTATTGGTGATATGATCCTAGTGACCGTCTGGTGAGAGCTACAAGTGAGGTAACTCAGTTAACAAGGACAGACCCAAGAATTTGAAATCCCTGGAGCTAAATTTACCATATGAATTTTTTTTTTTCAAGAAAATTGGCAGTTTTTTTTTTTCAACAAAAATTTGAATTGCGTCAATGGTAAAAATATTAGTAAAATAATTTAGAAAATATTTCAAGATGTGGATAGTTGACTAGAGAATGAGTATGATACAATTAAGACATACGTAAATACACTTTTCTCTGATCGATAGGTGAAAACTGGGGGAAAGACTATGAATAATTTAGTATATTATTGTAGAAAATTTTCTACAGATAGTGGTGTAGAAGAACATGGCTTTCAATCTATTTAAGTTCATTTCTAACTAAAAGCAGGTAGTGAAGAAAATAAAATAAAAAGCCAAAGTAAAAGACTTAGGAATATGAGTTAGGTGTGTAGGTTAACAAGCGAAAACTACAACTATATAGAAATGTTGGTGGAGGGAGGGAGGGAAATGTTGGTGGAGGGAGGGAGGGAGGGAGGGGGAGAGAGAGAGAGAGAGAGAGAGAGAGAGAGAGAGAGAGAGAGAGAGTGAGTGAGAGAGAGAGAGAGAGAGAGAGAGAGAGAGAGAGAGAGAGAGAGAGAGAGAGAGAGAGAGAGAGAGAGAGAGAGACTTCACTGGACCCCGGTCACCGACAGCCGAAATCAGGTGGAATCCAGTCACCGGCCTGCCCAGACTTTAACTATTGTGTGGGCCAAGATCAATTGTTGTGTGGGCTACAGCCCGCCCAGACTTTAACTTTGCTCCATCCTTGTCTACTAGTAACTACTTAGTGAGAGCTACGGGTAAAGAGTTAGAGAATTAATTCCTATTATCAATTTCTTGTTTAAAATAGATTACTTTAATCAATATTATTTGTTTCGTATCGTAATTTGATGAATGAGATTTAAGGGTAGTGAACCATATGTATTTTTGGTTGGAGTTGGTTGTCATTATGGGAGTAGATAGTCCATTTTTAGGAAAAGTTCTGCCAAATTTCCAGTCGATCGAATTTCTCCCACTTCAGATTTTAGGGTAAAATCTGGGCAAATTCTATCAAGACATTGCTATCATACTACCAGAAAATCATCCCACCCATCTTCATGGGTTTAATTTCTTTGTGGTTGTGACAAGATTAGGTAATTTTTTATCCGGACAAGGACCCAAAATCGTTTAATCTCGTTGACCCGGTGGAGAGCAACATAGTGTCAATCTCAATTGGTGGATGGACTGCAATCATATTAAGGGTAGAATACCAGGGATTACCTCAAGCTTACTCGGCCATTGAAACCCTGCTCCGGTGATAATCTTTGACGGTTTCAAACTCATATGTCTTCAATTGACCTTTTTCTAGCGCTCATACATCTCTCCCTCTTTGTCACCTCTGTCCGGTGGACCGCACTCCCACTCGCCTAAGACCTCTTCTCCAGCTCCCATCTTCTCCTCGCCGCTGGTGACCATGGCTGCATCGCCTTCCTCAACCTCGACCTTAAGACCTATATCCTTTTGTTCGACTCCGACAACTCCCGCCTCAGCATTAAGAATTTTGCTACGTCCAGGCCTGACCCGATTTCTACCTACTCGCCGGTGATTGTGTTAGGTGGGACTGAAGATGAGAGAGAGAGAGAGAGAGAGAGAGAGGTGCCCGTGGCATCTTTTATAATTTTTGTTGTTTATAATGTCAGGTTGCTAAGAGATGGATTGATTTAACATAAATTATTTTGTATGACCTAATCTAACACTAGACATGTATATATGACCTTAATTATCATTTCCTTAGAAAAAATTTGGGTGTCTCCATAATGTTATTGTTTGGAAGGATCCTATTTATACTTCTAATGTTCTCCTAAAATTGCAAAAGAAAATGGCAAGTTGGAAAGCTTCTACCTCTTTCCAGAGAAGGTAAGCTAACTCTTATCAAATCTAATTTATTTGGTATGCCTAACCATCTTCTTTCTTGTTTTAAGTGTTAAAATTACTTATGCTTTATATAATGTAATACCTTGAAAATTCGTTATTAATTTCTTAGAATTTCCTAGAATTAATAAAGTGATCATTAGTACGATTTTGTGGTTCGAGGGTGGAGTGGAAGTGTTTCAAACGAATAATTACTCGAAATATTTTATTTTCGAGGGATCAAAGAGATGACTTTTTATTTGTTGCGATTTTGGGGAAACTTCCTTCATGGAAATCATAAAGTGCGTCGATACGAGTCCGTTGATATGTGGATCATGATTAATCGGAGTACGTATAAAGAAGTTATGGTTAGTAGAAGTTTCTACTATTTTTGGAAATTACTATAAATAGAAATTTCTCAAATTAGAAAATCATTTCTTGTTATTTTCGGAAAGTTTCCAAAATTGGGTTAGCTCCGTTCTCTCTCCTCCAGGAAACCCTAATTTGACGCGGATCCCATCCGACCCGACCCTACTACACCTTCCATTTCTAGTCGTCTCTGGCAAAGCCACCGGTCCAGAACCACTCAGACTAGTGCCACCGTCCTCCCTACTGTGGTGGATTGCACCGATTCTCATCTATGGCGACACATCGAAGCAGCGAAGGTGAGAGCTGTCGGATACGATTGGAACTCGCTCCTCCGGCGACGGCAATGCTTCAAACCGGTCTTATTTTTCTTGTGGGAACCTCCTCTTTCGATCCTTGGTTGTGGTTTCGATCGATTATCAGTGGATAACTGCAACTCAAGGTGAACAGTAATCTCTAGCTTGCGGTGGCGATCAGTGGCGATCTAGGCCGAGTTGGCTCAAGTCCTAGGTATTAAAGTTGATCCTTGTTGTTTGTACTCCATTTTGGGCGGTTCAATTAAGTGGTTTTGAGTTTGGCCGGCGGTGGATGCGGTGCATATACAACCGTCTGTGGCAGCGTGTCTGGCCATGTCAGTAGCAGTTTCATGTTTCATTTATCATCTACTCGTCGATATGAGTATTTTGATATATGATATGTAATTTTCGGAGATCATATGAAAATGTTAGGGTTTTTAGTGGTTTTGATTATCTTGTTTTTCGATCCGTGAGGATCCAGCTAATCGATCAATTTGTAGTTTTGTTATAGCGATCGTAGAAGTATTCAAGAGACTTTGGGTGGTCTCTAATGAAGTTTCGCCTCGATTGGCATTACTTTTGGGTTTTAGTTCAAATAAGGGATTCAAACTTTAATCTCTTGGTGATTTGTGTCCTAAGTTGAGACCTATTTTACTTAGGTGATTGACGAAGAACGTTCTGTGCTTTATCTTGGCTGTAAGAGAAGATGCAGCGGGATTCAGAGGTGAGTAAATCTCACAAAGTTCATATATGAACGGAGTTGCTTTATTTTTTGAAATTATTTATTAAATTGTGAAATCTTTTTTGGAAATAAATATTTGTTTTAAAATTACATGAACTTGATCGTCAATGGCTCATAGGTAAGTAAAATAATGTTTTATTATAAAAATAATTTTTCATAGGTTTTGTATTTGTGAACTATAGTTGGTATTAGTAGCATTCCTGAGTGGGTGACTACGTAAATACACACACACACACACATCAGTGCAGCTGTGTAATGCATGAGGTGAAAATAACATGTTCTGTGAACTCGATAGTGCTATTGTTGTGGTTTAATTTTCTAAGGAAATGAATGAATTTTTGTTCTTTTGAATGGAAACAATTATATTATTGACGTTTAGTATTTGTGAGTTTTACTTGTCAAATTGTGCTGGTGGTTTAAGGGGTGAAAACAATATTTCAAAATTAATTTCTATATTGTTTTTTAGATGAGAGTTGAGCTTTGAAACCTATACCATGCCCTTGGCCGGGGTATAGTTATAATTTAGTTAGAGCTCTAGTCTATATGTCATTGTACGTCATGGAGGGTAACAAGTAGGTTACTTGCGACTCGTGAGTACATGTTTTTAAAAGAGAGTTTATGGTGTATTCTTTCTTTTAATTGTCCGAGGAGGGACTTGATTTTCATATTATAATTAATGTGAGTTGAAATAATATGATTTTATTACTTTAGTGATGTATGTTACCTTTAAGAGGCACTATGCCAAAAAGGCCTTCAGACGACAGAACAGTTCTGTCGTCTGAACAAACCAAAATATGTCGTCTAGTACGGTGTCGTGTCTTGGGGGTATCAGACGACAAAAGTTTTGTGTCGTCTGATGAGTTTTGCATTTCGGGACCAATGTGATCTGTATCCTTAAAAGCGGTAACACAACAGTTTTGTGTTGTTTGAGAAGAAAAACAACCACAGTCTTATATAAATTCTATTGTGTGAATCATATTTGTAAGACAGATTTCTGTGGTCATAAAGTATTTCAGACTACAATTAAATGTCGGTCTAGGGTAAATTCATACGACACTTAAGTGTTGTGTGAAAAGTCTTTTATTAGGTATTTTATATTGTCTGTGATTAATTCCAATCACACTTATTTGTTGTTATTATACGCTTTAACCAACACTTTCGTCTAACTTATGTTGTTGTTTTGCCATTTAGACTACAATTTTCTATCATCCCAATGTCAAAAAGACAATAGACTTCTAATTGTTTTTTGTGTTGTTTTTGTTCAGCTGCAACCACACATTTTGGTGTGCTTTGTTGTAGCTTGCAATTTGAGATAACACATATTAGTAGTCCCTCATTACAATTGGTATGCATGCATTGCCCATTCATAAAACCATAAAATACACATCCAAAATCATTCATTGCAATTTTCACTAATCCACCATTGTCTCATCACTACACCAATTTTTCAATCAGACGACAGTTTTTCACTGTCGTCTGATTATAGAGTTTGCTGTTGTCTATCTCAATGCCGTCTGATACATAATCAGACAATACCAAAAAACTGTCGTCTGATAAAATTTACTACAACAACGACTACTATATTGTCTGTTGTCTGAATACCACGAAGAACAACAGCAATAATACCAAAAAACTGTCGTCTGATAAAGTTTACTACAACAGCGACTACTATATTGTCTGTTGTCTGAATACCACGAAGAACAACAGCAATTGGCAACTTAACTGTTGTGCAAAGTAATTTCAGTTGACAGACCCTAGAAGAATATGGATGTGTAATCAAAATTTAGAGAACATTGATTTGTAAAAAAACTGTTGTCTGAATGAAGCTTGTACATCTGCAAAGTAATTGACTACTATTGACTGACTTTGAACAAGACAAGAGCAAAACTATTAAAGCCATTGTGTATCATTGCTTCATACTATTGTATCCTAAAATAAACTGTTGTCTGAGATTTTGTTGAACTACAGCTTTCTTGCTTCATGGATCCTTAAAGTCTCTTTTCAACCATATGGCCTCCCAAGATGCTGTACTAGTTGATCAATTCATACAATTGTAGCTTTTCAATTCTCTGTGGTCTTCGTTTTCATCAGACAATAGAACATATTATTATTTTTTTGTGTTATATCTTGTTAGACAACTGAATATGTTTAATAACTAATGTAGATAGATGATTCAGACAACAGATTTTTCTTTCTTTTTTCATCATGTTCATTTGTTAGACAATGGTTTGCTGTTGGTTTTGAATTGTCTGAGATATAAGAGAAGACATACATTCTGTACAATTGAACACATCCTTGATTCCAAAAGCCATTTCATTCATCAGCAATATTCATCCAAACATTTACATAAGAATTAACATTTCCTAAGTGGCTATAACTGCATAAAGCCGGAAAACATAAACGCGTCCACATTGCATTAACCATGCCTATAACTAAAGCAAAAACTAAAACTAGCTAGCAGGAGGCTCATCAAAATACCAAAACAAAAATACCTTCAACTGCGCATTAACCATGCCTAAAACTAAAACTAGCTAGCAAGAGGCTCATCAAAATACCAAAACAAAAATGCCTTCAACTGCGCATTAACCATGCCTATAACTAAAGCAAAAACTAAAACCAGCTAGCAGGAGGCAGGTGATCAAAATACCAAAATAAGAGCCCTGCCTTGAACAACCATCACAGCTATGCAATATGATACTTCATCACAAACTTAGCCCACTCTGACCTCACAACATCAACATCCTTTTGGGTGTAGAACAATTCGGATCGTCGCTGCCACTGAAACAAAAGATCATTGTTAACAAAGACAGATACGGAACTGATGACATATCATAAACATGCATCTCTGGAATAACATATAAACTTACATCTGCAATTAATGCATTTTAAGGGATTCATATGCATTCATTTTACGAAGTTATCTGTTAGGGGCCTATAAAATCCCTTTGTAGCCTGGAGAACGAATCTAGAATATCATATTTGAATCAGAATATTAGAGAGAAACTCTCAATCTATCTTCTGTTTTCTTAACTTTCGCTTGAGATTCAAGGTCCTTACAGAGAGGGCTCTCTACGACCCTTGGTTTTTACCAGGCATTGGTTCTCTTGCTTGCTTCCGCTACATTAGGAATATAACAAGCGGAAGCGGGTCACATCTTTGACAAAAAAATATCCAAGGTTGATAAACTACATTCCTACCTTTGTTGCTTTAGACGTCCTCTGTTATAAGGTAGTAAAATTATCATATGCGTAATTCGATCTGGGGAAAAACATCCCAACTTTAACAACAAAAACAAAGATAATTGTTGAAAAAGAGAGAGATACTGTTAATAAACTAGTTTACTAGCTAACCTCCTCACGCAGAAGTCCAGGAACTAGGGCACATACCTCAAAGCAGTCGCTCTGTAGTCAAATTTGAACTTATTCATGAGAAATAATCAAACCAATATCTTCAAGTCCCAAGAGAAAGATGATAGAAACTTACAAATCGTTTCACGTTAATTTTCACCCAATCTGCTGGCGGTCCAATATCGAATACCGTCATATCTAACCTATAAACAAAGAAAAATAAACATTGAGCTCTAACAAGAGAAAAGGTACTTATTAGTTATTATAACTATTACTATTTTGTTGTTATTATATATGAACAAAACCAATGACGCCTGAGGAAAAGTAGTAACCGTGGCTTTGTCACTTTCATGTCAGTAATCTGGGCAGCACAATCCCCAGGAGATAGCTTTTTCCGCTTTAACAAACCTGCGTAGAGAAACCAATTTTCAAAAAAGAGAAGACCAATACTGCAGCAAAATGTGGTCAAAGTATTACACTCATGATACCAGAGCTCTTGAGCTGCTTGTCACTTTTTGGCATAGTACTCAAATGCTTCTCCTAACATACAAGCAAAAGAAAAAAGGATTACCAGGAAAGGAAAAAGGAAAACAGAATATAAATATATATATATATATATATATATATATCATCAAAATTCTCCAGGCCTTGGTATTTGCATCACCAACCTCGCCATTTCCAAAAAGGCATTGAGAGTGCCAACCCTGCATGGAACGAGCTGCACTGCTGCAGCATCCCTTAGTGTCCTGCCTGATCCACAAGTTTGACTACCATCATCCTGCATTATAAATCCAAATGATCATTTAATCAAAAACAAATAAAAATAAACCAGAGACAATCAGGTACAGTTCCAATAACTAAGTACTACTGATTTAACACTGAGCATTGCTTTAATCATCTTATACACCCTAGTAAATAACAAACATATACACCCTAGAAGGGGCAGAGGCAGAAAAAAGAGCACACATTTTATAACTGTAGAGAAAAAACCATCAATCTTCTTGAAGCACTGAAAACAATATTAGCATCATAAAAAATTAGCTAACTTTTATTACCCGAATCTCAACTCTAGAAGGTTCAGGAAGAGCAAGCTCACTGCCATGCCATCTATGCTTTTCAAACTCAAGTAATGCCTGAAAAAAAATGGTAATTGGGACTCAAGATCCATACAGTAAGGCATACAGTAACCAAAACATAATAAATAGAGCATAACCTTCTAGTAGAAAATCCGAAAAGTCCAAGAGACAGTAGTACAAGTCCTGTGCAGCATGAGAATCTACCCCTAAAACCCAAAAAAATACCACAAAATTAAACCAAAAACTGAAACACAGAGATAGGGAATCGGCGATGAGATAAAACCCCGAAATCCCTCAAACCACCAAGTCGAAGCTTTTGATTGAAAAAGTAGATCAGGTAAACACAAACACAGAGAGAGAGAGAGAGAGAGAGAGAGAGGCCGGAGTACCTGAGAGAGGACGGAAAGAAGCGGTTTGTGTAGGTCTGGCTCTCTTCTTCTTCGCTCTAGTGGTTCTTCCTCAGATCTGAAAGGAATTTAAAAAAAAAAATCAGAAACAATCCTCAATTGTAATTGGGAGAGACATATTAACTCACCTAATGACCGGATTATTGGCTGCCTTTACACTGATGGGATGGCATCGAGCAAGGATGAAGAGAAGAAGAGGAAACGGGTGAGAGATGAAGGAGACTGAGAGATCTGGGTTTGGCATCTTTTCGAAAAAGAATGTCTTCCAAGTAAAAGGTTTGGTGGGAAATTAGAATTTAGCTAAAACGACTGAGCGGGGGATTCTTAAATTTTTGCTAGTCATTTACGGTTTCTGATTTTTGTGAACTAGAAACTGAGAGAGAGAGAGAGAGAGAGAGAGAGAGAGAGAGAGAGAGTAGGGTTTGGAAGGACAAGGAAGCGAGAGAGAAGGAGAAGAGAGTAAAGTGTTGGTCGGAGGCGGGGAAGGATGAAGAGGAGAGTTGGGAGAAAATGAGTTGTTCTCGGTTAGGGTTTGGGGAGTAAATGCAAGTGTGGGAAAATATATCCAAGTGTGGGAATTAAAATTTTTGTTCCCACCTTCAACTGTTTTAATTTTAAGTTCACCGCTCTAAAGACCCTACCCGGTTTTTTAGGGAGTGGGGGGGGGGGGAATCTAGGGGTATATATTAATAGGCATATAAGGATTATATGTGATCCAAAATTTCTGAAATGGAAATTGACCAATCTGAAAATTCACATATGTTTATATAACATTGATAGGTATTGTGTAAAAAAATTAGGCCGATCTGCCATGCATAAGGCGCCCAACGTAGCGGTCAACGCTTTGCACAAGCAAGCTTCCATAAGGGGAGCGGCACCATGCGCGAACAAACGTTGCGGAATTTTGACATCCGTCAGTATACCCCCTACCCATGAGAGTGTGGGAGCTGAAAGATAAAAAAAAGTGAATTGCCAAGGACCGGTTAAGAGCATATTTGTTTTATGTTCTATTTAGGGTATTGAGTTGACCGGGTAGATCGAGGTCCAACCGAATGCGGAAATTGTTGAAATTTCTACCACTAACATATATTCATATGCAAATAACATCCAGCGGTGCATTTTAAAAAATTCCATTTCGTCCCCCATTTTGCTCATGGAGGGTAACAAGCCTAATAAACTAGTTATACTACATTACAAGACATATAAGGATTATGTGCGATCCAAAAATTTTGAAATGAAAATCGATCAATCGAAAAATTCTTATATGTTTATACAATAGTGATAGGTATTGTGTAAAGAAATTAGGCCGATCCGCCGTGAATAAGCCACCTAACGGAGCGGTCAACGCTTTGCACAAGAAAACTTCCCTAAGGGGAGCGGCACCATGCGCGGACAAACGTTGCGGAATTTTGACATCCGTAAGTAGACCCCCTACCCATGAGAGTGTGGGAGCTGAAAGATCAAAAAAAGTGAATTGCCAAGGACCTGTTAAGAGCATATTTGTTTTATGTTCTATTTAAGGTATTGAGTTGACCGGGTAGATCGAGGTCCAACCGAATGCGGAAATTGTTGAAATTTCTACCACTAACATATATTCATATGCAAATAACATCCAGCGGTGCATTTTAAAAAATTCCATTTCGTCCCCCATTTTGCTCATGGAGGGTAACAAGCCTAATAAACTAGTTATACTACATTACAAGACATATAAGGATTATGTGCGATCCAAAAATTTTGAAATGAAAATCGATCAATCGGAAAATTCTTATATGTTTATACAATAGTGATAGGTATTGTGTAAAGAAATTAGGCCGATCCGCCGTGAATAAGCCACCTAACGGAGCGGTCAACGCTTTGCACAAGAAAACTTCCCTAAGGGGAGCGGCACCATGCGCGGACAAACGTTGCGGAATTTTGACATCCGTAAGTAGACCCCATACCCTTGAGAGTGTGGGAGCTGAAAGATAAAAAAAAGTGAATTGCCAAGGACCGGTTAAGAGCATATTTGTTTTATGTTCTATTTAGGGTATTGAGTTGACCGGGTAGATCGAGGTCCAACCGAATGCGGAAATTGTTGAAATTTCTACCACTAACATATATTCATATGCAAATAACATCCAGCGGTGCATTTTAAAAAATTCCATTTCGTCCCCCATTTTGCTCATGGAGGGTAACAAGCCTAATAAACTAGTTATACTACATTACAAGACATATAAGGATTATGTGCGATCCAAAAATTTTGAAATGAAAATCGATCAATCGGAAAATTCTTATATGTTTATACAATAGTGATAGGTATTGTGTAAAGAAATTAGGCCGATCCGCCGTGAATAAGCCACCTAACGGAGCGGTCAAAGCTTTGCACAAGAAAACTTCCCTAAGGGGAGCGGCACCATGCGCGGACAAACGTTGCGGAATTTTGACATCCGTAAGTAGACCCCCTACCCATGAGAGTGTGGGAGCTGAAAGATAAAAAAAAGTGAATTGCCAAGGACCGGTTAAGAGCATATTTGTTTTATGTTCTATTTAGGGTATTGAGTTGACCTGGTAGATCGAGGTCCAACCGAATGCGGAAATTGTTGAAATTTCTACCACTAACATATATTCATATGCAAATAACATCCAGCGGTGCATTTTAAAAAATTCCATTTCGTCCCCCATTTTGCTCATGGAGGGTAACAAGCCTAATAAACTAGTTATACTACATTACAAGACATATAAGGATTATGTGCGATCCAAAAATTTTGAAATGAAAATCGATCAATCGGAAAATTCTTATATGTTTATACAATAGTGATAGGTATTGTGTAAAGAAATTAGGCCGATCCGCCGTGAATAAGCCACCTAACGGAGCGGTCAACGCTTTGCACAAGCAAACTTCCCTAAGGGGAGCGGCACCATGCGCGGACAAACGTTGCGGAATTTTGACATCCATAAGTAGACCCCCTACCCATGAGAGTGTGGGAGCTGAAAGATCGAAAAAAGTGAATTGCCAAGGACCGGTTAAGAGCATATTTGTTTTATGTTCTATTTAAGGTATTGAGTTGACCGGGTAGATCGAGGTCCAAAAGAAGGAGAAAATTGCTGAAATTTCTACCACTAACATATATTCATATGCAAATAACATCCAGCGGTGCATTTTAAAAAATTCCATTTCGTACCCCATTTTGCTCATGGAGGGTAACAAACCTAATAAACTAGTTATACTACATTACAAGACATATAAGGATTATGTGCGATCCAAAAATTTTGAAATGAAAATCGATCAATCGGAAAATTCTTATATGTTTATACAATAGTGATAGGTATTGTGTAAAGAAATTAGGCCGATCCGCCATGAATAAGCCACCTAACGGAGCGGTCAACGCTTTGCACAAGCAAACTTCCCTAAGGGGAGCGGCACCATGCACGGACAAACGTTGCGGAATTTTGACATCCATAAGTAGACCCCCTAACCATGAGAGTGTGGGAGCTGAAAGATCGAAAAAAGTGAATTGCCAAGGACCGGTTAAGAGCATATTTGTTTTATGTTCTATTTAGGGTATTGAGTTGACCGGGTAGATCGAGGTCCAAAAGAAGGAGTAAATTGCTGAAATTTCTGCCACTAACATATATTCAGATGCAAATAACATCCTGCAGTGCATTTTAAAAAATTCCATTTCGTCCCCCTTTTTGCTCATTAAGAAGTTAACATTACATTGGTAAAAAGGTTTCAACTCGACCAATTGATTATTTTTAGTTATGTTGATTACTTGATTTATTTCAAAATTGGTATTACATGAATATATTGTCCAATTTGAAATAATAGCTTTGTAATTATTACAGTTAATTAGTTAACAGTAATTATTGATAAATATTAAAGGGAATACCCATAAGATTATATTAAAACGGCGGCGTTTTTGCCGAATTAACGGTTAATTCTTTAAAAAAAATTATTTTTTTCTTCTCAAAATATGGCTCAATTTAAAAGACTCATTTCCTAATATGGCAGATTGAAATAATTTTCTACACTTCCATAGTTTTATACATATAACACATGTAATAGAAAATAACAAAAATAAAATATAAATTTTAGGGCCGGGCTTTAAGGGCCTGGCCGGGCCGTAGGGTAGGGCCGGGCTTTATTTGTGTGACTCATACCCTACCCTAAATAAAAAAGGGTCGGGCCGGCCCGCCCTAATGGAAGGGCCGGGCCGGGCGGGCTTAGGGCCCAAGGGCCATATGATGAGGCCTAGGGGAATCTAACTTCAGACAACAGCATTTAGGGTGCATTGTCTGAAGATAATGTGACAACAGATGAATAAAAACAGTTGTGTGAAACCAAATCAGACAATATCTTTTAGCAAGTATTGACTTAAAAGTTATTGCACAACAGACAATGAATAACAATTGTGTGATTGAACAATCAGACAACATCAAAAATCAACCATTGTCTGAATAAACCTTGGACAACATTGAAATAATAACTGTTGTCTGAATTGATCCATTCAGACAATATCAAAAATCAACCATTGTCTGAATAAACCTTGGACAACATTAAATAATAACTGTTGTCTGAATTGATCCATTCAGACAACATCAAAAATCAACCATTGTCTGAATAAACCTTGGACAACATTGAAATAATAACTGTTGTCTGAATTGATCCATTCAGACAATATCTATTATATCAACCATTGTCTGAAAATTAATTGCACAAGAGCCAAGTAATGACTGTCGTTGGATTCGAAAATTCAGACGACATATATTTTTTTGCTGTTGTCTGATTATTTCAGACGACAGTTAAAATGTTTGCTGTCGTCTGATATGTGTTGTCTGATTGAAAAATTGGTGTAGTGCATGTACACAAACCTAATCATGAGCATCAGTTCAAAATGGCCCATATCTACTAATCTGAATCTGCAGACAAATCCAAATACTTAATGAAGGAAGAATTTCTACTAGACACAAGTTAAATATAGGAACTAGCTAGCTGTACTACTGCATTACACTTGGTGGCTTTCCCTGGGGATCACGTAATCTCCATATTATACCTTGGTTGTAGTCCAAACCATGACCATTGTAGTTGCAAGAATCCCAATACTCCCCAACGAAAAAAATTGGTTTTGCTCCTTCACATATTTAGTTGCATAACTAATTGAATATTTGGAAACACAAAACAGAGTAAGCTGTAAATAAATAAACCCAATTCAATGGAATATATGTTCTGAGGGAGGTAACCTACAATATGAGGAAAGCAAAGTGGACACAATGATCCGGTCATCTATATGTAGAAAGAATAAAAATCAACTTGATGAATTTCATGCACCAACCTTCCGGGGCAAAGGAATGAGTTGATGGCGGCAACCATGCCGATGTAAATCCATATTTTGCAATATCTGGAACTTTACTTTCTAAATTTTTCCTACAGTGATATCAGCATGCTTGCAATCTCTGCATATATACAATATACAAGTTTAAACACCAACACATTTATATAATCCAACATACATTCAGAAGTTTTAGAGTATGCATGATTACACTCTCGATAAAGGTAGAGTTTAACAAAATCAACATATAGTTGGTAGCTTCTTTTGGTAAGACTTCACCTGGTACAAAATAGGTCCTCTAACCACAACATAGGTCCTTCAAAACACACAAAAGTACCCAACCTTAGAAGTCTTTAATTGAATAGTTATTCATGACTTAGTAAGATAAATAACCAAAAGTAATGAATAAAAATACTCCAAGACTGCATGGTAACCAGAATAAAGCAATTTAGAATCATTTTGTCAAACACCTTGTGTGCATGAAAAATTGATATTGAACAACAAAAGAAAACTTACAAAATCACACTACAAATACCAAGGTTCCAGCTCCTCTTTCAAGAGTCAAAACATAATGAAGAAAGAAGGAAATTAATCTTCAAAATCCGTTGAGAAACCAAAAAGATTGATCTCCCCATAGTTTCGTCAATACCCAAACCAAACTCAATTCTTATCGTTTATTCTCTTCTCCGACCTAATTTCCTGTCCAAAGCAAGTTCTCTACCCACTCCTAAAAGCTCCAGCACCCTCCCTTTACAAGTTCAGATAAGAACAACATTTGAATAGCCAAAAGGTAAACTAGTTTGGTGTCTTTCTAAACTCTAGCCACGTCAAGCAATTATAAGAGCAAACTTTAAAGAAAAAAAGAAAAAGAAGCCTTGTTTCAGTCCACACAATAGTAAGCACAATATAACAAAAGTGATAAACTAAAACCATTATCTAATAACCAATATATATATATATATATATATATATATATATATATATATATATAACAGAACTAACTAAAGAAACTACCACAAAAGGAAGGAAAGAATAAGAATTAAGAATATAAAAAGGTCTAACTCATAGATAGAAAATCAAATAGGCTCCAAAATCAGGTATGGGATATCACACCAAGTCGCCTTCCTGTTTCCTTGCCAACTGCAAGTTGGTTCCCTGCGAAGACCATGTGTGAAAGTTACATTTCTAAAAGAGAGGAAAGTCTTGCACAAAGACATAGATTTCATACTGTTTTCCTTTTATACAATTAACATATGTATTAAAGTTAGAACTGAACAATAACTTTTGCCTAATTGTACCCAAAAATAGTTCTTGTGTCCTGTATGTCAGGAAAGCATGTAAATTATATGAAAGGAGGTGAACAACTGCAGAGCCTAATCTATGCCTACTAAAACTGGTAAAGTTAAGGTCTAGATTGGAAATTCCACAATCGTTTAGCCAAACAAATATCTGCTTTAATACAAAACTTGCTCATTTAGATCCTGGATTAGTCTCTAAGATTAATGTACCATCAGGTGAAAGAAACATACCAATATCAGTCTGCTGATTGTGTTTCCCTATCACGGCCAACAACAAAAGAAACATGTTACAAAACAGAAGAACAATTATCCAAACTCAAAACCCCAAAACCCAAATCAGTTTTAATTGAAAGAAGAAAGAGTTCTTGTCAAACAACATGGAAAACAAAACCCAACACATAAATCCATTTCAATCTAGCCATGACACTCTTTTTTCTTGAATTTTATGAGAGAAAATAGAGGAATAAGAATTGATTTATGACTCTACATACAAGGGAGGCCAAAATATGGACTAGATACCTGGAAGATTTCGGCCAAAGAAAGGTTACTTGCTCTCTAATTCATATGCTATTTTTCTATTGGTCGAAGTGATGTAATTCGAGAGAAATTCAAAGGAACCCTAGCCCTTACCATTCACTATATAAAGGAGGTTTGTGAAGATGTTAAACACACCACAAAATTCAGAATCAAATACACAAACACTCCCCTTTCTCTTCCATAGTTTCTGCAACAATCCAAAGAAGTTCCAAGTCAAGGCCGTGAGCATCCATTCATTCATTCAAGCATCCTTGCCATCTACCTCATCCATTCCACCACCTTTTGAAGCTTCTTGCATCCTTGAAGATCAAAAAGTGTAACCATGGAACCCTATTTTATGTTTTCGGTTTCGAACTATGTAAAACTATTTCGGGTTTTCATTAAATTGCGATTTGGTTTCATGTTCTTGGATTATGATTTGCGATTTCTATGGTGGATGAAAGATTGAATTTAGTTATGTGATTTTCGAATACTATGAAGCATGTTTTAGGTTTTAGTTTTTCAAAAAGATAAATTGCGATTTCAAAGTATTCTTGCATGATTGTTAATTTCGAACTTCAATCCCAATTGTTATGTGTTAGTTGATCTTTGGATAAATACTTAGGTTGATGAACAAGTAATTGAATCCATATTAAGGTGCTAGTGTTCTAGGCTTTAATAAATTTCGGTGGAAAACCTATAAACACTTAGGTAAATTAACAATTAGTCTTGCATGCTTGATTAGCGTTATAACTTGTGTTTTTGACTTGAATTGATCAAACTTTCATGATTCTTAATGCATTTAGAATGTTTTTGTTAGTGATTAGCTACCACTTGTGATTGCATGATTAATAGGGTTAACTATGGTGCGTTCATCTAGTTAATTTAATTAAGGGAAGTAAAAAGAACTTTGTATGCGTTCATCTTTGTTCTTGATTGATTCTATGCTTGAATATATTTGATTCATGATTTGATGTTTGAACCCCTGCCAACGTGTTAGTAGTAGTTAATTACATATTATTTTCGTTCCATTCATATAACTCTGCTTGCACTAGTACAAAAAGTTAATCACACAACACTAATCACACAACGGAACACAAATCATCTGTTGTGTGTTGAAGTTAGTTTTATTATACAATGGTGCTGGTTATATTCTGTTGTGTGAATGCCAACAAAGTGATAACTTTTTTATCGGAACTACATTGCATAACGGAATTAAGCATGGTCCGTCGTCTGAGCCTTAAAAATTGAGCGCAGATTTCCCTCCACTCTTGAGTCTTGTGCCTCTTGAATTCTGAAATTTGGGCTACTTGATACAACGGTGCTTGAGTCTTGTGTGATTGAAAACTGGATGCCAAATTTTGAGGAAGCTTGCTTGAATGTCTTCCACAAGATAAACCTAGTGCAAGTTGTAGAAATTAGACAATAGAAGTTATACTTTTCTGTTGTGTGAAGTTGGAATATAGGCGGCAACATTTTGAGCCAAAATGCTATGGGTGCGGTATATTTCCCTCCATGTTTTGGCATTTTGATTTTTATAGTGCACTCTTAGAATAGTTTGTTAGGTTTGTGTTGTGTGAGTCATTTTAGAATTTATTTGAAGTTTAATTATGCCTCCCACACTCTTGACACTCTCTCAACAAAACGAAATGAAACTCCCAGTCAGTCCTCTCACACACACCCTAAATCTCAGTCCTCTCTCAATCCTCTCTCACAAACCCTAAAGCGGCCTATTTGGATCTCTCTCACCATCATCTCTCTCTATCTCTGCGTGAAACCCCTATCTCTTATGAAAGCTCTCTCAATCTCAATCTGCAACCATGGCCTTCATCTCAATCCATCGCATAAAACCATGGCCTTCATCGTTTCAGCATCCAAGCAAGAAATCCACAAAATGTCCTACAGTTGAATTTATCTCCATGGCCATCGTTCCGTCTGAGTCGAGATCAGCGATGGCCAAGCTCTCGACGACCTCTTCTCTCGTCTCCGATGTCTTCAAAATCCTCCTCCGCTCTCTCATCATCGTCGGCCTCCTCTTCCGCCAAATGAACATCTCGCCAGTTTCCCATTTTGTCCTCCACTAAGTTGCTTTTCTTTCTGATGATTTTGGTTTCGTTGGTAACTTGGGTTTTTGGGAAATTGGGGTAATTGGTATGAATTGGGGTTTTGGGTTGGTTGTGTCTGATTCTAGTTTGAAATGCTGATGAGAAATTTGGGTTTGGGTTTAATACCATGATTTTGATGAAATGAGTTTGGGTGCTGTTTTGATGTTTTCCCTTAATTTCTTCCATTTTGTTATGTTTCTGTGTGATCTGAATTGAAGCAATTGTCTTAGAGGTTCCTCTCGTACAATGAACTATGCTTATGTTTTGTTATCTGCTGTATGCTTACTTTTGTGACCTCAGTTAGTAGCCAGGGTTCTGTTATTTCTAATGGTAGAAAAGGCTCAGCTGACAGAAATTTCAATAATGAAAGGGTAAATTTGGTTATGCACTTCATTCTATGGATACATATAATCGGCAACATGTTTCCTAATTAACAAATCAATGAAAAAAGCAGGGGTTGAAGGCCCAGAGTGAGTTGGATATGTTCGCCGAGGGGTTAGAGATGAATAGCCTGAGTAGGCTGATGGGTTCGGAGGCTGTGAATTACACTTGTGTGGAGTGGAGGAGTTGTAGAGAAGATGCTTGTGAATATTGAGAGCTTGGCTAATGGCCAACCAAGTTGAGAACAGCTCTGCGAAGATTCGAGAGGAGGTAAAGCTTAAACTTGAATGATCATGATTGTGAATTTAGCAACTTTTTTTGGAGGATAGGATAGTGTGTAAAATGAAGATGGGGTTTAGTTGAGCCAGTCAAATAGTTACTGAATTTGTTCAATGTCGGGTTTGTATGCCACGATTCGTTAAGTTATTGGATTTGCGCATATAAGCATTACTAAAAGAAGATGATGATCATGAGAGTGTAGTTATTTTTTGGAAGATAGTGTGTACAATTGGATGGGGTTTAGTTAAGGCAGTGAAATAGTTATTGAATTTATGCAGTGCTGGGTTTGAATGTGTCAATTCTATTTTTTGTTTTGAATGCTTTGTAGGAAGATCACAATAGGAAGTTGCGATACAAAGCTGCTAGGACTACTGGATTGTCAAAATTGCTAAACTCTTGGGCGTTTTATGCTTATGTAAGGTAACTTTCTTTTCCTTCTTCTTCTCCCTTTACTATATATAGTTTCAATCCATGAACTTTATTTATGGTAGTTTTATAGTAAAAACAGGATATCAGATGGCCCCATCTTGAATATCAATGCTGCTAGTAATATTGAATAACTTGTATCCATAGAACTCCAAGTAAGTTAATGCCCAGTTGTGTACATCTTTGAACAATGAACCAACTCCAATTGTCTGATATAGGTAGAGTTGTATTTGATCTGATATAGGTAAAGCATGCTCATTTAAGGATATATATATATATATATATATATATTTTTCCCTTTCCAAGTGTTCAGAATCTCATTCAAATTCCATCCAAGGGTGTGAAAGAGACTAGTGAAAATGTGCATACAGCACTTCCTCCTCGGTTTGCAGCAGATGAAGAAAGTCAGCTTAGTATTCTACTACAACCAGTTTCTAGTACCCTTCGTCTGTCAAACAAGTCAGGGAAGTCCAATAAATTAAACCCAAAATTAGTGGGAAAGAGACTAGAAAAGAATTTGAGTTGGAGAAACATAATTTAGTTAAGGTTGAAAGTCAATCTGAGATGTCAATCAAGATATAGCCTTACGTCATCAAAAGGATGGTGAGTTCCATGTTCCCACTTACTGTGTCTGCTTGTTGATGATGGAAAATTTAAGATTTCTAAAGCTATTTTCCTCTTTGATTGGTAGGATTTCTCTTTTCCCACTTAAAAGTTATCATTTTGTTGACATGTTTCCCCCTTCCTTGTGCAGTTTCAACCCTTTGGAGCGGTCTAGGACATGGTAATAGAGGTGATCTCTCTCTCTCTCTCTCTCTCTCTCTCTCTCTCTCTCTCGGTAAGACATTTTATTTATAAGCTGCTGTGACTGTATATGCATCTTTATTTTAGTTTCTGGTGAACTTTCACTGCAGGCTTGGCTTGATTTTCCTCTCATTGCTTGCGTTAGATATTGGCAGCCACTGGATGTAGATGTACAAGTTAATTTCCATTATTCTCTTCCTTTAATTGAGTGGATGATTTTGGTTATTGAATTCTCAACAAATTATATTATGTTGCTTCAATATGTTTCTTTGCAGTACTTTCCTATTAGGCCGGCAAGTCTAGTCACAAAGATGTGAAAGACTGTACGTATTAATTGGCTTTTTAAAGCATATTGTGGGAATCAGTCAATCGGATGTTTATGGCCTATTATTTTGTGGCATGTGAGGTAATTCTAACTTAATTTGAATATCAACCCTTTATTTTAATTTTTTTTCCCCAATGGATGCAGTTGCCACTCCTCTTCATTTGATTGTTTACTCTACAAGTGCTTTATATAGTTCTCTTTCTTCTTGCATAGAATGAAACTAAAAATTTGATTGAAGTAGTGTAGTTAAGGCAGTGAAATAGTTACTGAATTTATGTAGTGAAATGACAACATTTACCTCTCCAATTGAATCATTTAGTTGCCTTCATTTCATTACTGTCGAATTGTACGTGGTCTAAAGTGACAGTAAAGAAATAATGCAGTGAAGTGATCTGATGATTGTGAGCCTTTATTTTATTGTTTTGTGCTTAAAATCTATGAAATGCAAACACAACGCACATCTGACAGACTCCTAAGGCTGAGGCATTTTCTTGTGTGTTTCCTTTCATGCAGTGAACTGGTGCGGGTGAATAATTCTGTGATTGTGAGTTGATGATTTTTCTGAAGACACACATTTGGGAGAACCACTGTGCAGGTGAGCTAATTGAAAATTGCTCAGGGGTGTTTGAACTCCCACTCAATGCTTTACTTTCTTTCTCATGTTTGTTAATTATATTAGGCTTTGAATTTCTTTTTCTTCAGTAAACTCGTCAATCTACTCGGAATATGTGCTTGTGTATTATCAAATACAGCGAACACTCCTGAAGTAGGTTCCCTTACATTTCTTTTGAGCATATTTAGTTGGTCTCTTTTCTAGTAGCTATGTTTTCCAACATATTTCAGTTGTTAATTTCTTTGGTAACCTGCTAGGTACTCACTCAGAACTTGTGTTCAATAGCAGCAAGCAATTAATGGCAGTTCAAATGCATGGCCACAAGAAACTAATGTAAAAAATTATTATAACCTGCATGGTTGCAGACGTGCAGATATATGGGTAGAGTGGCACTGTGGGCAGAGCATTTAGGACTTGTTGAAGAATGTTTCAATCAGCTAGAGAGTCTTCAATGTGTTCCAAGGGTAAGGTCTTTGGGTGAGCAGAAATGGAGTCAATACTAGAGCTTCTGCAAGGTCCTTGTCCATCATGTATAGGATCGATGACGTAAGAGATCGAGAGGGTACTTATCATCTTTGCCTACAAGAGAGCTTCGGCAAGAACAAATGAAGGTGCATTAAAGGAAAGCGCCAGTAATCTATGTATTTTAGGTCTTCCTAGCTAGAACATTTTACAAGTACATACTCAATTTTCTATGTTTTCTGAATGGTTTATAATGCTCACACAATGGTTAATAAAAATAATATGTTGTCTGAGTTCTTCTCACACAATTTGTTAAGGCAATCCAAGTTGTCCAAGGTTAAGTCATACAACACAAGACAAAACCATGTGTTGTATGATGATAAAAGAGTTCAAAATTGAGGCTTCTCCTACAACAGTCACTGGTTGGTACCCAATTTGATTACAATATTCACACAACGGATAACCAAATATAGTTGTTGTGTGAACTAACAACCAACAACAAAAGAAAACAAAATTTTGTTGTGTGAGATTCATAACACACAACAGAAATAAAATGATCACTGTTGTCTGAGTAATCAACAGACAAGGGAGATAATTTTACTTCAGTTGTGTGTTACTTACCTCAGACAACAAATATTATATCTGTTGTCTGTTATTAGTCTCAGACAACAAAGAATGAGTTATATCCGTTGTCTGCTATGAATATCAGACAACAAAGAATGAGTTATATCCGTTGTGTGTTATGAATCTCAGACAACAAAGAATGAGCTATTCCGTTGTGTGTTATGAATCTCAAACAACAGAAAAGGAACGGCATCCCCACGCATACCATGCCAGGCACATGCCTGCGTAGAATTCACATAACGGAAACTAGTATTCTGTTGAGCAAAGTACTATCACACAACACTCACTTAGACCACGGTGAGCTTGGTCATCACCCAACACAAATCCACCGTCGTCTGATGACCTTTTTGTAGTAGTCTTGATTATTGGTTTTGATGTGTCACATGTGCATATTACTTAGTTGTTAGATAAAATAAAATCTTAAATCCCCTTCTTATTTTTCGTAAATAATGTATAGATATATTCTTTAATTTGTTTTATTAACGTCTTATTTTTCATGAATTAATTAGGCCATAATCCTCGGTTGAGAACGATCCCTACTTATTCTTACTACATTGATAGGGTTTTAAATTGATACACTAATTTGTGTATGTCACTCACATTTCTTGAAGAGATAGTACAGAAGTTCACAAGGCTATGGTGCTCTTAAGATCGACATGAGAAAAGCTTACGATAGGGTGGAGTGGGAGTTTCTTGAAGCTGTTTTGCATAGCATGGGTTTCCATCAGTTGTGGATTAAATGGATTATGGGTTGCGTTAGAACAGTTACATACTCTTTTTTACTAAATGGAGAAGCTCGGGGTCTTTTTGTTCCAACGAGGGGATTGAGACAAGGAGATTCTATATCTCCATATTTATTCTTGTTGTGCGCAGAAGGTCTATCGAGGATGTTGACATCTGCTGAGCAACAAGATCAGTTACATGGGATTTCTGTTACCTCAGGTGCCCTTTCTATTAATCATTTGTTCTTCACAGACAATTCTTTCATCTTCATGAAGGCGGAGAGGGGTGAGTGTTTGAGATTGAAGGAGATTCTAAAGCGCTATGAGGAAGCTTCAGGCCAACAGGTAAATTTTCAAAAAAGTTGTATTTCATTCTCAAAAAATGTTAACATGGGTTTTCAGGAGGAGTTAGCTGTTGTTTTCAATGTTGTCCGTGTGGATAAACATGATAAATATCTTGGGCTCCCAGTTATTCCAAAATGGAAACCTTTCAATACATTATGGAGAAAACCCGGAATAAGATGAAGAATTGGAAAGACAAGACTCTAAGTGCAGCCGGAAAAGAAGTGATGATCAAAGCTGTTGTTCATTCGGTGCCCACATACGTCATGAGTTGCTTTGAGCTTCCGAACCTCCTTTGTCATGAGATGCAGCGGTGTATGGTGGAATTTTGGTGGGGGGATTCAGACCAAGGTAGGAAAATCCATTGGCTTGCATGGGACAAGATGTGTATGCCAAAAGAAGAGGGAGGGCTAGGGTTTCGTAACATGGAGTTTTTTAACCAAGCCCTCCTAGCAAAACAGGGATGGAGGTTGTTACAGCAACCTGACTCACTTTTGGGTAGACCTTTGAAAGCAAAGTATTTCCCTACTAGCGATTTCTTACATGCATGCGTGCACCCGGGTGACTCATACACTTGGAGGAGTCTAATGAAGGGCAAGGAGCTTTTGGAGAAGGGAATCTGCTTTCAAGTTGGCACAGGTTCATCCATCTCTATTTGGTTTGATCCATGGCTTCCCAGACCTTATACATTTAGGCCGTATTCTGTTCCTATGGATGGATTGGAAGATATGAAAGTTGCGGAGTTGATTGACCATGAGACAAGTGAGTGGATGGTGGACTTATTATAGGAACTTTTCTTTGTTGATGAAGTGGATATAATTTGGAAAATCTCCCTTAGTGTGAGAAGTCCCGTGGACCGACTCATATGACATTTCGATAAGCACGGGTTGTATTCGATGAAGAGCGGGTACCATGTGGCTAGATGTGCCGCTTCGTTATCTTCTCAAGTGTCCACGTCAAATGCCCAGAGTGATAAGGGGTTGTGGAAGCTAATTTGGAAGGCCAAAATCTTGCCTAAGGTTAAGATATTTGTTTGGAGGTTGGTAAGGAATATATTGCCAACAAAGGTTGCTTTGAGCAGAAGGGTGAACTTGGAGGATCAAACTTGTCCTTTCTGTACATGGGAAAATGAGTCTACGTTGCATGTATTCAAAGATTGTAATGTAATTGCATGCATGTGGCTACATAGCTCTCTTGGTTTGCGTGCCAGAAACCATGTTGCTACGTCAATTAAAGACTGGATCATGGACATGCTAGGCATTCTTAACAAGCAGCAGATAGAGGTATTTTTAATGCTTTTATGGGCTATATGGTCTGAACGCAACAAACTTGTTTGGAATGGGGGTGTTTTTAATCCCATGCACACTGTGTGTTGGTCCATGCAACTACTTTATGAATACTGGAGGTTGCGCACCCAATGCAGATTCATGCTCAGAACAAAAGAACAGTAGCAAAGTGGATATTTCCCCCTCGTGGGAGGCTTAAGCTGAATGTTGATGGTGCCTACAAAAGGGATGGGAGTGGTGGTTGTGGGGTGGTTGCGAGGGATGAAACTGGTTGCTTTCATGGTGCATGGTCTATGAGATTATCACAACTATGCTTGGCAATTCATGCCGAAGCGAAACCTGTCGAGCTGGATTACTGTTGGCAATATATCAGGGGTGGAAGGAAGTTGAGGTCGAAAGTGATTGCATCATCTTAGTGGCTGCTCTCAACCAACAAGGTGAGAATACCTCAGAGGTGGGTCGGATTCTAGATGATTGTAAAGCCTACATGCAAGCTTTTGATTGGATTAGGATTCGACATGTGTTTCGTGAAACAAATAGGTTGGCTCACTTTGCTAGTTTAGATCTTGTTGTGGATCTTTGTTTAGAGGAGGCCGGCTTCTTCTTTCATACAGGATGTCCTTTATGAGGATAATTGTAACGCAACTATGATTGCTCGAGGTTCAGATATTACGTCCCCCTCGATGCAACAAAATATAAATAATATAAATAACGGGCGTAGGGCTGAGCCTCCCAATTAGACTAGTCCATGGTCAAGTTTTAATATTATTCCTAATTAATAGGTAGGAAAAAGAAACCAACACATACTACTCTACCTTTTTTTATTATATGAAAAATATGAAAAATGGATCTCTATTTCTAGAATGTTATTTTTGTAATAGGTATGAAAAGTGCAAATATATATATATGCACAAGGTAACGAAAAAAGAGCAAGGTAGTTTAAAAATGATTCCTAATAAAAAGGTACAAACAAAAAAATCATTGCAGCTTGCCTTTCTCCTTAAGAAATTATCTTTGTAATAGGTACCAAAATTGCAAACATATCTATGCACAAAGTAATGGAAAAAAAAAAATTTCAATGCAACTTGCTTTTCCCTTACGACATGAAAAATGCATCTCACTTTCCAAAATATCTCTCCTTTGTACGATTTATCTTAAGATGCAAAGGTAGATATGCACAATATATGTAGAATATTACCTCTTTAGATGGATAAAAACCTTCTTATGAATATTCATCTGAAATGTCTATTTGATTATATAATGAAGTTGAACAACATGACAATTCTATATTGAAGGTGTAAAAACAAAAAGAAAGTGATGAGAATAAAGGAGAAGAAAATAGAGAAGATATAGGGTGTTGAATAACATGACACTTCTATATTGAAGGTGTAAAAAGAAGAAGAAAGTGATGAGAATAAAGGAGAAGATATAGGGTGTTGAAAAATAATGGTAAGGTATGATCATTTTATTTAAATTATAAATTTTTTAAGGGGAAATTACTGGTCGCACCCTACACTTTGGGTGCGTCGACAGTTCAGTCTCTAACATCATAATTTTAATAAATAACACCTCAGACATTCAAATCTCGCACAATTTGATCCAAAAAGACCATTTTACCCCTCACTTCCTCCTCCTCCTCTCTCCCTCTCTCCCTCTTTCTCTCTGTCTCTCTCTCTCTCTCTCTCTCCTTTTTGGCTGGTTGTACCCCCTTTCGCTAGTCCAATTGCACCAACACCTGATCTTTGGAAATCTCTTTACTCCCCTTAAACACATAGACCTTGCTCAATTCGGCGAACCCCAATTCACGCACCTGCACTTGAGTCCCGAACGAGATAAAGCCAACCAAAGCATTCTCAGGCAGCAACCCAATCGCCTGTTTCAATGCCGATTTGACATAAGCCATCTCCTCCTTGATCATATACATGTCGAGCACGAAGACAAAGACCAGCGCCGATAGAGAGTGCAGAGTCGAATTGAATCGAAGGGCTGTTTAAAATCCTCCACCGTCCTTCACTGATTTCCTCAGAAAATCAGAGCCTCTACACTACCCTTCACTCCCCACTCTATGATACTACTGTGATGACCTGGATTTCCGTTACTTAATTTTGGTAATTAAAAATGGACCAATTGTACGAATAATTGTTATTGTGCTTTATTCGTAAGTTGTATGTGAAGTGGAATGGTTTTCGTGCGTATAATTATTCGAATTTCACAGTTTGGGTTTTGCGAAGTTTGAATTTTTATACGTTGGGATTCTCAGAAAACTTCCTTCATGAAAGTTGTAGATCGCGTGGATACGAGTTCGTAGACATGCGGAACGCGTTAATCGGAGTTCATATGGGGAAGTCATGGCCATTGGAAGAAGTTTCCATTTTAGTATAAATAGGGGATTTCCAAAATTATCTTCATAATTCCATTTTCCTTTTCCAGAAAGCTTTCTTCTCTCTCTTGGCTGCACCTTCAGTATTGAAGAAGCCAAGCTGACCTGACCTACCGGACCCGATTTTTCCGACAAACTCCAGCTGCTTCCGGCGGTGAAACATTCCAGATCAGGTCTCCGCCATCCGCCCGTCCCTGTGGTATCTTCTAGCAGCGATTCTCACCCACGACGGCACTGTAAGGCGGCGATTTTCTGTGAAATCAGATCCGATCGGTTCTCCGAACTCTGACGTCGGCGAGGCTTCAAACCAAGCTTAGGGAGCTCGCAGCAGCCTCCTGGATCGATCTGTGGTGGTTGTTTGGATCGATTCATGTGAAACTTGGTTCAACTCGGATTGAACAGTAATTCACGGCTTGCGAGGTAGTTTTCGACCTTTTATGCTTAGTTTTTGACTTCATGCTAGTTATGAAAATGGTTATGCATGCTGAGATGAAAAACTTTGATGTTGGGAGTTTTGTGAAATGTTGAGTTTTGGCCGGCAGCGGTGCGCCACCGCCTGTGGCGGCGTTCCATCCTTGTAAGGGACTGTTTCTGGTATTATATATCTTATACTCGTCGATACGAGTGTTTCAATATATAATATGCAATTTTTGGAGTTCATATGAATTTGTTATGATTTTTACGGTTTCATATTGGTTGATTTATTCGATCCGTGAGGATCCGAGCGTCCGATCGACTTGTGGTTTGGCCATATCGATCGTGGAAGTATTCCGGAGAATTTGGGAGGTCTCAGATGTGCTTTTGCCTCGATGGGCCCCACTTTGGGGATTTTAGATCAAAACAGGGGTTTCAGACTTAAATCGTTTGTGAATTGTTACTAAGTTGGAACCGTATGTGATTAGGTACTTGACGAAGTATTTTTGGACGGTTACTTTGTGGATTGGCTGCTTTTTTCTATATTGAAGACGCAATGGGAGTTTCAAGGTGAGTAATTTTGACAACATTCATTTGCGAACGGAGTTACCATTATTGTTTCGGCGTTATTTATTTAACTGCAAACTATAGTTGGTATTAATAAGCATTTCTGAGCGAATGACTACATATATATATATATATATTTACATGAAATATATATATTCTTGTGAGTGATATGTGATGGAATAATATTCATGATGTGTTCATATTATTGTTGAAGGTGACTTTTCAGGAAACAATATTGTGGAAAAAGATGTTTTCTTTTGTTTGAAAAGTATTGAGTTTGATCCTACATTTTTGAGTCAAGCTTGACTCATTTTAAATGTATTGGTCCTTGTACCAAGAGTCACAGATGGTGAGCAGGGATGGGGAAAGCCGAAACTAGATGTTTGTAACATTTTTAGGTCGGGGGCGACTTACTTAACATTTGATTTTAAGACCAGATGGGGCTTGAAGATCATATGTCACAGAGGGTGACTGGTCGCAGATGGTGACCTTAACATTGATTCTAAGACCAGACGGGGTCTGAAAATCACTTGTCACAGATGGTGACCAAGGTAGAAAATTGGTAATCACATCTTTGGCTGGACGAGTGGTTACGACTTCAGTTAGAGCTCTAGTTTGTCTGCCATTATAGCTTATGGCGGTAACGGTCAAGGTTGCTGGAGACTCATAAGTATGTAGTTTAAAGGAGAGTTCTGATAGTATTCTTCTTTTATTGTCTAGATGAGACTTGAATTGCTTCTTGATGGTTAAGTTAGCAAATAGAACATTGTCACAGCGGTGACTTAAGCTGTCCCTTCGGTGGAAAGGATATGAAATGTTAGAATGAATCATGGTTGCATTGTTTCCTTAAGTTGATTGTGTGAGTTGTTGATTGATGTTCATGAGTTACTCATACGAGCTTTCATAAACTTACCGTGTTTGTTGTGTGGCAATCCGGTGCACTATTCAATGGTGTAGGGGTTAATCCTGCAGGTCAGGATAATCGTGGCTGAAGCTGAGGTAGCTTGTTAGCAGCAAAACGGGTAGGAAGCAAATTTTGTTGGTTTTGCCATTTTATGACTTCCACTATGTAGTAACCTTTGAGGAGCATTTACGTTTTATTTTGTGATGACAATTTAATTAGTAGTTTGTGTATTATATGACTCTGTGGAGCGGGTCAATATTGGAATTGTGGGTTCAGGGCATCAATATGTACTTGATTTAAAGGAAAGATGTTCCAGGTATTTTGTATTGATGACCGAACGATCACGCATGTATGATTATGGGATTGTATATTGATTTTTAGTTGTGTTAAAAATCATGGGCATGACAACTACCTAGTGAATGAATAATTTTAAACAGACAATTTAGGGTATAATCATACTTTGATCAATGACTCTGATTTCCACAAACATGTTTAACAGCCTCCTTTAAATCTTTCAAATCTCTGATTTCACCACTTGTTGCTTGCTAACTCTGGCTGCTTCAACAGCCCCAATGATGCCCTCCCATGCCATCTCAGTGACATCATTTTGCTGAGCCTGCTATGATTCACCAAATACCACTCCAATTTACTTCATGATTAATCTCATAATCCATCAAAATCAATTAGAAATTGAACATTGGGTGACTTGAGCAGCGCTACTGGTGGAGTTGAAACGAGGACCCGAAGAGTGAAAGCTCCGAGTAAAAGTGTTTGCCAAATACTTGGTCGAAACAACATGATTTCGATCCCAACTGACATTGAAGGGAGCGTTGGAGCCACCTATGGAGAATTTTGAGGCCGCAACTGCAGTTTCACGACACAGAGAGGAAATTTCTTGAGGTTTTGGAGGCGCCACTCATGGCCGCAAAAACCATCGCTGATTTGCTGAGCTTGTTGCCGGTAAAGGAGAAGATGGGGAGGGTCGCAAGTTTGGCGATTATGATTAGGGCTTTGGAGCATTTGAGGGTGGCGGAGAGGGGTTTGTGGGAAGAGGAAGTGATGAAGATTGAGCAGATGAAGGAGAGCGATGAGGGACAAACTTTTGTGTGTGTGTGTGTGTGAGAGAAAGAGAGAGAGAGAGCGAGAGAGAGAGAGAGAGAGAGTGTGTGTGTGTGTGTGTGTGTAGTGCCCTAGAAATTCGTCATTATTTTTTGACGATTTACCAGAATCTAAATTGTGGTTATTGGACTGTTTCGTGGCTCGTGGACCGAGCGGAAGTGTTTCGAACAAAATTTTATTCAAAGAAAATGGTTTTAGGCTGTGCAAAGGTTGACTTTTTATTCGTTGGGTTTCTCTAACAACTTCCATCATGAAAGTTGTAGAGTGCGTTGATACAAGTTCGTGGACATGTGGAGTGCGGAAATCGGAGTTCGTATAAAGAAGTTATGGCCGTTGGAAAAAGTTTTGATTTTGGTTAAATAGGAAAATTTCCGGAAAAATATCAGAGTTTCCATTTTCAGAAACTTTTCTCTCTCTTCTCTCCCAAGCCCACTTGCAGCTCTTCATTTCGTTGGCGTCGTTCTCCCTCCTCCGGCACCATAGGACATGATTCTAATTGGGCTTTCTTCTCCTTAATCTCCTCTACAAGTCTGTGGAAGTAGTTCTCCACGATTCGAGCCGTATGAGGAGCAACAAGGCCTAGAAGAAGCTGCGGCGGAGTTAAAATCACCTTGATTGGAGTCGGCGATTCTGGCCACCTTTACCGGTGATTCTTGAGGGCTTTTGGAGCCCAGAGGACTTAGATGCTTCTCCCCAAGGTGGCTTGCAACGATTCAACTTGTGGAGATCGAATTTTGGAGTTTGGGATTCTAGGGTTCATCGAAATTCAAAGCTTTCGAGGTACATTCCGGCCAAATGGCTTTGATTTAGACTTTGTGCTAGTTATGAATGTTGTAATTGGAGTTGATATAAAGAACTTTTGTGTTGGAAGTTTGGCCAAATTCCAACTTTGAGTCGGCGGCAGCGCCGCCACTGTGGTGGTGTTTTCTAGCTATTTTCGGCCACCTTAGGGAAAGTTTCTGTCTCTGATTTTAATCTACTCGTCGATACGAGCATTTCGATATACAACACTTAATTTTTGGAGATCCTATGAGCATGTTAGGGTTTTTGTGAGTTCGAACCATTCGGGTTTCGATCCGTGTGGATCCTATTATCCGATCGACTTGTGGTTTTATCACATTGATTGTAGAAGCATCCCGGAGACTTTGGGTGGTCTTGGATGAGGGTTCACCTCGATTGGTGCTATTTTCAGGGTTGTTGTTCGATTAGGAGTTTCGAACTTTAATCACTCTGTGATTCGTGCACTGAATTGAGACCCTATGTGTTTAGGTGCTTGTCGGACTTGTGTTGAACAGTTTACGGCGATTTGTGCTTGTTTTGGCTCGCGTGTGAAGATGTAGCAGGATTCAAAGGTGAATAAATCTCACGATATTTGCTATGAGCATGATCGATATTCGTTATGAGCAAGATTACCATATTGTCTTGGAGTTATTAGGTTAACTATGACTATAGTTGGTATTAGTGCCATTCATGAGTGAATGACTACGTATGTATATATTTCGTGAAATATATATGTATTGGTGCAATTGTTGTGATATGGGCAGCATAGGATGTATTGAGTTCATTATCGTTGGATGTAGTGATATTGAGTATTGAATTGTGATAATAGAAGTTCATTTGTTGAGATACCATGGGTCTAGAATGACCATCTTAATTGGTGATTTAAGACATGGTAGCTTGTGTAGGAATATTTGTGTAATGAATCGTTGAAATCAGTGTGATGAATCTTTGTGATGATTGCCATGTAAAGCTTGTGTAGGAATATCTGTGCAATGAATTGTTGAAATCAGCGTGATAAATATTTGTGAGGATTTCCATGTAAAGCTTGTGTAGGAATATCTGTGAAATGAATCATTGAAATCAGTGTGATAATTCTTTGTGATCATTGATAGGAGCATAAAATGCGACGTTTATAATGTTTAAATCCTATATTTTGCTAAGTTATTTCTTTTAACTTGATCAATTTAACTTAGTTAGTGCTTTTAAGGTAAAATGGAGTCTCAAAGTCCAAAAATGACTAAGGATGGTACAAAGGACGCATAAATGAAGAGAAATGAAGAAATGGAAGTTCTCCCAGTTTGACTAGGAAAAGGAATCCCAGTTGGAGAAGGAGTTTGAAGCTGACTTGGACTAGGAGTTCTACTTGAACAAGGAAACCCAATTCTACTCAGATAATGAATCCTAGTATAGTAAAGAGTCCCTGTTGGATAAGAATTACTCATGAAGGTTCTGCAAGATTGTAGAAGCATCGCAGAAAAGAAGTTTGTATCTAACTGGGAAACCTGATTGCATATGGATCTCTACTTGCACTAGGAGTCCTGTGGAAGCTAAGAGACGACATGGAAGACTCAATAAGTGTCTAGAACGTCCCATGAAGGTCACAAGCGGTGCACATAAAGAAGAATACATAAAGGATTCCGTTTTGAGAAGAAAATGGAGTTGGAATCCGTAAGGGAAAAGGATTGGAAATTGTCGTGATATTCTTGAAGGTTCTACATGGTTCGCGACGTCTCAATTTCAACTACGGCAAGAAGGACATGGTTTAGGGGTTGTGACGCAAGTTTGATAATGTGGATTTATTTTATTGGCCAAAGGATGTGTCAACCAATCAGGAAATTAGAAGGAAATCCCAAATCAACACAACTTAGGAGAACTCAAGTAGAAACGAATTGGGAGAGCATTATGACGTCTCAATATAAATACCTTGTGTATTTGACGTTGCAATGTTACAATTTTTCTCCACAATTTCGATTTCTCAATTGTGCTATTGAGTTTTCAGGTTTTTCACATCTTCAAGTTCCTAGCCGTGCCATCCTGCACTTTTGCCTTGAATTCTACCTTGTGCCACCACCTTGGAGCTGCTTTGGATCTTTGGGACGTGACTAAGGGTTTGTTCATACTACCTTCCATATGTTTTCTTCACGGTTTAGTGTTCTTTTAGATAGAAATTCTGCTTTTGATTTTTTTTTTTGTGTAAAACCGAAACCATGAGAATGTAATCTGATTTTTGGATGCAATTTTGATGTTCTTTTCAATGTTTAATTAGTTTATGTGTCTTAGATCTTTGTTAGTTGCCGAATATATGGAGTGATGATCCGATTTTGTTTGATTGAAATTTTTTATGTGTTCTTGTTCTTTGGTCCGAAACTTAGAATGATTGCATGTAATTGGAGCTAGTAATTAGGTTTATGCTTTGTAACCCTAATTCAATTGAGTAGTAAAGGCTTAGGACATAAGTCAAAATCAGATTGTACATGCATTGAATTGACTTGCTTTGAGTACTCGTATTTGCATGATTATTAACCAAACTTTCACATGAACTTAATGATTCGAAAACATGAGATTACAAGTTGGTTTGATTGTGTGATACTTGTCTTCAAAATATATTGTTTGAGTTCTTTGCTTGATCAATTATATAAAGGAAAGTAAAATAAGGGACATTGGTTGCTTTGATCTTTGTTTCTTGGTTGATAACGTTCCATGGTAACTAATAAGATAAAAAGATTGCACGAATTAATGGATTGATCTTGAATGGTTCTTAATAAATTGTTTTCCAAAAGTTTTTCTTTTCCCACCTATGTATATAAAACATTTTTGTTCTTCATTATTTTCTGAAAATTTATAGTTTGATCTTCAAAAGCCCCCTTTTCTTTAACGTTTTCTTGTTTTGTATATGTGTAAATCGGTTTTAGGTTTCTAGGATTGCATGTTAATGTAAATAATCAAGTTATAATCTGAAAATATTGTTGTTAATTCATAAATATAGCTTTGGAATTAATCTTTTGCCGAAAATTACTTTGGTGTTTTGTAGGAATTAGTTTGGTGGTTTTTAGAAATTTGTTTTGTGTTTTTTAGGGATTGCTAAAATTTAGGGATTCTCTTGGTGTTTTTTAGGAAAAGTAGTTAGAATTAGTTTTGTCCATGGATTCCTTGTTTGACTTGGATTAGAATTTGTTTCCTACTTGTATTTGGTTTCCTAATTAGTGTATGACTAGTAATCCTTGTTGTATATGGATTTCTAATGTGACTATGAATTGTAAAATGTATATAAGTAGGATTAGGATATCTAAAACTCATTCTAAGTTGTGTTTCTCTCTTTGTCTCGAATTGTATGTGTATATACTTAGATTTTGTTGCTTTCTATTGTTGTTTGCTCTCTAATTCTTTGTTGATTCGAATTTTACGCATGTTTGTACTTGTAAATTCGTGTAAACTTGTATATGTTTTTATAATTTCATGTGAATATATATTATTTGTCCCTTTAATTTTGTGTGTTACATGTTGTACTCTCAATCCCCGGCTTAAACATCCCTGCTTATTCTATACTAACAACTACATTTTGTAGGGTTAAATTGGCACTCATTTCGAGCGTATCAATTTTTGGCACCGTTGTCGGGGATCGAACCCGGGTCACCCGCATGACAGGCAGGAATACTTACCACTATACTACAACAAAGTAAGGTATGATTTTGGTGAGGGATCATAAATTATGATGGAATAGGTGAAGTCTATTTTGTTGATATTAGCTTTAACCCCTTATTAGTACCTTAATCATGTCTCTTAAGGTTGAGGGTGGCTTTTATTAACACTTGAAAAATGTCTTACACTTAGGACTTTTCTTATCTAAGTAAGTATAGCCTATGTGGGATGGTGTCTAGGAAGGGGACAACGTTCATGACAGGTTTTGAATCCAGAAGTGCAATCAAATGTGCCTAAACCACAATGTGGGAGTATCTCATGCCAAAATGGTTTCTACCTCTCGTGCTCGTCCTCCCCCACTTGGCCATTTCAGTAAGGTTGCCTAAAGGATTTGAAAAGAAATTTGTGTGGAGGCAAGGACTTGGGCCGCACGTCCAAAGCATAGTTCATGATGTCTTGTTGAAGTCATATACCTAGACAATTTTCAAAAATAGTTGCCTTGGGTAAGAATGTTGTAAGTCATAACAGAATAGGTGAAAGTTCTTTTATTAATACTTGTCAAGCAACCTCCTTTATCAAGTAGGCGCACCTTAGTAACACAGGGTGTCTAGGTTGATTGGATACAAAAAGTGCTTACAAGAGGACCTAAACCACTATGTGGGAGTAGCCCCACCAAAATCGTTCCTCTACTACCTGGCTCTGTGCCAAAAGAGTTACCAAAAGATAAAGGAGGGGAGACTTGCATTAACATTAGAATCTTTGTTACTTCAACTTCCAAACCTTGACTAAACAACTTCTTATTTAAGTTGGCTACTTCAAAAATTGTAAAAGATTGTAACTAACCACTATAAATTTCGTTGGCCATGTGTATGCTTGTATATATGTGACGTTTTTAATATGTGTACCTTGGTCCACGTCTTGTTTATTCCTTACTAACTTTATTCTTTTATTCCATTTCATATCAATGAATGTCTAGATCATCTGAACCACCCAAGTACCCCAAGACAACCCTCCACATCATCCAGGAATGAATTGAAAAGCTAAAGAAGAACTCGGACATCTTTGTTGTTCAAGTTTCTACACCACTTAAGATTCGTGAGCTCCAAATTGATAGTGAAGGCAATAGAGTAGAGGATGAATCAGAAGCATCCAACACTTCATTTGATCAAACACCTTCACCATCACCACACCAAACGCCACCCAACATCCCTCAAACTTTACTTCTACCACAACCACCACCAATGGCTCTCACCATAAGTCAACTCTCCACATCAATCCGTCATTCCACTAGGTGGCGTTCCCACTTGCATAACCTACCCTGCTGCATCTGAGGGGGCAACAGTTGATTTTGAGTTGAAGTCTGGATTCCTCCATCGTCTTCCTACATTCCATGGACTCTCTATGGAAGATCCCAACCAACACTTAATGGAGTTTCAGTTCATTTGCAATAGCATGAAGCCTCAAGGAGCTGATGAGCAAATATTGAAGTTGAATGCCTTCCCTTTTTCATTGGCTGACAAGGCAAAGTAATGGCTTTATGAGTTGCCAAGTGGACACATTACATCTTGGGAGGACATGATGAAGGCGTTCCTTGAGAAATATTTTCCTACATCTCGCATCATCATGCTTAGGAAGAAGATAAGTGGCATCCAACAAGGACAAGATGAGTCATATGCAGAGTACTATGAAAGGTCCAAGTCTCTCATCACTCAATGTCCTCAACATGGTATGAAGGATGAGACCTTGCTCACTTGCTTTTATGATTGGCTCACAAACTTGGAGCGAGACATGCTTGATGCTGCTTCTGGAGGTTCTTTTGTGGACAAGCAACCAGCTACTGGAATGTTGTTGATTCAAAATAGGGCCTTGAATCAACAACAATATGGAAGCTCTAAGTCCATACACACTCGTGAAAAGGTCCATGAGGTAAGTACTTTAGCTTCATTGGAAGATAAAATTAACAAACTTACTTCTCTTATGTCTCAGGGCATGAAAGGACAAGCAATGGCATGTGGAGTGTGCTCTATGCAAGGGCATGTCTCGGATCAATGCCCTCAAATCATGGATGGAGGCAACTATGATGGTGTCAACGTCCTAGGTTTCCAACAAGGGTACCAACATCCTAGGAATGATCCATTCTCAAACACTTACAACCCTGGATGGAGGGACCACCCTAATTTTTGTTGGAATGACAATGACAACGTCCAAAATGCACCTCAAGGCCTCCAACAACGTCCTTAAGGCTTTTATCAAAAGCCACAAGCTCCTAACCCTACTCCTTTTAATTCGAATTCTAATGCTAATGCTTCTTCTTCTTCTTCTAACGATGAGTTGATTAAGGCACTAACTAAATCTACTCAAGCTTTGATTGCAGGTCAAACTCAACATGGGAACCAAATCAACGCCATATCTACAGATGTAGCTGAGATGAAGAAGCAAATGAGCCAAGTTGTGGAGTTCATGGGTAAGTTTCATGAACAAGGTAAGCTTCCAAGTGGAACCATCCCAAATCCTCACTTTAAGCAAGCCAAAGCCATGACTACAAGGAGTGGAAAGACCCTTGTAGACCCTCCAAAGCCTCCTAAGATGGTTTCAACGTCAACTTTAGAGGAGGAGGATGACCCTGCCATGGCTAAGGACCAAGTGAAGACGTCTTGTTTTGTATATGTGTAAATCGATTTTAGGTTTCTAGGATTGCATGTTAACGTAAATAATCAATTTATAATCTGAAAATATTGTTGTTAATTAGTAAAATATAGATTAGGAATTAATCTTTTGCCGAAAATTACTTTGGTGTTTTGTAGGAATTAGTTTGGTGGTTTTTAGGAATTTGTTTTGTGTTTTTTAGGGATTGCTAAAATTTAGGGATTCTCTTGGTGTTTTTTAGGAAAAGTAGTTAGAATTAGTTTTGTACATGGATTCCTTGTTTGACTTGGATTAGAATTTGTTTCCTACTTGTATTTGGTTTCCTAATTAGTGTATGACTAGCAGTGTTCTAAAAAACGCTCTAGGCGGCCGCCTAGGCGGCTCCTAGGGGCTAGAAGGTGAGTGGCCACCACGATTAGAGGGTAGTCGCCTCAAAAAATTGTTTTTTAAGTTAGTTGAACCCCTAGATGAGCTTGACGGGTACCTAGGCATTCTGGATGGGCATGGCGGCTAGGTGGGTCGGCAAATCCATCTATCTCACCTCAAATATCGACGCCTCTCTCTCTTCAGATCTAGTGGCATTCAAGGCTCTAGGCTGCCAATCTGACTCTAACATCCCTCACTCTCTCTTTCTACTCGAATACTCGGTCACTTTCTTTCTATGTCCCCCGTAAGTTATCTCTTGGTATTGATTTTGTTTATCTGATAAATTGCCGCACTGATGTTCTCTCTCTCTCTTCGTTTCGCACTGATGTTTATCTTGGTGGATTTGGTTTGGATTAAAAGAATGGTGGGAGTGAGTTGTTGAGAATGAGGTATGGGCTTGTGCTAGTGGCAGAGAAGAAATATTGGGACTCTAGAAGAGATGAATACGAAGTTGGTTGATAAAAGAAAAGATCAAATAAAAGAAAGCTTGAATTTTTTGGTTAGTCAAGGAGCCACGTGCTGCTCCATTTTGATAAGCTTAGCTTAACATAAATAATAAAATTATTTTTATTAATCTTGCCAACCATACAGTAATTACTAATTAGCTAGAGTTCTGATATTTTATTTTGGGTTAATTAATGTCTTCCTTATGTTTTTTTTTTAAATCGCAAGTTTATTAATCTTTTTAGAGTTATCTTTCCTGTATGTTACTGCTATGTCAAAGCAAATAGAGTAGTCATTCATGCACTCTTTGCTAATTGGTGCTTGTTAGAATACATAGATTTTGTAGAGAGTGTTGGTATTATTTTAGGATGTTCTCCTTACGTATTCTACAATTTCATTAATCAAGGCTTGAGGGCAGCCGCACCAGCCCCCTTTAAAAAAATATATATATTTTTAAGTCTTTATTTGTTAATTAAATATATATAAAAGCTATAAAATAAAATTAAAATTAAAAAATACAAAACCGCCTAGGCGCTAGTCCCTTGATCACCGCTTGACTAGCGCCTAGCGATTTTTAGAACCTTGATGACTAGTAATCCTTGTTGTATATGGATTCCTAATGTGACTCTATGACTTGTAAAATGTAAATAAGTAGGATTAGGATATCTAAAACTCATTATGTTAATGTTTAGAATGGTGACTCTAATTAACGTTTAGAGAGAGAGTAAGAGAGAGAGAGAGGGAGACACAAGAAGTATAATGGTTCGTCTCTAACTACGTCTACTTAAAAGCTTAACTAGCGTGTTTGGGCCTTGCGGCCCAAAGGGATTACAAGAGATGTAATGGGATGGAGTTTAAGTGGGAGGAGGGGTCCATTTTATAGGTAAGGGAACCCCTCTCATTTACATTTTCTTAGATGTGGGATGCAAAACCCCTATTCTAGTCTTAGAAAGCATGTTGTGGAGGCGTTTTGGCAAGGCCGGGAGGGTGGGTTCCCGGAGAGGTATTGGCTACTTCCGACTACCGTAGCGTAGCTTGGACATCGGGCTACGGGATGCATGTCAATGTTAGGTCCCACCATGGCTTGTGGGCCCCCCTAAGAGGGTGTTACTTATGCTTGGTGAGATAGCAAACTAGCTTGCTAGTAGAGGTATCTACAAGTCCCCGAAGTCCCCAAGTAAGAGAAGCTGCTTGGTTGGGGAGTTATAAACATGATGTCATCAAGCATAAGTAACGTCCGAGAGGCGCCTAGCCCTTACAAGTCCCCGAACTCCGTAAGCAAGAAAGGACTCGTTAACCTGCACAACAAAGACAAAAGCGCGCATATGTAGAATGCTTGTTGTATTGGGCAATGTATGTGAGTTGCGTTGATATGCATTGGCATATACGAATTTACGATGTGCATGACACATGTTGATGTATACATGTGAATGTAGTCGAGTATGATCGTTTATGATGTATAGGCTCAAGAACACTTATGGTTGTGTGAACATATCGTGAATAAGCATATGAATTGCATATGATGCGCGTAGAACTCGCAAGAGGACGAACGAGGTCGAGTTGATGAGGTTACACTCGGTGTAAGTTGCATGAGTGCCGTGAAGGCAAGCATTTGTAATTCGTGAACAATGAATACTCAAACGCTTGTGTTTGTTTGGTTTGCGCTCATATTAATGGAACTCGAAAAGAATTTGATTTGTTGCAAAGGACAAATGGTAGAAGAATTCAATGTTCCATTAATGTGTATTATGTGGAGGGGATGTGAGTGTAAAACTTGGGAATGCCGGAAGGCAAGAGCATGAAAGCTCAGGGGTGCCGGGAAGGCATGAACGGAAAGCTCAGGGTTGCCCGGGAAGGCGTGAGCAGGAAGCTCGGGAGTGCCGGGAAGGCGTGAGCGGAAAGCTTGGGTGTGCCTAGAAGGCATGAGTGGAAAGCTCGGGGTTGCCAGGAAGGCATGAGCTGAGAGCTCGGGGTTGCCGGGAAGTCATGAAAGGAGACCTCGTGACGGAGAAGCTCGGGGGTGCCGGGACGGCTTGAGCTTTAGAGCTCGTGAGAGGGAATCTCAGGGGGGGGGGGGGGTTCGGGGGTGCCAGGAAGGCATGAGCCGAAGCTCGGGGTTGCCGCGAAGGCGTGAGCGTCCGGTCCCTTTACTCTTTCCCAGAGGAGAAAAACTTGACCATAATGCCGCATAGCAGTCATTGTCATTATGAGGTGTTGGCTTGCCGCATGGCAGTTGGTCATAGACCATAGACTCATGGAGTCTAGACCCGTTTAGGGACTCTTTACCGTGGGGAAAGTTTGACAAAATATGGTGCCCGGAGGCTAGCCAATATATTTACATAGTACATGTGAATATTTGTTAATTGTATGGGCAACAAAATAGCGAGTGATATTTATGTGGATCTTATGACCATGTAACATGAACAATAGATAGTGGCAAGTGTGATAGGTGTCCAAATAAAATTTTGGGAGTAGCTCTCGATGAAAGCTATGAAGCATTGTGAACTTAGAACTTAACTAAAGCATGTTGGATATGTTTGAGCGAGTTAGGTTGTGTTCGAGCAAGTTGGGTGTAGTTGAGCAGATAGGCGTTTTGCGAACATACGGGGCGTGGCCCAATCAAGTTGTGGGCATACTCGATACCCAAGCGAGTAGTAACCGTTTGCAAGTGTTTATCCGAGCATGTTTAATTAAGTCATAAGTATCACAAGATTCTAGATGTGGCATAGCTTGTTTAAGTGAGTATCACATTAAATTGATTTAAGCATGACATGTGTATAGCATGTACTTGTAGTAAGGTTGCTAATAACATTTTTGCGTTTTGTAAACATGCTTAAGGATCATTGAGATATAAAGCACGGCATAGGCATGGCAATAACTCTAGTTGTGGGAGCGTAAAAGATAAGATATAGTTACTTATCTTATGCCGATTTGGAGCGAGTTGGAGTTGGGATTGATATAAGTATCCAAATCATGTTGGATTTGTCCAAGAATGACACTCCATTGCTCCGACGAAGCACCTTAGTAGAAGGGTGATGATTTCGCTAATTTGAAAATGTGATTGGTGATTATGTCCCCTTGAAATGAAAATAGGTGATTAGTACATGGGTATGTAAATCAACACTAATAGCTTATGTATATACTTTGATAAGATTTGAAGCAAAGTGTATAAGCAAGGTAGTATTTAATGACATGTGTGTTTGTATGTTTCAATCTTGAATTTCAAATTTAGCAAAATAAGTCATATGTGTAGTAGGCGCTGGAGCCTTTATAGACATATACCAATATAAACAAAAACTTGCATGTGTAGCGAAGTGGCTAAGTAGCCAGTACTTCTGGTAGCCTAGATTATTTATTAGGCACATTTGCATGTATACCACCAGCATAAGAGTATGTAATACTGCAATGAATCATCAATGATAAGTTACATTTACACAGAGCCCAGTAAAACTGACGGTGGGTGCATGTAATACTGAAGCTAATCATGCCTGCATTTGAGAGATGTGTCAAGGCATGCAGCAAGTGATTAATTGGATAGCTATGGACATATGTCCTATGGACTAAGAATTATGTGGGCTAAGTAATTGGGCACGTGGCCAGTAGACATGCCTAGCATGCATAAATGTATAGGGTGTAAGGCAAACCATGTGTGGAGAGGTGAGCTGCACGCACATACCAATAGGCAAACAGGTCAACAGGTGTAATCAAGTTATAGTTTATAATAATATTAAATTATACATGACATGTGGTTCTTTGATAATAGCCCAGTGAACATATATATGCGTGCCTATGGAGGTGAGCGAAAAGTAAAGCTTAGCTTTGTTCCTGATAATAGCAGATGGCTTGCTACTGGAGCAGTGTCCGCAAGATTTCATTCTTTTGGAAGATTGCAGTGAAAGTGCAAGTTGTGATGTCCGGAGAGAATTGACAAGAGATGACCGCCAAGGAGCTCGATTGGACAAAGATTTTTGTACCTAGATTGAGATTTTTGTACGCCAAGAATCTGTGTTCATTGGATGGATGGTAGGTA
The DNA here is from genome assembly GCF_002994745.2 of Rosa chinensis. Taxonomy (NCBI): domain Eukaryota; kingdom Viridiplantae; phylum Streptophyta; class Magnoliopsida; order Rosales; family Rosaceae; genus Rosa; species Rosa chinensis. The sequence goes on along the minus strand of NC_037093.1, from coordinate 35,846,848 downwards.
CCCTCGACCAAAAACGCTGAATCCTTGGCGGAGGGAAGAACTGGAGCTAGGCTGTGTTGCTTAACGGAGAAGATCGCTAAAGCCTAGCGGATGGTGGGTGTCGGCCATCAATCCGTATTTCTAGGTGTGAAGAGAAGATCTAGCGGTGATTGGCTATTGGAGTGTGGCCAGTGGAACTTGGTCAGCGGAGGAGGCCAACAGAGCTTGGTCAGCGGAGGTGGCCAGCGGTGGCTGCCCAGCGGTTTCCAGCTGCAGAGCGGAGCTTTGAGCTGGCGGTGGGCTTAGCTGTAGCGGCTGTAGGAGCTTTCTTAGCAGAGTGCTGCATAATGGGAGTTGTTGCTATTGTGCACTTTTCCTAGCGGTGTTTGCCCGACAGAGGCTTGCTTGGTGGTGCCATCTTTGGCAGAGGTGGTACTGGCCCGACAGAGGCTTGCTTGGAGGTGCCATTTTTGGTAGGCTGTTGGCGGATAAGACATTGACTCTGGGTACCCGTTAGGAGGTAGTGAATCTAGCGGAGTGGTGGCTAGTGGTGATGTTCGAATGGAAGCTGCTCAGCGGAGGCTGCTCACTTGCTCAGCGGAGATGCCAAGCGACGAAGCTGCTCAGCGGAAGAAGTTTGCCTTTGATGGTTGTTAGCGGGAGAAATTTGCCGCTGATGAGGCTGGGTGTAACAAGAGAGAAAGCAGATTGCCCAAAGTAGATCTTTGGGTGTCCAGAGAATTTTTTTTTTCTTTTCTTTTCTTTTGAGTGTACGGCGTTGACCATTTTTTGGTTGGCTTTGACCGACCCTTAAGTTGGTGTTGACCTAATTTTTACTTGAAACCTTGCAAGCACGTCAAGGATGAGATTACTTGTTGTTAATCAACGTTGGACACAAGTTGCCGCTACGAAGGTTGTTCAAAGTTGGCACAAGTTGCCACTTATACTTGGAGCTAATGATGATCTAAGAAGATTGATTGTTTATCAAAGATCAGTGCTCAGTGAGCAACTAGATTAGATAACTCTAAGAAAAAGAGAAAAGAAAAATATTTCTTTGAGCTCCGTTAAGCTGACTTAACGCATGGTAAGTGACGAAACCATTGTATCGGCTTCCCACAGACGACACCAATTTTAATCTTTAGAATCGGTGACTCTGATTAACCTTTAGAGAGAGAGTGAGAGAGAGAGAGAGGGAGACACAAGAAGTATAGTGGTTCATCTCCCGCCTTAGCGGGATACTACGTCCACTTAAAAGCTTAACTAGCGTGTTTTGGCCTTGCCCAAAGGGAATACAAGAGCTGTAATGGGATGGAGTTTAAGTGGGAGGAGGGGTCCCTTTTATAGGTAAGGGAATCCCTCTCATTTACATTTTCTTAGATGTGGGATGCAAAACCCCTAATCTAGTCTTAGAAAGCATGTTGTGGAGGCGTTTTGCCAAGGCCGGGAAGGTGGATTCCCGGCTAGGTATTGGCCGCATCCGACTACCGTGGTGTAGCTTGGACATTGGGCTACGGGATGCATGTCGCGGTGGGTCCCACCATGGCTAAGAGAGTGTTACTTATGCTTGGTGAGATAGCAAACTAGCTTGCTAGTAGAGGTGTCTACACATTCTAAGTTGTATTTCTCTCTTTGTCTGGAATTGTATGTGTATATACGTACTTAGATTTCATTGCTTTCTATTGTTGTTTGCTCTCTAATTTCGTGCTACATGTATGTCTTGTTCTCTAATTCTTTGTTGTTTTGAATTTTACGCATGTTTGTACTTGTAAATTCGTGTAAACTTGTATATGTTTTTATAATTTCATGTGAATATGTATTCTTTGTCTCTTTAATTTCGTGTGTTACATGTTGTACCCTCAATTCCCAACTTGAACGATCCCTGCTTATTCTATACTAACAACTACATTTTACAGGGTTAAATTGGCACTCATTTCGAGCGTATTAATGATTGTCATGTAAAGCTTGTGTAGGAATATCTGTATAATGAATCGTTGAAATCAGTGTGATGAATCTTGTGATGATTGCCATGTAAATCTTGTGTAGGAATATTTGTGTAATGAATCGCTGACATCAGTGTGATGAATCTTTGTGATGATTGCTATCTGTGTATGACCGGCGAAATTTCTGTGATGACCAGCTAGCTAATTTCTATCTGTGTGATGACTGGCAAAAATCTGTGTGATGATCAGTCGGACATTGCTATCTGTGTGATGACCTGCGAAATCTGTGTGATGATCAGTAGGATGATGGCTATCTGTGTGATGACCGGCAAGAATCTATGTGATGATCAGTCGGACATTGCTATCTGTGTGATGACCCGCGAAATCTGTGTGATGATCAGTAGGATGATGGCTATCTGTGTGATGACGGTGGAATCTGTGCGATGATCTGTGTGATGACTGCTCAGTAGAGGAGTTGAATTGTTATTAAGTTAACAATGATCGAGAAGACTGCTGTGATGGTCGGGGCTACCTACGGACGTCAGAGTGTGGGGTTACGATGACTACTATGACTTGAATTGCTTGACTTAATGTGATCTCCTGAACTAAACTATATGCAGGGGTTACTATGAATTGTTTTGCTTGTTTTGAATTGTGATTGCCTTGTTTTTTTCTTGATTTATTGATTGATGGTTTGATTTATCTTAAGAGCCATAATGGTGATGAATTGTACTATGTGGTGAGGATAGGTAGGTGATTCATTGATTTTCACTTTTGATATCATGTTGATGACAAAAGCTTCTAGTGGAGAGGGGAATGAGTGTGATTTCGGACTTCGCCATAGTGCGTTAAAATGGCATGCTAGTAGCATTACGATAGGAAGCCAATTTTGTGACTTTACCATTGTTAAGACTTCCGCTTGTAGTAAGCTTTGAGGATCATTTACTTATTATTTTGTTGCAGCAATTTAATTTGTAAACTTGTGTAATATATGGCTCTGTGGAGCAAGTATGTATTGATTAGTGGGTTCAGGACATCAGTATGTACTTGGTTTAAAAAGAAAAAGTTTTTCAGGTATTTTGTATTGATGGCTAAACCATTGCGCATGTATAATTATGAGATTATATATCAATTTTTACTTGTGTTAAAAATCAGGAGCGTGACTGAGAGAGAAGTAGAAAAAATAATATAAAAAAAGAGAGAAGAATAAAAAAAAAAAAAAAAAGAGGAAGTGAGGGGTAAAATAGTCATTTTAGATCAAATTGTGTAAAATTTGAATGTTTGAGGAGTTATTTGTTAAAATTAAGATAACAGGACTGAACTGTCGACGCTCTAATAGTTCAGGGGGGACCAATAATTTCCTTATTTTTTAATGACTATGTATCAATTAAGGGTTTTGTTGTGCAGATGACATGTTATAATTGGTATGTGATATGGCTGAAATAGCCTCACAATTTAACGCTGCAAAATGTAATTCTCAGTATAGGATAAGTAAGGATTGTAAGGTACACCTACACAAAAAGGTCAATTAACAAATAAAAGAATAAAAATAGGGGTTTTAAAATTTGGTTCCTAATCTACTTAAAATAAAAATGAAACAAATAAACTATATACAATGATCGACTTCCCTAACCTAGACCAATACCACTCGGAAATTACTAATTGTAAAAACAGAAAATCCATTTCAACATGCTATAAAAACGTGCCCATCTTAAATGCCTAGATAAGAGCCCAAATGAAAAGCCTTAGCGGATCAATCCATTTATTTAATTCGTTCTAATGTAGGTTTGGATTGGAAAAGTCCTTACCAAGCCCAATATTACTAATTTTTAAAAACACTTAGCGTAATTCTCTTAACTAGTAGTATATCTAACTCTCGAATCAACTCACACGTGCAAATTAATCATTACACATAGAATTTAACATGTAATTTTCAGAATCGTTTAACCATTGAACATGGTTTTTACCATTTTTTAGAACTAATTGCTACTTGTTTAACTTAGCCCTTAACAAATAACAATTACTCTTGGAAAATTAAGCAAACACACAAGAATTCTCACCGTTATTCTAGCATGCAAACTTATTAACCTAACTCTGAAAATTACCTAAACACGTAAAAGGGCACAAGATTGTAACATGCATCATAAAAGAATTCTCAAAATTAACTCAATAATAAACTGAAGATCTCAAAAATATTAATCAAAATATTCTGAAAATTTCATGTCTCCAATTACACAACTCGCAAATCCAAACACACAAAACCGAAACAAAAATTGTAAGTAGAGTCATAGTTACACTTTGAAGCGTTTTCTTTAGCGGCTTGGCAACAAGTTGATGAACTCGTCTCTGCTATGGTGGTGGAGCGTCCTTGACTTTGCTCCTAAGAGCTTTGTAGATTGATAGAAGGATGGTGGTCACGGTCTTGTAGGTGATGGAAGTTTGAGGAGTGAATTGGGCAGAGTCTTAGAATAATTTTTGGCCAGGAAGTGATAGGCAAGGAAGTGATAGGCCAGGAAGTGATGATAATTCTGGTCTGGATGTTGCCTATTTATAGGGGAGTATTGGTTGGCTTTTATCGATCATACCCTTCATCATTTGGACGGATGGGATTGCATCATAATTTCTTTAATTTCTTAATTGAAACATCTCCTATATGGCCTTAATTCCTCTCATAATGGGGTCTTTTAACAAGCTTAAATGTCTTTCTCTTATTTATTTTCCAGTTGAAACATCTTTCTCCTTTATTCCCCAACTGAAAAACGTCTTTCTCCTTTATTTCCCTTCTTCATTGCTTGGTCAAACGTCTTAAATGCTTTATTTTCTGATTCCATCATTGCTGTTACCAAGAGTTCCACCAGACAAGGTTTCCTACAATAAGGAGGAGAATATCAGAATGTTTTAGAGAAAATAATGAGAATTAAGATGTAAAAACTGCAAAAACATCGACAGTGAGGAATCCTGATCCAGCCAGGATTTTTCATGAATTTTTCTTTTTCCATCTATTTCACGCCAAACACTCAACAAGACTCTCAAAATGACTTAATGACTCAAAGCACGAAACTAATTAAGAGAGAAACAAGGCTAAAATGGGGCACATACTCAATAATATCGTCGCATTTTGTGCTCCTATTAGTATGATTTTTATGCCAAATTAATTGTAAAACAACATTAACTCTCAATTAATTGACTCATAAATTATTAATATTGTTATGAGTAAATTCGGTATGTGAAAAAGTAGAAGTTGACTCATTATGCTAATATAGGAAAGTAAGTTGATATGGATGCCTAATCATTGGACCACAATTAACAAAAACTTTCATCCAGATTACATTCAAAATAAGTCATCGTTTTTTAACTTAAAACTAATTAACTTACTGAATAAGTGGCTCATCAAGGAGTTTCCCACTACTTTTCTTTGATTAATCATTGGTTTACTTGATCATCCCCGATTGTTTTGGCCTTTTCAGTTCCATATTTTAGTTTAACCACTGGTGATTAAGAGTATTAATACTCAAACCCATAAAAAGTCACCACCCACTTTAACCTAGAGAAGAGTATAAAGCAATATTGCTTGATTTGATTTAGACATTCTCATAATCATGAAAGTTTTCTTTGAAGAACAGATAGACCGAAGGGAAAACAACAGTTGAATAATAGTGAATAAGACGTGAGAAATCTCATTTACAGACTTAGAGTTAGCGATAATTTAGAATAATAGCATCAGAATGTATTAATTTAAATTAACCATTGAATCATCAAGCGAATTGAGAGTTATGTAATTTATATACCTTACACAATCTCACTTTAGAAGAACTGAATCCAGTCTGAATTATGTGTTAACTCGTAGCCGTAGGCATGAGCCAAAGAGCACTCCCTTTTTCTATTCTTACTTTTTGTATTTGATCTTTTGTTTTTGTTTTTTTGGTGAACATGTTTTCTCATAACAAAAGGCAAAACGAGAGTTAAGACTTAAGACTAAGTCAAAGGGGAGGAGCACCGATAAAATAGGACAGAACTAGGGTTGGAGAGAGTTAGCGAAAGTTGTCAACCTGTTCGGCGGCGCCCCCGTGTCGGCCGGGGCTCCCTGCTTCATCGACGAGTGGAGGGTGTTGCCGAATGGGGTCTTGTGATCTCAGGGGTCCTGATCTGTTCTTCGATCTGCTGGTCAAGGCTGGGTATCCTTCTTCGTTTCTCTCAGGTGGCGTTATCGGTGTGGAGGATGGATGGGTGGTGGCCGGTGTAGAGAAAGTGGTCAGAGGCCAGATCATGGCGGCGGTATACCATGGATCGTATGGCGCTGGCTTCTAATCTACGGTGGGTCGCTAGACGGAGGTGGCAGCTGCGGTGGATCTGGGCTTTCAAGTTGTTGGGCATGGCGGCGGCAAGGCACGGTGAGTCTTTCATCGAGATCTTGGTGATTGATTTGGTGTGGTTTGTTGTATGGTTCAGGCACCTTCGACTTGGGGAGCTCGAAGACATGGGGCTGTGGTGGTGGTCTGCTGGTGGGTCACCTGATGACAAGGGTGAGGAGTACTGTGGCGGCGACTATTTTCTTTTGGTTAGAGTCTTGTTTTTATTTAGGTTGTTGGTTAGGTTACTTTGGTCAATAGTTGGTCCCTACTCGTTTGAGCTAGGGTTAGGTCAAATTGAGGTGCCATGGATGTGGTGTCTTTCTTGGGGCCGAGTTGGTTTAATTTCGATTTTATCTTATGGTCAAGGTGCTAACAAGCGATCCTTGCACGTGGTCTGGTTTCATTGGGACGCGGTGTGGAAGAGGGCGCTGGTTTCTTTGGCGGTTGTCCATAGGGTGTTATCGAGTTTCTCGGGGTTATTTGTAGCCTGTGAGGTTGGGTGAAATAGGTGGTTAGGGGTTGGGCTCTTTTGGCTCATGAATGTCATTCTTGATGACGGACCCGTAACTAGTTCGGTTTTGGAGGAGAGTGGGGAGTTCATGTACACCACCAGTCATTCCCATATTATGTAAATTTGGTTAATTTCAATAAAGGATTCTTACTCTAAAAAAAAATAATAACAAAAGGAAAACATAAAACTAAGACCAATAAATTGGCAAATCATGCACTAGTACAGTACTGGTGAAATAATCAAAGTAGAAATAGAGAAAGACTTGCGTGGGGCACCCGCACCGCTACGTGGTGCGGCAGACCAATTATTGTCTAGTAGAGGCGTTTTTTGAGTGTTGTATATTTAGGGAGCAGGGACAGTGTTAGAAAAGAAGAAATTTTTTTTTTTTCTAATTGGATGACCTTAAAACCATGCGGTGGGGAAACCCCACCTAAGAATTTCTCGTATAAACATTAGCATAATTACCCAAGATAAGCATGCCACGCAAATCATAATACACAAAGCCCCACAGAGTACAAAGCACCAACATCAATTAACATAAAGCAGAAGTGACTCCACCACTTCAATTAAAGTTCGGTTGCATTGCTGAGTTTGCATATCCCACCATCAATTTGACTAGACAGCCATACAACTATAGAAAGCATGCATGGCCTCTTTGCACCATCCCTAGCCATAGACATTGGACCTGCGCAAATTTGCAATAGTATCTTCATATCATTCTAGCTATGATAGTCATAGACAAACTAAATTAAGGGTCCCAGATTCTTCCACCCATGACTCAACTAGTTGTATTATGTCCCCATCCAACCATGTGAACCATCAATTTGGATCAATGGCATATCCAACAGCCGTGGTGACCCTCATGATAAAGCATGCACCCTTCCAACATCGCACATGGCCTAGCTGCAACCACACTCAATCATTCCATCACCACCCCTCATTTTTCTTCTCTACTTGTATAAATACCATGAGGCTTTGAGGGAGGGGTTTCCTATACCGGCAAAGAGAGAAGCTTGGTGATCATCTATGGAGAAGAGCAAGTCATTCCCTGAATACAGCTCGGCTTACTCCGGCGAGTTCGGGTTCCGGGAGCGGTCCAACTCGTACAACTTCAACGGGCCAACCCAGAAGGGAAGCGGGTTTGCAACGTCCGGCGATCCGGAGCTCCGGAGGAAGAAGAGAGTTGCTTCTTACAACGTGTTTACCACGGAAGGTAAGCTCAAGACGAGTCTTAAAAACAGCTTCAAGTGGATCAAGAACAGGTTCACCGATGTTCGTTACGATGTATGAAATATGTCGTAAATCAGATATATATGTAGTTTAGTTATGAGAGTTGTATCCCATGATTTTGATCTCGAAACCTTTGTTGTACTCACTTCTGGATCCCTAGCTATGGTCCCTGGCCTGTTGATTGTATACACTTTCTGTGTCATGGTTATGTACGTTTGGTAACCGAGTCGAAAGATTCCACAGAAGAGCTGATCGAGGATGCAAGATGTCGACAATTATGGAGTTTATACTAATTTCCTCTGCAATTAGATGCATAAAGTCTTAATTTGTCTTCACGCTCTTAACCTATTCATATATAATATAATTTGTCATTTTAACACAAATATTTTAGGAGAATCGATTTCACCCTCTCTGTCTTGCGATCTATCCATACTCATTTTCCCATCTTTTGTTTGATATTTATATAAATATTCAAAATTAAAAAACTCAAAATTAAAAATGTGAATTTAAAAATGAAAAGTTTGTATCTCATTACTCTTATTTTAATGTCCGTTTCTTTGCTTCTTATTTGCGCGACCATTGAATGAGAAAAATATAGGTCGAGGGGCCTAATGACCTTTAAATAAAAACACCAAGGGGGCTTTGGATACATTATGCACCTAATAAGTCACCTTCCAGTAGCGGAAAAGACATCATGAAGAGGATAAAGTTTTTCCCTTTTTATATGCACAAAGAAAGTAGAAGTTCAAAACAAGAGGACAACCCGTGTAATTCCAAGCAGTTCAATTCAGGTACGTCCTTCTATCTAGATTGACGCATCTAGGTTCGGTCAATCACACAGTGACCTAATTCCGCAATCTGAGATTTTAAGGACCAAGAAGAACTAGTGAAATTGGGGATTTGAGAAAGAAAAAGCTACCTGTCAATTGTGTGCCACACGTCATTTCATGTGAAAATTTTGCTGTTTATTTTATTTAGGATTAATTTCATTTTTCCTCTTTGATTCATACGCCTTCAATTATTTATGTGTTTTTTTTTTTTTGAAAGATTTAATTGTTTATGTTGTTGTACTTTTAACTTTATGTATGCCTATATACATCAATTTGAATTGAAAGATAAGCTAAGGACTTGACACCACCACCACCCTCCTTGTTTTAGATTTGTGAGTAAGCCAACATTTTTTTTTTGAGAGGTGTAAGAGCATCTCTAACAGTAAAAACTATTTTTTTAGCTAAATCATCTAAAAGTTAAATTTAGGTAGTAAATTTCTAGCTTTTCCTCCAGTAGTGTTAGCTAAACTAAAAAAATTGAACGTGGAGTGTTTAGCTTTTTATTATTTTCTCTCTCCTCCCTAGCTAAATTTAGCTAGAGATTTTAGCAAAAGCCAAATTTGACTTTCATATAGCTATTCTGCTGGAGTGCTAAACTATCTCAAATTAGCCAAATTTATAACTTTTTGTTGAAATAGCTAGTCAGTTGGAGATGCCTTAAGACAACATCTTAACTACAAAACCGAAGAGAAATCTAAAGCTTTGAAGTATCCAATATATATATATATATATATATATATATATATATATATATATAAGAAAAAAATATATTAGAAGCTAAGGCCATCTCCAACCCAAAAGGCTAAAAATAGCCCTGGAGCTAAATTTTAGCCATAAATTTTGTATTATTCATTTATCTGACATTAACCGTCTCTAACCCGTCAAAGCTAAATTATAACCCTAAAATATATTTTAACATTTTGGATTAGTTATATATATATACACAAACCAACGGCTAAAAAAATTATATACAAACCAAAGGGCTCCTCCAAGGGCTAAAAATGCCTCTTTAACCTTACCTTTGACCCTAAAAAATAGCACTTTACCCCTTAGCCTCATGGGTTGGAGAAAGAAAGGGCTCTTTTTTGGCCCTTTGGCACTTTAAACAATTGGGTTGGAGAAGGCCTAAAGCCATGAGGGGAGCCACCACCAAATTGGTCAAAACTAGAAGCTAACAATACATATAAAGGAAGATCACTATCCCAACATCTAGACTTAGCTACCGAATAGTCTAGATTCGCCAAAATATCTACTGTGAAATTACCACTATTCAAACATCTAGATCTAGCTACCGAATAGTCTAGATTCGCCAAAATATCTACTGTGAAATTACCACTATTCAAACATCTAGATCTAGCTACCGAATAGTCTATATTCGCCAAAACATATGCCGTGAAATTTGCTTCACTAACGACATAAGTAAAAGAAATAAAAAATTCTTAGGTGGAGAATATCACGAATATCATGTGATGTTGCAAATGCTATTAACACAACCTATGGTGAGCTTTGAATCACCTTCCTCCAAAACATGCTCGAGACATTTCTCCTTGGCTTTTATCAGAGTTTCTTTTCAAGGCTAGGCCTTCTGTAAGCGGAACAGAGTCAACAGACACAGTCCCCACATTTCTAACACTTGCAACCAAGTAACGGACTATGTGCGTTATGGCAGCATTAGCATATACTTTTTAACCAAGTTTATGTTCTGTCTGTTTAAATGGTGTCGTGCTCACATGTGGATACAAATCTCTGATGCTTGTTTCCTATTTAGGCCTCATACTTGGGTTAGCCTGTAAGCCATAAGAAGCCAATTGCTTGCTGCATCCATGTTTTGTTGTTTTGCTCAAGCATAAAATGAGTTCCTGGATTCTGAAGCTAGGGTTTCCATGTCCAAAGATGTCAACAGGAAACACTTCATTTCATTTAGGAGAATTAGTGAGAGGCTTTTCAGCGAAAAATTTCTCAGAACTGAATAAGAATTAACTGACTCAGGATCATTGCAATAATGATAAATAAATCAAACCCCCTACATTTCTATAAACTCAATCAAGCTCCTTGAACAAGAAATGGAAACTTGGCCTTGTTTTTCTTTTCCTTCCTTATCTGCCTCACTAAAACCAACAACATATTGTATTTAGACAAGTAGTTACAAACCATGGCATTATACATGATACCAAATTTATGATTGTCCATATTGGTCAATACTCAGTAGAGGAAAAAAGAATAGAACAAGAACCTCAAGGAAAAGCAAATGGAAACGACAGGGGATATGCATGTCTGCATGGTCATCTTGTGTGGCTTAATCATCAACGGCATATAGTTCTATATCTCCCTTTGAGTTGGTTTTCTAAATTCTCTGGTGGATAGAGACCGGTTAATCAAATTCGACCTGTACATGTCACTGTCGTCCTTATAATTGGCGATGCGTGCTTTAGAGTTGGGTAATGGAGGTAGGTTCTTGACATTCTTAGGGGACACTTTCTGGTTGGAAGATTTAACTGGGGAAAGCGAGAAGATTGGGCTTTCTTTCCGGCTAGTTTGGTTTACACTAGAGGATGTACTACTAGAAGCACTACCGGGCTCTTCATTTTCAACATTTGGCTCAGCAGTTTTCTCCAGCTCCTGCACCACAAGTACATATAACATTATATTCGTCACCCAAAAATATTGTAACAAAAAAATAACTAAACCAAAGACATTTTGTTTGAAAAGAAACAAAATCCAAAGAGATACTGCAGAACCAAGTAAATACCTAGTTTTGATTTTTCAGTGTTAATAAAAATCATCTCTATGTTTCCTTCCAAAATAAGGTACACCTTATAGTATCATAGGGTGGAGAGAGTGCTACAGAACCCTCCCCACCCCCAACGCATCACCGTCTATTCTCTTTCCCTCCTCTTACATTTAAGTTTATGACTACTCTCAGTTAACAATAAAGATTGTAGATGCGCCTTACAGAAGATATAACATGAGGGTAGAACACAGAAGGGGTGGGGAGGGCTTTAAAGGCTTAAACCAAAGACTTAAAATTTACCTGTTTGGAAGATGCAACATCTTGTCTGCGGTTCTCACGTTGTTTTCTAGACCGTTGTTTTACTCTAGAGTTCCTGAACCTGTTTAAATAAGAAAAATAACCAGATAGCTTAAACATTAAATTAGACACTAAACCATCCCATTAGGTAGTCATTTTATAATTAAGGAGTATACAAATTTACCATATATTCCTAAAGAAACTGATAAGTACTTTACAAGGTACTACATGATTCCAGTGCCTCATCAATTTATTTAGTAACATCAAGTTAACCCTTTCTTACATAGGTTGAACCACTTTGGTCCCTATTGGTTAATTCATATGCTATTGAGGCATATGCAAAGATATATAATAGTTATCATCTAAAACTTTCCTTTGACAAAGAAGCCACTTCAACAAATGTTTGGAGCATAATTTCCTTCAATAAGGACGCTGATTTGAGACAGATATTACTACTTTGAATGTACAGAAAAAAAATATAAAATAAAATTAAAAAGGGTGTGTGTGTGTGTCTGGCTGTTGCTCTCCACATTTATAGCAAACAGAATCCATAATTGTTAAATAAATCCCAAATCATGGACTCCATAGTCTTGCATAACGAGAGATTATTCAGAGCACCGCCATGCACTTGCACCAACATAAATCAATCTAACGATTGCATTAAATACACTTTTTGTTTATTAAAAATAAAGTTGATAATAAATATCAAGGGTTGAGATTATTTTATAAGGGTTGGGTTACTTACACCGTCGGTGCATAGAATAATTTCCATTATTACAAAAGCAATTAGAAGGAAAGTTGGAGTTGATATTGCAGCCGAGTTAGCGAGAATGAACCACTTAAGAGGATGCATGTCATAGTGTTAGATATGTTGATTACCTAAGTAAGGAAAAGTATCAACTTACTTTCTCTGCTCATTAGCTAGTTTCAATTCTTCCTCCTCATTGTAGATTACAGGTAGACCAGAAAGGTCACATGCCAAGGGGCTTGTAAAAAAGAACTGCAAGGAGAACATAACAATGATATTCAGAGAGGAAATCACATGTAGACTTGAAATGCAAAAATATGACACTAGCACAAAGTAAAGTTCACCATATTTGGCATTCATGACAATGAATTTAGGAAGATAGTACTGAATACGACCAAGCGAAGATTAGAAATAAATCAACAACCTGAGTTGTTCCCTGACCTTAAACACGCGCGCAGAGCATAGTGGAAGAGATACAGATCATTTGAAATGGTGAGAGTAAGAAGAGGGAGTAATTCAAAGTCGTAATCCACTAGCAAGATAAAGGAGCCTATCTTGTGATGTAGCTTAGATGTCAGCCAGTAAGACCTAGATTATATATGGCATATAGGTAACTAATACCACACATTTCCAAAAGTTTATAGACAATGGGAAAAAGAAGTCACTTTAAACTAAAACATCAAAAAAAAAAAAATTTCTATAAAATGGAAGACATGTGCCATATGATAAAGTCTCATTTGGGGGTACCATTAGCACAATCTTTTTTTAGGGCAACTCCAACCATAAAATCTCATTTGGGGAATTGGGGGTGCTATCTTCATTTTAGCACCTCCTTCTTACACTATTCATATAATACCAAATTCTCATCTCCAACCATAAAGTACTATATGGGGGTGTCATTTTCACTAGTTTTGATTAAAATATAATATGAGTATAATGTTTATCAATATTATATCAAAAACATGTTAATTGATTTAATTGAAAATGTGTGGCCTCAAGCTACTGTTCATGGTCCTGGTTCTGGAAAAGTCACAAATTTGAGACTTGGTTTGAGACCGAGTCCTATATTTTTGAGACCAACTCCCCCTAAAATGAATTGTTGGAGAGCCTAAGCCTCATTTAGATCTTAAATATGGGACAGAACCCCCATGGTTGGAGTTGCCCTAAGCCAAAGAGAAAAAGCTAACCTTAGAGAGATGCTTTTCCAATAATTTAGTTGTTCACAAAAATATAAAATATGGAGAGTAATTTTTCTATTGATGATGTAGATGAATATAAGTATGCTAAACTTCTGCATGAGGTATACCGAACTTGCAATGCTGAACACAGCGGATTAAATTTTACGTGTTTGTAACTCCTCAAACATGTCAGCAAGAAGAAAATACTTAGAGCATTAAAAAAAAAATCAATACAACAAGAAAATAAAAATAATTAAAAAAAAACATGGGAGAAACGTACATAACATGATACATACTCAAGAATACAATAGAAGGTGCAAAAACATTGGTGGCAATCAAAAGGGTGTTAAAGTTAGTGCAGAAGATAGAGTTGGAATATAAACATTTTAAAGAGTAACCTTTCACTTTCTACGTACTTCATTTTTGAGACCTAGAGCTGCACTGCCTCGATAGGCAGGATCTAAAGCAAGAAGAGTGCCCAACAGACCCAAGGAAGATGAAGGTAAATCCTTAAGAGCTTCCTGAAGACTGGGTTTGTATGAACGTGGAGGTCGAAAAGTTGTAGAAAGCTTCAGTTTTTTCCAGTATTCCTCAGATGGTGTGCCACAAAGCTTAAAAATCCTATGAAGTTGCTCAACCTGAAAGAAAAATAAAATGTACTACTAAGATAAATTCAATCCCTGCAATCTATCTCTCTTAAACCACACCACACACTTGCACATTGAATTACCTCTGTTCTGCCAGGCATAAGTGGCCTCCCTGTAAACATTTCAGCCATGACGCATCCAGCGCTCCAAAGATCAATTCCAACTCCATAATCTGTAGAACCCAACAGCAGCTCGGGAGCTCTGTACCAAAGTGTCACAACTCGGTTGGTAAGAGGATGTTTGGGCTTTGGGGAATAATAATTCGCAAGCCCAAAATCGCCAATTTTTAGAACCCCATTTTTATCCATCAACAAGTTCGACCCTTTAATGTCTCGATGCAAAATTCCACGATCATGGCAGTGCTGCAGACCTGAAAGCAGTTGATGCATATAGCACTTGACCTGTATCATTAATTCAGATATGAAAGTGAGAGTTTATAAACGAATCAAGAATCCAAATTCAAAAGCCATAAAGTTTGGATAAAACTAAAACCTGTGGTTCAGTAAGCCCTGCGGCTTTGGAAATAACTTTTGCCAAATCTGAGTGCATGAAATCAAAGACAAGATAAATGCTATATTGCATTCTTGAAGTGGCCAATCCTTCAAGCTTAAGCACATTGGGATGATCCAATTTCCTTAATACCATAATCTCTCTTGCCATAAATTTAACACTCTCAGGTTCTGATGTATCAAAACGGACCTTCTTCAAGGCAACAATTTTTCCAGTGTCCCTGTCTCGAGCCTTGTAAACATTGCTGTAGGTTCCTTCGCCCACCTACAATACCAAAAGTTTAATAAAAAATAAAAAAATTGAAGTCTTAATGCAAGTCGCCTCCCAATAATGATATATCAGACCAAAACACCTAAGCCTGTATCATGCCAAGTTTAGTGGGAAAAGCAGCAAACTCAAGATTCTATATTTAAAATTGCTACTTAGTTGGAGACCTAGAAAACAAATACATTGAAAGACTCATATTGAAATTAGTCACCTAAACCCGTTGATTTGAATTCTCAGTTTTGAAGCTCCAAAATTGAGTATCCTGTTCCTCTCTTACACTATATACAATGGAGAAGGCAAGTGGTTCCTCCCCTAATCCAGAGGAACAGATATGTGAGCCATGTCGCTCCATTCTTCGTCCAAAAACTCAGAGGATGCTTATGTGAGGAAAATTTGATGAACTGGACTCCTTGATACACACGAGGATCAAATATATCCCTCAATTTGACGAGGGATGTCTTTGATCATCTGATCTGCATAGTTGTTACTACTAGTCCAGCATACTAAGCTACAACAAGCCACTCAAAGATATCCACAGAAGCTATGACAACAATAAAATTGCTAAGGGAGTTAAACTAAATGCACGAAATCGATCATCTGAGCTGCATAGTTGTTAGTTGTTACCACCTCAACGCTTGATCATATCAGAAATTGAATCATTACGTACATAGTTGTTAAATGATCCAATTACATACATGCATCACATATCATATACAATCCTAACTTCCCATATGAACTAAGTAACAAGCATAAGATATGAGCAGAGAAAGCAAACCTTGTCGAGTTTATCATAGGAGTCGGCACTCTTGGGAACCAAGCCAGCCAAAACGTCTTTGGAAATATTATCAGTGAGCCATTTAGGCCAGCCATCGACCAACTCGTCGTCATCAGCAGCAGAAATTCTACGAGAACTAGGAGGATGCTTATTATTATTATTATTATTATCTCTCTCGGCCACCTCACTATGATCCTCTCCTCCAGTGCCGTTACCACTGCCATCATCCACACTCGGCGGTGGTCTTCTCTGAGCATTCCCCACATAACCATTATCCAGCTTGAGCCTTTCGAGCCCCACAGGTCTGGTGGAACCGTTCATCTCGGGTTTGGCTTGGACGCAGCCCATGGGGAGCGGTTTTGGTTTGGGTTTGGGTTTTCTGTGGGATGATGAAGAGAAGGAAGAAGATCGATAGATGTGGCGAAGCATAGCGGAGGGAGGAGAAGATAGAGAGGATGAGACAGAGGGAGGAGGAAAAGAGGAGAATATAGGGTGAGGTGGGGCCGTCCATGGCCGGCAGCCTTGGAAGCTTGCTGCGCACCAGAATATGAAATATTGAATTATTGATTCCCTCCTCTTGCCTTTCTCGCTCTCCTTTTGGCACCTCGGAGGAGGGAAAGAGGAAATGAGGAAAACTCACCTCGCGTGCAAGGCCGTGACTTTCTTTTTTATCGTCTTCTCTACACATGACAATTCTTTCTTGGGTGGTTCTAGTTGGACCTCTAAATTTGCTATATGAACCTCCATCATTTTTCAATAGTTATTGGACTTTGTCAACTCATATAAAAAGACATATAAGGATACAGAGAGAGAGAGAAAAGAAAAAAAAAATTCTTCTTACCTTCCACGACAAACTAACGACGTTTTTCTTTTTATTTTCAAAGTATGTTCTTCCTTCAATCTCCCATGCTTGGATGCGAGATGATACATTTGTAGAAAATTTTAAATTGTTATTATTTTCTATTAAAGTCTCATGTTTTGAAGATGGAATTAGATAAGTTTGGCCTTTATACTTGTAAGCAAAACTACTCCTTATTTGTTTCTACTTTAAGAAGGGATAGATGAATGCAATAGTAACAAAAAATACTTGTAATTTCTCATCAGTTTGTTCTGCTGCTTCCCTTAACTTTTTCTTCAAACCTTATATTTTCAATTCTCCATGGCTTACGATACTCCAAAATGTTGAATTGATTCATAGAACCGGGGGAACCAACATCAAAGAATCTCGTTTTTAGGAAAGGCTCTTCTTTGAGTTCGAGCATTAATACCCGGAAGACTCACGAGCAGTGTTAATACCTGAAACTTGACTTACTTGACCAGTCCAAATTTGCAATTTGGTCAATTCATTCGGCTTCTTCTTCTCTTAGTTGAATTAATAGAGATAATAATAAAATATAATAAAAAAGAACAAAATATTGTTGAAGAATAAATTTAATTGTTTAAGGATATTTTGGTAAAATTAAGGAGGTGCACTTAGCTATTTAAATATGTAAAAAAGTGAATCAGAGATCCAATAAATAGGAGAGGTCCAAATAGCAAATTTGGAGGTCCAACTAGAACCCCCCGCTACTCAATTTGCCAATACAGGATATCCTCTACTTTTTATCGTTTTCGTAATTCGTATTTCTTACATAGTATGTGTATTTATGATGTACGCACGGTACGAGCTGCAACAGCCAAATGGATCCGTATTTTTTGGTAATCCGGAATCTTTGACTCCCAAAAGTATGTGTGTATTCGACCAAAAGAAAAAATATGGACAACTTTTAAAAGTCTAAGGCCCCGTTTGGGATTGCTTCACTTTTATTAAAATCAGTTTTTGTTCAAAATTTTAGGTTTTATTGTGTTCGATAAATAAATAAAAAGCAGCTTTAATTGAAAGTTATAAGTCACTGGCAGCAGATTTTAGAAGCAGCTCAGAGGTTGCTTTTAGAAGCTGCTATGGATCAAAACATGCTCTGCAGTTGTTTTATGTACTAACAGCACTTTTAAAAATATTATTTACCAAACACGAAACTGTTTTAATTCATAGTTGATTATTTTCACAATACAGCAACAGCAGTTTTTTTTTAAAAGTCACAGTAATCCCAAACTAGCCCTAAGTATATTAAAGTACTTTTATATTTAAAATGGGTCCATTTGTAATATGTTGTTTTAATCCCTCACTTATTTGACATTTTCTTATTGGCTGGCCTGACCAATAATATAGTATTTTAATCCTGCGCTTATGTCCCATTTTTGTTTATATATTCATGTCCATAAACAATGAAATTAACTTGTCTTTTTTTTATTTTTTGGTCCAAAGATTACTTTTTTTTTAGGGGAAAGACGTCAAACTTTTATAAATGGAATCAATTCATACAATGGTTAGCAACATAGTTGCTGATGCTAAAGGGAATTTGACCACTCCGAGCTAAATCTAGACTAGAATTAAGAGTCAACTTAGCTAACATATGCGCAACTGAATTAGACTCTCTAAAGACATGAGTAAAGTAAGAACTCGATAAAGAAGCTTGGAAAAAAGAAATATCTTCCACAATCCTCCCATACCTAGAAGCATCCTCCTCATCGGACATGATATCCTTCACCAATTTTTGGCAATCAGTCTAAAAAATAATTGGAGGCAAGCTATTAGTCACAGCAAACTGACAAGCCAATCTAGCAGCAAACACTTCCACCATAGCAGGGTTGTGACATTAGACACTTTCTTGCAACAACCTCCCATAATTAAACCTGAAGAGTCACGAATTATCGCTCCAAGGCCCCCAAAATTAGTATACTGATCAAAAGCACCATCTAGGTTCGCCTTCACCCACCCAATTGCAGGAGGTGACCACGGCCTAGCCTCTCAAACTGCCTTAAGGCGCTACCCTTTACCAACAGAATTAAACAAAACATGTTGGGAGCAGAAACTGTATCTCAACTGAATAGGAATAGACATCTTCCCTTGCCAAACTCCATTATTTCTTTCTTTCCATATCGATCAGATTCCCCACAACAATAGGGAAAATAAATCCCTAGAAAGCATACCATTACAATATTGCAGCCAATCCAAACAAGAAGCAACATTGTGATTAGAAAAAATACCTTCAAAACCCGGGCATAGACATAGAGTCTCTTTGACAAAAGAGCAATCTCTACTAGCATGTTCAATCGTCTCCTCTTACCCTCATCAATAAACACTTGTTATTAAAAGAGGCTAAAGAATGATTCCATTTTCGCTATCATTAATCAATTTTCTTGTTTATATAGGAAATTTTTTTTTTTTCGATAAAGAAATAAGTTACAAACCAAACCCCCGAACAACCGCTCCCAAAAATATCATATTGGAAGGTGGCACTGGAGGAGAGGAGCAACTGAGAAACCCAAACAAAATGAGAAAGAGAAGGGAAAGAGTGCCCTAAATTAGCAAAACTGTTAGCCAAAAAGTTGGCCTCTCGCCAAACATGGCAGAAGGTTACTGAGGGAAAGTGGTGTGTAAGCTCCTGAATATTTTGAAGGACAAATTTAATTCACCAAGGGATTAAGTGATCCAATTGAGGGCATCAAATTTAATTCGCCAAGGGACCAAGATTTTTTCTCATTGCACACAAGGTTTTCTCACTAAGCTGCTCTAGTGACAGGCTGGATAGAACCATCAAAGTTAAGCTTCAAGGACGTTAGGGAGGAAGCCGTCATTTAACAGAGTGATACCATTTATATTTGGGAGAAGGCCAGTGCAATTGGCCTTGAAATACAGTTAAAAAGCTTTAGCTACTCCAAAGGCAACTTCAGCAATAGAAGAAATTCAATTTCTGAAGATAAGCTGATTTCGAGCTCTCCAAATAGAGTGAGGAAGCATAAGACATTTAGCAAGATTGTCCATCGTAGGGGGTTGTATTCTAAAAGCATCACGCCAATTCAGAAAATTAGGAGTATCAACAAGAGGTGTAGTTAGGATTCCAGAATGAGACCAAACATCTTAAGTAAAGGAGTAGTTAATAGAAAGATAATCCTAAGATTCTTCATGTTGGTTACAAAACACACGCTTAAAAGGAATATTTGGAGTGAAAAAATGTAATATGGAATGAGTCTTTAACCTATCACAGATAAGAAGCCAACTAAAAAGTTTAACTTTATTAGGAGGCAATTTTAATTTCCACATAGCTGTGAATAACTTTGATATAGAATGAGCAGCAATATGAGAGTATTGAAGATTTTTTTTGTTTTTTCCAATAAAGAGCTGGTGCGGCTGCCTTCAAGCCTTGATTAATGAAATTGCTGAATACAAGGGGGGGGGGAGACATTGAGCCTAAACCTCTGATTAGCATCTAGAGTGTTTCCCGAAATAATATCAGGAATCTCTACAAAATATATGTATTCAAACAAGCACCAACTAGCAAAGAGTGCTCTATTGGTTACTCTATTTGTTTTGACATAGCTAGCAGTGACATAACGGAAAGATAACTCGATATGTAACTCAATTACAACGTAGCATAATTACCAATTGCATAGCTTTCCTACTATGTTGCCGCCGGAGGATAAATCCGACGATACTTAGTTTCACCCTGTCACTAGGAGGCTGCGACCATTTGACCAAGCAAGGAACTCGCCGCCTACCTAGAGCAGACACGTTATTGCCACTAGGAGGTTGAGACAATTTGCTAATGCAAGGAACTCGCCGCGTTCCTAGAGCAGACGAGGCACTCAAGGTGCATAAATCGAGACCAAGCCCACCTCGTTCTACCACGTAATGTTAGCAACTTATTAACCCATCTACTAACAAGTAAACATGAAAAAAATGCAATACTTTAAAATATAAAATAAAGCATCTTGGACCTAGAGAGATACCCCAGGCCCATAACAGGTCCACAACTGGGCTAGGGCAAAGAGAGCCCAAATTGTGACTTCAGCCTAATACAGCTGCTGCACAGGCAGCACCGCCACCACCTTCCCACCTCCAAGACCATCCCACCGCCGTTAAACCAACTTCCCTAATAGAGAACCAACAGATAGCGATTCCCACCACCCCAACCCCAAAACACGAGTCCCCCATTCCATGAAGATCAATACCAAATCCAGGACACCCATCGTCACCCTCCTCCAACCCACCATCACGGGACCGCCCTACTGCAAGATTTGAAACCCCAATCTCCAACTTATTTGTGCTGCGATCCGATTGGATCGAACCATAGATCCACAAACTAGATCGAATACGAACCCCTGCAACACAAATGGTCTCCACCACCTGCCACGAACCCAAATCCTGTGTAACCTCAGTCCTCGATTGAAAACAAGGCAGAAAGACCCATCTCAGCCCCATTTGCCGATCACCAGACCAATCATCCACACCAACATCCTGTTCGACCACACTCTATGCACACTGGTTAGGCCAAAGGCCTGCGCTA